>NC_137475.1:40604306-43004306 GCF_918807975.1 Aplidium turbinatum
AAGGTTACATTTTTCATCATTTTTTGATGGTGTGAGAAGGTTTTCATCTGTCTGATTCTGGGATGATGTGTCAATCATCAGAGGCATTAAGTTTTGTTCTGAATCGGAGGATGATTCTTTTGAGTAGTTTGGATCTATTTTTTGGGTCTTGTTTTCTCAGGGCGGACTATCTTCAAAAGGTCGCTTATTAGGTCTGATGTAGGTGGGTGTTGGTGAATGGTGACTTTCAGGTGCATTTCTTGTTTTAGATATCGGATGTCCTTGTTGATTGTGTGTTGTTTTCTTTTTCGTTTTCTTTTTCTTCCTTTGTGTGCTCTTCTTTTCTCATGGGTGTGATGCTATGTCAGTGGACTCTATATCTGATGATAGTCCTTCAGTGTTAAGGCTTGTAGTACCACTTTCAGTTTCGGCGTTTCTTTGTTGAGTTAGGAGGGCACGTTTTGGGCATTCCGTACCTTGATGTCCTCGGTGTTGGCAATACCCACACAATATTCTCATGGGACATGTTGCATCGAGGTGGCCCAGTCCTTTGCAGAAGCCACAAAGATGACGTTGAGGTGTATTGTTCATTATTTGTGTCGTTCGGCATTGTTGGGTTGTGTGCCCCTTCTTTTTGCATATATCGCACTGGGCGCAATCTGCTGCCCAATGACCTCGCTTTTTGCATATTCTACACAGGGGGAGATGCTCCTCTCCTGGCTTTGTTATACAGTCGAAATTGGCTAGTCGCATATCGGTTAAGAGCATAAATCGCTTTAGAGCATAGCATTGCATAATCCCAAACCATTCCCATTCACTTGTGAAGAAAATTCAACGGTTAGTCGCATAATGATTAATCGCATAAATCGGCTAAGCGACTAGGATTTCTTGATAGATTTGTAGACTTTTATCACTTAACCGCATATTTCCTTTGGCAAAGGTTTTACTTCCTTTGGCAAAGTTGCTCAAGATAACACCTCAAGACAGACAGTTAGCGCCTACATGATTTAAACAATAAAGTAAAACCGCACGAAAAAAGGCCTTCTCTTCTATGATTTGAGTACAGTGCTGTATGAATCACGAGACCACATTTCATTTATGGATTGTTACATCATAAACAAGTATCATTACGTCGCAGTACGAACTGTAGAACCACAAGACTAAGTTTTATTTAAACTGCAAAAATAAAGAATACGAGAAGAAATTAGCAAGTCAGCAGCGCGAAAAGAGTTTTGTTTGTCCGACAGAATCGTAAACAAAACATTAACTATCCTCACAAAAAACATCGGAGATTATCCTTGACAATCGGCACTGTGAAAATAGCACCTCAAGACAGACAGTTAGCGCCTACATGATTTGAACAATAAAGTAAAACCGCACGAAAAAAGTATTCTGTAAATCTCCTAACACTCCGGGTTACGTATTAAGGCTCAATGCCTTCGTTCATTGAAAAAGTCCAGCGGTCTGTTTTCACGCTTTTGCGTTGGATAAACGTTCGGTATTGACATATAGGATATGATACTGTCAAGCAATGTAAACGGTTAAGCGCATATACCGTTTAAGCACATAAAAAAGCTTGACAAATTGACTATGCGCTTAAACGATTTCGACTGTATATATCCATATACCATGAACTTTGATTTTGTCTGGGATATTTTCCAGGTTTATATCCCTTAGGTGGATATGAACATATTCGTTTTTTATGTTCGGAAACTTTTTAAATCTCCCAAAGAAGATTTTTTTCCGGTTTTCCCCATTTACAGTCGTTCGCAATGTCTCTTGAAAGTTCTACCGGCCACTCTACTGGAACTGGATACAGTGTGACAATGTCACAGGGTGGTTTTGGCTTCCAATCTGTGATTGTTATTGTAGTTCCTTGGGATTGGTAAGCAGTGGGAGTTTGGTGGTCTTTAGCTAGTTGTTCCAGGTTTTCTTTTTCTGCTTCAGTGTGTGTAATCACAAATTGATGTTCTTTTAGGTTCAACGTGCGCACTCCTTCAAGTCCTTTAGAATGTTTGCTTAGAAAGCCATCTTCCATGAAGAAACTAATAAAATTGTCTATGCTCAGCCAACCTTGGCATTCAGCTTTCACTATAAGTCTTCTTTGGAAGTTGTATGGCTCGCTTGGTATCATTGTTGCGAGCTACTATAGCCTACTGCTTTAATTCTCAGATCACAATTGTATGTACGAGTATTTGTTATATTTTTAAAGCAAAAGTTAAACAGTTTGTGGTATTATAAACTAGCACTTGCAGGTTTTACCACGTTGGCAGTGAGAACGCTGCTGGCGCTTTAATTAGTTACAAAAAAAAACTGCCAACCTTTTCGAAAGAAACCGCTTAAAGTGTTTCTTTCCTTTTCACATCAACAAAATAAAAGTTTTTCCTTTTTGAAGAAATCAGCAGAAAGCCTCAGGGAAAAGAAGCCAGCTGATTGCCTCAAAAAAGCAAAAAAAAGCAAAATATAAGTAACCACTCTAGATCTGTGGAGCCTAAGGCAGAGTCCACTGATCCAGCTGACGTAGGCTACTCTCTTCACTTCTGTATATTTACTATCCTAGGCTAAACTAGACAAAACACAAAGATCATATGTATATCTCCTTTTGCTATACTTTAATCACGAGTTTCTCCCATGAGGCTGTTTTATTTTATTTTTTTTTTTTTATTGAAAAGTAAAAACAGTTGTACAGTAAACAATACAAAAGAAGCAATTGGTGAATGCACTCATATTATTGATACCAATCTGTTGCACAGTATATGTTATACCTGAATTAAGAGATCAAAGGCATGCGATAGAATTGGAAATTCATTGTAGCTATGATATCACTTTTATGTTTGAGGCTAGTGTTTTATCTCCACAATAACGGTCATCTAACAAGTACGTTCATACAATAGCAGCCCAAAAGATATTCTTATCATGCATATGCCAAAACGCGTTGTTGTGTTCGACATTAAATCAGATGTATTGCGCAGGCAGGTAGGTAACACATTACCAGTCACAATAAAAGTGTCTATGTTACTGTGCGTCCCACAACGCACATTTGTAGTCAAAAAATAAACAAATCAATAAGTAGGAATATAATGTAATGCATGCAATTGCATAAACAAAGAAGGATCTGCATGTTGCCTCATTGCTCTCTTGTAGTGCAATGATGCTACATGCAGATGGTATGTGTGAATGAGTATCATTTACTATGGCGCATTTCATAAAATTCTCAAGTCAGGTACATACATAGGCGTCGATTTTTTCTTAGAAGAGAGGAATTCTGGGTGGGCGAGAGTTTTCAAACAGATTTCATTAAGGTTCAGTTTTCGAAATAAGCATATTTTTACTTCGGCAAAAACGTTGCCGAGGCCAAACGGCAAAATTTGAAATTGCCTCGGCAATTAGTGTGAATATTTAGTAGGAAAAGATTGTAGGTACTAAAACATGTAAAATGAGAAGCGAAAAATATACTAGAGTAGTCTATTACGAACGCATTGTTTGATTTGTTGTGATGTAATAATACCAAAAGTAGCGATAAAGCGAGCAACAAGATGCGCACGCTGTTACGGTAATTCACGTTAAAAAACTAACGGGGAGGGGAAAGTAAGTTAATTTTGAGTTGATTCAACGTTCGAGTCAGCACAAATCGATATAATTTTTCCGGCGGGTTATATCGCGTAACAACAATGCCCAATAAGAAATTTACGTTTGTTTTACACTAATTCGACATGTAGCGACGTTGAATTATCATAAAATAACGTTAATTGCTCAACCAGGTACAGGTAACAAATTAATAGCTCCCTGCGAGAAGATCACCTCGATTTACGTAAGCTTATAAGCCAACATAATTTCGGCACAATTGGGACACTGCGAGCAACACAAAGTCTGTTTGATGAACTAGTCAGAATCGGTATCATCAGATGCTGTATCAGCTGGACGAGATAACGGAAAGCGAGGCGCAACAAGGAGTAGATGCTTACAATAATTTGACGTCTACTGGAGTTAACAATGCAAATAGGGTGATATTTTTATAAAAGAATCTCCCAGCTGGGCACGTGTCTAAGCGCCGGCGAAGTAGGAAGTAACCCAAATAAAACATCCAGCAATAGTAAGATTGAATCAATCTCTTAGTCTGTGTAGTCTTAAGAAAATTAGTTTTTTCTTGTAATCTTGTGGTCCTTACAATCACCTCGGCAATTGACGCTAATTTCGAAAAGTGTGGTTAGTCTTTCTCACAAAGACTGCGTTTAGCGTCGCTGCAGCAATTAAGCTTTAATAGGTTGGATGTTTTCTTTCTTGCATCTTGCGATCTTATGAGCGCTGCTAAACTAAACAAACTTCTTTTATGTTTTCCGTTGCGACCTAAAAAGCGCGTGACTCGTGACCTGTTATCTTTAAAGTGGCGCCTTCGGATTAGCCGGATTTTGATTAGCAAAAGCGATTGTTTTAGTACGTCTTTAGTTTGTATCGGTTATTTTATTGTCATGTTCATTATGATGTCTTATTCACATTCCCTTACGCTGACCGGGAACTGAAGTTTCATTGTGACGTAACCAAAGTGAGACCATTCCGAGAAAAAATCAAATTACCGACGCAAATTCGGAGAAAAAATCAAACGTGGCTTTCTCTCACCATGAATTGCCAGCTGTGGCAGTTGCCGTAGCAACAACAATGCAGTGAGGACCGCATTTTTTCCACGCAGCGTTGTTGTGAAATTGCTTTGTTTTGTCGGATACCTAGCGAGAGACATAGCGTAAAACAAGAAGTTGCGCTGCAGTTGGTTGGATAGTCCAGCGTTTAACAAAAACGGAAATAATTGTAACGAACACTTCATAAGTGTCATGAAAACAGGGTGGGCGAAACATATTTTGCCCACCCTTGTTTCACGGCAGGGTGGGCGTCGCCCACCCGGCCCACCCTATTTCGACGCCTATGGGTACATACACTACAAATGATAACAATTAATAGCAGAATTCTTTCGAGAACAGTGGGTTCTTGGTTGTCATGTTCGACTTATGCTACAGTGTGGGGAGTTTGTAAGGGGCGTCGGTATTACAAAGGTGTCATTTTGAAGATATTCTTTAATTTTTGTTTTAATAACCCAGAGGGTTGTTTTGGTAAATTTTTTGTTGTCCCACATATATTTATCTCCAATGTCTAGTGAAATTTTATTTTTAATTATGGTACTCTTAACTGTATTTAGGATCAGCAGAATCAATAGGTTGTCAGCCTGTCTGCTTGGAAAATGGTTGTATAGGATTATATCAGTTGTAAGTTTAATCTTTTGTTTTGTTATTGAATGATATAGCTTTTCTATTTTTTTCCAAATTGATTTCGTGAAGGTACATTCAGTTAACCTTTAACATACCAAGCCTAGCTCACCAACGTCGTTTACCAAGGTGGGGTCCTCCAAGGACCCCATCGTTTCTATTGCTTAAAGTATACGGTATATACAGGGTCATCAATAATTAACGTTACAACTTCAAACAAATGTATTTAACACATGGTAGATAATAATTGAATAATAAACATGTAATATTATTGTCAAATAAATACATATTTAGGAAAAACAAGTTTTACTCAATGTGTCGGCCATTTGCGTCGATAACAAATCGGAGACACTTCGAAAAGGACCTGCAATAGTCACGAATAACTCTTTGAGGTATTTTGGCTCATTTTTTTTTCAGATTAGCCTTCAGTGCTTCCAAACGTTAGTGGTGCTTAGTCGAAACCCTGCTCTCCAGGTAAGATCAGATGCCAAAGTCTAGGGGGTTCAGGGTTGGGGATGAAGGAGGCCATTCTTCCTTGGAAATGGAAAACAGCAAATTAGCTGAGCCAGTTTTGCGTTCTCTCACAACACATACAATCAGTATACCTACCGGCACACCAAAGCACAAGCCAACTTGTAGTCTACTTTCTTCATCCTTACTTAGATTACAGTTTATACAGCTAATGTAACAAAGAAAGATTGCTAAAATTGTAAGTAAAGCAGATGCCATTTTTATGACTCTGTAACAAACCCCTGTTTTTATCCCAAGTGGTATAAAAACTAAAATTTTAGTCTTAGCATCACATACAGTATAATATATGTGTTTCTACAAATTACCTGGACAAAAGATCATATTCAAAAACACGCAATTCATTCTTCACATTGTTTTACACTTGTCACAGTTGTGTTGGTGACTCGGTGCTGTTTGCAAACGAAACGTTTGCATTTGGAGCATATGATGTTAACTTTTCTATCGTTGTTTCAAGGACATTGAAAACATCTTCTTCTCTTCCGTCTCACTAGCTGCCTTGATGCTAAGAATATATTTGAAGCTTTGATCAGTGTTTCGAGCTACAGAAACTCCCATACCTTCAATAGCTCTAACGATGTGAAGCTGAAAACCAGATGGATTACATGCTCTGCGCAAGACATTAGGTTTCGTCAATTCTTTGCCTAACTCCATCAAGAAATAATATCCTCGATTACATTTTCTACTGTTCCAGTGTCTGTTTTTGAACACCCAAGTGATATAGGAATTCAGGGCTCCAATGTCAAGAACGTTCATAAAAAGTCGGAAAGGCCATCTTGACATTCGTCTGGCACAAGAATATTCACTCACCAACTTGTCTGCATTATCCAATCCGCCTTTTGTGCGGTTATATTCAAGTATCATGTTGGGTTTCTTGTGATCTTCATCAGACAGTGAATCATCAAGATACTGAGAATATAGTAAACGAACCGTCTTGTTTCTTTTAGGCAAATAGCTTACAACTGACAGTTTATCTGAAAAGATAAAGTTTGACGATAAAACATATCATCCCTTCGCAACTTCCATAACTTCAGGAATATCTGACTTTTTTTCTCAGTGTTCCTGTCTTCGTGATATTTTTCTGGAGCAAAAATTTTGCAGTTGGCACTGATGTAAACAAATTATCTATGGTGACACTTCTTCCAGTTCCAAACAGTGGTTTTATCATGTGACACAGTACACACAACCCGACGTCCTTGATTTTTCTCTGGTGCACTCCCAAGAAGTTTTCCAGTACTTATAGATTTGGAGATTATACAGGTAAGTGGTTTTCACGTCTTCAGCTGCCCACACTTTAATTCCATACCTTGCTGGTTTTGATTTCATGTACTGTCTCATTGGACATTTCCCTCGGAAAAAGACTAATTGTTCATCTACCGTTACTTTTTCAAATGGCTTATAGAGTTTTTTGCAGTTTTCTACAAATCAATCCCAAATTTCGCGAAAATCTGCAAGTTTAGCATTTTCATTTCTTTGACCACGTGTTGATTTGTCATCAAATTCTCAAACTCTGGCAAAATTTAAGGACATTTTTCGCGTGAAGTTAACTGGATAACATTCAGCATTTGTAACCTAATATACCAAGGGGGGTCCCATCAGGATCCCAGGTAACGTTATGCTGCTTTTTGCATATGTTTCAAATAATTTTTTAATTTTTGTTGCACTATACTGAACTTGCTTACATTTATGACACATACAAAGAGTAGGAGAAAAAATGTTGCTATAGGTAAGGCGGGAGGTAAAAAAATTCACCACTGGGGTCCCTACGAGACCCCGCTTGGTATGTTAAGGGTTAACAGGTGTTTTATATTGTCAACAGCTATTTTGCAAAATTTGCACTGAGTAATTTTGTTCTGGCTGCAACGCCATGAGTTAGATTGTTTGTAAAAATCGCCCCATTTAAAAGCTGAATGTGCTATTCGATAGCAGATCGATATGTCAGAGTTTGAAAAGTATGGTTTGATATTTTTCTTCATAAGGAGCATGTCTGACCAGCTTATTGGTTCATTGTTTTGGCTCTTAATTTCAGTTTTAGTTTCTTTTTGTGTTTTTAGGGTTGTTTATATTGTGTTATATGATATATCAGTCCAGTCAAGATTGTGTTTTCGGAGTTGGAGAAAAGTGCTGAAAATATCAGAATAAAACGAATTTGGGCATTCAGAGTGTGGTTCACTTAGGTTATATAATTTTTGGTTGATGTGCCTCATTTTATAGTTTAGATTGTGGGTCATTTCATTATAATTTTAAGAGAATTCATGATTTTTTCCACAGGGTTCTTTAATATTCGTCATGTTTTTATATGTTAATCAGTGTAAAAAATTATGAACAATAAAAAAAAAAATTTTTGAAATTTGTTGAGTGGTTTTCGAGATATAGCCGTTGGAAGTTTTCACCACTAGGTGGCGATTTTATGACCGAGCGAGGTGGTCCAGAAAGTCTTTTTGTTAATATATGATATGTTAGTGAAATTTTGAAGTGTAAATATATGTATCCCCCTATTTTTAAGGTCAAGGAATCCAATTCTGAGGTCTAAAATGCATTTAGATCAACCCAAGTGAGTCTAAATAGCATTGCAAAATCAATTTCCAGACTTTGCATATGCCGGACTTCTGGAGCCCTTTTTGGCATGTTTGGAAAAGTTTGGAAATTTCTTTTTTTTTTAATCATGATCTATTAATCCTATTCTACTAGGAAATACATGATTTATAATTTAGTATTGACCATAGAGAAAGTTAAAAGTCTTACAAGTAATCTTGTAAATTTCATGCAAAATTTATACAAGTATCATATATATAATTAACAGATGGATTACTTTTTAACATTGTTAAGAAATAATTTTTTTTTTATTAACTCATCAAATTTATAGGCTATTGCATGAATGATGTACCTGATGCCTTATTCACTATTTAATCATTAATTAAATTATTGTGACAGTATAACTATATAATATTGTATTTTTCTAGAATTTAAGTCTTACATGATACATGAATTAATTTATATATAATATTCTGTAATAAATTGTGTTGCAAACGTCAGTTTGAGTAAGATAGAACCCTGCAGTCTTGGAGTTATATTGGACGATGAAAATTGTCACAAAATGAGCTATGTGAGGAAAATGGAATTAAAAGCATTTGCCGAGTATGGGGATAGTGACAAAAAATTAATTTTGTGGAGATCTGAACTCAGATACACTCACAAAGAGTCAGACCTATCAACAATTTGTCTCCATCATGAAAAATTATTTCTTGGAATTGTCTTCGAAAGAAAGTTTTCTAAATGTTGTAATATACTTAATGCACACAAATACAAAGCAAAAGGAGAGAGAGAGAGAAACCTTTTATTTTGTCTGTTGCGAGAAAAGTATACGGTACAAAATATAGACAATGCAAATAAAATAGCACCATAACTAGAATCTACAACAGACAGGAAGCAGCGAAAGACTATATTAGTCATCGAGTCAGCTGCTTCCCGTGTTTTTAATGTGACAAATGTCAAACATCGGCATTACGTTGAAACCAAGATATGCGTTAAAACAGGATAAGCTTAAGTTCCGTAAAAGATGAAAACAAAAAGTTGTTTACTGCTGCGACAGTCAAGTGAATCCTGTGATTTTATTCAAATATCAAAAAATATCATGCCCTACAAAAGTAGTAAGTTATGAGAAAAAAAAACAAAAAACTATGCATAAACAACAACTTCTAACTGCTAGCATAAAAGACGAAACAGAAACACTAAAAGTAAGAATTATGCTGGTATATAACTTTAATAACTTTAATCATAGTATATAACTTTAAACCTTAACAAAATCAGTCAGTTTATAGGCCGACTTGAAAACAGTTAATAAGATGACAGCCGTTAATAAATAGTACTTAGCACCAGTTTGTGAGTAGTAGGCCTAGGTCTACGTAGTATCAACAATGTTCAATCCGAAAAATTTGCGATAACACTCGTCAATGTTGTGGCAATAAAAACAGTCACAGACAAAGTTTTTTCATATAATAAATTTTACATTTTTTTGTGAAAGTTTTTATACTCGTAGCCCCTACTACTTCTGAAGGTAAATCATTCCATATTTTTGGGCCTAAGAATTTCAAACTGCCTTGGCCTTTTCTTGAGCCGACACTACGTAAGTGAAAGTTATTTTTTTGAGAAGCTCTCGTGCCATGGCAATGTACTTCAGTAATTTCCTTAAAGTAAGGTTCAAAGTAGCTTGGCAATAGCATGTTTTTAAATTTAAAGACAAATTTAGAAATTTCTAATTGATGCAAGTTAGTGATGGGAAGTATGTCAAGATCTTGGTACAGTAGTGAAAGTTTTGCTCTTCTGTTGCTAAAGGTTATTGTGCGAATGATTCGATTTTGCATTGTCGAAATTTTCTTGAGCAGTTTTTGTGTGCTTGAACCCCAGCATAAAATGCCATATTGTATTATTGATCGTGCAAGAGCATAGTACAGTGTTAACATGCTTTGTTTGTTTGTGTAGTTTCTAATTTTATAAAATATTCCAGATATTTTTGCCAATCTCCCAGATAGATCTTCAATGTGATAATTCCAACTCAGTTTGTCATCAAGAAATATGCCAAGATATTTGATGTTGTTTGTTTTTTGAATTTTTGTGTTGTTTAAGACTACATTTAGTTTTGAAGTTGACCCTCCTTTTCGTTCAAGTAACATGTAAAATGTCTTGGAGTAGTTGATACATAATTTGTTTGCATTGAACCAATCAGTGATACGCTGCATCTCAATTTCAGTGTTTTGCTGCAATTGCAAAATAGATGTGGCTGAAGTAAAAAAAACAGTGTCATCAGCAAATAGCTGAGAATCGAAAGTTGTTATCAGAGGCAAATCATTTATGTAAAGCAGAAAAAGCAATGGTCCAAGTATAGATCCTTGAGGAACACCACATGTGATATTTTCATGCTTTGATTTGAAGCCATCAGCAGAAACATATTGTTGGCGGTTGTGTAAGTAAGATTTTATAAGGCCTCCCATTAAACCTCTCAGGCCATAAAACTCAAGCTTTTTTAGAAGTATTTGGTGGTTAACGGTGTCAAACGCTTTTGCTAAATCAAGAAATAACAGGTAAACGTAATGATGTTTTTCTTTGAGTTCAATTAGTCTTTCATGAAGATTACTTAATGCTAACGTTGTAGAATGACCTTCCCTAAATCCAAATTGTTGATCATTAATCACGTTGAATTTGTCAAGAAAGCTCATCAAGCGTTTGTAAATAATTTTTTCTAAAAGTTTGCTGATATTTGAAAGCAAGGAAATAGGACGGTAATTAGTTGGATCTGCTTTTGCGTTTTTCTTGAAAATAGGAATAACTTTTGCAATTTTTAGAGCGTCAGGAAATATTCCTTGTTTCAAGCATGCATTAAAAAGTTTAGTTAAATGAGGTGCAATAATACTTTTTGATAACTTTAACATTCGAGAAGAGATGTCATCTGGTCCATCCGATTTTTTAACATCTAGTTTGTTTATTAGGCATTCGACTTCATTTTCATCAGTTTCATATACCGCACATGTTTGTTTTAAAGCAGGCCCCATGAATGAATCAAAGTTTGACTTTTGCTTTAAGTGTGAAGTTAATTTTTCGCCAATATGTGTAAAGTGGTAGTTAAGTTGGTTGCATATTTGTTCATGTTTTTTGTATGAAATGTTTTCTGCAATAAGTTCATTGGGAAGAGTATTCGTTTTAGCTTTCTTTCTTTGAAGAAGTTCATTGATAGATTTCCATGTTTTTGATGAGTTGTGTCTCGATTCATTGAAGCGTTGTTTGAAGTAGTTTTGTTTTGACATTTGTTTAATGTGAGTTAATTTGTTTCTATATTTCTTGTAAAAAGATACTTTTTCAGGACAATTTTTTTTGTAGCAAAGTTTGAATAATTTATTTTGGTGTTTGATTGAAACCAGAATTCCTTTTGTGATCCATGGCTTGTTGTACAATCCAGACTTTTTCCTACTGAGTTTTTTTAATGGGAAATGAGAGTTGATTAATGTTTGCAAAATAAGTATCAATTTATTAGTGCTGTCGTTAATATTTTTATAGCTTGTGGTTAGTTTTAGGTTTTCAAGTTGATCTGAAAGTTCACTCAAAAAAGCATCAATTTTATTTTCTTCAATTTTTCTTGTCAAATACGGACGTTTTTTCATTTTGCGTGGTACAGTTTTGATTAATAAAAATGTTGGTAAGTGATCAGATATATCATAAGTCAATACATTAGTTTGTGCACTTTCACTGTTATTAGTATAAATGTGATCAAGTAATGTTGACGAACTTTCGGTAATTCTGGTAGGCACATTAATCAAGTTAGAGCATCCCAAAGCAGTTACAGCTTGCAAATAAGAAGAAATTCTGGATTCTTTATTAGATTTGGCTAAATCAATGTTGAAATCACCCACAACGAAGAAGTCACAACGTTCTTTTTGAATCATGTGTAAAGTATCACTGAATTTATCCAAGAAAACTTCATAATTTCTGTAAGATGGATGTCTGTATACAACGCCTATAATAATTTTTTTAGAATTGGAATGAGACAGCTCTATCCACATGTTTTCACAGTCTTCGATTATAAATTGTAAATCTTGTCTTTCAGAGTAAATGATTGAGTTATTAAGGTACATTCCAACGCCACCAGCAGTGGTTGGAGAATCAGCTTGTATGAATTTGTATTCAGCAATATTAACTAATGGATTTTCCATTTTTAATTTTGTTTCCGTTATGCACAGTATGTTAGGTTTAAAATCCAACTGAGTCATTAATTCTTCTAATTTAAATTTGTTTTTTATTAAGCTAACCATGTTGAAGTGAAATATTGAGAAATTTTTTTTTGATCCATGCTTTAGTTTTGTACGTATTTCGGCAACGTCTGCATACTCAGAGGTGGTGACGATGGTTTTTTTTGACATGTTTTCAGTGGCAAAATTTGCAGGCGTAGTAAATGTGTTCTGGTCATGAGAATATGTTTTGTTACTAGAGAGGGAGTTTTTTGAGTAAGAATTTACGTAGTCAGCAGACATTGCAAGAAAGAAAATGTTTCCAATAGACAAATAAACAACCAATGATATAGGATACAAAAGATAACGGAATGATTGTACAACAAAACAAATAAGTGAATAAACCACCAACACCTGCATTTATATCTTATAATCAATATAACAGAACTGAGAAATTACTTAGGCTATGGGTGACAAAAGAGACAATTTAATGCAAGAACTTGTAATTAATTAAGACTAAATAGAACGTACAGCAAATCAAGTCGAAGTAGTGTGAGAAAAAAAAACTTAGAAACAAAATCACTATTAATACGTCATAATAAAAAAGTTTAACAAGGAAGTTAAAGCATCAGCCTTCTACCGTACGTACCAAGTTAGTGTTTTTAAGTAGAAATTTGCAATAAAAAGTTAGTGGTGAAATACAAACTATTGGCCAACAAAACAAAATTAAAGAAAAAGCAGAGTTGTAACATACAGTAGGCCTACAATGAACAGTCCAGATTTAATCCTTTAGAAATTTGATTTGGTAGACATAAACAACCTTTTTCTGAGTCAATGGTTACAGCACCAAGCCTGGACAGGGTTTTCTCTTGTTCTGGGTGAGAATGAAGGTTGACAACGGTTAGGTAAAATATAAAGACGTCCGAAAAGATTTCTTGTTACTTTTCTTCAAAGTTCAATTAACTCTAAGCAATCCAACTCAGAAAATGCAACTAACTGAATGGCTGACAAATTCACTGATAGCTTCTAGCTAGCCTAAATCAAGGTTTCTTTATAGTGACCTCTTTCTACGAGTTCTTTTTCAATTTCGAAAGTTTTGCTACTGAAATGATCACAATTAAATTCCTTTCTTAATTTGTCCGAATTTAGTTATTCTCCAGGTCTTAGTTTTTCTTGAGTCCAATTTATATATTTAGACCTGGAGAGCAAAATCTTTGCTGTTTACTTTATAAAAGCGCGGGAAAAGAAAAAGATAAGGAACCCATAAAATATCAATAAAAATTGCTGAAAAAATGGAACAGAAAAACTTATTTGTCATACCAGGATGGAGAATGTGTGCGTCTTGTTACAAGACCATTTCAGCACTGGAAATACCATGTGTAGCTTCATCAGATGATGACAAGAGCATAACCTCAGACGATTCAGTGGATGCTGAATACTCCAGTGAATTGAAAAAGATAGTCAGTAAGGCTAAGGTTAACAATACGTTGGATGCACTTGACTTATCACCAATGCATAGCTCACATGGTCTCTCAAAACGCCGTAGAAAAGATCAAGGGATAGAAAAAATAAACACAGTTAAGAAGAAGCTAGGGGATTTGTACAGTGGATTGCTTGATGTAGAAAATATTTCAATGGAGGAAGATAGTGTCATTAACATGAAAGAACTTGCCCTGTTGAAGAAAAAGGCTGCTGCACATGATAGATTAAATGAACTGATAAGAGATAAATTACAAGCCACCAAATCTTACAATGAGCAAAAACACATTCTCACATTAATACCGGAAAACTGGACAATTTCTGAAGCTGCAATTTATTTTAAAGTTTATGAATATCTAATCAGAGAAGCAAATTTATTACGAAAAGAGCATGGCATACTGGGACATCCAACACGCAAAACAAGGTTTGGAATTGATGATGAAACGGTGAAAGCTGTATTGAAGTTTTACCAAGATGATGAGAATAGCAGGATAATGCCTGGAAAAAAAGACTGTGTTAGCATTGGTAAGAATATCTATGAACAAAAACGTTTGCTTCTTTGCAATGTGAAGGAACTGCATGCCAAATTTTTGGAAAAGCATCCCTTCAAACAAATAGGAATTACCAATTTTTTTTCCCTGAGACCAAAGTGGTGTGTTAATGTTTCGTCCAGTGGAACGCATTCAGTATGTGTATGTTTACATCATCAGAATGCTTTGCTATTAGCTAATGCTGCACACACATCAGGTAACGATGACTACAAGTCCTTAATGGCAAAGATAGTGTGTAATGTTGATAATAGAGTTTGCATGATGCATCGGTGTGACAACTGCCCTGGAAAGGAATGTCTTCGAGAATATTTGGAACAGGTCACACCACTTGCCAAAGATTCTGATGAAGAACAAGAGATTAAGTTCCAAAGGTGGCAATCAACAGACAGATGTAGCCTTGATACACTAATTCTGCCTCGTTCTAACTCCCTTGATTCATTGGTGACTGCAATAGATGACTTAACTTCCCATTCGTTTCTGGCAAAATGCCAAGCAAGATTTCTCAAAAAACAGAAGGAGGAACTTGATGACAAATCTGTAATTCTTTTGTTAGATTTTGCTGAAAATTATCAATTTGTGATACAAGATGAAATACAATCGTATCACTGGAATCAAAGTCAGTGTACACTACATCTGGTGGCTATGTATTATTTGGAAAATGGTGAGATTAAACAACAATCCCTGTGTATTATATCTGATGATTTGGATCATGATGTCGTATTTGTGTATCAATTGATGGAGAAATTGTCAACTTATGTTGCCACGCAATTTCATAACAAGGTCAAAGTTCTGAAATATTTCTCTGATGGATGTGGTGGGCAGTACAAAAACTATAAAAATATGATGAATCTCTGTTTTCACAAATCAGATTTCAAACTTGAGGCAACTTGGAGCTTTTTTGCCACAAGTCACAGCAAATTTCCTTGTGATGGGATAGGAGGTACTGTTAAGCGTACGGCCGCCAGAGCAAGTTTACAACGTCCACGTCATAACCAAATTTTAACTGCAGAATCATTGTTTAAATACTGCAAATCACACATGACAAGAATAACTTTCTTTTTCTTTGAGCATTTTACTTTGAAAAAACAACGTCTTGTAATGGCCAAGCGTTTTGAACTTGGATCAACAATTCCTGGTACCCGTTCCTTTCATCATTTTCAACCCCTTTCTTGTTCTTCTATTGGATACAAGAGAACAAGTGAGGATGAACATTTTGCTGGAGTGCACACATTTAATGCTGTACCAAATGTTATTAATATATTGGATACAAATGTCAATGATTATGTTGCTTGTAAGTTTGATGGTCAATGGTGGATAGGTCTTGTTGACGAAATTAATCAAGAAGAAGTGGATGCACACGTTATGTTCATGCATCCATCTGGACCAAGTTTAGATTTCAAATGGCCGACTGATAAAGATCAATGTTGGGTTCCATTTACAGAAATTATCTGCATAATTTCAATACCATTTGCAGCAACTTCAATAGCACGTACCTTTCGAATCAGTGACAGTGACCGGAGTAACATTGTTGCTAATTTTGATTAATTTACACCTTGTCAAAATAATAACAATTTCTTCATTTGTCTGCTTGAACCGGCCGGGACCTTGTATTAGTTATTTGTTTCAAGATCATTGATTTACAGTGGCTTACAGCTACAGGTATGAAACTCATTATGACAATTTAGTAAAATGTTTTAAACATTTCATGTTCAGCTGTGTGCTTTTTAAGATCTTAACAGAAATGAAAATAAGACATTATTTGTATTTTCGGTTAGTATTTGATGACCGCTATTTACACAAAACCTTGGTACTATCACAATAATTTATTTAATGATTAAATAGTGAATAAGGCATATAGTGCATACATAAGGCATATAAGGCATTAAATAGTGAATAAGGCATCAGGTACATCATTCATGCAATAGCCTATAAATTTGATGAGTTAATAAAAAAAAAAATTATTTCTTAACAGGGTCATTCCATTATAATTCAACAAGTGAAGGCAACCCGCCCCTCTTGGAATTTTTTTGTTTCTAAATATGTTGATGTGCATGAAATTCTGAATGCAACAAAAAAAAATTATGAAAATTGATCAACCGGTTCACTAGATATGCCATTTTGAAATTTGTTGATCACTTGGTGGCGCTGATGAGCTCTCAAACATAAAAATGTCATTTGTTGCGCCCCCTGATGATAGAGAGGTGATCAAACATTCGATTTCACTATTTTTAAGGGTGAGGATTCCAAAAATGCAAGTGTTTTCTGTGTATTACTATCACAAAAAAGTTATAGCAACTTCTATTGTTTTTAGGTGGTCGCAAAAAGACGCCCAAAAAACCTTGTGGGAATCCACGTAGAGTGAAAATTTTTTTTTTGTAAGATAATCAAAGATGTATTTTATTATAAAAAAGAAAAAAATTAGAGGTGTTTTTTGTTATTTTTTTTTAAATTTAATTTTAAAGTAAAGTATGGTTTTCACAGAATTTGTCCATTTCCAAGCCTTACATTGTTGTTCTTGTGTCATGTAATAATAGGCACACCAATGACATCATAATGGTTATTATTTCTTAACAATCAGCCTGTTAGTGGAGGTTCAAAATGGCTGCTCTTTTAAACCTGACTGCTTCTCTATTGTGTTTTCTATCTGAGAACACCCTGTGTAGGTTAGTTAGTGGGTGTTGTGAGTAGAAGGTATTGAGATGGAGGACTGCACTGTTGGAAAAAAAAGTAGTAGTACTTGTCATTTGAAATGGTATAGCCGTAAGGACAGCTACATATCTTTGTCTGACCTTTCTGAAACTGAAACAAAGTTAGTTCTATGGAGATCTGGGATTGAACTTGAAAAAGAGGAACTGCCAATGTCAACAATTTGCAATCATCATTTGCTTACTTTCTGAAAAAATATTCGAATCATTAAATATTGATTTCAAATGACAAGTATAATACTACTACTTTTTTTCCAACAGTGCAATCCTCCATCTCAATACCTTCTACTCACAACACCCACTAACTAACCTACACAGGGTGTTCTCAGACAGAAAACACAATAGGGAAGCAGTCAGGTTTAAAAGAGCAGCCATTTTGAACCTCCACTAACAGGCTGATTGTTAAGAAATAATAACCATTATGATGTCATTGGTGTGCCTATTATTACATGACACAAGAACAACAATGTAAGGCTTGGAAATGGACAAATTCTGTGAAAACCATACTTTACTTTAAAATTAAATTTAAAAAAAAATAACAAAAAACACCTCTAATTTTTTTCTTTTTTATAACAAAATACATCTTTGATTATCTTACAAAAAAAAAATTTTCACTTTACGTGGATTCCCACAAGGCTTTTTGGGCGTCTTTTTGCGACCACCTAAAAACAATAGAAGTTGCTATAACTTTTTTTGTGATAGTAATACACAGAAAACACTTGCATTTTTGGAATCCTCATCCTTAAAAATAGTGAAATCGAATGTTTCATCACCTCTCTATCATCAGGGGGCGCAACAAATGACATTTTTATGTTTGTGAACTCATCAGCGCCACCAAGTGATCAACAAATTTCAAAATGGCATATCTAGTGAACCGGTTGATCAATTTTCATAATTTTTTTTTTTGTTGCATTCAGAATTTCATGCACATCAACATATCGCTCACCTAGAACCGAACTATGTTATGTCCATTTTTTGCAAAAATCACTTTTTCAACTTTTCTTGGGTTTTGGACATAGCTCTATCTGATGGCATGCTCAGATTTCTCTTATGTCAATTAGTTTAGCTTTTACCCTATGTTAAGTCCTGCAGAAATTTCAAAATTTTTAAACTAAACTGTGCTATGTCCTTACCTGGACTTAACATAATGTCAACCTATTAACTGTGTCTGGACATAACATAGTATGTTGGACTTAAACTAGTTGCTACTTTTGACTGATTGAAAATGCTGGACATAATACATGTTGTGAAAAGGTGATCTTCTGGTTTATGTATTGATGGTAAATTCTCAGCACAGTTTTGACATTGTGTCACTCAGAGATGACAGGCTGTGTAAGGCTGGTCGCTATGGGTCATTTAAAACCATAGTGACACTAGTATTTCCTACCATAGTGACAATCACTGATTTTAGCCAAGTTGTTGACTTCAAACAATTTGTGAATGATTCACCACAATACTCACATATCATGCGAGGCTCAACTTTTGATTCTGGGGTCCACGTCTTTTAGGCGCTGACAGTTAAGCACCGGTCAAATAGGTGTGCAGGTGCACACTGTGGCATCAGGATATTTAGGTGCACAGCACTGTGGCGTCCGTTCATTTAGGTGCTATTCCTAGTAAAGTCTGCAGGTTGTATCAGCTCAGCTTTGGCAAAACCTAGTCCGGGTTTTGACGGAAAACTAAGTTACTCTTCACTCAAGCCTACCACCCGCTTGAATATAGCCTACAGTATATTTTTTACTTAAGCATTGCCAGATAAAGCAGCTTCACTCACTGAAGCCAGGCCTCGAAATTCATGGCGGACATGTCCGCCGTCACAGCATGTAATGTCCGCGGGAAGTACCCTCTAGATCGGTCATATTTGTCCGCCGATAAATAACACAGGAACTACCGATACAAATCGTCATTGCATAGCACAAACAATTGTTGCGAGAATATAATTTCCCGCGCATCTAGAAAATGTGAATATTGTATCTCCTAGGTTCCATTCAAGAAGGAAAACTTTCGATTTTTACGTTGCTTCAACGATTGATGAGATTGAATCAGCGTAACAAAGGCGAATTTTTCGCTAAGAATTGATGGGAATACCAGTACTTCTACACTAATCACGCGCAACTTAGTTCAAGTCTTACGTCACTATGTCCGGCTTTGATCGAGTAATATTGATAACGCAAGGTTGGTAACAAAATTAGATTATATGTACCAGTAGGCTACTACAGCAAGATGTAGCAAAATTTGTTAAGTTTTGGTATTACAGTAAGAAAGAAAACGCCCAGAGAAAATTCACTTTTGCTCACAAGACATGCAAAAATAAACCTAAAGAAAAAGCCCAATGAAACTTCGCACAGCAGAAAATAGTGGTGTTAGTGTAGAAGTTTTCCGACTTGTGCCCAGAGCATTGTGACGCAAGAAGCCACACGACCTGGATCGGTGGAAGTTAATCAGTTATGCGGCGTATTAAGCATTTACATGGCGATTTGACTCTTCAAGCGCACGTCGTTGGTCTGATGAAAGCCTTTCAGAGTGACTTCGCTGAAATTTTGGAAAGCCTTCTAAACAGTAGCTATATTTTTCGAATGGCGAAGAATTATCAAGATGAAGTGATTAAACATGACGATCGACGCTAAAACTGGCATGTCTGCCGTAAGACTTAATTTGTCCGCCGAAATAGCTGCTCAGACCGGACACGTTTGTCCGCCGTCGACAAAAACGAATTTCGAGGCCTGGAAACCATGACTAACCACAAATACAAGCACGCGCATTAACAAAACAATATATTTTTCTTTTCAATATAACATTTTTTGTGAAAAGCATTGCCCTATCTGCCAAGCTGTTACAATCTGCAGACTTTACTAAGAATAATATGTAAATGAACAGGTGCCACAGTGCTCCGCACCTAAATATCCTGACGCCACAGTGTGCGCGTCTATTTGACCAATGCCTAACTGTCTGCGCCTAAAAGACTTGCTCACTGATTCTGATGGTGAAAAATTACTGTGGACCAAGATTATGCAATTAAAGTTTTGCTAGGTAAATCTAGTTAAGCTATACTTCAAATACAAATATTCAGAGCCGTCTTTCAGTGAGATAGACTTCATAAAATCAAGTCGACAGAGCAGCAGACGACTTGCAACTGAATTTTCATTGCCGTTAGTTATGGAACTACCCAAACGTTACAAATCACAGCTGGTAGTGAAAACGGATAAAAAAGCCGGTTTGATGAAGTTATGGAAAAAAACTTCATTCCTCCACACCACCACCACCACCAGTTTCATGCAGACATTCCAGAAGTGGCTGAACAGTGAACACCAATGTCAGTTTTGCTTTTGTTTCAGCTGGACTCATCTTAACTACGGTACCGTACTCAAAAGAACTGTTGAGAATTCTGAGATCCTAAATATCAATTTTGCTGATAATTAGGTTGCAGAGTTATTATCTTTCTTTGTAATTTCATTATGTTGTTTGTTCATTCTGTAGATACTGTTAGAAATTAGCAGAGAGATTTTATTTAACCATTCCTTGAATTCTAGTTTCATGAATGCATCACTGGTTTGTAACAATGATTAAGGTTGTCAGATCAACTAATTTAGTAAATACAGTATTGTTTAATAAATTACAGTATTATGATTGGGATGTTTTTTTTAATGTCCAGATGTTAATTTAGTTGAGCTGTTGGAGATTATTTCAAAGTCTGATGAAAGTTGGTGATTAGGCAGCTAAATTAGATATTCAGAAATCTTAGTTATGTTTCTATCTAACAAACGCGATTGCTGCATTAAGCAATAAACCTTTCAGCGATTTACTAGCTAGGTCATTTGAGGAGGCCATGTATCAAAAGTCCAAAGAAGACCTGGCAGATTTTATAGCACTATTGCAGAAGATTTGTAAGAGTATGGCAAAGAAACAATTGAACATAATATCACATAAGTGAAAAGATTGTGTAGTACCAAAACAGGAAATCATGGTTCTACACTGTAAAAAAGTTTACAAATGCTACCTGGATGCTTCTATCTCAATTTATAGCTCCATCTAAAATTGTTTCAATGTAAAAACAGTGGTTACAATACTTCGATCGATTTTATAAGTATGCTATGTCCGTTATGTTATGAAATTACCAGTTGGAATTTTCAAAATCAAACAATGTTAAGTCCGTCCGATGCTTAAAAATTCAGAACAAGGAAGACCAAAGAAAACATGGAAAAAGCAAGTTGAGGAAGAAAGCAGCAAGGTGGGCTTGACAAGAGAGGACGCGCTAGACAGATCGATGTGGAGGCAGGGTGTGAAGACCATTGCGGCACTTGGAGGTGAATCCGGCCACCCTCGGTAACGGGGACATCACTGGATTAAAACTGGACTACTACTACTACTACACTGGTATAAAATATTGCACATATATCCGGAGATAATTTACAAAAACCCAATTCAAAATCTATTTTCCTGTTTTTCTCAAAACTTGAAAAATGGACATAACATAGTTCGGTTCTAGGTGAGCGATATCTAAAAACAAAAAAATTCCAAGAGGGGCGGGTAGACTTTTTGAAGAAAATCTGTTGAATTATAATGGAATGACTCAACAGTGTTAAAAAGTAATCCATCTGTTAATTATATGACACTTGTATAAATTTTGCATGAAATTTACAAGATTACTTGTAAGACTTTTAACTTTCTCTATGGTCAATACTAAATTATAGATCATGTATTTCCTAGTAGAATAGGATTAATAGATCATGATTAAAAAAAAAAGAAATTCCCAAACTTTTCCAAACATGCCAAAAAGGGCTCCAGAAGTTCGGCATATGCAAAGTCTGGAAATTGATTTTGAAATGCTATTTAGACCCACTTGGGTTGATCTAAATGCATTTTAGACCTCAGAATTGGATTCCTTGACCCCACAAATAGGGGGATACATATATTTACACTTCAAAATGTCACTAACATATCATATATTAACAAAAAGACTTGCTGGACCACCTCGCTCGGTCATAAAATCGCCACCTAGTGGTGAAAACTTCCAACGGCTATATCTCGAAAACCACTCAACAAATTTCAAAAATTTTTTTTTACTGTTCATAATTTTTCACACTGATTAGCATATATAAAAAAGATAAAATTTTGGGGACCCTGTATTTTCTCTCTTAAAATTATAATGAAATGACCCTTGTACTTTGCCCACTCATGCCATAGTTCTGCAGCTTTATCGAGTGTGGACAGGTGTCTAATTCTATCAGCTCTACTGGTTTGAAATTTTGTTTCTATGTCAATCATTTTTAATCCTCCGTTTTTAACTTCTGCAATGATTTTTGTTCTGCTTAATTGCTCAATTGGAGATGGATACCATAGAAAATTGTATAAGGTTTTGTTTAAGGATTGGATATGCTTTTTTTGTGGGTAAAGAACCCTTCCCATGTGAAGAGATATAGGCACGAGGAGAGTATTTATTATGGTGATTTTTCCTATAAGGGAGAGTGGTCGAAATTTATGAATGTTGGCAGTCGTTTCAGTTTGTTTTATCACTTTTTCCCAGTTAAGAGTGTCTAGTTTTTTGTTGTTGTTTCCTAACCAGATTCCAAGGATTTTTATTTCATTTTGAATGTGAATATGTGGGTAATGTTGCTGTACTTCACTTTGTAACTCAGGTTGTGATACAAGCATTTGTGTTTTATTTTCGTTAATTTTTTGTCCTGACATTTGTTGGTAAAGTTTTAATTCTTTAAGTATTTCAGTAATAGAATTAAGATTATTTGTGATAAACGTTGTGTCGTCTGCATATTGTTCGATTTTTACTGCTTTTTTATTTATGAAGAAGCCTTTTATTGATGCATTGCACTCTATGCGTTGTGTGAGTACATCGGCGCATATTATAAAAAAGAGCATGCTCAGAGGGCATCCTTGTCGGATGCCTCGCCTAATGTCGATTTTTTTTGTCAGTGCTCCATTCATTTCAACTCGACTAGAGATGTTTGAGTATATAAGAGTTAAGTATGAAATCATCACTGGCTTAAATCCAATTTTTTGGAGTATTTTGTACAGAAAAGAATGTTCCACTCTGTCAAAGGCTTTTTCAAAGTCTGTTACCATTGTATATATATAATTTCCTGTTTTTTAGCTTTGCTGCTTCGATGGCTGCTTGAATATTCATTGTAGCGTGTTCAATTCGTCTGTTCGGTAGACCACATTTTTGGTTGGGTTGAATCAGTGTTTTCATTAAGGGCGTGATTCTATTGGCTAGGATTTTGCTTAAAATTTTGTAATCAGTGTTCAATAATGAGATTGGTCTCCAATTTTTCAGCGATGATTTATCTCCTTTTTTGTGAAAAAGTTTAACTATGGCTTCTCTCATCGTTACTGTCATAGTGTTTTTTAAAAAACAGTTAGTATATATACATTTCAAGCAAATCATATTTCAAAATGTGCCAACATTTTTGATAAAATATTGCGCTGAGGCCATCCGAGCCTGGGGCTGAGTTTTTATTTAATGTATCAATTGCGATCTTAATTTCATCTTTTGTTATTAGTCTTTCATTTTCTTGTGCTTCATCTGCATGTATTGTAGTGTGGTTCAAAATGTTTAGATATTCATCTTGTTCAGTTAGATCAATTTTTCCATCAATTCCCCATAACTTATGGTAAAAATTGTGTGTTTCTGTTAAGATGTCATTTTTGTTGGTTACAACTTTATTGTCCTCTGTATGTAGTTCGGTGATAGTATTATTTTTACCTCTGATAGTATTATTATATCGAAATATGTGATAGTATTATATCGAAATATGTCTATTAGTTGAAAATTATTAACTAGTGTTTTAAAAGTCTTTTTGACTTCTAAAGGTGTTTGAGAAGGATTGAGGGTTTGCAGTATCTAGTGGGTCTGTGATGAGGTTAAAGTCACCAAGTAGTATTATTTTGTCATCATTCCATTTTTGTAAGTTTGTGGATAGTATTTTTGATAGTGATGTTTTGTCTTTATGATTTTGTGGAAAGTATGCATTGATAATATGCATATTTTCACCATTAATATTGATGTGTAGTTGGTGGAGGTGGTTGTTCTTTAAAATAGTATGTCTGGGTTAACCCTTTTGATATATTTCATTTTTTAGTATTATCATAGTTCCTGCACGAAAGCTTGGAGAATCAGGGATATGTTTGAGAAAAGTTTTATGTTATAAAATTTTTCCCAATTTTCTAATTGTTTAGGTAAAAGTCGATGAGTTTCCTGAATAGCTAAGGCAGAGAGTCTATGAAGCTTAAAGAATTTTATAATGTTGGTAAATGTTTTGGAGATTCCATTTATATTGATTGAGCAAATTTTAAGCTTTTTAACTTGCATGTGACAAGTTTGACTCTCTGCCTCAGAAAGCATTTCACTAGGTGTCAAAAGTATGATACATAATCACATTAGGCTATATTATAGGCTATTTAACACTATGATTATTAGTACTTTTTTTTCGGTTTTTAAGCGATAAAGGAATTCAATAGAAATTCGTTTTAAATATTATAGTTAGTAGGTATTTTCGTTGTGTCTTGGCAGCTCTTCATCTTTGTTTGGTTCAAGGATAGATTTTTCATCATTTTCTGATGGTGTGGGAGGGTTTTCATCTGTTTGATTCTGGGATGATGTGTCAATCATCAGAGGCATTGAGTTTTGTTCTGAATCGGAGGATAATTCTTTTGAGTAGTTTGGATCTATTTTTTGTGTCTTGTTTTCTAAGGGCGGACTATCTTCAAGAGGTCGCTTATTAGGTCGGATGTGGGTGGGTGTAGGAGAATGGTGGCTTTCAGGTGCATTTCTTGTTTTAGATATCGGATGTCTTTGTTGATTGTGTGTTGTTTTCTTTTTCGTTTTCTTTCTTCGTGTGCTTTTCTTTTCCCATGGGTGTGATGCTATGTCAGTGGACTCTATATCTGAGGATAGTCCTTACGTGTTAGGGCTTGTAGTACCACTTTCAGTTTCGACGTTTCTTTGTTGAGTTAGGAGAGCACGTTTTGGGCATTCCGTACCTTTATGTCCTCGGTGTTGGCAATACCCACACAATATCCTCATGGGACATGTTGCATCGAGGTGGTCCAGTCCTTTGCAGAAGCGACAAAGATGACGTTGAGGAGTATTGTTCATTTTTTGTGTCGTTCGACATTGTTGGGCTGTGTGCCCCTTCTTTTTGCATATATCGCACTGGGCGCAATCTGCTGCCCAATGACCTCGCTTTTTGCATATTATGCACAGGGGGAGATGCTCCTCTCCTGGCTTTGTGATATATATCCATATACCATGAACTTTTATTTTGTCTGGGATATTTTCCAGGTTTATGTCCCTTAAATGGATATGGACATATTCGTTTTTTATGTTTGGGAATTTTTTAAATCGGCCAAGAAAGATTTTTTCCGGTTTTCCCCATTTACAGTCGTTTGCAATGTCTCTTGTTAGTTCTACCGGCCACTCTACTGGAACTGGGTACAGTGTTACTATGTCACAGGGTGGTTTTGGCTTCCATGCTGTGACTGTTATTGTAGCTCCTTGGAATTGATATGCTGTTGGGGTTTGGTGATCTATAGCTAGTTTTTCCAAGTTTTCTTTTTCTGATTCGGTGTGTGTGATAACGAATTGATGTTCTTTTAGGTTTAACGTGCGCACTCCTTCAAGTCCTTTAGAATACTTGCTTAGAAAGCCATCTTCCATGAAGAAACTAATAAAATTGTCTATGCTCAGCCAACCTTGGCATTCAGCTTTCACTATAAGTCTTCTTTGGAAGTTGTATGGCTCGCTTGGTATCATTGTTGCGAGCTATACTATAGCCTACTGCTTTAATTCTCAGATCACAATTGTATGTACGAGTATTTGTTAAAATTTTCAAAGCAAAAGTTAAATAGTTTGTGGTATTATAAACTAGCACTTGCAGGTTTTACCACGTTGGCAGTGTGAACGCTGCTGGCGCTTAATTAGTTACAAAAAAACTGCCAACCTTTTCGAAAGAAACTGCTTAAGGCGTTTCTTTCTTTTTCACATCAACAAAATAAAAGTTTTTCCTTTTTGAAGAAATCAGCAGAATGCCTCAGGGAAAAGAAGCCAGCTGATTGCCTCAAAAAAGAAAACTCTAGATCAGTGGAGCCTAAGGCAGAGTCCACTGATCCAGCTGATGTAGGCTACTCTCTTCACTTCTGTATATTTACTATCCTAGGCTAAAGTATACTAAACACAAAAGATCATATATATATATCTCCTTTTACTATACTAAATTCTTTAAACACGAGTTTCTCCCATGAGGCTGGGCTCATCAGTATCGCACTGTATTCTTGCCACTTGAGTAATCGACCGCTGCTTTCCCAGTCAGTTTAACTCTTATCTTTGTGGAAAGAGCCAACAAAACCAGCAGGTGCCAGGGGTAGGTCAATGTGAAGAAAGGCTACAGGTGTCTTTCGCTGTCTATTCGATGCTACAATCGGCTGCCCAGAAACTTATCGTTTATGGAGGTCTCAATGGCTACCGTGGAATCTACACCGTTCTGGTTAGCGAAGCGCAACTGCTGCTCGCTGTACTAGTGAGTGATCAGCCTTGTGCTGATAGCCGGGAAGAACGCCTTTCTTCACATTGACCTACCCCTGGCACCTGCTGGTTTTGTTGGCTCTTTCTTTCCACAAAGATAAGAGTTAAACTGACTGGCAAAGCGGCGGTCGATTACTCAAGTGGCAAGAATACGGTGCGATATTGACGAGCCCAGCCCCATGGGAGAAACTCGTGATTAAAGTTAGTACAGTAAAAGGAGATATATATATATGATCTTTTGTGTTTTGTCTAGTTTAGCCTAGGATAGTAAATATACAGAAGTGAAGAGAGTAGCCTACGTCAGCTGGATCAGTGGACTCTGCCTTAGGCTCCACTAATCTAGAGTGGTTACTTATATTTTGCTTTTTTTATTTTTTTTGAGGCAATCAGCTGGCTTCTTTTCCCTGAGGCTTTCTGCTGATTTCTTCAAAAAGGAAAAACTTTTATTTTGTTGATGTGAAAAAGAAAGAAACGCCTTAAGCAGTTTCTTTCGAAAAGGTTGGCAGTTTTTTTGTAACTAATTAGAGCGCCAGCAGCGTTCTCACTGCCAACGTGGTAAAACCTGCAAGTGCTAGTTTATAATACAACAAACTGTTTAACTTATTGCTTTGAAAATTTAACAAATACTCGTACACACAATTGTGATCTGAGAATTAAAGCAGTAGGGCAGTTCCATCGTGACGGACGTACCATTCAGAGAGTTATAGCAGTCTATAATTGTTGATGAAATGGAAATCTAGGCAATTCTACTACATAGCATGAAAGGGTACCCTACCACTATGAAATCACCTCAAAAATTATTTCCTAACTGCTTTCTGTAAAATAGATACAGCTCGTTTATCATGCGTGACGGACGTATGCAGAGAAACAAGAAATCATAAGTACCTTTCGTAAGATACAAAACGCTCTGAATTGTACACAGGTAACTACAATTTTTTAACTTAATTAGTTTAATGAATGAATAAACTAACTCACAAAAGTTGTTGCACAAATTTATTGTATGAATTGAATACACTATGCCCCAGAATGTAACGTGACGGACGTACAAAATTTTTGTGACGGACGTACGACTCTGAATTTTAAGCAAGAAAGGTGCAAGAAGTCTACTATAAAAGAAGTGAAAAATCGCATACATAGTTCTAAACTTAATGGATGGGCTATAATTGCCAATATGTTTTAATTGAGACTTTACAAGTAATTACAATTATAGTTGAATATTTTATTTTATTTTTTATATATATTTTATATAAATGGTTTATTTTTCATTCCCAGTAGAATCACTTGTGTTGTTGCTGTAGTGCCGTACAGGCATACACACATAGTTATAGAAAACGGGTCTGCTACTATTCGGTGAGTCCGATTTTGTGAGAGCCTTTTCGGTGAGAGCCTTTTTCGGAGAGTTTCCTATTCGGTGATTTTTTGAAAATTATCGGGTACCGTAGCCTGATTATTATTGCCGCTTTTACATCGTTTTAACGTCGCTAAACGTTGAAATAAGACCCTAACCCGTAACTCCTACCCCCTAACCCTTAACCCCTAACCCTTAACCTCTATCCCTAAAACGGCAATGATAATTAGGCTACGGTAGCCGATAATTTAAAAAAAAATCACCGAATAGGGCTCTCACCGAAAAAGGCTCTCACCGAATAGGGAACTCACCGAATCGGACTCACCGAAACGGGCCATTCCGATAGAAAACAGCTTAATTTGAATTTTGGCAGTGAATGTCAATTGTTATCAGCGCAGTAATTTCCAATTATTGTGACTGATGTACATTGTACAAGTGTTAAAATTCAGATGGTAGCCAATACCGGTATACAATAGATCCACATAACAAGTGTATCTACATGCACATACAAGATTACAATGCTACAAAACACAGTGCTCATTTTCATAGTACACTGAAAACTGCAGTAAGAAATCTGTAACACATTTTGAGAAAAATTAGTGAAGCCCAGACGGAATCCCAGTTAAAGCACAGGCTAAATAACATATCATGTGCAGTTGTGCATAGAAAAACTAACAGTTTAACAACCATAAACAAACAAAAAACCAAACAATACTGATACAAAATGAATCTTACTAAACAATTTTCAAAAGAACTAGTTTGCAGTTTAGTCAACGTCTCTAAACTTCAAACTCCTTTAAATTTAAATTGTCCACGGTATCCAACCACTTCATGTTGATTCAATTTCTTTGCAACTTTTTCGTCAGTGTAAACAATTTTGTCCTCAGGTGGAGGCCATCGCCACACACTGCCACTTGTGGGCATCACCTAAATTTCGTAGTTTGTGCCGACTACTTGTTGAACTTCACCAGGGTAAAATTCACTATCATATTCAACAAGTTCAACAAGTATTCAACATCACTTTTTTGATAGCAAACACTTTCTTCTGCTTCATATGTCTTCATTAGATTCTCCATAGTTGGAAGGTATAATAACAAATAGGTATATAAGTTTGTGCAACAACTTTTGTGAGTTAGTTTATTCATTCATTAAACTAATCAAGTTAAAAAATTGTAGTTACCTGTGTACAATTCAGAGCATTTTGCATCTTACGAAAGGTATCATACTTATTATTTCTTGTTTCTCTGCATACGTCCGTCACGCATGATAAACGAGCTGTATCTATTTTAAAGGAAGCAGCAAGGAAATAATTTTTGGGGTGATTTTATAGTGGTGCGTACCCTTTCTTGCTATGTAGTAGAATTGCCTAGATTTCTATTTCATCAACAATTATAGACTGTTAGAACTCTCTGAATGGTACGTCCGTCACGATGGAACTGCCCAATAATAACTAAGATTTGTGGTACCTGGTATAATAACTTTTTAAATCAATGACAGCATGAAATAGTGACAACATAAACATAAGCATGATCCCTGCATTAAGCACCACAAAATGACTAAGTTAAAGTTAGTTAAACAGTATAAAAGCCTGTGATGGACGTACGTGACGGACGTACATGATGGAAATTCCATTACGGTGTACATCCGTCACGCATTTTTACTTAGTTAAACAAAAAATTTTAGAAAACCATTTGGGTTGTAGGTTGATATGTAGGAACTAAAAGAAGAAATGAAGTTTCAAAATTTTAATTCATCTGATAATTTTATAAAATAAAATAAAGGAAAAAATTTGTGACGGACGTACAGGACCCCCAGGTCGAAGTCCCACATGCTATAAGTCCAACGTTACATCTTGTTCAAAAAAAAATTTTTTAGAGATTAATCTTACACTCATTTCTGATTGTACAACTGCGGTATTAACAAAGTTTCTTGAAATATCAATCAGAAGCTTCAGAATTCAGTATATGAGTATTTTTCATGATTTTTTTGACATTAGAAGTGATGTTCGCTTACTGAGGCATAACTTCCAACCATTTTGTGTGGGGGCCAAATATTTTTATTTTCTGAAAATTAGAAAGAATAAGCTTTTCAGGGATACCATTTTTATTGTTATCAGATAAAAAATATGTTTTGATGGGTTGGTTGTCCTTATCATGGAACTGCCCAGTAGGCTATAGTAGCTCGCAACAATGATACCAAGCGAGCCATACAACTTCCAAAGAAAACTTATAGTGAAAGGTAAATGCCAAGGTTGGGTGAGCATAGACAATTTTATTAGTTTCTTCACGGAAGATGGCTTTCTAAGCAAATATTCTAAAGGACTTGAAGGCGTGCGCACGTTAAACCTAAAAGAACACCAATTTGTGATTACACACACTGAAGCAGAAAAAGAAAACCTGGAACAACTAGCTAAAGACCACCAAACTCCCACTGCTTACCAATCCCAAGGAACTACAATAACAATCACAGCTTGGAAGCCAAAACCACCCTGTGACATTGTCACACTGTATCCAGTTCCAGTAGAGTGGCCGGTAGAACTTTCAAGAGACATTGCGAACGACTGTAAATGGGGAAAACCTGAAAAAATCTTCTTTGGGAGATTTAAAAAGTTCCCGAACATAAAATACGAATATGTTCATATCCACCTAAGGGATATAAACCTGGAAAATATCCCAGACAAAATCAAAGTTCATGGTATATGGATATATATAACAAAGCCAGGAGAGGAGCATTTCCCCCTGTGTAGAATATGCAAAAAGCGAGGTCATTGGGCAGCAGATTGCGCCCAGTGCGATATATGCAAAAAGAAGGGGCACACAACCCAACAATGCCGAACGACACAAAAAATGAACAATACACCCCAACGTCATCTTTGTCGCTTCTGCAAAGGACTGGGCCACCTCGATGCAACATGTCCCATGAGAATATTGTGTGGGTATTGCCAACACCGAGGACATCAAGGTACGGAATGCCCAAAACGTGCCCTCCTAACTCAACAAAGAAACGCTGAAACTGAAAGTGGTACTACAAGCCTTAACACTGAAGGACTATCATCAGATATAGAGTCCACTGACATAGCATCACACCCATGGGAAAAGAAAAGCACACGAAAGAAGAAAAAGAAAACGAAAAAGAAAACAACACACAATCAACAAGGACATCCGATATCTAAAACAAGAAATGCACCTGAAAGTCACCATTCACCAACACCCACCTACATCAGACCTAATAAGCGACCTCTTGAAGATAGTCCGCCCTTAGAAAACAAGACACAAAAAATAGATCCAAACTACTCAAAAGAATCATCCTCCGATTCAGAACAAAACTTAATGCCTCTGATGATTGACACATCATCCCAGAATCAGACAGATGAAAACCTTCTCACACCATCAGAAAATGACGAAAAATCTATCCTTGAACCAAACAAAGATGAAGAGCTGCCAAGACACAACAAAAATACGTACTAACTATAATATTTAAAACGAATTTCTATTGAATCCCTTTATCGCTTAAAAACCGAAAAAAAAGTACTAATAATCATAGTGTTAAATAGCCTATAACATAGCCTAATGTGATTATGTATCATACTTTTGACACCTAGTGAAATGCTTTCTGAGGCAGAGAGTCAAACTTGTCACATGCAAGTTAAAAAGCTTAAAATTTGCTCAATCAATATAAATGGAATCTCCAAAAAATTTACCAACATAATAAAATTCTTTAAGCTTCAGCTATTCAGAAAACTCATCGACTTTTACCTAAACAATTAGAAAATTGGGAAAAATTTTATAACATAAAACTTTTCTCAAACATATTCCCTGATTCTCCAAGCTTTCGTGCAGGAACTATGATAATACTAAAAAATGAAATAAAGCATATGACACAGCAAACCAACAACTCCAGATCTTAAACTCTAAGATTGAAGACGAATTTCATCCAAACCTAGTATCTGATCGAGCAAAATTTACCGATGTTATTGAACAATTTCACAATAACACGCAAAGAGGAGCACAAATTCGCTGCAAAATACCTCAAAACGATTCAGAGCAAACAAGCAAAGGATTCTTTCATCTTGAAACGAAAAGAGGTAAAAATAATACTATCACTGAACTACATACAGAGGACGATAAAGTTGTAACCAACAAAAATGACATCTTAACAGAAACACACAATTTTTACCATAAGTTATGGGGAATTGATGGAAAAATTGATTCAACTGAACAAGATGAATATCTAAACATTTTGAACCACACCACAATACATGCAGATGAAGCACAAGAAAATGAAAGACTAATAACAAAAGATGAAATTAAGATCGCAATTGATACATTAAATAAAAACTCAGCCCCCGGCTCGGATGGCCTCAGCACAATCTTTTATCAAAAATGTTGGCACATTTTGAAATATGATTTGCTTGAAATGTATACTAACTGTTTTCTAAAAAACACTATGACAGTAACGATGAGAGAAGCCATAGTTAAACTTTTTCACAAAAAAGGAGATAAATCATTGCTCAAAAATTGGAGACCAATCTCATTATTGAACACTGATTACAAAATTTTAAGTAAAATCCTAGCCAATAGAATCCCGCCCTTAATGAAAACACTGATTCAACCCAACCAAAAATGTGGTCTACCGAACAGACGAATTGAACACGCTACAATGAATATTCAAGCAGCCATCGAAGTAGCAAAACTAAAAAACAGAAAATTATATATTATGGTAACAGACTTTGAAAAAGCCTTTGACAGAGTGGAACATTCTTTTCTGTACAAAATACTCCAAAAAATTGGATTTAAGCCAGTGATGACTTCATACTTAACCCTTATATACTCAAACATCTCTAGTCGAGTTGAAATGAATGGAGCACTGACAAAAAAAATCGACATTAGGCGAGGCATCCGACAAGGATGCCCTCTGAGCATGCTCTTTTTTATAATATGCGCCGATGTACTCACATGCCACATAGAGAGCAATGCATCAATAAAAGGCTCTCCATAAATAAAAAAGCAGTAAAAATCGAACAATACGCAGACGACACAACGTTTATCACAAATAATCTTAATTCTATTACTGAAATACTTAAAGAATTAAAACTTTACCAACAAATGTCAGGACAAAAAATTAACGAAAATAAAACACAAATGCTTGTATCACAACCTGAGTTACAAAGTGAAGTACAGCAACATTACCCACATATTCCAATTCAAAATGAAATAAAAATCCTTGGAATCTGGTTAGGAAACAACAACAAAAAACTAGACACTTTTAACTGGGAAAAAGTGATAAAACAAACTGAAACGACTGCCAACATTCATAAATTTCGACCACTCTCCCTTATAGGAAAAATCACCATAATAAATACTCTCCTCGTGCCTATATCTCTTCACATGGGAAGGGTTCATTACCCACAAAAAAAGCATATCCAATCCTTAAACAAAATCTTATACAATTTTCTATGGTATCCATCTCCAATTGAGCAATTAAGCAGAACAAAAATCATTGCAGAAGTTAAAAACGGAGGATTAAAAATGATTGACATAGAAACAAAATTTCAAACCAGTAGAGCTGACAGAATTAGACACCTGTCCACACTCGATAAAGCTACAGAACTATGGCATGAGTGGGCAAAGTACAATCTAAACTATAAAATGAGGCACATCAACCAAAAATTATATAATCTAAGTGAACCACACTCTGATTGCCCAAATTCGTTTTATTCTGATATTTTCAGCACTTTTCTCCAACTCCGAAAACACAATCTTGACTGGACTGATATATCATATTATATAATACAATATACACAACTCTAAAAACACAAAAAGAAACTAAAACTGAAATTAAGAGCCAAAACAATGAACCAATAAGCTGGTCAGAAATGCTCCTTATGAAGAAAAATATCAAACCATACTTTTCAAACTCTGACATATCGATCTGCTATCGAATAGCACATTCAGCTTTTAAATGGGGCGATTTTTACAAACAATCTAACTCATGGCGTTGCAGGTAGAACAAAATTACTCAGTGCAAATTTTGCAAAATGGCTGTTGACAATATAAAACACCTGTTAACTGAATGTACCTTCACGAAATCAATTTGGAAAAAAATAGAAAAGCTATATCATTCAATAACAAAACAAAAGATTAAACTTACAACTGATATAATCCTATACAACCATTTTCCAAGCAGACAGGCAGACAACCTACTGATTCTGCTGATCCTAAATACAGTTAAGAGTACCATAATTAAAAATAAAATTTCACTAGACATTGGAGATAAATATATGTGGGACAACAAAAAATTTACCAAAACAACCCTCTGGGTTATTAAAACAAAAATTAAAGAGTATCTTCAAAGTGACACCTCTGTAATACCGACGCCCCTTACAAACCCCCCACGCTGTAGCATAAGTCGAACATGACAACTAAGAACCCACTATTCTCGAAAGAATTCTGCTATTAATTGTTATCATTTGCAGTGTATGTACCTGACTTGTGAATTTTATGAAATGCGCCATAGTAAATGATACTTATTCACACATACCATCTGCATGTAGCATCATTGCACTACAAGAGAGCAATGAGGCAACATGCAGATCCTTCTTCGTTTATGCAATTGCATGCATTACATTATATTCCTACTTATTGATTTGTTTATTTTTTGGCTACAAATGTGCGTTGTGGGACGCACAGTAACATAAACACTTTTATTGTGACTGGTAATGTGTTACCATAGATATCTTACATATAGATATGCAACTCAGCAATCGTGGAATTATCGTCACGCTCGACTGACTTTATGGACACAATCAACAATCAAGGTTGCCAGCTTGGCTAGCGTATCTATGGTAGGCTATTATTGTACGGTTTGGGCTTGGCGAGTGGTGGCTTTTGAGCTCCTTTGGAATATTTTTGATGTCGCATATTTCAAGTTTTCACAGAATAGCCTACTATGAAAAATCAAGACAATAATTTTTCTTCACGTAGGTTACGCAACTTCTGTTTCATGATCGTTGGAACTATCATTTAAGCTTATTTCCAGTGACTCATTAAAGCTTGTTGTAGGCAGTTTACAAACCTGAGATAGAGGGGCGCCGGAACGATTTTAGAGTGAGATATACGGTAGCGATAATTGTCAAACATTTTCAGGGGTTGTCGAGGATTTTCAGGGGTTGTCAGGCATTGTAGAGTAGCTACTTTCAGGCATTGTTGGGAATTTCCAGGCATTGTCGATCAATATCAGTGGTTGACAGGGTTTGGTAGTCATTATGGAACATTTTCAGGCATTGTCGAACATTTTCAGGAATTGTCAAACATTTTCAGGGGTTGTCGAGCATTTTCAGGGGTTGTCAAGCATTGTAGAGTAGCTACTTTCAGGCATTGTTGGGAATTTCAAGGCATTGTCTAGGATTTCCAGGCATTGTCGATCAATATCAATGGTTGACAGGCTTGTCAACCATTATCAGTCATTGTCGGAAATTTTCAAGAATTGTCAAATATTTTTAGGTGTCAGGGGCTCTCAGGCATTATAAAATACTTTAGATTCTTTCTGGCAGGCATTGTCGGCAGTGGCGTAGCTAGGGAATGTGCCGCCCGGGGTGGATTCAGATTTTGCCGCCCCTTCAAGAAAAAGCATGTGAAAACAGGCCCGATTTAGAGGGGGGGCAGAGGGTGCAGGTACCCCGGACCCCCCGACTTTTAAAGGGCCCCCCTACGTGAAAAAAATGTGATTTTTTTACTATTAGCTTTTGTGGTTTCTGCAAAATGCTGTGCAGTGCTGGATTGATGCTACTGTAGACGTCGAGGGGGTGTTTCGCGCCGTAGGCGAATTTTTTTGCACGGGGGCCCCTGATCTAAAAGTGCCCGGGCCTCCCATTAGCTAAATCCGGCCCTGTGTGAAAATGAAATGCGTTTTTTATCAGATTATAATCAAAATCAAAATCTGAAAGTAGCTTAATCTAGAATGCCTGACTACCCCTGAAAATGCTAGACAACCCCTGAAAATGTTCGACAATGCCTGACAAACCCGTCAACCACTAATAATGATCAACAATGCCTGGAAATCCTAGACAATGCCTGGAAATTCCCAACAATGCCTGAAAGTAGCTACTTTGCAATGCCTGACAACCCCTTAAAATGCTCGACAATCCCTGAAAATGTTCGACAATGCCTGAAAATGTTCCATAATGACTACCAAACCTGTCAAACACTGATATTGATCGACAATGCCTGCAAATCCTAGATAATGCCTAGAAATTCCCAACAATGCCTGAAAGTAGCTACTTTGCAATGCCTGACAACCCCTGAAAATGCTCGACAATTCCTGAACATGTTCGACAATGCCTGAAAATGTTCCATAATGACTACCAAACCTGTCAAACACTGATATTGATCGACAATGCCTGGAAATCCTAGACAATGCCTGGAAATTCCCAACAATGCCTGAAAATAGCTACTCTACAATGCCTGACAACCCCTGAAAATGCTCGACAACCCCTGAGTATGTTCGATAATGCCTGAAAATGTTCGACAATGCCTCACAAGCCTGTCAACCACTGATAATGATCGACAATGTCTGGAAATCCTACACAATGCCTAGAAATTCCCAACAATGCCTGAAAGTAGTTAGCCTACTCTACAATACCTGAAACCCCTGAAAATGTTCGACAACTCCTGAAAATGCTCCACGACCCCCCAAAAAGCCGACAATGCCCGACAATGCCTGACAATGCCCGACAATGCCTACAATGCCTGACAAAGGGTATTTAGAGGTACCCTCTGTGACTGTGATTAGTTTTCAATCGCCAGAATCTCCATAAAGCAGTCCATGCGGAACGAGAATGTGACGTCATCACAAGCAATCCATACGTCAACTTGAAAACGAAGAAAGTTTTATTTAAACAAAAACCAAAAAAAATATATTAAAAATAAAGTTGTTTTGCTGTGCCAAGTTTGAAGTCAATGCATACAGCCATAGCTACGCTGTTAGCCTTCAAACATCTTACGCACCACTGAGTTGCATATCTATATATAAGATATCTATGGTGTTACCTACCTGCCTGCGCAATGCATCTAATTTAATGTCGAACACAACAACGCCTTTTGGCATACGCATGATAAAAATATCTTTTGGGCTACTATTGTATGAACGTACTTGTTAGATGACCGTTATTGTGGAGATAAAACACTAGCCTCAAACATAAAAGTTATATCATAGCTACAATGAATTTCCAAATCTATCGCATGCCTTTGATCTCTTAATTCAGGAATAACTTATACTGTGCAACAGATTGGTATCAATAATATGATTGCATTCACCAATTGCTTCTTTTGTATTGTTTACTGTACAACTGTTTTTACTTTTCAATAAAAAAAAAAAAAAAAACACATGTAAGGCAACGTCGATCAACGGGTGTGACGACTAGCGACCCTCCCCTGCAACAGGTCCGCTGGCAGAATCACAAAACGGAAATGACGTTTCTTGCAAGCAATTCCACATACAAAGCATGTGCCCTTCTCAACCAAATACCATGGCTCACATAGAGAGCTTCCCATCACCCTCCTGAAACGGACTACTGCTCTCCACATCTCGAGCTAGGCCCGAGCCCAGAATTTGAAGAATCACCGACGTTACCTCTCGATGCAGATCACAGTTCGCCTGCACTCTCTTGCCCCACACCAGCCTCAAGCTCAAAGCTTGTGAACCACAGCACTTACATGACCTTCCAAAGCAGCCGATAACTTTTGATCTAGTGGAACCAACCGAACCCATAAGTGGAGTCCCTCATATTAAAAAATCCCCTATTCTGTGCCATTCTACGCGGTCCCGAGGGCTGGCACTGGATCTAGACGCGCATCTGGTCAATTAGTGCAGTCGTGGGAGCTTAAAAAGTGGTGTTTGTGGGAAAAAATTGTTATCAAGCTGATACTTTTCTCAGACCTTCCCCATATTATGCAGATGGCTCAGAAAAAATTCCCCATCAATCGGATGATGGGAACCCCCCTTTTGGACCCATTTTCCAAATGACGTCACAATCCCTTTATGAAAATTTTAAGTTTTTCAAAATAGGACATATTATACATCATTTTTTAGGTTTTTTCAAGGGGAACAACTTTTTCTATTAACAAGAACCCTGAAAATGTACAGAAAAAGAGTTATTACCGATTTAGCAAAAGGATAAATCTGTCAATTTCAGGCAAATTTGAAATTATTCGTCACTGTTGGACTTATTCTTCTATATTCTATAACAAAAATTAAACAAAGTAAGCTAAATGTAAATTGAAGCTATCATCAAAAACGACAAAGATGTTGCTTTCCTCCTCGTCTTGTCCCGTTTCATATCTTCATTGTACGAGAATTCTTTTTCTTCGGTACCAACATCGACGTTACGCAGTAGTGAAAAAAAGTCTTCATTCTTAAGTTTTTCGTCTAGTCTCTGGAATATGTCCTTCATACAAATTATTACTTAGATACGAAAAAGATGTGAAACTATATTTGTATTTCAAGCATGCTTACTGCTTAGGCTACTATACTACAGTATTACATTCCACACCATGACATTCACCACACGAAGAAACACATGCCATTCCATAATTACGACAGGTGCAAGTTTTCGTTCCACATGGATTTTTCGTTGATTTCTTACATCTGCATCTAATTACTTTGGTCAATGCTTCTGGTGCTATAGGCATATCCGTCATTATTGGGACAAGTTCGTTGTTGCTATTGTTTCTCCATCCCCATTCACAAACATTGAATTTAAATTCTAAAGACGTACGGTAACCCATGAAAGCAGGCTGCTCTTTGGCTCGGTGGTAGCTTTTCGGTGCAATTATCCCTTCGCATGCCATATACATGTAATTGTCATGTCTAAAAGTAAACAAAGATAAATATTACATACAGGGTATCTAGAATTGGACAATATCTTGAAAGTGTAAACATTATTATATAATCCCTATGTAAAAATACATACCTGAGTTTAGTAAGCGTTGAATCTTCATTGCCACAATACCAGATCTTGAATGCAGTTATAGAGGCTTCTCCGACCTCGTTTTGGGAACTCCAGACATTGCTGATAATTGCAGAATTCTCTTTCAGCGTTTCTGATTTTCGCAAACTTTTTTTTCCTTTTGTAGAATCCGCTTGAAGAATTGCCCCTTCTTTGACACTTCGTATTGCTCTCTGCTGCCGCCACTAAAAGCATAACAATTCTCTGGCGTGCAGATTCTGTTGAATCTCTTTTTGTGTGAGCTACCCTAGCGTGAGGGTGTGCTAAAGTTTACTGCATGGCCTGTTCGACTTCCAGCGTGGCTTCTCTCAAAAGGTTTGTGCTAACTATGTTTATTTATTTTGCAGCACTTAACCCTAATGTTTAAAAATCAGATAACCAGATAAAACAGGCTTACAAGCATTTTGACAATTGAACTAAGCTCTGAATATTGACTTGCAAATAATCTGTGGCACATGAAACTCTGGATTGGAGTTGTCATTTTTCCCCTCTCTTTTTCTTCTGAGCTAGCCTGGGTTGTTTTTTTTTGTTAGCTCAGTTAGTTGTAATATTTGGGTGGGTTGGGCCTTCTTGATCATAACTTGGGATCATTTGGTTTGGCACTCACATGTGCTATTGTCGGCTACCCCTTAAAGTACATTTTCCCTTTATTATTTGTAGTGTAACTTTCTGCATTTTTTGTGTTATTTGTTAGTGCTTTATTCATTAAATAGAATCACGTTGATATTGGTGTCAACATCATTTTTAAACAAGGTAATTGTTTGGTAAATTAACTCTAGTTCATTGGCTGAACTCTTGTGTGTAGTTAGTTTAATTGGCTTGTCTTTGAAAATACATATTGAACATTTACTTTGTTGCCTTTGCTACTGTTGCCTAACTCTGGTTCATTGGTTGAACCATTTTTGGCTTGGTTAGTCACAATAGTTTGGTAAGGTATTTGATTGTTTTTGGTACGGTATGTATGTTAACTTGTGATTAAGTCGCCTTGGTAAACACAGTTGGTGTTTATACTGTAGACTTATTCTAGTGTATTGGTTGCACTGTTGTTAAAGTTAATTTGCCTCTTTGTTAAGTAAATTTGGGTTGTTTTGTTCCAGTATCAGTAGTTGTGATAGCTTGACATCTGTGTTTAAGTAAATTTTCAGTAATTTTTGGTATTGTAATTATATAAGTATGCATACTCGAAAGAGTATAGGGACACATGTTAAGCAAAATGTAGCTAGTGAAGAGGGCTACCAGGCAGAAAAGCTGCACAGCTTAAAAAAGACTTGGCAGTCTCACTTGGGCCTTCTCACTAGAAGAGAAAGAGATGTCTTGGGTGCCTTAGCTGATGGGATTGGTGTGGATCAAGTGAAACAATTTCGAAGTGAGTACAATAAAGCGTACCAGTCGTGTATAGGGGCATGTTCGCAATACATGCTTGCAATCCCTGTCAAGCAAGAATACCTTGTTGAATTGGAAGATGCTCGCCAGCGATGGGATGAAGTACAGAAGCGCAAAGATAAAATGGATGCCCGCCTTTCTGGGCAAACTAGTCCTAAAATGCCAAGCTCGTCGAGTAATGCCCAAACCTTCCGCCAGTCTTCTGTAGCACCAGCCACTATTGGACAAGTTGTGCAACCTGGAGTGGCTGTCAAACAAAACATACGTGAGAGGGCAATTCGTGTAGCTAGGGAGGCTGCAAATGACTATAATAAGCAAAAAGAAGAGGAGAGGTCTGCTGGTTATCGCCTTCAGTACAGGTCGGAAATGTACCCTCCTCGGCCAGCGCCCCCTTCTCAGTCCAGTGATCATTTTCAAAATAGTGAACAGGGTGAGACAGGCAGTCATTATGTAACATACGATAAAGTAGGCCCTTCAGAGCCGTCACTAAATAGGACCAGAGTAGAGGAACGTAGGCCTGGCCGTTTGACTCCCTCCGGCTATACTATGGAACATTCTCCAGTGGAACCTGTTCGCTTAAGCCCGCCTGCTTTCAATTCAATTCCTTCTGTTGGAATTAGATCAACTCAAGACGAAAATTGGACATCCATTTCTCAAGACAGAAGACCTCGTGAACCTGACATCACTGGACTTGTTGACGCATTGTACACTATGACTACTTCCATAAATCGGAACCAATCCAGCATGGAACCGTTTGATGGTGCCCCAGAAGACTATCGGCGTTTCATCCGGCATTTTGAAGCATACACCATTCGGGGAGTTATTGATGCAGCGACAAAACTTGACAAGTTAATTTCTTCCTGTGTTGGTGAAGCAAGAGAAAGCATTGCAGACTGCATCCTCAGCTCTTCTCCAGATTTGGGCTACCTGGAAGCAAGGCAAATTTTGGAAAGCTCTTATGGTCAAATGCACAGCATTGTAAGTGCCTATACTAGAAAGTTAACTGAGGGAGCTCCCATCAAACCTAATGATGCAGAGAGTATTGTTAAGTTAGCTAGAGACATGCGTAGCTGTGAGATTGCTTGCAGTGACTTTCCAAATTCAGGTCTAGACACACAACAAGTCATTGGCTCCATATTTGGCCGACTCCCTATCTATATGCAAGACAAGTTTGTATCTTCTGTCAGCCATCAATTGGAAAGAGGACAAGCTGTGACCTTTTCCCAGCTCTCTCAGTTTGTTCAGAGGAAGGCCCAGGCAGATAGAAGTTTCCTTGGACAGCTCGTTGGAAGAAGAAAAGAAAAGGCATCAAGTACTGTTGCACCCACTGCTAGACAACCACGTAGAGTTTCAACATTCTTGAATCAAACTGTCGTAGCGCAGAATGCAGAGGCTGGTCAATCGAAGGGAGTCAGAGATTCTACGAGGTGTTTGGCTTGCAAAGGTGCACATCAAGTCTGGAATTGCCAAACCTTCAAAGACAAGTCTGGACCTGATAGGTGGAAGCTAATTTGGTCCAGCAAGCATTGCCTTAATTGTCTTGGAAACCATTTTGTCAGAAGGTGCCCTTCGTCCAGGACATGCCAAATTTGTAGACAGAAGCACCACACCTTGCTACATCAGTCTAGCCAGGATGGACGTAGGAATCATAGCCCAAGCTCGAATGCCAAGAGTCCTCATGGGGCCGGTGTTGTGTCCAATGCAGCACCAGAGAAGAAAGTGTGTAGTACCACCACTTTGCAACACTCTAGACATGGTGAGGTGAGACTTAAGGTAGTCCCAGTGGCTGTGTGGGGATCTGACTCTCAGAAATGTGTGAACACGTATGCATTTCTGGACGAAGGTTCAAACTCCACTTTGTGCACCATGAGTTTGATGAAGAAGCTTGGAAGCAGTGGCAAGAGAGTTGGGTATTCCCTTTCAACTGTAAATGGGACAACCCAACAAGAAGGATTCAAGCTCAAACTGTCAGCAAGGGGCATTAGAGAACAAAAGGTCATCCCTTTAGCTGATGTGTTAGCAGTACCAAGCTTGCCAGACTTGGAAAGCAGCATCCCCTCCAACGACATTGTAGAGCGTCATGCCCATCTTCATGGTCTGGACTTTCCTATGTTGGACCAAAGGAAAATTGATATCTTAATTGGTGCAGATGTCCAGGCAGCGCACATTGCTACAGAGTTCCGTCAAGGCAGAAGTAATGAGCCAGTAGCATGTCGGTCAGGATTAGGTTGGACATTAGTTGGTCCCACTGGCGTTGAAAATCCAGAATCTATGGTGCACCTAAACTTTGTTAGGAGTGAAAATGTCTTGCTCCATCAACAAATGGAGCAAATGTATAACACAGATTTTAAAGATGCTGGTGTAGTCGAAGTAGCGCCATCAGTTGAAGACAAAGAAGCTCTAGCCATAATGGAGGATTCGGTGTTAAAGGTTGATGGACACTATGAAATTGCCTTACCCTGGAAGAATGGCCATGTAAATCTTCCATACAATAGATCGCTTGCTGAGAAAAGACTGAACCAGCTGAGACACAGGTTTTTGAAGGACAATGACTTGTTTGAGCTTTACAAGGAAAAGATCTAGGAATATGTAGAAAATGGTCATGCCCGTCCAGTACCAAATGATTTACTTTCTCCCTCATCCAAAACTTGGTACATACCCCACCATTCCACTGGAGGGAAATTTAGAGTGGTTTTTGACTGTGCCGCAAAGTTCAAAGGAACTTCCCTGAATGAGAATCTGCTTCAAGGCCCAGACTTGACTAGCAATTTGGTTGGAGTTCTCCTTCGGTTCAGGCAGCAGCCAGTTGTAGTAGTTGCAGATATTAAAAGTATGTTCCACCAGGTGAGGGTGAAGCCAGATGACTGTGACAGCTTGCGTTTTTTGTGGTGGCCTAATAATGATCTTTCTTTACCTCCTCAAGACTACCAAATGTTGGTACATCTATTTGGTGCAACATCCTCCCCTAGTTGCTGTGGCTTTGCACTCAGAAAGGTGGCAGAAGACAATGAGTTAGGGGCCAGCCAAGAGGCAGTGGATGCCATAAAAGGTAATTTTTATGTTGATGACTTCCTCAAATCCTTTGAGACATCTGAGGATGCTAAAAGAGTCGTCCTGGAAATTAAAGACTTACTGCAGCAAAGTGGTTTTGTGCTTACTAAATTCATTAGTAACTCGGAAGAAGTGGTGGAGTCTTTGCCTGATGAGTGTGTGGTGAAACCTTCTTTAGATCTACATCTAGACGAGGGTCCTGTGGAGCGTACCTTAGGAGTGCAGTGGAACACACTTCATGACAATTTTGGAGTGAAGATCAATGTGCAACAAAAGCCAGTGACACGCCGTGGCATTTTATCAATGGACACTGGTCAGCCAGGTCTACGATCCTTTGGGATTTGTGCAGCCATTCTTGTTGCCTGCAAAATGTATCATGCAGGATTTATGCATCAGTGGCCTGGGTTGGGATGATCCAATACCTGAAATTAAAGCTGTAGCTTGGCAAGAGTGGGTAAGATGTTTGCTAGCACTGCAAGACTTGAAAGTAAGTCGGTGTTTTCGTCCAGCACAGTTCAAACCTATTTTGACAGAATTGCATTGTTTCTGTGATGCAAGTAATATCGATTATGGCGCAGTTGTGTACTTGAGGATGGTGGACAAGAGTGGAAATGTGCATTGTGCCTTTGTCATGGGGAAGTCACGAGTGACTCCAGTGAAGCCCATGACTGTTCCGAGGTTAGAGCTGTCAGCTGCGGTGATTGGTGTCAATTTGGTTCGCTCAGTGAAAAATGAGCTTGATTTGAAGATTGATAGGACTTTCTTTTGGACTGACTCCACATCTGTACTACAGTACATTAGGAACACTGCTAGAAGGTTTCAAGTTTTTGTGGCAAACAGGGTTGCAGCAATTCATGCTGGGTCAGAACCATCACAGTGGCATCACGTTGGAACCAAAGAAAACCCAGCAGATATTGCGTCTCGTGGTCTTGGTCCAGTCAAGCTTTCCAAAGCTGACCTGTGGTTTAAAGGACCAGACTTCTTGCAACTCAGTGACGAGTTTTGGCCAGCCGGTCCTGAAACTTTGGTTCCTTTACCTGAAGATGACCCTGAGATCAAAACCATGTACCGAGTGAATGCAACTGAAACTGAGGAACCTATTGGAGGGTCCCCTCTCAATCGCTTGTTAAACTATTTCTCTTCGTTTGTTCGTCTAAAGAGGGCAGTTGCTTGGATATTGCGGTTTCGGCGATACCTGAGGTCAAAGACTGAGCTTCCCAATCAATCAGGTGCATCTGTAAATCTCAAGGGCGACTTATCGGTATCTGAGTTAGAAACTGCCACAATTGAGATTGTGAAGGCAGTGCAAAAAGAAGCATTTCCTTTGGAGATGAGTTCGCTCCAGAATTGTAATGAGTTTGGTGTGGGTGGATCCCAAACTGTGTTGAAAACTTCCTCTGTTAAAAGGCTTTCCCCTGTGGTGGTTCATGGTGTGCTTAGAGTTGGTGGCAGATTGCACAAGTCCCCTGTCTCTCAGGATGTTAAACACCCTGTTATTTTGCCTAGTAAGCACCATGTTACGAATTTAATTATTGAGTTTTACCACCAACGTGAGGGTCACATGGGTGCCCTACACACACTTGCTGCCAGTAGAGAGTTATTTTGGATTGTTCGTGGTCACTCTGTAGTTCGACGTGTTTTGCACGCTTGTAGAAAGTGTCGTCTTCGAAACATTGTTGCTGGTGAGCAGATTATGGCGCCATTGCCCGAGTTTCGTGTTACTCCAGGGAAGCCGGCATTTGCATGTGTGGGTGTCGACTACATGGGTCCAATTATGGTTAAGTTAGGTCGTAGCTGGGTAAAACGTTATGGTTGCATTTTTTCGTGCATGGCCACCCGTGCCATTCACATAGAGATTTCACACTCCCTTTCCACCCATTCATTCCTGCTGGCATATCAACGATTCACCAACCGTCGAGGAACACCAGAGAAGATCGTGTCCGATAACGGTACAAACTTTGTCGGTGCGGCCAGAGAACTAAAAGAAGGAATACAACGATGGAATAACAGCATCATCCACAAGAAGTTCAGTCAACACGGTACGCAGTGGAGTTTTAATCCGCCAGGTGCTAGTCACCAAGGAGGTGTCTGGGAGCGTATGATACGTACCGTCCGCAAGATTATGCTCTCGCTGACTGAAGAACGTTCACTAGATGACGAGAGCCTCATCACATTCATGACCGAGGTCGAGCGCATCATCAATAATCGTCCTTTGACCTCAGTTACTTCTGATCCTGACGACCTGGAAGCTTTGACTCCAAGCTCGTTGTTGACCGGACGATTGGCTGCATCTCTACCTACCGATGTATTTATCGAAGCAGACGGCTACCGTCGTTCGTGGCGTCTGGCAAATTGGTTAGCTGACCAGTTTTGGAGTAGGTGGCTGAAAGACTATTTGCCTACTCTTCAAGTTCGGCAAAAGTGGTTGCAACCCAAGCGCAACTTGCAGGTTGGGGACATTGTACTTGTGAAAGACGAGTGTTTGAAAAGGGGTATGTGGCCCAAAGCCCGAGTAGAGGAGGTATTTCCCGGGTCAGACGGTCATGTTCGAACAGTACGAGTAAAGACCGCGGCATCGTCATACAATAGGGACATCCGCAAACTTTGCCTATTGGAGGCATCGGATTGATCAGGACATTTGTTGAAATCATGCCTTTTGTGTCGACACTCCTGTGTTAGACCTTTCGACAACAACGGAATGAAAAGGACATTTATTTGAAAACCATGCCTTTCGTGTAAACCTTCATAGTCTCGACCTTTCGACGACGGAATGCACAGGACATTTATTTGTAGTTACTGTATTATTTGTGTGTACTCTTATGATTCAGACTTTCGGCGAGCGACGGAATCTACAGAACATTTGTCTGCATCAGAACTTTTGAACTTGCTTGCCTTCTGTCTTTTTGTTTGTTTGTGTTGTTTTCTATGTCACATGCCGCATCAAGTTTATTGCTGCAATTGTATCTACTCGTTTTAGGGGTAGCCTTCACATTTTAAATTTTATTGTTTATCTAACCATTCCTCTTCGTGCTCATCGTTAGCTGTTCTCAGTCCTACTTGTCACTGCTGGGGTCGGCCATTGTGTTGTGTCAAGCGTCTTAATATGAATATAATCTGTTTGGTACAGTTATATTGGGGCCGGTGTAGAATCCGCTTGAAGAATTGCCCCTTCTTTGACACTTCGTATTGCTCTCTGCTGCCGCCACTAAAAGCATAACAATTCTCTGGCGTGCAGATTCTGTTGAATCTCTTTTTGTGTGAGCTACCCTAGCGTGAGGGTGTGCTAAAGTTCACTGCATGGCCTGTTCGACTTCCAGCGTGGCTTCTCTCAAAAGGTTTGTGCTAACTATGTTTATTTATTTTGCAGCACTTAACCCTAATGTTTAAAAATCAGATAACCAGATAAAACAGGCTTACAAGCATTTTGACAATTGAACTAAGCTCTGAATATTGACTTGCAAATAATCTGTGGCACATGAAACTCTGGATTGGAGTTGTCATTTTTCCCCTCTCTTTTTCTTCTGAGCTAGCCTGGGTTGTTTTTTTTGTTAGCTCAGTTAGTTGTAATATTTGGGTGGGTTGGGCCTTCTTGATCATAACTTGGGATCATTTGGTTTGGCACTCACATGTGCTATTGTCGGCTACCCCTTAAAGTACATTTTCCCTTTATTATTTGTAGTGTAACTGTCTGCATTTTTTGTGTTATTTGTTAGTGCTTTATTCATTAAATAGAATCACGTTGATATTGGTGTCAACACCTTTTTTAAATATCGATGACGTTGTGTCGCATCCTGACCATGCATGGAGGAAAAGAAGATCTTCTTTAATACTTGGGTTGGCTTCTTTGATTCTCCAGGCTTTGTTGAAGCGCTCCTTGGTCGAAGTAAATATCATCATGAGTGCCAGTCTTCCAATGATGCAGTAACATAGTAACTACATCAGTATCATCAGCAATGACATTTACTGGACCTTTTCAAAGAAGAGCATAATCGAGGGATTTCGCTACAATGGAACCGTCAGCATCATCAGAGCATTTTGCCTCGCGTAACTAACCGCCATGCGATGTGCCTTTTTCCTCTGCTTTGCAGTTTTATTCTTGTGCATTTCGTTTTTCAATATTCATTGTGTAGATCAGTTATTTTCAATGTAGATGTTATTGTAAAATCATCACAGCAGTTGTGAACTTCAACTTCGGATTGTCTCAGAAGGGTAGAAACAAACTTGATGAATTCAGCCTTGGTTTCGATGCAGCTGAGGTAGCGATCTTGAGTAAAAGGAAGTGAATTGCTCGGATCAATTTTCACAAACGTGCTCTGTGGAACGGAATTTCGGCGCAAGTGCTCGTGACTTTTAGTACTTTCGTCATGATAGACATCAAATACAACTACAGCATGGGTATAATGTTTTTGGATATATTTCACATACGAATTTCAAACTTCCGAAAACTTCATTCCTTTTTTCCAGCGAACTTTATGTAGTAGGCCTAATGCACCACCGTCGATATAATAGAAGTTGCTTGTTGATTTCCTCTAAGGCATGCGACGAAGAACCAGGCAAAAGAATTTTTCGAAGAGAGGGTTCGTCAGGCTTTCTCATCATGCCTTCCTTGAACATAGACATTGGCTCTGAAGTCAACTCGAATTCGAAAAATTGCTCAAGGCTTTCCTTGCTTTCAGCAACAGCAAACATCCTATTGAACATGACTTTCGAACCAATACCACTTGCACTACTTTTTGTTTTGTTTACTTCCATTAAGGATTCTAATGGTTTGAACAATTGATTGATGCGATAGTAATTGCTACCCCATCTAAACCTTTTTGGATATTTTGACCAATTTGCTCCGCTTGTTCACAATTGACGTCATCTTTTCCGGCGATGGACACTAGACCGTTTGAAGGAGAAGATAGGTTTACATCTGGTACTAAGAATGGGTTTTTCGTTGTTAACCAGGCCAGAAACTTTTAAAATCTTCGTAATCCCTCTTTTTTCTTGAAGCACCCAACTCTTCATGCTGGTTAGCCTACTTCATAGAAACTGAGCCTTGTTTAGTTGCGTCATTGCTTCATGAATACTTGCCGAGTGACTCACACCAAAAACCCAAAGATGTCGAACACTTTCTGCATACTTTTCCTTCCGTCAATCCTCCACGCGACTTAATTGAGCGCATAAGAGCTTACTCGATCGCAAGATCTTTCCAAATTCCGGTGAAGCTTCTTGCTGTCCTCTTTACTGTGTGCTGCTCGGTTAGAAGTTGATCGTAGGCTTACAACCATAGATGAAAAGAGAATTCTGCAAATATCAGCAATATCTGGAGTCATGGTGTCGAATGTAATAGTATAGTAGCCTAAGTATGCTTCAAATACAAATATAGTTTCACATCTTTTTCGTATCTAAGTATAATAAGTATGAACGAGTGAACGACATACTCCAGAGACTAGACGAAAAACTTAAGAATGAAGTTTTTTTTTTCACTTTTGCATAACGTCGATGTTGGTACCGAAGAGGAGTGCTCTTACAATGAAGATGAAACGGGACAAGACGAGGAGGAAAGCAACATCTTTGACGTTTTTGATGATGATGATAGCTTCAATTTTTGTTTCGCTTACTTTGTTTAATTCTTGTTAACGAATGTAGAAGAATAAGTCCAACAGTGACGAATAATTTCAAATTTGCCTGGAATTCATAAATTTATCCTTTTGCTTAATCGGTAATAACTCTTTTTCTGTACATTTTCAGGGTTCTTGTTAATAGAAAAAGTTGTTCCCCTTGAAAAAACCTAAAAAATGATGTATAATATGTCCTATTTTGAAAAACTTAAAATTTTCATAAAGGGATTGTGACGTCATTTGGAAAATGGGCCCAAAAGGGGGTTTCCCATCATCCGATTGATTGGGAATTTTTTCTGAGCCATTTGCATAGTATGGGGAAGGTCTGAGAAAAGTATCAGCTTGATAAAAAATTTTTCCCACAAAAAGCCTTCCACGACTGCACTAAATGGGTAATCAAGGGTTCGAGCTCGTAAGTCTACAGATCGCATTACGAACTGGAGGAATGCACATTGCACAGATGCCTGCAGTTATCATGCCTTCTTAATTAAGACTCGTTTCTTTTGTCTCGTGTACTCCGCAAGACAGAATCGTACTCTGTTTTATTCATGTCATTTCATTTAAGCAAGGCTAGCAAACAACAGCTTATTTTGTTGTGGTTCAGGTGTTGAGTCTGACAATCTTACAACAGCTTCTCTTGCTGTAGTAGTTCAAGTGTTGAGTTTAACAATCTTTCGTAGTGTATTTTGTTGTAGAAATTGCATTTCGATCATTTTTCATTTGTGCATTCAAGAAAAATAACCGTCGTTGTTCAAGGTCCACTTCATTTACATAGAGACGAGCTGATACCGTCGCCGTGAAAGTCGCATTCTTTGGATTGTACAAATTTTATCACCTTATCATCAATCAGTAAACAGCGCTTGTTCAATTTTCACCTTGTCAGGTTAGAGCATCCCATTTGCGCCGGTGTCCTTTCAAACAGGACATCGCTTTGAATGACTCAGTATTGTATCATCTTATTTCGATTGAATCATTTTGGACTTGCTAGTAGTTACTATATCTATCCGCACAAAATATATGGCCCTCCGGGCAGTCGTATCCACCCTACTCTATGATTGTAAAACCTGGACATTATACCGCCGTGACATCAAACGTCTTGAACAGTTCCAGCAGAGGAAACTGAGGCAAATGCTAGGCACTCGTTGGGAAGATTGTCTCACCAACGATGCAACCCTTGATCGCGCTAGGTTGCCCAGTTCAGAAGCCACCATATTGCAACACCACCTTCGCTGGACAGGACATGTCGTGCAAATGGACCGAACGAGGCTTCCACAAATAATGCCTTATGGTGAATTGGTTTCGAAAAAAACAAAAAACAAAACAGGATACAAAAAGCCCAAGGAAACTAAAGCACTAGAAAAGCTAAAACTACCCACCCTCCATACAATGTGACTTTTTCCCACGTCTTTTCCATCATAGACTGGGCCTCCAAAACCATATTCGATTTGACAACGAAACCAATGCTTGGGCACGAGCTGGAGCCGACGACAACGACTGTCAGTGGCGTATAGCTAGGGTTTGTGCGCAGGGACGAACCATGATTTTCCACCCCTGATCGCGTGAAGTAGGATTCAGCAAATAGAATTCGAGCCAAATCCGTTTCAATATTTTACTATGCTTTTAGTAGCTAGTGCGCCCGCCTCTGTATCTGTAGGCATGGGTTCAATACCTTGTCGGGTCATACCAAAGACTTTTTAAAAATGATAGGCTACTGAATATAATTCCTGCTTGGCACTGAGCAATGGAGTGGATTCGGGTAATAATGTACTCAGTTGCGCCTCTATACGACTGCATTGACATTGTCCGCTTTGTAAAGCACTGAGGAGCAACGCATTCTGCGATGGATACAGCGCTATATAAAAACTGACATTATTATTATTACAGTACATGTAAATATTCTGCAGCCCACAAGCTGAGGATCAGTGGGGGACTGCCTACTTGGGGGGACCGCCCTCTCACTAGCCACGCGGATGGTTACAGTGAATATAATATGTTTATACGATAATTTTGAAACGTCCTTCAAGAAAGATCTGACAAATTTCTACCGAAACAAACACCTGTTTCTGTTAAGGTATTGCGAGATTTATATTTGACTATGTAGCTGGTGTCCTTTTGAAACTAAAGGCAAACAAAAAAATGCATCAAAAAAGCTAAGATTACCAGATTTTTTTGATCTAATTAAAAAATTAAGACAATACAATACAACTTTGTGGCTGAAATATCACCTAAAAAGATCAACGGGAACTTGTGGCGCCTTTTAATGGGATAAGCACCCGCCCAAGCGAGCAAACCTCGGATTGATTAACTTTGCACGTGTTTGGACAGAGCTCGTCGGTTAAAGTTGAAGCCCTCCACCTGTTTTGTCACAAACGTAGCGATGCCGCTTTGATGGGATAATTGTTTGAAACCTAAGAAGCAGTTTGCTCAATGGTTCAATTTATTCACAAACAACGGAAACGATGTTTGCATTGTCTATTTCCTTCTATTGATTCATCTGGTAACGGATTATATCGCCACAAACAACTAATTGAAAAATTGTGGCCTCGGCGAAACATGTTTAGTGTTGTTTGAAATGAATTGTTAGTTTTAAGAAATGTTGGTTGTTGCTGAAGGGCAGCAATCTTTTGAAAATTTGAACCTTAGAAGCATTTTTAATTGTTCGTTAACAAAATAGTCTACACAACCCCAGTGGGTTTTACACTAATAGTCACCCCTTAAATAGGCGGAGGGTATGTTTAAAAGCACAAAGCCATTAGTTAAAAGGAAATTACAAGGGCACCAAGATAAATTGGGCCTCGAAGTATATTTTGTACAAAAATAAGTGAATTTTGAACAGTGGGAAAACAGAGATGAAGAACACTTTGGTTTAGGGTTTGACTTTGTTCCTGAAGGGCAAACATAATCATAGAACGTTCCGATGAAATACTCGCAGCAATTTTCTCATTAAATTAACTTGTGGTGTGGAAAGCCTCTCTACCCATCTAATGTGGATTCAATGTCAGGACTGTACATTGCCATGGCAACAGAACAGTCGATTGCAAGTTTTAACTATTTATGACGTGTGAGCCTAACCACGTAATGAACGTTTGCTGGATCTTAGCATAGCTTACTAAACGAATTTATTTATCACTTGTGATTGTTTTGTATGTTAGAGATATCATGGAATCAAAAATATCTGCAGAATGTGGATTGCAAACACTGTGTTTTGGAGAAAATTAATAATGGTCTCGCAGCCATTGAACCTGCCCCTCCTTGTGCATCCAGGATGAACATTCTCTGGAGCAGAGTCTTGAGAGTATATTTTTTGCTGCTCGATCAAATAACCAACTTCAGACGATCCCTAACTTGTTGGCAAATTCTCTCTGCCAATGTGTTGTCAGATCAAGAGACATTCGTACATGACAGATGGTGTACACAACACCTTTGAATGCTTGCAATTGCTGAGACATTTGAACAATAGGCAGATGAACATTGTGAATGAGGTGGTTCAAAGAAAATACACACGTTTTTCTCATCCAGACGATTTTTTTTCCATCATGTGTAGGCTATAGATGAAGCAGTCTGAAAAGAAACTGTTAATTAAATTTAGAAAGTTAAAAGATCAGTGGTCTACAATCCAAAATTGAAGGTGGAGCTTATTTCAATGTTGAAGAGGATAGTGAGAGGCCCCACATTGATAAAACTATTTTGTATCAACTGATGATGAAGCAAAAGAAGATACAAAGGTGATATGAAAGTCATGTAACATGCCTTCCAAGAATATTAGGAAAGTAAATTTTCCAAAGCTGAACTATCACGCAACGAATTACTATCATATGTTTGATTGGGAGATGGGACACTGAACTGAAAACTGAGTCTTTATTTTTAACATTACTCACTGATGAAGAAGTATTAAATATCCTTGAAAAACCTCGGAGCATTCCGAAGTGCCAACCACACTCAGAGAGTGGAGTCAGGAATTAGATTATGACTAAAACTTGGACAGAAGTGGCAAGTCACAAGAGGTGGTTACATGAGGCGGCTCAGCAGCCGACGCATTATGCCTACACTTGAAATAAAAAAGCATTTCAGCTTCAATTATGAATTGAAACAACAAAAAATCAAAGGCATCGCAATACTTGAATAAAAAATACCTAATACTTAAACGTCAGTTAATCTACGTTGTCGTCGTGTGAGCCTCTGGGTCCGAGGGTTTATCTTTTATCACCCCAGATTCACGATGCAGACCTTCCACTGTCCGCAGAGCGCTGCTGATGACAGTGACGATGTTGTGGCATTGAAAATTGCGGCACCAAACAGGTGCGCAGTAGGCTACTCTGCTGAGGAGTAGACAACAGTAAGGGCTTCTACACGCAAAGTGTCAGCACTTGCTCCCCAGCTGGAGCCTGCCAAACTTTCGAGCAGCGCAGCACGCGATGTGAGTTTCTTGCGCAATGACACCAAATGGTGGCGGTGCATGAGCATTCTGTGTAAGGTCACGACGAGGTATTTTAGTTTGAGGCAGAAGGACAGTGATTTTCCGTTGTTTAGGACATTCCGCTCACGATCAGCTTCCCCGTTAAGTTGATCGAAAACTACTGCCACAGTTTCGGTCTCGCTGAGTTTTTGGTTTGGTTTTTAATCTTTTTCATCGGACTGACAAAGCCTTGATATGTTATTCCTGGTACAGCAGGGGTTCCCAACCTTTTTTACACCGTGGCCCCCTTTGAAAAATTTGAAAATGAATGCCCCCCCTATTTTTTCAACCTTTTAAAAAAATTAAAAAACGTCATTTTAATTAAAAAACTTGTTTATACAGTAACCGGTAGTTAGAATGATAAAATGATATAAATACAGCACACAATAAATATGATAGTACATTAATTAGTTATTACATAATATGCAGTTAATTTATAGTATTTTTATTACATTTTAATTTATTTCTTTAGTTATATTGTGTTGGAGTGAACTTAGAGATGATAAATTAAAAAATGGAACAACAAACAAACAAACAACAAACATTCCTGGGGGGGAAGAACAGTCACCTTCACGCTGTCCCCCCTGTAAGTAGCATCATAAAAAATGCGAAACGAAGACTGTCAAAACCGAACCTCGACCCGGAACGCTCAGCACAGGACCCCACGAGAACCGCTCTTTTCAGAGCGCGGCAGTTCCACTGTCGACAAGTACCGCCGTCCCACCATCTTACAGCCGAACGCTGAGGGCATCACGTCCAGCAAGATTGATGTGATCGAGCACCTCGCTCATAAGGACCGAGCTCTTGTCATCCTCCTCCAGGAGACCCACTGCACTTCTGCAGACAAGCTAGTAATTCCACACTACTCACTAGCTGGGTTTACCCAAAGCAGGAAGCATGGCCTTGCCACGTTTGTCCATGAGAGCTTAAACTGGACGCTTGCAAACTCCTCCGCCAATGAGGAAATAGAATGGGTTTGTGTGAGCATTGAAAATTACAACATCATCAATGTATACATGCCACCATCCTCACACCTGAACCTATCATCTATACCCGCATTCCCCCCACCCAGTATCTATGCTGGTGACTTTAACTGCCAGCACACCGACTGGGGTTACAAGTACATCAACAGCGACGGAGAATGCCTGGCTGCTTGGGCTGCAAACAACAACCTCGCCCTCCTTTACAATCCAAAAGATCCAGCCAGCTTCTGGTCCGGACGCTGGAGAACGGGCACAAACCCTGACCTGGCCTTTGCAAGCATGGATACAGGCAGCTCTCTTCCTGACAGACGTGTGCTAGAGAAGTTCTCACGTTCCCAACACCGACCTTCGCTTATCACTGCCCCTAAGCTTGTCTCTCCCATCCCAAGTGCCCCAGTGAAGCGATGGAACTTTAGAAAGGCCAATTGGAATCGCTACAACCTCATAACCAATCAAACCGCGGCGGAACTACCCTCACCTTCTACCGCCAACGTGGATAAGGCTTACCAAGACTTCTGCCGTGCTATCAAATCTGCAGCTAAACAAGCTATCCCTCGCGGCCGCCGAAAGAACTACACGCCGTGCTGGGATTCAGAGTGCGAAACTTTATACCGCTCTTATATTCGTGCCTCACCAGGTGCTGCTTCTATCTCAACCGCAACAAGACTGCTTGATCGGCTGGACTCACGGAGGCTAGAGCGATGGAAAAACACCGTCAACACTATCGACTTTACACACTCTAGCTGGATAGCATGGAGTACTGTCAACAACCTTACGGGCCGTTCAGCACGCCCTTCCCGCCAATGCCCCGTTACTGCCAATAACATCGCATCAGAACTAGTGAAAAACGGGACGTATAAAATAGGCGACCGCAAGTTCTCCAAACTTGTAAAGAGGGAAACGTCTGATCTCTGGAAAATCCCAACACCAGACGAGGAAAGCATTTCTGGTGAATTTACGTCCGATGAGTTCACCGCTGCCCTACAATCAACTAGGCCTAAGACCCGTAAGGCCCCTGGTCCCGATAACATCTGCCCCGAACTTGTACTCCATGCTGGCACCGCCATGAAGTCTTGGCTGCGCAAATTCCTGTCTTCCTGCTTATGCCAACTCAAAATCCCCAAATGGTAAACCAAGCAGGTTACGACGCCTTAAGAATGGCGTCCCTAAGGAATCTGTCCTGGCCCCCCTTCTGTTTAACCGTATCTGTCACTGCTTCCTTTTGGCGGCAAGAGTTACTGGCCGAGACCATCAGGTCTACGTCTCTCTTATTGCTAATTACTCCGTCGGCTTATATCAAATAACACCGGGAAAAAGTATGCCGTTGGTCAAAAGCCTTATCTATCACTTCAATCAATTTATTTCGCAAAATATATTCGTGATTGTGTATTTTAGGTAGAAAAGGTGATAAAGACTCGGTTTTAGACCTATTTTCGCCATTTCTTGGTCAAATTTTTCAGTTGCCATTTCATTTTGAAAGTCCTCTTGCATAGAACACAGAATTTCATCAATTTTGTTTTTCCGTTTCTGTGCAAACAGTATTCCATGCACTATTTGCACTACAAAGCAGTTTGCGCAACTAATAAATTACCTTCCTAATCATTGTCTGCCAGCAAAGAATGACTCATATTGCGTCAGAGACCGACTCTCTACCCAGACAGCAAAATCGACGTTAAATCAATGTAAAAAGACGGATTTTGCTGCCTGGAATTTTAGCGCCGTCGCGTTTGACTGACAAGCACAAAATGAAACCGCACGCTAATAGTAAACTGTCAATCAAGCTATTGAATAAACCCGAAATTTTCCTGCATTTCATAACTGGCTGTGACAAAAGGTTTATTGTGAACTTCACCATTATCCGATACCAACATATTCCGGATTAAAATTTGGGGCAAGAAAAAAAAGTAAAAGTCAAGAAATCTCAGGTTTCTAGCGTCACTGCTTCTATGTAAAATTGCTGAATTAGCAGAGGGCGAGACCATAAGGTCTACACCAGTGACAGATACGGTTAACATCTACATCCACGACTTGCCAATCACGATATCCGCAAAGTACGCCTACGCCGATGATTTGGCCATTTTACACTTGTCGAATCAATGGGATACATTAGAAGAGACTCTAAACCAGGACATGTCGACACTTTCGGCATACCTCCAGAGATGGAGACTGAAGCTCAGCGAAACCAAAACAGTGACGACAGCCTTCCACTTAAGCAACCGGGAAGCGAAGCGTGAGCTCAAGATCAACACCGATGGAAAAACTCTGCCCTTCTGCCCAAACCCTAAATATCTAGGGGTAGTCCTGGACAGGTCACTCACTTACCGTCAACATTTGGAGTCACTACGCAAAATGATCTCAACACGCACAGCTTTGCTAAGGCGCCTGGCCGGCTCAGGCTGGGGAGCCGGAGTCGATACCCTGCGCATTGCCACCATCGCGCTAGTTTACGCTCCAGCAGAATACTGTGCACCTGTCTGGAGCCGCAGTGCCCACTGCCATCAAATCGACACTGCCATAAACGACGCCTTGCGTATCGTGACAGGATGCCTGCGACCTACACCATCGGAAAATCTCCCTGTCCTTGCAGGTATCCAACCAGCTGAGCTTCGTCGCGAAGAAGCCATCCTGTCTCTTTCTCGTCGCGCTACGAACCCCAACCACTTGCTCTACTCAAGTCTCTATGAGTCTGTGAACGAGAAACCTCAGCGACTGAAATCGAGACACCCATTTGTACGTGCCGCACAACTCCTGATGAAAACCGCTGAAGACTAATCCATCAGTGCGGCTACCTGGGCAGACCACCAATGGAGCTCGGAGTGGAAGAAGAACTCCTCAAGACTCCAAAGTTTCATCTCCGACACCAGCAACCACCCAACCGGAATGCATTTGCCAAGGAAGGCCTGGGTGCGGCTCAACCGCCTGCGTACTGGCATCGGACTATTCCGCTCCAACATACACAAATGGGGGATGGCTCCATCCGCGATTTGTGAGTGTGGCAAGGAGGAACAAACCGTAGACCACACCATTTGTAATTGCGCCATCTACCATGCGCCAAATGGTGTGCGTGGTCTGCGTGAACTGGATGACAAATCAATTGAATGGCTGCTCGACACCTGCCCAAACATCTAGACCGCGTCGCCGCCACTGCCCAAGGGTGGTAAAAGGCAGAGCCCCTCGACCCTTGGAGTGGCGAAGAAGGTTCAAACGAAGAAGAAGAAGAATTAAAAAAAATATTAATTTTCAAATTTTTCCATGGCCTCCTTGAAAAAGGCTCATGGCCGACTAGGGGGCTATGGCCCACAGGTTGGGAAGCCCTGCTTATAGAGGCTCTTGACGCAGGGTCGGTTACCGTGATTGGCAGAGTGAAGTTTTCCGATTGTTGAAGTGTTGTTGCCGGGGATTTATTCCATTCACTAGGTACCGCAGAATGGAGGGCAGTCCTAAAATGCGTTGCTCAAACGCACACCCCGAGAGTCGAACCAGCGCCGCGTGATCTTGAGCCGAGCGCGTAACCACTGAGCTATTGGGGCGAAGTTTTGATTGTCTTTACTGGAGATAAGCTGAGAGGGTTTTCATGTCCTCGCTCAAGGTGTCTTTTAGGTTTTTCCACGCCTTTGTGGAGTGGAAACTGCCATGTCGTCCGCGTTTGCGTATTTTGCTGAGACCGTGCTTGGTAGATCGTAGGTGTAGATGTTAAAGAGATGTGGAGCCAGAACCGATCCCTGTGGGACGCTATTATTCAGGCACCTTACTCTGCTTCGCCGTGAGTTGGTGGTGAGGGTGAAGCTTCGATTCCTAACAGGCTTTATGATCATATGGAACAATTGTGGAACATTTGAAGCCATGGTGCCATGCGTTAACGCAGGCTGCTGCAAGATCTAAAAAGACAGCGCCGGCCTTCTTTTTTACCTCAAAGCAATTCTCGATGTCTTCGGTCAAAAGTGTGACATCATGATCTACGGTGGATTTTTTGCACCGGAACTCAGCTTGCTCTTTCGGGAGGAGTGGGTAAATGTTTAGTTAATGTTTACAACTATATCAAAACTTTGTAAGGAATTACTTAGCCTATACCTAAGCAAAATTAGACGAAAATTGACATGGATCGACGGTGAGGATAATGAGCTCATTTCAAAACAAATTGAAGCATAGACGTTTATTTTACCCATAGAAACAATACTAAGCGGGCATAACACAATTAAAGAAAATTGTATTTTTTCATTGCCCCCTGAGAGTCCCATGCACTCAAACAATTTGACTTGCTACAACTAACACAGTGCCCCAACCTTACCCCGAAATAAATCCAACATTTCACAAATCAAACTTTTGGCCGGTTTTATTGTGTGAGTTTCATTCGATGTGTTTGCAGGTGTTGAAAAATACAAATTTATTTATAAATCCCAATGAACTTTGGACTGAAGACGATGTGGCAGCAATTGTCAGTGATTTTTCTTCTTGGTTTATTTATGGCGCTGTGTTCCTTATATTTCCAAGAACAGAACACGAGGTATCAACAAAATGAAGTTGCAGCTAACCAGAGGTGGGTATAGTAACACCTTACTAAATAATGGTCATTACCCTATATACAGTATGCTGTAACGCTGCTAGTGGTTAGCCTACTGTTTTTGCAAAGATTTTTAGACTCCCGCTCTATTCCGACCGAAAACCGAGACTCCGGCTCCTAAATGCTCTAAAACTCTATCCAACTAAAGTAGGTTACACCTCTGTTTCATAAGGTACTTAAATAAAGCTTTTCAATATAGGTTTAAGACAAAAGTATCGAGTAGAAGTAGCGGTGGCGCGCACAACCTTTGGTCTGAGTAGCAATAGAGCACTACTTTCAAAATAACCGATGCCCACCTCTGCAGCTACCACATTTGTTTATTACTATGAACTTCACTACCTTGTTGTCAATCAATTAAAGACCTGAGTTGAAGAACTACCGTACTTAAGTCAAAAATACGAATTTTGAGTTAACGTCTTTTCAATGTTCAAATTTTTATTTAAATGCAAACACCAGCGCATGTTATAGAGAAATTTAGCGGTATTTTTAAATCAAATTTTGCGTGACGACAGTCATTGACCGGCGTTATTATCTGTATTGGTGATCTCCATTTCCACAAAATGTGATTTAACCGTTTCTGTTACTCTTTTGGCGGCAAGAGTTACTGACCGAGACCATCAGGTCTACGTCTCTCTTATTGCTAATTACTCCATCGGCTTATATCAAATAACAACGGGAAAATGTATGCCGTTGGTCAAAAGCCTTATCTATCACTTCAATCAATTTATTTCGCAAAATATATTCATGATTGTGTACAGTAGCGCACCCAGAATTTTTTTTAGGGGGGGGGCTAATTCAGAAATGTCGGCCGAGTGATTGAAAGTTTGAACATTGCGCGGGGGAGAAGAGTTTCAGCTGCTGCATTTGCGCGGCTGTCAACATCAAAGGCTGGAAATTGCGCGGTTGTCAATATCAAACGCTGGAAATTGCGCGTTTGAAAATTATTCACAAAAACGTAAGGAAAACGCTTACTGAAACCTTAACTTTGCAATTGCAATGCTGTCCTGCCTCGCTGAGCTTCTTTTGGAAATAGCATAACAGCTCAATAACTGCGCTAATCTTGACCACAGTATCTATGATCCCACGGACCACGATAGGCATTTTAACATAATCCACTGGTCGACGCAATCATGCGTGACATATGACATCACTGATGTTGGTAGCGCTATCATGCGTGACATGACAGATTTGTGTGAAGGCTACTGTGACAACTTGTTGTGTAGGTGCATTTTTTGGTTTTCTCATAGGTTACTACGACATTTTTTGATATCTGAATAAGGCTACAAAAGCTAAAAGTTCGGAAAAGCATTCAATTCAAACCTTAAATCAATAAAAATAACCAGCCTTAATCAACTTCGCCTACCGTACTGCCTTTTAGTCAAATATATTTCGTAATTCTGTTCTTGATCTGGTAAACACGAGTGTTGTAGAAGTACGTCACTACTTTGCACTCCTTGATGTCACAAAGGCGATGGATAGAAACGAAACAAAGGCTATCACAAGCAAACAAAAGGCCAGGCTTAAAAAACTGCGTGAAGGGATGCCAAGCCAGCTTAGGCTACTAAAATATATCTTTTAAGTTTGGTTTGGAAAACAAGTTGCCTGAAAATTTTTACTTTCCACAAAATTTTTTTTTTCGGGATTGTGTTATTTTTTTGGAAGGTGCTTGGCGGTCCTAGAAATTTGTCTCGCGGACCCCAAAAGGACCGCGGACCCCAGTTTGAGAACCACTGGTATAACGTAAGCTGTGACTTGATTTAACGTGCCATAAGAGCAAGGCATGGGATGGGAGGCATATTTTGGGATGGAAGATCCAAGGATGGAATGGAAGATTTGGATGATGGGATGGAAGAAGGTCTTCCATCCTCATTCCATCATTTATTTTTAATCTAGGCTACGTATCATGGCACAAAACAATTTTTAACTTAAATGCGTAAAATTTTGATATGATGGTCAGAAATAACAACAACTGAACTGAACTTTCTATCCAAAACTAAATTTTGTTTCTTGAAAACAATGAAATTTTTCCTGTTTTTTTTTAACAACGCGACCGACGACCGTTAGACGTTGCAGTAGAAAACATTATTTCGCACGTAATTTCATTGCGGTTCGGTAATTTAAATGTGCTGCAGCGCTCTTGCATGATTCGACCAGTGCGCAAGACATGGGGCTACATAAAAATATTAAGAATGGCGTGCACAGTAACTTACAGTTTTTTTAAATATTGAGCAGTGTGTAAGGGCATAGCTAGGGGGCCCGCTTCCCAATCCAACAACTTTATGAGCGATATATTGCAACTTTTGTACATTTCGGACAAATTTTTCAATAAATTGCGGCTAATTGAATTCACTTTAACAATAATTTAGCTGATTACGAAGTAAAACCAATATTATTTAACATTATGCCAATTTTGACGAAAAATTTTGACATTGTTGGTTCAAAAATGACTACCAAAAGGGCTATGTTTGGTCAAAAATAGTCAAAATGTTCGGGGGAGACAAATTTTGCTTGACATCTGTACTTCAAACTTTGCCCCCCCCCCCAATCGAAAATCCTGGCTACGCCAATGGCAGTGTTGCAGCAAAGGGTTACTATAATAAAACAGGTACGGTAGGGGAAAACCTCATACAGTGCCCAGGTTCCTACAGTGCCCATATTCAAATTTTACCCACAATGCATCATCAATTGCGCGCCCGAATTTATTTTGAGATGTCCACATGCCCAATGATTTCTCGCATGTAACGTGAAGATGCAATGTGAAGTACTTGGCAAGTGATAACAGAAATCCTTTTTTTAGGAAAATAGAAACTTTTTTGTGACTTCATTGCTAATGTTACAGTATTGTCTGTTACACTGTGGATATAGTTAGTTAATGTAGGCAAGCTTTGATACTGCTTAATGCTTGTAATAATGTAGTTTATAAATATTGCAGCACATTTTGTCCAAAATGGCGACGGCCCCAACAGTGCCCATCAGTGACGGAGCCTACAGTGCCCAGGGGTGGGCACTGTTGGATCTATGTTTTTTTTATTGATCATGAGCAACAATCTTCAGATAGGGGTACGTTTAGTGTTTTTGTCCAGACAATAAGTTTTAATCTTTTATATCTTATTTTCAAAATGCCCAGTAGCCTACAAAGAAGCTTGTTAGACATCCAGAAAATGTCATAAAGAAAGCATGCATGGAGGTGATTGTAAAAGGTAGATAAAAAAAATTTGTATCGGAAGAGTTCGGCATTTCTCGTAGAACAATTCGGCGTTATTTAGCTAAGTGTGAAGGAGATCTAGAGAATATTACCATGAACAATTTCAAGCAAACAAAAAACAGGATTTTCAATGACCAAGAAGAGCAGAAACTTTGTGACTATCTAACAGAGTCTGCTAAGCTCCATTTTGGTTTTCCAATAAGAATGTTAGACAGTTGGCATACGAACTTGCTACGTACAAAATATGACAAAAAAATACCGGAAGCGTGAAGGGCAAATAACATGGCTGGAAAAAAATGGTTAAGAAGGTTTTTTTATTTCTTCATCTGCTTCTTTTATTGTTGAATAGTGTTGTTCATTTTATGTTAGGCTATATGGCTTGAATTCAACATTTTTGTGTGGTGATTGCTGCAGCCAGAGTATTACAACACAAGATAAGTAGGATATGACCTTTTAAGCAGTAGCCTACGATAATGTGATGCTTTGTAAAGTGGGCACTGTAAGTACTCCCCATGGGCATTGTATGGGACCGATACCCTACAGTGCCCACTTTTGAAAGCAAGTTTTTAAATGGCTACCGTACCGAACAAAAATTAGTAATCCCAGAACTTGGACAAATAGGCCAAAAAATAGAGAAAACCTCAAACTATAGAATAAAAATCAAAACTTCAATGTTTCTCTGCAACTTTTTTCAAAATTTATAAAAATGTAAAAAAACTGGGCACTGTAGGAGGTTCTCCCCTACAATAGGTTTAATTACGTGCTCTTCAATCACATAATTACAAAACATAATACACAAAAGAATTTATTTACATTGCCAGACCCGGCATTATAACTTGCAAATTTACGTTTACATAAATGCACTGTTAAATATCATCTTCATAATATTATAACTTACTGCGTCTGGTTACACTGTAATTGTAGGCTAACTGGTAGAGTATAGTACGGTAATGAAATTAGTAACCTACAGTCTGTACACAGGGAGACCACAATAATAGCAAAAAATTTATGTCTAATGTTATTTAAACACTCAAGAGCCAGATATGAAGGAGGCAGGGTAGGCTATTCATGTTTTGCATCGATAAATCCTGGTAGGCATCATCCACGTTGTTTGAATCAGGCGGTGGTAACTTCTTTAGTGGTTTCGTTGGTGATTTCGATAAATCAATGAATGCCGGATTGGATTTGGATGTTGCATGTTTTCGGGTTTGTTACTTTCCTAAAAAGTGGAAGTAGCCTAGACACGAAATCATTAACCGAATCAGCCGCGACATGTAATCAATCTCCTAAAAAGTTGTTATCATTATAGCCTACTATTATACAAGATACATTCTATAAATCTATAAGTTACAGTTATACGTTGGTCGTCGAGTTATTATATTGTAAGTAACTTACTGTTACTGCAAAATTCGTGAATGTTACATAAATTGTCTTGTTTCTCTGAGTTTGTCCTGTTCAAAAAAAAAAACAGTTTGCGCTGCGGGGCAGAAAATGATGGTTCGGCACAGACTAAAAAATATTTGTTAGCAACAAGGCTAAGCTAAAACAAAGTTGAAATCAGAAACATAGTTTGACCACACTTCAGCAGAAAAACGTAGCCTACGGCATTTTACCAAACTTAGGCTAGGCCTAGCCTACTTGGAAGTGAGGGTAGGCTACGTTGATAAGCCTTCAACGCTTCTTTTGCTAGCGGGCTGTGTTCTGAGACAATTTTGTCCGTTGAGACATTGCAATTCTTGTGAACAGAACCAATGTGTGCTTTTGATGTTGAAGTATTGAATCTTCCCAACCAAAATTTACTTTTGTTTTGCTCAAAGCAAATTAAGCAAAAGGACATCAACGTTTTTTCATGTCCGCTTTTCGTTCTTTTTTTACTTACTCCTCCACAAATATCCTGTTTTGATCGCCGTTTAAGAATAAGTAGGCCTACGTCTGAAAAATATGAAATCATTAAATAACACCAGTTTGTCAATGGGTAGCCATCATAGGCGTAAATCCTGGAGAGAGGAGAATTATTCCCCCTAAAAGTTTGGCGGGGGGATGCAAATATTCCCCAAAATTTTCTCTTTGTCAGTGACGTCTTCACAATGATCTGAGACTGGTGAAAAACTTCAAGATACTAGGCCTATTCATGATACTGACTCAGTCTGTGTACAGTATCTATGCTGTAGGCCTAGGCTATAGGCCTACACATACACAGCCTAGCTAGCTCTATTATTATGACAGCATAATAGGATAGCATAGGCTAGGCTATAACTAACTTTTCTAAACCGAAAGGATACCACTAGCCTAAGCTTATCATGCCTAACTGTACCCTACGTCGAAGCTCAGTGAACTTTGTCATTGCTACTCAAGTTCAACTGTAAATCAACGGATTACCTAACTTTAACTAAAAGAATTGAGAACTAACTCACTCACTGCACTCACGTCCAATTTCCAAAATGGCGAAAATAGAAATCAATCGACAGAAAGGCGAGCATGGGAAAGGGAGTGAGAGGGGGTTCCTGGTGGCGAGTGACGACGGAAACCAGCTGATCATCGTTATTCCAATCATTTTTAGAACTTTTGAAAGGGAATGTTAATAATATTTTCTTTAAAAGTGCTAAAAACAACAATTCCCTTTTTAAGACAAAATTTCCTTGTAAAATTGTTAAAAATCCTTAAAAAATCCTTCTGATCTTCATTTCCTTTTTTTATCCTTCGAAGCGTTGAAAAATCCCAATTTCGGGATAAAATCCTTCAAAGTGGAAGCACTGCAGGGGTGGGCAATTTTCGTTGTTACGTCACATAAGGTGAAACAATGGAACATAAATTGTTGATTTTCTCGATTCAACAAAAACTCACGAGTGGTTTTTGCATAAAACGATAGAATTGTTGCGATTATTTAGTTGCATTCTCGCGGCTGGCCGGAGCGATTTTGCGCGGCTGAGGTTGTGATTTTTAGTGAATTGCGCGGCTGCGCTTGTGATTTTTCGTGAATTACGCGGCTGACACCGCGGCTGGAAATTGAAGTGCGCGGGGGATTTATCCCCCGCGCAGGCCAAACTTTCCAATGTGGAACAGACGTAAATGAAAAGTTGTAAATCCAGCCTACCATTGCTCTTGCAGAATCTTGAGTACCCTACCTGACGACATATGAACTATCTGCAGTTTCAAAACTTTTTACCTGTTTAATAATAAGAATATCAGCTTTACTTTTTTCTTAAAGCTAGTCCAAGCTTTCATTAAAACGTCAAATCTCTCTAAATCCTAATTGCTTGCAGCAACCATCGTCGTGAAATTTCACAACGTGATACGGTACTTGCCGTTCCATTTGGGATAGCATCCTGGAGTGGTCAATTGTAGGGTGTAGGCCGACTGTCTACTGTCTCGCTAGCTCTGCATTATTCGTGAAATGACATGCTTGGAGAGGTCGTATAACGTCACTAACGCAAAACTTTGTGAAGACAACGGAGAGAATTAAAAATTGCCATGGTTTTATTTAAATTGCCAATCACAATTAGAATTAGTTATGTGAACCACGTTAAAAAGGCCAAATTAAGATATGCCAAACAATATTTTTGTTTTGCCCTGACATCCTTCACAAAAGGCTATCTGTACTCCAGGCTTCTGGTCATGGCGAAGATGCTTGATGTCGTCATGTCCTCTAGTGGCCTGTTCTTCAAACTCTGTAATGATCTTGGTTATTTCTGGCCCTGCCACCATCCAGCGGCTGAGTGCTCCAGGGTTTCCTGTCAGTCCAATAGCTACACAGGTCCCTTTGACTATAGCGTTGTGCTGCTCATTACATTGGTCAATCGCCATGGCAGATAAATTATTGTTTGTCTTGAGTACCACAAAGTTTCCAGACTTGAATTCTGCAAGGACATCTGAATGCTTGTCAATGAGGCTTATCATATCCACCTTACCTAGAATTACTGCCAAACAGATATTGTAAGCATAATATTGGCCAGTGCTTAGGTCATCAATGATGTCTTGAGTCAATTCAGGAAAGTTGGTGCTTGGAATATTACAGAAATCTTCCACAGGCCAATGAGACACTTTCCATCCAGAATTTTGCCAATTGGCCCAGAGAATGCATCTGGGCTTTGAGTCGAACAATCTAACTCTAAAAAAACATGACATAGTGGTAGTTTACATGCGTGCATTATGCAAACCACTCATTGCAATGGTCTGTTTAACAGCTCTTCTAAAGCTTGTATACAGCCATTGTGTCATCCTGTCATTGACGCTGTATCATCTGTATTTTAGTCTGGTCAGTTATGCACATTTCGGTGCAAACTTGGGTAGACATTTTTCACCTATATTTTCGAGTTGGTTAGGTGCAGTAGATGTAAAAACCGTCTGGAGCTCGAAAATTTCGGGGGTGGAAGATGCCCAAACGGCTGCTCCCACTTTTGGGGCTACAAGACAATGAAGCGCATACAAGAAAATGCCAAAAAATTTTAAATTATAGCATGTGGGTGATCAATTTAGGGTAATTTGGCCCAAAAACTTGTTTAAAAACACTTATTTTCATCTAAAATCATCACAAAGCCAGTTATTTGCATTAAAATAGCAAAAAACTGCAAAAAAAACGTCAAAAAGCACAATATTTTGCAAATGGTTAGTTGGTTACCGTACCGTATATAATATAGTTGTTGTTTGTTTTACTCAATGAAATGATCTTCTTCAATTTCATGCTACACTATACATTGTCTCTTACAGGTACAAAAACTAAGGCATTGCAACCCTAATTTTGCACATTGACAGGTGTCACATTTAGCCATCTTGCACTTGCATGTCTTCGTCAGTCTTTCCAACTGTTGTGCTCTTGCATCTGTTGTCCACTGAATGCTCAGCTCATTCTGCAATTTAACCCAACCCCATTGTTCAAACAGACTGATTTATAGTGTTCCCCATAATTATCCATCCTGCCTGATACGCGCTGCAATGAACATGTAGAGTCAGGGCATCAAGTGTAGGTGGAAGGTCCCTTAATTCATTCGATGATGATGAGACGAACAGCTCATACCGAAGTCGATTCAAGTTGGCCTCTTTTTTTGTATATGCAAATGAAACAAAATCAGCAATATCTGACATGCTCTCAGTGAGACATGCTTCTGATGGTAGCCACCTGAACCTTTGGAAAACTCTTGTGAGTTGTTCCACTTTAGGATATTGCTTCCACATATGGAACCAGCTGCGCTTAGAAATTTTTTAAAAGGAGCTTGTTGTATCTCCTCCAGCAAATGCATGAAAAAACAATATACCCAAGCAGGCAGCCTCTCCTAAATGATTGTACATAGCATTGATGGAGATGGTCTGCCTGTGTTTTCCGGAGCCAAAGTCCACAGTTATTTGGGTGTTGGCATTCCTATCAATAAACTGCTTCATGAAAGCAAGGAAGATAACAATTACATCTGTATCCACAGTCCGTACACATAGTGTTGACAAACCACTTCGCAACATATCCTTAATGTGGCAAACAATCCTGTTATCAGCCTCTTCTAAGGCAAGGTGATCACCATAGCTTGTATCATAATTGCCAATATTGGCCCAAACGCTACTACCGCTAGTGATGCAAAAGTCTTTTTGCCATGACCAATAATGCTCTTTGCTGATGTCAGCAATAAGTTGTTTCAATCTCGTTTTGTTTGCCGAGTTTGTAAGATATAAGCCAGAAAAGTTTGGTGGTAGGAGACCCTTTTTTTCAAACTTAAGTTCTGGGTTAGTGTCCGACCTACGTTGTTTCCTTGTAATGCTCTTTATGCTTAAGGCGTGGTATTGATCTGCAACCAAGTCAATTCTGTGCTGCTTTTCTCCCATGTTGGCTGTCTCATTTAAGACCATTATTGTAGATTCCTTAAATGTAGACTTCTTTTCCACGGTGGCAGCTTTGGCTCGAATGATGACAGAAAGATCGACCACAAGCTCATCTGCCTTTTCTGGATAAGTGACTGACTTGCTTGTCAAGCAATAAGTGATCCTTGATTTTGGGTTGTGATATAGTAAGCCATCTTTGGTTGCCAGGCACTCTGGTAACCCTAAAAATATAGACATTAAGAATTGTGCGCATATTACAAAATACCGGTACTTTCAACTAATTTGCTGGCTAACAATAAAACAAAACTACAGAAAAAGTAGGCATAAAAAATATAAAAGGCCTTCTTCAAACCTGTAAATTCGAAGCAAAAAACATCTATTGCAAGTTCTTTCCTGTTCCAACAGGCATCACGAAGCTTGTTCATCATTGCAGGATTAAGCATCATTTTGGGGCATTCCATTTGAATTTTCCCAGCAGTGCTTGGCAACTTCAAAGCGTTCTTTCTGATAGGTGTTTTTATTACATCATCTGTCCCTTCAACAAAACGGGTCTTCTTGAAGTTGTTGTACTGTGCCTTTCCCAAGTCAAAGATTTTCTTACAATCAACAGTAACCTCTACTGGAAAAATGGCCGACGAGTTCAGCTTTGTAAACTGTTGTTGACTGCTGAATGGGTTAATGTGGAGCTTTTTGTATATCTTTTTACAGTCCTGCACAAACTGCTCGATAAATGCAGTAGTATCATTCTTACCATCGACTTTCTCCAGGTAGTGAAGCATCTCTGGAAGAGATATCTCGATCTTGCGTAGAAAGTCTAAATCTTCTTTGTTGACCAGATTGATATATCCTCCTTGGGATGCTTTTACTTGTTTGTTGTTTTGCTCGTGGCGCTGGTCAAACGCTACTTTGAAGAATTGCTGTCCCACAGAATTTACAACAACGTGATCAGCCATAAAGTGTTCAAACAAATAGAATGTGTAACACTTCGATTTATTTTAAGTTTTATATGAAGACTGACGACCACCTAGCATAATTGATGTGATTCAATGCAAAAAATGGAGGTATTAATTCTTCGATTGTGCCTATAAAAAGTGGAAGGTTAGCCTCTCGCAAGGATCTCACGTACAGTAGAACTGTTTTTATGATCTGTAGAATTTTGAACCAATACTTGAACATTGTACTTTTATTACTTTTAGACAGCCAATCGTGGAATGATTGTTGTACGTCTTCATGTTCTGGATAGTTCATAAGCATCTTTTGAAAGTTTTTTCAAGCATACTGCTGTCATTTGCAAAGCGTATCTTGCTTTTTTAATGTGGTTCACATCACATATGGCATTGGCCAATTCGACAGTATGTAAAGCAGTCGAGTTGATAATCGTATCAAGACCAGTGCCTTTCAGCAGCTGTCCAACACAGAGTAGAGCAGTCCAACACAGAAATATGCACTCCACCTAGGAAACAAAAGTACCGGTAATCGTCTTGGTTTGGACATAACCACTGTATCTGTTTCTTCATTGCGTACATCGGTTGATCTGAACAGTGAACAACCAACAGCGACCTGGCCGGGATTCAGATATGCTATATAATCTTTGGCAATGCTCATAATGTGCAGTTGCAAGTCCCAGCTATGACTCACATGGTCGATTATTGGAAGAATGCTATTCATTGTTGTGATGTTTGCAGTTTGATCTCTTGCTTTAGTTGAATGGTATGCAACCCATGAAGGAGGAGTACCGGTACTGTAATCTTCTCCTTCCCTTTGCATTGTAGTAATTGCTGACAGCATCCTTCACATTCAGCAGTTATCTTTTTCACTGTTTTGTTTTGGAGTATCAGTTGAATGTTCTTTTTAAATTATTCTTCAAAGTCATGCATAGTGTATTAAGGGCGTCGTGCATGTTTAGGCAGGTTTGCAAGTGATGCATTGAGAAATGTATCAAGTGAACATGTGTTATTTGACTTCAGTTGGTGTACCTCGTCTGTGGCCATGTCTGCATACTTTCTTCTGACCCGCTGTTCACCTTGATCATTATGCAAGTGAAACTGCATGATTGAAACGGACGTTCCATGCAGGTAATGAATTACAGCCGAACTGGAGCTGTTTTGGTAGATGTTATCAACTACCACAGTAAATACACCATGCCGTAGGGCAGTTGGCAATACTCTTCCACCTGATCTGCAGTAAAGGTCTTTTACTGTAACTGAGAGTTCTTCAATGAAGCGAAGAGTGTTATAGTAAGATAAGGCTATCCCATGATGAAACAAGGCTTGCATCATGTTTTTAAACCTAGTAATAGAGTACAGCTTGATCGTAAGGTGACAGTTGATAAAACCAGCCTTGTCCTTTGTGCGTCCACGAGATAGCTGTGACTGAGTTGCAGGGGTGCGACAGGGACGAGTGACAGTTTTGGTGTTCTTTACAATCAACCTACAAATAGCTTGATAAGGCAAACAAATTTTGTCATATTCTGGCTGCTTCTGACAAATTAGTGTAATCAGGATGGTGAAATGATTGAAATGGTGAAACAACGTTGACAACTGTCGTACAATTACACTTGAAGCAAGTCAGAACCACAAAAGTGATAGCTTGTTTATTCTAACACTAATCAGTTTTCATAACCTATAGGATAATTCTAACACCGCCTGGTTTGTACCAATATTAAGTCATATTATATGAGACAAACAAAAGATGTAGGCTACCGTACCGTAACTCAGAAAGATTAAAATTGTTGCAATGGTGTGTCTATTGACTGAATAAAGGGAAGTCAGACTTTTCCATTCCCTGCTGGAAATAGACTAAACAAAAGAGGAATCCAATTTTTGTATTCCCTGTAGAGAATAGTAGGCCTATAGTTGGATTTCTCTTTGTGCCTGACCAATCTCAATGTTTCCCGAAGACTGACTGACTGCTTAACAATCCTACTCTTAAAACTCAAAAGTTAATCTGTCTGGTGAAAATGCAATTCAAAACTAAATTCGCACCCCTTTCACTGCCCAGGTTACTGTAAACTTGCCTCCCGCTTTCGCATATTGCCACGTAGCCTACACAAAAACGGTCATTTTATTCATACGGTTTTAGTGTTTTGGACAGCTGTTGTCCATTATCTGCTTCAATGATTGTTTTGGGTTAAAACTGATGCTTCCAAACGGTTTTTCAGGCCAAATTACCCCCAAACAAGTACTCATATGCCATTTAAAAAAATAAAACAATTTTTGTAGCCTACATGCGCTCTAGCCATCACTACCCCCCAAACGGGAGCGGCATTTTGGGGACCTTCCACCCCCAAAATTATTGGGCTCCAGACGGATTTTGAGTCTGATGTGTCTAAGGAACTGGAAAATGCATATGAAAAATGTCTACCCAAATTTGCACATAACAGCCTAAAACGTGCATAACTGACCAGACTATTTAGACAAATGAACTACCATCAGTACTTAACATCATAATGGTAAATTTTCGGTTTTTATTCAAAAACTTAACTATTTGTGAAAATACAAGAGAAAGTTCTTAGAAGTTACATGGGAACATGGCAGTTTCGCTTCTTTTACACTCAAAACCATATTCTTAGCATGTAGCCTACGGTTCAAACGTTATGAAGATTTTCATGTTTTTGGGTTACTTGAGTCACCTAGTGGCTGGTTGCAGCCAGGAAAATGGTGGTAACCTCTCATATTCATTTTTGTGGTGTTTTTATCATATTTGTCCGGACTTGAAAACTACTGATTTTTGAATTTCAAAACAAAATATTTCAATCCACCCTATTTTAGAGGTTAGCCACGTGGGAGGGTTTGAATACAGGGGCATTGTCCTCATCTTCATGCATGTCCTCCATGAACACCACCAGCTCAGCAAACACTATGCCATGCAATCGATCATCGTTCTCATCTTTGAGTGATGCTGGTCTGATTATGTTGTATAGCCACGTTGCAGTTTGCAACAATGAGACCAAAAAGTTCGATGTTTATGATGTTATAGTTGAGATTAAACAATTTCGTAAATACGTTGTAAAAAGTGTAAGTGGTCGACTGCTGTTGCGTAATCGCAGGTTTATACGTAAGCGCATACCCGCTTCAATGCCTGAACATCAATGTACTAGGTCTAACGATTCTGTGGCAACCACCCTCGACAATGATAGAAATGTACGATCACGTAGAAATGTTTTTAAGCCACGTAGGTTGATTGAAGACCCTGATTGGCATTGATGATTGTACAAATTGTGTTGCTATTGGTGATTTATTTGTGGAAGTCCATGCCATTGCATGATTGCAATGTACTTAAAAGGGAGACGTGCGATATGGCAACCCTGTAATGTCATGGTCGACTGAACATTGCATTGTTTCGTTTCCAGTTCTAACCACTGTGCTAACGGGGCGGACGTTAATCCAGAGTTCTACTGTGATTTAAGATTCAATGATCATTTTAAAGAGAAAATTTGTAGGCTACATGTAGCCTAGAGTTTGCAATCAAAATTACCGTACATTATCTTCCACTTGTTAATCTTTCATGGGTTTGCACGTTGGCAAGATCTTTATGTTGTATAGGTGTATAAGTCACACACACTCTGCCTGTTATATCAAACGAAATTTATTGACCAAAAGTCCAACATAGCCTATAGCTTTCGAAAGTGTTTGATGATACTATAAAGCTGAAGATAACTTTTTGTTTTTCAGTAAATTGGCTTCCTACTCTGACGTCAGCAATGAATTTATAATTGAGCAATCACCAAGTACCCCCATCTCTTCAGGTATCGTAAGGCCAAAAGTGGAGTAGGTTGAACAGAAAAAGGTCAAGTAAAATGTATTTGCGGTTACAAGATAAAGCTCTCACTATGACGAACAAGCAAACAAGAATGCAGCCACGTGGCAATTGTTGTCTCCGACTTTTATTGAACTTGTTACTTGAACAACGAAGGAGCGATATATAATTATTTGGTTATTTATTTTGGTCTCAAACTGGCAACTTGATTTTAGATTCCATTGACAACAACATGGCACGAGTTGGACAATTCGCTAAAAAGCTCCTAGGAAAGTCCCTGCAGATGCAGGAATTGATTCAACAGCTTGTTGAGGATGTGAATCAAACGTCTATTGACCGAAAGAAGAACTCCAAAAATTTACTTTTTCTGCAACGGTAACTGAGGGAAATGTTTGCTCAATGGATATTACAAATGAATATGACGTCATAAATTCAATTTGTGCAAAGTTGAGTCAATCGCAATTGTAATCGAAAGTAATCACTTACACCAGGGGTCACCAACCTTTTTTGCATGCGGGCCACTTTAGCACTAGCCTAAGGAGAGCTGTGGTGGGGCCGCACTAATAAAATTGTAGGTAGGTTGACTCTTATGCTAGAAAAGAACGCATTTCGTACCCAATATCGAGCGTTACATGTTTTTAATACTTATCTTAGAATACCGCAGCAACAAAATTAAACGCTACTGCCTGGCCAAGCTCTTTTAACAACACTTTTGGGCTCTTTAACCCTATTCGGACTAAGCTATTTTTGTGAGGTAATGGCCTGACGTGTGGACTTATTCCATCCACACTTTCATTTGCTAATAACTTTTGATATTAAAACGTTACGAGGTTGCTTTTTTCGCAAAGTTAAAGCAAACTTATTGACAAACTGGTTAAAATTTTAAGTGGACACACATACTCTACCAGTTTTTTGCTATTGCTTTTTTGCAAAAAGTAGTCATTTTTTTTTAATTTTTCTGATGTCTCCGTCATAATCTCCTGAAATCGCTAATATCTTCGTTAAATGCACATGGTCCAGTCATGCATGTAATCCGAAATGGTCAGCAGTCATGTAGGTCACGCAGTAAATCTTGGAAAGCACAAAACGATACAAATGTTTGCTAACTTGCTTGTACAAGATGATAAAGTTTTTCAGATGACCTGGCAATTTTAGGAGTAGGGTGTCAAAAACTGCTGATAACTAAAAAAACTATACCACATAAAAATGTCATTTTATTACTAAAACAAAGATGAATAATTTTTAGGAAAAGTCATAAAACTTCAGCTAATTTGAGCCAGTAACTTTTACGTAATCGATGAAAGTTTTAGGTATGGACGGAACCCGTCCACCCGTTAGTCCAAATAGGGTTAACAGAGATGTACGTATACGCCGCAAATTCTACGCCGTAGACTTGCGGCGTAGAGTTTTTGTTTATGCTAACGTTTACGGCCACATTTTTTTGGAGATGTCGTTTGAGGCTACGCCGTAACGTTTTTGCGTTTTTTTAGCGTATAGCGTCAACGAATACTTTTTAATGTCTTTTTAATACTTTTTTTCACTACAACACGCCAATACCTTCCAGCGCTGCAGTTGAAAGAATGTTTGCAACGGGCAAAGACATATTGAAACCAAATCGCAGCAAAGTGTCAGATGAACATTTTCAGATGCTTGTTTTTCTTCGTGGAAATTCAAAATAAAACTTGTTTGTTTCGAGTGGTTTTTAACGTGTGAATATTTGGCACCTAGCAAACAAAATAAGTTTAAGCTAGTATATGCGCTGACGCCGCCAACTTTTTTTACAAGTTACGTTGACGCATACGGCGTATCTTTTTTCGAACGTTTGCGTTTATGCTGACGGCGTCAATATTTTTTGTATACGCGTACATCACATTTCTTTAACAATGCTTAATAAACGAGGCACTTGTTTTGAACAATTGCAGCGAGACGAGCGGTTGCAGCGAGACGAGCGGTTACATCAGAATATTCGTCGCCAAGCAAGAGTGGTGTCGTCACTTCGCTTCACAAAAGATATCTTTCAATTAACAGTTTCAATAAACAAGGAAATATTTGACACATCGCATTACAGACAACAGTAGTGACCTGCAAACATATCAGTGAAAAATAAGCTCCAATAACAGGGAGAAAGAAACAGGCACCATGAAACAAACGCTTGTGGAAATCACCGAAGAAACGTTTCTGTCGTAGCCTAGGTCATGAACAGAGTTCCTTTAAAAGCGATGAATTGGTTTTTCATCCTTTTTGTGAGAGTCTCTAAAACCGCCTTTCTTTGATTAATTATAGACAACTGTCACTTGCGGTGCTTATCAGCATGGCAAGAATTGTTGACTAACAACATTTTGCAGTAGGCTACTAAGCTAAATATTTTCGTATTATTACAACCAGAAAAACGTTTTTAAATGTATATATAATATTCTGCCAAGTTATTATAAATTGAGGTGGCACAGTTGCACACCGACCTATTTGCCAACAAAAACTTGCATATAGGGAACCCTGCTCATGAAACACAATATCGGTGAATCGCACAATTACATGAAATTTACAAACTTAAAATAAGCAACCCTATGCTCACACACAATTTCAAAATTCGAAAACAAACGTTTTAATCAACCACTGGGACAGTGTGGTTGGACATCGCATTGGAATAACTTTAAGCGACCCCCACCTAGAACTACCATCTGATTGGTCAGTCGGTGGAATCGCATGCAAAGCGAAAATATGCTTCCCAGAAAGTAGCCTATTTTTGCCATCATGCTCTTTGAATCCTCAAGAAAAGTATTTTTGGTTATACCTGTACGCTGATACCTTCCGCGGGCGGCACATAACAGCGTGGCGGGCCGCATGCGTCCCGCGGGCCGCCATTTGGTGACCCCTGACTTACACATTTTCATGTAATTCTAAGTAGGTAATTGTAATTGAGACTTTTTGTTGTTGTGTAATTGTAGTTGAGGTATAATTGTAATTTAAAAAGTTCAGAACAATGTAATTGAAATGTAATCAAAAATTTTGATGGTCTAATCGTAACGTGATTGAACTGAAAACTATACAACTTATTCAACTCTGGTATCGTGTGAGTCCTGCCGAGAGAGCCAATGACATGAAACTTAACAAACTTTCCGTTTCAGAGAATTCGTCGCCGATCTTGAAGTGTTGAGCGTGAAAAAGAGTACGCGCAAGAGTGAAAGCAAGAAAGAACTGAAATAACTATCAACATAAGCATATACCGTATATTTGTATAGCTTAATTATATATAGACCTAGGTGTTACTACCGGTATTTTCAGTTTTCTGAGGCTTCTGTGTAGCCCAATGATATAAAGTGGTGTTAAAAGCACATGCAGGTACTTTTAACCGCTTTGCTTCATCTTTTCTGGACCTAGGTTTTCTTTGCCTCATGTGGGTTTTTTTAAACACACACTGTTAATCAAAAGGGTGGAAACCTTGGGGTGGAAATTTCCATGGGTGGAAATCTCTCGCGACAAGGGTGGAAACGGAAAAGAATGGTGGATATTTCCACCATCTAGAACTTAATCCACCCTAAACTGTGGAAATACACACGTTGTTAACAAGGAAGGTGGAAAGGTTGAGTTGGAAATTATTGAGGGTGGTTATTTCTCGCGGCAAGGGTGGAATGAAGGATAGGGTGGATTGTTCCACCCATCTAAAATTTGTTCACATCTCAAAATAGAGATAATTAGCCTATAGCATCAGTAGCTTTGCGGTATGGTAGGAAGAGAAGATTTCTACACTGTTTAATTTGAAAAAGTTGCAAAAGCTTTTTCAATTGCCTTTGTTAGCCTAATTCAGTGCATTGTTTCTGCAATAAGCTAAAGCAGCTCATTAACCCAAAGATAAATACAGACATGGTACTGTGGGTTAAAGATTATTTACTTGTAGCGTCTGTGGCATAACATGTGTGTTGTTAAAAATGCTTAGATTGCTGGTGTAGGCTATAGCTTATAAGCTTAAACCGTCTTCGAAATGAATTTCTTTGAATAAAAAGAAGCTTTATTCCATAATCTGCAGTTTGAATTGAAATATCAGTAAACATTAGGCTAATACCAAAGAATAAAGGGAAAAAACAAAATTAAAATTTAATGTTGAAACAAAGTTTGATTATGAAAGACCTCATAGGCTATTCATTCATTGAGCGACGTACTTTCTATGTTTAACGGTGCTGATGAGTTCCACTAATAATTCAAGCTAATACAAATTACAAAAGTATGCCTACCCAACCAGAAAAACTAGTTCTATTTACATTGATTCAATGTCTGCAGATGTTCAATCAATGTAAAAAAGACCAGTTTTTCGGGCTGGGGCATGGGTTTCAAAAGAAGGAATTTTTTCCAGAAAGTTGAAAACGATATACAAACAATATCAACTTATTTTTCATTTCGACGTCCTAATCAGAACGTCACCCCATAATGGTAAAACACTATGAATAATGGCATATATCGCACCGAATGCTTTTTGCATTGCTTAAACAAAATACTAGTTCTTGCTTACTGCTTTGCAGTTGAGATTGAACTAATATTTAAAAAAACAAGCATGTTTATCGAAATTACCGTTTTGAAAATAATATTCAATAAAAAAGAACTTTCTAAACGAAATCAAAATGAAAAATTAGTGGGCATGCAATGTGATCATATCCAATCAACATGTTGGCAAAAACAAACAGAAGCAATAATTTCATTGAAAATCTTATTATCTGAGTGAGAAAACTTGTTGGAAATTCATTCCTGGCAGTGCCTACTTCACAGTTGCAGATATTTTCAATCACAAAGAGAGGACTGGTCACCAGGGTCAAAAGTATGAATTTGCCACTTTTTATTGTGTTGTTGAACCATAGGCATACGAAGCCGAGCAACGTGATCAAGTTTAACATATTAAAGATGATTATATTTACAAAAAACACAAAACTACCGCAACAATTAAATATCGAACGTTTTCGACATCACAAGATGTCCTCTTCAGGAATAATATACATACAACTTAACTACATTAATTGTTGCGTAGTTTTGTGTTTTTTGTAAATATAATCATCTTTAATATGTTAAAGTTGATAACGTTGCTCGGCTTCGTATATGCCTATGGTTCAACAAGACAAACTCTCTACCGAAGCTGTTTTATTGTGTTGTTGCCTGTAAATTATTTCATCCGCTTGATGCCGCTAACTAGAAAGCTATTCGTGTTGCGAAATGCTCAAAGACGTATTCCGCAGTTGAATCATTGCTCTTCGAATTCGAGAAATTTGGGTTTGCTAAACTATTTCCAAAGTGTTGTCGGAACAAACAAACGAGTTCAACAAATTTATGAGAAATGTTCAAAACAAATTTTATTCTATGAAAAAAAAAATTTTTTTTTCACTGGAATGTCTTACAATTTTAAAATAAATTTGTTTCAAGCAGTACTCAAATTTACTGCACGTTTGTGAACAATTGTAGAAACTGGGCAGCTTAATAGTTTTAGAAATGAGGAGTGTTCGAAACGAACTTTGCTAGTGAAACAAATATAAGGATTGTGCATTTATGTAAATATCGAATGACTAACTTTGAAATTACAGAATCAAGACCAAAACAAATCTTGATTACCAAAGCCTATTGCTCACCATCGCCATGGAAAACCATGTTCAGCTGAAACACATCCAGCCGGAGATTGGCAGTCAATGGAGAGGAACCTAAGCCAGGACATGTCAACTATATCAACATATCTCCAGAAATGGAAGCTACAGCTCAGCAAGGCAAAGACAGTGTCGGCGGCCTTCCACCTAAACAACAAGGAAGCAAAACGTGAGATCAACATTACCACCGATGACGAACACCTCCCCTACTGCGCCGAACCCACCTACCTCGGCGTAACCCTGGACAGGTCACTCACGTACCGACGACACCTGGAGTCACTGCGCAAAAAACTATCTGCGCGCGTTGCACTTTTGAGGCGGCTGGCGGGTTCCGGTTGGGGAGCTGATGCGAAAACCCTTCGCACAGCTACCTTGGCCCTTGTCCATTCTACTGCTGAGTACTGCGCACCAGTGTGGTGCCGCAGCTCTCACACCCGCCACATTGACACCGCCATCAATGACGCACTACGCACTGTGACTGGATGCCTGCGTCCCACTCCAACGGACTGCCTTCCCATCCTTGCAGGCATCCAACCTGCTGAGCTTCGCCGTAAAGGAGCCATGATTTCCCTTGCTCGTCGCGCACTGGACCCCGACCACCTCCTCCACAGTACATTTCAGCGCCTACCTGGAGGACAGCAGCGACTGAAATCAAGACGCCCATTTGTGCCCGCCGCACGACAGCTTCTGAACAAGGTTGAAGATCTTGGAATAAGTGCGGCACACTGGACGAACTACACATGGAACATGGAGTGGCAAAACAACACCTCCCGACTCCGTGATTTCCTACCCGACGTCGATCCCCACCCTCCGGGAATGTCCCTCGCAAGACTTGCGTGGGTCCGGCTTAACCGCCTACGAACCGGCGTCGGTCGCTTTCGTTCAGACATGTGCAAATGGGGCCTGGCTTCCTCACCGGGATGCGAGTGTGGCGCCACAGACCAGACAGTAAATCATGTCGTCCATGACTGCCCAATTCATCAACCACCACATGGAGCGCCTGGACTGAAGGCCCTGGATGACGAGACTGTCGAGTGGCTGATGACATCATGCCCAAACATATAGTCCAGAAGAACAGCTCATACGACGAAGAAGCTGAAACACATCAGCTCAAATCTTAAAAAATATTGTCAATAATCTGTTTTGCTACAGAGCCCGTGATTTTTATGACAGAACAACATCTCAGCTGTTAAACATTTATCTTGACATTTAATCCAAGCAACAAATATGAAAAGAAGCAAAACTCCGACCCTTAGACTGGGGAAAAAAGTTTTTACAAAGAAAATAATATAACCTACATTTATTATAACGATTTCCCCATGAGACATGCATGACATGAAGAATGATGTTGCGAACAATTTTTCATTTATTTTTCAAAATATAATAGGTTTACTAATGGCAAAAAGAAGAAGGTCATGACATATCACCTTATTGAATTCTTCACGCACACTGCATAATATAGGCCTACAATCAGACTGAAACACATTTTTTTTTAGTCGAACTTTATGTACTGCGAGAAATACTACCAGTTAAATGTTTCTATTTGCGAGAGGAAAATTTTGATTTGAACCATCAACATTTTGATAAACATCGCTTCAATGAATTGGTTTTGAACTGAGTATTTTCAGAATACCTGAGAACGACATTCTTCTAATAGTCTCGTCAGTTATGCACATTTAGGTGCAAACTTGGGTAGACATTTTCCACCTATAGCCTATTTTCGAGTTCCTTAGGTGCAGTAGATGTAAAAACCGTCTGGAGCCCGACAATTTCGGGGGTGGAAGGTGCCCAAACGGCTGCTCCCACTTTTGGGGCTACAAGACAATGAAGCGCAAACAAGAAAATGTCAAAATATTTTAAATCATAGCATGTGGGTGATCAATTTGATGTAATTTGGCCCAAAAAATCGTTTGAAAGCACCTATTTCCATCTAAAATCATCACATAGCCAGTTATTTACATAAAAATAGCGAAAAATTGCAAAAAAAAACAGTCAAAAAGAACAATACTTTGCAAATGGTTAGTTGGTTACCGTACCGTATACAGTTGTTGTTTGTTTTAATCAATGAAATAATATAGTGAAGAAATTCTGAAGAAAGGGGCGTTCTTCCCGGCTATCAGCACGAGGCTACCCAAGCAGACAGCTAAATAATTGCACCCAGCATTGATGGAGATGGTCTGCCTGTGTTTTCCGGAGCCAAAGTCGACAGTTAGTGGGGTTGGGCATTCCAATCAATAAACTGCTTCATGAAAGCAAGGAGGATGATCCACAGTTCATACACATAGTGTTGCCAAACCACTTTGCAACATATCCTTAATGTGGCAAACAATCCTGTTATCAGCCTCTTCTAAAGCAAGGTGATCACCATAGCTTGTATCATAATTGCCAAAATTGGCCCAAACACTACTACCGCTAGTGATGCAAAAGTCACGGTAGCAGCCTTGGCTCGAATGATGACAGAAAGATCAACCACAAGCCTATCTGCCTTTTTTGGATAAGTGATTGACTTAATTGTCAAGCAATCAATGATTGATGTGCGAAGCGAAGCTTGTCACACTCGAGCAAACCAGGCCCAGGTTCAGCCCAGGGTGGATAGGGAAACGCCCTTCTTAGGGCGCGGCAGCTCCTCTGTCGAAAAGTACCGACGACCTACCGTACTGCAGCTGAACACTGAGAGTATTACGGCCAGCAAGCTCAGCATCATCGAGTATCTGGCCACAAAACATCAGGCCCTCGTTATTCTCCTCCAGGAGACCCACTGTACATCAGTGGATAAGTTGGTATTACCCAACTTCACACTCGCAGGCGCAACCATCAGCAGGAAACACGGCCTCGCCACGTTTGTCCATGAGCAACTGAGCTGGACGCCAATAGACCAATCCAGTGCCCAATCGGAGATAGAGTGGCTATGCATAGACATATCAGGCTATCACATCATCAATGTCTATAAGCCACCACCCTCACGCTTAACACCAACAGCCATCCCAGTGTTTTCCCAAACCAGCCTCTATGCTGGCGATTTTAATTGCCACCACGTTGACTGGGGTTACAACACCACCAACACCGACGGAGAAAGCCTGGCCTCATGGTCAGCCAATAATAACCTCACCCTACTGTACGATCCCAAGGGTGCAGCGAGCTTCTTCTCAGGACGCTGGAACACTGGTACAAACCCCGATCTGGCTTTCGCAAGTGATGATTCCGATAATTGCCAACAGAACAGACGTGTGCTAGAGAAGTTCCCCAGGTCCCAACATCGACCCTCGATTATCACGGCTCCAACGCTCATAATGCCTGTCCCCAGCAAGCCTGTTAAGCGATGGAACTTCAGAATGGCTAACTGGGAGTACTATAGCCTCCTCACCAACAAAGCTACACAGTATCTCCCATCCCCTCACACCAACAACGTGGAAGAAGCCTACCAGGACTTTTGTGATGCAATAACATCAGCGGCAAAACAATCCATCCCCGCGGCCGACGAAAGACCTACATACCGTGCTGGGATAAGGAGTGCGAAAGCCTCTACTCTGATTTCCTCCACGCCCCCCCAGGGCAATGACACCAACAGCTCAGCCACAGCCCTGCTGGCAAGGCTGGACTCAAAGAGGAAGGAGCGCTGGACAGAAGCCGTTGAATCAAGCGACTTCACGCACTCCAGCCGAATAGCATGGAGTACACTGAACAACCTAACTGGCAGATCACGTGCCTCTCGTCAGCAATGTCCCGTTTCAGCAAATTCCATCGTCTCATAACCTGTGGAGAACGGGAAATACAAATCGAGAGACCGTGATTCAGATAGATCCGTCTTACAAGAAATGACAGACCTCTGGAAGGTAACAACCCCAGACGGGCACAACATCTCGGGTGAGTTCACCTCGGAAGAATTTTCCGCCGCCCTCCAGCATATAAAGCCAGGTAAAGCCCCGGGCCCTGACCACCTATGCCCGGAGTTGATACTCCATGCTGCTGCCTCTTTAAAGTCCTGGTTAAAAGACTTCCTTTCCTGCTGTTTGCGCCACCTGAGAATTCCTAGAATCTGGAGAAGAGCCCTTGTGGTTGCAGTTCCAAAGCCGAAAAAGCCCCCAGGAGACCCGAAGAGCTACCGTCAAATCTCAATGCTCTGCATCCCCTTCAAGATCCTCGAGAGACTCATCTACGCCCGTGTCGAACCAATAATAGATCCGCAGCTCCCCCGTGAACAAGATGGTTTCCGAGACGATCAACCGTAGATCAGGTCACACTTATGACCCAAGACATTGAGAACAGCTTCTCGGCTAAGAAGAAAGCTGGCGCCGTGTTTGTTGATCTCACGGCTGCCTATGATACCGTATGACATAGCGGCCTTACCTGCAAGTTACTCCGTCTGCTCCCTGACAGACACATGGTCCATATGATGATGGAACTTGTGCAAAACCACAGTTTTACCCTCACAACCGGTAGCGGTCGTCGAAGCAGACTACGCCGACTTAAAAACGGCGGCCCACAGGGCTCAGTCTTGGCTTCTCTCCTGTTCAACATATACACCTACGACTTGCCCCCCACCATCTCCAGGAAATATGCTTACGCAGACGACCTGGCACTCCTGCACTCAGCAGGAGACTGGCAGTCAGTGGAGAGGAACCTCAGCCAAGACATGCAAACACTATCAGCATACCTCCAGAAATGGAAGCTATAGCTCAGCAAGTCAAAGACAGTGTCGGCAGCCTTCCACCTTAACAACCGGGAGGCACAGCGTGAGATAAACATCAACATTGATGGGGAACGCCTGCCCTACAGTGCCGAACCTACATACCTCGGCATAACCCTGGATAAGTCACTCACGTACCACCGGCACTTGGAGTCACTGCGAAAAAAACTATCAACACGTGTCGCACTTTTGGGGCGATTGGCGGGTTCCGGCTGGGGAGCTAGTGCTAAAACTCTTCGTACAGCTACCCTAGCCCTTGTTCATTCCACCGCTGAGTACTGCGCGCCGGTCTGGTGTCGTAGTTCTCACACCCACCAGATTGATACCGCCATCAACGACGCACAGCGTACTGTGACTGGATGCCTGCGTCCCACTCTGACGGACTGCCTACCCATCCTAGCAGGCATCCAACCCGCTGAGCTACGCCGTAAAGGAGCCACGATTTCTCTCGCTCGCCGCGCTCTGTACCCCGACCATCTACTCCATGCAACATTAAAGCGACCACCACCTATAAAGCAGCGGCAGAAATCAAGACGCCCCTTTGTGCCTGCCGCACAACAACTACTTAATAACGCAGAAGAACTTGGTTTAAGTGCGGCACACTGGACGAACCACATGTGGAACACGAAGTGGCAAAATTACACCTCCACGCTCCGTGACTTCATACCCGACGCTGATCCCCGTCCACCAGGGATATCCCTCGCAAGGCTTGCGTGAGTCAGGCTTAACCGCCTGCGCACTGGCGTCGGCCGCTTTCGTTCGGACATGCACAAGTGGGGCCTGGCTCCTTCATCAGAATGCGAGTGTGGTGCCACGAAACAGATCGCAGACCATGTCATCCACCACTGCCTAACCCACCGGCCTCCACACGGTGCGCATGGTTTGAGGGTCCTGGACGACGTGACTGCTGAGTGATGATTTCCTGTCCTCCAATTTAGCTTGGAAAGATCGCTCATACGCCATCATCATCATCATCATCAATGTTCCTTGATTTTTGGTAGTGAAATAGTAAGCCATCTTTGGTTGCCAGGCACTCTGGTAACCCTTAAAATACAGACATTAAGAATTGTGCGCATATTACGAAATACTTTCAACTAATTTGCTGGCTGACAATAAAACAAAACTACAGAAAAAGTAGACATAAAAATATAAAAGGCCTTCTTTCAAACCTGTAAATTCGAAGCAAAAAACATCCATGACAAGTTCTTTCTTATTCCAACAGGCATCACGAAGCTTGTTCATCATTGCAGGATTAAGCATCATTGTTGGGCATTCTATTTGAATTTTCCCAGCAGTGCTTGGCAACTTCAAAGCGTTCTTTCTGATTGGTGTTTTTATTACATCATCTGTTCCTTCAACAAAACGGGTCTTCTTGAATTTGTTGTACTGTGCCCAAGTCAAAGATTTTCTTACAATCAACAGTAAGCTCTACTGGAAAAATGGCCGACGAGTTCAGCTTTGTAAACTGTTGTTGACTGCTGAATGGCTTAATGTGGAGCTTTCTGTATAGCTTTTTACAGTCCTGCACAAACTGCTCGATAAATGCTGCTGAACATTCTTTGTGTTGCTCGGCCATATTCTTACCATCGACTTTCTCCAGGCAGTGAAGCATCTCTGGAAGAGATATCTCGATCTTGCGTAGAAAGTCTAGACCTTCCTTGTTGACCAGATCGATATATCCTCCTTGGGATGCTTTTACTTGTTTGTTGTTTTGCTCGTAGCGCTTGTCAAACGCTACTTTGAAGAATTGCTGTCCCACAGAATTTACAACAAAGTGACCAACCATAAAGTGTTCAAACAATGGACTGTGTAACACTTGGATTTCCTTTAAGTCTTGTATGAAGACTGAAGACCACCGAGCATAATTGATTGGATCACATCACAATTGCATTGGATCACATCAATTGATCCAATACAAAAAATAGAGGTATTAATTCTTCCATTGTACCTATGAAAAGTGGAAGGTTAGGCTCTCGCAAGGATCCCACGTAGGCTATAGTAGAACTGTTTTTATGATTTGTAGAATGCTGAACCAATACTTGAACATTGCACTTTCATTACTTTCAGACAGCCAATCTTGGAATGATTATTGTCCGTTTTCATGTTCTGATAGTTCATAAGCATCCTTTGGAAGTTTTTTCAAGCATACTGCTGTCACTTGCAAAGTGTATCTTACTTTTTTAATGTGGTTCACATGACATAGGCTACGGCATTGACCAATCCGACAGTATGTAAAGCAGTCGAGTTAATCGTATCAAGACCAGTGCCTTTCAGCAGCTGTCCAACACAGAGTAGAGCTGTAGGCTATGTTCAATATGCAATCCACCCAAAAAACCAAAGTTATCGTCTTTGAACTGGTTTGGACATAACCACTGTATCTGTTTCTTCATTGCCTACAGCGGTTGATCTGAACAACCTACACTCCAACAGTGATCTGGCCTGGATTCAGATATGCTGTATAATCTTTGGCAATGCTCATAATGTACAGTTGCAGATCCCAATTATGACTCACGTGGTCAATTATTGGAAGAATGTTATTGATTGTTGTGATGTTTGCAGTTTGATATGTTGCTTTAGTTGTATGGTATGCAACCCATGAAGGAGGAGTACAGGTACTGTAATCTTCTTCTTCCCTTTGCGTTGCAGTAACAGGGATATCTATAACTACGGGATTGGAAACTCTGTGGAACTGAAAACCATTTTGTACACCAGTAGGGTCACTTTTCTTTGTGCGCTGCTGTGATAAGTAATCACATAAATTGACCTCAAAGGGCAGCAAGTATTAGGCTAAACGAACAACCAAAAGTGTAACAATCAATTCACCTGCTGTAAATTGTAAGGTCTACGCTTGCCTGGTTTGTTTATTTGTTTGTATTCCATTAGTGCAGTCATGTTGTATTTTGTTTGCTGCTTAAAAAATTTCCAGAATGACTATTGGTTTTAGTTCTGATGACATCGTAAACGGATTAGTTTCGTACTAGATTGGTCTGTGAACAAGTTGATGATACAACAGCATATTTCACTGATTGCTGAACACTCCTCGTTACTTCTGATCCGATTTGCAGCACGCAAAATGCTAAAGAACCACAGTAGGCGGTTTTTGGACTCGTTGCATTTATTCATTTTTTGGATTCATTGTTTTATTTCTAGCAGCGTAAATGTACTTTTATAATCAATTAAGTTTTAATGTGAGTGTACATTTTGTATTATTATTGTGAAATCGAATTTTGTGTATCTTTTAGTCGGTATTTTATTTTGTTAATCTCTCTGTAATCGTAGTAATGTGATGACCCTACTGATGTATAGCACTGGATAGAGTTTCCAATCCCGTAGTTATAGATATCCCTGTGCAGTAACTGCTGACAGCATCCAGTCATCTTTTTCCCGGCTTTATTGTTGGAGTACCAGTTGAATGTTCTCTTTAAATGATTCTTCAAAATCATGCATAGTGTATTGGGGGCGTTTTGCAATGTGCATGCTTTGGCAGATTTGCAAGTGATGCAATGAGGAACGTATCTTGCGAACATGTGTTATTTGACTTCAGTTGGTGTACCTCGTCTGTGGCCATGTCTGCATACTTTCTTCTGACCCGCTGTTCACCTTGATCATTATGCAATTGAAACTGCATGATTGAAACGGATGTTCCATGCAGGTGTCGAGTTGCAGCAGAACTGGAGCTGTTTTAGTCGATGTTGTCATCAACTACCACAGTAAATACACCATGTCGAAGACTCGAAGGGCAGTTTGCAATACTCTTCCACCTGATCTGCAGTAAAGGTATTTTACTGTAACTGAGAGTTCTTCAATGAAGCCAAGAGTGCTATGGTAAGATAAGGTTATCCCATGATGAAACAAGGCTTGCATCAAGTTTTTAGACCTAACCATAGAGTACAACTTAATTGATCGTAAGGTAGTAGTTGATAAAACCAGCCTTGTCCTTTATGCGTACATGAGACAGCTGTGACTGAGTTGCAGGGGTGCGGCAGGGACGAGTGAAAGTTTTGGTGTTCTTTACAATCAACCTACAAATAGCTTGATAAGGCAAACAAATTTTGTCATATTCTGATTGCTTCGGACAAATTAGTGTAATCAGGATGGTGAAATGATTGAAATGGTGAAACAACGTTGACAACTGTCGTATGATTAGCCAACACTTGAAGCAAGTCAGAACCACAGAACTGATAGCTTGTTTATTCTAACACTAATCAGTTTTGATAGCCTATTGAATAATTCTAACACTGCTTGGTTTGTACCAGTATTAGGTCATATTATAGGAGACAAACAGAAGATGTACCGTACTGATACTCAGAAAGATTAAAATTGTTGCAATGGTGTGTCTATTGACTGGGTAAAGGGAAGTCAAACTTTTCTATTTATTTTTTTCGTGTTTTTATTTGCGCCCATTGCGATAACATACAGTACACTGCGATTACAGATGCAATTGAACAGACTGCAGGAAGCAGCGAAGTGACATATAGTCTTCGAGTTACCTGCTCCCCTTATTTTGGCTTGCCATTAAGTGTCTTTGCCGATACACGGCCGCGTGCTCTGGAGCGGTGTCAAACCCACGTCCTTTCGAACGTCGCGCAGACGTTCTCACCACTCGGCTACGCAGCCGACAAACCTGCTGGGTATAGACTAAAAAAAGAGGAATCCAATTTTTCTATTCCCTGTAGGGAATAGTATAGTTGGATTTCTCTATGTGACAGACCAATCTCAATGTTTCCCGAAGACTGACTGACTGCTTAACAATCCTACTCTTAAAACTCAAAAGTTAATCTGTCTGGTGCAAATGCAATTCAAAACTAAATTCGCATCTCTTTTACTGCCCAAGCTACTGTAAACCTGCCTCCCGCTTTCACATATTAGCACGAAGTAGGGATAGTAGAACATAGGGATGCGAAACTTCATCCGCTTTTGGCTTATCCGCAACACTAGAAGGGTTACGTTTTTTTCTAATTTACAAAATATTTTACTTTTTATGGGTTATATAAGAAGAGTTAAGTTGGTTTTAATGTAATTTAAGGTTTTTAGTTGAAAGCAAGCCTGCAGTAAAGCGTAAAAAATGTCAAATTGGCAATTGACCCTTCTAATGTTGAAGGAACAACGGAGTTGCGCGTCCCGTAATATACCGTCCCTAGCACGAAGCCTACACAAAAACGGTCATTTTATCCATACGGTTTTAGTGTTTTGGACAACTGTTGTCCATTATCTGCTTCAATGATTGTTTTGGGTTAAAACTTATGCTTCCTAACGATTTTTCAGGCCAAATTACCCCCAAACAAATACTCGTATGCTATATTAAAAAATAAAACGATTTTTCTACATGCGCTCTAGCCATCACTACCCCCCCAAATGAGAGTGCCATTTTGGGGACCTTCAACCCCTGAAACTTTCGGGCTCCAGACGAAATTTTAGTCTAAGGTGTCTAAGGAACTTGAAAATGCATATGAAAAATGTCTACCCAAATTTGCACAAAACAAAACTGACCAGACTATAAAACGAAATGAAATTTCGAAAAAGGAATAACGATTAAAGGGAGACTAAAGGAAAAACCTGACTTGGCGACTTTCCATGTTCTTTGTGTTTAACATGCTACCATAAAACGATTTTCAATAAAATTTTGCCCCATTGCGGTCTGACCACCATTGCGCGCGTGGTTTTGTCAGAGCTGTCAAAACGGGAATTTGCGTGAGCAGCGAAGCGTGCGACTGTACAGCCTACGTCATAAAAGCTGATCGAGCAATATTTCTTACTGCGGGCGATTTAACTGTATGTATTCTCTCATTAACCAGAGTTTCTATGATTACAAGCGGTAGTTTTTATACTTGGAGAATTAAATGATGTTTTGTCTAGTTCAAATACTGCATTCACAGAAATGGCATACACATGATTTTACACAATCAACCAACTCTACATAGGCTACTGTGTAAATTCACGCTCGTCTGATCACATAGGCTACATTTCTTGGACCAACAAAATGAGCGATTTTATGTAGATTTAACAGGACATTGAATTGCTTTTCATAGTTTAGTGCATTGCTCACTCGGTGCAGACTTACATATTACTAAGGCCATTTTAATTTAACCTAAAAAAATTCTTTTTTACTTTATTTTTACTGAACGGAATTGATAACTTGGAAACAAATAAGGCGATAGCAAGTGAAGTCAATTTATTTTGTTTCAACAGCGCCATATATTAACAAACAAGCAGAGTAAATGTAATCATGCATGTCCAATTGTCCATCTAGCATGTCTTTCATCCGTGCTGTATCTATCTCACAGTAGCACAAAGCTTGATGTTGCTCAACCATTGCCACACAGTGACAACATGAACACCTGTTGATATAAAATTGGTAATAATTAGGGTGATTACTTTACACTTGTCAAAAAAGTCAAAAATTTATCAAAATTGTAGCGTTAGATCAAAAAGTTGTCAAAATTGTTCACAAAGTTAAAATTGTTTACAAACTGCATTGTTGTGGTGTCGTAGAGGTTGCACTGTCAGTGAATTTTTTTCATTTTACACCTTGTAGCCTACTTTGGCGCAGAGGGATGGTGTAACGGATAAGAATTGGACTCACCAAATTGTAGCAGACCCTCTACAATCTACATGTATGCGAAACTACCAAGAATAACCTATCAAGGCTTTGTTAGTCCGAGGATAAAGATTCAAAACCAACCAAACCTGGTTTGACTCCCAGCTTCAGCTGGTTGTTGAGAACATCGCGCACCTCTAGCTAGGGTGTAATAATTTGGGTGGGCACAATTACTGCAGGAAAGGTGGCTGAGAGAAAGGAACTGGCCACCCTACTTTCTTAGTGCCAAAGGCTTAGTACAATGAGTACCTATCTTCTCATACCCAACACTTGAAGTTGAATCAAGTGTTAATTTTATAATCGACTTGAATAACATGTCAAGTAGCAGCCACTCTATTCTTTGTTGTTTTAAGAAAACCTCTGAAACGTCAATCGTGTTTTCGTGTTGATAGAATTATTACGTTACTTTTACAGACATAAAGCTTGTGTTTACTTAAATCCATATATCTCTCTCCACGGAGTTAGTTGTCTATCGAATTGTACAAAAACAATTTACATTTTTAGCAATTCCTTATTCTTCCCGAAAAAACAAGTTAAATAATTGCTGTCAGTTTCTAGACAAGAGACTGGGCTTGCAGGGATTGTGACTCATGAAACGGCACCAGAATATCTGTAGTGTGTTGTTTTAAAATGCTATTTTTAACTTCTATTGCTCTAAAAAACAATTTATGTCATCTTGTGGGCTGAGAATTAATCGTTGTTTTTCATCATCCATTTAAACGTTGGCATAGCACGGCCAACGGTAATTCAACGTCTAAATGTCGTTGTCTGTATGTGAATTGTAAATACTTGGTGTAGCACAACATTTCTTCGAAGCTTTCGCCGCATCTTGAAAGATGTTGTATGAACGTCAGCGAACGATTGTTATCCGCTTGCTTTCTTCAACCAAGGCATATTACTGAAGCTATTTTTTCTTATCGTTGTCTTTATATAGCGCATCTTCTTTGTGTTTTGCAATATCAGCAATTCAGCATAAAAGGCTTAGCAAAGCGAACGTTTGAGAGCGTAGACCAGAAATTCTCTTTGAGTTTTGTATTAGCTGCATTTGGTAAAACGAGATGTTTAAATCTTAACTCTTAAAGCATAAATTGAGAAACTTTATGTTAAATATTTCTTGACCATTTACTAACTGTAAATTTTGTATTCTATTTGAATAAGATGCACTAGTAGAATCAATTGCTGTATGACTGTTACGACTATTATTATTGGATTATTGTTTGTACGGATTATCACTTTAAGCCCTGATTGCTGTCTCGGTGAGTCTGAACTATAATCACCAGCTCTATCTAGAATTGAAGTAGCCTATATCTGCCCACTAAGTTTGTTAAACGACCTTGCGACCTGCAACCTTGTGGCCGACCTTGCGACCTGCAACCTATGTGACTGAACCTTCGACTTGCAACTTGTGATCTTGTGACCTTGTGATCTTCTGACTTGTAATCTTGCAACCTATCTGCCACAATAAACTAACAGAACTCAAGACCGCGTTCAGATTCAATCTACTTGGTTTGTTTTTCTGTCTGTTGTAGGCGCATAACCGTATTAACTGAGCGACGCATATAATAATCCAATCCACTGTTTGGCGCCAGTGAGAAAGATATTCTTTAACGTAGAATTCGCGTCAAAATTCTACATCAAGTATGGGATCACATTTGCCTTTTTAGCTTACTTTATACTGGTGTAAATGGCCCATTGTCTACATATTGTGAATCATAAGCCATTAAGTTAATATGGTGTGGTGCTCATTGCTCAACACACCTCAAAATGTGTAAAATTTTTGATAGGTCGTTTTGCGGCAGCTGTGTTGTACAGCATTTTGTACAATGATGCGTAATTTAACTACTTGAGTTCTTCATACGTGAAAATTTGTCAAAACAAATTTTAATGTCAATGGTTTCAATTTTTAGGGGCCAGTAATAATTCATTGCATAGGCTAACGGGACGGGAAAATTCAACTTTGCAATATAACTAGTATTAGGCAAGGTAAACTTAAGAGCGTTAAGATTTCATTTTCTTATAATTTCAGTTGCATTTGTAAAGTTGTTTTCAACGTGTTGTAGGTTCAAGGCCTTACAAACCCATAGGGAAATACAATGCAAAGCTGAGCAGTGAGCACTTATCCCGCTACGGTCGGTGATTTAATAATTTTATGTTAAGTAAAGCTAAACAAATGCAGTATATGTTGTCAAATATCTAAATTTGCTTACCAATCAGTGTTCCCCACTCGATCCTCCTGGTGAGAAACGTCAGTCACATCAGCAAGGTAAAGCTGATTGATCTCTGCCTCTGAGTACTCAGGCTCAAAACGATAGGGTTCAGGTTCTAGCATACTTTCTTCTTCATCATCACTTTCACTTCAACCACCGTACTATCTTCCTCTTCGTATTGGAAACCAAGAGGTAGAAATTCTCCAATATGACACAAAAAATTTATAGTAACCTAAAGCACCTAAAAATTGACAACTATATAAACCACACATACAATAATGATGTTATAATTAAAGTAACTTGCGTTCTTCTGGTGACTAGGCTACCATACTAGGTTGCGTTCTTCTGGTAACCTAGTAGCCTAGAAGAACGCAAGTTACTTTAATTATCAAATGTCTGGTGAACCATTTCACTCTGCTTTTAACGATGTTATAGGCCTAAAGTGAATTCAATTCATTCAATTTTATTTTTTGCTGCTGGCGCAAACAAGTACAGAATGACAAAGTAAACATACGAGTTTGACACCAAGCAATTTAAGCAATTTTGTGAAGTTGGTTTTTGTTGCCGAAAAGTGCTTCAAACTGTGGTTTAGATTTTTGATAAAAAAATGTTTTTAATTCATCACGAAGATCAAAAACACGTTTCCAAACTTTGCCTCTGGACAACCATCTCACACTAGTGTGAAATAACAGAACATTACTGGATGTATCCAATTCACTGCAAACTTTTGAAAATAGGCGGCTGTTTAAAGCGGGTGCAACCTAGTTCGTACCCTGAAAAGATCGAGAGAAAAAATTAAAAAAGCCGAAGTCGCTGATCGGAGTTTCCGCAAACAAACTCAAGCGTTAGGGTTAGGTTAGCGGAAACCGCGGTTAGCGGAAACCGCGGATAGCGGAAATTGAGGAAAAATATTTGCAGAAACTGCGATCAGCGAGGGTTAGAGAGCATAGATTACTCGATGGTTAGGGTAAGCCGAAACTGCGGTTAGCGGAAACAGCGGAAAAATGTTTGCGGAAACTGCGATCAACGAGGGTTAGTTAGAGCATAGATTGCTCTATAGTTAGGGCTAGGGTAAAGGTTAGCGAAAACTGCGGGAAAATGTTTGCGGAAACTGCGATCAGCGAGGGTTAGGATTAGAGCATAGATTAGTCTATGGTTAGGGTTAGCGGAAACTGCGATCAGCGACTTCGGCTTTGTGCTATCTTTCTCTCGATCTTTTCAGGGGGAAAATTTTCAAATGTTTGCGGAAACTGCGATCAGTGACTTCCGCTTTTTTTAATTTTTTTTCTCGATCTTTGTAGGGTACGAACTGAGGGTCTGAACTGTTCAGGGTACGAACTAGGTTGCATCCGTTTAAAGCACTAGCTTTTACAAAATTCACGACACTTACAACGCTTTTCATTGTATCTTGGAATTCTTGTGGCAAAGTTTCTAAACTAATGAAATTCTAAACTTTTCAGAAGGCCTCAGGTGACCCCAGGCAAATTGTCAGGCGACCCCAGTTGGGGTCGCGACCCACATGTTGGGAACTCCTGCACTAGGTTAATGGCCTTGTTGTAAATTAGGCCCTGGGGTACCGTACAGGTTATCAAAACCTAATATTGTAATTCTAAATAAATACAATAAACCATAAAATCAACATTACTTCATTAACTTGGCGTCTTCTATAAGCTGGTCGCCAGGTAGAAGTCAAATGTGATCTTTCAGCTGTTGCACTAGTTTCTGGTGGAGAAGGAAAGATTGATGGACATGCACCGGGTGTCAAGTCAAGTCTTTTGACATATCCCATTTGGAATTGAAGAAAATTTTTGAAGTCTGCTTCTTGAAAATGCAGACTACAAAATCTGTGGTGTGGTTTTGGTCCACTCCAATGACAAGTTGTGGTGTTGACAAATTTATTCCATTTCCTTTTTTTGTGTACTGTCTTTGGGAAACCCAAACATACTAACTTTATGCAATGCTGTCGTGTCACAGCCAAGCACAACACAAAAGTCAAGCATAGTATTTGCTATGATGCAATATTGTTTCTACAATAGTCAAATAATGATGCAATATAGATTTTATGGACATTTAATTTTTAGCAATGCTACCGTAACTCACCTTTCTCGTAACATTCCTACTATTACTCAACGAAATATCCTAGAAACTTAAAAAACGTGTAAAACTATCCTGCAAAACTCCTTTGAACACAACACGTCCGAACTTTGCAACCCAGCGCGAAAAGACTTTTGATATTGCTGGAGCTCTTGGCATTTATGACGTATACTCTAACAGTGTTTCCACTTTTTGGTCATTTTGAAAAAAATAAAAAATAAATGAAACATTGGACTTTGGGCCTTGCCAGCGCCCTTGAAAACATTTTTTTTTTGTTAATTTTTTTAAAAATGTATTCTTGAGTGTTCAGTTTACGCATTTTAATGCTTAATTCCAGTTTGAAAATTTCATTGAATATGCCTTTAAGTTTTGAATGAGACGAAATGTCACAAAGCATGCCAACAGCGCCACAATTAACTTGATACCTCCTACTTTTCATTCAAAAGTGGAGTTCATCAATTATTTCTGAAAGTTCCTTGGTTTCATATTATCTGAATTTCTTTTTCTGCATTTGACTATTGCATTCTTTTCATGTTTATACAAAGGATTGGTAGACTTTGTAATCATTTTAGCTAATTCATTGTTTTATCGATCTATCAGCTTTCTGCAGAAACAGATCTTGCGTGACCATTACAATCTCTTTTGCACTCTGCTTTTCTTTATTTTCTGTTTGCTCGTATACAGAGTAATTACGTTTTATAACGTGTTTTAATTGTATTTGTATCTTCGTATTGCGCTAGCTGGTTATCACAGATGGCTTGGAAGGCTGTTGTTTTAACCAGTGCTGTGTTAAGGGGGGGGCCAAGGGGGGCCCGGCCCCCGGGCCCACCATCTCAGGGGGCCCACAAATAATAGACTTTCGCGCTTCAGTAAAGTTTTTTTTTAGTTGCTAAAGTTTACTGCGTGTAGGCTACTTGTCAATTAGGACGATTTAGGTCTAATTATACTAAAACATCTCAAATTTGGCCCCTTTACTACACTGAAACATCTCTAAAAACACCATTACTATCTTAAAAGAAAGTTAAAATGCGATAAAGCTAGTATCATGATCTGCAGAAGTGTATTTAACATATAACAGGTGGGTTGCAATTGAATATATGAATCCAAGAAGGGCCCAATTGCCACAAAGTGTTTTTGCACACCCGTTTTAATTATTTTGGTTATTTACTTTTGTGGTAAAACTTCGATTATGATTACATGCTTAAGCATACTGATTAGAAGCATCATACGTAAAAAGTTCACTCAATGTGGTGAAGATTCTGTGCAGAAACAATGGAGAAATTGAAGTGTAATTGCTGTAGTTGGGCCCATTTCAAAATCAAAAGAAATATTGATAGGTTTTTTTTTATGTGTTTACTGATATGTTTGAAACATTTAGCCATTTTTTTAAAAGTATCATTTAGAAGACATTGGAAAGCACAAATAGTGAAATGAAAAAAAACTGGAGGCCTCTTTGTGAATTCGCATATTCAATTTGTTTTCATCGAAAGAAATCAGAAAGCACAAAAAGTGAAATGAAAAAAGTGGAGTTGGGCCCTTTGTGAATTTACAATTCACATATAGCTTATAATTCAATTTATTTTTATCAATAAAAGTGTTTTGTTTTTAAAAATTGTGAGGTGTTGGCAAAATAACATTTCTGATAGTTTAATTATCATTTTATTTTTAACATTTACAATACCGTAATTTTAAATATCTTTGACGAGTGATGTCGTGAGCAGGAAAATCTGTCCGCTGCCGCACTGCACATGTCTCCCCGTACAGTGCTCCTGCACCACAAAAAATAAGACTGCACTTGCACAAGTGCAGAGCAAATGCAAGAGAATTTATTAAATGAAAGCAAATTTTGGAAAAAATTTAAGGCCTATTTAGGAGATTGAGTAACTTGCAGCACTTAGTATCTACCTTTGATAGCTAATCTGAGTTGCCTTTTATTGAATGCTGTGGGTACTTTTAGCAGAAACCTTCTATGTTTACTTTTTTTAAAACATATGCACATGAAATTGCTCTTATCTTCAAATACCTTATAGACCTGGCATATCACATGTTGTACGGTGGCCTACTGAAATTGCTTTGATCCAAAACAAAAATCATTCTTATCACAAGTGACCTGTGTATTCTTGCCACTAACCTAGGCTACCATACCCTAAAAACATTAATTAACTTGAATGCCTGCATAAAATAATGAAAGCTTTGCCTTGGAATGAAATAATGTTAAATAAAAATAATTACACCTGATTCTCAAAACTCTTGACACTGCTTTTGTTTACAAATTAAACTTTACAATCACAATGTTTTTACAATGGTTGACTGAACAAGTAGTGTTGCCAGATAAACCATAAAAATGGTGAAAAACAATAATGTTACCAGACCAAATCTGAATGAAAATTAATAATTTCTTCAGTTTTGGTTTTATTCTCAGATTTTATCACGGTACTGCGACGCAAAGTTCAAACAGTCAAAATTCCGCGCGGTACAATGGTATGTACGCGTCGTGACCATACTCTATTTCCAGTGTTTATTTATTAGAAATTTTTAACACTTTTGGCTTTCATTCCGAACAAAGGTGTAGCTAAGAAATGGTAGACCTGTGTTTGTGTTTACTTACATTTGTGTTGTTATTTAAACTGGTGAGAAAGTTTATTGAAGTGAACCACATTTCCATATCGGTGCAGTAAAAATATACACAATACTATAGGCCTGCTTGACGATAGGGGGCCCAAAATTATTCTGGCCCCGGGGCCCACAAAAGGTTTAACACAGCACTGGTTTTAACTTCAATTCAGTTTAGTTGTTTTTATTTACTTCGACATCAGGGGTCTCCAAAAACACCAAATCACAGTCTACAATGACGCACTTCATATTTTTAGACCTTTTTCATGATTTGCACTATAGTTTCGAACTGATAACTTGACAAAACGAAATAGCTTGGACTTGTTTGCGTTTTTTGTACATAATACATTACTACATGTGTGCTTCTCTCTGTTTTTGTTTTTGCTATTTGTTTTTTGGGTTTTGTGGCCGTGCTAACTACTGATATATAGCCTACTACATAATTTTCCATTCAGGCACGTTTTATACCTTTCAAGGTTTTGCACCTTATTCTGTTCATTAACGTGCTGGTAGGTCTATATCGATTTTTGTAGTTAGTATCTTTTTCGTCCCGGACGCGTCAATGACGAAAAATAAAATGATTGATGTTGCTTGATTGATAATACAGTAGGGGAGAGGAAACAAATTTTGCTTGGTCTAACGGTTCTTGAAATGTTGTAGCTTTGTTTCTAATAGCCCCAGTTAGCTTACAAACAACAAATTGTGAAGCTAATATAGGTAATATTGCATTATATAGGTAGTATTGCATAATATTGGTAATATAACTGCATTCACAAATATAGGTAATAGCCTGCGACAGAACGACGCATCGCATGCCCTAGAAATAAAACAAAAAGTAACATCAACTGTAGGGCCGTTAAGAAGATTAAGAAGATAATTTAGGCCCGGTACCAATGAGATCCTTGAGCCCCAAATCAGGACACTTCTAATAAAAAAATGCACGGTATCCAAACAAATCGCGGTGGTTTCTTCAAGTTCTCTGGCCATTAGGCAGGTTACAGGCTCTTGAAATCATGCCGGGCGTCCAAAAGTATTTTCTGGACCCCTGTTAATGCTACTGTCAACATGCAATAAACTTGTTACACACATCATTATCGCCAGAAAAAAATATTCCTTCAGCAACTTCAGTCGGAGTGGAAGGCTATTCCAGATAATATCGGTGCTGACAATGCTGTCATCGAAAAGTGCAACTTCTTGTCTAGTATCCTCTGTTACACCTTTATCACTACCTAAGCGTTCACAACCGCTTTCTGGAGAGTATATGACAGATCTGTCCTGTCTCCTTGGAAAAACTAATCGGTCTCAAACACAAATCATTAAAGCGTTGATAAAAAAAAATAATGAAACTTCGTAAGCCTTTTCACTTCTGTATCAACAGTAACAGCTTTCTCAATGCTTAGGCCTACTTAGTTTGGTGACTGTATGTCCTTAGAAGTGTAAAAATGTAGCCTCAAAGGCAATGGTTGCATCTTGTGTATGATGTACTTGATTGGATATATGTTGCAATGCAGAAATAGCCTATGGTAAATTTTGATGCTGTGGCTATCTAGTCTAAGGACAATTTTGTGTTTTTACTCGACTTAAAATTCTAGATAACATTTTCACACAATATGCAAATACAGTATCCTATGTATATTTTTTTACATGTTTAGTTGATTTCAGCAACATGGTCCTGTGTTTTGCCATGTTCGACAGTTAGCGACTACCTGGTCTAGCTCCTTGAAGAAGTCAGTCGTGTCTGATTGACGAAACGTCGGAATAAAAGCAGATTGTCACTTTATACATCGTGTGATAGTTTAGCTTAATTTACACCAGTAGAACGCATCATGTTATTTAACTAAATGCCCGATGAACAGCCTCATTCAATTTTCAACAGCAGCCTATACTTCGCAGTTGGCCCATTTCTGTTTTTCAAGCAAGTGTGTCTAGCTGAGTTCATCATTCCATCAGTTCATCCTCATTGAGGGAATGATGAGCTCAGCTCGATACTCTGAATTGATAACACGAACCTTAACTCATGACATGCAAAGGGCATTTCCTGAAGGTGGGGGAGGTATGTCAGCAAGATTTTGCTCCATGCCATACATCCAAGCAACTGAAGAGGGTTTTTCATCAACTTAAGATAAACGTTCTAGACTGGCCTGGAAACTCTCCTGACCTCAACCCAATAGAAAACCTTTGGTCAATTTTGAAATCTTGTTTGCAAAAACTCGATTGCACTACAAAAACCAAACTCATATAGGCCATTATTCAAGTATGGTATAGACACCCAGAAATGCAAAAAAAACTGCAAAAAGCTTGTTGAATCGATGCCAAAGCGTGTGAAAGAGGTGCTGAAGAATCAAGGTGGTCACACAAGTTATTAACACCGGGTTTCAAGATGTATTGTGTAAAATAAATAATCAAAACTTTGAATAACTGAAATTGTATGCTTTTTCCTGCTTGAGTCAATTAAGATGGACTCGACTGTATTGTAGGCTACTAGCAGTAAGCTACTTCTCCCCAGGAACCCCATTATTGACTTGCATAGGTGATTATTGAGTTGGGGAGTATTGTCGAGACGGTGCACGGCGGCTCCTGCGTACGCCACATAACATTGTCATAAGAAGCACCACCTCAAACGTACGGAAATCTCCAAGTGAAAGCACAATAAAAAATTAGAAGCCACATTTGAAACATATTAGAAATACCAGTTGTCAACAGTGTAATTTCGGTAAAAATCAATAAACCAATTTTTGTCCTTGGTGATGCATAAATGCACTTTGCATTTTTCGCATTAAAACACAGGGGTTGCCTTACAATTGGGGTACTTGCATCTTCCTCTTGTCATCACTACTGGAAAGTGATGGTACCCATCAGTTCGGATTTCAATAGGAGGTATTGCTTTGGTAGCAGCACCTAATTTCTTTTTTTTATGAATTGTGAAGTCGTTGTCTGTGATGGCCGCTCCCTTTTGCGAGGTGTCGTAGGTTTTCTTTCAAGAAGCAGAGCTTCAGCAATAGAAAGATAAATTCTTAAAGCATCATTGTTTTCTCAGAACCACTGACTGCAAAAGAGTCCTTTCTATACAACAGCCAGCAGTCTATTATAGTTAGATCTAAAAAATGATTTATGGTAATACTTTTTGATTCGATATAGAGCCATGAGAGAGTTCATGAGATCAACGCCTCCCATACCGTTTTAGAACATTTTTCTTTTTTGTCAAACCGTTTGTACTCTCCCGTTGGTTGAGCAGTAGCAAAGGTGGACAATAAAGTGACAAATCTGTTGCCTATCCATTTACCGCACGCACTTCCGTGCCATCAACCACAACTTTCTTTTCATCATGAGCACCCCTTTTTGTCACCGGAAAATGTGATCCCTGGTAGCCGATTAACTGCCACAGTCCCTAAACAGTGTATATTTGATTTTTCCAGATGGGTTACAAGAGGAATATATGTAAACCATCTGTCAAAGTACAGTAAAGCAAATGGTCAAGACCCCTTGAAACAGATCTGCATAAATTTATTACCACATTGGAGCTGGCTCCAAAGTCTGGCTGATCAGGCAATGGTTCGATTTTTCCTGAATACACAAAGAAATAGACAGACAATCGATAACAACTTAATAACATTGAATTGCATAATTCAAAATTAATACAGAAATTAATACAATGTTATTAAGTTGTTATCGATTGTCTGTCCATGGTTTCTAAAAAGTACCTCTCTACCAAAGCTATACACAAAGAAATCGTGTACAAATCCAAATTTTCGACTATATACAGTAGCTACCAAAGCTGTTTTGCAGGATGTTGTTCCTCTTGGACGTATGATTGCTTGTTAGGTCAGGTGGTTAATATCTTTATCAATGCTTGAAAAACAGAAATGGGCCAACTGCGAAGTATAGGCTGCTGTTGAAAATTGAATGAGGCTGTTCATAGGGCATTTAGTTAAATAACATGATGCGTTCTGCTGGTGTAAATTAAGCTAAACTATCACACGATGTATAAAGTGACAATCTGCTTTTATTCCGACGTTTCGTCAATCAGACACGACTGACTTCTTCAAGGAGCTAGACCAGGTAGTCGCTAACTGTCGAACATGGCAAAACACAGGACCATGTTGCTGAAATCAACTAAACATGTAAAAAAATATACATAGGATACTGTATTTGCATATTGTGTGAAAATGTTATCTAGAATTTTAAGTCGAGTAAAAACACAAGTAGTAAGTAGTACCCCATCTCGGACCCCCATATACCATGCTGTGACGTCAAAAAGGAACAAACCATAAAACCACTCATGTATGACAATGAATTGTTGTTTGTTTATGTGATGATGCTAAGGTGTTGACGTCATAAAAGGTGTTGAAGCGGAACAGTCCCACTTTTAGTGTAAATTTACCATCCAAAATTCAAATGTATAAAGAATAAACAAAGAAATGTGAGTATGATTGTATAAAGAATAAACAAAGAAATGTGAGTGTGATGCAAGCTTCAGGGTTGCCAGATGTATGGTAAATAAGTCTCCAGGGTTGCCAGATCACTTTTTGTGTAAATTTACCGGCCAAAACAAAATTCAAATGTATAAAGAATAAACAAAGAAATGTGAGTTCTGCAGGGTTGCCAGATGTATAGTAAATAAATCTCCAGGGTTGCCAGATGTATGGTAAACATATTCCATATGAGTGTTCAAGTGTGACAAGAATCACTCATGTGTGACAATGAATTGTTGTTTGTTTCTATTTTGACGCTCCAGGGTTGCCAGATGTATGGTAAACATGTTCCACATGAGTGTGCAAGTGTGACAAGAACCACTTATGTGCGACAATGAATTGTTGTTTGTTTCCTGCAGGGTTGCCAGAAGTATGGTAAATAAATCTCCAGGGTTGCCAGATCACTTTTTGTGTAAATTTGTATAAATTTACCTTTTGTATAAACGTGAGTTCTGCAGGGTTGCCAGATGTATAGTAAATAAATCTCCAGGATTGCCAGATGTATGGTAAACATATTCCATATGAGTGTTCAAGTGTGACAAGAATCACTCATGTGTGACAATGAATTGTTGTTTGTTTCTATGATGACGCTCCAGGGTTGCCAGATGTATGGTAAACATGTTCCAAATGAGTGTTCAAGTGTGACAAGAACCACTCATGTGTGACAATGAATTGTTGTTTGTTTCTATGATGACGTCAAGGTGTTCAAGCTCCAGGGTTGCCAGAAGTCCCACTTTTTGTGCAAAGTCACCCGTCAAACTTCAAATGTATAAAGAATAAACAAAGAAATTAAATTTCAAATGTATAAAGAATAAACAAAGAAATTAGATTAGAACACCGGACGATCAGTCTCAACGCACATTATTTGGTGGTGTTTAAAAACCCTAAAGACAACTCTCAGATACTTCATTTGGCAAAGCTAGCTTATCCGAGGCAAACGGGTGTTCTTCAAGAAGCTTTCGCAGACGTAACATCTAAGCCTTTCGGTGATTAACTGTTGGATTTTAAACAAAGCACTCTGGAAAAATTTCGATTGTGCACTGACATCTTTCCAGGAGAAACCAATTTTGTATACATCCCCATTCCTTGATGATGACTGCCCGTTTACAACGACACATCGACACACTCAAACTTCTTTCCAAGGCAAATCCTAATGTTGCTAAAGGGGTTATAAAGTCAGCAGATAACGAATTGATTAAGTGTGTTTGTGATTGCTGCTACAACGTGTTGAAGGGCAACGTCCCAATCTCTTCAAAGCAAAAGGCAAATCTGCTTAAATACAAGAAACCTTTGCGTGAGCTGGCCAAAAAGAAGACCAGTCTTACTAAAAAACGACAGATTATTCAACACGGAGGCTTTCTGGGAGCTCTCCTATCCGCCGTTGTTCCTGCGATCGCTGGGTTGATCGGCACTTTGGCTTCAAAATAACAAGATGAAGAGTGTCAAAAAGATGAGCCTTGTAGAACCACGCCTTCTAGAATCGATGCGAGAAAAGAACATGCAAAAACCTCCTTTGCTGAACGCGATGAGTGAGTTGGACTCCAAAATGAATGACATTCTTTCTCGTTCTGATCTGACCACGAGTGAAAAAGTGAAACTCTACGATCAAATCTTGCAGCAGTACATTGTTTATCGTGAAAAATATGTCAACACTCCAACCAAGATTGTTCTTGAAGAGAAAGGACATTTTACTGAGGATGACATATTGGCAGGAGTTGCAAAAACCTACCTCGGAAAAAGTCGTGGTCTTGTGGACGTTATCAAAAACAATTCTTCTCTCGGTTGGAACAAATCAGGCGAACTCACGATTCATGGACAGGCGATTCCTAACTTTAATATAAAACATTTGATTTCGGCTGTCGTTCATAAATCCAAAAACTTTCAACCGACCGGTTTGAAAGAGTTTCAAGAAGAGTTGGGTGAAACTCGCGCTTTTCCTAGTCTCAAAAAGAAGATAACATGGCGCCAGCAAAATTAATTTTACTTTGACGCCGGGAATCCTGAAAGCTTCGGTGGAGAGGAAAGGCTACATAGGGTGATCAAGAAACCTGTAAAATCGTGGCTCGGCTCTCAAGATGCTTACACACTCCATAAACCGATTCGCATACGCTTTCCATGTCGTCGTGTGGTGATCGGTGGCATCGCAGAACAATTTCAAACAGATTTGATCACGACATCTACAAGGTAGAAGCGATTCTAGGGAGGAGAAAAAAGAATCGAAAGAATCAGATCCTTGTAAAGTGGCTCGGTTACTCGGACAGGTTCAATTGCTGGATTGACGAAGCGAGTGTTGTACGTTATGGCTGAGTGGAAAATGTGTGGAAAAAACGTTCCCAGAAGTGAAATAGTCTATTTTTTCAAATGGTTGTCATTTTGATTGTGATATCATTCAGTTTCTACAATCTGAGTTTAGAAGAGGACACGCACAAACTTTGGATCGTGTTGCTTTCCAATTGTTTAGGGTTGGTTATGCCCCAACCCAAAATAAAATATCCAAAGAAAAATGTTTTACCTAACCCTGCCGAGTAACAGTTCCATGAAATTTTTCCCCTCCAACACCTTGACGGATTATGTGGTCAGACTACCAAATGAGATCAACTTGGAAGGAGATTGGGAGGTTGGTATCGCCGAAATCCAATATCCACACTCCTGGAGGAACATCATCAACTCGGTCAATAATTGGTTGCACTATGTAGACGGTGTAATTGACACTGTCGTGGCCTTGGATTCTGGTCACTACCCTAATCCTCAAGCAATCCTTCAATACTTGGAAATGAAATTAAAGCGCACAATTGGAACGCAATTGTCATTACACATGTATTACAATCCTTACACAAGGCTTATCAATTTGTTGGTCACAAGCGGCGCCCACATCACGATGGGTGAAGGACTTGCTGAATTGTTGGGGTTTCATAGAAAGCGTTTTAAAAGCGGTGAATATGAAGCAAGGCGTCACGTAGATATCCATCAAGGTTTTTATGCCATGTACTTGTATTGTGATGTGGTAGAACCCAGGGTGGTTGGCGACACTTTAGCTCCTTTGCTGGGTATAGTTCCTGTGGAAGGAAAAGATGGTGATTACATTTACCGAAGAAATGAGAAAGTGCATTATCACCCCGTTCAACTGAAAAACTTCGACACGGTACATATATCGCTGCGAGATGATCAGGGCAAGCCAGTTCAATTTGAGACGGGAAAAGTAGTGGTCACGCTTCACTTTTGGAAAAGACGTCTTCATCAACTATAATGCCTCACAAGCCCGTGTTCTGTTGCAACGCAAGAGTCTACGAAAACTACTACGTCTCCCAGGTAGGTCACGGTACACCAGGCTTTTTTTCCGGTGCTCAATATCAAAACGGTTATGGTTTGGGGAGTATATTTTCTAGCCTTGGAAAAGCGATCTTGCCTTTGATCAAGTCTGGAGCAAAGACGGTTGGAAAAGAAGTTCTCAGGTCAGGTGCACATTTTGCTTCGGATGTGTTATCTGGAAAAAGCGCGAAAGAAGCGGCTTTACAAAGATCGAAGCAGGCTGGTGTCAATTTATTGAAACGCGTCGCGGCCCCGGTCCATCGAACCCCACCACGCGAGACCTTTTTCTCATCTCCACCTGTCAAAAGGCGAAAGAAAATAAAACAATCCAACAGTTTGTAAAAACGTAGACGGAAAGCGGTCGTATCAAAAGACATTTTCGATGGCTAGCTTGATTCATGAAAAGTCTTGTGAAGGGTTGAAAACCGAGCTGGATTTGTTTGCTGTTCCACCTACCCAAACCAGTTTGGAAAGTGGACATTATGTGGAACATCGCCCGCAATCTACTCTCACCGACAGCGGTCCTGTCGAGTTTTTGATTGTCGAGGAAGGTGACTACTACATCGATTTGGCCAACACCTTACTCTACGTTCGTGCTAAAGTGGTCAAAAACGATGGCACAGATTTAGCCGAAAACGATGCCGTTGCTCCGGTTTGCAATTGGTTGCACAGTCTGTGGTCACAGATCAACTTAAGCCTAAACAACACCCAGGTTTCTCAATCGAATCACACGTATCCCTACAGAGCTTACTTGGAGACTCTCCTCAGTTTCGGAGGACCTGCAAAATCTTCACAGCTCTCTGCAAACTTATGGTACAAGGACTCCAAGGATAAGTTTGATACGCTCGCTGTTGCAAATGCAGGCTTCAATCGACGCAAGGCGTTGACGCAAGAAATTCGATCGGTGGACATGATAGGAAAATTGCATCTGGATATGACCTTTCAGAATCGATATTTACTCAACGGAGTCGAGATGAAGCTCAAATTGACTAGAGCCTCCGACGCGTTTTGTCTCATGGGGGCAGGAAAGGTTAAGCTGCAAGAAGTGGCTTTATTCTGTAAAAAGGTCAAACCCAGTGACCCTGTAAGAGTCGCCCACATCAAAGCGCTCCAGTCTGGAACAGCCAAGTATCCAATCCGCCGTGTATATGACAGTCAAGTAAGGGCGACTCTAAACTCATCTTCGTCAATTTCTGCCCGTACCAAGTTGACGCGTTGCTGATGAGAGCAGTCATGGTCTATTTCTGCTGTGTCCAGTATGCGACAGTCAAGTAAGGGCGACTCTACAACCTTGACGATAGTGAACAATTTTTGGCACTCTTCGCACTGCTCAGGTCAAACAAGTCAAAACACTGCAGCGGTCTCAGGTCAAACAATGTAACGCTTCTGACAAGCCCCCAAGCAAACGTCGCCGCAACATTGAGATCTTTTTTTTTTTTTTTTTTTTTCGAAATTTAATTTCTTCGAAATGAAATTTCGAAAAGAAACTTGTTTCTTTTCACCTGCATCATTTTAGCTTTTTGTGCTTTGCGATAAAATAAAATTGCTAACTTGTATTTTTTTTTATCTTTTTTATTGAACAAATTTCAAAAAGAAACTTGTTTCTTTTCACCTGCATCATTTTAGCTTTTTGTGCTTTGCGATAAAATAAAATTGCTAACTTGTATTTTTTTTCTTTTTTATTGAACAAATTTCGAAAAGAAACTTGTTTCTTTTCACCTGCATCATTTTAGCTTTTTGTGCTTTGCAATAAAATAAAATTGACAACTTGTATTTTTTTTTATTTTTTTATTAGGCAACAACAGCAATATAATTTTAAGTGCAAAGGTAGAATTAAAAATAAAAATAAAAAAAATAAAAAATGCATTGAAAGGTGGAGCAGGAAGACTTTTTTTTCTAACTTTATGTTGAAACAAAAAACAAACAAACATGAAATTGATGTAAAAATGCAACAATTGTGTAATAGACACAAATACATAATAAAAAACAAAAAACTAAACAAATGTACAAATTAAATTTTTATTCTATAATGCTGGCGTACAAAGTCTTCAATAGCACGATCGTTTGCATTGAGATCAGAATGAAAATTTGAGACAATCTCTTTCATGGATACACCGCGACAGCGTTTTAAATAGAAAATACATGCAATAGTGACCACAGACAAGCGACAAAGGTCCTTGAATTGTGGTGTGGTTCCAAATCCAATCAATCGAGTGGAGATGCATGAAGTCGATAAATTCACGCTGGTAGGGTCGGATACCAAAAGAATCGAAAAATTCGCCTTGCTCGTGACCATTCAAATAAACAGCAACCTAATGTTCACCCGGTTGATCGCTTTCGTTGGTGTTGATGACAAAGGCAGCAGGGGGACCATACGTCTTGGGGCAACATGTCTCTCGCGTACACACCCTTGAAAACACGCTTTAGACAAGAGTCGTTGAATAAAATCCTCGAAATCTGGTCCGAGTTTATGCCGAATAGTCGAATATGACACTTTTGTTGCGATCAATTTCTAGAAGATTGTCGTGCTCTGCATAGACAATGACGTTGATAGTTTGCTGTAAGGCTGTCGCAAAGTGAATTTCCAATCGTAAGTTTCCGTGCTTTATTAATTCGAAATGACTCGCCCCCGAACCAAGGTCCGGTGTCAAATCAAATGCAAACAGGGTATATCTGCCTGGATATTCCGCTCTGGAGATATCATTGCCTTCGTCTGCGTAATATTGATTTGTTCCTGTAAATAGAGAGAGGTAGCTGCGTATATATTTTCCATTTCCAAAGTCAGGTTGGTATGGTTTGGAAGGAATCTGCTTTCCGTCACGATATAAAGCCAAAAAATTGACAGAGTTGTGTTTGAAATCAAACGGATTTCTGGCCGACAAACCGTTGAAAGAAGCATTGTCCACCATGCCGATCACCACCCTTCTTGGTAACTGACCGAGAAAGAGATTTTCTTTGGTGACGGTGAGATTGCCTCTTGGCACGTTAAAAGCTTTTGTTTCTACACGGCGGATTGGATACTTGGCTGTTCCAGACTGGAGCGCTTTGATGTGGGCGACACTTACAGGGTCACTGGGTTTGACCTTTCTACAGAATAAAGCCACTTCTTGCAGCTTGACCTTTCCTGCCCCATGAGACAAAACGCGTCGGAGGCTCTAGTCAATTTGAGCTTCATCTCGACTCCGTTGAGTAAATATCGATTCTGAAAGGTCATATCCAGATGCAATTTTCCTATCATGTCCACCGATCGAATTTCTTGCGTCAACGCCTTGCGTCGATTGAAGCCTGCATTTGCAACAGCGAGCGTATCAAACTTATCCTTGGAGTCCTTGTACCATAAGTTTGCAGAGAGCTGTGAAGATTTTGCAGGTCCTCCGAAACTGAGGAGAGTCTCCAAGTAAGCTCTGTAGGGATACGTGTGATTCGATTGAGAAACCTGGGTGTTGTTTAGGCTTAAGTTGATCTGTGACCACAGACTGTGCAACCAATTGCAAACCGGAGCAACGGCATCGTTTTCGGCTAAATCTGTGCCATCGTTTTTGACCACTTTAGCACGAACGTAGAGTAAGGTGTTGGCCAAATCGATGTAGTAGTCACCTTCCTCGACAATCAAAAACTCGACAGGACCGCTGTCGGTGAGAGTAGATTGCGGGCGATGTTCCACATAATGTCCACTTTCCAAACTGGTTTGGGTAGGTGGAACAGCAAACAAATCCAGCTCGGTTTTCAACCCTTCACAAGACTTTTCATGAATCAAGCTAGCCATCGAAAATGTCTTTTGATACGACCGCTTTCCGTCTACGTTTTTACAAACTGTTGGATTGTTTTATTTTCTTTCGCCTTTTGACAGGTGGAGATGAGAAAAAGGTCTCGCGTGGTGGGGTTCGATGGACCGGGGCCGCGACGCGTTTCAATAAATTGACACCAGCCTGCTTCGATCTTTGTAAAGCCGCTTCTTTCGCGCTTTTTCCAGATAACACATCCGAAGCAAAATGTGCACCTGACCTGAGAACTTCTTTTCCAACCGTCTTTGCTCCAGACTTGATCAAAGGCAAGATCGCTTTTCCAAGGCTAGAAAATATACTCCCCAAACCATAACCGTTTTGATATTGAGCACCGGAAAAAAAGCCTGGTGTACCGTGACCTACCTGGGAGACGTAGTAGTTTTCGTAGACTCTTGCGTTGCAACAGAACACGGGCTTGTGAGGCATTATAGTTGATGAAGACGTCTTTTCCAAAAGTGAAGCGTGACCACTACTTTTCCCGTCTCAAATTGAACTGGCTTGCCCTGATCATCTCGCAGCGATATATGTACCGTGTCGAAGTTTTTCAGTTGAACGGGGTGATAATGCACTTTCTCATTTCTTCGGTAAATGTAATCACCATCTTTTCCTTCCACAGGAACTATACCCAGCAAAGGAGCTAAAGTGTCGCCAACCACCCTGGGTTCTACCACATCACAATACAAGTACATGGCATAAAAACCTTGATGGATATCTACGTGACGCCTTGCTTCATATTCACCGCTTTTAAAACGCTTTCTATGAAACCCCAACAATTCAGCAAGTCCTTCACCCATCGTGATGTGGGCGCCGCTTGTGACCAACAAATTGATAAGCCTTGTGTAAGGATTGTAATACATGTGTAATGACAATTGCGTTCCAATTGTGCGCTTTAATTTCATTTCCAAGTATTGAAGGATTGCTTGAGGATTAGGGTAGTGACCAGAATCCAAGGCCACGACAGTGTCAATTACACCGTCTACATAGTGCAACCAATTATTGACCGAGTTGATGATGTTCCTCCAGGAGTGTGGATATTGGATTTCGGCGATACCAACCTCCCAATCTCCTTCCAAGTTGATCTCATTTGGTAGTCTGACCACAGTCTCTATAATACTAGTCTGGAAACTCAATGGCGTTGCTAGGCAAGGCTGTGTCTTTGCATTTGAGACAGCGCCTCAAGTGTTGGTAGGGTACTTTTGCAAGTCGTAGCCAAACGTCTAGGCACTAGGTAGGCTTAGCCGAGTAATGTCAACTGCAGGTTGTTTTAACTTTTAGTAGGCTAAATTCTTATTTGCAGATTACCGCTAAATAGGCCTAGGCTATTTTTTCTTATTACCAGATTATCCTTCTAAGTTAGTCTTAAGTTTTTAATATGGAGACTGTGGTCAAATTACAGAATCTGCTTGGAAGGTAGGCTATGCAAATACAGGCATATTGCCAACTATCGACGGTGAAACTGCATGATATTGTGGTTGCAGACTGTTTTTAACTAATGTAGAATGTTTAGGATGTTAGTTACAGTTAATATCTAGCATGACTACAAGTAGTTAAATTTAAAATATGATGTGAGTTTTCAAATTGCTAAGGAATTGATTACTTTATAGTTTGAAGTAGTGGTCTTTAAAGTTCATAAGTTTCAATGTACCAAGTATATATATACAGCAGCTTAATAATTAAAGGGTTTATAATTACTAAATATTTGTGGAAGCTTTAAGCTGAAGTAGGCTTGAAATTAGTACCGTAATTGGCAGATGCTACTTAGCCAGCATCATTTCCAAAAACATTGATTGATCAACTAATTCAGTTGACACTTATTTTAAAAAAGTGCATAAAGTTGTTTTATTTAGTGATAGGCCTACAACAAAAAGTTGATATGTTTCAATCTGTGGCACTCAAAATAGTCACTCCCAAAAATAATTTGTAAACAAAGAGCATTAGCAAGATAATTTTAAGTACGGTACTGGTAAGTATGCAGGTTCAGTAATTTAAAGCGACAAAGTCACAAAGGTTAAAAGTTCTGAGATTTAACTTGTATATATAGCATATACCGGTATAGCAGCGTTTCTCAACCTGGGGGTCGCGACGGTCATTTGAATGTGAATTTCTCTTTCAATTGGCGTGATGATTTCTTTGTTGTAGTTAGCATAGATGATTTATCTGATGTTGAACTGTTGATGCTAATGTTACGTGCTTTGTTAGTGGACACATTGGACGTAGTGTATCTCACCGAAAAAAGTGCTCGGCTTGCAAAGAATTGCTTGTGCAAGATTATAAATGTACATAAAATCCAAGACTGTGTACCAGAGGAATATGCCCAGTTGTTTGAGTTAGCTGATCGTGTAGGTTTGTCTGCTCCTACAGATGCTTGACTGCACTACATGATTTTCTATATGTTTGTGTAGAGATCCTACCCCAATCAAGGAACTTCAAACATCCTCCGAAACCAGGCAACAATGAGCGACGTGGCAGTCGTGATACCCCCCTTTCAAGGGTTAATATGCTTGCCCATGGCAGCAGGGGACCTGGAGCCACCGGAAACACATAGGCCTAACAATGTTGGCGTTGCAGCGGTATTCATTATCTTTGTTTAATTTTCCAAAAAAATGAATATATACAGTCTTATATTATTGGCGATTCCATGTAGTCTTATGATTTTAAATGTTATAGTGAAATGTTCATAATACTAAAGTTACGTTTTATTAGTGTTTGCATATTTTTTCTCACCATATACTCAATTGGAAGTGGCTATTTTTCCACACTTAACGCCGTGGTTACAAGCAGGTGTTGCCAGAGTTAGGATTAAAGTTAAGAAGGGTCAAGGTAAGGGTTAGAGTTAGGAATAAGATTAGCGTTTTCATCTTTTCCCAAGACTAAAAAAAATTACATAATTCAGGCTTTTGTTTTCAAGAGCTTTAAACTTTTCTCAAATTAGACCAGAATTCCTTATCTGGCAACACTATTGAGGTAATTATTACACTATATAGTGTAAATGTCGCCACAGCTTTTGTAGTGGCAAAAAATATGACTCCTCATACGTATACAGCACTTAAGTTCAGTTTTTTTTTATTTCTGACCATCACAGTGAAAACAATACACATCAACATAGTAAGGTTCTAGAAAAGTTCTTTAAAAGCGCCTTCGTAGAGGGTTTCTGTATGGGTTGCTGTATACCTTGCACAGTCCAAGTCCGGCAATAAGCTTTTTTCACAATAGTCATATGCATTAGGCAGATTAAGGTTGTTAATTTCATTGCGCGCAATATGTCGGTGTAATACCCCACTTTTCGAAGGGAATATTCCCCGTCATATGCAAATTTCCACCTTCCAAATCTTCATTCAACTGTAAAATACAAATAAATTCAGTAATGCATCATCTTCATGAAGTGCCATTAATCTCTCCGAACTTGGGTGACCATTTGATGCCATAGTTCTTTAGCATACCAGTAATGTAATGCATATGTTTTGTGTAAAATAAGTCACGTTCAATTGCTATATATAGTAGGCAAAATTGGCACCCAAAGAAAAACGTTCATTACCGGTACCTCAAAATGTAAATATAGCTACGGAATTATTGAATTAATGCACTTCTAAAGTAGCACTGTCATCATAATGGTGTATATTGCATATTATGCTTTTGAAAGCTAACTTTTTCAACCTGCAATTATGTATTTCATTGGCTATATTTCCAAATTTGATATTGATAATATTATTATTACTATTTATTTGCATCAGACCAATCAGTCCATATTAATTACCATACATGCAAAAAGACAAAAACAAAAAATACAAGAATAATCACAATAACCCAGTTAACAGATAATGCTGTTCCGGAGAATTGTTAACGAGTAAGCTGCAAAAATATTAAGTGTAGTTTAACATACCTTATCAAAAAATATTGTACGATAAGTTCTTCTTCACTCATGTCTTGAAGAGCCTCCAAACATTGTGACAACATTTTAATGACTTTTTAAAACAATATAATAAAAAACCTTTCTGTACACTTATTGCTGTTTGTAATAAACATATACTGTATTTATGAACATTCTCTATTTGTATTAAGCATATAAATTGTTTTGTATATCATGAGTGGCCCACGAGTAACATGCTAAATGTGACATATCTGAAATATAGAAATACTGTATTTCATTTTGTATGAAGCTAGCTGTTTGCATTCAAAAGTAAGTACCGGTAACCAATATTTTAGCCCACCGGTGTTTAATTCAAACATAGTTATTTTGCTTACCGTCCCAGTAAACATTGATTGTTGGGGCAACATTGGCAAGAAGTTGGCCGCAACATTGGCAAGATGCAGACGCCAACATTGGCAAGATGTTTTATGCACCATTTGGATGCATCTGGCCAGCGTTGGCATCTGCATCTTGCCACCGTTGGCTTCTGCATCTTGCCAACATTGGATTATGCATCTTGCCAACGCTGGCTTCTGCATCTTGCCAACATTGGCTTCTGCATCTTGCCAACGGTGGCAAAATGTTTTATGCACCATTTGGATGCATCTTGCCAGCGTTGGTGTCTGCATCTTGCCAACGCTGGCTTCTGCATCTAGCCAACATTGGCTTCTGCATCTTACCAACGTTGGCAAAATGTTTTATGCACCATTTGGATGCATCTGGCCAGCGTTGGCGTATGCATCTTGCCACCGTTGGCGTCTGCATCTAGCCAACGACGACTTCTGCATCTAGCCAACGTTGGCTTCTGTATCTTGCCAACGTTGGCAAAATGTTTTATGCACCATTTTGCTTCATCTTGCCAACGTTGGCATCTGTATCTGGCCAACGTTGGCAAGATGGCTTGTGCACCATTTTGCTTCATCTGGCGCCTAAATTCTGGTTGACTTTTATGCACCATGATGCTGCTTCATCTGATCTATTGACTATTGTGATGCCCGCGCTTTGACCAAGGTTGGCCATGCGAAGCAAGCTGGTGCATAAAACATCTGAACAGCATTGGCATCTACATTTGCCAAACGTCTCTGTACTTAAACCTCGCTCATCACCAAAAGTTTATTGTTGAACCTAGCAAATCCTTGGGCGAAAGAACAGCAGCAACACGGATTTATAAGCAACACTTCCCCCTTTGTGACAAAGCAAAGTAACAGCCGAGCTTCGTATATTTTCACATTTATTAGAAACAAGCCACATCAAATCGTATTGATAGATGGAGATTCATTGCACATCAGCAGCTTTTTCTTGTGTATCTTTATCATTGTGAATTCCTGCGAATGAAACAAAAATATTTAATTCAAGAGGGCTGTTTGGCAACAGTGTAGGAATCATAGGCGTAGCCAGGGGGGCAAAAGGGGCCATGCCCCCCCAAATTTTCAAACTTTGGATTCCGAAGTTGAGCCCTTTGTTGAAAATGCAATAAAGTTTGTAGAAATTTATATCGTTTTCCAAGACATCTGGCTATTAACACCCCCAAGGACTTGTTTTACAGAAAGACAGAAAAACACAAGAAACAGAAATTACAGAAAGACACACAGAAAGACACCAATAAATTTTCCAAATCGTAAATCGCCTAAAATTTACGCGATTTACATTTCTTTGAACTAATTTGTGGAAGCAATTTCAGAATGGCTTACTCTGTTGGGCTTTTGTGTAGTTATTGAGTTTTTGTTTAGCTGTGTTTTTGGTGTTCTCTAATTTAGCCGCAGTTTTTGCCAGTTCGTGTGTAAGAGCTATCTTTAATAAGTTAATAGCTGTTTATCTGCTAATAAATTTCATAGAAATATTACCCTAAAAGTGTTTTCAGAAAGCGCTATAATCCATTATTTGAGTGTAATTTTTCAACAATTTTTCGGGGGAGCATGCCCCCGGACCCCCTTAGAATACGCGTGCCTTCGGCACGGTCTAACCCCGCTACCAGTTTTATTGCTTCAACCCACCAGGATACGCCACTGCACATCAAGTGGCGATGGCTTTAAATCAAACACTTTGTTGTTCTCTTCAATTCATCAAATATTTGGCCCCCCCAAAACATTTTTCTGGCTACGCCACTGTGTAGGATTTTGATCAGTTGTCGTTCAGGATACTACGAAGTTAATTGACAATCTGCAATATCAATGTAATATCCCTCTCTCCAACGTGCGTGACAAAAAACTTATCATTCGATTCTGCGCCACGCAGAGCAATAATCAAGTTCCAATACATTCTAATTGCGTGTACAGTAGTTATTCAACAACTAAAGCAACACATGCGCTGTTGTCTTTCAAACATATAACAAGCTCACCAAAAGTTAGTTTTTGCCGTTTTCAGCCACCTTGCCTGTCCTTCCAATTTCGAAATCACTCTGAAACTCTTCATCAATTTGCTGCACGGCAGCAGCTTTGTCGTGCGCCATCACCATGTCTAATCATGAAAGTAAAAAAAGAAGTGTTAAATCAGTATATAAATGCCGACATAGCCTACTAACCACCATGTTCGTTGTTCACATCAATGCGAATACACCACTAAAACATTTTCATACATTACTCAATACTCTTCACAATTACATCATACATTAATCAAAAGAACAAAATGGCATAGTTATGACATAATCATTTAGTCGTAGTAAAAACATTTATCCGTACTCACCAAGAACAACCTTTTTCAGATTCTTTTTTAAACAATCAAACGAGTGCTTAGACTTTACGACGTTTTTTTTTTTCCTTTCTTTTTTCTCGACATGCTTTGAACTGTGTTGTGTTCGATAATAATAGTTGGTAATAAGTCCACTGATACAATCGCTTGCATTTTTGCCAACAGCTTGACTTAAATTTGCTATCTGCAAAATGTAAATCGAATGTAATGACAGGGGTTTCATCCATCATATTAAAAAGCTTCAGCACTTGTTACAGAAATTTTCGACTGTTACAAATGACAGCCAACGTTTAAAGTTTATTTCGGGATTCCAGTCGTCTGTTTTGTTGCGTATGTAGGTCGCAGTGTAGGCTACTGTAGGCTATGTTGTCGAAATGGGCGCAAAATAAAACATGTTATTATTATTATTATTCAGTTGACGGCAATGAAAGCTACATTTGCAAATACTCTACAACCATCACAGACCTATCCACACGACATAAAAATACAAACACATTCAAGCAGTCAGGCAAACACTGCCGGAGTAGCAAAATCAAAGATTGAGCAGAACCCTACACATGTTGTGGGACATCACAAGCTCTGCTACTTTGCTGATATCTTCTTAGCACTCATCTAGAAGCACTGGCACTAAATTTATCACGAGAATATTTCATATGAAAGTTTTCCATTGGTCATTGAGTTTTATAACTTTCTCTAAATTGAGTTTTATAACTTTCTTTAAATTGTGTAAACGTAGCCTAGTGACAAAAACGACTTTACACAATTATTTCAGGTTCAATGAATAAAAGACATTCACTTACCAGGTTTTCATAAACATTGTCGTAAGTCATTCCTATAGTTTCATTTTGATCATTTCTAAAACTTCTTTCGGCCGTAATAGGCCTATCTCAATTGAATTCGATTTTTTATATTTTCGATGCAAGAAGCGAAAATTCCTCTTAGCGCTGTTCACATAAGCATTGTGCTTTCGGCTCTCCACGTAATTGTGTATTGAGCACAAACGCCATGCTTGAACAGTCGAAGTGAATCGAGTGACGTCATAATCCCTTTAGCAAAGGATTACGTCATGGCCTTTGTCTTCCTTCATAAAAAAACCAAGTTCTTCTGCTAAATTGCATCTCCTCACGTTGATATAACGCATCGCCGCATTCTAAAGCTTTGTTGCCTCTTTCACTTCAACGCGTCATATTGCCCAGTCAAAGTTTAAGTAGTGACGTCATAATGGAGTTTTCACAACAATTATTGTGCCTGCAGTATTGTTCTATGCACCGCGAGAGGAGAAAAAACGATTCGCCGCATCGTTGAAAGTAAAAGTAGCGATCGTTTTGTGAAATCTCGCTTCAAGAAATTGAGGAGAGATTTCGACGCAACATGACTGCTCCTGAAGCTGGCCTATTGTGCAAGCTTTGCTACATTTAAAGTAAAGACGCCCCTTTGTTGGCGACACGAGAATCTCACCCACGTGGTCAAAATCAGACAGTGAGCGAGACTGCTCTCAGAACAAAATCAACAAGTGATACTGCATCAATCGATTTTTTTTACATTGATTCAGCGTCTGCAGACAGGTCAGCAGCGCGGCGGCAGTGCAGCCGCAACTCAATGATTACATGATCACCACAATCATGCTGCTGTGTCGAGCGCTACTAAACATCAACAAGTGAATTCGATTAAGCTTACAAGTTGTTTTAAATTTTCTTGAACTGCACGCAAATTTTGAGGTTAGTCCTGAAAAAATGTTTTCAAAAATATTACAAAACATTTTAGTATAGTTAAACTTGAAAATTAAAAAAGCTTTTGTTGAACACAAGAAAAAAATGAAGACCTGGCAACTTGAATTAGCAACCACGTTTTTAAGTTTATCGCTTGTTAGTTACCTTACCAACGTCTGCAGACGTTGAATCAATGTAAAAAGAACGGATTATGCTAGTTGGGTATTGCAGGCGCCAAAGCCTAAACTTTCTGGAAGTGTTCTCTGAATCACAAGACATTTATTGCACTAAATTATCTAAAGCAATTGAATATGAACAAACGATTTTTATCATGGCGTTGTTGGTACAAGAATACGGTATGCGAAAGAAACTGTGTTTTTCCACTAAACCACATGAGTCATTTAGTTAAAGAGTCATTTTATTGTTGGCTATTAATATTTTCAAAGAATAAATCCAGTGAAGCTGAAATAAAGTAGCCAACGTTGCAATTGTTTATTTTGTAGAAACGCGTAGGGCGAATGGAAACTTTAAACTGGTTCGGTATCAAGCACGTTATCGCGTTCGCGTTTTGTTGCTCCTACCTTTTTCTAGACCTCTGCTCAGTTTGGCATAAACAAACTTGGCAAACTGTTGGCTACACTTCTGACCAACGCTGGTCTTAAATATTCATAGTATACTTGTACGGTATCAAAAAATAATAACAGCATTGATAGCCTATTATAAAAATGTAAAATTGTAGCAAAATCATGGTATACATTTGCATAATTTTAAAGAAAACACCGAAATTGTTATGAATTGGCACAACGCTGGCAATGCTTCTGACCGATGTTAGCCAACCACACAACTGTGTTTTGAAGCAATACCACATGAAAAGAGGTTTGTGTTAGTAATTTTAAAGATTAAAACAAATAAACCTGAAATAAAATCTTTGAGACCTTTTTGAACGCATGATAAGAAATAAGTTATTGAAATTGATGGCGTATTGTTGGCAACATGTTGGACATAATTGCCAATCTTGTGCCCTCACATCCAGCATATAGCCGACATTGCAATTGTTTATTTTGTGGAAACGTGTAGGGCAAATGGAAACTTAAACTGTTTCAGTATCAAGCACGGAATCACGTTCGCGTTTCTGTTGCTCCTACCTTTTTCTAGACCTCTGCTCCGTTTGGCATAAACAAACTTGGCAAACTGTTGGCTACACTTCTTACCAACGCTGGTCTTAAATATTCATAGTATACTTGTACGGTATCAGAAAATAATAACAGCATTGATAGCCTATTATTAAAATGTAAAATTGTAGCAAAATCATGGTATACATTTGCATAATTTTAAAGAAAACCCCGAAATTGTTATGAATTGGCACAACGCTGGCAATGCTTCTGACCGATGTTAGCCAACCACACAACTGTGTTTTGAAGCAATACTACATGAAAAGAGGTTTGTGTTAGTAATTTTAAAGATTAAAACAAATAAACCTGAAATAAAATCTTTGAGACCTTTTTGAACGCATGATAAGAAATAAGTTATTGAAATTGATGGCGTATTGTTGGCAACATGTTGGACATAATTGCCAATCTTGTGCCCTCACATTCAGCATATAGCCGACGTTGCAATTGTTTATTTTGTGGAAACCTGTAGGGCTAATGGAAACTTTAAACTGTTTGGGTATCAAGCACGTTATCGCGTTCGCGTTTTGTTGCTCCAGCCTTTTTCTAGACCTCTGCTCAGTTTGGCATAAACAAACTAAAATGAAACTACTTTGTTGGCAAACTGTTGGCTACCCTTCTGACCAACGCTGGTCTTAAGTATTCATAGTATACTTGTACGGTATCAGAAAATAATAACAGCATTGATAGCCTATTATTAAAATGTAAAATTGTAGCAAAATGATGGTATACATTTGCATAATTTTGAAGAAAACCCCGAAATTGTTATGAATTGGCACAACGCTGGCAATGCTTCTGACCGATGTCAGCCAATCACACAACTGTGTTTTGAAGCAATACCACATGAAAAGAGGTTTGTGTTAGTATTTTTACAGTTTAAAACAAATAAACCTGAAACAAAATCTTTAAGACCTTTTTGAACGCATAATAAGAAGTATTGAAATTGTTGGCGTAATGTTGGCAATGTTGGCAAAATGTTGGACAAAATTGCCAGCCTTGTGCCAACATACCCAGCATATAGCCGACGCTGGCCCAGCAATCAATGTTTGCTGGGGTATGTATGTGCTTACGAGAATTACCACCAGCATATTTTTAGTGGAATTGGCTCAAAATCAACCATAGTTACGGTAGTGAATAAGAACCCCATAATATATAGGCTACAAATGTGTCATGTCAAATGCACTTCTTCATTTTGGTGCAAAATATCTTAAGAGGAACAAGAAAAGAGATAACATATGCAACTTTATATTTTTATCAGTAGGCTAGTAAACAAACAAGTTTTTTGCCAGTATATCTGCAGTCTGTAGTGTAAACTGACAAACAATAAATATTCAATGGCAAGTTAGAATAAACTTATTGGGCCTGTCGCCTTTCCGCTTATGGATGGGTTGGGGTCACCAGCTTAGCCCTTTGCTAAGCGCCACACGGTCTACGAAGCAACTGTGATGGAAGTCGCTTCGGCGACGCGACCGTGTAACTGTATAACAATAACTGTGTAGCCTACTTATTACCGTATTCACTGTTCACTGCGTCCAGTAGTTTATTCCACGTTACTGTACATCCAAAGGTTGAGGGTTGTATCTCCAATATATAATCATTACTTTGATACAAGATCCGAAATAAATCGATTATGCATTTAAACATATATCCAGTGCTTGACTGTAATAAGCGACCGTTAAGCAGACGTCCAAAACGAACTAACTTTCTTTTTTAAGTTTCAGAAATAAAAAATGGCTTCTTACAAGAGAGGAACGCATCTCTCATAACGAAGAAACAAACACTGCGCTCTCACTAAATCTAACGTCACATTCCAGAACTGTGGAAGAGAGGACCAATCACGTGCTACTACGAGCTTGTCTCCCCAGTGATGCACAAAACACATTATTATTTGGGTTCCATGGAGGGGAGTACCGCGACATAGCTCCCCCTCTAAGTGGGTACGAAGTTATGCGAACACACGACAAGAATACAAAACGAAATGACAAAAATATTGGTAGTTCTGGGTGAATCGGCTGATGGTCGTTGTTACGGCATGAAGCAGGCGGAGAAGAATGATCGTTGTTCTTCTAGCATGACGGTCATTCCGAGTAGCAATCCGGATGTGATAAAAATCCCGCGGAACGGCCGCAGTATCGCGTGAGCGATCGACATGCAGAGTATCCCTGCTCGCGATGACATAATGTCCGTAATTGTCCAATCAGTCCTTAGATTTCTTCTGATCTTTCAAAGTTGTGTCACCCAGTCTACAGCAGTGTTGGAGGTGAATATCTACAAAGTATATACAAGGCAGTAAGAGTCCTTCATAAGGAAGGTATCTAAAGTAAGTCAAAAATTTTGAATCACACTCATACTCAAAGATGTTCAAGACTCACCAGAGAAACGAAGGGACACGAACACAGAATCCCTAGACTCAAGGTAAGGTAAAAAAAAGGGACTGTGTACGGCAGAAAGGTACGGTAAAGGCAAGGGTTCATCACTTCCGGAAACGAGTAGGTAACTTGACTTCTCTGCCGGTACGTGTCACGTAGTGTGAAGCGGTCGATGAGACTGGGAGCTCATCGGAAACCCTAGGATCATCCTGGGAACGAACGTACTGCATAGAAGAAGTCGAAGAAGTTAAGAACGTATCGTCTCGAAACGGCAGTGACGTTTCGGCATGACTTGAAAAATCCTCATCAGGGGAAGTGTCCATATAAGCAGGTTTTAATCTGTCAATGGTAACTGTATCAGTGCGACCAGCGATGTCAACGGTAAAGTACTTCTCACAACGATCGATTACACGGTAAGGCCCGTCGTAAGGTGGACGTAACGGTCCCTTCACTGCATCATGTCGTATAAAAACGTGTGAGCATGTGTCAAGGTCAGTGTCCATATAAACAGAGCGTTTGCCATGACGCGGGCGTATGTAAGGAAAATTGTTGACAAAATCACGTAACTGACGCACGTAGTGGGAATTGACAGGACCTACAACGGGGTCTGCAAAAAAATCACCTGGTAAACGAAGGGTGGTGCCAAGTGTGGCTTCAGCAGAAGAAAAACCAAGATCTTCCTTTATCACTGCACGAGTGCCCAGGAGTGCCAATCCGAGGTGGGAGAACCAGTTGTTTGGGTTGGATTGAGCTCTGATGGCAGTTTTGAGTGTGCGATGCACCCTTTCAACTAATCCGTTGCAAGCAGGGTGGTAAGCAGTAGTTGTACGATGATCACACCCAAGGTATTGGCATAGCTCTTTCCACAGGAGAGAGGTGAATTGTCGACCACGGTCAGTGACCATGGTGACAGGGGCGCCAAAGCGTGATACCCAACCCCAGAGAAAGGCATCAGCACATGCACGTGCAGTAATGCTGGTCAACGGTAGGGCTTCGACCCAACGCGTGTGGCGGTCAATAACGGTGAGGAGATACGAATTTCCGCTGGACTCAGGTAGTTCTCCAACGATATCAACATGGACATTCGCAAAACGTTTGTCAGGAGTAGGAAAATGAGTTAGAGGCGCCGAGACGTGCCGTTGAATTTTGGCGCGTTAACAAGAGACACATGTCGTAACCAAAGCTTTAATGTCAGCCTTCATGTCAGGCCAAACGTAGCGTTGAGCAATAAGGCGTTGTGTTGATTTGATTCCTCCGTGGTTGAGGTTGTGCAGTTTGTCAAAAACTGTTTGGCGATACGTCGTCGGCAACAGGACTCTAAAGCGTCCAGTTGAGGTATCCCCCTCGATGGAGATGCCGTGTTCAGGTAGGAGTCGTTTTTCCAACGTAAGAGAGGTAGGACTCATACGAAAGTCAGCTAAGGAGGTGTCATCGTGTTGAGCAATGGCCAGGTCACAAAAGTCGAAGTTGATACCATCTTCATAAATGGCATTGACTGCAGCGCGACTGAGACAGTCTGCGACCACGTTTTCACTACCCTTTAAGTAGCGAACATCAGTGGAGAACTCACTGACGTAGGCCAAGTAACGTAACTGTCGTGCTGTGGCTTTCGCCATCGTTGCGCTGAAAGCTGCAGCTAGCGGACGGTGATCTGTAAAGATTGTGAAATCACGTGACTCAAGGAAGTAGGAGAAATGTCGGACGGCGAGGTACATGGCTGTAAGCTCCCTGTCAAAGACACTATACTTCTGTTGAGCTGTATTAAAGAAACGAGAAAAAAACATGAGCGGCTTGGCTTCGCCATCGATGAGTTGTTGAACAACAGCGCCAGCGGCAGTATCTGACGCGTCTGTGACTAATTGGATGGGAGCACCATGAACGGGGTGAGAGAGTAACGTGACTTTCGCGAGGCTCTGTTTCGCAGTCTCAAAAGCATGCTTCATGATGTCAGTCCAGATCAGAGGTTTCTTTGACGACTTACCAGGCGGTAAGGAAGTGTACAGAGGTTGAAGGATTTCCGCACAGCGTGGTATGAACATGCGGTAGAAGTTGAGCATACCCAGGAAACATCGTAATTGTCTTACGGTGGTGGGTAGAGGAAAGTTCAGGATAGCTGAGACTTTGCCAGGAAGCGGCCGTATGCCGCTCGAGTCGAGCTGGTGTCCTAGGAACTTCAGTTCGGGTACCGCAAAGGAACATTTTTCCTTGTTGAGGATGAGACCGTAGTGGTCAAGACGTTTGAACACCTGAGATAGGTGGCGTTTGTGCTCCTCTAAGTCTCGAGAATGGACGAGGACGTCGTCAATGTAACAATAGACATAGGGAAGACCCCGCAGCACTTCATCCATGAAGCGCTGAAACGTCTGTGCGGCACCCGAGAGACCCATAGCTGTACGTTTGAAGTTGTAACTCCCCATTGGAGTCACAAGGGTCGTCTTGTGACGATCCTGTTTTGCTATGGGTATCTGGTGGTAGCTCTTCACGAGATCCAAGCTGGAGAAGATATTGGATCCAGAGAGGTGGTCTACAAAGTCGTGAAGATAGGGTATGCGGTAGGAGTCTTTCGTGGTTTGTTTGTTGAGCAAGCGGAAATCACCCGTGATTCTGTACCGCCCATTTGGCTTGGGTACAAGGTGTACTGGTGTACCGTATGGAGAGTTCGCCGGTTCTATAATGTCCAAGTCAAGGAGCGTCTGCAGTTCCTTGCGGAGACCCTCCAGCTTTTCTGGAGATAGTCGTCGTACCCGTTGGCACACAGGTGGACCATTGGTAGGAATATAGTGTTCCGTTGTGTGGCGAACTGGACGGTTGAAGTTCTCCAGCTCAAAAACAGAAGGAAACTCTTCCTCTAGGAAAGCTAGTTCGGCAGGAATCTGTGCCGTGCTCGCAGAAGGTGAACAGGCATCAGAATAGAGTTGAACTTCAGAAGCATCAGTAGGTGAAGTAGACAAATCCGTATCAGGAGCAAAGTCAGTACTCGATACACAGGGATCGGCTGGGGTCGTCTGTAGGAGACGGCCGTTAACAACGTCAGGTGTTAAACAAAAATGGCGTAAGAAATCCAATCCAAGAATGGGAAAATCTACGTCTGCAACGCGGAACGTCCACTCAAATGTGCGGTCAAAACCAAGCGACAAAGTCAATGGTCTTTCGCCAAAAATGTTAACCGCAGTGTGATTAGCTGCGCGTAGACTGGATTGCGGTTTGGAAACGTCGGTATAACAACGCGGCAACAACGAAAAGGTCGATCCTGTATCAACACAAAAGTTAATGTCACTAAGAGTGTCAAGAATCATGAAAAGAGCGGAATGTGTCGTAGGTCCTGCGGAGCCGAGGCTGCCCACTCGTCCATCCCTCGGCGTTATTCGTTTTTTGGCTTGCCTCTTGGGACCCAAGAGCAAGGTTTTTCACAGCGATGTGCCTTATTACCATATGTGAGGTGGTAATAGCATAAAACACGCCTTGAGTCATTGGACCTCGGTTTGGGTTTGAAGTCGGTGGAGTCCGTAATTTTCGGAGTAGAGGTACTCGGCTCCGAGCGGCTAAAATTCGCAGGCGAGCTCAGTGTAGACATCGAGGTTGTACATGAACGAGAGTCAGAAGAAGCAGTAATGGAGGTTTGGAGCTCCTCCAGGCGGTCCGCGAGTGAAGAAATGCGGTTCTCCAAGTGGAAGTTAATTTCTGGCTGTTTATTGGTATCTTGCGTGGGAGCAGAATTAGATGGCTCTCCCGCAGCAATGATGTCATCTGCTCGTTCGGCGAGCGTTTGAAGATCGTCACCCTTACAGATGGTTAAAAGTTGTCGCACTCCAGGAGGAAGACGGTCAAGAAAAACTATGCGAAGGAGAGGAAAAAAATTCTCAGGAACACGACCGTTTATAGCAACTAACTGACGTAAACGCTTTAAGAGCTCGGTCGGCTTAAGGCCTCGATCTTTGTTACCATGTAAGAACTCGTGAAGTCTCTCCGTAGAAGACTTCATATTCTCGGCAGTGATCAAAGTTTTAAAATTTTCATACGGTAAATCACAATGTACACAATTATCCAAAATTTCTGTCATATCAGCCAATTGCTTAGGATCAAATTTTTGTACGATGCAATCGAACTTATCACGTGAGCTCATGTCAGGGTGCTGCATGAACGCAGATTCACACAATGATAACCATAATTGCACATTGCTATGAGTAAACACAGGTAATTTAAGTTTTTTTGATACTGGTACGTTTGCCGACAAGTTCATAATATTTTGTGCAGCAGTGTGAAAAGCCTCTGTGGCGTTATTATTTGCCTTAGTATTAATGCTACGTACTACGAAATACAGTAAGGTAGTTAAAAATGACGTCACAATAGCCAAAAGTGACACTACAATAACAATAAAGTCCATGTTGGTTGAATTAGGCCAAGTTAAGTTACATAAAAAAATTGTTGCAACGTTCCAAATCCAATCACGTCGGGGTCACCAATGTCGCCTTTCCGCTTATGGATGGGTTGGGGTCACCAGCTTAGCCCTTTGCTAAGCGCCACACGGTCTACGAAGCAACTGTGATGGAAGTCGCTTCGGCGACGCGACCGTGTAACTGTATAACAATAACTGTGTAGCCTACTTATTACCGTATTCACTGTTCACTGCGTCCAGTAGTTTATTCCACGTTACTGTACATCCAAAGGTTGAGGGTTGTATCTCCAATATATAATCATTACTTTGATACAAGATCCGAAATAAATCGATTATGCATTTAAACATATATCCAGTGCTTGACTGTAATAAGCGACCGTTAAGCAGACGTCCAAAACGAACTAACTTTCTTTTTTAAGTTTCAGAAATAAAAAATGGCTTCTTACAAGAGAGGAACGCATCTCTCATAACGAAGAAACAAACACTGCGCTCTCACTAAATCTAACGTCACATTCCAGAACTGTGGAAGAGAGGACCAATCACGTGCTACTACGAGCTTGTCTCCCCAGTGATGCACAAAACACATTATTATTTGGGTTCCATGGAGGGGAGTACCGCGACAGGCCTAACCTAGAAAACTAGCCACAGGAATGGGAAATTTTTTTACTGTAATTCACATATTCTTAATGAACAGCAAAATTGTTGATTGTGACAAGTATATATAGATTTGACCAGTGCATCATAATTTGCACATGTCTAGTATAGCCTTATCTAGATTTACATAATGTAATTAATATCTTTTAAAAATTTTTCAGTATAAATAACCTGTACAGTGTACATATATATTTATAGACTTTGAATAGACAAAAGTAGCCTACTGTTTAATCTTCAGTCTAGGTCAATTTCCATTGGCAACAAGTGCCTTCCTTTAAACTAACCAGTGCCTAATATTCCTGGCAGAAAAGTTTATCAACTAACCAGCCTTTCAACAACCTATGTTTTGGTCTTCTGCTGAAGAAGCCAAAATTCAATTCCTTATAATTTGAACTTACATCATCTTTTAACTACTTGTAGTCATGCTAACCCAAGCCTCAGAAAAGTAATCCAAACGAATTTTTCTAGATAAATACTGTAACTAACATCCTAAACATTCTACATTAGTTAAAAACAAGTCTGCAACCACAATCTCTTTCACAATTTCACCATTGATAGTAGACAATATGCCTGCATTTGCATACCTTTGGTGCTTTGCTTTCATAATGTACCCTACCACCACTAGGAGCGCTGTTTCACGAGCGACGACAACTGCCTTTTTCGTTAGCCTTCCAGACTAGTAATATAGAGACTGTGGTCTGACCACATAATCCGTCAAGGTGTTGGAGGGGAAAAATCTCATGAAACTGTTACTCGGCAGGGTTAGGTAAAACATTTTTCTTTGGATATTTTATTTTGGGTTGGGGCATAACCAACCCTAAACAATTGGAAAGCAACACGATCCAAAGTTTGTGCGTGTCCTCTTCTAAACTTAGATTGTAGAGACTGAATGATATCACAATCAAAATGACAACCATTTGAAAAAATAGACTATTTCACTTCTGGGAACGTTTTTTCCACACATTTTCCACTTAGCCATAACGTACAACACTCGCTTCGTCAATCCAGCAATTGAACTTGTCCGGGTAACCGAGCCACTTTACAAGGATCTGATTCTTTCGATTCTTTTTTCTCCTCCCTAGAATCGCTTCTACCTTGTAGATGTCGTGATCAAATCTGTTTGAAATTGTTCTGCGATGCCACCGATCACCACACGACGACATGGAAAGCGTATGCGAATCGGTTTATGGAGTGTGTAAGCATCTTGAGAGCCGAGCCACGATTTTACAGGTTTCTTGATCACCCTATGTAGCCTTTCCTCTCCACCGAAGCTTCCAGGATTCCCGGCGTCAAAGTAAAATTAATCGTGCTGGCGCCATGTTATCTTCTTTTTGAGACTAGGAAAAGCGCGAGTTTCACCCAACTCTTCTTGAAACTCTTTCAAACCGGTCGGTTGAAAGTTTTTGGATTTATGAACGACAGCCGAAATCAAATGTTTTATATTAGAGTTAGGAATCGCCTGTCCATGAATCGTGAGTTCGCCTGATTTGTTCCAACCGAGAGAAGAATTGTTTTTGATAACGTCCACAAGACCACGACTTTTTCCGAGGTAGGTTTTTGCAACTCCTGCCAATATGTCATCCTCAGTAAAATGTCCTTTCTCTTCAAGAACAATCTTGGTTGGAGTGTTGACATATTTTTCACGATAAACAATGTACTGCTGCAAGATTTGATCGTAGAGTTTCACTTTTTCACTCGTGGTCAGATCAGAACGAGAAAGAATGTCATTCATTTTGGAGTCCAACTCACTCATCGCGTTCAGCAAAGGAGGTTTTTGCATGTTCTTTTCTCGCATCGATTCTAGAAGGCGTGGTTCTACAAGGCTCATCTTTTTGACACTCTTCATCTTGTTATTTTGAAGCCAAAGTGCCGATCAACCCAGCGATCGCAGGAACAACGGCGGATAGGAGAGCTCCCAGAAAGCCTCCGTGTTGAATAATCTGTCGTTTTGTAGTAAGACTGGTCTTCTTTTTGGCCAGCTCACGCAAAGGTTTCTTGTATTTAAGCAGATTTGCCTTTTGCTTTGAAGAGATTGGGACGTTGCCCTTCAACACGTTGTAGCAGCAATCACAAACACACTTAATCAATTCGTTATCTGCTGACTTTATAACCCCTTTAGCAACATTAGGATTTGCCTTGGAAAGAAGTTTGAGTGTGTCGATGTGTCGTTGTAAACGGGCAGTCATCATCAAGGAATGGGATGTATACAAAATTGGTTTCTCCTGGAAAGATGTCAGTGCACAATCGAAATTTTTCCAGAGTGCTTTGTTTAAAATCCAACAGTTAATCACCGAAAGGCTTAGATGTTGCGTCTGCGAAAGCTTCTTGAAGAACACCCGTTTGCCTCGGATAAGCTAGCTTTGCCAAATGAAGTATCTGAGAGTTGTCTCTAGGGTTTTTAAACACCACCAAATAATGTGCGTTGAGACTGATCGTCCGGTGTTCTAATCTAATTTCTGGACGGGTTTAAAGAAACGTGGCTTAACTTCAGCGCATACATTGCATGATTCACATATTCTTTTAACATCAGTTGTCGAGTAAGGCAAATTTTTCGAACGCACATAATGCAACAAACGAGTTAAACCCGGGCAACACAATTCTTTATGAATATCCATCAAACATTTAATGTTTCGAGCCGGTACCGTTGCGTAAAATGCTCTCGATAAAGCGTCGGGTGCTGTATTGTCTTTGCCGGGACGGTAACGGATAGTATAAGAAAAGGATGCCAGTTCGAGGCGCCAACATAGCACTTTATTGTTTTTGACTTTGGTCCGCTTCTTGCTGTCAAACATGAAAGCTACTGATTTTTGGTCTGTAATTAATGTAAAATGCCTTCGAATCAGAAAATGGGACCATTTTCTTACGGCTTTAATAATACTCGTAGCCTCCTTTTCCATGGCAGGGTAGTGTAGCTCGCTCCCTTGTAATGACCGAGACATAAATACTACCGGTCGCCCACTTTGATTTAGAGTAGCCGATATTGCTACATCTGATGCGTCACATTCTACGGTAAACGGTGAGTTCTCATCAATTGCTTGAAGGGATGCATTAGCAATAGCTTCTTTGAGGGATTGAAAGTCGCTTATTTGTAACGTGCTTAAAGGAAAGGCATCAACTCCCTTTAGCCTTTGTATTTTGTCAGAGAAGCCCGGAACCCACTTAGCGTAATAGGCAAACAACCCAATTGTTCTCTGTAGCGATTTTTTAGAAGTGGGTGGTGTTAAATCCCAAAGAGCTTTTAAACGCTCAGGATCGGGCTTAATTTGTCTATTTCCTACGCAGTAACCCAGGATGTTAATGTTCTCCACACCATAGACGGTTTTGTTATTATTGAGCGTCATATTACGTCGTTTCATGGATTGTAGAAATTTTGCAGCGGTCTTCTCTAGTTCTTCAGAATTACGACCGCCAATGATGACGTTGTCAAAGTACACGTACGTGTTTTCGAGTTTGTCCGAAGCAACAACGTTGTCCATTATGCGTTGGAATACTGGGCCACCATTTTGAACATCAAATGGGATGCGATTAAATTCAAATAATCTTCCACCAGCTTGAAAGGCCGTATAAGGTTTATCTTGGTCAAGCAAAGGAATCTGGTGGTACGCTGATTTAAGATCATAAGTCGCAAAACTATTGTACTATGTGCAAGACTGTTCACGATGTCCTCGATGCGGGGGATGGGGTAAGCGTCGAGTTAATTAAATAGATTAATTGTTTGCGAGTAATCGACGCAAAGTCTTTTACGTCCAGACTCAGGATTTGTTACTACGACTACTTGAGCACGCCATGGCGAATTACTCGGCTGAACGATACCTTCAGCAAGCCAATTGTTAACTTCTGAATCGATAAATTTTAAGTCATTGTGACTGTAGGCTACCTCCGAGATTTAGTCGCTACGGGTTTGCAATTATCTTTCACACTTGAAAATAATGATAGACACTCTACTTGGGCGGCGGCTACGGCACATGTCCCAGACATATTATGTGAAATGATGAGGTCATTTTCAGGACCAACCAATTCAAAAACTAAACGCTTATGCTTGCTTTGAAAATCTAAACCAAAGAATTATATCAGAGCATAAGTTCTTTAGAATATAAAGCTCAACGTTGTTATACGTGCGATCAAGAATGTTAAGATTTACTACACATTTACCGAGAACTCGACTTTTGGCTGACATTTGAGCCATCGTCACTTCGAGCCTTGCCGGAAAAACTTTGAGGTTTAAGTCTTTAACTGATCGTTCGTTGATAAAACTCTTAGAACTTCCGGTGTCAATTAGAGCGGACAGTTCATGACCAGCAATGTTTATAAAAATTGTTCACTGTTTCAAGTCATTGTTCACAGTTTTTGCTGAACAGACATTACCTTGAGAGGGCGTACCGGTACTGGTCGCTGGACATTGAATATCAATCGATGCTGCCGCCGTGTTATTTGCTTGATGGCCAGAGCTGTTCCCGTTCTTTCGACAGACTATTGCCCAATGTCCTTTCTTCTTGCACTTAAAACAAACTGATGAACGCGCTACACAGTTCTTGCGGTTATGAGAACGCTTACTCCCACAGAAGTAGCATTGATGTTGAGTATAAGTGGCTGATAGATTGTCGGATTTTTCGTTGTTGTCACTAACGTTTATGTCACTCTTAGAGGCTGACGCTAACACGTCCTTTTCAGAGAAATCAGCTTTGTGGCTGTCGTAAACTTCAAAACCTTCGGCTTCTCTTTCTGCTTCAGTTAACGATAACGCTTGGTTGAAAGCCGACTCAAAATCCAAAGTTTTATTCTCCAAAAGACGCTGCCTGATATTCCGCGAAAATATTCCATTGATAAATGCGTCTCTCAGCATAATATTCTTATGTTCTGCTGCAGACACAGCTTTAAAATTGCAGTTCTTTGCTAAATTTTCTAAATGGTGCCGAAACTTATGTAAGGTTTGATCTGAGTGCTGCTTTGCAGATGCCAGCACATGTCGCGCATATATTTCGTTTGGTTCCTTAAAATAAATTTGTTCCAAAAGCTGCATGGCTCCTACATAAGTCTCGCACTCATCAATGTATTCAAAAACTTGGGGCGAAATCATGCTGATCAATGCTTTTAATTTAAGTCTTAAACGGTTGGCTTCGCCTGCTTTGTTTTCGGCAGGTCCCTGTTGTAAGTGCTCCTGAATATAGTTCTCAAAGACTTGTCGCCAGTGTCTAAATTCTCTGGCCGCTTGTACATTGCCAGGCTCAATGTCTAATCGCTGAGGTTTTAACAACCTCTCCATCCTTTGCGATTTTTAGTTGAAAATGTGTAAGGTTTACTGTTGTCAAATTGTCATGAAACTAAAGATGATTTTATTCATAAAGTTTTAACCAACTTAGAATGCGGCCACCCCAACTCAAAACATACTAAAAATGAAGGCAGGTAGCTCACAACAACAAGCAACACAAAATAGAGAACAGCCAGAAGGACAAAACACGCCAACGAAGTAATCATTAGAACAAGGAGCAATACAGAAACAAAGTACGTAGAAATAACGTAAAACAATATATTATAACACTCACTGTACATCTGTGGATAAGTTGGTAATAACCAACTTCACACTCGCAGGCGCAACCTGCAGCAGGAAACACGGCCTCGCCAGATTTGTCCACGACCGGCTGAGCTGGTCCTTGGTTGACCAATCCCAAGCTCAATCGGAGATCGAGTGGCTTTGTGTAGATGTAGCAGGCTACAATATCGTCAATGTCTACAAGCCCCCACCTTCGCGGATAACATCAACAGCCATCCCAGTGTTCCCCCACCCCAGCCTCTATGCTGGCGATTTTAACTGCCACCACACTGACTGGGGCTACAACTCCATCAACAACGACGGAGATAGTCTGGCCGCTTGGGCAACCAACAACAACCTTGCAACAACTTATACGATCCTAAGGGCGCACCGAGCCTCCAGTCCGGTCGTTGGAACACTGACACGAACCCAGACCTGGCTTTCGCATGTGATGACCCCGATGATCGCCAGCCGGACAGACGTGTGCTAGAGAAGTTCCCAAGGTCTCAACACCGACCCTCGCTAATCACGCCCCCTTGCTTGCCACACCTATTCCGAGCAAGCCTGTCAAGCGATGGAACTTCAGAAAGGCCGATTGGGAATACTACAGCTTCCTCACAAACGAAGCTACGCAGTACCTCCCATCCCAACACACCATCAAAGTGGATGAAGCCTACCAGGACTTCTGTGATGCAATCATATCTACGGCAAAAGACTCCATCCCGCGAGATCGACGACAAAACTACACACCTTGCTGGAATGTGGAGTGCGACAGGCTCTACCGCGAATTTCTCCGTTCCCCCCAAGGCACCGCCACCACCAACTCAGCAACAGCCCTGTTGGCAAGATTGGATTCAAAGAGTAAGAAGCGCTGGACAGAAGCCATAGACTCAATCGACTTCACGCACTCCAGCCGCACAGCATGGAGTACACTCAACAACCTCACTGGCAGATCACGTGCCTCTCGTCGCCAATGCCCCATTTCAGCAAATGCCATCGCCTCACAACTTGTGAAAAATGGAGTGCACAGAACGAAAGACCGTGAATCAGACAAGTCCGTCCTCAAGGAAATGACAGACCTCTGGAAGGTCCCAACACCTGTCGAGGGCAACATCTCTGGTGAATTTACCCAAGAAGAATTTGCCTCCTCCCTCCAGCACCTAAAGCCAGGCAAATCTCCGGTCCTTGACCACCTATGCCCAGAACTAATACTCCAAGCTGCCCCCTCTATGAGGTCCTGGTTAAAAGACTTCCTTTCCTGCTGCTTGCGTCACCTGCGCGTCCCAAGAATCTGGAGAAGAGCCCTAGTGGTTGCAGTCCCAAAGCCAAAGAAGCCCCCAGGGGATCCGAAGAGCTAACGCCCCATCTCTCTGCTCTGTATCCCCTTCAAGATACTCGAGAGACTTATCTACGCCCGTGTCGAACCGATAATAGACCCTCAGCTCCCTCGGGAACAAGCCGGCTTTCGCCACGAAAAATCAACCGTAGACCAGGTCACTCTGATGACCCAAGACATCGAGGACAGCTTCTCGGCAAAAAAGAAGGCTGGTGCCGTGTTTGTCGATCTCACGGCTGCATACGACACTGTATGGCACAGCGGCCTTACCTGCAAACTACTCCGTCTCCTTCCTGACAGGCACATGGTCCATATGATTATGGAACTTGTGGAAAACCGCAGCTTTACCCTTTCCACCAGTAGCGGCCGACGAATTAGACTACGTTGACTCAGGAACGGTGTCCCGCAGGGCTCTGTCCTGGCTCACCTCCTCTTTAACACTTACATCTATGACCTGCCTGACACCATCTCCAGGAAGTATGCTTACGCAGACGATCTGGCTCTCCTGCATCTAGCCGGAGATTGGCAGTCAATAGAGAGGAACCTAAGCCAGGACATGTCAACCATATCAACATATCTCCAGAAATGGAAGCTACAGCTCAGCAAGGCAAAGACAGTGTCGGCTGCCTTCCATCTAAACAACAAGGAAGCTAAACGTGAGATCAACATTACCACCGATGACGAACACCTTCCCTACTGCGCCGAACCCACCTACCTCGGCGTAACCCTGGACAGGTCACTCACGTACCGACGACAACTGGAGTCACTGCGCAAAAAAATATCTGCGCGTTGCACTTTTGAGGCGGCTGGCGGGTTCCGGCTGGGGAGCTGATGCGAAAAACCTTCGCACAGCTACCTTGGCCCTCGTCCATTCTACCGCTGAGTACTGTGCACCAGTGTGGTGCCGCAGTTTTCACACCCGCCACATTGACACCGCCATCAATGACGCACTACGCACTGTGACTGGATGCCTGCGTCCCACTCCAACGGATTGCCTTCCCATCCTTGCAGGCATCCAACCTGCTGAGCTTCGCCGTAAAGGAGCCATGGTTTCCCTTGCTCGTCGCGCACTGGACCCCGACCACCTCCTCCAAAGTACATTCCAGCGCCTACCTGGAAGACAGCAGCGACTGAAATCAAGACGCCCATTTGTGCCCGCCGCACGACAGCTTCTGAACAACGTTGAAGATCTTGAAATATGTGCGGCACACTGGACGAACTACACATGGAACATGGAGTGGCAAAACAACACCTCCCGACTCCGTGATTTCCTACCCGACGTCCATCCCCACCCTCCGGGAATGTCCCTCGCAAGACTTGCGTGGGTCCGGCTTAACCACCTACGAACCGGTGTTGGTCGCTTTCGTTCAGACATGTGCAGATGGGTCCTGGCTCCTTCACCAGGATGCAAGTGTGGCGCCACAGACCAGACAGTAGATTATGTCGTCCATGACTGCCCAATTCATCAACCACCACATGGAACGCTTGGACTGAAGGCTCTGGATGACGAGACTGTCGAGTGGCTGATGACATCATACCCAAACATATAGTTCGGAAGAACAGCTCATACGATGAAGAAGAACCCCAGCTCAGTGCAGGGTTTAAAAATGTTCATGGTCCTCGATTATCGCTTGGGAAATTTGACGGCAATGTGTTAAAGTTCTTTAACTTTAAAGGGCGTTTTGAACGATACATTGAATTAAACTATTTAAGTTTTGAAGATCGATTGCCTTTTTGGAGGACAATTGTGTAGGCCAGGCCTTGGAAGTAATATCTGGCCTGAGTTGCTTGCAAAACAGTGAAAGAGCATATGGAATGGCATGGGATAGATTGAGAAAATGGTTTGACAACCCTGGAAAACTCATGGCCAAAGTGAAGGAAGATTTGCTGCAAGGACCCCCTATTTCAGAGTGGAATGCGCTGGGCCTCACAAAGCTCTGCGACAAAATGTATAAATGTGAAGTCAGTTTCGATGGCTGGGATAAGTCTCATCTTTTAAATAATGATGAGATGCCTCAAGGCTGTTCCTGCGACTTCCTTATAAGCTAAAGGAGCAGTTTTTTAATGTTAGTCACTTAGGATCGGCCTATGCCACGTTTGGTGATTTAAGAGTCTTGGTCGAGGATGCAGCCTCTCGAGCCGACAGCCAATATGGCCATCTTATGCAATCAGGCAAAGATGTTAAGAGAGCTTCACAACCATCGACGGCTCGATCTAATCCGCAAGGTGGCTACAAGCGTGCTTCGGTTTGCACAAGCCAAGAGCAGGTTTCCGTGCTGATTCAGCATCCAGTTTAAGCGCTTATTTCTCTTTTATTACGAGTCTCATCATTATCATCTTTTGACAAAAGATATAAAATTCATCTGGGGTTATGAAAATTGTAAAATTGTCATTAAATTGCTTAAAAAACTCTTGCTTGCAAGCAATACACAAACAGTGTTTTTTTACAACATTTAAAATAAACAAACACTGTGATGTTCGTTTTTTCTCACTCTTCAACGTCATCACCGATTGCGGTTTCTATACTCTCGAGGGATTGATTGGCGACAAACGATTTTAAGATTTTACTGCCTGCGGATTTCTTGCTGACGTATTTGTCAGCGCTCAGGGTAATGGTCACGAGCTGATGATTTTACAAATTTTTAACGTCTGAAGACGTTAGTCTGATTTGAGTAACGCAATAATATGATTGCTTTTCCTGAAAAGGTTTCACTGTTGTCTTTCAAGATAGTCAAAAAACGAATGTACAAAAACAATTCAAGCTGTTTTGTCTGTGTATGGTTCAAACAATTTTGTATTGTTGAAAAGTATCTTATTCTGTGCGAGTCAAACGGGTCTTCAAGACACCCTGGATACATTTTTTGTTATGAAAACGTCTTGCAGTTCGTTCACCTTAGCAGAATAAAAATATTTTGTTTTGATTTTATTGAACATTGTAACGACGGCAATGTTGGTCTGATGTGCTATCAGTCATGGATTACCAGAATTCTTGTTCTTCTTCTTCTTCTTCTTCTTCCTGTTTTACGTCTCATTTCCTAGAATCAGAGTAGGACGGGGTCTGACAAGGCACATCCCCAGTCTCCATTCATCACGATCTAGGGGGCTAGTGTTGGTCATCTGTCACCGCTTCCTGTTCTCGTTTATGGTATCACTCCATGTCTTTCTGGGACGTCCAGGCTTCTTCGTACTAGCAACTTGCACATCTCGGCATTGATTTATCCATCCGCTGCTTCTTTCAACATGTCTAAACCAGCGGAGACGGTTGAATCGGAGGACATCTTCAATCTTTCGCAAGCCCAGCCTGGCGAGTAGTGTGTCTGAGCTGGTGTACTGGTTCTCTTGTGGTCTGATGTTGCAGATTCACCGTATCATTGCGTTGTCATTGCGTTTGATTCTTCCCAGTACCTTTTTTGTCACAGCCCAGCATTCACTCGAAAACAACATCACACTCCTGACACAGCTGTTGTAGACTCTGCCTTTACAAGAAAGGATTTCTATATTCAAAATTCTTTGTTCAGTCATATTCTTATTCTATGGTGTTGTTAAGTTTTGTTCCACTGTAAAAGAAACTGTATTGAGTAGGACCGTTTGTCACAAAGTTGATTGTAATAGCAAAAAACAGTTGAATTTTTTGCAGCATCAGGGAAGTTTAAAAAAAAATGCACGAATAAACCTCAAATAAGTTTTGAAGTCCATGCCGACTTGCTTTGCACTACACGGCGGCAAGAAAAAATTGTGCTTTTTGCATTGATTTAATTTCTGTAGACGATTTTTTCAGTACTAAAAGGACATTATTTTAGTTGCTGGGTTCATAAAAACGGCAACGCCACTGCAACTACACCGATTTCATAGTCCAGCCACTATTATTTATTCAATCTAAAACAAGATCATAAAATTATTAAATTTTGTATTGTAATGTAGCACAAGTCGTTCATAATATTGTGCATTTAAAATTTTCTTTTGTATGCCTGTTTTACTTTGCATTGAAACAAATTGCCCAATCATGACAAAATAAAATCCTGCTTGAGACTCGCGGCGTATTGAACATTGCAACTTTGGTATAGCGCCTGTATTGCAAAGTCCACGTAGAAGTTATTTTCCAATGCAGAGCTAACTGTCATCAACTTGTGGTGATATTTAGCAGGTGGAAATATGAAAAGCACTGCGATACCTCTGTACTGTGGTTGGGTATAATGTGTTGCCAAAAAGCAAACCTTGTCATTGTTTTTGTTTCACTTTTCCTTTGTTAATAGAACTAAATCAGATTCGATATTCTGGATTCGCCATGACTATTCTAGAATAGATTTAATTGTCAACCATTCGAAAATATTGATTCTGGGCTTGTTTGCAACTCTTTTCGAGTGAAATTGATCAGATAAATAACACAGATGACTTTCATTATTAATAATAATAAATTAGCCTAATATATATCAATCATCAGAAGTTGTAACAAGGTGACTAGTGAATATCAAATAGTAAAAGAATGTGTAAGTAAGTAAGTTATAATCACTAAAACATAAGCACTGTTTAACAAGAATACAGTAGGCCTAACTAACAGCAACAGAAAGATAACTAAAAACAAGACAATAAATAATCACTAAAAATATACACTAACAAGCCAAATTGTTTGTAGTGCATTGATGTTTACAATACAATCATGACCAACAAAAAAATGAAATAACTGAATTTTTGCACTTGAAAAAATACAATTAAATTAATGGCAACATATTAGGCTACATACGCTTACGCGATAAGCAGCATCGGAATGCAATGACAGTGGGCCTACTAATCAAACAAATTTTCAATCTTTAGCTTGGTACAAAAGGTTTTGCAGACATGGACATATAGTTCGGAAGCTCATATGTGAAACAAAAACAACTTTGGCACAATTTAGTAGAATGTGTTTGGCATACCGAGTGGCCACATCTTTGGCATTGAATATATATTGCCTGTAGCTGCTTTCTTTTCTTTGCACCAACTTCCCCAGCAGCCTCTTGTAAGCATTGTTTACATCTTCGCCGATTTCCAGATTTGAATGGTAGCAAACCTGACGATAAACTTGATGGTATCGTTTTTTTCCCTATTACCGTTTCTGTTTTTTGTAGTATTGTCAACGAGAGACCCTACAAGAGATGGAACTCAATTTGCGGTCGAACTAACAGCATCGCCAGGTCCCAACCAAAATTAGAAGAAGAAACTTTGTGTGGGTCGTTTTGCAGATTCAAAGCTAATATCGTTGAAACATTAATTCAGCACGTCTCCAGAAAATAAGCAAATGCTGTGACTGTCAGCGATGAGATTTGGCCTTACACAGGCCCGTAATTTCCGGGGGGGCTTGGGGAGGGCAATGCCCCCCCAAGCTCAAAGTAAAAACTCTGCCAGGCAAGCTACATTGGGTTTTCCAATTCCAAATGAGTACGGTAATCCCAGACCCAAGACTTTCTATATTTAATTTTTTTGATTCTCATATGTCACTTTGTACAATTATCTTGCTTGTAATTTTGTAGTTGTTATGTACTGGTAGAGTAATAGTTATAGGGTTATTCCAGACAGATTGCACGATAATGATTTTTAAATTTGGGTGAGTTTTTTTGGCAAGGCATCTCAGGTAAAAGCAATTACAATGGAGTAAGATGCTGGTTTTGGAAATATTGTCCATGAATATCTCTTAAAAACAAATCCATCAACATTGGTATTGGTATCAGCTTGGATAGCTGTTAGTGTTTTTTGACGTTTAGGCCTACTGCCGAATATTACATCCCAAAGGGGATAAATTGGTTTGGTGGAGACCTGTACCAGACAAAGTCACGAGGGTCATTCCTGACAAAGTTGTGTGTTAAAAATATTGCATCCAGTGGCGTAGCCAAGGGGGGAGGGGGGGGTTGAGGATTACAACCCCCTTTCGCACGTGTGATGCTTTCAGTCTAAAAAGAAATTGCCTAAGTACTTGAAGCAAAACTGCATTAAAAGAGCGAGTTTTGTCAATACCAAACATTCAAACATCTCAGCCAGGATTTAGCAACAAGAAAACATAGAGACTTAGCTTTATTTCCGAAAAATGCCGAAGAAAACATGATCTTATTCTTTTGCTATGCCACCGGACAGCACCATTTTGCAGGAATATTCATACCCACATTTTTGTTGAAAATTCTCTCAGAATGTACCAAATTCAAAGCAATTTTTCAAAATTTTCTGGGGGAGGCCCCCCAGAACCCCCGTCGCTGGGTCGTCAAAACCCCCCCTTTAAAAATTCCTGGCTACCCTACTGATTGCATCTATTCTATTCTGCAATCATTTTGGCTGGAATTACCCATGTTTTGGCTGAAATTATCCCAATCATTCGAAATTACTGCTATCTAGCACCTTGTGACTTTATAACATATGCCGTGCCTTTGCCCAAAAAACCGCAAATTAGACTAATTGCAACCAAATGTTATGTGCATAGCCTTTTACTTCGCAACAGCTTTTGAGCCCCCCAAGCTAAAATGTATAATTACAGGCCTAGCCTTACATAAGCAAAATCAGATTCTCTGGTCGACTATGTCTGCACCACATTTACTGAATTCATACAGCTTATAGATTGCTGTTTTTTTTTCTTTCCGTCGTCTTTTGTAACGCTCAGTAATGGCTGCATGGTCGATAGGAGCGACTCATTATGCTTGCCCGTACTTCTAGTGTCCACTACGTATGAATGGAGATTAAGAATCTTTTGGTTTGCTTCCCAAAACCCTTCATAGGAGAACTTTTCCCGGTTCTCTATACTCCTAATTTCAGCCGGATTTCCTTTTCGCGTAGCCTTTATAGTTCCGACTGAAGTTTTGCTTCGCTATAAAAGCCACTCGGCTAACGTCACCGACGTATACACTTACAATCTATCATAGCGAATGTTGAGTCCCCGTAAATCCATGTTCCGTGCAAACTCCGAGATTATTGCTTTCACTACTGCTTCTGTGCCACATATAATACGGATAAGGTGTGTCTACTGGCTTACCGCAGTACACTTTTGTGGTAATGTAAAGGGATAGGTGCATGCATTGATAGATTTGAAGAGCATTCCGTACTTTGCAGGCGTATTTGGGTTGAACTGTTCAAAACCTATTTGCATTCTTGTTGGGTATAGCGTTTCATCCAGTGATAAATATTCGTTAGGCACTAGATGCTCTCTGCAGTTTTCAGTGAATGTTTCAAAAATAGAAAGAAAAGCAGCAAATCGATCATATTTTCAGCGTCTTGATCTGCTAATTAAATCATCAAATGAAATGTTAGCCATCAAAAACTGAAATCGGTTTTTGCTCATTGTGGCTCCAAACACAGTGTTGCCAAAAGTATCATGAAACAACATAGCGCTTTTGTGACCAGCTTGCCCTAATAAACCTTTGATATAGCAGAGACCAATCAAACTCAGCATTTCTTGGTTGTTTGTTACTCCTATATACGGTGTGGAAGACAACCCGCTTTCAGGGATGCTTGCCATCAAATGCGCAATTCTTCGGTTGGTTTCATCCACTATTTGACTTAGCATGTTTTGTGTGAAAAATAAATGCCACGCTTGAAGCGGAGAAGCAACATCTTTAGCCACACCTCTCACTCCACTTTGTCCATGTGGGTAGGCACTTTTACGTATTACACTGCCCGAAGAGGTAACCGCAACCATGCGTAACGTATATGACATTACTGGTGTTTTAGTCACTACTTTTCTCATAAACTCCATTGATTGCAGTCACTACGATTCTTCTTGCACTCAGTTCAGTTGCAGAAGAAAAATAGTATTAGCAGAGGGTGGGAATCGAACCCATGCAATCGAAATTACTACTCCTCTGCAATTTCTTTGTATCAAAATCTTTCGATAAAGACGACCAGATAATCACGTGTTGAGTCATGTCACGCATGATAGCGCTACCAACATCAGCGATGTCGTATGTCACGCATGGTTGCGGTTACCTTTTCGGGCAGTGTAATACGTAAAAGTGCCTACCGTCCATTTGTGACATTAGCTCGGTTGTTCCTTCCACGCGACACAGGTTGAGTGTTTTCCCAAGTGATGATCCTCCAAATTTGCTCTCACAACGTTGATTCATTGTCTACAAACGTAAACAAAAGAAATTGCTTTACTCAGCATTTGCGTTGAAACGATGAAACTCGCACCAAGCACTTTCATGAAAAATTGAGATCTGACCAGAAAATGTGGTCGCCTTCGTATGTCTAAATTCTATGAAATCTGAGACAAGACTTCTAACACTAAATCCGCTTTTAATTCCATTCTATACACAACATGAATTGCTGTATATCTAGATTTCGAGTATTAAACTCTCTTCAGTACAGCTTGAATAGCGAATGAAGAAACACTACAATGAACCAGTATATATAATGCGAAAACAACATTTTGCTAGTGGCCTTTGAACATTTGGGAGACTGGAGAAAATTCAAATTTGCAGTGATACGACGTTTTTGAATGAAAGCGTTTTGTATTGTCATCGCCACTTTGCAGTTTTAAGGGTAAAGTAAACAAAACTATGTGCAGTTTTGTTGTTAGGAAAGGAATTCGAAGATTTCGTTTGAAGATTATACCCAAGAGAAGGTCTATCTCGTACAAGGAATTGTGATGTTACAAGTTCCACTTATCCTCCCCAATATAGGAGAAATGTTGATCAAACAATAGTTATAAGATCAGCGGACAAATTAAACGGTTGCAAATTGACTTGCGTTGAAATCACGTTTCAAAATTAAGTCATTGGCAAATTCACAATGGTGCATTACCACAGCGCGTACTTATAGTATCGCCGTCTATCGAAAATTTGGCCGCATGGGGCGAAATGCCACCATTTGGAAGATTTTACTATGATGGATTATATAGCCGATGCATTATGACGGCAACAAATTATGATTTTCTTTGAGTTATGTAACCTAAAGCAGGTTGTCGATGCAAAAAATAATAATAACAAGTTCGTACACAGAGAAGAGTGACCCAATTCTGATCAAACACTTCGAAAACCATACGTTATTAGACGAAATACTCGTTTTTTGTAGTTGTGACACAGCCAGAAAATTCGCTTTCATAACTTTGATTCATTTTCTGCAAAGGTAAAAAAAATTGCTTACTTGGTAGATTGATCGAATCAGTATTTGCGTTGAAACGATGAAATTTGCACCAAGCACTTTCATGAAAAATAGAAATCTGTACAGAAAATGCGCTTACATATTACAAGTGGTCTTTGAAAATTTAGGCGACTACTGGAGAAAATTCAAGTTTGCAGTGATAGCCTATAACGATTTTGAATAGAAGCTTTCTGTATTGTCATCCCCACTTCCCAGTTTTGAAGGTAAAGTAGATAAATGTGTACAGTTTTGTTGTTAGAAAAGGAATTCATAGATTTCGTTTGAAGATTATTCCCAAGAGAAAAAGTCTACCTCGCACAATAAATTGTGACGTCATGTCAAAATTGTTATAAATCTCACAGCAAACAACAAGTTTATTTATTTAGCAAATTGACTAAAGATCAGCGTTGTGTTCAAAAGATGAAATTAGTAGCAAGAGTTTTGATAAAAAAAAATTGACATCTAAGGTACCTGCAGCTAATAAGGCCGCTAATTTTCAAACCTCAATATTTTTCTAAATACTTCATAATTTTGAACGAAACTTGTAATGAGTATACTTTGGGTCTATCTAAACAACATATCTGTGAAACACGTTTCTACGTAAAAGGAGTTGTGAAATAAAAAAAAATAAAAAAAATGTCAAGCGGGCCTGATTAGATGCATGGGTTGTGAATAAGGCCCGGTTTGAAGTTGCACTAAAAGTGATAAAAAAAAGGTATATTTTCACAATAACAACACCACAAAACAACTTCTAATCGACAACACAGGCACAGAACTAATAATTATTATATACAGAGACAGCTATTCCCTCCCCCCACGCTCCTTTTTTTCAAACGGCATGGTGTTTTTAGATATTGTAGGGATGCTAAAATACTTTTATACTGACATTACGATATTTCCATTGCAAGAAAAAATGGGATTAATGGTGTAACAACAATTGTTTGGGTCACTCAAGTCTTTAACCCTCACTTTCTTAACCAGAGGTGCACAACAGTACAATTTTCCTACCCCACGAGCCTTTTTACCAATATTAGCCTAATCTGATCATCATAATCAGTCTTGCATTAGGCCTAACTAGAAAAAAAAAGTTCAAATTTATTGGTTTTACTGCATCAGCATGCACATATCTTTCACATAAAGTGCAAAAAAACGGAAGTCAAAGCAGTTTGTTAACTGCAGACCAGTCTAAATTATGTAAAAATTAAGAAACCACTCAATTTCAGTTCCCCCAAACGTCAACTTTCCGTAACTCAAAAATTTCTGAACTTTAGGCTCTGCAACCAGTGCTTCCACTTTTACAAAGCTAGATTACCACTTGTATTACCACATTTGTCCTCAGATTACCACATCTTTTACTGTGATTTTTTACCCGATCTTAACCGTATTTCGACTTACTTTTACATTAACACAGTGGCTATTTTTACCCACTTTTTGCCATAGTTACTATCGGTGTTGTCAGAGTTAGGATTAAAGTTAGTAAGGGTTAAGGTAAGACTTAGGAATAAGGTTAGGGTTTTGATCTTTACCCAGAACTAAAATTTTTTCTAAAATGCAAGTTTTTGTTTTCAACAGCTTTAAACTTTTCTCAAATTACGACAGAATTCCTTATCCGGCAACGCTATTATTTAGTTATATTTACACCATATAGTGTAAAATAAGGCCTAAAACAACTACTCAGTTTATTAACAGAACGTCCGAAATAAGAAAGCAAAGTGCCAGTAGCTTAGCCAGGAATTTTGAAAGGGGGGGGGGGGGGGTTTGACGGGCGCCGGGCTTCGCCTGCCGGCCTCTTTGCCAAAGGCGACACCCAGCGGCGGGGGGTCTGGGTGGCCTCCCCCAGAAAATTTTGAAAAACTACTTTGAATTTGGTGCATTCTGAGAGCATTTTCAACAAAAATGTGGGTATAAATATTCCTGTAAAATGGTGCTGTCCAGTGACATAGCAAAAGGATAAGATCATGTTTTCTTGGGCATTTTTCGGTAATAAAACTAAGTCTCTATGTTTTCTTGTTGCTAATTCCTGGCTGAGATATTTGAATGTTTAGTATTCGCAAAACTCGCTCTTTTAATGCAGTTTCGTTTAAAATTAGGCGAACTTTGTTTTAGAGACATAGAGACTAAAAGCATCATTCTCAATATCGTGACGTCACACGCGTGCCAAAGGGGGGGGGGTTGTAACCCCCAACCCCCCCCCCCCTGGCTACGCCACTGCAAAGTACCGGTACTGTACTTGACATGGCAGCTAGAATCTGAAAGACATCTTGACTATGAATATCATCAAATGGTCACCCTACCTTCAAAGTCAAAAGTCAGCTCAGGACGCATTCCAAAACCAAACCGAAAACAGCGGAACATGCTAGTCACATGCTGTTATAAGTATAGTTTTTTGCATATCTGTTCGATTTTGGAGGACAACAGTTTAAATGCTTTTATTTATTGATAGTATTTTATGTCAAATTTTCAAAATTTATAATTTCCACATTTTGGGAACATTTCCACACAAAATTTCCATATTACCACATTTTTACCACAAATTTTTCATTAGCACATTTTTACCACAAGCATGATGAAAATTCCACAATTGTGGTAATTACCACAAAAGTGGAAGCGCTGTCTGCAACTTCACCAGTCAGTCTCAATTCACCATGGCAGCCATCAGAGCTTCCATTTTTGTTTAAAAGATTTGTAACAACGGAGATCCCGGGAGTGGGCCTTATTACTGACCGGGCATTATTAGCTGCAGAGACCTTACCAAGAAATTTTGCTTTGGTTTTACACGCCGCCTCTAAACGTTTCCTGGGGATGTTACGTTTACTGCAGCAATATGACGTTATTGGATTAAAGGTTTGTGTATGAAGTAAAATTCTCCTTTAGCACAAATGTTTGATTGACAACGCTATTAAACATCAAGCAGAAAACCGTCAATTAGAAAATGAGTCACACATTTTTGTGGTTTAGTGTTCAGACCATAGACACCTTAAATAAAAGGACTCGTAACTCGCAATCTCGGGTTTTTAAACTTGGGTCACAAATCCAAACTTGGGTCCATCTAAAATGTGGTATAAATTATTCATAAAACTTTGCTTTTGATGTCTTTTACAAGGTTTTGGGTGGCAAGGATTCCATTTTTCACACTTGTTTTGTTCTAAAATATCAATGAATGGTCTTTTGAAGCTTATTAGTCGCAAAAATATTACAATTTTGGCAAAAATGGGTGTTTTTTTTTACTTAAGTCAATAGAACAAGAATTAAATTTAATTAAATTTTACACACCTTTTCACTATCTTATATGATGAACACCTGCAAAATTTGAGTGAAATTTATTGAGAAACACGAGAGTTATAAAGCATTTAGTTTGGGGGGTCTGTCGAGGGGGCACAATTTTTTTTACTTTTGGCCATGTTTGAGATCCTGAAATTTTCTCAGTTCATAGAGAATCCTGTAAACAACATTTCTACTAAATGTCAGCCAAAACCAATCAAAAATAGGGTCTTGGCAAGGTTGAGTTTGGAAAATTTTAACCGAGAGCTGGAAACGGCCACATTTGGATGTCTATGACCTTTGACCTTTTAGAGTGACAATGTGAACGATGTTATTTTGTCAATATTTGGCAGAAGTACTATCACCTGTAAAAAATTAGGTTCTTACCTTATTTACTTAAGCAGTAATAGGACCTCAAACATGGCCAAAAGTAAAAAAATTGTGCCCCCTCGGCAGACTCCCCCCAAAACTAAATGCTTTATAACTCTCGTGTTTCTCAATAAATTTCACTCAAATTTTGCAGGTGTTCATCATATAAGATAGTGAATAGGTGTGTAAAATTTAATTTAATTTTTGTTCCATTGACTTAAGTAAAAAAAACACCCATTTTTGCCAAAATTGTGATATTTTTGCAACAAATAAGCTTCAGAAGAACTTTCATTGACATTTTAGAGAAAAACAAGTGTGAAAAATGGAATCCTTGCCCCTCAAAACCCTACAACAGACACCAAAAACAAAGTTTTATGAATAATTTGTACCACATTTTGGATACACCCAAGTTTGGATTTAACACCCAAGTTCCAAATACCGAGCATAGCAGATACTAGTCCTTCTATTTAAGGTGTCTATGGTTCAGACAGTTCTAGGCCAGCGCGACGCTCATATGAGCAATAAAAAAACACACAATCTTCTCCGAAACGAGCAAATTAGCAAAATTTCACCAATTGCATTTCAAAATGCATATGTTTGCATGAAAACTATAAGACATTGGAGGCCCAAATTTACACACAAAAAAATTCGATAATATTTAGGAAAAGCCAAAAAACCTAGATGTATGGAGCCAGTGGTTCAGCCGCGACAGCAAATTTGAAGTACTTAGTTCTGATTCCGCACCACCTTGGCAATATAGTGTTAACACTGTAGAGAAACCAAAAATATTCGAAATTTAACAAAGAAGTCATAAAGTAGCCCATGCCCAAACTAAACTGATACGGAATTGGTCTATTCTTGAGCAATGGTCAAACTATTGAGAGATTTGGCTAAAAAACGCAATACTTTAATTACCGCTTAACCCTAGAAATACCGGATATTTTTTCTTCAAGAACTTCCATAGGGGTCAATTGACACTAGCACATAATATTGCTTGAAAACAATTTCCTGGACACTTTGCTGTTGAAATAACCCTAATTTAAGTGTGTCTGAAATCAGTTGACAACAAAGGAATTCAATTATGTGATCAAACTATATTTAATTAACACATAGACCAGGGGTTCTTAACCGGGGGTACCCGCACCCCTTAGGGGTGCAAGAGCTGTTCCTATGGGGTGAGGGAATGCTGAATGATTAGGGTTAGTTATAAAGGAATAATTAGGGAATCAGGATATTTCGACCTGCTTCCTATAAAAAAAAAACATTGATTCGTTCTTGACTTGCGAGTAGTAGTTAGCACCAACACACCACGATTTGATGCAATCATCAACAGGAAACAACAGCAAATATGTCGCTGAGCTTGTTGCTTAACCACCACTACGGAGAAACTATTTTGCATTTTTCACATAACTGACGAAATAAAGGTAGTTTTGGAGCCAACTGCTGACAATTGGTAAGGCAGAGTTCGGCGTCGTTCTTGATTTTTGCTATCTTATGTGACATGATTGGCTGGTCTGGAAGCTGTAAGTAAGCTATGTCATGGTAGTGAAGATGCAAATGGACTGGAGGAGTTTCCGTGAGCTTATCTCTATTCTTATGGACAAGGATATTTCATTCGATGGTCAAGGTCACATGCAAATGCACAGGCATAATGTAAGGAATGTTCTATTGGGTGGCTGGTCGATTGGTCGACAGACATTTGGTCGACAGTCATTTGGTCGACAGACATTTGGTCGACAGGATGTTTGGTCGACAGACATTTGGTCGACAGACATTTGGTTGACAGGACATTTGATCGACAAGACATTTGGTCGACAAGACATTTGGTCGACAGGACATTTGGGTTGGCGATCCCCGTTAATCCTTTACAAGAGACTAATCTCAACACTACACTCCAGTTACTGCCGGAGAGAGCATATTTAGGGTGGTAAAAGGATAGACCCTCGGCCCTACAATGAAAATTTTTAAATAATGCTCTTACCTGGCTCCGACACTGGCGTGACAAGCTATGAATGAATGAACTTCTGATAAAACCATTCTGTATGAGCATAGATTGCAAACATGCCCTGCTGGTGCACATACAGAAGAAATGTCAATTCCCTGATGCAAAGCAAGCTTGGTCTTGCTTATTGACAGTTTTTCGGAGATCTGCTGAACAGTGAACATTTATAAAATATGTTCCCTCACAACCTTGCCTAATAATTTCTCAAGAGGATCTGTTGAAAACTCACTGAACATAACAAAATCATGATCTGCTGATAAAAGGCTTCGAGCAGGATCAACTAAAGAAAAGCTGAGCTTGTTAAACTGAACAACTGTTAGACTTGTTTTCTTTGAACTCTACCCATACATTCAACTGATTAGCCAACTGTGTTAAAATCTTAAGCTGAATGTCATTGTCAGATCTTACAACATCTCTGGCTGTATCCTTAAAGCCCAAATTAGCTCCTAACCCTTTCGCACTGATAATCTTCCAAAACTGAAGAAACATTTTTGTGTTTTGTCAACCAAGTTTAGTTTGAAATTGTTTCAAAATGTTTGAAAAAATACCTATTGAATTAGTTTCGATCACAGATTGTATCACCAATATGTGAACAGCACTGCTTAAGTTTATCGATAATAATGATGATGTGATCATATTGAAATCTGCTGTTAAATGATGAACTGGTATCATTTTAAATAAGAATTCGGGACCGCCAAAAATTCTTAACCGTAATTGCTAGAACAGTCGTTGCTACTCATTTAGAATTATATTGAGCTTTCCAAAAAATCTTTCTTCCGTGGTAAGACATACCTGTAGTGGACTTGACATAGGCCTATATTTCGTTTGTCAAAAGAAATACCGTACTTGTTTCTAGCGACTCTGCAATGTATCTAAAATAGTTTTTAAGTTAAAACCTTGCATATTATTAACTTTTAATGTAATTCTAAGTGGTAGCAGTCTCACAGAATTTTTTCCGATATTCAAAGGAGTTCGGCAGGGATGCATACTCTCACCAATATTATTCAATTTGTACAGCGAAGCAATAATTAAGGAAACATTAACCCATTTACGGCCGGTGTCCTTTTAAAAGGACATCGATTTGAATGCATCAGTATTGCATCATCTTATTTTGATTGAATCATTTTGGACTTGCTAGTAGTTGTTTAGGGTCTGTTTTAGAAGGTGTTGATAAATATTTGCGAACAACGTACTTTTTCTGAATTTTGTGAAAGTTTGAAAATTGTTGAAAAATGAGAAGAGCTCGATAAAGTGAAGTGAGGAGGAACATGCATGTTTTATTGCCTATTGGTAATACAGTCTTCGAAATTAGCCTCGGCAATCGGCAATTGCCGAGGTGATTGCCGAGGCAGATGCATGAATGGCACATTAGCCTCGGCAATAAAAATGCCGAGGCCACACGAGCGCTTGTAAGGACCACAAGATTACAAATATAACCCTAATTTTCTTAGACCACACCAGACTAGGAAGTTGATTCAATCTTAGTATTGCTTGATGTTTTTATTTGGGTTACTTTCTACTTCGCCGGCGCTAAGACAAGTGCCCAGCTGGGAGAATTGAATCTTTTATAGAAATATCACCCTATTTGCATTGATTCAACGCTAGTAGACGTCAAATTATTGTAAGTGTTTACTCCTTATCTCGCTTCGCCTTCCGTTATCTCGTCCAGCTGTATCAGAAACGATCGCGCCGCTTTCACAACGAACCACACAACATCAACAGACGTCGAATACATGTAAGTAATAGGTTAACGCGTTAACCTTTAGAGTGAGCTTTGTTAATTGCGGTTTGTGATAGATGTCTGGTTGCGTAACAGCAAGTGCAATTTTATGCACTGACAATGCTCATGTGAACTATAAAAAAAGTTTGCAACCTTATAAATACTGGCTTAATTGTTACGCAAAAGTTATTCTTTCATCGAATGCTTGTTCTTTACCAGTGTCATTGCCAATATAAATCATGGTAAAGGAAGATAACAGTTAAAGAGTGGAATTTACCTTTTATAGGTCGGAATGGCCCGTTTCGGTGAGTCCGATCCCTTAACGGGGGATTTTTTCAATTTTTTTTTTAATTATCGGGTACCGTAGCCTAATTATCATTGCCCTTTTAGGGTTAGGGGTTAAGGATTAGGGTTAGAGGTTAGGAACTCACCGAATCGGACTCGAAGCATAAGCTTCAAGCATCTTAAGAAATGACGTCGTCGTCATTTCTTATTGGGCATTGTTGTTACGCAATACAACCGGTCGGGAAAATTAAATCGATTTGTGCTGACTCGAACGTTGAATCAACCCAAAATTAACATACTTCCCCTTCGTGAGTTATTTAACATGAATTATCGTAACAGCGTGCGAATCGCGTTGCTCGCTTTATCGCTACTTTTGGTATTATTACATCACAACAAATCAAACAATGCGGTCTTGATAGACTACTCTATTATATTTTTTGCTTCTCGTTTTACATGTTGTGGTAGCCTACAATTTTTTCGTAATAAACGTTCACAGCAATTGCCGAGGCAATTTCAACTTTTGTCGTTTGGCCTCGGCAACGTTTTTGCCGAAGTAAAAATATGCTAATTTCGAAGACTAATATATATGAATTATGTTTCTTCATAGTTTGACACTCTGTAATATTGTGCTTCCTACAACACTCTAATTTGTGTAAGATTTTGCTTCTTTTATTTGTTTATTTTGCTTTATATTTATTGTTGCCTTTTAAAAGGACACCGGCCACATGGCCACATTTTTTTGGTTTTTGGTAACACTGTCAAAGAATATTGAACATCGTGTAAAAGCAGCACATTGTGCCTATGGAAGACTTCACCATCGTGTTTTCAACAACCATGCTATATTTATCCGCACAAAAATTATGGCAGTCGTTCTATCCACTCTTCTCTATGCTTGTGAAACCTGGACATAGTTGTCTTTAGGAGCTACGCTTCCCTCATATAGGCGTGCGACGCAGCACACTTCCTGTATATAGTACTTGTTATAATCTTTGTCTGACTACCGTCGTTTTGTTCACGTAGCGCTTTGTTGTTTATCATTGTAGCCACTGTTGTTAGGAACTTGCTTGTTAAGGTGGTATCAGATATAAGCCGACATGCTGCTTGCGACTAGCTTGCCCGTCGCTTTCTGCCCTATAGGCATTGTCCTGCCTTCGTTACCCAGCCGTCATAGATATAAGCCGACATGTTGCTTGCGACCAGCTTGCCTGTAGCCCTCTGCCTTTGTTCACGAAATTATGGCCAAGTTATCTGTCTCCGTATTGTGACATGGATTGTCGCGCAATCGTGACGTCATCATTGCGATGCACTGTCACGCTTGAGCGACAATCTCTCGTCATTCTTTCTCTAATTTTTCTAACTTGTGTTTTGCAAACGTGTTTCGTCTTTCTTTACGATGTGTGAATCTAACGGACGGACGCAATAAGAGTGTGAAGTGACTATTCCACATCACAATTGCACCCGTCTCTTGCAATATACCATCAATCTTCACTCAACACATGTGGAACTTGAGTTGAAAGTTAGGAAGAAGACAGGTTGGATAGCAGCTCATACATAGCGGTTATCAAAAAGAAAGAACATCTTTAATTGTGTTAAACGGGAGGTCACTTCAATCGTGAGGCTGTAGTTACAAGAATTGTTTGTTGCTGGTGTTGTCAAACGCATATTGCTGGCCAACCGAAGCGGCCAAGGAAGAGCAATCGAAAAAGCGAAACCAGATCTCCAGGTCGAGAATACGAGAAGTCACTAATTCTACTGTGGGGCAGTATAATCACGCTGACTTAATACTGCTTGAAGCGGCTGGGGAACGGTCACCAGACCAACAATCCGTCGACGATCGAACTGTCCGAGGAGAGCAAAAAACTGTGTTATTCCACCGACCACAAGACGAAGCGCGCGACGCCATTTTGAAACTGGACCACGTGGACAAAGGGTGCGACGCTTCTCGTAAGGGCAGTGGTGCGAGGACTATTTCCTGCCTCTGGTCAGTGTGCTGCTTAATTTGATTGTGTATGTTATCGAGCTTTTATAGCAAATTTGTGTAGCCTACTGAAATTTAGTAGTAAAAGATTAATTTGTTGATTACCGTACATATTCCATTTAATAAGTTACTGAAATAACTATGAGTGCCGCTTCCCTTGAGGACTGTCTGTGGGTCTCGGGCGGGCTGGGGAGTGTACAGGAGCCGGTCCGCCGCTCTTTGGTGGGGCGAGGTGGATCTGTCGTGGAGAGTGGGGCCACCGTAGCGCGGCTTCCGGTGAGTGGACCAGTAGTACAATCACAACTGCCCTCAGAGGTCGGTAGAGAGGAGGTTCACCAGGAAGTGTTAAGGCTACAGAATGACAGGAAAGCCCGTCAACGAAGACGTCAGCTACTTAGTGACATCAGTGCGGCCACGAGACAGCTTGCGGAACTAAGAAGCAGAGACGAAGTCATAGAATTGGACTCACAGCATGTCAAAGCTCTAGATTGGAGGGTTAGAGACTTTTGTGCCATTACGCAGAAAGAGGACTCCGAACCTCGAGTCGCCCCCGAGTTTCAGGTGTTGGTGAGGAGATGTAAAGAACGATGGGAGGAGCTAACAGACTCGCTCCCAGTAAATTCAGCTTCCCTGCCAAACATAACCATTGGGGTCCCTCCCTCATCTGCAGGGAAAAGCAGAAGATCTGCGCATATTCTAGCTCAGATTGATCTGGAAACTCCATTAGAACAGATTCAAATTGAAAACCGCTTAGATGAGGCGCGAGAGACAAAGAAATTGAAGAAGGCCCGAGAACAGGAAGCCCGAGAAGAGCTTAATGAAGCCCGAGAAGAGCGTAAGCTGGCCAGAGAGCTTAAGGAGGCCCTGGAACAGGAAGCCCGAGAAGAGCGTAAGCTGGCCAGAGAGCTTAGGGAGTTACAAGTACTTGCAAGCTTGCAGAAGCAGATGGCCATGTCGGAATGCTATACAGAGAAGACACATAGCTTGAGGAGTTATCGCACGCGGGATTCCAAGACGAGCGCCCAGGTGAAAGATGGTCCCCATCTCAAGGAAACCGAGAAACCAAAAAAAGCCCCTCACTCAGTGTTGTCTAAATTCTGTGCCCATATGGAGGCTGCTAACAAAGCAGACAAGTTAATGGCCCCTAGCTTAAATGTACCTGTCTATGAGAGACCTATTAGACCTCCGCCAAGATTTACTGATACTACTAGGTATATCCCTAAGGGTAGTGCAGTCCATGATGGGTATTATGGCTTACCCCTGCATGAAAGTGACGTGATGGCAAGGAGAGAACAGCAACCGCCCCTAGCCTACGACGGAGCGTGCGAAAAGGCGTCAAGGAAGGACTATCTTGACATGGCCTCGCTCATAAAATATGACTGGTTTTCTATGCCTTTTATTGTTTTTAAAAACGAGATAAATGCTTTGTTAGAAAAATGCCCGTATGAGGATATGAGACTGAGCTTGATTAGAGCAGCATGTATTAAAACTGCTGCTCAAGACATAAGCTTGGTGATCAGTAGCACCCCAGGTTACAACGAAGCAATGCGTGCTAATATGGCATTGGAGCGTTTGTCTTAAAGATTTTCTGTTTGCGGCGGTTTTAATTCTGAGGCTTGTGTTAAAAGTATCCGATTTGGGCCGCGTGTGTCGGGGGCTGACATTACTGATTGGCGCAAGTTTCGGGCAGAATTACTAGATTGCCAAAGATATGCGGCAGCATACAAGCGGTTGGACTACCTTGAAGGGAAATTTGTCTGTGACCTAGCTAAACGTTTGCCCGTGTATGCGCGTCAACGCTTTATTGATTTCTTAGGTGATAAATTTGGTGGTACAGCGGACCCTTCCTTTGATAGATTGTTGCAATTTGTCATTGCGGAAGAAAATGCGAAATCAACCGACTTTGGCGTTTGGTTAATGAGTGAGGACCATAAGTCGAGCAATAATCCATTCTGTTGGTAAGTCGGAGAGTAAAAGGGACGCGGGTGCATTTCAAGTGAAACATACGGCGGCCAAGGTTGACGGCTATGGTAATATCAATTCCGCAACGTCAAAAACGAGTGTCTCGCTGTGTGAGTGTTGCCTTTCGTTTGGTGTGAATGTGGATCATGGTTTGGAGGTATGTCATCGTTTGCAGGGTATGACTGTGGCAAAGCGTGAAGAGTTTTTCTACAAACATTGGCTCTGTTATAATTGTGGAGGAAAGCATCGGGCTAGAGATTGTCGCTGTGCCATGAACTGTGATCAGTGTCAGGACGCTAACTACAAAACGCCAAAGCATTTCGCTATGTTGCATGAATGGGTCGTTAATGATAGGCCAGCAAACAAACCAGTTCCAAAGAAGGTACGCGAGTCCGCTGTGGACAAAGTGGACAAGTCTGCGGTTAATAAAACTGGAGTTCAAGGTAGAGAAAAATCAGTCTCCTTGAGAAATGTGAAAGTGACACCTTTTAAGTTTTAAACCGAACAGTTGCTGTGAAGGTCATAAACCCGGCAACTAGCTTAGAAAAGTTGGTGTACTGTCAGCTTGATTATGGATCCCAGATAACGCTGGTATCAAAATCTTTGTGTGCAGAGTTGGGGTTACAGCCCTATGAAAACATTTCCTTTACCATGAAAACCTTGAACAGTGACGCGAAATTTGATACTGGTTTGGTCAAATTTATGGTAAAATCGTTGTCGACTGGTGAGAGTTTTAACATAGATAATGTTGTTTGTTCGACGCCATGGAGCGATGACATTGAAACCTTGCCCCATAAGCAAGAATTGAGTGGTTACAGACATTTTGATGACATTAGTGTGTTTGAATTAGAAAATCGTCAGACTGTGGACACTTTGATAGGCGATGACTGTCCATTCTTGTTAACTGTGCTTGAAGAGCGAGTTGGTAAAACGTTGTATGAGCCGCACGCGATCAACATACCGTTGGGATGGCTAGCCGGAGGGGGGCGGTCTCCTCTCTGTTTGGACAGTCGTGTCACAGTCAGGAAAGTACAGGTTCGCGATGACCTTGAGAACGTGGACTGGTTAAAACTTTTGACGCGCGACTGCATTGTGGATGAATTAAGGCAGGAGTTAAAAGAAGCCACGCTGGCAGAGTCGCGTCGGAGCATGTCACTCGCCAATAACGTTTGGGGTCGCTGGACAGATTTCTGCCTACCTAAGCTGCGGGGTCGAAGAAAATGGAGAAACATCCGTCGCAATTTAGAACCAGGAGACTTGGTCCTGGTATGGGATATGAACGATCGGCCTAAACAAGGGGACTACCGAGTCGGCAGAGTGGTTGAAATTTTACCGCAGCATCGAAAGGGTAAAGAGTTTGTGAGAAGGGTGAGGGAGGCTGTGGTAGCATGGGACACTAACACAAAGAAGTCGCACGTTGAAACCGTGCTTCGTAATATTTCTTGCGTTGCTCCGGTAGAGGGCGCGCGGGCACGCACTGCTGTGCTCGCTCCAGTTGGTTCGGGCCCCCCAGATGGACGTTAAGGGACGTCACTCATAGAAAATGTGTTAACTTTTTTATTAATGTTTAATTGTTTATGACTTGTGTGATGTATGATGCTTATGCTCGCTGTTCACAAAATAAATAGATACAGTCTGGCTGGAACCATATGTATTTATCAAGTACATATTGTCACTTTGAGTCACGCCAATATCGCTTACAGCAAATTTGCTTGTGATACCTGTGACTAAGCTGAGCATCTTATTCATTCTTTTACATTTAATTTAGTATCTTCATATGACAACTTTGTTTTTGCATAACCTTGTGTAGCCTATAGTGTGTTAATGATGTCGTGTAAACATGGTCCGTTTTAAATACCTTCAGATAGCAGTATGGGACTACAGGTTCATCTACATGACTATGTATGTTATTTATACGACAGTATTATGCGACATTGCAATTATGTTTAATGTGTGTTAGGTATGGCCAATGATGAGTAATTTCGTTTAGGTAAAAATAATCTTCTGGAAGATGGATATTGTAATATTCATCTTGGAGGCTGCTATATTCACGAAATTATGGCCAAGTTATCTGTCTCCGTATTGTGACATGGATTGTCGCGCAATCGTGACGTCATCATTGCGATGCACTGTCACGCTTGAACGACAATTTCTCGTCATTCTTTCTCTAATTTTTCTAACTTGTGTTTTGCAAACGTGTTTCCTCTTTCTTTACAATGTGTGAATCTAACGGACGGACGTAATAAGAGTGTGAAGTGATTATTCCACATCACAATTGAACCCGTCTCTTGTTAACAATATACCATCAATCTTCACTCAACACATGTGGAACTTGAGTTGAAAGTTAGGAAGAAGACAGGTTGGATAGCAGCTCATACATAGCTGTTATCAAAAAGAAAGAACAACCTTATTGGCCTTGTTTCGTCACAGCTACTGGCATTCATCTGTCCACCGCTTCCTGCCCTGTTGGACTGGTTTCCCGTGCAGTCGCTTCGTATAACTATCATGCTTTCAGTCTATCTATCTTTCAGTTGTTGTGTTTGCAAGTTGTCGTGAGGCTGGGCACTTCTAGCTTCGTCGCTTCCCTTGGTTGTCTGCTGGCACTAAAGTCCTGGTTTGGTTTCATTTAAACGTTTGTCCGTTTTTTTCACCTTCCCCGCTTAGTTAGTTTCCCCATCCTGCTGTCACGTTGCTTTTCTCTCGCGCCGCGCGGTGTGGCATTTCGTGCAGTTGCTTCGTCCGGCCGCTGTGCGATTTGCTTCCCCGTGTCGCAGAGAGAGGACGCTCTGTGCCCTCTGACATGCTCCGTCAATTATCACAACGTAAGCCTCGTGCATTGTATTTAGACATTATCTGTTTCCGCAAAATTAACCTGTGATAACCGTAGTGATTGGATTGTCATTGCGTAGCATTTAGATTGTGCTTCTCTTTGTCTATAATTATAACCTCCCACATTTGTTTGTGCTATTTAGGAATCATCGTGGCCGGATGTCCGCTGCACAAGACCTCTGCTTCAACCGACCGTCAGAGCCGACCAGCCGCTCTTCTAGGACAGAGAGACTGTTAGCGCTCGCACCGTGAGGAGGGGATCTGACCCCGTTCTTGTTTTCAGTGCATACCGTGTTATCGATTTAATTTAGACATTACCTTGTTATATATATACATACTATGGCTTGTACTTGCACGTTTCTTCCGCTTTACATATTTTTGCTTCAGGTACCTTCATCAGAAGCCAAACGGTTCGCCCCGTTTGCCTTCTTACGGGTGCCCGAAAGCTAATTTTCTCTGACGCAACGCGCGTCACTGCAATGACGTCAAGCCGTATTCTAGAACATTGTCTGTGGCGCCAGAGAGCCATTTTATCTGACATAACGCGCGTCAATTCCATGACGTCATGTCGCATTCTAGAACCTTCCTTTCCAATTAACAAATACCGCGCGCTCTCGGAATGCAGTCTTTTAATCAATTTTTGCATTGTGCCTGAATCGCAGTCCCACTGTACTTCATCGACACGTAAATCCACGTTATATTACGTTAGATGGTCGCATGTAGAATTGGCAATTCCTGTGGTTGCGCCTCTCCAATTAAAGCTAGAGTTCTTTTTAAGAAACTGCAACTATGATCCCTCGCTACTATTCCATTTGTAATCAAGCTGGTTGGTTGATTTCTGCGGCTTCTAGAATGTAATTTGTGAAAGGTAATATGTAGAATTTTATTCGCTGGACGATGCAGTTGTAAACGAAGTTCCTTTTACCCCGATGTACGAAGTTTCCTCATTTCTTTGTGATGGAGTTCATAATGTAGTACGCCAGCATGTTAGTGTTTTGGTAGTGGGATTGTCAGTAGTTCGGTGTTTTCATTTTTGATGTGTGCGGATTCTGTTCTTCTGAAGCTAGAAGCCAAGCTAATAAATAATGCAGTCTTAAGAATTCTGTCTTGTGGTCAAGTATTATTCTGTCAAACCAGTCGATAAATAAGGCAGTAAAGAAGACTATCGGGTCCTGGTCATTCCTCGCCAGTTTTGACCCCGGTTCTGCCCAGGAATGTCGCCGTCAGCATGAACGGCTGCATATGAGCGCGCGTGTTAACTGCCGCGTCCGCTACACATAGCAATGAACTGTTTAGTAAGTAACAAATGACATAACCTCGCTTGCGACGTTTCCTTTGAAACGTGTTGAAAAAAAATAAAAAAATGCACAGATACAATTGTGCTACAAAGCTAGTGTGCTTCCTCTTGTTTATAAGGAGTTATTTTGATCTCTGAGAGTTGTGATTACAGCATCCATTTTGGTAACTAGCGTGATTGCAAGAACTAATTCAGATTGTCATTTCAAAGATAATATTGAAAACTGGGTAAAGATTTATAGATAGATACATTAACCTTAAGAACTTGCAACTTAACAAGCTGATATTATCAAGGTCTCTGGTATTGTAAACGTTTATTTCAACTTTCTGAAAGGCAATTATTTTACCTTTAATCCTTGATAAGATTTATTCACTGTTTTTTATCGTACAGCAATTGATCATCATTTAGGTAAAGAGGTGATTTTCTTGAACAATACACAATAAACCATCCCTTGAATCATGTCTATGGTTCAATTAAACATTGTCGTTTAATGACTCGAGAAAATTATATATCATTTTTAATTAGAGAAATGTTTTTTATTGCATGTGAATAAATAGCTTTTTATTCACATGCATATTAAATTTGGGTGACCGTTGGGTGGCCGTTGGGTGACCGTTCTTGGCACCAAGTCATCTGTGTACCTCTTCGTGGTGCGGCTGGAAGCAGTGCGGCTGACTAAACACAGAGGCGCTGAAGAAAGGAACTGGCCTACCTACTTCAGTACTATGGCCAAGTCTACAATGATGCAAAAGTTCAACAAAAATACGAGAAACGGCGTAAATGGGTCTATGAGTTCTAGAAACCAGAGCCCCTCGCCCGGTAATCGGAGTCATCAATTGCAGGCCTCCTTCGATCGTCATTCAACAACTGTAATTAATGCAAAAACAATCCGACAACGAACTCAAAGAATTGCCATATGGAATGTACGAATACTTTACCAACAAGGAAAACTTGACAATGTTATGCTGGAAATGGATAGAATGAGAATGAACCGCTTGGGTTTTTGCGAAGTACTGTAAGATGGACATTCGACAAATACTAGTCAACTTGGGAAGGATGATAAAACAATTATATACCCTGGAGGATTTGAACATCAAAGAAATGTTGCTGTGTCTATTGACAAACAAATTTCTAAATCAATATTGGGTAGTTGGCCTAAATCTGATCGTTTTCTTCTCGTAAAACTGAAAGCTAGTCCTTTCAATATCAATCTGATTGTTGCTCATTCACCAACAACGGATGCAGATGACTCGGAAATTGGTGATTTCTACGACTCACTGGATGAATTGTACAAGGAATGTAAATAACAGGAAGTGAATATTGTGATGGGTGATTTCTGATTTCAATGCTAAAGTTGGCTGCAACAAACATGGAAAATCTGTTGGACCTCACGGCCTTGGATCACAAAACGATCGTGGTGAGATGCTCATTGACTGGTGTGAAAGAAAAAAGCTTGCTGTTAAGAACACATGGTTTGTGGCGCATCCTCGGCGTCGACATACTTGGACAAATCCTGGTGACCGATGAAGAAATCAATTTGACTAAATCATGATAAATGAAAGATATAGGTCTTCCATTTCTAATACAAGAGCCAATCCAGGTGCTGATGCAAAAAGTGATCATAACCCTGTAATTACAACAATCAAAATTTGTTTAAACACTCTAAAACAGCCGAAACGCAAACCGAAATATTTGTTAACTGCTCTAAAAGATCCTGTAATAAGAATAGATTTTTGTCATGCTGTCCTGGACAATCTCCCAGTGAACCAAAATAAAGAAACAGTAGATAATCAGTGGGACAATCTCAAAACAAGTATTCTCTCAGCAGCAGATAAAGTTATACCAAAAGAAACCAGACGAACTAAACAGCCTCACTGGATGACAGAAATAAAAAATTTTATGTCAGAAAGAAGACAGTCAAAAACAAACCGAGAAAAATATAAAAAAATTCATCAATCTATTCAAGAAAAGTGCAAATCTGCAAAAGAACGATGGTTAGAAGAAAAGTGTGAAAAAATTGAAAGGCTTGAAGACATCAGCCCGAAGGAACTGTTCAATGAAATACGCTTAATATCCAGCACCGGTCCTGTATTAACGTCAAAATGCATTCGATCTTCTGTTGGCAAAATTCTCTATGAACCAAAAGATGTGAAGAAACGTTGGGAAGAGTACATTACTACCCTTTTTCAAGATGACAGAGAAGATATTGATAATAATATGTTTAATTGTGAAACGGGACCACCAATATTAAAGGAAGAAGTACAGTGGGCTTTAGATTAGCTAAGGCTAAAGAAAAAATCTTTAGCCTTTAGAATTCAAAAACCGGCAAGGCAGCAGGCCCAGATGAAATTGTGGTGGAAATGTTGATTGCCTTGAAAGAAGATCGAATAAACTTGTTGTGGAATCTCATTAATACCATTTATGAAAGTGGTGAATTACCTAAGGATATGCTGAAATCTCTTTTTATTGTCCTCCCGAAAAAAACAAACGCACTTGAGTGTGGAAATCACAGAACGATAAGTCTAATGTCACATACATTAAATCTGCTCTTAAAAATTGTCCTCCAAAGAATACGAAGAAAGATTTTACCGGAAATATCTTCTTGCCAATACCGGATTCATGCTTGACAGAGGAACCAGAAATGCAATTTTTGTAGTTCGCACGCTGTGTGAACGTTCAATTCAGCACCAACAAGATGTAAATCTGTGTTTCATAGATTATCAAAAAGCTTTCGATAAAGTACGCCATTTCCAGCTTCTTTCATCACTAAAACGAATTGGGATTGATGATAAAGATTTCCGTATGATACACAATCTATACTACAAGCAGCAAGCCGCTGTCATGCTTCCCGATGGAACCACTGAATGGATGGAAATATCAAGGGGTGTTCGACAGGGCTGTGTCATGAGCCCAGATCTCTTCAATTTGTACAGTGAACTTATCCTTAGAGAACTGGAAGAAATTGATGAAGGAATTAATATAAACGGAAAACTTATAAATAATATTCAATATGCAGATGACACAGTCTTGCTTGCAACGTCACAATGTGGTTTGCAAGTTATACTTGATGCAGTTCAAACATCCAGTGAAAAATATGAACTAAAAATAAACATTAACAAAACTAAAACTCGGCCGTCTCGAAATGTCTTCCTGAACCAACAATTTGCGTGTACTGCAATGATAACAAAATTCAACAGGTGCAAAAATTCAATTATTTGGGCTCAATACTGAATCCAAGCACCCAATGTGAAGAAGAAATTAGACGACGCATTGCATTACCAAAGTCAAGTTTCAACACCATGGAAAAAATCTTTAAAGATCGAAAGCTCTCCAAAACCTTAAAAATTCGTTTGTTAAAATGCTTTGTTTGGTCAATTTTGATGTATGGGTTTGAAACCTGGACATTAACGGCAAAAACCCGAAAAAAATTGAAGCTGCAGAAATGTGGTTTTACCGAAGAATTCTTAAAATTCCATGGACAGCTTTTCGAACCAACAGAGCAGTTCTTCAACAGATGGGCCAGGAGCAGCAGATAATGAGATCTTTAGAAATGCGGCAGCTGAAGTTTTGGGGTCACATTATAAGGAAAGGCGAACTTGAATATTTATCTTTAAGTGGAAAAATTCTAGGAAAACGGTCAAGAGGAGCACAAAGATTCACATTTTTGCACAATTTTCAACCACTTATCAAAATCCCTACTAAAATTTGGCAAGAAGCACGAGATCGAACAAACTGGAACATCATTGTACATCGAGGGCTGTAGGGGAAGGTATGGACTGATGAGCCACTTTTTCACATTAAAAGCTATAGTTGGTTAACACTTTGTTCCTCAAAGGGTGGCCAGATTTGGCCCCCCCCCCTCATATTTCCTTTGATTACTTGAAGCACAGTAACGCCATGCACGTGGTTTTTCTTGACTTTTCCTAAAATTGCCAGGCGGATCTGATGATATTAAATTTGAGGCTAAAAGTTATGTAGTTTTCTTGTAAATTCAAGATTTTGGTGAATTTTTGCTATTTCTAGCTAACTTCCAGCAAAGCGTAAAATGGATTACATTGCGATGACAAGCCATAAGCTCATAATTGCTTCATGCATCGATATGCGCGAGCAGAGCGAAACATCCTCTTGTTTTCATTTGTTTGGTTTGACCTCAATAATACAAAGCGCGTTATTTCTTATGACACAAAAGAAAAGCCAGTGATCACAAAGCTGTTAATTAGAAACAATAATAGCAAGCGTTTTTTTGCGTTATCAGCTCTACGAACAATAGCAATCAATGATCAAAATAGTAGGCTATGTAGGCCACAAACTATTCAAAACAGTTGTTTCAAGCAGATAATATTCATTGACGAATAAAAAACGTTACAATAACAAATCTTCCCTTGGGTAAAGACACGAAAAACCTGGTTTCGAAATAAACGTTCTATGGAAATGCTCTCATTGGCAAAACTTGCAATTGAGGAAATGTATCACTGCAAATGCTTTTGGGAGAAGCCGGAGAAATAGCGTTTTCGCAAACAGTAATTGTGAGATACACTCAAGATTATGAGATAGGCTCCATTTAGGCTACACGTAGCAGCTAACTCGATGGCTACATGTCCCTTCCTTGCTTTATGTTGCCTACTTGCTGTTATGTCTTGCATTTTTGTTTCACAGTGCACTGTGTGTTGTTCCAAAGAGCGAAAAATAAAGATGATAATGCCTTATCTACATGACGAGGCATAAAGCTAGGCGTCACATGAGACAAACAACGAATCAGCTTTCTTGATCATTGATTCAACATCTGAATACGTTACGCCAATGTGACGAACAATACCGATGTCTTCATTTATCTTGGAAAAATGCTGCCTAAACTTATCAACAAAAATACAGTAAATAACGGCAAGGACCCGAAAGCAGAATTTGCTCGACTTTGGCAGGAATTTAGTCAGACATCTAATAATTCCACACATACAATAACGGGTTCTCAACGGCTGTAAGATACATAATCAACCTGGTTCTGGGCGGTTTGTGTAACAGTTTAGGGGAAGACACTACTTGAAATGATGCACCACACAAAAGATTTTCAATGAAGACTAAACAAGTATTCTTGCAACTGAGTCTAAAAACAGATGTAGATTGTGTTGCACAATGACTTCAAGTTTAGGACAGAAAAAGCACAAAAATATCACGATAAAAATAAAGACTTTGTGGGAAATTTTCGAGAATCATAACACGATGCAAATACCATAAACGCGTAGTTTGCATGCTGCTCTAAGCTGGCCGGTAACTACAAAGGTAGACAATACAGGCAGTTCATAATTCGATATCAGCGCAATAAACATTATTAATACGTAAACCGACAATTTTCTTTTACAAACGTTTTACGTCTAATAGTAAATTTTCCCCAACAATTTTTGTGAAGCGCTTGCAAACCACGGTTTTGTAAAATAATTCATCATTATTATTTTTTACTTCTCGGATGTTGTAAAACGTCATCAGCTAAATCACTATAAAACATTTCATTACTTCAATGTAGTAGGCCTATGAATTTTTTATAGAATTGTAGCCACGTTGTTTCAACAAAGAAGCCATTTTTTGGAAGTATAAAGTTATAGAAAATAATTTGCAATCATGCAAATGTTTAGAAAGAATCTAGGAAGTCTTCTCACAATCTGGCACAAAATGATTATGTTTATTGTATCTCTGCAATATTTATTACGACAAACTTTGAAGCTTCGTTATAATCATTTTTATCTTTGAAGTCAAAAGTTAATTTTTTTTTTGGCCAGAAACATATTCGCTGCCTTGCTGATGTTGTCGGCTTTAGGCGTATTTTTTGTGCTTCAAACAATAAGGACCCAGTCACTCAGCAATCCAGTCCTTTTACATTGATTCAACATTTGTAAACGTTAAATTTATGTAGATTTGCTGACTGTGGGTTATTTCACATTTCTTTTGTTTACGCATGTTCCTCAATTCGCTGTTGCATTGTTTCGACGCTGGCGGACTAAAAATGTATTTTCAAATTGATTGACACAATCTTCAAACTTAGCTTTGTTGATGTAAATGCTGTATTTTTTGTGGATGTAATTTATGAGTCATGTTTATAAACAACCGTAAGCGAAATGACTTATGATGTAGCCTGCATGATATTTGTGATGCGACTTGACACAAATCCACAATTTCAAAAGCACCTAATTTGAACTTAGAAATTTCAGATAATTTCAACAACTTGTTCAATTGTCTTCTCTCTACTAAAAATATTCATACCACAAACTCAATTGTAGACCTAAAATACACAAACGAATATGTAAACAGCTATTCAAGCAGGCTAAGGTGTTACTTATGAGAAGTTTGGTTCCCTAAAACTAGAAGCTAGCCATGAGTTTTGGAAAGCATTAGTTTAGGACAAAAATGTAAAAGAACAAACGCAGTTTGTTTTTTTTCCAAATTCGTGTAACAATATTACTCTGATTGTAACTATTTTAGAATCAATGAGTAGCTTACAATAAGATTTGCTCGCAAGTCGTAAATCTTCATCAATGCAAGGCACACCGCACACACACTTCGTGCGGTTGATCGAGCTCTTTGTTATTCAGAACTTTGCATGAAATCGGATTAGCACGGTAATTAAGCAGCGGCAAGACAAATCAAAATTGTTGTTTTTGGGTACCTTTGCAAAAATTGAAATATCAAGTTTAACATATAAAATTTTGAAATAATGATTTTTCAAACTTATAGACAAATGATTTTTTTTTCATACCAGTGCAACTTCTGTTGAAATAGCACCAGCGGATAACACGTAACAACTGATTGAATTTGATCCAAAAACAGCCCCCCCTTGAGCAGTTAACTTCCAAAAAAAGGTTGAAAAGCAAAGGGTTAACTAATTACTCTATGATGACGAAACTTCAACACAACATAGTGTGATCACTTCAGTGTATTGTGTAAAAAATTCAACCACGTATAATTATAGAAACAACAAAAATATTTGACAACATTGACGGTGATCAGAGTGGTTCAAGGGTGCAAACGCGTTTGGACCCTTGAACTACCGGGTATGGACCCTTGAACCACTCTGATAAGTTTGACCTTAAAGATGTTTAGAGCAAACTTTTATGATACAATAAATACACTGTCAAATGCGCACACTGCTAACAGTTTGCAGAAATAGATTAAGCAATATTAAACTGCGAAATGTCGGTTCAACACTTTTTAATGTCAACTGTTTGTTTTGTTGTTCCTGCAAGTGGTGGGGAGAGGACAAAAACAATTGATGAGGCATCACCAGCTTCGCTAGTCATTTTATAATACTTTACACTCCACTTACAATACACAATAATTTCTAAAATAAAAAACTGAAACATGTTTATTGTCCCTCAATTAGGCATTGTGCTAACCCATGAACTATGTGGTTCAAGGGACAACACTTTTGGTGGATCATCGGTCAGAACTGTTGGTGACAAAGTTCCATCTTAGCTTTACTTAATTAGAATGAAGTAAAATCTAAATGAACTGTACTAAATCCTGCACTATATAGCCCATTACAATTTCTGAATTTTATATCTCGATGCTAGCTGTATTTAAGTTTCTGTAAAGCTCCAAACGCAAATGAGAAATTTTGCTGAAACACCTCAAAATCACACCCGCTCTCTAACTTGCAAAATTTTAAAAGATTCAATCTAATACTTTCCAAGAAGTACTATTGAACTAAATGCAACTTATTTAGTTGATAAAAAATCTACTATAAGGTTTTATTCGAATTTGGAAGGGGGTGGTTCATGGGTGAGGTATGGTCATGGGTCCATACCTTCCCATATCAGCTATGATACCTAAAGAGAGAGAGATATGAAATTTAGTAAATAATGGCATGGTATTCCTTTGATATTTGCTTTAACGCTGAAAATTGTGTCATTGGAGCGTGATTATGTTAGCCTACTTGTCTAGAGATTGAATGTTTGTCCTCGGAAGTTAAGATCATTACAATTTTATGAACAAGTGACCCACAAATGTTAGAAAAGTGAAAATTTTTTCTTAAATCTTCAACAACCCTGATGTAAAACTAAAAAAAAATTCCTATTTGTTACCTAAGTAATGTTCTTGATTGTTTATCACCAAATGAATCGTACAACTACAATTATGGAGTCAAATCATCATATAGTACATTAGTTCACTACAAAACTTACCATCTCTCAGGATTGGCTTTCATAATTATCGAAAGTGACCTGAAGAACAAGCGAAAAAACTTAGGCCACTGAAGTTCTTTAGATTTTCTTGTTAAATCGGCTTTTACAGGTGTATAGTTTGAATAAGAAACTTCTAATTAGCTTGTATTTCATGGACATCTTGATATTTAAGTCCGTTCAAGACACCCATTATTGCTTTATTGGGAGCTAAGGCTCTTCGATAAGTAACACAATGAGTGTTAACGCATCAAAGTTCTTATTCTTTTTGCTTTGACGTACCCGTACAATGAAGCCAGATTGCAAAACAAGGACAACAAAAGCTCCGTCTGCACATAGTCCTTCCAGTGAAGCTCAGTTTTAGAAACATGCAAATGGCAAACAAATCAGTTTACGACATTAAAATTATTGTAAAAAGATCTAATATCGTTGAAAAGCTCGTGCCCTCCATGAAAAGTGGTTGACGTTCAGAGAGAGAGAGAGATTTTTGTTTATTTTTCTTCCTAATACGAGTCGAGAAAAAGAAACACAATTACATACAAATCAAAATATCGCAATAGAAAGATCTGGCAGCACCGAACAATCTTGCGGTTAACCAGTCAAGGTGCTGCCTATTGCCGTTCACCAAGAGGAGCGTATAGGCTACCCCTTGGATAAGAACCACTGTTATAAACAACAGACAGCACCAGTAGGCGGGTCAATATAAGGTTTGACCCCAAAAAAAGTTTATACAAAAGGTTTTTTTTGTTCTAAGTGTATGATTAGGTTGTACTATACCCCAAAATAAAAGTTTACAAAAATCTGACCCCGGGAAAGTGGTCAATTTACATAATTTGAAAATGGTGACCCCCCAAATTTTTCAATGTACACCAAATTTTTTTTTAGTTTAATTAACCCTATTTGGACTAACGGGTGGACGGGTTCCGTCCATACCTAAAACTTTCATCGATTACATAAAAGTTACTGGCTCAAATTAGCTGAAGTTTTATGACTTTTCCTAAAAATTATTCATCTTTGTTTTAGTAATAAAATGACATTTTTATGTGGTATAGTTTTTTAGTTATCAGCAGTTTTTGACACCCTACTCCTAAAATTGCCAGGTCATCTGAAAAACTTTATCATCTTGTACAAGCAAGTTAGCAAACATTTGTATTGTTTTGTGCCTTCCAAGATTTACTGCGTGACCTACATGACTACTGACCATTTCGTATTACATGCATGACTGGACCGTGTGCCTTTTACGAAGATATTAACGATTTCAGGAGATTATGACGGAGACATCAGAAAAATTAAAAAAAAATGACTACTTTTAGCAAAAAAGCAATAGCAAATAACTGGTAGAGTATGTGTGTCCACTTAAAATTTTAACCAGTTTGTCAATAATTTTGCTTTAACTTTGCGAAAAAAGCAACCTCGTAACGTTTTTATATCAAAAATTATTAGCAAATGGAAGTGTGGATGGAATAAGTCCACACGTCAGGCCATTACCTCACAAAAATAGCTTAGTCCGAATAGGGTTAACACACTATAAATGTATTAAACACATATAAACATGGTATCTATGCACCAAATGAACATATCAGAAACCGTCTCTGATGTCATTATGATGTCAAGGAAGACATAGGCGTCGATTTTTTAACATTTAAGAAAAAATCTGAGGGGCAAGATGATAAAAAGTGTGAAATATGTAGCCAAATTTGAACAGTTCCATAAAATTACACTGTCAAAGCTACAAAAAAGAACAGAAAAGCAGGGTGGCTGCCCCCTCAAACAATTTCTAGTGGGGGGTGCACCCCACTGCCTGACGGGAATCGACGCCTATGATGGAAGAGTATATGCACTAAACGTCAGAGAATGTCAGAGATGAAGTACTATTTTTCAAGTTATGATTGTTACATTCTAGTAGTCGTCACAATTATCATTGGTACTGTCTGTGTCGTCTTGATCCAATGGAAGCACATTGTTTGGGTTTTCACAGTACACAAGTTGGCATTGTCCACAAGCAGAGGTACACAGAAATCCGTACCTCCTACATGTACATCGCCGTGTTGTGCAAGCGATCGTGCAATTACAATGCACAATCTTTAACAGATTGTCCGGTGCAGGGTTTTTCAGCGTCATTACTGGTGCGAATTGTTTGTCCTCAATCTTCCAACCCCAGCCAGTAGGGTCCAAATTGCTTTCTAGTCCTAACCATATCATTATTTGATAGTAAGCACACAGGAAATGGAATATTGTAGAAGATGCAGTTGGTGGGAATCGGGCTGGCGCAACGAAGGATGACACTGAAACTACTTTCTTTTTCAACACAGAATGTCGCAAAGATGCTTTCCAGCATCTTTGCTAGCATCCAGCATGCTTAAGATGCTTTCGATTTGCTTTCCAGCATAGAGTAGAACCATTGACTGTTTGCCATACTCTTCAATTGCATCCACCCTCTGGCCAGGTTTTGTAAATGCAAGTGCCAAGGATTCTAGCTCTTTGTCGCCTTTGGTGGCTTTCTGAAAGAGTGTTCTCTTTCCTATTCCGAAGATTCGTGATGTGGTATCGCATCCTGTAAACGCATGGAGGAAGAGTAACTGAGAACATAGCTGTTGTCCGAGACATTCCTTTAGGGTATTAATATTGTACACCCTCTAATCTTTAAACCTCTTGTCCGAACAAAAATACATTGTCTTCTTCCGACTGTCCATATGATAGAGGAGAAGGATCAAGAGATCTGTGTCTTCTCTAACCAGGGTTGTAGTGTGGTATTAAGAAGGTGCAATAGCTGCCTGAACAATATCATAGTCGGCATCTCCTTCAGCGTTTATAACTGTGGGGCCTTTCACTCGCAGTTTGTTGCTTATCATATTGATCAGCCCTTAGTTATTGCAGCCCTGCGGTGATAGGAATTCCTCCTTGTTTCCAGTGAAGACTGTTGCTGGAGTGAAGCTCACTTTTGGACGACTGTCGCCATCCCGCAATTGCGTAGGGTAAAGTCGACATAGCTATCCGCAATGGCGCCGTATGTGCTTCCCTTCGTCCATTGCACGCGATGCATGAGGGAACCACCATCAAGGACATACTTCTCGGTCTGTGGTGCTTCGTTGGTAACAGCCTCATCAGATAGGCTGCTTGCGTACTCATCGATTGCTTTAGCAAGCTGTGTTTTCTCTGGCTTTCTCATAATGTTGCTTGTCTCAAACAGGGCAGGTGGGAATGGGCTCAATTCGTATTCTAGAACCTCCTCTAGACAGGGCCTCTGAGAAAAGTTTTCACTAGGGGTACGAAGAATCATTCCGGGCCCCCCTCTCATTCCTGGCCCCCTTAGTCTTGAGCAAAACGCATGATGTTTACTTAGGCATATTGCACACCATCCAACATTTTATTGCAGGATTGTACATCTGTGCGAAATAATAGTATCAGGTTGCAATAAAACTATTATAATTGTTATTTAGTGTTTTGTGTTGTGCATATCATGTAAGCTGTCCCTCAACAATTTGTGCATCCTGCATTGAATTCGTGAATCAGTTGTTGATTGGGTTGTAGAGAGGTGTAGCTTGTAGGCTACAGATTTAATGTAAGATTTTTAAATTCAATTATTTATTTCTCTTAGATGTAACCTGTAATTATTCCTGATGAGGACACAATGTGGTGTCGAAAACGTTGGATTTAGTAGTTTTTTCTTGTTTTTGTGTGTTTAATAAAAAATGTTAAATCCGTTAAACTTACTAAGTGTTATATGTATCTGGTACAACAAGCCAAGCTCCTTACCAAGGCTCAAACATAACATCTTGTTAAAATATAATCAAAATAAACATCTGACCAATGCCCCCCCCCCCCCCCTCTGGACAGGAGAATAACCAACTTTTATGATATAATTTAGGGTGCTTTTAACAGAACATTATTGCACGTAAAGCATTAAATCGCCACTTTGGGACCCTGATTTGAGCGCAATGCACTCAATTATCTTTCCGGACCCTTTTGCTACATTACGGGCCCCAGAGGACTAAAGAATGACAACTTTTATGCTTGAATTCAGTTGTTTAGGATGGGTTTAACCAAACATTTTTGCGCGTAAACTAAAAAATCACAATTTCGGGCCCCCCAACAGGCTTGGGCCCTCAAGGGTACGCCGTACCCTTCGTACCCCTCTCATAGGCCCTGTCTCTAGAGAAATGTCACCTGCATTCGATATGACCAAAAGTCTCTGGAAAAGTAGGGCGGGATCGATGGATCTATCTTGGGAAACTTTGATGCAACATGAATCACGTAAAGTTTTCACTTTGTCCTTCCGTTTACTTGTATAATATGTAAAAAATGGCTGACCCTCCAACCAAAGAATAACAGACAGTTTTTTAACAGAAGTAGCTTCTTTCAACGAAAGTGAAGTTGTTCACGAAATTACGGCCAAGTTATCTGTCTCCGTATTGTGACATGGATTGTCGCGCAATCGTGACGTCATCATTGCGATGCACTGTCACGCTTGAGCGACAATCTCTAGTCATTCTTTCTCTAATTTTTTAACTTGTGTTTTCCAAACGTGCTTCGTCTTTCTTTTACGATGTGTGAATCTAACGGACGGACGTAATTAAGAGTGTGAAGTGACTATTCCACATCACAATTGAACCCGTCTCTTGTTAACAATATACCATCAATCTTCACTCAATACATGTGGAACTTGAGTCGAAAGTTAGGAAGAAGACAGATTGGATAGCAGCTCATACATAGCGGTTATCAAAAAGAAAGAACAGAAGTAATAATTAATCAGCGCGTACTTAAATTGAACAAATGCGTGGGAGACAAAAAGTAAAGCGAGGTTTCAACAAAGGTAACTCTAGGTCATACAAAGATGCAATACTACGTGTTAACTAAAGGATGTACATGACGTAATAGTTATGTTAATTAACTACTTTCCCAGGGTCGGATTTTTGTAGACTTTCTTTCTGGGGTATAGTACAACCTAATCATACACTTGGAACAAAAAAACTTTTTGTATAAACTTTTTTTGGGTTGCCCCTATATTTTTCATATATTGACCCGCCTACAGAGAGATATGCCTACAAGGCTATGGTTTGATGAACTATACAATTGCTTTATAACACGTTGTATCGTTTCATCAATTGCATTTATTGTCGATTCAACAGCAGGACAATCCAAGGAAACAACCACGTGCATTCTCAGAGTCGAGTATTCTCAGAGTGAGAGTCGTGTATTCTCAGAGCAGACGTGTATTCTCAGAGTCGTCACATGCTGTGGAACGTATACGAATCAAAACAAGAGACCTACTTGTAATCTGCAGGTCGCTGCAGCAGATGAAGTTTGTTAACCAATCAGAAAGCAAGATTCAAATCATCTGATTGTAGTCATGATACTCATGCACCTTAAAGGCCTACTAAATGAAAATTTCAAACCGGAAATAAGCATTAAAATACGTAAACAAGTTACAGCCAGAATGGTCGGTATAACAATTTCATCAGGTTAGCAATCTCATCAATAAAAGTTAGGCTTTAATCAACTCTTTTTTAATAGATTTTACAATGCCTTGTGCTGTTTTTTCCAATGCTTTACAGTATCTGCCAGTTTGCAACTGTTAGTAAAAACGGTATTGTAGTTGTAGTACTATAATGTAGTATACTTTACTAAAGGTTTTGGATACAGGTAATGCAAATGGGCAAGGTTCGGAGTTGAGTCAAGGCTTAGTGTTGTACATTGTATAAGTATTTCTAGCTTTGCACACAATGAGATTGTGAAAGTGTTTGTAGAGTCACAATCAGTTTGTTTGCCAGCAGTTACGTATTGACTGTAAATTTTAGCATAATGTATTAGAACTTGAAAATATGAGCCAACCAATATTTCAAAAAATAAGAAAAACCTTATGCATATCTGTAAATCAAGTAAGTTTTAATTCAATATATACAGTACTATGTTATAAGTCATAGTAAATGTAGCCTATATATAAGCAAAGAAACAAATCTGCCATTAATAATATCGTATTGAACAGTCAGTTAGTTCATGCAACCAGGAATTTACTTGAACTAATTTCTTAATGTAAAAAACAGATAAGAAAATAGATTTTTAAAACTTTAGTTAAAATGAGATTAGCTGGTAGCCCACCAGTAGCATATAGCTAGATACTGGTAACTTCCTACTAACGAGTCAAAAGAGAATTTAACTTATAACACTCAGTAACGTCAGTGCATTTAACATTTTTTATTAAACACACAAAAATAAACAACAAAAAACTACTAAATCCAACGTTTTCGACACCACATGGTGTCCTCATTAGATATAATTATAGGCTACATCTAAGAGAAATAAATAAATTAATTTGGAAATTTTACATTAACGCTGTTACCTACAAGCGACACCTCTCAACAGCACCATCAACAACTGACACACAAATTCAATGCAGGATAGCCTACACAAATTGGCGAGGGACAGATCACATGATATGCACAACACAAAACACTAAATAATAGTTTTATTGCAGCCTGATACTATTATTGCGTACAGATGTTCATTGTCCAATTTCGCAGTAAAATGTTGGATGGTGTGCAATACGCCTAAGTAAACATCACGCGTTTCGCCAAAGACAAAGGGGGCCGGGAGTGAGAGGGAGGGCCTGAATGACTCTTCGTACCCCTAGTGAAAATTTCTCTCAGAAGCACTGTATCGAGATGCTGGTTACCACAAGGAAGCAACATTTTCGCCAAAGCGTGGAAACTTATCAAAATATGTGCGCGAATTTGGAGGCAAAATACGCAACGCAAATGAAGGGAAACAGAAACATAATGAATACCATTGTTAAGATGCGATGTTAGAAGATGCAAAGATGTGTTATTTCTAGGTCGAACTGCTTGAGATTTTGCGGTCAGTCCAAATTCATTAGTTAGTTTATTGCTGTACGAGTCAGAAACAAGTTAGGTTATCCGTTTATTAGCCAAATTATTAGACAAATTTTTGGAATACGATGGCTGCAAGAAATATTAAATAAGTTGCATTTCGTCAGACTAATAAAATAATGGCGTAACTCATTTTTTCTTGGTTTGAGATAATCGAAAAAAACTGTCTACACGGTTGTTTTTATCATATTAATTGTGCAGTTAAGCGAAAATAGCATGTCGACACAAGTACAATGAGCATGTATACTTTGATTTGCTTCATTTTGCATCCCATAATGTGCTGGGATGACTAGGTCATTTTCTGAATGCACAGACATGACTTAGGCCATTTGATATTTTGACTTTATCAATATGAGTTTTTTAACGGCGACATAATAACAGTAATAATACCACTGGAATTAACAGGAAAATCCCTAATAGCAACTCCAACCTAACGATAGGAGTTATATTTCATGCTAGACTGCATATTTCGCCTAAAAACAGTTCAGAGTAGCCAAGACAAGCTGAATAAATTATCAGTGATGAGGCAAATTATCAAAAAGGGAGTGGCACCCTGTTGGCATAACATGTTTCATAGATTGGAGGTCATTGTATTTCCTCAATTTGATTGGAAGATGGTTTAAAAAAATAGGAATCCATGTACTGTAGTGTCGCTTAAATTTGTTTGTGACCGCTGTGGCAGATCCTCTCACTGTGCAGCCTCACATAATGAGACCTTGTACAATACCTTTCCACTGCTTTCATGATTCAGGCCTCTAAGATCATGAACCGTGAGATCTCCAGCTTTCTTTCCAGGCCTGATCTTCAACAAGCATCATCCATCGATTTTAATAAAATCACTGTGTTGTATTCTCTGTACATTGTTGGGATGCGGTCTGATCCTGGCATTCTGGATGATAATTTTGTAAGCTCTCGTCATAAAAATGTTGTTTACCAATTTTCGCTTGATAGTACTATGTGCAATGTGCATGCTATCGCACTCCGTTTGAGTGTGACCAGCTACGAGGTAGCCTACTTCTGAGTAAGTGATGTCATGCTTCCATGCAAGGGCACAGTAGGCACTAGAGACATTAGAGTTTCTATTTTGATATCCACACCCATCACTCCAAATAACTATCTCCTCCAGACCGGGGCTTCCAGAAATTACCCGTTTGAAATGATTAAACTGCAAGAAAGCGATTTCATTCCAAATAGAGCAATAAGCACTTTTTGATTCAAGATTGAATAGTGTAAAATTGTGTAGGCCCATCTGCAGCTTGGTTTTACAGTACATACTGCTTGCCTTAGTTTTGGGACACAGAAGTACAGCCTGTGAATCCATTGTTCATACGGATTTAACTGCGCTAGCGGACTCTTTGTCTATCATCTTTTCATCTCAAGCTTCATTCTTCAACTTGATATGGTCATCGTACTGTTCCTTAGTAATATTACTGTGTTTGAATGAAACACACACGTCGCACTGATCCTTACTTGGTATGAACAGAGCACCCGTCATCCCGTTGCAACCAGTTCTCCCGAATCTCCACGTTTCGATTTTATTGGACCGCAGTGGACATGGATCTGGCCAAGAGTGTGTGTGTAGCCCTCGCGTAGTCCCCTTAAACAACCATACAAGCGAATGGCCTTTGTCTCAATTTAGACTAGGACCAAACAAAGCCCAGTGGCGATGATCACGGGTAACGGGGGCAAGCTTGGTAGAGTTGGAAGCCTCCAGCCCGGTTTCACACATTGGCGGCGGATCTATGATGATCCTCTCCCATTGTCTTTTGCCACGTCTTCCATCATAGACTGGGCCTCCAAAGCCACACACGACATTACCATCCACAGCCAAATTCAATTTGACGACAAACCAGTGCTCGGACACGAGCTGGAGCCGACGATAAAGACGGAGAATTCTCATCATGATTTACTTCACTAAAATAGGCTGTGCTCAATGATCGTGTTCCTGATGATTCAGCAAGCTCTATGTATTGCCGATGAAGTTGGATTATGGTAGTTCAAGGGTGCAAGAATTTTTTCTTTCTGTATGTTGTGACCTTTCTACAATAATGAGAATCTACAGTAGGCAGGTCATTGAGAAATTTCGCCATAAAGTGATATTCCTCTTTTCCCATTTTAGCACATTTACCTACACATAAACGTCAATTCATACGTGTTGAAGTCTATGTTTTCCTATGTTCTCCTTCTCACATCAGTGAAACTCAAAAATGATGGCGAAGAACCAGCAACGAGCTTATAAAGTTGCTAAGTGTGATATTAAGTTGAGAATTAATTAAGTGCCCAACAATGGCTTTCTACAAAAACCTGCCATGGGTGCAAGAAGACTCCGAGAAACGGTGCATTGAGAAGATCTGCCCTGTATCACAGTGTGATGTGATAAGTCGCCCTATCAGTCTGATACTACCAAGACAGGCATGGGTGCGCCTTAACCGTCTCCGTACGGGCGTCAGGCTTTTCCGCTCAACCATGCACCAATGGGGAATGGTCTCTTCCTCCTCCTGTAAATGTGGTGCCGAGGTACAGACCGCAGACCACATCACCAATGACTGTTCTATCCTCAAGCCACCTAACGGAGAGAAAGGTCTGCGTGTCATGGATGATGACACCAAAGCCTGGCTGCTCTCTAGTAGCCTTTCAGTGTAGTCCGGGAACATCGTGAATCTGGGGTAGTAAAAGCATGGACCCTCGGCCCCAAAAGCTCACACACGACGACGAGTGCTAGGAAAATGAAGCTTCTCAAAGGAACAGAAAGAAAACAAATTGATTTTAGTAGGCTAGTTACTTGGAAATGGCCAAGATTACGATACATAGAACAGCAAAAAACGTAATTATTTTGTGCTAAATTAATCGTCTAGGCTTGTGATGAAGTGGGAGCTCTACTTATGAACAATTTAGATCGTCGTTTGCTGAACATCTGCTCTGTTGGAGGAAAGCTTTATTTCCAGCAAACGATTAAAAAGATTTGTAAAATGGCCTAAGTCATGCGTTTGAGTTAGGCCATTTGACATTTTTACGAAAAAAACACTTTCTCGTTAACGTAGGTCTTAGAAAATTATGTGGCAGATGCGCTACATTTTAGGGACCTACAAAACACTAATATCTCAATTTCGTCAAAAAGTGAGTTACGCCATTATTTTATTAGTCTGACGATTTTTATATGACGAATTTACATTTTTTTTTAGTGTGTGTCTTAATTTAATGTATTAGGTATTGCTTGGTTCACTTATATAAAATCTAGCTGTATTCTAAGTAGAAGTGCTTTCGTGTTCAAAATGCATGGCAATTTATGTTGGTTTTTCGCAACGTTTGTCATCACAGATGCGCTGAACGATGCGTTTTCGCAACGTTTGTCATAGCGTGAGCCTTCGATGTGCGACCGCTCTGCATTTTATTATAGATTGATTGCTGTTGATAATGAAATATGCTAATCTGTAAATAAAGTTTTCTTTACAAACTATAATCTGACCCAACTCAATTCATCTGCTATCTATCTTTGAATGTTTTATAACATATTACATTACTTTCGTAAATAATTACAGTAAAACAAAAATCTCATGCAAAAATATTTAACCGCTATTCAAGTTAGAATTCATTTGTAAATTAAGAATTATATTTTAATTATTAAAATTCTACAATGTGCTTGAAAGATCTGTTGAAGGTTTTCAAGTAATACCCCACAAGCCCGACTTATCTTCCATATCATAGCAATTTTTCAGTGTTACAGGAATTCTTTTGTGCTAACTGTTGGCCAAATTTAATGATTGTTGTCGAAAGCAAATTACATTGTTGTTCTACTTTTCTAATTCTAGTTTTCCCACACATTTGGTTAATTATTTTGTTTCCATTGTTAGGAAAAAGAGATTGGATGAAGTGTTGGAAGAACTTGAAAGATTCTATGACAAAGAAAGTTTTGAAGAAGAAAATGATGATTACATCACTGTCATTCAAACGTCTGAAGAAATTACAGTGTTTATCGCTCCACCGGATAATGGAAATATCACTGATGAAGGTTCAGGTTACGAAGGAAATGTGCAGCTGGGCAATTTACCGCGTGATCAGCTTACGGCTGAAGCTATAGTGGCAAGGCCCCGCACCTGGGTTCCTAACGCTCCAGCAAGAAAAAAGCCAAGACTACGAAAATGGGTCAATGAAAGCTTGCCCACATCTAACATTGAGCAAAATCACACCCTATCACGGCCGTCTGTAGCTGCTGGAGGTAGGCCTCGACAACTCGGCCGTTAGAGGTAGGCCTATATCCGCACATTGTATAACATTGATAACATAAAAAAAAATTTAAAAAAATAATACTGAACTATAAAGTGCAAGCATAATTGGGAAGCTACTGAAAGTTTGAAAACGTTGCGATAATAAGTAAGGCCCAAAATAGTGCACTAAATTTCTAAAAGTGTCGATTTCGACACCTTCTAGTGTTAAACAAACCCCATTTGTTTAGCCTGGAATTACCACCGTAACAAAGCTTCCCAAAGTTTTTAGTCAACGTGGAGCAAGCCAAGTTTGCCAAGTAACGTCTAGCTTTATAGAAAGAAGAGAGCTCGTGACCCAAGTTGGCATCATCGGTGCCAGCAGAGTAGCACTGCCGCCAGTTTGGAGAGAAGTTGAGTGAGAAGTTCTTTTATTTTGCATCATCAGCACATGTAAAAAAAAAAAACAGTACAAAATTACAATGTGAACTAGGTTGCTTACTGATGATGATGGAGTGGCGGAAGGACCGGACTGGTCATCAAGTCTGCCACACCCGTGTGGTGTCATAGCTTATTTGACATGGAACGTTGCTTTTTCCGTCGTTAATAACAACAAACAAAACCAAGAGGAAGCCAAAACGAAAACTTTTGATCGAGAGTTATTCTAGTGATGAATCTTTGACCTCTGAAATAATGCATTTAAGTGATGACATGTCTAGTGAAGAAGAGTGTCCACTTCCTATTCCAAAGAAAAACCAGAAGTGGGGGACTTTGTACTGGTCAAATATGATTCAAAGAGGAATAAACAGTTTTTGTTTTTTTTATGTCGGTGAAGTGGTCGATTTCGAAGAATCTAACAATCGTCGTCGTATGAGCTTCTGGGGCCGAGGGTCTATCCTTTTACCACCCCAGATTCACGATGTTCCAGGACTACACTGGAAGGCTGCTAGAGAGCAGCCAGTCTTTAGTTTTATCATTCATGACGCGCAGACCTTCCACTCCGTTAGGTGGCTTGAAGATGGTACAGTCATTGATGATGTGGTCTGCGGTCTGTACCTCGGCACCACATTCACAGGAGGAGGAAGAAGCCATTTCCAATTGGTGCGTGGTTGAGCGGAAAAGCCTGACGCCCGTACGGAGACGGTTGAGGCGCACCCATGCCTGTCTCTGTAGTGTCAGGCCGATGGGGCGTGTGTCGGCGTCGGGGATGAATGAATAGAGTCTGGTGGTGCTTGACCTCCATTCAGAATTCAATTTATGGTCCGCCCAAGTAGCCACAGAGATGTCTTGTTTATCAGCTTCGTTGATCAGAAGCCGAGCGGCTGGCACGAATGGGTGTCTTGATTTCAGTCGGCGGGGGTGCCCGTTTGAGAAGGCAGAGATCTTGTTGTGGAGAAGATAGTTAGGCTCCAGTGCCCGTCGACCGAGGGACAGAGTTGCTTCTTCGACGGAGAGGAACAAGAATTTGACATTAAATTTTATAGAAAGAACTCCAAAGGTCGCAATTCATTTGTTGAACCACAACTCGAAGATATCCACTCTGTGGAAAGCACAAGGGTTGTCATGGTGTTGCCAAACCCTGTACGAATCGGAAGATCTAAATGTCAAATGGCGGCCTAAAGATTTCTTATTGTTCCGGCGGGTCACTTGCCCTCTTGATTATAATTGTGATGAATTTTGTAACTTGGCTGACTGAATTAAGCAACTTTGAATTTGCGTTGTTTCACTGTTCTACGTGACGTGGCTCTGATGACAAAGACGTTAGACTGATGACTAAGACGTTTAATCTCTGATTGTCGCATTTGCCGCGTGCCGGGAGCTGTGGCTTCTGGAGACTATTTGCCATTGTGTTGGGTTTCATTTCATTATCGAAATAGCAAGCTAGAGGAATGCCAATGTGTACCACGGATTTAAGTTATCGTTGTTAAAGCCATTATAAGTTTATACAAAATCAGGTTTTTATCCCAACTCACTAACTCAATAAATCAAAAAACAACTAGAAACAATTGCAAGTATGGTTGAGGCAGACAGAGGAGGGATTGTAGGAAAGCAGTGAGCACCTACTCTTGTAACCAAAAATAAAAACCTGATTTACCTTTCGACAACTGAAGTAAAGAAGTTATAAAGTATCTAAATAACGAAAATTGACAGAATTAAAAGAACAAGAACTAACTTAAAGACTAACAAATTTAAATTTCAATCAAGGAAGACTTCAGAAGGGGTGGTCAGCACATCCTTGCAACGAAGGAACTTTAATAAATTTTAATTGTGTTGTAAACTGAAACTCTACTGTAGCCTAATTGTGTATAATAACTTGTGTAAAGTATACTGTATTGTTTGTCAAGATTATAACTCAGAGAGCGGTATGTTCCTAATTTGTGTTGTTTACGCTGTCCATTACGTTACGTGTGTCGCTATTACTGTGTGTAGGCTGAAGTGTAAATTCTTAAATGTGATAAATGGAAGGTGATAGTGGCCATCCGGTGTCTTGTACGTTTCCCGCTGGCAGTGGGACAGGGGACGCTGCGTCTGGGGGTGGTTCGGCGGACCACCCAGACGTTGGGCAGGTGTATCCTCATGGGGTTCATGGCAGCCTTACCCATGCTGATTCCACTGCAGAAGCTGTGCTCAGGGACGTCAGACATAAAAAAGAGAGGTGCTGCGGGGGTTGGAGAATTAAGGAGAAGTCTCCCCATGGTACAGGATGAAGCGTCTTTAGAGCGAGCCTTGGTTGGTATGGCGGAGGTAGAAAGCAACTTTGGAGAGTTGTTGAACCTAGCGAATAAACTGGAGGATAGCACTATGATATCTGAAGCTAGAGAACAGGTCAGAACAGAAGTTGAAGAGTTAAGACAGGCTTTGAAACAAAAGCAATCTCTAGCGTATCTCTAGTGAAACAAAGCAAATCTCTAGCGTATCTCTAGCCAAACAAAATCAAATCTCTAGCAGTCACGGTCATGTCAATAGAAAAATAACACCCAGTATGTCCAGGGGTCGTTCCCGCCGTTCCAAAGAAGAAGAAGAAATAATTGATATCAGGCTCGAAATGGAGAAATTGTAGTGGGAAAGACAGAAGCAGGTAAACAAAGCCAATGCTGAAGAAGCCGAAATTGAAATGCAGATCCAGGCAGCCGAACTGAGAGCAAGGCAAAGTAAACTTGAGCTGTTTTCACAATGTGGATCAGACCAAGGGTCGCAGCATGAGCCACGACGGCCTACGGCCAGTTGTCTCGGAGTCACCGATCACATCCCTACCGCAATAGAAAAGATCCGGAGGTGGGACGCTGTCATTCTCAATCCGCCTAGGAAATCCGAAGACACTCATGGGCCGCTGGCATAGATGCCCAACTTAAACAGAGCAAGTTAAACGGGAGAATTCATTGGAACCGCCAGACAGAGAAACCCCCCTAAGAAAGCTATTTTCCGGGAACGCCCTCGCAAACAAGGATAGAACCTGGACCAAAGATCATGTTTTGACAAAACTACACGGGGGACCATGGGGCCGCTGAAAGAGAACCTCATTATAATCAAAGTGATTTTTATAGAGAGAAGGATGTGAAACCGTCACAAACATACCCTTTAACTGTAAGGAAAGATCTTAAAAGTGATAAATGTAATTCACCACTAGTTAAAAATGATGGCCGTGAAACTAGACATTTTATGACACCCCCGCCAGGGGTTAATGCAAACAGAGGTGCTGACGATCAACAAAACTGGTTATATAAATATCATAATTGTCGTAATTTCTATGACAGGGCAGCATTGATCGACTATGACGGCAACAACATGCCGTTTATATATTTTTTAAATCGTATTGAATCACTAATGGAGAGTTGCCCATTTGAGGGAAATTGGCGGACTTTACTACAGGCAACCTTTGTACGTAGCGCCGCGCAAACCATTTCAAACTTAGCATGGGGTACTTCTGGTTGGAGCGAAAAGGAAAGGACCGACATGTCGCTGGATCGCTTGTCGCAGCGCTTTGGCATTAGAGGCGGATTTCTCGCGGAGCCGGAGATTCGGCGGATACGGCATGGCAATAAATTATCTGGGATGTCATCATCCTCAATAAAGGAATTCAAAGACGAGCTGGCTCAGTGTACCTTCTTCGCTAGGGCGTATAACCAGCGTCATCAGCTAGAAGGACGTTTTGTACTAGACTTGGCAGGTCGATTACATGGATATGTGAAGAAAGACTTTTGTGCTATCTGAAAGAGCAATATAGTAGCACCGAGGAAACAAGCTTCCAAAGCCTAATGGATTTCGTAAATTGGGAAGAGACGTGTCGCTCTACGGACTTCGCCATACGCTTAATGGAGGAAGTCGTTGCTACAAAAGATACAAAACCGTCGGCGAGTGATAATCACATTATACTTATTTGTCAAACCTCAGCATCATCATCATCATCATCATCATTTTCAGCCTGTGAGAGCCCACTGAAGAGCGTAAGCCTTCCCCTTTTCATGCCAATTTACATGATTATGTGCTAGTTGGTACCAATTGGTTGTATTGCATTGTTTATCAATGTCGTCCCTCCATCTCACTTTTGGTTTTCCTTTCTTTCTTTTGGTTTCTCGTGGTGTCCATGTTGTTAATTTTTTAGTCCATCTATTGTCCTGACATCTTGCTATATGACCTGCCCAGGACCATTTTAGTTTCTTGATTGTGCTTACTATATCTCGTAATTTCGTTTGATTTCTGATCCATTCGGCAGTCTTTTTATCTCGCCATGTTAAACCCATCATGATTCGTTCATGTGCTCTCTGCATAGTTCTTAGTTTAAGTGTTAATTTCTTTGTAAGGTTCCAAGTTTCTGCACCATATGTAGCGGTTGGAAGGACGCATTGATCGTAGACTTGTTTCTTGAGAGAAAGGGGCAGTTTTGATTTAAATATCGAACTTGCTCTTCCGAAGGCTTGCCATCCAAGTGATATTCTTCTTTGGATTTCATCTTCTTTATTGGAGTTGGTTGTAATTTTTTGGCCAAGATATATATTGTGATTAACTTTTTCGATAGTCGCTCCGTCCAAAAGAATATTGCTGCCGATGTCTGCCAGTTTGTTATACTACATAACTTTCGTTTTGTTAAAGTTCATATGAAGGCCAATCTTTTTGGTTTCTGTATTGAGTTCACTTAGCATTGTTTGTAGTTGTTTAGGTTGCTCATATATAAGGATGATGTCATCAGCAAAACGTAAATGGTTTATGTATTCACCATCAATTTTGATTCCTTTTTCTTCCCAGTTAAGTTGCTTAAAAATTTCTTCTAAGGCTGCTGTAAAAAGTTTTGGAGATATTGTGTCACTTTGACGTACCCCTTTTTGAATCTGAAATGATTCGGAGTCTTTGTGCAGCCGAATTATAGATGTATTTTTTTCGTAAATGTTTTTGAGAAGCTGAGTGTATGATTGGTCAATTCCTTGTTTTTCCAGTGCTGAGATGACAACTGATGTTTCAACAGAGTCAAACGCTTTTTTTATAATCTACTAGTCCAAGGCAGAGTGGGATGGTATATTCGTTTGTTTTTTCAATTAATTGGTTGATAGTATGCAAGTGGTCCATGGTTGAAAACCCTTTCCTAAAACCTGCTTGTTCTCTCGGTTGGTGGTAGTCCAAATCTTTAGCAATTCTGTTGGTAATTACTCGGGTAAAAAGTTTGTAAATTGTTGGAAGAAGACTAATCGGACGATAGTTTCCCAAGTCTTTTTGGTCTCCCTTCTTATGAAGAAGTATGATGATAGCATTCTTCCAGTTAGAAGGAATTTGTCTTGTTTTAATACATTCTGTAAACAGATGAGCAAGAGGTGATAAAATTGTTTCTTCTGCATCTTTAATTAGGTCAGGCGTGATATTATCTTCACCAGGCGCTTTATTTCGTTTCATCTGACCAATTGCATGCTTTATTTCAGAGATATTTACTTCTGGAATGGGTGCTAAAATTTGAGATTTATCACTGGATTTGTCGACCTCCCCTTGACCCTGATTGCTGCTAGCATAGAGATTTTGATAGAATTCTCTTGTTCGTTCTATTATCCGGTTTCTGCATTTCGTAATAGAGCCATTTTGTTCTTTTATTCCAGTCATATGAGTTTTTCCCAAGCTGAGCTTCCTTTTGACAGATTTAAAACCTCGACCTTTCCGGACTGTTTCTTCAGCATAGCATAGCATAACCTCAGCATAGCCTGTCAGAAATATCACCCAAGGTAGCAGTCGCGGGTCTGGCTCTAGTTCTGGGAGCCAAGAAGAAATGTTTGGTAGCCGCTCTTTTGAGGGTACGAAGAAGGACATACTTTGTATCTATTGTGAGAGTAGGAATAAGCAGGAGCGTCACAGACTACCCAATTGTCCCGAGTTCCTAAACTTGACGCCGTCGCGACGCCGGGATGTCATCGCCACGACTGGTCGTTGTCTAAACTGTCTACGTGTACGACAAGAAGCAAAAAACTGCACCCAATCATGTAATTGTAAGTGCTGTGGTGAACATTTCGGATTTAAGCACTATTATCTACTGCACAAAGCCTATGTGAATCCTCAAAGAACATCGGGCAATGGCAATGGTCATAGAACGGCACCTGCTGTCACTAATCGTAGTGTAAGCATCGCTCATAAGAGGGCAGTGTTTAATCGTGTCACGGCTGGGCGGGTCATGAACCCATCTAATGGAGAAACCACTCTGGTTTACGAAAAGTAAGAAACGAAAGCAGCTACAGGCAAACTATAGCCAATGCCAAAGATGTGGCCCCTCGGTATGCCAAACACATTCTACTAGATTGTGCCAAAGTTGTTTTACACATGAGCTTTCGAACTAAATGTAAAAGTCTGCAAAACCTTTTGTACCAAGCTAAAGATTGAAAATTTGTTTGATTAGTAGGTCCACTGCTATTGTATTTAGATGCAACTTATCGTGTAGGCGTATTATATAGCCTATAATATGCTGTCATAGATTTAATTGTATTTTTTTAAGTGCAAACATTACAGTTATTTCATTTTTATATTGGTCATGATTGTATTGTAAACATCAATGCACTACAAATAATTTGGCTTGTTAGTGTATATTATTAGTGGTTAGTTATTGTCATGTTGTTAGTTGTCTTGCTGTTAGTTACTATCTTCTTGTTAAACAGTGCTTATATTTTAGTGATTACTTACTTACAAAATTCTTTTACCACTTGATATTCACTAGTCACCTTGTAACAATTTCTGATGATTGATATTAGGCTAATTTATTATTATCAACAATGAAAATCATCTGCATTATATATCTCATCAATTTAACGCGAAAATAGTTGCGAACAAGCCCAGGATCAACATTTTTGAATAGTTGACAATTAAATCTATTCTAGAATAGTCATGACGAATCCAGAATAGCGAATCTGATTTAGTTCTACTAACTAAAGAAAAGTGAAACAAAACCAAAACAATGACAAGGTTTGCTTTTAGGCAACATTATACCCAACTGCAATACAGGGTTATCACAGTCCTTTTCATATTTTCACCTGCTAAATTCGAACTTCGTTATTTGATGACTCTGCATTGGAAAATAACTTCTGCGTGGACTTTGCAATATAGGCGCTATACCAAAGTCGCAATGTTCAATCCGCCGCTAGTCTCAAGCAGGATTTTATTTTTTTGTTTCAATGCAAAGTCAAACAGGCATAAAATAGAAAATTTTAAATGCACAATATTATGAACTGTAAACATGTGTTGCATTGCAATGGATTGCAATACAAAATTTAATAATTTTCTGATCTTATTTTTGATTGTAGTTATAAAAAACTTAACTGCAAAGACCGTAAAAAATAACAAAAAGAATTTAAATGCACAATACCGTAGTTGTAGGGGTATATGAAGTTCTACTAAAGTTCTGGAGATTTCCAATCTAGGCTATTGAAAGTTCCACAATCTTGCTTGGATTCGTCCACTTGAAGCTTCAAGCACAGATCGACTGTCTTTAAAATCTTCTTTCTTGCCAATGAATGTCAATGCTGTTTTTCTTCAGAACCAACAAAGAAACGTCTTTAATTTTTAGCTTGAAGTTCTTCAGTACCAACTGAGAAGAAATGTCTTTAGTTTTCTTATGCTTTAAGTTCTTCTGCACCAACTGAGAAGAAATGTCTTTAATCTTTTGCTTCTGTAGACTACCAACTAACAACAATCGTCTTTATTAGTTTGCTTCCGTAGCCTACCAACCAACAAGATTGTCTTTATTATCTATGGTCACAGCGGTAAACCATAATCTCTTCGTGGGAAAATTGTAACATAAAGTTCCCGGATCCGTTCGTCTGTATGCAATGACCGAAAGAAACACTCTTCTGAAAACGTCTATTCAATAATTGTATTTCTGTAAAAATAGCCACTTTCTTTCGAAATTGGAACGCAACACGGTACGCCACTAAAACTTGTCACTACGATACAGACTATTTAAATAAAGACGAAATTTCGTCTAGTTGGTATAAGCACAAGCAAAACCGCTTCAATATGCGACCAACTCTTCAAGCAACAACTTTACAAATGACGAGAATAGATTGCAAGATTCCAAACGCACGTAAGCATCTTCTGTGACGTAATAATGATAAGCATTATGAAGCTATTCAAGCAACTGCCAAACTTGGCTTACACCATATCTCGTAATTCAAGATTTAACGATGACGTAATGTTATGCTACAGGTGCAATGTTTGACAAGTCTGACGAAGTATGTTGCAATCTCGGCTCACTTTTTAGGAATTTCCATGACGTAAGATGCCAGCTAGGTTAAGTAGACCATAGCGGTTTTATGTGACGTTTCATTTGGGGAGCGATTGTCTGGAACATAGCGACCCAAATTTAAATGAAAATGATTTTCAACTTTTACATGCGACCCCATTTTGTTTTTCCCAAAATTGTAAGATAAATTTAACATTGCACTGTCTTTAACTTTTCGGAAAAGGTGCTTTTCAGTCCAGAGTGTCGTTACAGTTGTAGTGCAAAGTCAAATTTATCTTACAAATTTTCATTTATGCATATTGCAGATTGAATCCCTGATGAGGACACACGTACGTGTCGAAAACTTTTGAGTTATTATGTTATAAGTAGGGCAAGTTTTTGTTGCACTGAAATCGTGAAAAAGTTGCACTTAATTTTAACAAAAGTTGCAGTAAAAAGTTGCATTTATTTTATTTACCTTTTTACCATTTATTTACTTCGAAAGTCTAGATACAACCTGTTTTCGTTTATGCGGGCTTGGCCAAAAGCCTTCGGGCAGTGCGTGGTTGGCTGGGGTTGTCGAACTTCTAGCTTACAAGCAAACTGTTGCGTCATAGCTAACGTTGAGATGCAGCTAATCCATCACATAGCTCTTTGTTATGCAAATCAAAGAGAACAGAACCATACTAGAAACAATTTAATCGCATATTTTTTAAATCACTCCTTGACATTTTGCTCAATACTTGAGAAAAGTTGCAATAAAAAGTTGCATGAAAAATAGAAAGAAATTGCAAAAAGTATCAATATAAAATTCCTACAAACAGCTAAAACATCATACTATACATAAATTCTGGGAAAACAACGAAAACTATTAATACTACAAAAAGTGCTCAATGCTAAGCAAAAAGGCAAAGCAGAGCAAATTAAATCAAATATAGTTATTACTATCTGAAGCCTTTACAAATTGTTTCACCTAACGGATCATCAGAAGGTCTGAAAAAACATGCAAACAGTAATGAATCGATAATTTTGAAAATATATTAAATATTACAACTGTAATTTAATCTGCCAAAAAAAAATCTCTAAACCTGTAATTACTGAGAAGATATTAAATATTACAACTGTAATTTAATCTGCAAAAAAAAACCTCTAAACCTACCTGAATTCCTGAAAAGATATTAAATATTATAACCGTAATCCAATCTGCAGAAAAAAAACCTCAGAATTACTGAGGGCTACCTCCATTCGTTACCACAAAGTTTCAATCAGTTTGTCCAAATGGAAACCAAACAACATGATGGCAACATCTGTGACATCACAAAGAAGCAAAATGCATTTGTGATGATCAGTGCAACCTGTAGGGACCTGAACAAAATTAATGAAAAATGTTTTTAAACCTGTAAAAATTAAATGAGATTTATAACCTGTAACTCATTTAATAAGGAAATCATTAAATAAGGAAATCAAAACTCGATGTAAACAACTGAAAGAACAATGGTGGAACCAACAGTGTGACGAGATTGAGCGTAGACCATCCATTGCTCACATCCAAGTGAAGAAGATGCAAAAGAACTCTGTGCACTCCTGCACAGGCTGCATCAAAGCCAAGAACGGTAACATCTTGCTGGAGAAGGATGAAATCCTCGAGAGATGGGCTGAATATATCAGAGACTTGTTCGACGATGCTCGTGGAAACAAACCTGCGATATCGAAAGAGATGGATGGACCACCGATTCTAGAAAGTGAAATATGTCACGCTATAAAGAAAGCCAAATTGAAAAAAGCTCCAGGTCTTGACGCTGTGCATACAGAAACCCTTAAGGTTTTAGACGATTTTGGAATAAAAAAGTTGACTGAAATCGCGAATGAGATGTATGACAGCGGAAAAATTCCAGAGGACTTATTACAATCGATCGTTATCACATTACCGAAGAAACCTGGGGCGATTGATTGCGAACTACACCGCACAATCAGTCTAATGAGTCATGTCACCAAAATTTTTCTGACCGTTTTACTCCATCGACTGCGCAGATGCACCAATCCCGAAATCTCAGATGTGCAATGCGGATTTGTGAAAGACAAAGGAACTAGAAACGCCACATTCCTAATAAGAACACTTGCTGAGAGGTCGATAGAACACAGGGAAGACCTGTACCTCTGCTTTATGGACTACAGCAAAGCTTTCGACCGCGTTAGACATGAGCCACTCATGGAGATGCTTGACAGCTTAGACACAGATGGTAAAGACCTTCGACTTCTCAGAAATCTCTACTGGGATCAATCAGCAGCAGTCCGGATAGATGGCGAGCTGAGCAAGTGGACACAAATTCGGAGAGGTGTTAGACAGGGGTGCGTAGTTTCACCTGATCTTTTCTCACTCTACGCCGAAATGATCTTACGACATCTAAATGACGAAGAAGGCATCTCTGTAGGCGGACAACACTTCAACAACATAAGATACGCAGACGACACAGTACTAATCGCCACATCAAACTCCAGTTTACAAAATTTACTCGACATAGTCTTTAAGCAAAGTGAGAACCTTGGACTTAATTTGAATGCAACAAAAACCTTCTGCATGACCATCTCATCAAAAGAAATAACTCCAGTATGCACTATCAAAATACAAAATACAACAGTCTCACAAGTAAATAGTTTCAACTATCTGGGTTCTATGGTCACTTCGAATGGTCGATGCTGGAGCGACGTAAAATCGAGAATTGCACAATCCAAACAAGCTTTCATCAAAATGGACAAAATACTGAAATCTAATTCAATCTCTCTAAACACTAGAATAAGAATTTTACATGTGTACATTTGGTCAGTTCTGCTATATGGCTGTGAATCTTGGACTGTATCCCCGAAGATAGAGAAGAAGATAAACAGTGCTGAAATTTGGTTCATTCGTAGAATGATGGGAATTAACTGGATGGATAAAATCACTAACGAAGAAGTGTGGAGACGCTCTGGGTGCACCCCTGGCGTCCTCATCACAACTATCAAAAAAAGGCAAATGACATTTATCGGGCATGTCTACCGCAAACGCGGAATTGAACACTCGGCAATGATGGGGCGATTTCCTGATCAGAGGCACCGGGGACGTCCACGTTTGGAAATCTTCAAAAATCTTTCAACATGGACAAACCAAAATTTTGAAAACCTAATTAGAAGTATGGACAATCGATCGTTGTGGAGACTCACGGTAGCCGACGCCTTATTCAGGCATGGCCGATGATGATGATGATGATAACCTGTAAAAATCAAATGAAATTTAATTTTTTCAAAATTATAACCTGTGAAAATCCCAAGGAATTGTGATGATGTAACCTGTATAGTGACCTGAACAAATGAAATAAAATCTGTTTTTAAACCTTTAAAAATTAAATGAGATTTATAGCCTGTAAAAATCAAATGAAATTTTTTTTAAAAAACTGTGAAAATCAAAAGGAACTTATTTTTACTTGAGTTTAAATTTGTTTCTATGACGACATTTGCCGATCAGTTCCGAACGCTTGTTGAAAAGGTGGCCACTTTCAGCCTTCAGAATGGACAGTTTTTCAGCCAAACATAGATAACAATTGTTATGAACCGCCTCCACTATAAGGCCGAGCACAGCTGTGGATGGACCAAGTTATTTTAGGATCAACACCCTTGTCCTTAAGGTCCCAAACTGCCTTAGATAGTTCGGTGCTGTTTCGTTTAGACCTATCCATGAAAGAACATTTATGGTTGGAAAAACGTTTTTTAAAAGTAGTTTCACAACAACCAATGTAATTAAGAACCTTCGGGCCGTTATCAATGGTGGCTTTGTAAACAACGGCCTTCTGCAAGCATTGCTCATTCAAAGGACAATCTGGCTTCACCCTACAATTGCAACCAGGCTGCGATGGTTCATTATCAGCCTGCAATATTGCTTTATTGTGGGAGGATATAATGCTTGCAACATTCGGAGTACAACTGTACCTCAGCTTAATAGTATTACGGTTGAATATTTTGTGCAATCTATGATGGGGCGGGAAGTGTATGGAAACAAGCCTGAAAAATACCTTACGAATATTGCTATCAACCTGCAAGCTGTAAGGAGGATTAAACCATAAAATTTTTCGACTCTTTTTCCTAGATGTTCGCAAGTTATTAGCAGGGTTTTAGCAAACTCTCTCCGCAAAACTACTTTTCAAAAGGGTATCATTATAAACAGATGCGGTCTTATCGAACACAGCTGTGCTCGGCCTTATAGTGGAGGTGGTCGTAACAATTGTGGTCTATGTTTGGCTGAAAAGCTGGCCATTCTGAAGGCTGATGCTGGCCACCTTTTGAACAAGCGTTCGGAACTGATCGGCAAATCTCGTCATAGAAACAAATTTAAACTCAAGTACTTCAAAATAAAATAAATTCCTTTTCATTTTCACAGTTTTTTTTTTTTAAATTTCATTTGATTTTTACAGGCTATAAATCTCATTTAATTTTTACAGGTTTAAAAACAGATTTTATTTCATTTGTTCAGGTCACTGCAGGTTACATCATCACAATTCCTTGGGATTTTCACAGGTTATAATTTTGAAAAAATTAAATTTCATTTGATTTTTACAGGTTATAAATCTCATTTAATTTTTACAGGTATAAAAACATTTTTCATTTATTTTGTTCAGGTCCCTACAGGTTGCACTCATCATCACAAATGCATTTTGCTTCTTTGTGATGTCATAGATGTTGCCATCATGTTGCTTGGTTTCCATTTGGACAAATTGATTGAAACTTTGTGGTAACGGATGGAGGTAGCCCTCAGTAATTCTGAGGTTTTTTTTTCTGCAGATTGGATTACGGTTATAATATTTAATATCTTTTCAGGAATTCAGGTTTAGAAGGTTTTTTTTGCAGATTAAATTAAAGTTGTAATATTTAATATCTTCTCAGGAATTACAGGTTTAGAGATTTTTTTAGCAGATTAAATTACAGTTGTAATATTTAATATATTTTCAGAATTATCGATTCATTACTGTTTGCATGTTTTTTCAGACCTTCTGATGATCCGTTAGGTGAAACAATTTGTAAAGGCTTCAGATAGTAATAACTATATTTGATTTAAATTCTGAGTATTTAGGAAGCTATCGGAAGCTGTAAAAAAAGTTGAAAAAACTTGCTCTAATTATAAGTTATCTTGTTAAACCCGCTAAACTTTAAGACAGATTACACACTTTGGTTTGCCATTAAATTAAGTGAAACCAAGTTTAAAAAAAGCCTCGTCATATGATCCTTTTCTGGTATTTTTTGCTTCCATTTTTGTATAATATTTAGCTATACTTACTATTACTACCTACAAATTACCATTACTAGCTGCAAAGCAAACCGTATGCAGTCGATGAAATGTCTGCACACTACACCTGCATAAATAACTATTCGCTCGTTCTGGAGTCACCTTGAATAGTAAAAAGTTAGTCTAAACTAGCATCGCGAATGCTTTTGTTCTGTCCTACTTGTCGCAACTATTCCATTTTTGATTATTGCACCACAATGGTTTATCTGTGAAACGGGGTAGCATGCTGTACTCCAAAACACTGGCAAAATGTTGCGAACTAGAACAAAAAAGTATCGGTATTTTTTTCGATAATGAATTGAATATGGTGAGTTGTGGCAACCCCAGGAAAAGTCAAGGCGACCCCACTTGGTGTCGCGACCCACAGGTTGGAGACCACTGACCTAGAGTGCTAGTTGTGGCAAACGTACCACCATAACAAAATCATCTTCAGTGAAGTGAAGAGTACATATACGACTAGTTTTGTATGGCCTATCTCACTTTCGAACACCTGAAGAAAACTTTGACCATTTTCTTCTCAGCACTTTGTTTTGTGGGAAAGCATGAAAAGATAACTGGTCACAGCGGTAAACCATAATCTCTTCGTGGGAAAATTGTAACATAAAGTTTCCGGATCCGTTGGTCTGTATGTAATGATCGAAAAAACACTCTTCTGAAAACGTATATTCAAGAATTGTATTTCTGTAAAAATAGCCACTGGCTGTCGAAAGTGGAACGCAACACGGTACGCCACTAAAACGTGTCACTACGATACAGACTACTTAAATAAAGACGGAAATTTCGTCCAGCTGGCAAGCACAACCAAACAGTTTAAATATGCTACCAACCTTTCAGCAACGATTCTAAAAATGACGAGAACTGACTGAATATCTCAGACCACAAACTTTGATACTGTGACGTAATAATGATAAGCATTATCAAGCTATTCAAGCACCTGTTAAATGTGTCTTACACCATATCTCGTAATTCAAGGTTTAACGATTATGCAATGCTTCACAGGTGTGCAAAGGTGATGCAATCATTGCTTATTTCTAGCAATTTCCATGACGTAAGTTGCCAGCTAGGTTAAGTAGACCATAACGGTTTTATGTGACCTTTCATTTGGGGAGTGATTGTCTGGAACAATAGCACACAGTCTTTGTCACTGACAGTGACACTGTCACATCAACAGCATTTGCAGGAATTGCCTCAACCACAAATTATGGGTAGCTTACTGTTGGTGAGATACTGTTGTTACACTGCAAATAGGTTTAGCCGGATTAGGACAAATAAAAAATCATCAAAATTATAGCCCTACGAAACTGTCATTTCAATTGAATTGAAATGCTCTTTGATAAAAATAAAGCCAACCTATTTGATCTAAACCTGCTAGAAATAACAAGTTCACTTTTTCATTTCGGTAATTCTTATTTTGCACATGCTTTAGACGAGGGATGGAGGAACCATTTAAAAGTAGATGGGCCCAGAGGGGCAGCAGTCAAAGTCAATCTAACTTTTGGGGGGCGAAGCCCCCCAGACCCCTCATAACATTGTTGCATTCCTAATGCTTAAAATCGTTTACACCAGCAGTCGGAAACCTACGGCCCGCCAAGAAAAATTATCCAGCCCGCCGCTCCTTTACAAATTATAATAATTTGTAGCCAGGCCAGTGGTTTATTACAGTATAATCTAATGGAAGAACAAGTACTTTTCGTTACGGGAATCATTTAAGTAGGCCCACGTCTTTGATTTGCAGCGTTTCTGTTTGTGCGAATTATTTGTGTTTATTGTGCTCTTGTAGGCCTATAGCCTATGTTTGTTTTTTTCTTTCTTTTTTGCCAACAGAACAAAAATAAACTGAACTGAACTATAAACAAAGAACTCAACATAAAGCGCCATTATGATACAAAACATAATATGTTTTCCTAGTTAATGGGTCAAACAAGGAACGGCAACGTTAATCTACTCAAAAATAGCTTTAAAACAGCAAATTTCTTTGTTACAAAGGAAAGGAAAACCAATGAATCAGAAAATTCTTGTGCTAGCTACAAGGTGGTAGCCACTTTAACAAGTCGAAATTCTGCCACTGAAATTGACTACAATGCAACCGCCAACCAATCAGAACGTGTTATAAGAGCCTACCGTCCAATTGTGACCCTTCTAGCACTCATCCAGAGAGTTAATGCTTGTTTTGAACTTTATTTGGTAATTACAGAAGAAAAAGAGCAATAGCAGTGGTGAGAATCGAACACGCGTCAATGAAATGATTATTTCTAGCCTTAACCCTAACCCCTAAGCCAACCAGCTGACAAAAAATCCATCACTTAATTTGCTTTCTATCATCTTCTTTTCGCATTTTTTTACATCACTTAAACCGTAGCTTATGATTGGTTGACGGTTTCATTCTAGTCAATTTCAGTGGCAGAATTTCGACTTGTTAAAGTGGCTACCCTACAAGGTAGCACAATCAATAGCAAAAGACAAGAAATCGTATAGTGATGGAGAATTTGAGAAAAGGTGTAAGACGGATGTTATTGAAAACACAGCCTATGTCCAGAGAAAAAAAAACTACTTTTTAGATACAGGCCTAAGTCTTTCAACAAGAACCGTAACTCGACGAAAAAAAGAGAAATCGGAGAACGTAACTGGTCACAGCGGTAAACCATAATCTCTTCGTGGGAAAATTGTAACATAAGATGACGGATTCGTTCGTTTGTATGTAATGACCGAAAAAGAAACACTCATCTGAAACGTCTATTCGAGAATTGTATTTCTGTAAAATTAGCCAACTGGCTGGCGAAATTGGGATGCAACACCGTACACCACTAAAACTTGTCACTACAATACAAACTACTTAGATAAAGACGGATATTTCGTCCAGCTGGCAAGCACCAAGCAAACAGTTAAATATGCGACCAACCTTTGAATCAACAATTTTAAGAATGACCAGAATAATTTTCCATATTTCAAACGCACGTAAGCAGTCATGTGACGCAACAATCCATAAGCAATGATAAGCCATTCAAGCACCTGCCCAAGCCTGGCCAACATCTGTTCAAGTTCGGCCCACACCTGTTCAAGCCTGGTCTACAGCTGTTTCGTAATTAAAGATTCAACGAGGATGCAATGCTATGCTGCAGCTGCAATGCTTCACAGGTCCTACAAACGACTCTGCAATCCGCTCATTTTTAGCAATAGTCCATTACGTCAGACGCCAATATTTAGTAGACCTGAACGGTTTTATATGACGTTTGATATGAAAATCGTCCGTAACAGTAACATCTAGCAAAAAGTTATTGTATATCTACAGTTCTTCGTAATGGCAACATATGAGAGCACAGACACTACAGATAAGCCTACAGCTGAGCTGGAAGTATTTGTGCGTGCAGTAAACAAAGATTATGATATTTAACCCTTTGCTTTTCTGTTATTGTCGTCATCTACGTTGAATATATGTAACTCGTGACCAGCGTCACTACATAATCACCGTTCAGCGTTTTCTGGTACAGACGCTGGAATTGATTACCACCGCGCTGCGCGTGTAATCAATTAAGCGTTCTGTACCACGTTCCTTAGTTGATTGTTTTGCGTTTCTTTTTTACTATATATTGCGTTGATTTTATACACTGAATCAGTAAGTAACAAACCAGCTCAGTGGCCGAGTGGTTTCGCCTTCGGCTCTGGTGCTGGTAGATCTGAGATCGATACCAGGTCGGGTCAAACCGAAGACTTTAAAAACGGTACCGATTGTGTTCTATCCTGCATAGCGCAGTGAGAATGAGTCGGGTAATAATGTGATAACATCGTAAAACTTGATATAAATTAAAAATGAGCCCTGTCGCTAAAAGACCTTAGCTGTTGTAGAGCGACAATAAATAAAACCATAACATTATTATTATTATTATTAGTAAGTAATAAGAGGTAAATGGTTTTCTCACTTGGTTGGCTATCGCAACAATTATTATTATCGCTTATATTATATTAAACGTCTGGAAATACAACAGACATTTAACTGGCGTCGTCAGCAGGATCTTTACAGAATTTCTACAGGATTTTAAAAACATGGAGAAACTGACCGAAGTCCTGCAACAACAAATTGCCAACCAAGAACGCCAGACGAAGGAGCAAATGGCCAGACAAGAATAACGTCACCAAGATCAGACGAAACTACTCATGGAGCAACTACGAGAAATGCGAGCCCAAACTTCAAGACCACAACCAACAACAATACAACAGCAGGTATCTTTACCTAAGTTCGTGACGTTCGATGCCACCACTGAACTGTGGGCAGACTATTGGAAGAGGTTTAACACCTTTGTAGCGGCACATTCAGTGGCACAAGACAAAATGCCGCAGGTTTTTCTCACCAATCAATCACCTACAATCTACAAAATGTTAACAAATTTGGCTGCGCAGGAAACAAACCCAAAGGAAGTCAACGATCTCACCATGACGGAAATTACAAATTACATGGCTCAACAATTCGACCCAAAACGCTTCATCGTGAGGGAGCGATTCCGTTTCTGAAGCGAAATGAAGCGCAAGCCCGGTGAAACAGCTCAAGAACTAGCCATCCGCATACGCCAAGCAGCTGCCACCAGTGACTTCTCATCCATTTCAAATCTATTGGACGAAGCTTTACGTACTCGTTTTATTTGTTCAATAGGTAACGAGGCTGTGCTTAAGGCGTTATTCAAAGTCAGAGCTGATGAACTTACTTTCAAACGTGCGGTGGAAGTTGCATCAGAAACCGAAGAGGCAGCCAAGGTGGCCAAAGAAACTGTTTACGGCACTCCACCAGCACCAGTTGCGAAAGTAAGGACCATCAGCAAACCTCCAAAAACTAGGCAACTTACAGGTACTTTCTTTACTTCTAAAAATAAACAATGCTATCACTGTGGTAATTCCAACCACAACGCCAATGACTGTAGGTTTAAAAAAGCCACTTGCCATTTCTGCAATATTACGGGACACTCACAGAGTGTTTGTCGAAAGAAAGCTAAACAGTTCAAACCTTCTAAGGTAAATTGTATCGAGGAAATTAACATGCTCTCTAGTTCTTGCAGAAAACCTCGAAATTCAAAGTTGGAAGTACCGATCTCCATTAATTCGGTAACCACACACTTAGAACTGGACACTGCTACAAATGGAAATTTCCTTTCTAGCGACGTCTGGACTCGGGTAGGCGCACCTCAATTGCAAGCACCAGTGTCGCAGTTCCAATCTGCTACCAAGCATCTAGTACCAATCACGGGTTCTTTCACGGCCCAGGTAACTTGTCCTTCCACGGGAAGGTCAGATAATATTCCTTTTGTAGTCACGACAGTCAAAGGACTAAACTTGCTAGGTCGTGATGCAATCTCGTATTTAGGAATTTCTATTGATAAATTCCTTCTGTCTAACTATTCTACTTTACAGAGTATCCAGTCATGCGACAAGCCTGATAAGAGTCTGGAGAAAGCATGCTCCCTCTTATGTGACGAGTTCACAGAATGTTTTTAAGCCTGAACTCGGGTGCTTACGAGATTATGAACTAGACATTTAACTGGCGTCGTCGGCAGGATTATGGACTATTATGAACAATTCATAATAATGAATTATGAACTGTTGTATTTCCAGACGTTTAATATAATATAAGCGATAATAATAATTGTTGCGATAGCCAACCAAGTGAGAAAACCATTTATCTCTTGTTACTTACTGATTCAGTGTATAAAATCGAAATCAACGCAATATATAGTAAGAAACGCAAAACAATCAACTAAGGAACGTGGTACAGAACGCTTAATTGATTACACGCGCAGCGCGGTGGTAATCAATTCCAACGTCTGTACCAGAAAACACTGAACGGTGATTATGTAGTGACGCTGGTCACGAGTTACATATATTCAACGTAGATGACGACTATAACACCTCCCCGATAAATTTTGTACACAAACATAAAAAATGAACAAGACACCGAATTAACAATAAAACTCAAAGTCCGAAACCGGCCGGAGGTCTGCGGCGACGGCTTGACCTTTGTGGGTTGTGTGGTCCGACTTCCGGTACAGTCGGTGTGTCATCCGAATTCGTTCGGGCTGAAGTGGAGACAGCGGAGGAGTCGACTGTTGGTGCAGAAGCTTCTCCCGGCTCCTGGTCCTCCGATGATGCATAGCGAGGTTGCAGTTGGTCCATAAGGCGCCTCCACGTCGGACCATGTGGCAGCAGACGTACCAGGAAGATTCGGCTACCCTGTCGCTTAATCACCTCAGCGGGAACCCAACGAGGATCCTGGCTCCGTCGTGGAGTGAATGATAGCGCGTAACAGGGGTCTCCCGGTTTGAAATATCGTTTTGTACTTTCGGAGGCGTCCTCGTTGTGAGGGTTTTGTCTTGGTACCACTTGAGACGATGTGGAGAGAAGCGTGTCGATCTTGGTTCGAATCTGACGATTGTTGAGTAAATGGCTTGGAGAGTAGCCACTCGGAGTGGGCGTGCGTCGATGTTGCTGTAGGAATTCCAAGACGGCTTGTTTTGGGGGCAGGAAAGATTTGCGAAGTGCTTGCTTGAACGTACGTACGAGGCGCTCCGCCGCTCCATTGGTTTCCGGATGCTAAGAGGCACCCGTGATGTGCACCATACCCCTCCTTACAGAAAGTTTGGAATTCTGTGGATTTGAAAGTAGAAGCATTATCGGTAACTATAGTATGGGGATAGACGAAATGAGCAAAATCTTCTTCTAGCAGGTTGATAGTAGTTGTTGAAGATAAGGAAGTAGTAGCATGAATACATGGGTATTTAGAAAAAGCATCAATGTTGAGTAACCAATGGTAACCCATGAATTCTACCGCATGATCGATGTGTAAGCGACTCCACGGTGCTTCTGGAACCGTCCATGATTGGACCTGGGTTTTAGATTGCGGTTGATATTCGCCACAGGTACTGCACTTGTGACAAAGTTCCGCTATGTCTCGATCGATGTTTGGCCAGTAGACGGACGTTCTTGCCAACTGCTTCATTCTCTCAATGCCGAAATGTCCTTCATGAAGCAATTGAAGGACGGAAGGACGAAGTTTGGACGGGATGACCACTCTGGAACCGTAACGTAGACATCCGTAACAAGACAAGTAGAAAGAGAGTCTGCGTACTTACGAAACGGTTCGACCGGGTCTTGTGGAGAAGACTTGGCCGGCCATCCTTCATGAATGAAACGCATTACCGTGGAAATGATAGGATCTTTAGAAGATTCTTTACGTAGTGATGCAGCATTTGGGGTCTGGACCTGCAAATCCAAAGCATCGATAGCGCAGACGATATCAATGTCATCCGCACTTTCCTCTTCATCGAAGACTTTATCCCCTCCTGCTGGTAAGCGACTCAAAGCATCAGCGTTTTGATGATCCTTCGTCTTCATGTACTCAATAGTGTATATAAATTGCCACAAAAAGAGTGCCCATCAAGCCAAACGATTTGCTGCCAAAGAAGGTGTCGATTTGGTCGGGCCAAAAAGACTAAGCAATGGTTTATGATCTGTGACCAAAATGAATGATCTACCAAAAAGATATTGATAGAACTTCTTTAGCGCAAAAATTATCGACAAAGCCTCTTTCTGAATTTGACTATAGTTTCTCTGCGAAGCTGTTAATATCTTTGAAACGTTTGCTATAGGCCGTTCTGTGCCATCTGGGTAACGGTGAAACAAAGTAGCACCGATGCCCACACTAGAAGCATCACATGCGATACCTACCGGAAATGATGCATTGAAATGTGTAAGAACCTCATCAGTAGAAAGATAATGCTTCAGCTGAACAAAAGAGTTTTCCTCTTGTTTTCCCCATCTCCAAGGAATGTCCTTTTTCGTGAGATGGTATAGTGATTCTGCTACCGTGGAAGCGTTCAACGGTAGAAACTTCGAATAAAATTGCAAGGAACCTAAAAACGAACGAACAGAAGATACGTCAGTGGGGGCACACATCTCCAGTATGGCGTTTACCTTAGGACCTTTGGAGATGCCCTGCCTGGACAAAATGTGTCCGAGATACTCTACCTGAGGTTGTGCAAACTTACACTTGTCCTTTCTACACCTCAGGCCTTTTGAGTGAAGTCGATCGAGGAGCCGTCTAAGATTCTGGAGATGCTCCTCAGCAGTAGTGCCACTGACAAGAATGTCGTCTAGGTAGACTGCGACCCCTGGAAGGTCGGCTGTAAGGTCGTCTATTATCTTCTGAAAATAACCTGGAGCAGAAGATATGCCAAAAGGTAAAACATTTTGTAAAAGTACGCCACAATGAGTGCTTAATGCGAGTCGTTTTCGACTGTCAGGACCAAGTCGAATCTAATTGTAGGCATCAGCCAAGTCTATCTTGCTGAAACCATACCCACCACCCAATTTTTGCATTAAGTTTTCTGGTAAGGGTAACGGATGACGATGGGTCTCCAGGGAAGGGTTCACCGTGACTGAATAATCGCCACATATGCGTAACTTGGCCTTCGCTTCTGAAGAGTTTGAAGGCTTACGGACTGGAACAACCAATCGCAAAACTGAACTGGTGTCCATACACCACGTGCAATGCCCGAATCATAGGCTTGTGCAAAGTCCTCCTTTAGCGCGAAAGGTACAGACCTAGGTTTGAAAAAAACAGGTTTAGCATCAGACTTAAAATCTATGTCTAGTTCATAATCTCATAATAGTTCATAATTCAAAATAATGAACGCTTTTTATGAACGTTTTTTTAATGAACGTTTTTAATAAACGTTTTTTTGGAAGTTAACTGTTCAAGGGGGGGGGGGGCTGTTTTTGGATCAAATTCAATCAGCTGTTACGTGTGATCCGCTGGTGTTATTTCAACAGAAGTTGCACTAGTGTGAAAAAAATTTATTTGTCTATAAGTTTGAAACGCATCCTATTCCAAAATTTGTATTATGTTAAACTTGATATTTCAACTTTTGCAAAGGTACCCAAAAACTACAATCTTTCTTTATCTTGCCGCCGTTTAATTACAGTGCTAATCTGATTTCATGCAAAGTTCTGAAGGAACAAAGAACTCGATCAACCGCACGAAGTGTGTGTGCGTTGTGCATACTCATTGCATTGATAAAGATTTACGACTTGCGAGCAAATCTTATTGTAGGCTACTCAGTAATTATAAAACAGTTACACAGTAATATTGTTACACGAATTTGAAAAAGCAAAACTGCATTTGTTGTTTTATATTTTTGTCCTGTACTAATACTTTCCGAAACTCATGGCCAGCTTCTAGTTTTATGGAACCAAACTTCTCATAAGTAACACCTTAGCCAATTTGAGGGGAAATGAAGACAGCATCTATGTGGCCTTCCCTACAAGTAACTTCGACCAGAGCTAACAAGCACCAGAAGTGAAACCAATGTCTTCACCATGTCACACGACAACCGTGCCTACTCTAGCGCCAAGCCAGCCCTTTTTAGGGCTTGCTCTAACGGTGATCTCGGCCAATATCGAAGGGTTTTCTTCAGCAAAATCATCCATCCTTGCTGAATTCTGCAAGCAACATCAATGCGATGTCCTCTGCCTACAGGAAACCCACCGAAGTGCTACACACCATAGACCAAGAATACCGGGAATGGACCTCGTCAACGAAATCCTTCATGGGAAACATGGCAGTGCTATGTACGAAAGATATGTATCACGCATTAACTCACTTTCGTCCGATGATAGCAACAACACTGAATGCCTGACTATCCACTTCGATGGAATAGACGTAACATCTGTCTATAAGCCCCCAAATGAACCCTTCATACCAAACGATCTGATGGTACAAAATGACAGTACGCCTGGCTTGTTTATTGGTGATTTCAACAGCGACAGCTCGAGCTGGGGCTATAAAAACACCACTAAGGATGGAAGAGCTGTTGAAACATTGGCTGACGATAATAACTTGCACCTCATACATGACCCCAAGCTGCCCCCTTTTTTTAACAGCGGAAGATGGAAACGAAGCTCAAACCCCGACCTCATCTTTGCAACTGACTCCGTCACTATGGGCTGTGTGAAGTACATATTGGGTCCAATCCCACATACTCAACATTGCCCAATCCGCCTTCAAATCAAGGCAGTTGTTACTCCAAAGGATGTCCCATATCAACGATGATACAACTTTCGAAAAGCTAACTGGAAGGGGTTTACTTAAGATCTGGACTTCCACATCGCCAATCTACAAACGTCATCAGACAAATATCCTGACTTCATAGAAGCTGTACGAAGAGCGTCAAGAAAAAACATCACTAGAGGTTGCAGGACACGTTACATCCCCAGTCTGAATTCAGACTCAGCAGACTTCTATGAAGACTGTAAAGAAAAGTTCCAATCAGATCCTTACTCTCACTGTACAGTTGAAGCAGGAGAAAATGTGATGGCAGCTATCGCCAGCGAAAAGAGAAGAATGTGGCAAGATATGATCGAATCTACAGATCTGTCTCATAGCAGTCGGAAAGCTTGGAAAACAATCAAATTGCTGTCAGCCGACTACACTAAACCAGACCACCTTTACACTGTATCTGCCAATCAAATTGCCCATCAACTCCTTCTAAATGGCAAAAGAAAAAATAACATGAAAAATCAGTCTAAACCTCGGCTAATAAGACCTCAAAATGAACGCAACCCTTGTCTAACATCTCCTTTCTCAATTGAAGAACTGAAAAAGGGCATTGAATTTCTGAAACAAGGTAAATCTGCTGGATAAGGTGAAATTCGAACTGAACAAATTAAACATTTCGGTCCAGTCGCTCTGGGATGGCTGCTAAAGCTTTACAACTGCCTCAGCTCTTACCAAATTCCTAAGCTATGAAGAAAAGCCAAATTATTGCATTGTTGAAACCAGGAAAAGACCCAAGTGACCCTAAAAGCTTTCGTCCTATATCTTTGCTGTGTCACTTGTTCAAGTTGTTTGAAAGGCTGATGTTAAACCGATTGCAACCTCTCATAGAAGACCAACTCTTTAATGAACAAGCAGGTTTACGACCTGGTAAATCCTGCACAGGACAACTCTTGAATCTTACACAGCACATGTAGAATAGGTTTGAAGAGGGTCCGTCACTGGAACTGTCTTTGTAGATCTATCTGCAGCGTATGACACTGTTAACCATCGTCTCCTTATATCAAAGATCCTCAATATCACCGCAAACTTTCGATTCACTAAGCTGATACAATCATTGCTCAGCAATCGCCGTTTCTATGTTTATTTTTGTAGTAAAAATAGCAGATGGAGAGCAGAAAAATGGTCTACCACAAGGGAGTATTTTAGCCCCCATCTTGTACAACATTTATACAAACGACCAACTAATCCATCATGGTACAAGAAGCTTCATAAACGCCGACGATTTGTGTATAACAACACAACACAAACACTTCACTTCCACGGAGAGAGTACTCAGCGATGCCCTAGATGGGCTGACAACATACTACACGGACAACCACCTGCGTGCCAACCCCAATATTACCCAAGTCTGCCATTCCACCTTAGATCCCGGGATGCATCACGCAAACTAAACATTTCCTGGAATGGAACCAAACTGGCACACTGTATCAATCCCACATACCTCGGTGTAAAACTAGATAGGTCCCTCACATACAAATCCCATATCGAAAAAATATGAGCTAAGGTTACTTCTAGAAATAATATTTTACAGAAACTCGGAGACTCTGATTGGGGTGCCCTCCCTGATACAATACGATCAACTGCTTTAGCCTTATGCTATTCGGTTGCAGAATATGCTTGCCCAGTGTTGGAACGCTCAGCACATGCCAAGAAAATTGACCACATATTGAACAAAAGCTGCCGTCTGATTACAGGTTGTCTCAATCCAACCAACATCACGTCGCTGCACATTCTGTCTGGAATTGCTCCACCCAACATCCGAAGAAGCGTGACCAGCAGAAAAGAAAGATCTTGCCAGGACATGGATTTGAGACACCCACTGTATGGCCAAACTCCAGCACACAGGCGTCTGAAGTCAAGAAAAACTTTTCTTGCCTCAGTTGTCCCATTAGATCAAGACGATGTCACCCCCAATGTGCAGGTTCAACTATGACAGGAGGGACTGGCAGTAGGGCCGACATTCGCCAATATAAAGCTCTCACCCATGGAGGGCCTTCCTCCCGGAAAGTGTGAACCGTGGAAGTATTGGCGATGCCTCAACCGTTTAAGAACTGGTATTGGCAGGTGTAAAACTTTGATAAGACACTGGGGGTATTCCACGGGGAGCACAAGTTGCAAATGCGGACAGGAGCAAACGATGCAACATCTACTCGAATGCCCTGACCTAAAAGCAAGGTGCTCTGCACAGGATTTGGTCGAGTTCAACGATAGAGCAAGAGCTTGCGTGAAGCTCTGGGCTACGGCCGTGTGACACACGATGAAGAAGAATAAGCCTACTTGAATTGCTGTTTACATCTTCGTTTGTGTACTTTAGTGAAGTCTCTAAGTTCAAATTAGGCGCTTTTGGAATTGTGGATTTGTGTCAAGTCGCATCACAAATATCATGCAGGCTACATCATAAGTTATTTGGCTTAGGGGTGTTTATAAACGTGACTTATGAATTACATCCACTAAAAATACAGCATTTACATCAACAAAGCTAAGTTCGAAGCTCACTTTTTATTGAAGATTGTGTCAATCAATTTGAAAATGCATTTTTAGTCCGCCAGCGTCGAAACAATGTGGGTCGTCGTCAGCGTATGCTCAAATTCTATGAATGGAGACAAAGGACCAGATGAACTTCAATTCGCTTTTAATTCCAATTCATACACAACATGAATTTGTTGTATATCCGGATTTCGAGCATTTAGCTCTCTTCAGTACAACTTTTGAATTGCGAATGAATAACACTACAAGTGAACTGGTATTTATAGCGAAAAAGGTTCCACGTTGACAGCGATGGCATTGCAAAACCAACGTCAATCACTGCCACAACGTGGAGCAAACAAAAGGGTAAACAAAAGAAATGAGAAATAAACCCACAGTCAGCAAATCAACATAAATTTAACGTTTACAAATATTGAATCAATGCAAAAGGACTGAATTGCTGACTGGGCCGTTATTGTTTGAAACACAAAAAATACGCATAAAGGCGACAAAGTGATACAAGAGCAAGACAGCGATTATGTTTCTGGCCAAAAAAATTGACCTTTGACTTCAAAGATAAAAATCATTATAACGAAGCTTCAAAATTTGTCGTAAAAAATATTGCAGAAATAGAATAAACATAAACATTTAGTGCCAGATTGTGAGAAGACTTCCTAGATTCTTTTCAAACATTTGCAGGATTGCAAATTATTTTCTATAACTTTATATTACCAAAAAATGGCTTCTTTGTTAAAAAAACGTGCCTACAATTCTTAGGCCTACTACATTGAAGTAATGAAATGTTTGTTTTTGTGATTTTTTTCTGATGGCGTTTTACAACATCCGAAAAGTGAAAAAATAATAATGATGAATACTTTCACATAACCATGGTCTGTAAACGCTTCACAAAATTTGTTGCGGAGATTTTACTGTTAGACGTAAAACGTTTGTAAAAGAAAACTGTCGGTTTACGTATTTATAATGTTTATTTCGCTGTTATCGAGTTATAAACTGCCTTTTTTGTGTACCTTTGTGGTTGCCGGCCAGCTTAGAGCAGCATGCAAACTACGCGTTTATGGTATTTGCATCGTGTTATGATTCCCGCAAATTTCGCACAAGGTCTTTGTTTTTATTGTGATATTTTTGTGCCTTTTCTGTCCTAAACTTGAAGTCACAGTGCACCACAATCCGCATCGTTTTTTAGACTCAGTCTTCATTGAAAATCTTTTGTGTGGTGCATCACTTCAAGTAGTGTCTTCCCCTGAACTGTTACACAAACCGCCCACAACCAGGTTGATTATGAATGTTATAGCCGTTGAGTGGCCGTTATTGCATGTGTGGATTTATTAGATGTCTGACTAAATTCCTGCCAAAGTCAAGCAAATTCTGCTTTCGGGATCCCTGCGGTTATTTACGGTATTTTTTGTTGATAAGTTTTGGCAGCATTTTCCAAAATAAATGGCGACATCGGTATTGTTCGTAATTTAGATTTGGTTTTCCCAGCATTGTTTATTCATTCTTTGATCCATTAGTTTATCCCACTTTTGTTATAATCGGATCGTTTATAAATGGCGGGTCTTCACAATAGCTGGCCTCTTATACATTGGCCCAACGTATTCAGATGTTGAATCAATGATCAAGAAAGCTGATTTGTTGTTTGCTTTATGTGATGCCGAGCATTATGCCTCGTCTACATTACAAAATATTTTGTAGTGTAGACGAGGCATTATCATCTTTATTTTGCGCTCTTTGGAACTACACACAGTGCACCGTGAAACAAAAATGCAAAACATAACAACAAGTAGGCAACATAAAGCAGCGAAGGGACATGTAGTCATCGAGTAAGCTGCTATGTGATCTCACAATTTTGTGTATACAGTAGCCTACTGTGTATCTCACAATTACTGTTTGAAAAAACGCCATTTCTTCACCTTCTTCCTAAAGGATTTGCAGTGATACATTTCCTCAATCGCAAGTTTTATCAATGAGAGCATTTCTATAGAACGTTTATTTCGAAACTAGATTTTTCGTTTCACTAAGTAAGGAAAGATTTCTTATTATAACCATGGCAACCTACAGTCGTGGCCAAAAGTTTAAGACCAAACCGCAAATTTCGAGAAAATCAGTTCTCCATCTTATTTCTTGTCGTTTTTTTGCTTATTTTTGCTAAACTATATATAAGAAAACGTAATAAACATTTAGACTGTATTTTGCATCGAAATCTCAAATTTTTAATATTTGGTGTGTCCTCCTTTCGCTTTGATGACGGCCTTGATTCGTCTGGGTATACTTTCGATTAAATTTTTGAAAAGTTCTTCAGGAATGTCACGGATCCAGACTAATTTGATTGCTTCAATTAGGAAAGGAATACTCGAGAGATGTTTTTCAACAACTTTATTCTTGAGAAAAGTCCAAAAGTTTTCGATAGGGTTAAGATTGGGACTGTTCCCCGGCCACTGCAGAAGAGTATTTTTTTAGCCTTAAAAAGCTCTGTTACCACCTTTAAACGATTGCATAGGGCTCCATCTTGCACAAAAATCGTGCACTCATGCACCGACATGTGCATTATTGTGCAGTTGTAGCTTTCCTTCATTAAGTTCAAGTATTTTTGGCCGTTCATCGTAGTTCCTGGTTTTAGAAAAAAGAGTTCCGCTGTACCTTTGGTGGAAATGGCTCCCCAGTCACCATATCATCACACCTGGTGGATGTTTCATCGTTTGACGGGTATACTTTTCATCAAATTGTGTTCCTGAGGGTCGACGGACAGTTCCTTTTCTTGCATCAAACTGTTGGACACTTGATTCGTCCGAAAATTAAACCTTAGACCATTGGGCAGAAGTCCACTCTTTGTGCTGCAATGCAAACAGAAGGCCCTTCTTCTTCATCGCTGGTGTAAGCCTCAGTTTTCTTGCTGGTTTTCGTGACTTCAGACCTAATTTTACAACTAAACGGCGGCTAACAGTCCTCCTTCTGACTGGAATACTAGGTTCATTCAAATTGACCCTGATTAGTTTGGCTGAACATGTTGGAGACTTCACCACTCCCATTTTCATGAAGGTGTCATATCTAGGAGTTGTTTTTCAAGGATAACCACTGCGTTTTGCATCAGCATAAGTTCCTGATTTTTTAAATTTCACAATTGCTTGATGCACAGCAGTTTTACTAAATCTAAGCTGCTCAACAATTTGACGTTCTGTGTATCCTTCCTTGTGGAGAACAACAATTTGACATTGCTGAACCTCCGAAAGAGAGCACATTTTACACATTTTAGGCAGATAAATAATACAGAAAATTAATCTCTACTGGCTAATATTCAATTAATATTTGCTCAATAATGACTGATTACATCAGATTTCGACCCAGAATAAAGATGATGCAACTGAAACAATATCTGATGCAGTATCATGAAGAAATACAAAAAAACGTCATAAATCAAGTCTGGTCTTAAACTTTCGGCCACGACTGTAAATGCTATGTTGTAACGTTTTTTATTAGTCACTGGATATTTGCTGGTTGAAACAATTTGAATAATTTGTGGCCTACATTGATCGTGGATTGCTATTCTTCATAAAGCTGATAACTCAAAAAACGTTTTCTATTATTGTTTCTAATTAACAACTTTGTGATCACTGGCTTTTCTATTGTAGCATAAGAAATAACGCGCATAAGAAATAACGCACTTTGTGTGATTGAGGTCAAACCAAACAATGGAAAACAAGAGGATGTTTCTCTCTGCTCGTGCATATCGATGCACGAAGCAATTATGAGTTTATGGCTTATTATCGCAATGTAATCCATTTCACGCTTTGCTGGAAGTTAGCTAGAAATAGCAAAAATTCACCAAAATCTTAAATTTTCAAGAAAACTACACAACGTTTAACATCAACCTTGTATCATCAGATCCGCCTGGCAATTTTAGGAAAAGTCAAGAAAAACCAAGTGCATGGCGTTACTGTGCTTCAAATAATCAAAGGAAATATGAGGGGGGGGAAATCCGGCCTCCCTTTGAGGAGCAAAGTGTTAAGAATTTGTTTAGCTGATTCCCGTCAAGGATATTACTAGCCGATATTCTGAAGGCATTAGGCTACGTCAACTTCTTGAAATCATGCCTCTGAATCTATTAAAACTGGTATTAATAGGCTAATGTCCGTCAAAACCATGTAAAGTTTGACTTTGGCCCGTTGTTAGAAAAAGGTTGCCGACCCCTGGTTTACACATTGCGTTTTCATAATTGCCTTTCGTGCTAACAGGCAAATTTTCCATTTTTGGCCCGGATTTGGTCAAAAAATTTAGAAAATTGTTGAATTGCTTTATAGCGATGTTCAAAATGTGGCGATGTACACACAAATAAAAAGGCAACAATACACATACAGTTATAATACCACCTGGGAGTAATAATATGCAGCATTATACAGTACGTGCATATGTAATGATATCACTGTTCTAATCATAGAGAGCATAGAAAATAATTATATTGATTGATTGATTGATTGCTCCACCAGTCACACGCAACCACCCACACGTACGTGCTGCACATCAATAATGGACTCAACAGAAAAGTTTGAAGATTGGATTTCATCATTGAGCTATCAAAGATAACCAAACTAGTGTGTATCAAATGAGTGAAGACCTTTTTTGGAACTCCGTCTCTGATTTGCCGTTTTTGCTACATTTTCAAAGAAATTCAGCTTTCAAAAGTGGGTGGGCCAGGCCCACCCAGACAATAAAGTAGATGGTCCGAGGCCTACGAGGCCCACGTGGTTCCTCCATCACTGCTTTAGACCAACAGAGCCCCACACATTCACGTTTTGCAGTAGTCGTACTATACCTTACCAAGTCGCTACAGAGAAAGAATGTATCCTTCCCACTTATGGTGACGTCACAGCGGTGTTGGCGTTTCTATTTTCGCAATTGAATGAGTGCCAGATTTGCCGAAAGTCAACGAAAGTTTGCCAAGGTGTAACTTATTAGCCTGTTGGTTCTTTTTACGATTTGGTGGTCGGGGAAATTTGTTTGTGTCATCTTACTGTTATTTTAGGTAAATTTAGCGAATTTATTTAGGCTACCTGTCAGAGGCACTTTAAGTGCGGAACACTGGACGAGCCAAATATTGAACACGGAGTGGCAATACCACATCTCCACGCTCCCTCACTTCATACCCGACGCCGATCCCCGTCCGCCGGGGGTGTCCCTCAAAAAGACTTGCTTGGGTCAGGCTTAACGGCCTGCGAACTGGCGTCGGCCGCTTTTGTTTGGACATGCACACGTGGGGCCTGGCTCCTCCATCAGAATGCGAGTGCGGTGCTACTAAGCAGACCGCAGACCATTGGTTTGGTTTGGTTTTGAATCTTTATCCTCGGACTGACAAAGCCTTGGTAGGTTATTGCTGGTACTTGTTCGCATACTTGTAAAGGCTATTGACGCAGGGCCGGTTACCGAGATTGGCAGAGTGAAGTTTTCCGATTGTTGAAGTGTTGTTGCCGACAAATTATTCCATTCACTAGGTGCCGCTGAAAAGAGAGCAGTCCTGAAATGCTTTGCTCAAACGCACACCATGAGAGTCGAACCAGCGCTGCGTGATCTTGAGCCGAGCGCGTAACCACTGAGCTAACGGGGCGGACCATGTCATCCACCACTGCCTAACCCACCGGCCTCCAAACAATACGCATGGTCTGAAGGTCCTGGACGACAAGACTGCCGAGTGGCTGACGATTTCCTGCCCTCCAATCTAGCCTGGAAAGATCTGCTCATACACCGATAATGAACCATCCTGATGTAAAAAAAAAACTTTTCCCATATGTTACCCAAGTAACGTACTTGATTGTTTGTCTTAAAATGAAACGAGCAACTACAATGATGCAGTCAAAACATCATATAGTACATTAGTTCACTACAGAACTTGCCATCTCTCATGATATCATATGTTGTCAGCCCCGTTAGTACACGCTCTATGGGATGTTACGACGAATGTTAATTCACAAACTTGTGCGAGTTTTAGGACTCTTTCTGAAAAAAAGGGATAGTTTCCCTAATGGTATCACAGGTATTTCTGATGCTAGCGCACTGGCGTAGAACCATTCCGCTTTAGCATGCACAAATGATGATGGCTCCATCTGCAATCTGTGAGTGTGATAAGAAGGAAGAAACCGCAGACTACACCATCTGCAACTGCTCCGAATGGTGTTCCTAGTCTGCCTGAACTGGAACAAAAATCAATTCAGTGGCTGCTATAGACACCTGCCCAAACATCTAGACCGAGTCGCCACCTCTGCTGAAGGGTGGTAAAAGGTAGACCCTTCGACCCTCGACCCTTGGAGTGGCGAGGAAGGTATTTATTAAGGTAGACACAACTCTGACCCAGCAGTAACTCCTGCCGTTTGTATTGACGTAGGTTATCTGTGCAACTCAGCTTTTGTAACATTGATGGTACCGGTAATCAAAACAAAATAGGCATACCGTTTCGCCTAAGCAACATAAAACCGCCTTGAGGCCAGCAGTAATCAACATTAAGCCAAGGCTGGACTTGCTTTGCGGCAGAAAGCAGTCGCACCTGTCACACTAAATAAGTGTTTTTGCTTTTTTGTTTTGTTTCCAACAGGCTACGGGTAAAGTAATAGGTTTCTAGTACCGGCAGCTTGTTTTTAGTTTTCGTTTGAATTAAGCCTCTCAACAAGTACCACAAATGTATATTTCGCTCTGTTTATCATTTTAATCGTAAGCGGTCGCGAAAAATTTTAGTAGATTAAAGGGGTCGCGAGCAAAAACGTTTGGGAAGCCCTGCAGTGTACACTGTACAACATACCGTCATTTTCCAGATTACCACAGAGAGCTTCACGATGCTTATTGTAGTCTATATGCCTTTTCCGCTTTAATCATGCTCGTACCAACCTACAGTATAATCATGATTATGTGTTTCCGGCGATTCGTAATAAATGTATTGCGCTGTCAAGCAATGTTTCGTTATTGTCAGTTGTGTAGCGAAGAATTCGTAAAGTAGTGAGAGACGTTGTAATGTTGTATCAATAAATATAACTCAAAACGATATAATTTTGTGATATTTATAACAAATAACTCATGCGGACTCTAGCAAAAGACACATTATATGTAATAAAAAAGTAAAAAGCCCAAAAGTTTAGAAGGAGATGAGAAGTTAGTTTAATGCTTTGTTTCTTCTTCTTGCTTATGAGTTTTATTGGTAAATTTTCAAAATAGGCTAGCACTGTTGGTGACATGTGTCATCTGAAAGAGAATAGTTGTTGCTTGGTTGGTACAACTTGTTTTAAGATGTCCATCTTACACTTGGTCAGGCCTTCCGCATTCGATTTATATAGTTTTATTTTTCAGTCTTTCGTATGAAGCAGAAAGTTTGTGGTCAGCCGAATGGTAGGACCTGGAGCCAACTTTTCGTCAGATCGTCAAGTGTGCGAAGTCCTGTTATTCCATTGGGAGGGAAATAGATGGGATACCCAAAGATGATGTGGTTGGCTGTTTACTCTGTCGCCCTACACTGACAAGCAGCAGAGTCCCTTATGTCCCAGCGTGTCAAGCAAGCATTGAAGCGGCCAACTCCCGTTCTTATTCGGTTCAGTGTCATCCACTCTCGTCTCTGAAGCTCAGAACCAAGTGGGAGTGAAGAGGCAGGAGAGACATCAAATAGAAGGAGACGAGACTTTATTTTTGGCACAGTGCTCAATTCCTCGGACCAGGCATTTGACGCGCTGAAATCAGCGAGCTGGAGTTTTGCAGCATGCCTTACAAAAGGGCGCCGTGATGGTAGGCGTTGTATGATTGGGACATTGAGAGTGGATGCGCGATCGTGTAGTATGTGGTTCGGATCAGCACAGGCTTTATTTACTAATGAAGACACCAGCGCTTCTCTTCGTACATTAGCGGGTAGGATACCAGTCGGTAGGATACCAGCGGGTAGGATACCAGATACCAGATACCAGAAGCAGTCGTTCTAGGAGTTTAAATAGAACACAAAGGAGAGATATCGGTCTATAGCTCTTGGTGTCATCGGAAAGCTTTTTTGGTTTGAAAATAGCCATCACTGAAGCTCTACGCCATATTTTAGGGAGTTTTAATTGCTGAAAGCAAGCTGTATAGAACTGAGCTAGCCATTGTAATAGATTGGTAGAGCAATGCTTGAAAAACTCAGGAGGTATCTTATCCGGACCCTGAGATTTACCAGCTTGATGAGTTTTATTGCATTACGCAGCTCCATGATTTTGAAAGGAGAATCAAGATAAATATCAGAGATGTGTGTCGCCCAAAGCTGCTTGATCTCACGGTTGACTGCTCTGAACGATGTTGCGTCAATTTATTTACATTTTTCATTACGTAGCACTTGTGTCGCGATGGTGTTTGCTGAGACAGGGCACCGCTTGGGAGCAGAGGTGCGTCCAGAAAGACATTTGAATGTTTTCCATGCCAAACGACTGGAATCGGTAAAATCGATGCTCTGGACAGTTTCCTCCCAGCGCTCTCTGCGATTCTTATCAAGGTATTCCGTTAGGTTATTTGCTCTTTGAATTGATTCGCTGCCAGGTTCAGCCTTTAGGAAATCATTGTACTTGTATTGACATTCTTTGTCCCAGGTGGGGATACATTGCTTTCTTCACCCTCGTGGGATACCGACCTTACCGGCAGCCAACATGAGTTGGAAGAATGAAGGGTAGGCTTCATTTATGCCCATAATTGCTGGTTTTGGTAAATTGGTAGATTTGCGTCCAAGATACTCCGTGAAAAATGTCCAGTTGGGTTTTCTGAAGTTCCACCGATTTACTGGTTTTGACTTTAGTGGCATAATGGGGTGTGTGGGGCTTATAAAAGAGGGTCGGTATTGGGATTTAGGAAAAGGGTCTAAAACAACTCTGCGAGTGAAGGAGCCATTGAGCTTAACAAATGGTAGGTCAGGGTTTGAAGTAGTTCCCCTTCTATTAGAATAAAAACTGTCGGGTTGTTTTGGGTCGTAGAGCAATTTAGCATTAATTATGGAAGCCCAGTTTTCTAGTGTAGAGCCGTCACTATTGGTGGTTGGAGGTGGATGGACGACAAGTGGCTCCTCGTGCCGCATCCTGTGAGTAACATCTGCATCCAAGCAGATGCCAAACGAAACTTGTCAACAAAGAGCCTCCACCCAGACGGCACAGCTGCAAGGGGCAATGGACAAGTTCAGACGCCCCACCATTCTGCAGCTCAACATAGAAGGCTACACAACAAGCAAGATCAAAGTTGTGGAGCAGATTGCCCATACCAACCGGGCACTCGACATCCTCCTCCAAGAGACCCGCTGCACCTCTGCCGATAGGCTAGCTATTCCCAACTACACGCTAGCCTGGTCTACCTTAAGCAGAAAGCACGGCATTGCCACGTTTGTGCATGAGAGCCTGAAGTGGACCTTTGTCGACCAATCTCCAACTGATGCCGAAATTGATTGGGTGTGCATTTGTATATCAGACTACGACATCGTCAACATCTACAAGCTCCCATCCTCGCGAATGTTGCCACCATCCCTTCCAACGTTCCCCTCCCCCAGTCTCTACAGTGGCGATTTCAACTGCCAGCACATCGACTGAGGCTACAGCAACACAAGCAGCGACGGAGAATCGCCGGCTGACTGGGCCTCTACAAACCATCTTGCCCTCCTATTCAATCCAAAGGAACCAGCCAGGTTACACTCCGGCCGCTGGGGAACAGGGACAAACTCTGACTTGGCCTTCGCGAGTGTCGACAGCTCTCTTCCAGACAGACGTGTGCTTGAGAAGTTCCCGCGGTCGAATGTGGTTTATAAACGTTGACCACAGTGATATTGTCAACTTTTGTAGCTGCCCACTCTATTTCATCAGATTCCTTGCTGGAAGCGAGGGGAAGCCATATCGCAGAGCTATGCACAAAAATAGCAATTTCGTGAATAGCGCTATGGGTATACGCTGCCAGTTAATAACCAGTGAATTTAAGTCTGGAAGAATCCACTGCCTGTGTTTCTTGTAGTAGGATAACAGTGGCTGTGGCAGTTGTGTTGATCAGATGTTCAATGACCGAAATTTTGGCTGTTGTTAGGCCTTCTACATTTAGTTGTAGCAGCGTGATGCTTTCCCTTACGGTGTTAGAATATACCTGCCCTAACAAGGGCACATGCTCAGGGGAAGCATCACGCTTATCAGACTTCTTTGTCTGTGACCTGCAATTTTTGCAGTTTCTACTTCTGATTGTCGTCATTAGCCTGAAAAAGTTTCCAGTTACCTAGATTCCCCACGGGTGGGTAGACGACATGAATCCCAAATTTTTCAGTAATTTGTTCATTTTTCAGTAAGTCTATAGAAACACACTGCAAGAATGTAATCGTTTTCATTGTGAAGATTGTGACATCACCTGCGAGGTGGAGAATAAAATGTATCTTATAATGGAGAATAACATGTGTTTTCAGCGTGGGTGTGGTGCCGCGTTACCCTGCGAAAAACCGTAGGCTATATTACCACCGGAAGATAATTTACCCACAGGTTGGGAACCACTGATGTAGACAAAAAGTGGGCGGTTATGATTTGCAAGATACGAAAATTAATAATGTGAGGTTGAATAAAGCTGTGTAGGTTGTTAGAAATTGTTGAGGAATCAAGCTAAGGTAGAGTAGCCTATTCTCTTCAACTCGAGAAGAAACCCAGAGAAAGTCCCTTTCCTCAAAGACCTTGAGGACGTCGATAGTTTTAACAATTTCTTGACCAACGTTCTCCCCAAACTATCCATGCATTTCATTATATCTTTACTGTCTGTTCATAGAAAAAAGCAAAACAAAACTTTAAAGAAAAAGTTACTTCTCGCAATTGATGTGTTAAGTTCCTGTTGAAACAATGGAAAAGAAGATTAGATCACTACACAATAAGATCCCTAATCCTTATAGTAGAGTCATTTTCAAAGGTTCCGTGACCGTGTTTAGGATACCAAAGTTTCTCAGTGGATTTAACAAGGGCAACTGATACTAAAAAAAATAAGCTCCCATATACTTCACAAAAATGGCGGGAAAATTGTTATTTTAGACGTTTTTCAAAATGGCCACCACCGCCATCTTGGAAAACTAATAAAGTTATATTTCTTGACATGGATGGCCAAAAATGACAATTCAGGTGTCAATTCCTAATAATTTTGGTGTCAGAAACACAATGGGATGGCATAATTCATGATTCAGAGTCTCCTTGACCTCAAAATCCAAGATGGCAGACGTATGCGGTCCAATACTGTATTTAATAAAGTATCTCTACCGTCTCCAAGAAAGAAATCCAGAAATCTTCTTGTGGAGCACCATCTAAGATCTCTAATAGAGAATCAACAAGCACCTTGAGATCGGCATTGTTCTCTAACTCAGCATTTGCATCATTAACTTCTTGTTGATCTACTGAACAGCGTAACTTACTGAGAGATGCCTGGATCTATTCAGACAGAGGGGAACCTTCCAAACGTTTGTCTAGTGCTTGGTGGACTAAACTCACTAAAGCATTGTAGAAGAGTCGAAGGCAACGCACACCGCGGTTGAAGTGTTTTCTACGCAGAGCTTGATCTACTGACCCATCTGCAACGACACCTGCAGCCACTAGTACATCTGAAATGCCTGAGCCTTTGAACCTCTTGTAGACCGCATTGATGAAAGACATCTGGATACGAAAGGGTCCCCATTTCACCAAAGAAACTATTCCCATGAATGGCAATATGTCAGCCGTCATGTCTGGATTTTTACTTTTCAATTCTAGCAATAATGCGTAGACAGGACGATCACCGACAATAACAGCAAAATGGTCTTGCTTAGTGGATCAGGATAAGTCATACGATAAATTGCTTGACTTTTATGGGTTTCTGGTGATAGCTTGCCTTGGAAGCCAGAAAAGGCTGGTACGGTGTGGTCTTCTGGATTTGGTCTTGTTCCGTCTGCCTTATCTCTGGCCAATGCATGAATGACACCTCTCATTTTTTGAGGAGCTGTGTCCAGATGTTGTTCATCTGCTACCCTTGGTCTGATGGGTAGTTCACCACGCTTTACTGTTTTGTATGGTTCAACTCTTGGCATCTGGCTCCTAAGTTCTTTGAGACTAGCAGAGAGGTAGGAAGACAAGGTGGTATTTACAACGGATCTATCCTCAATCAGGGAAGGTAGATTTAACTCAGGTAGGTCTGGCTGGAAAAACATGGCATTTGTACGATGTAATTGGCCACTTCCAGTCAAAGTGTCACTTTTGAAGTCATCGTTGTCGACTATACATATTGCCGGTGTTCTTTCAGAAAGTTCAAATGGACGCTCAGTTGAATGTTTCAGTTCAGTAACTGACCAGAAATATTTAAGCATAAGTACATCGTTGTAACTGATTCCCAGGCCATCCTTATGTGGTATGTCTACAGTGTCTCTGCTCTTTGCCATACCATGTAGCAGTACAGCAAGGTTTGTCTTAAAAGCAGTATGTCTTCCAGTGAAGCAGCTGATCAAAATACATGCAATTGGACTGCCTGGGGGAGTGTCATCGACTTCAGACTTAGTGGGTTGCTTTACCCAAGTGATGAGCTTCAAGAGGAGATCATTTAGGTCTTCATTTTATAACTCATGTATGTATGGAGGCCAAGAAATAGTTTTTATTTTGATGATCTGATCTCTGAATCTCCTAGCTACATTCTTCACCAGGTTATCATCGCTTACACCTAGAGAGGATAGTGCAGCCTCAAGATATGAACCTGCAGCTCACGTATCATATACCAGTTCACTCACATTCTTCTGACTTTTGTTCATGAAATGCTATGTTATTTCACCGTGTTTAGGATTCCAAAGTTTCTCAGTGAATTTAACAGCATCGTATTTGTCCTGCAATGATAGTGAATCTTAATACAGTAGGGGACCGCATACGTCTGCCATCTTGGATTTTGAGGTCAAGGGGGACTCTAAATCAAGAATTATGCCATCCCATTGTGTTTCTGACACCAAAATTATTGGGAATTGACACCTGAATTGTCATTTTTGGCCATCCACGTCAAGAAATATAACTTTATCAGTTTTCCAAGATGGCGGTGGTGGCCATTTTGAAAAACGTCAAAAATAACAATTTTCCCGCCATTTTCGTGAGGTATATGGGAGCTTATTTTTTTTAGTATCAGTTGCCCTTGTTAAATCCACTGAGAAACTTTGGTATCCTAAACACGGTCACGGAACCTTTGAAAATGACTCTACTGTTACTTAGGTTAACTACAAAAGTCAGCAGTGTCACATTTAAGCAAGTTATTCCACTGTATAATGTTCAGTTTTTCTGTATCTTGGTCAAAAAATGATTATGATTTGGTAAAAGCGCGAACAAACGCACTTTAGGTTGCTCCATTAGCTCAGTGGTTACGCGTCCGGCTCAAGATAACGCGACACTGGTTCGGCTCTCGAGGTATGCGCTTGAGTAACGCATTTCAGGACTGCTCTCCATTCAGCTGCATCTAGTGGATGGAATAATTCCCCGACAACAACACTTTAACAATCGGAAAACTTCACTTTGTTAACGTCGGTAACCTGCCCTGCGTCGAGAGCTTGTACAAGTATGCGGAACTACCGGGAATAATCTATAAAGGCTTTGCCAGTCCGAGGATAAAAATTCAAAACCAAACCAAAGCGGTTTGATGCGTGGCTGCGTCCAGTGCTTTCGTTACTCGGCTACATGGCTAATAAAGAGAACTGTAAAACATCGGAAACATTGCATTCGTTGGAGAAATTTCAGAGAATGACTGCTTCTCAAAATTCTCCACTTTATTGCAAAAAAGATTCTTCTATTTATTTTTGAAATAACTATAAAAACTGAGAAATGCATTTATTTTTTGGTTAAATAGCTCCACTTTTATTAAGTTTCTTTGATTGTACTTTATTTATTGCAAAGTTACCAACTTAAATATGAGATGCAACGCACAATTCTGGTCAAATAGATTCAAATTCTATTCCAGTCTCATTGGTTTTGTAAGTATTGTATTTTTTTGTTACTTTACGTTGAAGCTATTTGACAATGACTGCATATTTTTAACTGTTGTTGCTTCGTAGCCTACAGTGGTGGATTTTGGTGTTGCAGAAAAGTTTCTATATTTGTTGCGGTTTATAGAGCAGAGGCGTGATGCTTACTTATTTTCCCTATCTGTTGCTCAACTGCCAACCACACGAATCTTTCAAATATTTATTTGACTATTAAAAAGTAAGTAACAACAGGGCGAAGGGGTTAAAAAACTGATTTCGTCGGGCATCTAACAGTGGGGTAGCCAGAAAAAATTTGAGGGAGGGCGAATATTTGATGAGTTAAAGGAACTACAAAGTATTTGTTTTATGACACCGCCCCCTGTTATAGAAGCCTATAGACACAAAAAATAAGGGTTGATTAGTGGGCAAGGTAAGCTGCAAACTTTTGAAAATTAATTGGTTGTTCAATTCAGATGCACAGTCATAGAAAAAGAATTATGGAAAAACATGCACACCAAATTAGGTAGGCCTACCGCGACCATATTTCAAAACGACCTACACAAATACTAATACATATTACGTTGAGAGCGCAAAAAAAATCAACTCGTGAAACCCATCAACATTTTTCATAATAACCATTCAAATATGCAGCAAAAGGAATACGTCTTAAAATCATTCTCTGGCCTTGTTAATATGAAATCGACTTTCTGCCAGATTCAGAAAGTAATTCTTAAACAAAAAGCACAAACAATCTATTACATGATCAGAAAATGACAACATTAAGATTAAAAGTCTATTCGTCGCCTCCCGCCCGCCATATTCGTAACAACTCGATTGATCTTTTCCTCACTAATCCTTTCGCGATGGCAATGAAGGATACACAAATCTGAGAGGCCACCGGAAGTCATTGTTGGGTGTAGCTAGGTCTTGATCTTCTTCATGCATGAAAAAGACCTTTCAGGCCCAATTGTTGTTGCTAGGAGGGCCAGGATGATTTGAATTGCACTGTGCACGCTTGGATAATCTTTAGCAGTCAGAAGAAGTTCTTGCAAACTTCCTGGTTGATTTGAAAATTCAGAGACCCACAGAGAATTACTTCGCTATCAATGTTATCCAAAGAATACAAAATGCTCAATCTCATCTATCATAGCAACTCAAAAAATAATGGGTTGTCACTGAATCGTTCCCGAAGCGAGTTACTCAATCCGTCGATGTATGGGACATATACCGGACGTTGGAAATACTGAGAAGCCGATTCAGCACAGACGTTAGCACGGTAAACTTGTACCTCCACTGTTCTGGGCATTGTCAGTTCTTGAACTCCAAGTAGCCTACTGCACATGCTTCTTTGTATATGTTGAGCAAAACGTTCAGGCCGTTGCGGTCATGGTCGAGAACGCTCTGTAGAGAAGAAATCAGGCTCTGCACGTATGGCACGTTGACCCCAACAGTCAGAAGCTTGCGTGATAGTGGTTCTATAAGAGCCGGAAATCACGCCGAAAAGTTTCGTAATTTAGTTTCCCGCGCGAGCTTGCGGTGATCGAAGCCAAACGTCACACCAGTCCACACCCAGATGAACCATATGAGGATCCAAACAAAAATAGTGAATTGACAAAAGATGAATGGTGTACAAAATAATTCAACAGATAAGAAAGCGACATTTGCATAACTGGGATCACCTAAAAAACGATGTTCAAACTTGGAGTTGTATAATGCATAACATGACTCTGTAAGATTTCTGTTAGGAAGCCTCTGAAATTCATCGGACAGCAATTCGCTATAGAATTTATCAACTTAGCTCATAGTAATACCAGCAAATATTTTAAAAAAACTATGATTTACAGATTATAGCATAAGAATACTATATGCCTTATATTAGAAGTAAGAAAGGGTGATATGTATTGAAGAAGTGTGCTGCGGGTCCCTTAGATGTTTTTATTTGTCAGCGCAGATCTCATCAGCAACAAATCCATTCTTTCTGGATATGCCACAGCGATCTGGAATTACCAATCTGACACAAGAAGTTATTCATACTGCTTCCTGCTTGACGTCCTTGCACCTACTAGGCACGTGCGGCGTAGTCCTTCCTTCTGCTTTCTTCTTGAAACAAATTGGCTGGAAAATCGTCTCTTTTCTAGAAATTTCCTTTGAAATTGTTTGTCAATCTTCCTCTGCTTCGTTGAAGTCTTTACAGCTGTTCAATATAGTTTTTATAACGTTAAAAAATTCAAAATCACGTCGGGGTCACCAATGTGCGCAAACGGTCTAGTTCTCTTTCCTTTCTTTGGTCTAGGTTTATAACTCCATGTAAATAATAAGAAACAATGTGCATGTTTTCTTTTATTTCTCCATTTTTCTCAATTCTGGTGCTGAGTAAAAGAAACGACCGTTCTGTAACTAAACCAAACTAAAACTCTGTGAATTTTTTCCTCACGTAATCAAAAAAATGAATCGTGTGACTTACAAAAAATGTGAGATCATCTGAAGGCAAGCGTGAGACTAATTTAATTTCTCGCGCGAGTTTGCGGTGATCGAAGCCAAACGTCACAATATTATAGGCTAAAATAAAATGTGACGTGAAAATACTCTTAGTCTTGGTGAAGCGAAGGACACCTCAGATAGATTTACGAAGTTCTAACCTGCTGAAAGGCTGCACCACACTAGGCTACACAAATTTTCAAGAAAAAAATTATTGAGATCTTCATGTGGTGGTGAATGAAGTTTTTTGAAGTGGTAGGTTAACTTAAATTTTAAAACAAACTTTCTTTCCAAATCTAATTTGATGACTTTGATTACATACAAAGCGACCTATGGTAACATACAAAGTTTGATAAAAAAAAGTTATTGCGCCAAAAATGCCTAAAAAGTGACTAATAAAAAGAACTTTTATTACTTGTCAAATTACAAGTGCCCAAGGCTAGATTCAAGAAATTAAAAGCAAAGAAAACTACTAAATTATTATTTTTGGGTATTCAGAGAAAATCAGCGTTTTCAAAGGACTAGCCATTTTGGCACAACCACTTTTGTTCTGCATTGGTGATACTTTTTACAAAACGTATCCTGCTTATTGTTTGGTTCAAGTAATTGATAAGTGTACCGCAGGCATATAAAAATTATCTATTATTATATATCATAAATGATAAAGTATATTAAATAGTAGCATATATGATATATTCTACATTACCACTAATAATTTACTAATAATATATATGCTAATAAATAATAATATTGATAATACGAAAATGCTCAACGCTAAGCCGAGCAAATTATAAACATGTAGCCTAGTTACTATTCACCTTACATTGTTAACAAGCTTAATAGGCTAATAGAATATTGTAATTCAATAACAACCTTCTGATAATCCCAATAAGGGTGAAATAGCATGTCAAACGGTTTACACGAAAAAAACTACAATATTAGGGTTAGGTCTCGGTGTCTCAGATGACATTCACTTTATCAATGTTTAATGATACTTGTCATATTCATTATACAGTAGTATATAAATATACTACTGCTTAATGCAGCAAGCATGGCTGCAAAAATTAAAGCAAAAGCTAACGCAGACAAGGTATGCGCTATCTAAGAATTTATGGTAGATAACTGTCACGATTCTTTCTAACTCTTACCAGAAAAGTGATTAGGAAAGATTAATGACGTAGTTTAAAGGGATATCAACGACAAGCAGTCAAATATATGGTCGAATAATTCTACTAGTGAGATAATAAATGAAAATTCTTGAAGGATTAACGAAGGGTTCAACGCTTCTAACAAATGATCAAAGTAACAGTGAACAGCGATAGATTTCAACGCTTGCCACTCTTATAATTGACTTTAACATACTTCACTCACAGCTTCTCGTATAACTCTAATCTCGATCACAACTTATAATATGATTACACCACACTCCACAGTCCACACCACACTATGATCAAAAGATCACACCAACTGTCATCTAGTCGTATTCAATGACTTTAATTCTCATTTAACAATCATCTCACTATACTCTCTTCTCTACCTCTATAATTCTAATAATAATAAATTCCGCAAATTACGCCACTATTTATAGCAGGTTTCTTTGGTCTAGTAACTTCGAGAAGGTATGATCATGTTACATCATAAGAACTCATTGTTCTGGTCAAGTTTTACTACACCTAAACATCTTTGTGATGTTATAACAACCTACACCTGGCAAGTCAAGCCAGAAAACATTCTAGACTTGCACCTATGCAGAAACTTCTAGAAATACGTCACATAACAAGGATTTCGCAATCAAAGGTGACTATAGGACAATAACCGATGATAAATTTTCGTAACAATTATACAATAAAACAGTACGTTTGGTCAAGACATGATGTCGTGAGGCTTCGCATATTGATTGTGACAATTAGTCTACAATCAATCTGAAGATGCGCAGTTAATTGTTGTGTGAAACCTCAGCGTTGTAATTAATTTTTCAATTATTATTCATTTTAAGCCTTAGCATTATCAATGAAACATTTATCAAAGAAATACATATTACAGTATTATCGTTCCATTTTTCACGAATTTAGTTCAACACTTGTGTAATGCCAAGCTGTTGATTCAATGTAATCATATACTTATTTGATGTGTTTACAGATATGCGGTGTCTTGTTTGTATTTCTGGTTCTTCCAGACAGAAATTCGTACTCTTTGGTAACGTCCAATTTCCTTCGAAATGATAAATACAAAATGGAGAAAATCACCAATGTGAAAACAACTCACCACGCACAAACCGAAGCAAATCTCAAAAAAGAAGACAAACGCAAAAATTCAAACAGCCTTAAAAATATCCTTAGTTACTCTCTTTATGGTTCAAACCCACGGTATACAGATGGAGCAATAGCAAACGCGAAATTATACAAGGAAATATATCCTGGATGGATAATGCGAGTGTATTATGACAACACTGTTCCTAAAAACATTCTTGATCAACTGATAGCTGCAGACGTAGAACTTGTAGATATGACAGATTCCAAAATGAATAAAAGGTCATGGCGGTTTCAAGCCGCTGCAGATGCTGGCCGCTTATGCTCAAGAGACATGGATTCTCGTTTATCCTTACGCGAAAAAGCTGCCGTCGATCAATGGATACAATCTGGTAAAAAGTTTCACTCAATGCGCGACCATCCTAACCATTCAAAGTATTCAATGTCAGCTGGTATGTGGTGCTCAAAGACTATTCCAAATGTAATTGAGTTACTCACAAACGTAACAGATCAAGCGTATATAGCAGACACGGTCTTTATGAACAAAGTAATTTGGCCAATGGCAGAGAAAAATGTGATGCAGCATGACTCATTCTCATGTGAAAAGTGGGGAGGGTTGCCATTTCCAACGGAAAGAGTAGAAAAGGAGTTTGTGGGAAGTATTTACAGAAATGGAAAGACGTATGGTGTTGACAGCTCACAGAGAACGGAAATTGATAAAAAGTGCTTACAAGACAATTGGATATCAAACAACGAACCAACGAACAAATGATAAAAGCCAAGACCGCAAATGAGCAGTGTAACTCAACTCACACTCATTTTAAACAGTAAACGTAATTAACAAGCGTAACAAACTAACAAGTTCTTCATTTAATATTAATTGAAATGGAGCACTTGTGGTTTGACAACTTAGGCTACTTTTCTTTCTTGTACATCAGGATCATTCGTTGTGATTAAGACTAGAATATCTTTGGACTTGAACTGGAAATTGGTAGTATTTTATCATGCTAACAAGTTCTTCATTTAATGTTAATTGAAATCGAGCACTTGTCGTTTGACAACTTAGACTACTTTGCTTTCTGTTGCAATAAAAATCATCAGGATCATTCCTTTTGATTAATAGCTATGAGTTGGAGTAGGCATTAGGCAACTTGTAACATCATAAGATACAAAAGGTTTGAGTGATATCAAACTTTCCCTACGGTGGAATATGCAGAAACCCACATCCGGGGTCTTAATATTGGGGCGTTTGGAGGCTACGGCCGATGAAAAACCTGTTTTGGTGGTTTAAAAATAAGATAACATACAAGAACAAAAGTTGATGGCACATATTCCATCTTCGTATCTTATGATGTCAGTTTTACTTATTATGGGCTAACTCTGGGTTTAGGGTACCCTTTTTCGGAAATGTCCCATCTGTGGCACCCAAATGGACTTGTTTCAAAGTCTACAAGTGAAGGCATAAATTCTGGCAAAAGTTTTGTTCTTGAATCTGATGATGTTTTATTGACCACTGAAATAGGTTTTTCATCGGGCCGTATATCCCAAACGCTCCAGTAGTGAGATCCCGGATGTAGGTTTATGAACATGTCATAAAACACTCAAACCTTTTGTACCTTATGATATTACAAATACATCACAGGCTCCCGAACTATAAAGTCAATGATGGGGAATCAATTGACCTACAAGCAATTAAGCTTGTAAAGTTGGTGAAGATAATATTGGGTATTTTCTGTTACGACCAGTGCTGTGTCAAGTGAGGAGGGAGAGGTCCAACTCTACAGATAACATACGTTTGCGTTTCATTGACAACCTTTTTACTGTATTAGTTTAAAGTTTAGACTTTCATTCTGAGCAAAGGTCTTGCTATAATTTGATATATCTGTCTTGGGTAATGTTACTTTTGTGATGTTTTCTAAACTGGTTAAGAAGCATAGGGGTAGGAGAAGGGTTGAGACCTCACCCATCAACTTTTTTTTATTTCCGAGGATTTGGGATAGTTTGATAAAATTTGTAAAAAAAATTCAACATGATTTCATTTTCAAGATTATGTTCACCAATCAAATAAATTCCTTGAAAATTTAGCGTATTTGTCAAATATTGCATTTTTGTCGTCCCTTTGTTCGTTTTCGTTGCACCATCCCAGTTAATATTAAATTGTTCCAACGAGTTGCTTCTTACTATACTGTATATCCGAAATATCTTAATTTGATGAGGTTGATATTGCTAATCAGACTCCAGTCATCGTCTATTAATTTGTTTGGTAATAAATACATTTGTATTTTTTCCATTCCGCTGATACGTAACATCTTCCTGTAGCACCACATTTCTAAACTTCTTAACTTTTTAAAGTCATGTTTTTTGTATGTCGAAATCTTACATCCATACGTGGCAATTGGGAGAGCGAGAGTTCGGAATATTCTTAACTTTGTGTTCTTACGAATTAACCTCTGTTTCCACAACGTAGTAATTGATGTCACAGCTGTTTTTGCCATTGCAATTCACCTTCTAATTTATGCTATCATCGTAAGCGTCTGTTATGATACTGCGCAGATAGCAGAAACTACTTACATTTTCAACTGCATTTCCACCAATGTATAAGCATGGACAATTTTCATTTTTGCTTTATTTATGGCATCACTTTTGTTCCTGTGGGATCCTGACTTGACCCTACTCAAAAGTTCTTCACTTCCGTTACACTTCCACCGACCAACACTACGTCGTCAGCATATCGAACGTTGGTTACCATTTTTCCTCCACTTTTCACAGAGCCTTCAAAATTGTCCAAAGCTTTTCTCAATATGTGTTCAGTATATAATGGATTGAAAAGATATGGTGACAGTTTGCATCCCTGTCTGATACCTTTTCCAATGGAAAACCACTCGGTGAGTTCATTTCCAGTTCTTGCTGCTGCTTTCTGAGCAGTAGGGGAGACTCGGGTAAGTTGGCCCAGCAAAATGAAAAATTGAATTTGTGAGCTGATAACAAAACGTATGTTAAAGCGAATGCTATTGAAGAGTAGAGAATTCATCACTCTAGAAGTGGACATATTCTTGCATCAAACAAACATTCTTAGGTATATAATTTTTCAAGTTTTCCGAAAAAAATAAAATGGACCATCTTGCCTTTATGTGCGGGTAATTTGGCCCACCATGGAAGGTAAGTTGGCCACGTGGGAAACATGTCCATCTACGGGATATTAACCCTATTCGGACTAACGGGTGGACGGGTTCCGTCCATACCTACAACTTTCATCGATTACATAAAAGTTACTGGCTCAAATTAGCTGAAGTTTTATGACTTTTCCTAAAAATTATTCATTTTTGTTTTAGTAATAAAATGACATTTTTATGTGGTATAAGTTTTTTAGTTATCAGCAGTTTTTGACACCCTACTCCTAAAATTGCCAGGCCATGTGAAAAACTTTATCATCTGGTACAAGCAAGTTAGCAAACATTTGTATTGTTTTGTGCTTTCCAAGATTTACTGCGTGACCTACATGACTACTGACCATTTCGGATAATCATCATGTCATCGTTGATTATGAGATTAGATATTTTAATCACAGTATTTGGTCATTTCTGCTATATGGCTGTGAATCCTGGACTGTATCCCCGAAGATAGTGAAGAAGATCAACAGTGCTGAAATTTGGTTCATTCGTAGAATGATGGGAATTAACTGGATGGATAAAATCACTAACGAAGAAGTGTGGAGACGCTCTGGGTGCACCCCTGGCGTCCTCATCACAAGTATCAAAAAAAGGCAAATGACATTTATCGGGCATGTCTACCGCAAACGCGGAATTGAACACTTGGCAATGATGGGGCGATTTCCTTGTCAGAGACACCAGGGGCGTCCACGTTTGGAAATCTTCAAAAATCTTTCAACGTGGACAAACCAAAATTTTGAAAATCTAATTAGAAGTATAGACAATCGATCGTTGTGGAGACTCACGGTAGCCGACGCCTTATTCAGGCATGGCCGATGATGATGATGATTTGGTCATCACCGTTTTATTCAAAAGCGGGGTATTTTTCTATCTATTAATTGATCGAAATATTACTTATAAAGCTGTGCGGTTCAATTTCATTACCATTATACTTGACGATGCTAATTTACTACACTTGCAATACGGTCTGTTTTGTACAATATTTCGCACAAGTCATATTTTTTTGTGACTGGAATTTCTTGTCTTCGAAAAATTTTGATAAGTCAGTTTTTCTCAATGCAATGACGAGCTGCATGTCTTCATTTTCAATAAACAGTGCCTGGATGACATTATGTGTTTCCATTTTCGCTGATAGGCATTACTTTCACAGATCAAATGTTTGTACTGTTTCAACGTCTGACGATGGTGAACCGCTGTAAAGCGGCCGATATTTCCTGTAAAAGTTTTGCGTAACAAAAAAGCATTCATATGCGGCAGCCGATTTGTAGCAAGAATTGACAGCGATAGACACCGTGTTTCGCCCATGAGATTGTTTTTTTTTTTTTTTTTTTTTTTATTGAAAAGTAAAAACAGTTGTACAGTATTACCACATGTAAATACATTGAGCATGTGATTTCTAATCTTGAAAGGTCAATTAGGAAAGTAAACAATACAAACGAAACAATTGGTGAATGACATCATATTATTAATAACAATCTGTTGCACAATATAAGTTATATTTGAATTAAGAGATCAAATGCATGCGATAGATTTGGAAATTCATTGTAGCTATGATATCACTTTTATGTTTGAGGCTAGTGTTTTATCTCCACAATAACAGTCATCTAACAAGTACGTTCATACAATAGTAGCCCAAAAGATATTCTTATCATGCATATGCCAAAAGGCGTTGTTGTGTTCGACATTAAATCAGAGGCATTGCGCAGGCAGGTAGGTAACACATTACCAGTCACAATAAAAGTGTCTATGTTACTGTGCGTCCCACAACGCACATTTGTAGTCAAAAAATAAACAAATCAATAAGTAGGAATATAATGTAATGCATGCAATTGCATAAACGAAGAAGGATCTGCATGTTGCCTCATTGCTCTCTTGTAGTGCAATGATGCTACATGCAGATGGTATGTGTGAATAAGTATCATTTACTATGGCGCATTTCATAAAATTCACAAGTCAGGTACATACACTGCAAATGATAACAATTAATAGCAGAATTCTTTCGAGAACAGTGGGTTCTTGGTTGTCATGTTCGACTTATGCTACAGTGTGGGGAGTTTGTAAGGGGCGTCGGTATTACAGAGGTGTCATTTTGAAGATATTCTTTAATTTTTGTTTTAATAACCCAGAGGGTTGTTTTGGTAAATTTGTTGTTGTCCCACATATGAAGAGCCCAGTTCCAAAACCGCTTAGGCGCCACTTTTACCAAAATTGAGTTTAGAGTGTCATTAGGTAGAGTATTACCATAGGTACCTACTATCCATTCCTTTTTTTCCAAAACCTTCTCTTTCTGCTTCAAATTCGACACTAAAAATTGCGTTTTCTTCCAAAACCGCTTACGCGTCATCACACTTTGTTTCCAAAACCACTTGTATCCACAATTAACCAATCATATTAAGCCATTGTATGACGTGACATATCGCTGATTGTTAAACCGTTTTCGTCACCGTTTCGTAATAACATGCATGCGGGAAGTGATTTTCTGATGTCTCTGGATTTATTAATATTCAATTGAACACTGAGAATATGTCCTTATAATGTTTGTAATGTTTTGTATTGAGTTTAAATTTAACCGTTGTTATTGCGTTCATAAACGTAGTTGCACTGATGAGAATTTAATATTCGAAAACGCGTTCTGCAACACTGTTTTTTTTTTTTGCACTCTGCAATGCCTGATGCAGATTTATCTGTAGATTTCCATCACGCATTGAAGCGGTGATCTGATAATTACATTTTCTAGGGTTCGAGAAAAAGTTTTCTCTGCCTATAAAACGTTGAATGGTAGTTTAAATAATTGTTTCGTAATAAGCAGCAGTGTTACCATTTGGCAAATTTCACTACCAAATTCGAGATTTGGCAGAAGTTTACGTTGTTTGGCAGTAAATTTTGAGTTGGCAGAACTTTGGCAAACATTTTTGGTGAGTTGACAGTCAGTCTCTGGTCAGTTTGGCAAAATTTGAAATGTGTTTGGTAGTTTGAAGCATCTACTATCTGGCAACACTGATAAGCACTGTTATAGGCTTGCAGCCTATTGTTGCAGCTACCAACGGTGCTCACACTGCTTAGTAGCCTACTTGAGCTTTATAACTGTGTTTTTTGCTTTGTTTAAAGTGAATTTGGATTGTGGTGATGAATTAGTGGTGGTCAGCTTGGAAAAATGGTTTCAAAAATTGGTTTCTGTCATTCTGGCAATTTTTATTCTCCAGTTTATTTCCAAAACCGCTTATATCCACATTTCTAATTTTATAAAAAGGCGATTCTAAGCCTTCTAATATTCCTTAGATCTGGACAAACGTCATGGCTCAATTCAGTAGGTAGTTATACATCGTTAGAAATCAAAAGCGCATTACATTTACCAAGCGAAACTGTCATAAACGTTTTTCGTGGTTTTCTCGAAATCACCGAAAGTGGATGTAAGCGGTTTTGGAAACAAGCTCTTCATATATTTATCTCCAATGTCTAGTGAAATTTTCTTTTTAATTATGGTACTCTTAACTGTATTTAGGATCAGCAGAATCAGTAGGTTGTCTGCCTGTCTGCTTGGAAAATGGTTGTATAGGATTATATCAGTTGTAAGTTTAATCTTTTGTTTTGTTATTGAATGATATAGCTTTTCTATTTTTTTCTAAATTGATTTCGTGAAGGTACATTCAGTTAACAAATGTTTTATATTGTCAACAGCCATTTTGCAAAATTTGCACTGAGTAATTTTGCTCTGGCTGCAACGCCATGAGTTAGATTGTTTGTAAAAATCGCGCCATTTAAAAGCTGAATGTGCTATTCGATAGCAGATCGATATGTCAGAGTTTGAAAAGTATGGTTTGATATTTTTCTTCATAAGGAGCATTTCTGACCAGCTTATTGGCTCATTGTTTTGGCTCTTAATTTCAGTTTTAGTTTCTTTTTGTGTTTTTAGGGTTGTGTATATTGTATTATATGATATATCAGTCCAGTCAAGATTGTGTTTTCGGAGTTGGAGAAAGGTGCTGAAAATATCAGAATAAAACGAATTTGGGCAATCAGAGTGTGGTTCTTCTTCTTCTTCTTCAATTGCCTTGTCTGAACCAGGCATCGACGGCCTCAGATGAATAATTAGACCAAATGTTCCTATTATACGTTGCATGGATAATTGTTTCTGTTTTGTCGTTAAATTGTTCCAGATGTGTTTGTCTTTGCCTGCCAGGTGCCCGCTTTCCAAAAATTTTACCAGTTAAAGAAAGATGCTCCAGTTTTTGCTTTCTTATTACATGGCCGAGAAATTTATATTGTCTGGTTTTCATACTTTTTAACAGAGTTCTGGTTTGGTTCACTTGGTGTAGAATTTCTTTATTTGTTTTCTTTGCCAGCCATGAAATGCGTTGCATTCTACGGAAACACCACATTTCAAAAGCATTAATCTTTTCTGCCATTTTTGTTGAAATATTCCAGGTTTCAGAGTTGTAATGAAAAACAGGATAAATATAGCATTTTAAAACTCTAGATCTTGTTTTGAAAGAGATATTTTTATTGCAAAGAATTGGTTTCATTTGTTGAAAGCTTGCTTTTGCTTGGGCTGTTCTTATGTTGAGCTCTGTTTCGTCTCTTGCATCCCAATTCACCATAGTACCGAGGTATTTGAATTTTTGGACCTGTTTAAGAATTGTTCCATTAACTGATAAATTACAAATAGGAGTTTCGGTTGCTTTTTTCTTTGTTATGACCATTGTTTCTGTTTTCTTTTGAGTGAGTGTGGTTCACTTAGGTTATATAATTTTTGGTTGATGTACCTTATTTTATAGTTTAGATTGTACTTTGCCCACTCATGCCATAGTTCTGTAGCTTTATCGAGTGTGGACAGGTGTCTAATTCTGTCAGCTCTACTGGTTTGAAATTTTGTTTCTATGTCAATCATTTTTAATCCTCCGTTTTTAACTTCTGCAATGATTTTTGTTCTGCTTAATTGCTCAATTGGAGATGGATACCATAGAAAATTGTATAAGATTTTGTTTAAGGATTGGATATGCTTTTTTTGTGGGTAAAGAACCCTTCCCATGTGAAGAGATATAGGCACGAGGAGAGTATTTATTATGGTGATTTTTCCTAGAAGGGAGAGTGGTCGGAATTTATGAATGTTGGCAGTCGTTTCAGTTTGTTTTATCACTTTTTCCCAGTTAAGAGTGTCTAGTTTTTTGTTGTTGTTTCCTAACCAGATTCCAAGGATTTTTATTTCATTTTGAATTTGAATATGTGGGTAATGTTGCTGTACTTCACTTTGTAACTCAGGTTGTGATACAAGCATTTGTGTTTTATTTTTGTTAATTTTTTGTCCTGACATTTGTTGGTAAAGTTTTAATTCTTTAAGTATTTCAGTAATAGAATTAAGGTTATTTGTGATAAACGTTGTGTCGTCTGCGTATTGTTCGATTTTTACTGCTTTTTTATTTATGGAGAAGCCTTTTATTGATGCATTGCTCTCTATGTGGCGTGTGAGTACATCAGCGCATATTATAAAAAAGAGCATGCTCAGAGGGCATCCTTGTCGGATGCCTCGCTTAATGTCGATTTTTTTTGTCAGTGCTCCATTCATTTCAACTCGACTAGAGATGTTTGAGTATATATAATAAGAGTTAAGTATGAAATCATCACTGGCTTAAATCCAATTTTTTGGAGTATTTTGTACAGAAAAGAATGTTCCACTCTGTCAAAGGCTTTTTCAAAGTCTGTTACCATTATATATAATTTCCTGTTTTTTAGTTTTGCTGCTTCGATGGCTGCTTGAATATTCATTGTAGCGTGTTCAATTCGTCTGTTCGGTAGACCACATTTTTGGTTGGGTTGAATCAGTGTTTTCATTAAGGGGGTGATTCTATTGGCTAGGACTTTGCTTAAAATTTTGTAATCCGTGTTCAATAATGAGATTGGTCTCCAATTTTTCAGCGATGATTTATCTCCTTTTTTGTGAAAAAGTTTAACTACGGCTTCTCTCATCGTTACTGTCATAGTGTTTTTTACAAAACAGTTAGTATACATTTCAAGCAAATCATATTTCAAAATGTGCCAACATTTTTGATAAAAGATTGCGCTGAGGCCATCCGAGCCGGGGGCTGAGTTTTTATTTAATGTATCAATTGCGATCTTAATTTCATCTTTTGTTATTAGTCTTTCATTTTCTTGTGCTTCATCTGCATGTATTGTGGTGTGGTTCAAAATGTTTAGATATTCATCTTGTTCAGTTGGATCAATTTTTCCATCAATTCCCCATAACTTATGGTAAAAATTGTGTGTTTCTGTTAAGATGTCATTTTTGTTGGTTACAACTTTATTGTCCTCTGTATGTAGTTCGGTGATAGTATTATTTTTACCTCTTTTCGTTTCAAGATGAAAGAATCCTTTGCTTGTTTTCTCTGAATCGTTTTGAGGTATTTTGCAGCGAATTTGTGCTCCTCTTTGCGTGTTATTGTGAAATTGTTCAATAACATCGGTAAATTTTGCTCGATCAGATACTAGGTTTGGATGAAATTCGTCTTCAATCTTAGAGTTTAAGATCTGGAGTTGTTGGTTTGCAGTGTCATATGCTTCTCGTTGCATCGTTGCAAGTTGCTGTGAGAGCTCTATCAGCTTATTTTTAAGTATTTCTTTTCCTTTATCCCACCATTCAAGAGTATTTTGAAAGTTTGGTTTTCTTATTGTCCAATTGGTTCAGGTTGTTTCTATTTCGGATATTACATGTTGATGTTGAAAGATGGAGTTATTTACTTTATATGTGTGTTGATCCCATTTTATGTGTGTGTGATAGCTTAATGATAAGGTTGGTGCATTATTATGGTCTGAGTACAAATTTGTGTGATGTGTAATGTCTGGGTTGACCCTTTTGATATATTTCATTTTTTAGTATTATCATAGTTCCTGCACGAAAGCTTGGGGAATCAGGGAATATGTTTGAGAAAAGTTTTATGTTATAAAATTTTTCCCAATTTTCTAATTGTTTAGGTAAAAGTCGATGAGTTTCCTGAATAGCTAAGGCAGAGAGTCTATGAAGCTTAAAAAATTTTATAATGTTGGTAAATTTTTTGGAGATTCCATTTATATTGATTGAGCAAATTTTAAGCTTTTTAACTTGCATGTGACAAGTTTGACTGTCTGCCTCAGAAAGCATTTCACTAGGTGTAAAAAGTATGATACACAATCACATTAGGCTATATTATAGGCTATTTAACACTATGATTATTATTACCTTTTTTTTTTCGGTTTTTAGGCGATAAAAGGATTCAATAAAAATTCGTTTTAAATATTATAGTTAGTAAGTATTTTCGTTGTCTCTTGGCAGCTCTTCTTCTTTGTTTGGTTCAAGGATAGATTTTTCATCGTTTTCTGATGGCGTGAGAGGGTTTTCATCTGTCTGATTCTGGGATGATGTGTCAATCATCAGAGGCATTAAGTTTTGTTCTGAATCGGAGGATGAGTCTTTTGAGTAGTTTGGATCTATTTTTTGGTTCTTGTTTTCTAAGGGCGGACTATCTTCAAGAGGTCGCTTATTAGATCTGATATAGGTGGGTGTTGGTGAATGGTGACTTTCAGGTGCATTTCTTGTTTTAGATATCGGATGTCTTTGTTGATTGTGTGTTGTTTTCTTTTTCGTTTTCTTTTTCTTTCTTCGTGTACTTTTCTTTTCCCATGGGTGTGATGCTATGTCAGTGGACTCTATATCTGAGGATAGTCCTTCCGTTTTAGGGCTTGTAGTACCACTTTCAGTTTCGGCGTTTCTTTGTTGAGTTAGGAGAGCACGTTTTGGGCATTCCGTACCTTGATGTCCTCGGTGTTGGCAATACCCACACAATATCCTCATGGGACATGTTGCATCGAGGTGGTCCAGTCCTTTGCAGAAGCGACAAAGATGACGTTGAGGAGTATTGTTCATTTTTTGTGTCGTTCGGCATTGTTGGGCTGTGTGCCCCTTCTTTTTGCATATATCGCACTGGGCGCAATCTGCTGCCCAATGACCTCGCTTTTTGTATATTCTGCACAGGGGGAGATGCTCCTCTCCTGGCTTTGTTATATATATCCATATACCATGAACTTTTATTTTGTCTGGGATATTTTCCAGGTTTATGTCCCTTAAATGGATATGGACATATTCGTTTTTTATGTTAGGGAATTTTTTAAATCTCCCAAGAAAGATTTTTTCCGGTTTTCCCCATTTACAGTCGTTTGCAATGTCTCTTGTTAGTTCTACCGGCCACTCTACTGGAACTGGGTACAGTGTTACTATGTCACAGGGTGGTTTGGGCTTCCATGCTGTGACTGTTATTGTAGCTCCTTCGAATTGATATGCTGTTGGGGTTTGGTGATCTATAGCTAATTTTTCCAAGTTTTCCTTTTCTGCTTCGGTGTGTGATAACGAATTGATGTTCTTTTAGGTTTAACGTGCGCACTCCTTCAAGTCCTTTAGAATACTTGCTTAGAAGGCCATCTTCCATGAATAAACTAATAAAATTGTCTATGCTCAGCCAACCTTGGCATTCAGCCTTCACTATAAGTCTTCTTTGGAAGTTGTATGGCTCGCTTGGTATCATTGTTGCGTGCTATACTATAGCCTACTGCTTTAATTCTCAGATCACAATTGTATGTACGAGTATTTGTTAAATTTTCAAAGCAAAAGTTAAATAGTTTGTAATAATAATGTTATGGTTTTATTTATTGTCGCTCTACAACAGCTAAGGTCTTTTAGCGACAGGGCTCATTTTTAATTTGTATCAGGTTTACGATGTTATCACATTATTACCCGACTCATTCTCACTGCGCTATGCAAGATAGAACACAATCGGTACCGTTTTTAAAGTCTTCGGTTTGACCCGACCTGGAATCGAGCTCAGATCTACCAGCACTAGAACCGATAAATAGTTTGTGGTATTATAAACTAGCACTTGCAGATTTTACCACGTAGGCAGTGTGAACGCTGCTGGCGCTTAATTAGTTACAAAAATACTGCCAACCTTTTCGAAAGAAACTGCTTAAGGCGTTTCTTTCACATCAACAAAATAAAAGTTTTTCCTTTTTGAAGAAATCAGCAGAAAGCCTCAGGGAAAAGAAGCCAGCTGATTGCCTCAAAAAAGAAAAAAAAGAAAAAAATAAGTAAACACTCTAGATCAGTGGAGCCTAAGGCAGAGTCCACTGATCCAGCTGACGTAGGCTACTCTCTTCACTTCTGTATATTTACTATCCTAGGCTAAAGTATACTAAACACAAAAGATCATATATATATATCTCCTTTTACTATACTAAATTCTTTAAACACGAGTTTCTCCCATGAGATTGGGCTCGTCAGTATCGCACCACTAATTCTGCCACAATGATATTCGACCACCGCTTTACCAGTCAGTTTAACTCTTATTTTTGTGGAAAGAAAAAAGCATTCATTCAAGAGGAATGCAATTTGAAACAAACTCATGATTTTCTTAGGTTGCATCGCAACGCCGCTGAACGTTGTATCGACATAAGCAAAGTATTTATAAGCTATTAGCACTCGCAATGACACGATGGGACATATCAAGCTGTGCTTATTTCTATACGATGAGAATTAGGTCAGGGCAAGAGCGGCAAACCAGAGTTGACCTTTCTCTGCTTGATATTTGAGCAAACAAATTATATGGTAGATTATAAATATTAGTGCAATTTCTTTGTAATGTAAAAACGCCCAAAAATGCCTTATATTTATAAGGAAAAGTAAATTTTTGTTTAGTTTAGCATTACTCCATGTTATAATTGAAAAATATGCGTTCGAAAGGTCAATTTTGAAGCTGTTTTCGGGAAATTAGAATAAAAACCTACTTTCTATCGTTTTTTCATCTCAAACACTTTATTTCAATAACTTTGTGGGGTAAAATTTTAATTTCTACACGCACAATACACATGGCTATTATCTTGCAAAATATTTTGGCTCTGTGATTTTCATAGTTCCGGTTATTAGCGATTAATTAGCACGGGGCTAAAATAGCCCGTGTCAAATATCGAATATCGTGACGTCACACGCGTGCCAAAGGGGGGGTTGTAACCCCCAAACCCCCCCCCCCCTTGGCTACGCCACTGAGATGCTGTATCGGAAGATGGGGTAAGACACATCAAAAGACGCATCGCTGTAAACCTACACTGTCTTCGCCGTTCGCAATGAAGCGTCCACGTTATAAGTTGCAAACTCTTTCACAGTTCAGAAGAGCTTTGCCAGCGCAGAATTGCACCTTTTATTGTTGCCCAACCAGACATCTCTCACCAACCACAATTTACAAAGCTTACTCTAAACTATTACTTACATACGTTCGACGTCTGTTGATGTTGTGTATGTCTTGTAAAAGCGGCGCGATCATTTTGGTTACAGCTGCACAAGCTAACGCAAGGCGAGGCACGAAAGTAGATGCTCATAATAATTTGACGTCTACTGGCGTTGAATCAATGCAAATAGGGTGATGTTTCTATAAAAGATTCAATTCTGCAAGTTGGGCACGTGCTATGCGCCGGCGCGTAACACCAGTGAATAAAGAAACAACAGGAGAAAATTTCTGCTCCTAAAAAGAGCAAACTGCAAAAATGTTTCTGACAAGGTGTCATAAACCACGTTGTATTTCAAAAAGTATCTGAGATACAAATTTTTGAGTAGCATCTCCAATATGCGTATGAACTTTGTGACAAAGTCATTGAAATTTCAGCTGTTTAGAATAATTTTATCGTATGGTTTTCAGCGTTTAAAATTTCGTAAGGCATGAGATACCCTAGCCCAGGCATGAAAGTGTTAATAACCACTCTAGCGCTGCACTCACTAAATAATAACCTTTCTTATATAGTAAGAAAAAAATCACTCGACATCTAAAAAATTCTAAAATCCAAAAATTTCAAAAATCATGATTTTTCGTACAAACATCGTGCTAACATGTTTATACTGCTTGCTAGAGCCTCCCAACCTGGTGATAAGATAGTTTCAACAGCACTTTCTCAGTATGCGTACGATACGTAACAATAACTATTTTAGTTAAAAAATTATTTAGAGTGGGCCAACTTGCTTACTGGGCCAACTTACCTGAGTCTCCCCTATACAGCTTGTATCCAACTGCTATGTAAAAATTTTACCTGTTGAATATTTCAATAGATGTTCTAAAAACTTAGGCAAAAAATGATAAACTTCTGTGTAGTTTTTTTTAGATGATCATAATTAAGTAAGTCAATAATACAAAATTTTATTGATTAAATACGTAAAGTGTTCATGCATGTTTACCTGAAACTGTGGGCGGTATGTTTTAGTTTGTAAGATTTTCAAAAAAAGTAACCTGTTTACATTTTCAACATATTTTTTTTTTAAATGTAAAAATAATATAAGCATAAAAATTAAAAATTTTACCCAGTTTTTTTTTGTTAAATTTTCAACATTGTTGACTGACATTATGGCTACCTGGATATGCGGCCTGATTTGTCATGTTTGTCACATTTTGGTACAGAAATTTCAAATTCTTTTTCTTTTCCGTCAATTTAATCAGAAAATAAAGAACTCAAAATTTTCCAACCAATTAGCCTATTATTATTTACTGAATTCAGCAAAAACCTTGGGGCGAGAACAGTCACCTTCACGCGGTCCTCCCTGTAAGTAGCATTATAAAAATGCGAAACGAAGACTATCAAAACCGAACCTCGACCCGGAACGCTCAGAACAAGACCACACGAGAACCGCTCTTTTCAGAGCATGACAGTCCCACTGTCGACAAGTACCGTCACCAGGGGCTCCGAGAGGGTGGGGGGAAATCGGACTACTTTCTCCCCTAGCATAACATTGTAAAGGAAAAACGAGTAGTTTTTCGTTTTATCACTTTGAGGGGGGCCATTTTTACAACTAAAATAAAAAAATTATCAACCTACAGTAAAAGTAAACAAACTTTTGAATGAAATGCGTAGTTACAACTTTACCAGTATTTTTCGATCATTGTTATGTTGTGTAGCATCCCGCTCGGTGGATGGCTGAGTTATATCGCTAACCTACCAGTCTAGCCTGACTCTCACCACAAGTAAAAACTACAGTCAGCATGAAAATTGTAATTTGACCAGAAAGTAATTAACAAGTGATAAACAGCATAATTTTAACAGTAACTAACCAATAGGAAGCAATTTAAACTAAAGTTTTCTTACCGTCCACCTTGCGACCGAACACCACATGAAAAGAAAGCACAAGAGATCAGCAACTTCGTTGTGCTACATTGTCACACAGGTTCAAGTAAGAATAAATTGTAAACAAAAAGGGGAAAACATGAAATGATAGGAATCGTCCTCAACATCCTCCCCACAAAAACGTAAGTTGCTAACGAACGTTTTTTGACTAAGGACGATGCCACACGAGAGATAAATTGACACTGGCACACGAGCAAACTTCCAAACAGTACAGTAGGCGACAGGCAAGCGAAAATAACACAAATAGCAGACCGTGCATGAGCACGAAAGTCGAAATCAAACGCAATCACGAAATCGAGTACGAATACAGACTATCCAACGACTAACTTTGAAATTACATAAAACTTGATGTAGCTAAACGTATCAATGAAAGGCTTAAACTCAAGTACGCCTCTACATTTTGATTAAACGTCGTTGTTGCTTCTAAACAACAACAAAAAAACAATTCAAAATACACCAGTAAACTAAACAAAAACATGCACACGAAATGAGAAACTTACTGTTCGTCAGCGAAACCTTCTAACAAACAAAGTTTACGAATATCTCTTACGAGGGTTGAGTGAGCCATTCGAACTCTCACTCTTCGAACCAAATTATTACTGTCAGGCATTATGGCCTCGACCACACCCTTCGGCCAACAACCACGCTTGACCGATTCGTTCACAACTAAAACAAGATCACCTGGGCGCAAATTACGAGACGTGCCAAACCATTTCTGGCGTGGCTGCAGCAGCGATAAATAGTCCTGTAACCATCGATCCCAAAATACATCTGCTAAGTATTGTGTCTTTTTCCACGATCTGCGGTACGCATCAGCCTTCATGAACACACCTGGGGCAACTCCTTTGCATAAGGTTCCAGTAAGGATTATACTGGGGGTCAAGGCTGCTAAATCATCTGGGGTCGCGGCAAGCTTGGTAATTGGTCTGTTGTTTAAAATTCTTTCAACCTCTGTTGCCAAGGTTAGTAAGTCGAATTCTTCTAGTGTAGCTTCTCCGACAACCGAACGAAAGATTTTCCTGACAATACGGAAAAAGGCTTCAGTAAAACCGTTTTGATGTGAGGCCAGAGGAGGCCCGAAATGCCAGTTGATGCCTTCTTGTAACATGGCATCTTGAAAATTCTTGATTTTCCAAAGCTTGATACATTGGTTCAATTCGCGATTAGCTGCAACGAAATTGCCACCATTATCATTGTAAACATCACGAACCTTGGTTGTTCTTCGGTTGCAAAATCGTCGAAAGGCTTGTATGAACGCAGTCAGGTCCAATGATTGAACTATTTCGAGGTGAACAGCTCTGCTGGCTAAACAGTTAAAAATACAAACATATCGATTCACATAGCTTCTTCCGATTTTTACATGCAATGGACCCATTAAATCGGTCCCACAAGCGCTGAAGGGGGGGCTCGGCGTCACTCTGTGAGCAGGCAGATTACCCATTTGTTGCTGACCTGCTTTCGCCGCCCAAAACTTGCAATTGAGACACGAACGTAGCACTCTCTTCACGGTGGATCTTCCTTTCAGAATCCAGTAGGTTTTGTTTAGCGAAGACAACACATGAGGGGTTCCCATGTGTCCTTCTCGTTGATAACACGTCAAAATAAGGAGAGCGGTAACTGGATGATCACTTGGGAGCAAAATGGGATGTTTTTCTTCATCTGTCAGCGGAGATCTTTGAAACCGGCCGCCTCCGCGAAGCACCCCATCGACAAGATACGGATTGAGCAACTGAACAGTTCGCAAATTGGCACATTTCTTTATTTGAGCTTCTTCTACTTGGACAAACGGGGCATCAAAACTTTGGTGATTGTAAAGCGTCTGCATCACGTCGGAAAAGGCTTCAACTTGAACAGCTTTGATATTCACGGACGTAGCTTCTGTTAATTCTTCCATACTCAACAGACCACACTTGGGAGCATCACGAGCTGATTTAGCTTTCCACATCAGAAACTTCTTAAAGCGTAATAACCAGGCACACGTGCGTCGAAGACGACTGAAGTCTGAATAGTACCGCAGTAATTGATGGATCGAGTCACTTGATGGATCAGACAGTTGTGGAACAAACCTTCACTTCAGCATCACATTGTTCGATATTGTTCACAAAATCTGGCTGTCCTGGCCATTCGTTTTCGCGCGCCCGTAGAAATTTGGGACCACGAAACCACATGTCTGCATTGGACACCTTAGAGGGCGCCATACCGCGCGACGCTATATCAGCGGGATTTTGGTCGGTGGGCACGTAACGCCATTGCTGCACTGACGTAAGAGTATGTAATAATTCCAGTCTGTTAGCTACAAACGTTTGAAAGCGACTGGTAGAATTATGCAAATACCTTAAAACTACGGTGACGTCAGTCCAAAACACAACACTACTCAAAGAATACTCTAATTCACTACAAATCATTTTACCAAGTTTAGCACCAAGAACAGCAGCAGTAAGCTCCAATCGGGGAACACTAACGGGTTTTAAGGGAGCTATCCTGGACTTCCCCATCACAAAAACACAATCAATGAAAGTATCAACATATACTATACGTAAATAAGCACATGCACCATACCCAGTGGTGGAAGCATCAGTAAAAATGTGCAACTCAATGTAGTCAACCACACGATCTTGGAGCGTGAAGCTCCTTGCAAGAGACACCGCCTCTAAACTAGGGAGTGCCTGCACCCATTTTTCCCAACTATCTTTTCCACCCCCCACGGCCGGTAAAGGTTCATCCCACGCCAATTTCAAGCGGCAGGCCTCTTGTAACAATTTCCTAGCAGGCAACATGAATGGTTGGAGAAACCCTAGAGGATTGTATGTCTGTGAAATCATTGATAGGAGCCCTCGTCGAGTACACGGTTTTTCTTTTATATTTACCTTCACCTTTAAACTATCACTTTCAGCATCCCAGTAGACACCCAAAGCCTTCTGGGTTGGAAGTTCACGTTGCTCCAAATCGAAAACGCCTGAAGCATGGTCCTTGGATGGAATTGAGCTTAACACCTGCTTGTTATTGGAAAGAAATTTTGTTAATTTAAAACCACCACTACTCAAAAGCTCTTGCAGTTCATTAACTAGTCTCACTGCCTTTTGCACTGTTGTACAAGATTTACACATATCGTTTACATAAAAATTGTTAAAAGCAGTCTTAACTGTGTCTTGACCAAAGTTTGTGAGGTTCTCCTCAGCTGTCCTTCGTAGGGCGAATGCAGCAACTGATGGCGATGAAGTCGCTCCGAACAGATGCACCCTCATCCGATATTCAGCTGGAGGTTGAGTCAGATCATGGTCTGGGAACCAAAGAAACCTCAAGGCATCACGGTCCTTTTCATCTACGAAAACCTGGAAGAACATGCTTGTGACATCTGCCACAACAGCAATGGGTTCCTGTCTGAAACGCATCAAAACACCTACAAGATTATTAGTTAAATCTGGGCCTTGAAAAAGCCCATCATTAAGAGAAGAACCATTCCACTTCGCACTGCAATCAAAAACTACACGAAACTTTGTTAACAATGATGTGCAGTGGTGTGGGACATACGAGATTTTTCCTTCTGGAGGAGAATCAGTCAATGGGACAAGTTCACAATACTCATTTTCAATCATTTCATTCATTTTTTTCACAATATTTTTGACACACTTCTGGATCAGCCTCTAACTTTCTTTTTAAACCAGCTAAACGTTTCTCTGCCAACTTTCTGTTATTTTTGAGATCTACCCTTTCCTTCCTCCATGGTAACGCTACCTGGTAGTGATCTCCTACTTTCTTCACAGACTCTTCCATAATCTTGACCGAGTGTTTGTCTTCTCGTGAAAGACAAGCATTCTGGGGAAGGTCAAGGTCCTTGAAATCTTGGTCCATTATTTGCAAGACTTGCTGGCAAGACTCATCTGGCAGGCTTAACTCACTGATAAAACTAACACATACTTGGTCAGAGTAACAACCGGGTGTCACTTTGTCAACTCCCCACAAAGCCCAACCTAGGGCCGTATGAAAGCCGAATGGCTGGTCCGTATCACCATAACGCAGTTCTGTGACACGAAATGCGTTTTGTACATCCTGACCAAGCAACAATTCAACTTCATTTACCTCCATCTTAGGGAATGACAAATCTTCGAAGTGTGGAAACATTTTCGCAACTTCATTGATGGGGGATACTAGACCTTACATTCACGATGGAACCCTGTACCAACACTCTGTTAGCTTGAAATACCTCTGACTCGTCAACTCCTCTTATATGCAGGTTATTCATCTGCCACGAAGCTTCTGACACAGCATTAGCCATGCATATTTTCACCTTGGCCTTGGACAAAGGAGCGCAAAGCTTCTCAGCAAGTGCACGGGTGCACAAAGTTGCTTCCGACCCTTCATCCATATAGGCCCAAGTATGCACAGTAGGGTGGAGTGAAAACACTTTTTATAAAAATTTTATTAGCTTGGGGTTGGAAAACTTGCCAATTACTACTAAAAACAGTTGTGCAAAATTAGAAAGTGATCTGACGACATTGTTCCAGACAATTGTTCACCTAATCAAACGTCATATAAAAACCGTTCAGGTCTACTGAATCTTAGCGTATTACGTCATGGAAATTTTCCTCAAAATGTGCCAAAATTGCACCATCGTTCGTAAGACTTGTGTCAAACCTGTTTAAAGCTAAAACCTCAATTGCTAAGGTAACAGGGATCAGTTGTCAGTAGATGTTACAGAAAATATATTTCGCACTTATTCAGTGCATCTTCAGTTCTGAACCTGTTTAAACCTGTTTCAGTTTGAAACCTGTTTAAACATGAAATAGGGGTAGGCAGTACAGGGTGGATTTTAGGCACTAACTTCGGATTTTGCATAGGACTCTTTTTTAAACAATAATTTGGTATGACAATGCAGAATCTGCAAAAAAATTTGAACTTTAGGCGTTTTTGGCGGTTAGCACCACAAAAAACTAAAAGTTGCATTTTCGGATTTTGAATTTAACAAAAAATCACAATTTTCTGGAATAAATGGTTTTCAAATGTACAATACTGCATAAACTTGTCATTTTTTATGCAAATGGGCTCTGTGAAGATGGAATAATAACTCAAGACTAATTTGGAATTTTATTAGTCAAAGAAAAGTCAAAAAAACACAAAAAATGGTGGAAAAGCATCAATTTTTTATGATAAAGTGTTCAGGAAAGGACAGGCCTATTGCAAAGCCCTGGACACTAGAAGAGATACAGTAGAAGAATGGTGGGGCATTAAATGGTGAACCTTCCAAGGTCAATGCATTTAATGGACTTCTTAAACCGAGGGGAGGACATTTCTGGGGGGAGGGGGTATGAAATAAGGATTTGAGTAACTGATTCCAGAGCAATGCCGCTGAGGGAAAATACCTAAACGGATTTTATTAAATACATTTAGTAGGCTACTATGATTATGTTAATCTTGTTACTAATACTATATTATAATTGTTTTTTTCAGATGACAGAAAATAATACAATATTTGTGCTAGGGGATGTACTTCCCAAAAATTATGATGCAGCAATTGCTATATTTAGTGTTGCCCAAAAACTGAAATCAGAGAAGATGACGCTTTGCATCAGGTTATATGTTACTGCTTTGATAAAAACATGGGCAAAAGCATTCGGAAAAGATTACATCATTGACCGGAAATGCATCATGGAGAAAGTACAAAAGGTCATAACCCACTACCACAATCATGTTTATGCCGAACACAACCGCACAAAACCAAAAAAGATAGGAATGGCTTTCGTGAAAAAGAGTATTCGGCATCTCCACATATCCTGGAGAAAAATGTTATTGATGTTCAATTGTTCATAAAGAATCGCAAGACGTGTACAGTTACCAACCAATGGTCTTCTTGAAATAGGGAAGAATATGGATGAATATGAGTGCTAATCGGCCTGGGCACATGCGAAATACAACGACAACCAATCAGTTGATCACTTAATGTATTCGATAGGTCGATTTCGTCTTCAATGTGCATGTATTGTTCTTCAATCCTATCTTGTTCAATGATTGCCTGTTGTTCAGCTAGTTCTGATTCCTTTTCTATGCCATACTCAATTTCTTCACTGATGCGCATGACTTGATACTCCAGTTGGTCGATATAAAAAGCCTTTTCGTCGCTTGTTATATCATCCATATTCTTCCCTTCTTCAAGAAGACCATTGGTTGGTACTGTATACATCTTGCGATTCTGAACAATTGAACATCAATAACATTTTTCTCCAGGCTATGTGGAGATGCCGAATACTCTTTTTCACGAAAGCCATTCCTATCTTTTTTGGTTTTGTGCGGTTGTGTTCGGCATAAACATGATTGTGGTAGTGGGTTATGACCTTTTGAACTTTCTCCATGATGCATTTCCGGTCAATGATGTTATCTTTTCCGAATGCTTTTGTCCATGTTTTTATTAAAGCAGTAACATATAACCTGATGCAAAGCGTCATCTTCTCTGATTTCAGTTTTTGGGCAACACTAAATATAGCAATCGCTGCATCATAATTTTTGTGAAGTACATCCCCTAGCACAAATATTGTATTATTTTCTGTCATCTGAAAAAAACAATTATAATATAGTATTAGTAACAAGATTAACATAATCATAGTAGCCTACTAAATGTATTTAATAAAATCAGTTTAGGTATTTTCCCTCAGCGGCATGACTCTGGAATCACTTTACTCAAATCCTTATTTCATACCCCCTCCCCCCAGAAATGTCCTCCCCACGGTTTAAGAAGTCCATTAAATGCATTAACCTTAAAAGCTTCACCATTTTATACCCCACCATTCTGCTACTGTATCTCTTCTAGTGTCCAAGGCTTTGCAATAGGCCTGTCCTTTCCTGAACACTTTATCATAAAAAATTGATGCTTTTTCACCATTTTTTGTGTTTTTTGACTTTTCTTTGGCTAATAAAATTCCAAATTAGTCTTGAGTTATTATTCCATCTTCACAGAGCCTATTTGCATAAAAAAATGACAAGTTTATGCAGTATTGTACATTTGAAAACCATTTATTCCAGAAAATTGTGATTTTTTGTTAAATTCAAAATCCGAAAATGCAATTTTCAGTTTTTGTGGTGCTAACCGCCAAAAACGCCTAAAGTTTAAATTTTTTTGCTGATTCCGCATTGTCATATCATATTATTGTTTAAAAAAGAGTCCTATGCAAAATCTGAATACCTTCATTTTTACTGCCTACCCCTACATGAAACATTGGATCACCAGCTTTGAACACCTGTTTGAATTGCGTGACAATGTCTTTCACTATTGCGTCACAGTACTGCATACGTGAGTTTGAGATATTGATATCTATTCTGGTCATTCGTGAAATGGTTGCTTGAGAGTTAGTCGCACGAAAGTCGAACTTGGGCATTTCTTGTCGTGATTCAGTGCGTGAGCGTATAAATCCATCTCGTGAATTAACCCCGCACACCGCCGCTAAAGCTTCCGTCACCAACTTGGGATTAATTCGCGAGATGGATTTATACCCTCACGCATTGAATCACGACAAGAAATGCCCAAGTGCGAATCGAAACGTGACTATGTCATCTAAAGCGAGGAAGTTTGATACATATTATCATTTCCATTGCATTGCAATAAATCTCTATGCTAACCTCAAATTCAAATACATTTGCATGTATTTTTGCGTTTTTAGTCGATAAGTAATGGCCTGGTTGCAGATTAAAAATTTATTCGATCGGAATATATTTTTAGCACAGTGTTCTATACACCCAATGGCAAGTTTTGGCTGCCCAAGCTAAGCAAAATGAGGAAAAAAGTTTTACACCCCCTAAATTGATCTACCCTAATGTAGAAGGAAATAATAAATTTTCAAGTGGCTGGTGGCAGATCAAAAATTTGTTCGATCAAAATAAACTTTTTACACAGTGTTCTATACAACCAATGGCAAGTTTTCCAACCCAAAGCTAAGCAAAATGAGGAAAAAAGTGTTTTACCCACCTAAATCGATCCACCCTAATGCACAGCCTTTGCTGGATCATGCAGCCACACTCTTACAGGAACCACCTTATGCAATTTCCTGCCCAGTCCATCAACAGAACTTGGACAAGAGTTACACGCCACTAACACATTGTCATTAGTTTCAGGGCTACTGTCATCAACACTCCTCACTTCTCTTTGATGTCTCTGAAAGTGCAGTAAGCTATTGTGTCGCTTGCCACACTCTTGACATCTCTGTTTGGAATAACAATCACCCACACGATGACCTGGTAACAAACAGTTGAAGCACAACTTGAGACTTTTGACAATATCATTTCTTTCATTTACTGACTTCTGTTTAAAAACAGCATAGCTTAACAGTATATGTCCACCATCACATATGTAGCATTTTCCTTCTGCCCTCGGTAAACCTGAGTGGACTTCTTTCACAGCACTTACTGTTACACGTTTATTAAAATGATTACTGGAATGCTGGTCTCTGGAAGTTTTTGCTCTTCCAGGTGGTTTGAGGTCCAGCTGGTACAGCTTCTTTCCAAGAGCACACTCAGCGTCCGCAGCAGCACTATCTACCAACTCTCTTAACTGACGAAAACTACCTCGTCCCTTTCTGTACAAGGGAACAAAATCCCTTTGAAGTTGTTCAGGCAAGCGACTGAACAATTTATGGATTACCTCATGACTGCCTAAACTATCTAAACAACCAAGACTGAGATAACTCTATTCGCATTCAAACATTTTGTCACGTAGACTATTTAGGGCTGACGAATCATATGCCTTGATGGCAGGTCCGTTAAGCATCTCCTGACGCACCTGTGCCATCAAAAGGTCATGACTACCAAACCTTTGGTCTAACCTGTTCCACGCTGTCTGATAAGCCAGACTTCTATCGACATGACAGCCTAGACCACGAATTGCCCTACCTGCCTCTCCAACACACAGAGACTGCAGGTACGACATGCGCACATCGTCGTCCTGGTAGACATTCGCAACAAATTTTGTAAATTTACGTTTAAACTCTAAGTAGTCCATCACATTATACTTAGAGTTTATTTCTCTTTCTTGGACTACTACCTTAACGCGGTGAGAGAGTTTCAGTGGCTCGATGACCTCTAAAGCTGTACTGGCAGGAGCATCTGCTCCTGGTAGGGTCACCCATGCCAGGTTGGTCGAAAGGTAGAGGCCAGACAAAACGTAGTCCCTCGACCAGGGCAGGAGAGCCCTCTAGTCCAGTAAGACTATCTCCTAGTGATGGTGTCACAAAATCAAACCACTCTCTTCCAACCTGCCATGAGCCAGCATGGAAGCAGTACGGCTCGTGAAATCACATGAAATAATACTGTATGTCAACCAATAGTATCGCAACTAAGAGGAGGCTACCTCCGGATCCTCGCATGTCGACCAGGAGGGCACATCAGCAGCCCCGAACTGATGTGACAGGTACGACCAGGGGTTTGCATCAGCAGCCTCGGACTGATGTAAGACAAGTGAACAGAGGAAACAAGAAGAAAAATAAACAAATTTTCAACCTATGCACATACAACCCAAGGACAATCAATGACTTAAACAGTCACGCACTTGAAACAATGTTCCATGAGCTCGAAAATGTGAATTGGGATGTGGTCGGCCTAGCTGAAACCAAAGTCATGAAAAGCCAAATTACAACTCATAACACCTCTAATCACAAACTGTTCCTATCAAGTAATGAAACCTCTCGATCTAACGGAGTCGGCTTCCTGGTACACAAATCCTATGCTCCCTTTGTGAAAGGATACCAACCTATATCTGACAGACTTGCTGTGTTACGTCTTCAAGGAAAATTCTCAAAACTAGTTCTCATACAGTGCTATTTCCCTACCTCATTCCACCTCGATGAGGAAGTCCAAGAATTATATGACAAAATCCAAGCTATCATTGACAACGTACCAAAAAGAGATCACCTCTTCATTATGGGAGACTTCAACTGCAAACTAGGTCAACTACATAAAACATTCCCGTCATCAATTGGAAAACACACTCTGGCGATCGGAAATACAAGAGGCGAACTACTGGGCCAGTTCTGCGTAAAAAACAACCTCCAAGTCACTAACACATGGTTCCAATAGAAAAAGAAAATGTTGTTTACTTGGACCTCTCCTGATGGGAAGACAAAAAACCAAATAGACTTTATCCTATCACGCACCTCGTCTTCTAGACTAAACGTCCTGAACAGCTCTACCTTGAACACTCCCGACATATCAGACCACAGAATGATACGTACAAAATTCAGAATAAGCTTCTCATGGCCTCAGAAGCAGAAGCAGAAACCAATCCAGAGACCTCACCTTATGAAACAACAAGAAGTCGCTGAACACTTCCAAGTAAATTTACAAAACAGATATGCCACTTTACAGCAAATGACAGACCCAGAGTCCATTCAAGAAGCTATAACCGTAGGACTACGGGAAGAATCAGAAGCTGTTCTTCCCAGAAATATGCACCAAGACCAACCGAACTGGATGTCGCAACAAACTAAAAAAGCCATCCAATCTAAACATAAAATTAGAAAACAACATGGATCCTCATCTACTCAATACAAAATCGCTAAATCTGAGTCGAAGAAGCTCGTGAAAAAAGACCTAATGAAGCAATTAGAAGATAAAATCGATGAACTCAACACTCTACCTCCACACAAAATCTATTATGCTGCCATAAAGAAACTTAAAACAAAACCTAAAAACATCAGTTGGGGAATTAAAGATGCAAAAGGAAACATCCTCACGAGCAAAAGCTGTATCCTCGAACGATGGGCAAAATTCTATGAAGAACTCTATCACGACAATCCGCAACAGATACTCATCGATGACTCTGCCTCTGACGAAATCCCATCTATTTTAAGAAGCGAAATATCTAATGCTATAAGCGGCATAGACGGCAAATCTCCCGGCATAGACGGCATTTACTCGGAATACCTCAAAGCAGGAGGCGAACCTCTAATCACAGCACTGCTTCATCTCTTCAATTCTATCTTAACAACGAAAAAGATACCCAGCAATTTTAAAGAAGCTCTAATAATTGTAATCTACAAGAAAGGCAATAGACTCGAGTGCAGCAACTACCGTCCAATAAGTCTACTCAGTCATGTATACAAACTCTTTATCACTATCATTGCGGCACGCGTAAAAAAATGACCTATATGCATCCCTCCCCCCTACACAAGCAGCCTACCAACCAGGAAGAGGAACAATCGAGCAAATCTTAGCGCTGGAACAAATCATAGAAAAGTCTATTGAATTCAACAATCCCGTTCATATCACCTTCTTTGACTTCAAAAAAGCGTTTGACAGTGTTAAATTACCCTATCTTTGGCAACTTCTGGATAAAACTTCCATCAACAAAAAATACATCAACCTCTTGAAAGCAACGTACGACGACTCTAAAGCACTAATCAAAACAGACATCGGAACAACCAGACGAATTGATATTATAAAAGGTGTTAAGCAAGGAGATGTCTTGTCTGCTATCCTGTTTTGCATCGTAGCGGCTGCAATAATCTCAGAAACAGAAAATAAGTGTACAACTGGATTCACCATCGGCGGTCATGTAATATCCAACTTAAGCTACGCAGACGATATGGCCATTTTGAATAATTCTAAACTGAAAATGCAGGAATACCTAGATGCTCTGTCAAAAAATGCTGCTAAATTCGGCCTCCAAATAAATGTGTCCAAAACCAAATGTATGACAACCGACAAAACTAACAACACACTCAATCTCACTCTCTATGGAAAACAAATAGAACAAGTACCAGAATTCATATATCTTGGCCACCGACTATCCGCAACCAACAATGGAAAGACTGCAGTGCAACACCGAATTGGCTTAGGCTGGGCAGCATTTGAAAAGAACAAAAAGATTCTAACATCCAATAGACTCCCAATCAAACTGAAAGCAAAAATTTTCAACACCTACGTTTTACCAGTCGTGCTGTACGGTCTAGAATGCGTAAATTGGACATCATCAACAATGAAAAAACTCACTACCTTCCAAAATCACATCATGAGAAGCATGACCAACAAAAGGCTACTTGATCACACAAAAATGGAAGATCTTCTAACTATGACAAAACTACATCCAATTGCAGCAATAATAAAATCAAAAGTTTTAAAACTGTTCGGCCACACTAAAAGAGCACAATTCGGAATCAGCAAAGTTTGCACAGAAGGCAAAGTAGAAGGAAAAAGAAAACGTGGCAGACAACCAAAACGATGGCAAGACAACATTCAATCATTGACCGGACTCCACTTGACGACACTGGGCGAGTTGGCTCAAAATCGCCAGTCTTGGAAACAAATAAGCCATGTTGATGCGCAATCTGCCGCAGGCGGAGATAACGACTGATGATGAGTCCATCACATTACCACTAAACTTATCTAATGTCACTGGAGGAGCAACACCAAGATGTGGAGGCCGCATGTATGGAGCAGCAACACCTGAGAATATGGGGATTTGCTCACTCTCAACTCTAACTGGAGATTGCACTGATGGAATACTGTATGAAGTACTAGCACTAGGATCTGGCAAATGCACTGTTGCCCGAGGCTCCTCATGATTATTTACGACCGGTTGAGGACTAGTGGCAACTTGAACATGGGAATGATTCTCATCTCTCATGTTATTTGAAATTCTAGAATCACTTAACTCCTTCACTTGACTTAAAGTCACATTCAAGCTATTCCAGTATCTCTGGGCTCTAGATTTGGCCGAATCAGAAAAACTAGTACCAGCATTGATTTTCTCATACAAGAACTTGGCATCTGTCATTGCCAACTCACATCTTTCGATTAGCTTATTGACCAACTCATCGTCATCTGGTTGACTAATGGCAGTCCACATCTCATGTTTGAACTCGCATAATTTTCTCTCAACGCTTAGAAATCCTTTCATCAGCAAGGACAATTCCTTGGATGAAGACACTTGTTTATTCACCACAGTTGTCACTTCAGAACCACTTTGCTCACTGATACTTGAATGGCTGGCCACAGAACTCACACCGAGTACGGCCCCATTGTCACTTTCTACAGCTACACTGTTACTTGTATCAGATTGCTCAGACATGTTCTTACAACTGGCAACACGAGATCTAAGATAATAATTATGCTGACTTTGGTGCATTCAACCAAATTCACTTAATGAGGCTACACCACCAGCAAACACAAGTTCAACACTTATTTTATCCTTAACATTAACCCTTTTTCCTGTGACGTATTTTGGCCAATTGACTTGCGGACGGGGGGTCGGTTCGACACTATCACTTTGAGCTCATGTAACTCAAAAACTACAAAAGATAGATCAATCAAATTTTCACATGGTGTAGATAATTTATCTGACAACATAACATCGAAACTCTTTTGCAATTTGTTTAACAGCGCAACTTGAAAAATCAAATAATTTGATGGTTGGTCATATTTTTTTATTTGACTTGAGAAATTGCTTCCTAATTAACTTATAATTGAGTGTGACGGGTTAATTCCATTGTGTAGATTTTAATCTCTTACGCGGAGACGTCGTCCACGCTTCAATGAAATCGTAATTGGCGTCCGACTTGCGTTTGCTTGTTGTTTTGCCGGAGGAATTGCAAAAAAATTTGCTTTGTTTCAACATTTGCAGAGAATGAGACTTAATCACCGCAAACAAACTATTTCAAGTTCTTTTTGAGCCACATGTTTATAGTCTACACTTTTTCAAACGTACTGTCATTACTTGATATTGGAACTAAATCAAGCAAATTTTTTTTCACATTCACACTGTCGAATTTGGTTATGTATGATCAAGAAACACATTGCATTTCACAGCACATCTCAGGAAGCTATTTATTCGTTTTTAACATTATTTCAACGTCTAAAGAGGTTGAATCGATGTAAAAAGTGTCTGATTTGCTGTCTGGGTAGCGATTGAATACAGAAAAGTAAGGTAGCCTAATGGTGTCACGTGGTATTTGAACAACAACCTATCCAAAGGTAGTGACTTGCTTCGATAGGAGCTTGTTCCATTTTAGGCCATCAGGCACTCCAAAAACAAAGAGCGTCTAAAACTCCTGATTGATAAACTATGTCACGATGCATTCCAAAGTGATATGTTTCAATACTTACCAACAATGATCACTTTGAATGAAACAATTTTGCAAACAGTTGTGACAAAATGTAGTGATAATAATCGTTTAGTCAAATCGTGTTGGTACGCTATAGAAGAGGTCGTTTGCTAAATGGAACTCCCGTTCTGCGTAACAAACTCAAGGTCGTGACATAACGATACGAAAAATAGAAAAAAAATCTTTTTCAGGCCGAGTGCTATTGTCGTAAAAAAACAAAAAATCACAAAAGTTTTGACTTTTTCCTTGGGCAAAATTGAAGGTTGTTGATATTTTAAAAATGCACGTTTGTGTCAAAATGATTGAAGTGTTTTTTTCATGTTGTTAACTAGATTTGCAAAATAACGTTTTTTACATTTTTTTTCTAATTTGTTGGACATGCATTTTGTGTCAAGTTATTTATTACGCATTAGAAGATTTCTTTCTTTTCAAATTTTGAAATAGCATTTTAGATGCAGTTTGCGGTTGATGGCGTTACTGCAAAAGCCATCTTTTGTAATTGACACACATCCAAAAACAAAAGAGGCATAAACTACTGCTGGCTGATAGACAACGTCACAATACATCATGATGATGTTTTTCCGAACCGAAGACCCAGAAAACCAATTTCGTCGTATATTAGTTTAGACGTCTGCAGACGTTGAACCAATGACAAAAAGTGATTTGCTGATTTGAAACAAAGTGATTGCTGTTTCCAATGTGCAAACATTTTGATAGAAAGTAATCAAGTTTTGGCCACAGCTTTCTGGTCCATTTAGGCTACTATGGTCAATCAACACACGTTGCAAATAACTTGTTTTGTGTAAGGTCTTGCTTGTGAAAAAATCAAAGTAAAAACACAAAAATGAAGTAAGCTATATTTACAAAGTGTTATATTCTTGAATGAATCATAGTTTTTAAAAAAAATAGTTTGAACAGGTTTCATCTGATAGAAACTATAATTGATATCATCGCGAAGGATCAAATAGCTGCGAAAATCACTTCAAGCAATTCTTTGGTGTGATTTTCATTAGTCCTATGCAAACCAAGGTGAACCTCAACATATTTTTATGCCAAACGATAAAAATCGTTCTTTCTTTTTTTCAAGGATAAGGAAAACGATTCGTATAAAATATAATTCAATTCAACATATTTTTCTTATTTTGTCAGATATGCATTTTGTGTAACATTGCTTTAGCAAAATTGCTGAGTATCGTATAGCGTTTGAGATGCAGTCAGAGAATACAACTCTATGGTTGATGGCGTTATTACAAAAGCCAACCTTTTGTCGCGGAAATGTATTCGAAAACAAAAAGGCACAAAAGCGCTGACTGATAGATTACGTTACGATACGTTACAAAAACGAGGCATTGATTTCAGATTCTTTCAACCCAACAAACAACTTTGCTCCAAATGACACAAACATCCAAATTTATGGAGAAAAGGTATAGGCCTACACCGTTTTGTGAAAATAAGCTTTTGAAGACTAACATTTGAACGAAAATTTTGAAATTATTGAGTTGGTCCTAATAGTGTTTCTGCTGAGATATATCAAAACTTTTCAATCCTCGTATAAAAAAATAATTTTGTAATCTCTCAAGCAACTGCAAAATTACCATTTAGGTAAAGATTCAGTGATGATACAATATGCACAATGCTTGTCAAAGCACAATAATTTAGCTGCGTGTGTTTTTCCACAAAAGCCAAGCAGTTTAGATAGACGATGTCAAGTTCTTTTCAGTATCCTTTAATCTCTCGTTTTCATAAAACATTTTCACAACATCCATAAATATTCATGTGAATATAAGTGCACAGGTACATGCAAAAGTTTATTGGCGGGTCAAGAACGCACTCCTTGCTTTCCGACAAGAAATCAAGAAACTTACCACATCAGTATGTTTGTTTTATGAGATAAACAGAGTTTTGTCAAGAACTTTCCTACTGCTTCTTGTTATAAGTTAGAAACAAAATGTATTCGCCATAGAAAACAACGTAAAATTACATTTTTTTCAGCATAGCTTATCGGATACTCTCTGATAATTTCAAAGCAACTCAGATGTAATTAAAAGATTAATCAAAGCAACTTAAAACTCGAGTTTGCAAACAAAAGGCGGAATCATTACGGTTGAATGCTTTACAACAAAACCAAATCATGAGATATCTGCGTCGCAGTTCCACGCACGGCGGCGCTCAGTAATCCTATTAATCCGTATAATTTGAAAACAAAAGGGCTAGCTAGTAGCTAGCTAAAATATCAGAGTATGTTATGAAAATCATGCCATATCTCTAAAACTATAGACAATAGCAACGTCATTTCAAGCGGAATAAATACTTGAATAATTTTTAGTAAAAGTCAAGAAATTTCAAAGCTGTGGATTGCGTAGTTCTTTAATGATATTGCTTTAAAAAGTACCAAGTCCCCACCGACCCCCCCCCCACAGGAAATAGGGTTAAACAATGTCTCACAACTTCAACACAAGTGTAACAGCACAACACAATTTCTCAACACAGCACAAGAGTTAATCAACACTAAGAAAGTTAAAATGACTTAGCTTTTCAACTGATTAAACAAAGAAACAAATTCACTAAAGACCAAGTGCAAACAGCACTATGACGACACAATTAGCATTGAAATTGACAATGCATATAAACACTAGTGGTTACACAAGACACCACAAATCACTTACTAGGAACAATCTAATTTAACACAACACAAATTAAGAGGTCTTTAGTTTAAATCCAGTGTAGCATCCCGCTCGGTGGATGGCTGAGTTATATCGCTAACCTACCAGTCTAGCCTGACTCTCACCACAAGTAAAAACTACAGTCAGCATGAAAATTGTAATTTGACCAGAAAGTAATTAACAAGTGATAAACAGCATAATTTTAACAGTAACTAACCAATAGGAAGCAATTTAAACTAAAGTTTTCTTACCGTCCACCTTGCGACCGAACACCACATGAAAAGAAAGCACAAGAGATCAGCAACTTCGTTGTGCTACATTGTCACACAGGTTCAAGTAAGAATAAATTGTAAACAAAAAGGGGCAAACATGAAATGATAGGAATCGTCCTCAACATGTTGTTCTAACTTGAAAACTACTGCTACTTTGGCTAAGCGTGTATTATGTTTGCTTGACCAACTGCTCATTGACATGAAAAACTACGTTTGTCAGGCATATCATAATGGATCCAACATATTTGGAAAAGTGTCCAAGCAAGATTGAAGAAAGTGAACCCTTCTTGCCTATTTTATGTTTATGGATGTCATTGCTTAAATCTTTGAAGGTTGGGTGGGGGGGCTGTCAATTCAACTTTTTTGCATCAACAGTTGTATCTCTAAAACCACTGAGGCTGCGACTACGAGATTTCTTGACTTTTCCTAACTTTCATTCACCTCTATTGAGCTGAAATTTTAAGCGAATAAAGGTTATAAATTGAGAGATATAAGGCATTTCTCAGCACATCCTCTGAAATATTTCATATTCTATTGTTCAAAATTTTCCCACCAGCTGGATGAAAGTAATTAATTTGGCCCATGTCTCGTTAATCCTAACTGCTTCACAGCGTGAAGGAAATTGGCAGTATGCGTGGACCTTTTGTTCTCACCACGGCTTATAAGCGACCTCGATACAAGAAAAGCTTCTACTTTGATACGATAGGTTACCAATGCTTACGGTTGAAATTGCGTAAAATTAAACATAAGACTTGGTGCCAATGCATCTAGAGCGAGAATTGTTTTTCTCAGACAATTGTTTTTCTCCTTTCAATCAAACAAAGCATAGACTACAACGTTATTGCAATGACTCAGCGTCATTTGGAGTAGATTTGATGTAAAATGTGAGATAAGCATTGAAAGTGATCGACTTGTTTTGTTTCACTCTCATTTCTCGTGACATATTCAACGTTGTGAACTGTTTTTAGATTGTTCTGTTTGGGCCACAACGCTTTTTTGAATAATTAGAAATTTACCTACTGTAGAAGCTGCGCTGTAACATATTATGATTTTGGTTTCAAATCTTTCCTTGTGTCCGACACACTATCGAAAGCAGAAAAGGCGTCGATGTTCCCAAAGCTTCTCACATATACTTGTAAACATTTATTTCCAAGTCGACATGTAAAGATTTGAAATCCAATACGCTTCTCATTTGTGTAGGATAAACCAGAACATCACACTTTTGTGAAAAGGACGATCGTTCCACCACGTTTATACGTGATGCGGCTTAGTTGAATCAATATATTCGAGGCTTCTTGTACCAGGTTCACTGTCACTGATAAACTAAACCGCAATGCAGTACCTCGCAAAGCAATTGTAGCGTAACATTTCCATGTGCTATAACTCGTCATAAATTGTGAAAACTTGTGCATTTACTTGTCAAGTTGTCTCATGTGAAATATAAGTTTACATAGCAATGTCACAATGAAATATTATCTCCGTTTACCAAACTAAAGATATGAACTTATGCGACGTCTTGCAATGTTGAATCGACGGAAAGGCGGGTAACTGCCAACCTGAACTGAGAATGCATGAAAGAAATCGTTTATTGTCGAATGGACGTGACGTCAGAAAACGATGAATCGAGGTAGGCTAGCGGCGAGAGATATTTTAGTTAGATAATGACACGCGGCAGCGCGTTTATATTGAATAAAAATACCTTTATTTTATCCATTTCTATTTCCATTCTTCCTAGTTTCGTTTCACAATAACAAGCAGATGAAGTTACGCATATTTACTAAATTATTCAATAAACAATAATGCATCATCCAGCATTATGTCAGCGCTGATTGACTAGACATGTTCAGGAGTTGTGTGAGAATTGTATTCGATTAATCGCATTATTTATTGTAGGTAACACCTGCAAAAATTCAAGTAATTGCAGACTCTGCCTTCATAAGTGTAGTTTAGAAGTAGCCATCTCATATTGAGCCAATCGAATCAATGTAAAATAGAACGCTTTTACTTGATAGCGCGTATGATATATAGGTTTTATCTAACAACTACTTTCAGTTACATTGAAAGTGAATGAGTAAGCATTATGCAGTCTGTGACAAGGACTGGAAATGTATAATCAGAAAATATAATATCATAAAGTATATTGAGTTATGTACATCGAGTAATTTTTATGAACATGGTATCATTTTGCAGGCAGGCGTTTTATAGGGAAACAAACTTATTCCATAATTTGATTTATGGCACTTATCCAACTGTTTCATAATGCGAATAGCTGTTTTAGTTGAATTTAGAAAAAAATATAACTTATAACCGCAGACAGATGCAACTTTTTTCATGCTTTAGGCAATCGGCAGTACGGTGAACTATAGTGGTACATAACATAACCCATATGCGGAGTAATCGCAAGGGTCAACCCAAGTACTGGAAAGGTTCTTTTTGAATTATGGTGATGGAATTCTTGTAATGCTATTGAACTTTATCTTGTTATGAAAAACTTATATTGTTTGCATTTGCAAGAAATATCAAACTTTTGGATTTTTTTTATCACTGAACTGTCCGTTAGTAGAATGTTTCTTTATTACCTTAGTTAGGCCTATTGGTAAGTCAGGAAAGTATTTGTTGATGTGACATATGAGGATATTCTAAGAGACCGAGTTATTTTGTAAATAATATTTGATTTATAATACACAATACACAAATGCGCATCGAGATAGAGTACTCATAGTTGGGAAAAGTTAGATTGTGATAATTACAACTTGCCTGAGTAGACCTACAGCAAGGGACAATCAAAATAGATGAAACCGCATTCATGGTAATATAGACGTTTTGCAAACTGCTCTTTTCATTTTCAATATAATAACAAGAATGACAGCTTATTTTCACTAAACATATAAACAAATATCAAAAATTATGGATGAACAGCGCATCTATATTTTTCGGTTTAGGTTCAACAATGCATTCTAGCCGTCAAAATGGTGGAATATTTGGTAATTTTGTTGAGACATACCATTGTCCAATCGTTGAATTTATATCAGAGATAATTTTATTAGAAAGATTATCAGTTTCATGCACATGGTTTCATTCAGCGTTATAATGTTGTTTTTCAAGCCACGTGGCGTTCATGGTCATAACGCAACATTGCAGAAACAGCCAATATTGATACCAGGTAGGCCTACTAATTATTACGCCGCTTTCGTCGAATCTACGTCGCTAAACGACGAAATTGTGCAAACGCCTGTTGAATTTCCCTTCTACGTGTAGTTTATCATAAACGTGAAGCATTGCTCAAGAAGCTAATCTGAATCACCATAGATAACCATAACATTCATATAGTTTCATCATCAGTAAATATGTAAAGTTCACTTCACAATTTTTGACACCGGTCTGACAATTTATTATATTGCAAAGTTTTGGTTTATTCTTGACTTTTATAATTCTGTGTAACAGTGTTTTTCTAACTAGGCTCTATGTGACTAACAATTTGTTTCATTATCCATTTTCTTTAGTATTTCAACGCCATTATTAAAAAAATTACGTCCTTTTCACTTTTAAATAAAACATGGCAAGGCAAGGATTCAGTGCTGAAGAAATATTGCCACATATTTTACTGGATTCTGACGACGAAAGCCATGCGGATGGTTTGGAGGATTTATGGCACTCCGATGCAGATGAAGAAGCGGATTCTTCTCCGTCAACTTCCGCAACAGCAATTCCGATCGAGATTGACGACCAGTTACCTTCTATGGGCAATGTTCAACCGGAGTTTGCACCACCACGACGGATTATAACATCGAAAAGACTGGTGAACAGCATAGATTCCTCTCTCGACATGAACAACTACGATGATGCTGAGTTTCCCGACACACTGAAGTCTTATACAACTTTTGTAGAAAAGCCAAAGAACAGACAAGAGAGCGGCGTCAGCATTACTTGGTCTAATGCGAGACCGGTGCACAATGGGAGAAGAGGCCGGGCTAACATTATATCTGGCCCGACTGGTGTTAGAGGAGAAGCCAAAGAAGCCAAAACTCCTCGGCAAGTATGGGAACTATTTTTTTCTTTAAACATTTTGAACATTATTGTTCAAGAAACAAATAGAAAAATTGCCACACTCATTTCTCAATTGCCAGAGAGAATTTTAGATGACAGCAGGTACTTCTATTTTGGCCCAACCAACAACGAGGAGATGCTGGCCTTTGTTGGATTGGGGTATTTTCGGGGGCTTTTAGGACAGGCTGGTCATTCCACGGATGTATTGTTCAATCAACTGCAAGGGCATCCCGTGTTTAGTGCAACAATGAGCAAGAACCGCTTTAAATTTTTATTTTCGAACATTTCGTTTGACGACCAAAATACTAGGCCGCAACGTTGGAAGAATGACCGGTTTGCCGCATTTCGAGTCGTTTTCGAAATGTTTAACGAAAACTGCGGCAAACATGTCATTCCAGGTGACTACTTGTCGTTGGACGAAACGCTATACCCCATGAGGACACAAATCGCCTTCAAGAAAAATAATCCAAACAAGCCTGCGAAATATGGCCTTCTGTTCAAGTCGGTAAACGCCAGCAGGTTCCCATACACATTTACGGCATCGGTCTATTCAGGTAAACCGAAGGAAGAGCCATTTCATTTTTACGTTCGTGGAACAGAAGAAGTGGTAAAAGGAATGGTGATGAGCCTGGAACAACACGGTGACCTTCAAGGTCGGAATATTTCGTATGACCGCTTGTACATACCATACCACTATATACATACCACTATACATACCATACCACTCCATACCACTCGCGCAGTGGTTGCTTGACAGGATTATAACGTTAGTGGGAACCCTCAACGCTATACGTAAAGGAATACCCCTGGAAGTGAAGCAAGTGAGTGGTAGGGAGGAATTTTCGAACGAAATTTATTGGCAGACGAGTGAGGTTGGTCTCAGCCTACATTCTTATATAGTAAAAACGAAGAGTTCTGGCATGCGGAATGTGTTGATGTTGACGACCATGTAACCTCTATTGGGGATTACCAAGGATGACGGCAAAAAGAAGCCAGGCTTGTATAAGCTTTACGACTTCACAAGGGGTGGCACCGATATCATCGACCAAAGAATGGGTTCATTCACGTGCAAAGCGAAGTCCCCACGGTGGACAACTACTGCGTTTGCTTATTTTTTGGATACTTGCCGCGTCAACGCATCTACAGTTTTAGCACTAAATGAAGGGACTGATCCACGCAAGCGAAAATCCTTTGACTTCGGTTGGGAACTGGTCATGGAACTCGTGAAGCCATTCATAAAGTCGCGATCTCTCCAGGGCTTGAACTATCACACCATACATAAGATTGAAGCAGTAATAGGGAAACAACCTTCAACAACAACTCCAAGCGGCAGAAGGGCCACTCTGCCCCCACAATCGTCGACACGACGTAGATGCGACGTATGCAAACACGCTATTATGGGAGAAGGAGACAAAGCCAGAAAAAATAAACTACCAAAAAGCCGTGGCCAATGTCAGTGCTGTGAAAAGCCTTTGTGCCCTGCACATTCCACACGAGTATGTCAAGCTTGCTTTTGCGCAGAATAAACTATTTGAATGATTGCGGTTTTATAAACATTGGCTTCAACCACAGCCTAAATAAAATGCGGAGCTCAATGAAAGATTTTCCTTTCATTAGACAGACAGCTATTTTTACGTTGATTCAACATATCAACCCGTTGAATACTTGTGAACATGCGCGGTTTTGCAATTAGATTGCTTATCAAAATCATATATCCTTTTTTGTATAAAAAGTAGGTCATAAAACTAATCGTAATACTGGATGTAAAATTCAGCATTTTTATATGCTGAAACAACATTGCATTCATATTTTATAAATCCATTTTCTATTTAGAAAATATCAATATAATGCGGTTTGAACATAGCTGAATTTTAGCACGGATACAACGACTGATTTTATTACTTTTATACAAACAAGGACAGAAGAGAAGTAATCTAATTGCAAACCCGCGCATGTTTACATTGTCTTGCAATGTTGAATCCACATCGAAATGATTGTATTAGCATTGTATTTAATTCCTCGAATTATCGAACTGTAAATGTACAGCCACTTGTAATTTCAATGTGCCTCATTTCATATTCCTAAATATATTTGAACTTGTGTGTACATAACCTGACAGAACACAGGCTGCTTTACCATTGAATCAAGTTGAAAAACGTTGCTGTAACAGCCTTGTGCCAATTGCAGCAGTCTGGTATTGCTGTAACCAAATCAAAATACTTATCAATATTTTGCTGCCAAATTGACATTTTTATCGCATAAACGCCCATTAGGCAGCTAATTCTTTGTAATGTATTTCTCCAGGTTCACAATGATTTGACGCATAATAAATACTACTTAGAATAAATATAAATATTGTTTGGATTTTAGTGTGTGGCATATGAATCTTAGAGAGCTTATTGAATCCACAAGAAAATGACCCGAGGCATTACAGATTTTCCTTTTGACGAAAAGCGTTGTGACGTTCTGTTAATTAATGAACCGTAACTGTTTTATTTTGAATTTTTTTCTGACTTTTGTTTACGTAGAGCATCATCGACTTTATATGGTAATCTTACTCCTAGTACTAGCCTTGTATGTAGCCGAGTTCACATTGAACTTACATTGAGAGACGTTGTTGCAACTACAATACATTGCATTTAACACTTTCATGCCTGGGCTAGGGCATCTCATGCCTTACGAAATTTTAAACGCTGAAAACCATACGATTAAACTATTCTAAACAGCTGAAATTTCATGACTTTGTTCATACGCATATTGGAGATGCTACTCAAAAATTTGTATCTCAGATACTTTTTGAAATACAACGTGGTTTATGACACCTTGTCAGAAACATTTTGCAGTTTGCTCTTTTTAGGAGCAGAAATTTTCTCCTGTTGTTTCTTTATTCACTGGTGTTACGCGCCGGCGCATATCACGTGCCTAACTTGCAGAATTGAATCTTTTATAGAAACATCACCCTATTTGCATTGATTCAACGCCAGTAGACGTCAAATTATTATGAGCATCTCCTTTCGTGCCTCGCCTTGCGTTAGCTTGTGCAGCTGTACAACCCCCCTTTGCCACGCGTGTGACGTCACGATATTCGATATTCGACACGGGCTATTTTAGCCCCGTGCTAATTAATCGCTAATAACGGGAACTATGAAAATCACAGAGCCAAAGTATTTTGCAAGATAGTAGCCATGTGTGTTGTGCGTGTAGAAATTAAAATTTTACCCCACAAAGTTATTGGAATAAAGTGTTTGAGATGAAAAAACGATAGAAAGTAGGTTTTTATTCTAATTTCCCGAAAACAGCTTCAAAATTGACCATTCGAACGCATATTTTTGAATTAAAACATGGAGTAATGCTAAACTAAACAAAAATTTACTTTTCCTTATAAATATAAGGCATTTTTGGGCATTACAAAGAAATTGCACTAATATTTATAATCTACCATATAATTTGTTTGCTCAAATATCAAGCAGAGAAAGGTCAACTCTGGTTTGCCGCTCTTGCCCTGACCTAATTCTCATCGTAGAGAAATAAGCACAGCTTGATATGTCCTATCGTGTCATTGCGAGTGCTAGCAGCTTATAGATACTTTGCTTATGTCGATACAACGTTCAGCGGTGTTGCGATACAACCTAAGAAAATCATGAGTTTGTTTCAAATTGCATTCTTCTGGAATGAATGCTTTTTTGTTACGCAAAACTTTCGCAGGAAATATCGGCCGCTTTACAGCGGTTCACCATCGTCAGACGTTAAAACAGTACAAACATTTGATCTGTGAAAGTAATGCCTATCAGCGAAAATGGAAACACATAATGTCATCCAGGCACTGTTTATTGAAAATGAAGGCATGCAGCTCGTCATTGCATTGAGAAAAACTGACTTATCAAAATTTTTCGAAGACAAGAAATTCCAGTCACAAAAACATATGACTTGTGCGAAATATTGTACAAAACAGACCGTATTGCAAGTGTAGTAAATTAGCATCGTCAAGTATAATAGTAATGAAATTGAACCGCACAGCTTTATAAGTAATATTTCGATCAATTAATAGATAGAAAAATACCCCGCGATTGAATAAAACGGTGATGACCAAATCATCATCATCATCGGCCATGCCTGAATAAGGCGTCGGCTACCGTGAGTCTCCACAACGATCGATTGTCCATACTTCTAATTAGATTTTCAAAATTTTGGTTTGTCCATGTTGAAAGATTTTTGAAGATTTCCAAACGTGGACGTCCCCTGGTGTCTCTGACCAGGAAATCGCCCCATCATTGCCGAGTGTTCAATTCCGCGTTTGCGGTAGACATGCCCGATAAATGTCATTTGCCTTTTTTTGATAGTTGTGATGAGGACGCCAGGGGTGCACCCAGAGCGTCTCCACACTTCTTCGTTAGTGATTTTATCCATCCAGTTAATTCCCATCATTCTACGAATGAACCAAATTTCAGCACTGTTGATCTTCTTCACTATCTTCGGGCATACAGTCCAGGATTCACAGCCATATAGCAGAAATGACCAAATACTGTGATTAAAATATCTAATCTCATAATCAACGATAACATGATAAGAACAAATCTTATGATAGCCCACTATTTCATTATGAAAACCACTGGTAATAGCAAATTTGAGTTTGCTGTTAATCTATGGTTTCGTCCCAAAAATGTTGACATTGTATGGCGGAGTGACCCACGTAGAATAGGTACATCATCCAATCGTCTAGACATGTGTAGTTTGACTAATGACATGGCTAGCTGCCACCCCTCCACAAAACTTTCGTCTCCCTTGGCTTGTGAAAAGGACAACTCGCGGTTCAAGTAACTAATGGTCATCGCATTGATCCGCGTAAAGTCTAAAATGTAAGAAAATGCAGACACAGTCCATTTTGCTGATTTCGGCTTGACGCTATAATATGCCATCTTCTGGTCGACGACATCAGTCCCACCCTTGGTAAAATCGTAGAGCTTGATTATTGCAGGTTTTTCCTTTACGTCATCTTTGGTTACTCCAAGGATTGGCTGCATAGTTGATAAGACCAGAACATTGCGTTTACCGGTAGATTTTGGTTTGACTGCGTACGACGTAACGGTAATGTGGTTTCTCGACTCCTCCCAGTAAATTTTGGTACTGAAGGCTTCCCAATCAGTGAGAGATTTTAACTCGCTAACCCCTTTTCTATTGCTTTGCCATTTTCCAACTAAAGTTATGTTTTTGCTCCAAAGCCATTCTGCCTAATCAAGTGAAGTGTAAAAGCGATCAAGGGATATGTTTCGTCCTTGAAGCGAAGAAACTCTGTCCAAATTGTTTATCAACGTTTCCACATATTCCATAGTGGAAGTCAGATAGTGTGGTTCTGGTACACCTACTGGCTTACCCGCATAAGCTATGGCGGTATAGGTGAATGACATACGCGCACTATTTATGCTTCTTAGCAACAAATCATATTTAGCAGGCTTATTTTTTGCCTGAAGCTTATTGCCTGAAGGACACACCAACGCGGGATGGAAACAAAGTCTCATCCAGTGAAAGGAAGTCTTCTGGTATTAAAATCTTTTCACAATTTCCAGTAAAATATTGGGAAAGTTCTCTGATTGCTGTAAATCGGTCACTTTGCCAGCGATTGGCCCTAGTGCTTTTATCATCAAAACGAATATTTGCAGACAGAAATTTGAATCGGTTCAACGACATTGTCGCACTAAATATAGGATGTCCATATAAATGGGAAAAGCAATCTTAATTCGGTGAAATGTTCGCTTGAGTAGTCCTCTAATATACCACAATCCAATGAATGCTTCTAGTTCCATGGCATCAGTTTGCTGAAAATGTGAAGCATGCCAAGATGTTCGTTGAGCCTCCGATATTCGCGATAGCCTCTCTCGTATACATGTGCTGGTGCTTGAAACAATGATGTAGATCATCTCTGCTGTAAATAAGAAACGCCATGCATCATACGACGTCGTTGCATATTGATAATCGCGCTTTACTCCTGGTAAACTGTGCACCACATTAGCAGAGTTTTGTCTTCCTCTTATGGATGGTTGCTTGGTACTCCAAACAACTTTCACTCTACTTCTTTAGTCAACAACCACCGACATTTGCTTCTCTTCCTGCTCAGGCAATGTATGGTAATTTTCCTCATCCAAGGCGCTGTCTAATGATTTGACGGCATGGCTCCTACGACGTTGGGACTGCCTATGTCTGACGGTCACGACCTCATCTTCGTTACTCTTGTCAGATGTTAGCGGACCACCTTCACCATCAGATAAAGGCAAATCAACATCACTATCCGAAAAATTTGCATCTCTTTCATCTTCGGTTGCTAATAAACTTGCCGTTTGCCTTGCATCATAATACACATCGAAACCATAATTTTGAACTGTGGTATAAGGTACACGCCGGCCACTTGCTGAAACAAAATGACTTCATTTTGCAAGAAAAATAAATCCAACATAGGGTGAGAGAAGATTTTTTTCTTCAACTGTTCGTGTTTTGAGCAATTAAGAAGTTAAATTTAATAATACAATAATTGGAGGAAAGAGCAGACATTCGTTAAAATTATTATTCAGACGCTATACTATCCCTTGCTGGCAGAATCAGCCATTTGCATTGATTCAACGTTGGCAGATGTTGAATCGTTGTTGAGTGATCGATTTTGATAGCCGAGGTGACTCAACTACTGTATCGCATTTTTCGCTCGATTTTGCCATTGTAAAAACATAGCTTCATTCTTACTTTTGACTGACGATGAAAACAGCAGTTTTCGAAACGTTTGAATAATATGTTCGCTAATGTGTTAGCTTTGATATTCATACTCCGAATTACCTCTAAATCCTACGGTTATGCTCCGAAGTTTATTACTTTACTTCTGGCCTTTTCAATATCAAATTAATTGGGCCATAAAACATATTTCTTTCATATAGCCTAATGATGTAACCTGACTTGTAATATCGCCATGGTATTATGTGCATTTCTACATTACTCCTGTACGCAACGTTGGTCTTTAGCATACTAATATATCGTAGATGTCGTTTTATTTGGACAGTTGCTTATAGTACTCCCAGAGCTAAATATACTGCAAACGTGTTGCAGATAATCTATATCGCACCTTTAGAGGAATTCATCAGTACGATTTTACATAATTCAAGAGTTTGCGGCAATAATCAGGAATGCTTTGTGTCTTATTCAAAGTATTCTTCATCTCATAAATAACAAAGTGCCATGAGACATCAAAATGACGTAGAATAGCTGTAAAGTTTATAAGTTTTGCGCAAAGAAATTGAAATGAGCCAGGATACTTTGTTTTCTGTCCGATATAAACTCATCTATATTTGTCTAAATAGGTTGAATGACAGTAAATTGGCATAATTTGACTGTTACAACCGATTACACAAATATGTGAAACGTATAATGATTTTTAGCAATGATGGGACCGCTTGAAGTACCTCTCATTCTTCATTGTAGGGACGCTGTGAACTCATAACGAAAATCAATGACCTAGAATTCATTACACCGTGGTGCTGACAAAACACGTTATGTATGTAGCATGACAGGTGTTATATTATATTGTATCGACGCTCTACGAGATAAATACAAGTGAATATACTTGCAAGAATCTAGGGTACGATAAGGCGTTGTGAAATCAATAATCGAGCAATTTTGTTATGATTATGGGAATACAACATGCATCAAAAAGAATCAAATCAAAAATAAATCTATTGCTGTCAAACGTCGTCGTAATCACCGAATTGACATAGTTTGTTTGTTGGCCGGCCAAGCGTAACTAATCACGCGACAATACGTCTTCACAGTTCAGTTGAGTTTTGTTTTTATTTCTGACCATCACAGCGAAAAAGAGGTCTAGAAAAAGGCAAATGACGCGAGAGTGGGAAAAACGAAAGATTTGTTTCTTTATTATAAAAATCAGGCAGCTTTCAAATTTGACCCGCGTTCGTAAACACGTTTATTAACAAACTTTAATAATATGTATTACAAACAATAAACATGTTAATATCATTCAACGCTCAAAGGCCTTGCGATTGTTTTTCCAGCGGTAAAAGATTCTAGTTCATAACTGAAAGAAGTTATAAGCGGTTAAACTTTAAGGCACTTTGTGCCCCTGCCCAGAAAAACATCGTTTCAAAAAGCCCACATATGAAAGAGTTAAACCGCGTTTTTTGTGGCATGATCTTCCATTCGTTTCGTGGATTACATAATAGTATTTGATAAACGCCACCCTGCTTCTTCAGCTGGTTTACATTTGTTAATAAAGCATTGGAATTGCTGCTTTTGGAACCGATGTCACAAGATCCTAATCCAAATTGGTGTGACACGCGTTCAGAAATCTCATTACTGCATGTAATTGATGAGGCATTGTTCGATTAGTCAAGGAGCGACCTTATTTTTGAGCGTGGGAAAAGTTATTATTTTGTATGAAAAATATAGATTCAAATTGAGATTATGTAAAAAAGTTTTAATCACAACATTGCAATGCATGTTCTTTATTACTCTACCAAAAAACAATGGGTAAACTCAGGCTACAATTGCTTTAATCGCAAAATAATCCAAAAGTCATAAGTCACCTCAACATTTCAACGTCTATGAGCAGTTCTAACATTCACATAGTTTTAATTTTCGGATATGCTCAGCGTGAATAATTTTACAAAGTGAATCCCAAAGTTTGAAACCGTGCCTTAAAAAATAACAGAGATATCACTCCTAAAGCATAAGAAGAATCGACAGCTCCCCCCCAAACTGAGCAAGACTCCAGGGAGCCCAACATCGTAAGGGTTAAATGCACTAGAGTTGGAGTGCATGGTGTGCAGTGTTGTCTAAATATTATATCATTTTTGAGTAGTGTAATTGATCGACTAAGCTTATGTCATTTTCAAATGCAGCCATGCCAGATAGGAAATTCTAAAGAAAGTTATACCATTTCCAAGCAGCCTACTTGTGCAGTTTCAAACTCGTGCTTCTCTGCATTATGTAGATCACAGTCCTAAGCGAGATTCACTCTACTAACCTTTTTATGCAGCGATAAATAACTATTCAATGTTTTTTCTGCCCCAGAGGAGGCTCACACGACGAAGACGAATGGCCAATAAGCTGATGAATTTAATGAAGTGAAAGGAACATGTAATCAAAGTTAAAGAAAGCTGTAAATTAGGTTACTCGCAAGCTTAAGTTGTTATAGGAACTATGAATTAAAAAAAAGGCATTTTTCTGGGGACAGAACGCTCCAACAACTCCGTTTCACCAGCTTAATCTTACAAACGAAATTTATTATACTGTGCGCTATGTTGCAAAGGATTCGCTAGCTGTTGGTAGTTTATTCACAAATGTATTAACAAACTCGAAGATATCGACAAGTTTAAAGTCCTATGGAAATACCATTGTATGTCTGATCTGTAGTTGTAGGCACGTGGAACAAATTTAAACAAGTTGTACAACAATGACATTTTGGATAAGTTGGTAGTTCCCTACAAGTCAATTCGACCAGAGCTAACAAGCATCAGAAGTGAAACCAATGTCTTCCACACGTCACACGACAACCGTGCCTACTCTAGCGCTTAGCCAGCCCTTTTTAGGGCTTTCTCTAACGGTGATCTCGGCCAATATCGAAGGGTTTTCTTCAGCAAAATCAACCATCCTTGCTGAACTCTGCAAGCAACATCAATGCGATGTCTTCTGCCTACACGAAACCCACCAAAACGCTACTCACCATAAGCCAATAAATCCCGGAATGGACCTCGTCAACGAAATCCCTCATGGGAAACATGGCAGTGCTATGTGCGTAAGATCTGTATCACGCATTAACTTAGTTTCGTCCGATGATAGCAATAACACTGAATGCTTGACTATCCACCTCGATGGAATAGACGTAACATCTGTCTATAAGCCCCCAAATGAACCCTTCATACCAAACGATCTGATGGTGCAAAATGGCAGTACGCCTGGCTTGTTCATTGGTGATTTCAACAGCCACAGCTCGAGCTGGGGCTATAAAAACACAACTAAGGATGGAGAAACTGTTGAAAAATGAGCTGACGATAATAACTTGCACCTCATACATGACCCCAAGCTGCCCCCTTCCTTTAACAGCGGAAGATGGAAACGAGGCTCAAACCCAGACTCATCTTTGCAAGTGAATCCATCACTATCCTCGAAAGACTGATCTATGCCCGCGTCAACCCAATCATCGACCCGCTCTTTCCAAAAGAGCAAGCTGGGTTTCAGCGCGGAAAATCCACCGTAGATCAGGTCACACTCTTAACTCAAGACATCGAGGATTGCTTTGAGGCAAAAAAGAAGGCCGGCGCTGTCTTTCTATATCTGACAGCTGCCTATGACACCATATGGCATCGCGGGCTTACTTGCAAGCTGCTTCGCCTGCTTCCTGACCGACATATGGTTCGTATGATTATGGAACTCGTCAGGAATCGAAGCTTCACCTTCACCACCGGTAGCTCACGGCGAAGCAGACTGACACGCCAGAAAAACGGCGTCCCACAGGGATCGGTCCTGGCTCCACTTCTTTTCAACGTCTACACTAGGGTGGAGTGAAAACACTTTTTATAAAATTTTTATTAGCTTGGGGTTGGAAAACTTGCCGATTACTACCAAAAACAGTTGTGCAAAATTAGAATGTAATCGGAAGATATCTTGATCTGCCACCAGCCACTTGAAAATTTACTATGTCCTTCTACATTTGGGTAGATCAATTTAGGAGGGTGTAAACTTTTTCTTCATTTTGCTTAGCTTGGGTGGCCAAAACTTTTCATCGGGTATATAGAACAATGTGCTAAAAGTATATTTCGATCGAACAAATTTTTGATCTGCAACCAGGCCATTACTTATCCACTAAAAACGCAAAAATACATGCAAATGTATTTGAATTTGACGTTAGCATAGAGATTTATTGCAATGCAATGGAAATGATAATATGCATCAAACTTCCTCGCTTTAGATGAAATAGTCACGTTTCGATTCGAACTTGGGCATTTCTTGTCGTGGTTCAGTGCGTGAGCGTATAAATCCATCTCGCGAATTAACCCCGCACACCGCCGCTGAAGCTTCCGTCACCAACTTGATGCACCTTTCCACCACCTGAGTGTGACAGGAAAATCGAGGAAATAAAAGCTCTGGAGTGTTCTTAGCTGCAATCATATCTCGCAGTTGTTTGTCTCCCATGTTTCTTTTTACAGTAGGCTCGGTGAGATTGAGAGCCTGACAGTCAACCATATCATAGGATTCGTTGGCGTCAAACTTTATTGGCGGAACACAGAATCATCGCACAGTTCTCTATTCGCGATGGCTTGAACGAGCTTTCTGAATTTGCTTTAGTCCAAACTCACGGATTATCACTACCAATGGCAAATGTAAAGTGGCAAATAAGAAGCACGCCCCTGCAGTGAAGTAGGAATGCAGCTGACTTGAACTTGCATCTGTCATTAAATTAAACGAGTTAAAAGTAGGAAAGCACAAAGGTCCGATAATTTCCCTCCAGAATTCTTAAGGCACTGTGGTCCCAAATGTTTGGCATGGTTGAAAAGCTTCTATTCTGCTTGCCTGACCCTCCAGGCCATACCTAAAATCTGACGAAAAGCAACTGTAGTGGCACTACTTAAACCAAACAAGCCAGCTGATGATCCAAGAGCTATCGTCCAATATCACTACTCTGTGTTCCATATAAGATGCTTGTACGGCTCCTGCTAACTAGACTCGAGCCAGTTGTTGATCTCCAACTACCAAAGAACAAGTTGGATTTCGGCACGGACGCTGTACGATTCATCAAGCAGTCAAGCTGACCGAGGATATAGAGAAAAGTTTCGAGAAGGGCAACAAAGCAGGAATAATCTTGGTAGACCTCACTGCTGCCTATGATTCTGTGTGGCACCAAGGGCTAACCCTAAAGCTCCTCCGCATGATCCCAGGCAAAAGGTAGTGCGATTTCTTGCCAACATTCTGGCAAATCGGACCTTTTTGCTGAAGACGAGTGATGGGCAGTGCAGCCGGCCCAGCAGCTTAACCGTGTCTGTTACTGGCGTAGACCGTATGGTCTCGCCCTGTGCTAATTCAGCAATTTCACATAGAAGCAGTGACGCTAGAAACCTGAGATTTCTTGACTTTTACTGTTTTTTCTTGCCCCAACATTTAGTCCCGTTTATGTTGGTATCGGATAATTGTGAAGTTCACAATAAACCTTTTGTCACAGCCAGTTATAAAATGCAAGAAATTTCCTGATATTCAATAGCTTGATTGACAGTTTACTATTAGCCTGCGATTTCATTTTGTGTCTGTCAGTCATAACACGACGGCGCTAAATTTCCATTCTCTACCCAGGCAGCAAAATCCGTCATTTTTTTACATTGATTCAACGCCGATTTTGCTGTCTGGGTAGGGAGTTGGTCTTTGACGGGATATGAGTCATTCTTTGCTGGCAGACATCAATTAGGAAGGTAATTTATTATTTGCGCAAATTGCTTTGTAGTGCAAAAAGTGCATGGAATACTGTTTGCACAGAAACGGAAAAAAAATTGATGAAATTCTGTGTTCTATGCAAAAGGACTTTCAAAATAAACTGTGAACTGAGAAATTTGACCAAGAAATGGCGAAAATAGGTCAAAAACCGAGTCTTTATCACCTTTTCTACCTAAAATACACAATCACGAATATATTTTGCGAAATAAATTGATTGAAGTGATAGATAAGGCTTTTGACCAACGGCATACTTTTTCCCGTTGTTATTTGATATAAGCCGACGGAGTAATTAGCAATAAGAGAGAAGAGAGACGTAGACCTGATAGTCTCGGCCAGTAACTCTTGACGCCAAAAGGAAGCAGTGACAGATACGGTTTAGAAACGGTGTTCCGCAGGATCATGGTTATCCCCTTACTATTTAACATCTACATCAGTGACATGCCAGAGACTGCGTCACGCCAGTCCGGCTATGCTGATGATCTGGCACTACTCCATTCTGAAAAGTACTGGCATGTGGTAGAGGAAGCACTTACAGATGACATGGCCCAAATCGCAGACTACCGGAAGCTTTGGATGCTGAAACTGAGCCTGGCAAAGATCATTGTCACACCTTTTCACCTTTGCAACATGGAATCTACGCGCTAATTATCAGGCTCAACCGAAACCCACTCCCACACAACCCATGTCCCACCTTCCTAGGAGTGAATCTCGACCGACAATTAATATGCAAACACCATGCTGAAGCCCTCCATGCTAAGCTATCAGCACGCAACAACTTGCTGAGATGATTAGCTGGAACATCCTGGGGTTCTAGTACATCTGCACTCCATACAAGTACTATTGCACTGGTTTACAGCACCTCCGAATATGCTTCCCCCACTTGGTGCCGCAGCGCACACACTAGCGAAATTGATACTGCCCTCAACACCACCATGGAAATAATCACTGGCTACCTGCTTCCAACTCCCACCGACTCTTTGCCTGTGCTATAAAACTAGACTGCGTAGGGAACATCACGTACGCAGTCTAGTTTTAGAAGCTATGTCAAGGGATGACCACCTCCTCAACCAGATTGTCCTAAATTCGCACCCTCAAAAGCCCAAACGCTTGAAATCTTGACGCCCATTTTCCCGACATGCTGCAGATATCTGCAAGTCCAACTTCCACATTACCGAAGTTTCGAACAGTGAATGGAGAGAAGTTGCGAGACCAACCCAATTCACAGTCTCTCCCAATACGACCACTCCACCCGGAGCAGAACTACCTCGGAAGGAATGGGTGAAGCTCAAATGCTTGTTGACTGGGGTGGGCCATTTCAACAGAAACATGTTTCAGTGGGGCCTCACCGACTCACCATCTTATACATGTGCCTCAGAATCTCAGACTGCATAACACATTATCTACCAATGTCCTGCATATCGACCCCAGGACAGATATATGGAGTGTGGATCTCACAACGCTCGATGAACACACCATCCATTGGCTGCTGTGCAACAACGTGATCTGCGGCAGTCTCAAACGCAAGAAGAAGAATATTCTCGAACTTTTTGGGAAGATGCTCCATACACGACGCAAGAGCTTATCCAAGAGGACCGGAAAATTCATGTGGTCCAGCTCTTAGTCCATCCAGATGTGCAAATACACGATACTGTTCGCCAGAGAAATGGATACTTCGCACACTCAGAAAACATTAGCCTACGTTGGCCATGATCACAGATGAGAGGCAGATAATTCGTGAGCTTGGACTTGCAGTGAATTCAGAAAGCTCGATCAAGACATCGCGAACAGAGAACAATGTGATGGTTCTGCATTCTGTCCATCAAGTTTGATGCCAACGAATGCTACGATATGGTTGACTGGCAGGCTCTCGATCTCACCGAGCCTCCTGTGACAAGAAATACGAGGGACCAAAAACTACGCTCACGCACTGAATTACGACAAGAAATGCCCAAGTTCGAAGCGAAACGTGACTATTTCATCTAAAGCGAGGAAGTTTGATGCATATTATCATTTCCATTGCGTTGCAATAAATCTCTATGCTAACGCCAAATTCAAATACATTTGCATGTATTTTTGTATTTTTGTGTTTTTAGTCAATGAGTAATGGCCTCGTGCAGATCAAAAATTTGTTCGATCGAAATATACTTTTAGCACAGTGTTCTATATACCCAATGACAAGTTTTGGCCACCCAAGCTAAGCAAAATGAAGAAAAAAGTTTTACACCCCCTTAACCCTATCTGTAGCGACACGGGGCTTTATGAGGACGCCCCACTTTATCAGTGAAATATTGCACAGAAGGAAATATGCTAGAAATGTAAAATTTCTTGACTTTTATTTTTTATTCTTTACAAATTTTCTAAACCTAAACTGGTCATTTTTCTACTTGCCTGCCCTTCACAATAAGCATTTTGTCTCAGGTTGCTAGACATTTCGTGCAATGGTAGTTATATATATGTTAATGTTAGTGCAATATAAATGTTAGTGCAATTACCTTGAAATGTGAAAACGCCTAAAAATGGCTTATATTTATGAGCAAAAGTAATTTTTTGTTTAGATTAGCATTACTTTATGGTATAATTCAAAAATTTTAATTTTGAAGCTATTTTTGGGAAATTAGAATACAAACCGACTTTCTGACGTCTTTTCATCTCAAACAATTTATTTCAATAAATTTGTTGGGTAAAAATTTAATTTCTATACGCACAATACACGTGGCTATTACTTTGTAAAATATTTTGGCTCTCTGATTTTCATAGCTCCCGTTATTAGCGATTAATTAGCACGGGGCTAGGATAGCCCGTGACGTGCTTTCCGCGTACGAAAACAGCTCGTATTAAGATAGGGTTAAATTGATCCACCCTAATGTAGAAGGATTTAGTAAATTTTCAAGTGGCTGGTGGCAGATCAAAAATTTGTTCGATCGAAATAATTTTTTTACACAATGTTCTATACACCCAATGGCAATTTTTCCAACCCCAAGCTAAGCAAAATGAGGAAAAAAGTGTTTTACCCACCTAAATCGATCCACCCTAGTCTACACCCACGACCTGCCAACTACGGTCTCCGCAAAGTATGCTTATGCGGACGACCTGGCAATTCTCCACTCCACAAAGTCGTGGGAAAATCTAAAAGACACTTTGAGCATGGACATGAAAACTCTCTCAGCTTATCTCCTGAACTGGCGACTGAAACTCAGCAAAACCAAAACTGTGGCACTGTGGCAGCAGCTTGCCACCTCCACAATCGGGAAGCTGATCGTGAGCTACACGTCCAGAACAACGGAAAATCTCTGTCCTTCTGCCCCGAACCAAGATACCTTGGGGTGACACTGGACAGATCGCTCACATATCGCCACCATTTGGTGTCACTGCGCAAGAAACTCACATCCCGCGCTGCGCTACTCAAACGCCTGGCAGGCTCTAGCTGGGGGGCGGGGGCTGACACTTTGCGTATAGCAGCCTTGGCCCTTGTCTACTCTTCAGCAGAGTACTGTGCACCTGTTTGGTGCCGCAGTGCTCACTGCCATAGCATCGACACTGCCATAAACAGCGCCCTGCGCACAGTGACCGGATGCCTGCGTCCCACACCATTGGACAATCTCCCCATTCTCGCTGGCATCCAACCCGCTGAGCTTCATCGCGAAGAAGCCACCTTGTCCCTCAGTCGATGGGCACTGGAGCCTGACCACCTTCTCCACAACAAGATCTCTGTTCTCCCAAACGAGCACCCCGTCGACTGAAATCAAGACACCCATTCGTGCCAGCCGCTCAACTTCTCATCAACGAAGCTGATGTACAAGACATCTCTGCGGCTACTTGGGCGGACCATAAATGGAGTTCTGAATGGAAGTCAAGCGCCACCAGACTCCATTCGTTCATCCCCGACACCGACACGCGCCCCATCGGCCTGACACTACCAAGACCGGCATGGGTGCGCCTCAACCGTCTCCGTACGGGCGTCAGGTTTTTCCGCTCAACTATGCACCAATGGAGAATGGCTTCTTCCTCCTCCTGTGAATGTGGTGCCGAAGAAGAGACCGCAGACCACATCATCAATGAATGTTCCATCTTCAAGCCACCTAACGGAGTGGAAGGTCTGCGTGTCATGGATGATGAAACCAAAGACTGGCTGCTCTCTAATAGCCTTCCAGTGTAGTCCGGGAACATCCTGAATCTGGGGTGGTAAAAGGATAGACCCTCGCCCCAGAGGCTCACACGACGACGACGACTATGTGCTGTGTGAATCACATATTGGATCTAATCTCACATACTTAACATCGCCCAATCCGCCTTCAAATCAAGGCAGTTGTTACTCCAAAGGATGTCCCATATCAACGACGATACAACTTTCGAAAAGCTAACTGGAAGGGATTTACTTCAGATCTGGACTTCCATATCGCCAATCTACATACGTCATCAGACAAATACCCCGACTTCATAGAAGCTGTACGAAGAGCGTCGAGAAAAAACATCACTAGAGGTTGTAGGACACGTTACATCCCCAGTCTGAATTCAGACTCAGCAGACCTCTATGAAGACTGTAAAGAAAAGTTCCAATCAGATCCTTTCTCTCACTGTACAGTTGAAGCAGGAGAAAACGTGATGGCAGCTATCGCCAGCGAAAAGAGAAGAATGTGGCAAGATATGATCGAATCCACAGATCTGTCTCATAGCAGTCGGAAAGCCTGGAAAACAATCAAATTGCTGTCAGCCGACTACACTAAACCATACCACCTTTACACTGTATCTGCCAATCAAATTGCCCATCAACTCCTTCTAACTTACAAGAGCAAAAATAACATGAAAAAGCAGTCTAAACCCCGACTAATAAGATCTCAAAATGAACGCAACCCTTGTCTAACATCTCCTTTCTCAATTGTAGAACTGACGAAGGGCAGTGAATTTCTGAAACAAGGTAAATCTGCTGAATTAGATGGAATTCGAACTGAACAAATTAAACATTTCGGTCCAATCGCTCTGGGATGGCTGCTAAAGCTTTACAACAACTGCCTCAGCTCTTACCAAATTCCTAAGCTATGGAGAAAAGCCAAAATTATTGCATAGTTGAAACCAGGAAAAGACCCAACCGACCCTAAACGATTTCGCCCTATATCTTTGCTGTGTCACTTGCTCAAGTTGTTTGAAAGGCTGATATTAAACCGATTGCAACCTCTCATAGAACACCAACTCATTAATGAATAAGAAGGTTTTTGACCTGGTAAATCCTGCACAGGACAACTTTTGAATCTAACACAGCGCATAGAGAATGGGTTAACCCTATTCGGACTAACGGGTGGATGGGTTCCGTCCATACCTAAAACTTTCATCGATTACATAAAAGTTACTGGCTCAAATTAGCTGAAGTTTTATGACTTTTCCTAAAAATTATTCATCTTTGTTTTAGTAATAAAATGACATTTTTATATGGTATATTTTTTTAGTTATCAGCAGTTTTTGACACCCTACTCTTAAAATTGCCTGGTCACCTGAAAAACTTTATCATCTTGTACAAGCAAGTTAGCAAACATTTGTATTGTTTTGTGCCTTCCAAGATTTACTGCGTGACCTACATGACCACGGACCATTTCGGATTACATGCATGACTGGACCGTGTGCCTTTAACGAAGATATTAGCGATTTCAGGAGATTATGACAGAGACATCAGAAAAATTTAAAAATAAATGACTACTTTTAGCAAAAAAGCAATAGCAAAAAACTGGTAGAGTATGTGTATCCACTTAAAATTTTAACTAGTTTTTTAATAATTTTGCTTTAACTTTGCGAAAAAAGCAACCTCGCAACGTTTTTATATCAAAAGTTATTAGCAAATGAAAGTGTGGATGGAATAAGTCCACACGTTAGGCCATTACTTCACAAAAATAGCTTAGTCCGAATAGGGTTAAAGTGGGTCCGTCACTGGAACTGTCTTTGTAGATCTACAGTATCTGCAGGGTATGACACTGTCAATCATCGTCTCCTTATATCAAAGATCCTCAATATCACCGAGAACTGTCGATTCACTAAGCTGATACAATCATTGCTTAGCAATCGCCGTTTCTATTTTCATTTTTGTGGCAAAAATAGCAGATGGAGACAGCAGAGAAATGGCCTACCACAAGGGAGTGTTTTAGCCCCCATCTTGTACAACATTTATACCAACGACCAACCAATCCATCCTGGTACAAGAAGCTTCATATACGCCGACGATTTGTGTATAACAACACAACACAAACACTTCACTTCCACGGAGAAAGCACTCAGCGATGCTCTGGATGGGCTGACAACATACTACACGGACAACCACCTGCGTGCCAACCCCAATAAGACCCAAGTTTGCGCATTCCACCTTAGATCCCGGGATGCATCACGCCAACTAAACATTTCCTGGAACGGAACCAAACTGGCACACTGTATCAATCCCACATACCTCGGTGTAAAACTAGATAGGTCCCTCACATACAAATCCCATATCGAAAAAATAAGAGCTAAGGTAGCTTCTAGAAATAATATTTTACAGAAACTCGGAAACTCTGATTGGGGTGCCCTCCCTGATGCAATACGGTCAACTGCTTTAGCCTTATGCTATTCGGTTGCAGAACATGCTTGCCCAGTGTGGGAACGCTCAGCACATGCCAAGTAAATTGACCCCATATTGAACAAAAGCTGCCGTCTGATTACAGGTTGTCTCAAACCAACCAACATCACGTCGCTGCACATTCTGTCTGGAATCGCTCCACCCAACATCCGAAGAAGCGTGACCAGCAGAAAAGAAAGATCTTGCCAGGACATGGATTTGAGACACCCACTGGATGGCCAAACTCCAGCACACAGGCGTCTGAAGTCCAGAAAAACTTTTCTTGCCTCAGTTGTCCCATTAGATCAAGACGATGTCACCGCCAATGTGCAGGTTCAACTGTGGCAGGAGGGACTGGCAGACGGGCCGACATTTGGCCAATATGGAGCTTACACCCATGGAGGCCCTTCCTCCGGGAAAGTGTGAACCGTGGAAGTATTGGCGATGCCTCAACCGCTTAAGAACTGGTATTGGCAGGTGTAAAACTTTGATGTGACACTGGAGGTATTCCACGGGGAGCACAAGTTGCAAATGCGAACAGGAGCAAACGATGCAACATCTACTTGAATGCCCTGACCTAAACGCAAGGTGCTCTGCGCAAGATTTGGCCGAGTTCAACCATAGAGCAAGAGCTTGCGTGAAGCTCTGGGCTATGGCCGTGTGACACACAATGAAGAAGAAGTTCGTAGGCCAATTTTGAAAGAAAGCTAACCAGCAAACTTGAACTGCGAACCGGAACGTATCACCCCATGATATCTACTTAAGGAAATTATTGATTGCAACTTTCGAAACACTTTTCCAAATATGTTTGTTGCTTTGAAAATTTGTTATCTAAACCAGTACCTCCAGCGGTTGCGAGTTGAAAACGTAGTTTGAGCACACAGATATTTGAAAGATTTGTTTACGCACCACCACGACTCAAAACTAAGTGAACAGTTTATGCATGTTTTGCATCAAATTAGGCCTTGCAAAATCTTTATTATTTGATGCTGTGATCCGTAACTTTGCATGGCAAAAGGTTCGGAATGGATTGAATGCTTTGTTGAACTATTTTCATTGCCCGCATTGTGTGTTTATAAGTTTTCCTTTATCTACTGTAGCCAAGGTTATACTAAAATTACCACCTATAGCAATTTCGATTTACAACATGACTGGAACCAACGCAGACTTGTCAAGGGAGGAGACGTTATCACCGACCCAAAAGCGGCTCTTGCAGGATTCCACACAAAGAACAGACAAGAATTCATTAGCAAACCCGTCCGCACTGCCATAACACTAGAGAATTTGAACAAACTATAATGCATTCTTTGGATATGGTGCATTTGTCTTGGAAATGTCTTTATTTGTGGCCGGAAAATCGTTTTGGTACGGGACCTAAATTCTCCTCTCAACGGCCGTGACCAAAGGCACCATGTATGAGGTGTGCATGTGCACATTATATAACTTACTGCGATTCTTTCAAGATAAAATTTTGAGCAACAGTGGCAATTTTTCTGCAAGTGTAGTCGAGTAATTTTTGTTGATTTTCATAATTATTGAAAGAAGTTTTTTCATATAGATACATACGTTGTTTAAAATCGAAAATTTGAAGGAATTCAATTTCACGAAGAGGAAAGTAGCCAAGTTCGCTGAAGAGATAAGACACATGATGCAACGCATGATACAAGTTCGTTACTTCTATTTTTGCTGAAAAATACTTTTTTGGGGCCCACTTTTAGTATTGTTTCCCGACCAGTCATGATTTCTCTCGGAGGCCTTGACCGTCACCCCACCATCTTACATCTGAACGCTGAGGACATCACATCCAGCATGATTGATGTGATCGAGCAGCTCCCTCATAAGAACCGAGCTCTCGTCATTCACCTCCAGGAGACCCACTGCACTTTCGCAGACAAGCTAGTAATTGTACACTACTCACTAGCTGGGTCTACCCAAAGCAGGAAACAGACCTCTCCACGTTCGTCCATGAGAGCTTGGACTGGACGCTTGCAATTTCCTCCGTCAATGAGGAAATAGAATGGGTTTGTGTGAGCATTGAAAATTACAACATCATCAATGTATACAAGCCACTATCCTCACGCCTGAACCCATCATCTATACCGCATTCCCTTAACCCAGTATCTATGCTGGTGACTTTAACTGCCAGCACACCAACTGGGGTTACAAGTAGGCCTACATCAACAGCGACGGAGAATGCCTGGCTACTTCGGCTGCGAACAACAACCTCGCCCTCTTTTACAACCAAAAGGTCCAGCCAGCTTCTTGTCCGGACGCTGGGGAACGGGCACAAACCCTGACCTGGCCTTTGCAAGCATGGACACACACAGCTCTCTTCCTGACAGACGTGTGCTAGAGAAATTCTCACGTTCCCAACACCGATCTTCGCTTATCACTGCCCCTAAGCTTGTCGATCCCATCTCAAGTGTTCCAGTGAAGCGATGGAACTTCAGAAAGGCCAATTGGAATCGCTACAGCCTCATAACCAATCAAAACGCGGCGGAAATACCATCACCTTCTACCGCCAACGTGGATGAGGCTTACCAAGACTTTTGCCGTGCTATCAAATCTGCAGCTAAACAAGCTATCCCTCGCGGCCGCCGAAAGAACTAGCCGTGCTGGGAGTCAGAGTGGGAAACTTTATATCGTTCTTATGTTCATACCTCACCAGGTGTTTCCTCTATCTCAGCTAGGGTGCATCATTTGCCGAAAATTTGTGATAAATGAGCCTAACTTTTTTTTACATGTGAGGTTAGCTAAAAAAATGGCTTGTACAAATTTTCACCCTGATCGAACAACGTTTAGACCCCCCACCAGCCCTTAATTTTGGACTCTGATGTCATTTTTTTAACATTTTTGCCACTAGGTGGTGCTATGTTTATGCTACACGCAAGGGAATACTTTTAAAAGATGGCCCTTCAATTTCCTCATCATATTAAAAAATAATTTTTTTAAATCAGTCAAGGGGTCGTTGAAAAATGGATAAATTGACATTTTATTTTAGTCAAAACACTGCAATACGACATCTAGTGGCAAAAATTGAATTTAGGATATCTGCTAAAGTTTTTATCCAAATAAAATAAAATTGGTATCTAGACCCCCATTTTCGAGGGTGTAGAGTCCATTTTTGCCGTTTGTTTTGCATTATTTGGCCACTAGAGGGCTTAATGCTCAGTTTCAAACTTCAAATGCATTTGAATATTGTTGCCATAAACTTTTATCGTTTTCACAGTGAAAAACGGGACCTACAAAATAAGCGACCGTAAGTTCTCCAAACTTGTAAAGAGAGAAACGTCTGATCTCTGGAAAATCCCAATACCAGACAAGGAAAGCATTTCTGGTGAATTTACATCGGATGAGTTCTCCGATGCCCTGCAATCAACTAAGACCCGTAAGGCTCCTGGTCCCGATAACATCTGCCACGAACTTGTACTCCATGCCGGTACCGCCATGAAGTCTTGGCTGCGCAAATTCCTGTCTTCCTGCTTATGCCAACTCAAGATCTCCAAAATTTAGAGACGAGCCAAAGTAGTCGCAAACCCAAAGCCTCATAAGCTACAAGGGGATCCGAAAAGCTATCGACTTATATCTCTTCTCTGCATCCCTTTTAAAATCTTCGAACGTCTAATCTATACTCGAGTCGAACCAATTATAGACCCACTCTTGCCCCAGGAGCAAGCTGGGTTTCGACATGGAAGATCTACTGTAGACTAAGTCACTCTCATGACTCAAGACATCGAAGACTGCTTTGAGGAAAAAAGAAGGCTGGTGCTGCATTTCTTGACCTCACAGCCGCATACGACACCGTATGGCATCAAGGCCTCACCTGCAAAACTCCTTCGCCTGCTCCCGGGCGCGAATTTTTTTTCCCATGACATTTCTGTCTCATTTGCATATTTCGGTAAGTGTGGTCATTATTGGTTACCGCGCGCAGTAAATTTTTCTCGGTTACTTTTTCCCGCGGTTTTCAAAGTTAGCAGTGGTTAGCAGTCAGGTCCAAATATTTGAATCAAGGTTTGCATTAAAGTTTGCAAACCATTGCAAGGTTTTTTTTAAAGGTAAGTTTGCAAAGAAAGTAGAATACTGTTAAATGCAAGCAGATAGCCTACAGTTGTTTTGTAGTTAAGTTTTCATATTATTTTTCGAAAAGTTAGACTAGCTTTTAATTGTTCTTGTATGATGTATTTTTGGACAAGGAAAATAATGAGATTCTTGACTGCCTAAAACAGTATAAGGTGGTGTACTTGAAACAATTCAAGGAAAAACAGCCCAATTACTGGATTTCCACTGTAAAAACTTACTGTAGTAATAAAAGGGCTCCCATGAAAACAAGGCGATGTCGACTTGTTGGGACCATCAGCGAGCAAACTAAAAAATAAACGACTTCGCACTACAAAAGGATTACACAGTAAATAACTTAGCCTATAACAGCAAAATAATACAATTATTTTTCAGCTGGCTACTGATTTTAAACAGCAAAGACATAAAAATTTGCACGTTATCTTCATACCAGGAGACATCAATGGCAAACCCACCACAAGAAATAAAATTTGACCGATGGTTTCATTCACTATCATAAAAATTTGTGTGTTAGAAAAGTCGCAAAAATGTATCTGATGATTTAGTGACGTCAGTTCGAAGTTGGTGCTGCAATCAAATACTAGCCTGGTGGGCAAAATTCACCAAAATGATTTCGCTAAATGTTTCAACACTAAATCGTGTACTTGTTTCGAAAATACAAATACTACAGTGGTATATTTTCGTCAACTACTGATGTGGGCTACTGGAGACCATGGCGTTCATGACTTTCTCAAACTGGAGTGACATTTCCGTAATGTTTGTATCATGCCCTGAAGTAAAAGCAATGCAGCAGATGCGTTAAACAAGTTATCACACGAATGAGTAAGATTAACGACAATTCCTTTTCGTTTTCGGTCACAGCGACGTAATCAAGGGACCTTAATTCTATCGTAAGTTGGTAGGAGGGTTCTGTCAAGTTTGGATCACAAGGACCCAAGCAACACAATATGTCGATTAATACTATCTTCCGCATAAAGCGCATCACTGTTGTTTTAAAAAAAAAGAAATGTAAGCGACACTAAGACAAGGACAGGAAAGTATATTTTATTAAAAGCTGCTTGTGTAACGCACCTTAGATATGTAGCTATGTTACATAAGTTAGTAATGAAAATAAAACGGTGTCTTTCGAAGACGCCTGGTCGTAATGATTGATTAAATATAAATGAAAGACCGAAAAAATATAAGAAAAAATGGAAAATTTGCGTGCATGTTGATAACACAGCAACAATGAAAAAACTATAAACGAAACTATAGGCCTACTTTGCAAAAAGCGCTACAACATCTGAAGGCGGAACACGATTCGTAATCGAGGTTTCAAGAGTTAAACATCCGGATGACTCCTAATTTTCAGGGGACTGCGGCCTCTGCACACTGCTATCAACTGAATCACTTTCAGACTTGGTTTTCGCCCAGAAAGCACTAACCAACGACAGCGATGATATTTATTAACCTGAAGTCGCTTAATTGCTTCCTTGCACCAACAGATCTGCTTCTTCCGTAAGGTCTGCTGTTGACTGGAGATGCAGTAATCGAAGCACTGTCAAACCTCTGTGCAAGCTTCATAACACTGCAAGCCTTTGAGTCATCTGTCTTCTCATGTACATCCTCCTCTTTTTTAAGTTGTTTCGTGTAGGAAGAAGATTTGTTGATATTGGATTTTTGATCAAAATCTCTTTCAGAAGATGATGCTCATCGCATTTGACGTATCTTTGTCTTTGTGGGAACTGTTGGACTGGTTGGGTAACTACGTAGTTGTCAAACCGATGTCGCACTAACTTTGTCACCACTTGGCCACGCAGCTGATGACTTATTTATGCATAGTCCCTTTCAATTATGTGACAAATAGAGTCTATGAGAGCTTTCTGTTTTCTAAGCGCATTTCAGTTCACTACAACTTACGGCATTGTTATCGCATCGCTGTCCCATCAGATTTTGAATCGTTGTGAAAATGCTCTCAATGAAAATTAAGTAACGTTGCATCTTCAGTAATGCGATGCTTTTATAACGTCATCACGTTGGCTACAGATTGTTATAGGTAACGTCGGAGAATACGAACTTGAACTGTTGTCGTAGTTACACTTCCGGTGTTGCAGTTTAAACTATGTATAATATTGTAGCAAAAAAGCGCGTCAACATGTAACGAGAATTTTTAGTGTTATTGTAAGGTGGCGACTATCACATAGGTGTAGAAGCAAGGGGGTGTGGTTGCACTCCCAAAATTTTCAAATTGTCGAAAATTTGTTCAAGTTTCATAAAAATGTCAGCATATTTTACAAATTTCCTTAAAAATTTTTTTTTTTTCGTTTCTTCCTTAAAACAGTCAAGACTATGTTTTACTACGTTATTGATTAAAATGCACGTAAAATTACCATATTCAACTAAAAATGTGCACATAGTTCTTGGAGCTGGCGATGCAATCTGTATATTTCAAATTTTAACATCATCATCATCATCATCGGCCATGCCTGAGTAAGGCGTCGGCTACCGTGAGTCTCCACAACGATCGATTGTCCATACTTCTAATTAGGTTTTCAAAATTTTGGTTTGTCCATGTTGAAAGATTTTTGAAGATTTCCAAACGTGGACGTCCCCGGTGCCTCTGACCAGGAAATCGCCCCATCATTGCCGAGTGTTACAAAATTGTTATAAAATGGGCAACAATATTCTGTTACCTTGAGCCGTTGCCAGATTTGATACTTTGTGGGTACCCAAGGATGTTTAATATTTTCAGCATTTTACATTTTAAAAAATCCTGGGCTCTGATGTTGTGGGTTTAAGTAAGAATTTGACACCCATATATTTAATTCTTTATAACGTCATAAAGATGTGGGACACGCCCCTTGAAGTTCCAGTTACCTCATTTTAACGTATTTCGAAAACTACTCATTGTAGACTGTAGAATAGGGTGGCTCGTTTTTGAACTTTTTTTTTAAATTCTCTCGGGGTAGTGAGGAAATGGTGCCAATGAGTGAGAAAACGCTTATGACAAAATTTGAGATTCGTAAAAAAATTGTCTTCAGCCTCCTCACGGGGCCCAAAAATCAAAAAATGGGGTCAAAAACGCATTTTGTTTTCAAAAATATTTTTAGTTTGGGTAGATACAATATTGTTTAGATATATCTAATTAGCTTAAGAAAAAAATTTGGAGTCATTTGAACTATTCCTTCAGCTTCCGCACAGCTTCTGAAAATTTCCATTTTGCTGAAAATTTTGCATTTTTGTGGGTGGTTACATGATACATAATTGCGTTAGACATTTTGCCAGCTATAAAACGTCATTGTATTTCTCTTTGTAGACCTGCCCTGAGCTATTGCGTCATTTTTTATGGAATTGGGTTAATTTAGTAGGAAAAAGTGATGTCTTTTATTTGAATTTACGTCACTGTCGAGGTTTGTAGTTATGTAACCACAAACAAAAATGCAAAATTTTCAGCAAAATGAAAATTTTCAAAAGCTGTGAGGAAGCTGAAGGAATAGTTCAAATGACTCCAATTTTTTTTCTTAGGCTAATTAGTTATATCTAAACAATATTGTATCTACCCAAACTAAAAATATTTTTGAAACAAAATGCGTTTTTGACCCCATTCGATTTTTTTCGATTTTTGGGCCCCATGAAGAGGCTGAAGACAATTGTTTACGAATCTCAACTTTTGTCATGAGCGTTTTCTCACTCATTGGCACCATTTCCCCACTACCCCGAGAGAATTTAAAAAAAAAGTTCAAAAACGAGCCACTCTACTGTAGAGTAACAAAATTGTTGTCTAAATGCGCAGATGATACGGTTTCCTACGACCACTTCTAAGAGTCGAAAGATGTATCAGAAGCAGAACAAAAGTTATTCAAGAAAATAAATTTTTTCAGTAGATTTTAATTTGTGAATGATAATTTTTAGTGTATTTTCGAACATGCTTCGGTATTTTTTCATTGCGAAGTCATATTCTAGAACGTGACGCAATAGTGGCAATTTGATGGCTCACAACGAACATCGCCCCAAAATACCGTCCCATCTCAAGATCTTCTTCTTTCCTCGTGTTGTCGCTATATGTCAGGGTGTCCGTTGGTTAACCACTGCCTGGTGTCGTCATCGATAGAAACCATGCCTTCTATACCATGATGGGGTATGTATAGCCGGCAAGCCTTGATAATGTGGGCTGCCGTCTGCATTTCACCACACTCACAAGCAGCACTCTCTGCCAAGCCCCAACGCAACATAACTGCACCATAACGTCCAACACCAGTGAGCAAACGGTTACGGCTTGATGTAGATTATGAACAACATCTCAAGATGAAGAACAACCTTGCATTTCTGTCAATTTAAAGTACCGTAGTCTACGATGGGAAGGCACTCGCTTTCTAATCATGCAATCCTGGTTCGACGGCGCCTTAAGCTAGTTGTTAAAAAACACCGCTAACCTCTACCCAGGGTGTAATAACTTGGGTGGGCGTAGTTGCTGAAGGAAAGGCGGCCAAGGGAAAGGAACTGGCCATCCCACTCTCGATAGTGCCGTTGGCTTAGTATAATGAGAACCTTATCCTCTCATTTCCCCCTCGATACTTGCATTCAAATCTGGGCCTCACCTAGTATTCGTATTTAAGCCGTTATCACTTTGTAGTGTTAATCATACAGTGTCAATAAACTTGTTTAATTTGAAATTTTTGCACCAAGTAAACCCAAAGCTTAGCAGTAATTGTTTTTTTGAGTTTGATGAAGTTGCACTGCGACTTCAGGTTGACTAATCACAAAGACATGCTAAATCTCGTAATGAGCAAAAAACGTCAAAAGGTTGTAACTTTAAAGCTCATCGCCAAATGTTATCCTGTCATCAATTCAATTCCACTCAATTTTATTTTTCATTGCTGGCGCGAACATGATTGTAAAGAACGATCAAGTAAACACACAAATTTTACACCAACAAAAGGAAAAGATGACAAAACCGAAAGGTTTAACCCTATCTTAATACGACACGGGGTCAAATGAGGACGCCCCACTCTAGTAGTGAAATAATTCACAGAAGGAAATATGCTAGAAATGTGAAATTTCTTGACTTTTAGTTTTTATTCTTTGCGAATTTTTTAAACCTACCCTGGTCTTTTTTCTACCTTCCTGCCTTTCACAATAGGCATTTTGTCCCAGGTGGCTAGACATTTTCATGAAACTGCCTACATTACAGCAGTTAATTGTCGTGGGAAGTTTTTCTCCCGCTGTGTGATCCAATTATCCAATATATCGTTTTAGGACATTCGTTCTAATCCTACCCCGAGGCGTTGCTTCGCCGCAAAAGCGTAAAATAGGATTGTGGGGTTTTAATTACAATCTTGTGTGTGTTCGAACAATGCCCTTAGAATTGCAACTGCTTTCCACATTTCTTTGCTTTCCAGATAGAATAAACAAGTTTTATTCCGTTACAGAAAGTCTGTCCCTGATATTTCGTCGATGCATTTCTACGTTGAATCAACGTAAAATGCTTGATCATTATTGTAACAATATGTTGCTTACTTTGGATGTAGCCTATCGCACAAACTACAAATCAAACATTACGATTTTATCTGTTTATGTGCTCTACCCTTGTTCGACGACATTGCCGAAGTCATAAATACGCTTGTTTCTTAGAAGATGCTGAAGCCCAAATTTAATTATTTTTGATTTGGTTCTTTTTGATGCATGTTGTACTCCCACAATCATAACAAAATTGCACGATTATAGACTTCAAAACGTATTATTGTACCTTAGATTCTTGTAAGTATATTGACTTATATTATCTCGTAGAGCGTCGATACAATATAATAACTTATAACACCTGTCATGCTACATACATAACGTGTTTTGTCAGCACCATGGTGTAATGAATTCTAGGTCATTGATTAGAGGTACTTCAAGCCGTCCCATCATGGCTAAAAATCATTTTACGTTTCACATATTTGTGTAATCGGTTGTAGCCGTCACATTATGCCAATTTACTGTCATTCAATCTATTTAGACAAATATAGATGAGTTTATATCGGACAGCAAACAAAGTATCCTCGCTCGTTTTAATTTCTTTGAGCAAAAGTTATAAACTTTACAGCTATTCTACGTCATTTTGATGTCACATGGCACTTTGTTATTTATGAGATGAAGAATACTTTGAATAAGACACAAAGCATTCCTGATTATTGCGGCAAGCTCTTGAATTATGTAAAATCGTTTGAATGATGAATTCCTCTACAGGTGCGATATAGATTGTCTGCAACACGTTTGCAGTATATTTAGCTCTTGGAGTATTATGAGCAACTGTCCAAATAAAACAACATCTACGATATGTTAGTATGCTAAATACCAACGTTGTGTACAGGAGTAATGTAGAAATGCACATAATACCATGGCGATATTATAAGTCAGGTTACATCATTATATGAAAAAAATATGTTTTATGGCCCAACTAATTTGATATTGAAAAGGCCAGAAGTAAAGTAATAAACTTCGGAGCATAACCGTAGGATTTAGAGGAAATTCGGACTATGAATATCAAAGCTAACACATTAGCGAACATTTTATTCAAACGTTTCGAAAACTGCTGTTTTCATCGTCAGTGAAAAGTAAGAATGAAGCTATGTTTTTATAATGGCAAAATCGAGCGAAAAAATTGCGATACAGTAGTTGAGCCACCTCGGCTAGCAAAATCAGTCACTCAACAACGATTCAACGTCTGTCAACGTTGAATCAATGCAAATGGCTAACTCTGCCAGCAAGGGACAGTATAGAGGTCTATTACATTAGCACAAGAAATTTTTTAATCCGGCGTCTGAATAATTGTAACGAATGTCTGCTCCCCCTCCAATTATTGTAAATTTAACTTCTTCATTTCTCAGTACACGAACAATTAAAGAAAAAATTTTTCTCACACTCTATGTTGAATTTATTTTTCTGGCAAAATGTAGTCATTTTGTTTGAGCAAGTGGCCAGTGTGTACCTTATAATTCAGTTCAAAATTATGGCTTCGAATGTGTATTATGATGCAAGGCAAGCGGCAGATTTATTAGCAACCGAAGATGAAAGAGATGCAAATTTTTCGGATAGTGATGTTGATTTGCCACTATCTGATGGTGAAGATGATCTGCTAACATCTGACAAGAGTAGCGAAGATGAGGTCGTGACCGTCAGACATAGGCAGTCCCAACGTCGTAGGAATCATGCCGTCAATTCATTAGATAGCGCCTTGGATGAGGAAAATTACCATACGTTGCCTGAGCAGGAAGAGGAGCAAATTTCGGTGGTTGTTGACCAAAGAAGAAGAGAGAAAGTTGTTTGGAGTACCAAACAACCATCAATAAGAGGAAGACAAAACTCTGCTAATGTGGTGCACAGTTTACCAGGAGTAAAGCGCGATTATCAAAATGCAACGACGTCGTATGATGCATGGCGTTTCTTATTTACAACAGAGATGATCTACATCATTGTTGCAAGCACCAACGCATGTATACGGGAGCGGCTATCGCGAATATCGGAGGCTCAACGAACATCTTGGCATGCTTCACATTTTCAGGAAACTGATGCCACGGAACTAGAAGCATTCATTGGATTGTGGTATATTAGAGGACTACTCAAGCGAACATTTCACCGAATTAACCATTGCTTTTCCCAGATATATGGACATCCTATATTTAGTGCGACAATGTCGTTGAACCGATTCAAATTTCTGTCTGCAAATATTCGTTTTGACGATAAAAGCACAAGGGCCGATCGCTGGCAAAGTGACCGATTTACAGCAATCAGAGAACTTTTCCAATATTTTACTGGAAATTGTGAAAAGATTTTAATACCAGAAGACTTCCTTTCACTGGATGAGACTTTGTTTCCATCCCGCGTTGGTGTGTCCTTCAGGCAATGTAATAAAAATAAGCCTGCTAAATACGGCTTGTTACTGAGAAGTATAAATAGTGCGCGTATGCCATACACCTATACCGCCATAGCTTATGCGGGTAAGCCAGTAGGTGTACCAGGACCACACTATCTGACTTCCACTATGGAATATGTGGAAACGTTGGTACACAATTTGGACAGAGTTTCTTCTCTTCAAGGACGAAATATATCCCTTGATCGATTTTATACTTCACTTGATTTGGCAGAATGGCTTTGGAACAAAAACATAACTTTAGTTGGAACATGGCAAAGCAATAGAAAAGGGGTTGGTGAGTTAAAATCTCTCACTGATCGGGAAGCCTTCAGTACCAAAATTTACTGGGAGGAGTCAAGACCCCATATTACCGTTACATCATACGCAGTCAAACCAAAATCTACCGGTAAACGCAATGTTCTGGTCTTATCAACCATGCAGCCAATCCTTGGAGTAACCAAAGATGACGGAAAGAAAAAACCTGCAATAATCAAGCTCTACGATTTTACCAAGGGTGGGACTGATGTCGTCGACCAGAAGATGGCATATTATAGCGTCAAGCCGAAGTCGGCAAAATGGACTGTGTCTGCATTTTCTTACATTTTAGATGTTGCGCGGGTCAATGCGATGACCATTAGTTACTTGAACCGCGAGTTGCCCTTATCACAAGCCAAGGGAGACGAGAGTTTTGTGGAGGGGTGGCAGCTAGCCATGTCATTAGTCAAACCACACATGTCAAGACGTTTGGATGATGTACCTACTCTACGTGGGTCACTCCGACATACAATGTCAACATTTTTGGGACGAAATCTTATCAGTGTGCCTGTGCGTCCTCCACAGCCACAGCAACAACCACAAAATTCAAAAAAGCGATGCTCTACATGCGTAGACGAAGTAAGAGGCATTGGCTATACCGCCAAAAGAAACAAGCTTGGCAAAACTATTCATCGTTGCGAAAAATGCAGCAGTCCAATTTGTATGAAGCATATGATGAAGCTTTGCCAATCCTGTGAACATTTGTAATGCATTTCAAGTTGGACTCTTTGTGATATTTGTTAGTTGTAATGACTTTTCAACACATTGTTAATTTATTTTTCCCGAATTGATTGCCTTCTGTTACTCTGGTTTGCAGATCCTCAAGCAAGTGGCCTCACAAGCTAAGCCATAACCTAAAGCTGCTAAAGTAGTTTTTGTAGTTTTATTAATATTTTTTGTCAAAATAAATTTCCAGCAAATGTTTTCAAGTCATGCATATTTTTTCATCTATCGTGAGAGATGCAATTTCAACAACAATAAAATGTTAAGGTTTGTTAGCAAACGTGACACATTTAGATAGTTTAGAGTCCCAATGGTTTCCGACGCTAAAATATTCATCAAATGATTTTTTTAAATACAGTATTGTTCAAATTAATTGAAACTATCAAGAAAACAGGCTGAATTTGTGTATATTTGGTTTATTGTGACACGGTTTGGCATGGATTCGATTAGATTTTTGCAGTTTTCTGCAATTTTTGGGTCCCGAAACACCTGAATGATGGCCTCCATGAGCTTCCTTACGGTGGTGCAGTCCTTCTTGCGTAATCGTGCCTTGATTATGCTCCACAAATTTTCGATAGGATTTAAATCCGGAGAATTGCCTGGCCAATCTAGCACAGTAATCTTGTTTTTAGTCAAAAAGTTAGCGGTGTTTTTAGAAGAATGGCATGGTGCAAGGTCTTGCTGAAAAATGCCACCACCTTCTGGAAATGCTCTTTGCAGGTCTGGGATAACTTTTTTTGTGATCACATTGATATATCGTTCAGAATTCAGAATTCCTTCTAGTGGAAACAGTGATCCAACACCACTGTGGCTAAAAGTTACCCAGAACATCTTTTTGGGAGATGTTTTACACATAGATTGAAATGGTAGGGCTTCAGCGTCTCTCCAACATTCCTTCTCACAAACCTCGCATGATGCCATTCTTCTGGAAAAACCACTAATTTTTTGAATAAAAACAAGATTACTGTGTTAGATTGGCCAGGCAATTCTCCGGATTTAAATCCTATCGAAAATTCGTGGAGCATTATCAAGGCACAATTACGCAAGAAGGACTGCACCATCACAAGGAAGCTCATGGAGGCCATCATTCAGGTGTTTCGGGACCCAAAAATTGCAGAAAACTGCAAAATCTAATCGAATCCATGCCAAACCGTGTTCGTGCAATATTGAAAGAAGGTGGAGGCCACGTTAGGTATTAAACTATACACATCTGTTAAATTATCACAATAAACCAAATATACACAAATTCAGCCTGTTTTCTTGATAGTTTCAATTAATTCGAACAATACTGTAATTCAGGATGCATCTCGCTTTTGGTGCAAACATTTCAGCGATGTTTTTCTGCTTTCCATATCAAGTTTGTTTCTAATCTATGTTTCCATCTTTGGGAAGATATTTTTGAAAGTTGCTTGCAATATATCGTTTTGCATATCAAAATTATTGGGTGTGCACTCGTAATTTTTATTCTAAAATGTGGCTGCTGTAGTGCCGATTGCAGATTGTTTTATGGTTTTATTTTTATTGTTTGCTCGATGATCAACATCAACGCATTGTGTAATGAATTGAGAACGCTTCAACCATCTATCTTGCCCTCATATCAAGGTAAATAAAAACTAAACCATTCTTCAATTGTCTGCCCCGCTATTGTTGCCATCACCGTTGTTTTTGTCGATTCAACGTCACCAGACGTTGAATAAATGGTACGAGAGCTGCTAAATTGTGTGTAAATTCTGTGATGAATACGCTGTTGCTTTATGATATGTTACGTTCGTTTATTATAGTAATCATTAGGTAAAATTAGTTATTAGGTATAGAAGTACATGTGTGTAAAAAACAATCAGTATGTATACAACCATCAGGTTTGAAGCTTCAAACAATAGACTGTAATGTTTTATTTTGATTTAATGTCTGGAAAAAACTTATTATCTTTCTCTAATTAGAACCAAGTCATTGACTGTCATTGACTCTAATTAGAACCAATTCATTAATGCTTGCATCACTTCTGTTCTTATTTGAGAAAACGATGAAACACTGGTCCAAATCATAGTAGAATTATATCGACTTCGTCTATATCGACACTTCGCCAATACAGTTAACTTTTTCTTCGTCCTTTTGAGGTATCGATAATAATCGATATAAGCGGATTCTACTGCATTAGGAAACATAAAATTAATTTGGATGACGATAAAACCATAGATTAACAGCAAACTCAAATTTGCTGTTACCAGTGGTTTTCATAATGAAATGGCGGGTTATCATAAGATTTGTTCTTATCATATGTTATCGTTGAGCAGGGATTAGATATTTTAATCACGGTATTTAGCCATCACCGTTTTATTCAAAAGCGGGGTATTTTTCTATCTACAAATTGATCGAAATATTACTTGTAAAGCTGTGCGTTTCAATTTCATTACCATTATACTTGACGATGCTAATTTACTACACTTGCAATACGGTCTTGTTTTGTACAATATTTCGCACAAGTCGTATTTTTTGTGACTGGAATTTCTTGTTGATAAGTCATTTTTTTCTCAACGCAATGACGAGCTGCATGCCTTCATTTTCAATAAACAGTGCCTGGATGACATTATGTGTTTCCATTATCGCTGATAGGCATTACTTTCACAGATCAATTATTTATACTATTTCAACGTCTGACGACGGTGAACCGCTGTACAGCGGCCGATGTTTCCTGCGAATGTTTTGCATAACAAAAAAGCATTCATTCAAGAGGAATGCAATTTGAAACAAACGCATGACTTTCTTAGGTTGTATCGCAACACCGCTGAACGTTGTATCGACATAAGCAAAGTATTTATAAGCTGTTAGCACTCGCAATGACACTATAGGACATATCAAGCTGTGCTTATTTCTCGGCGATGAGAATTAGGTCAGGACAAGAGCCGCAAACCAGAGTTGACCCTTCGCTGCTTGATGTTTGAGCAAACAAATTATATGGTAGATTATAAATGTTAGTGCAATTTCTTTGAAATGAAAAAACGCCCAAAAATGCCTTATATTTATGAACAAAAGTAATTTTTTGTTTAGTTTAGCATTACTCTATGTCATAGTTCAAAAATATGCGTTCGAACGGTCAATTTTGAAGCTATTTTCGGGAAATTAGAATAAAAACCGACTTTCTGACGTTTTTTCATCTCAAACACTTTATTTCAATAAATTTGTTGGGTAAAATTTAAATTTTTACACGCACAATATACATGGCTATTATCTTGTAAAATATTTTGGCTCTGTGAGTTTCATAGCTCCCGTTATTAGCGATTAATTAGCACGGGGCCAAGAAAGCCCGTGTCGAACTTTCCGCGTACGAAAACAGCTCGTATTAAGATAGGGTTAAAGTCTTTTGGGTGCCCTGCTTTCTAAAACGTGTATGACAAGTTACCTTCCTTTCACTATAAGTTAATTGATGCGAAAACAATTTCCGTAAGCCGGTATAGTGTATAGGCTATTTTTTAGTGAATGAGCTACAAAGTACCATGTTTGTATTTTCCTTGATTTTGTGTTAAAGCCAGGGCGTAGCTACCGTCGGGGCCCGCATTGCTAAACATTCTTGTAAATAATTAAATTGAAACTAAGTTAAACTTGTGATTATTTTGTTATGAATCTACACGTAGCCATGGCCACCTAAAGAGATGGCCTGATTTGTCACATTTTGCAGAAATTGCCAGGTTTTTATCGTAGCTTCCTTTGTGCCGCACTCTAGTGACTTAATATCTGTCAGTTTTACATTGATTCAATGTCGATTTTGCTGTCTGGGTAAGGAGTCGGTCTCTGACACGATATGAGTCATTCTTTGCTGGCAGACAACAATTAGGAAGATAATTTGTTATTTGCGCAAATTGCTTTGTAGTGCAAAAAGTGCATGGAATACTGTTTGCACAGAAACGGAAAAACAAAATTGATGAAATTCCTTGTTCAATGTAAGACGACTTTCAAAATAAAACGTGAACTGAGATATTTGACCAAGAAATGGCGAAAATAAGTCCAAATCCGAGTCTATCACCTTTTCTACTTAAAATACACAATCACGAATATATTTTGCGAGATAAATTGATTGAAGTGATGGATAAGGCTTTTGACCAAGGGCATACTTTTCCCGTTGTTATTTGATATAAGCTGACAGAGTAATTAGCAATAAGAGAGACGTAGATCTGATGGTCTCGGCCAGTAACTCTTGCCGCCAAAAGGAAACAGTAACAGACACGGTTAAGCTTTAATAATTTAAAAAAAAGGGGGCGATTACTTTAAACCCGTATCAACGTAAAGTCAATCGGGGATCTGCGTAAAGCAGATACAAAAGCATCAAGAATTTAAGAAAAATGTGAACACTATAATATAAACGACGACCTTTTAGAGTACATGTTAATATTATGAGTACATGCATAAAAGTGAGACAAAGTCCAATTTGAAATTCTTCTGTTGTATTGTTCCAATTAGAAATTCTTATGTTGCATATCGCGCGATTTCGGGTATTGAACCCTCATCAGAACAACTTTTATCAACAGCATAGTACAATAAAATTTACGGCAATTCACTTTAAAAAAATGACTAAAAATGTTATTTGGTTGCTAAGAAACAAATTAGTCTGCGAAATAAGTCTACGAGCAGTAATAATGACAATTTTTATGCAAATTATGAAGGTAATTAGGTCATAGGCTACATTATAAAAGTGAAGTGACAAGCTTTAGTTGCAACAATAAAAAGTACGAGAATATTATGCATTCGGCGAAGTATTTAAATGTAAACAACAAACAATGGGGTCAGTCAAGCTGACATACGCCAAAGCCTGGGACCAGTCAAGCCAGCCTCCTGTTACAATTACATGATCCGAACTAGCGGATGCAAGATACTTCTAACTAATTATTTAAAAAAAATGGGGCGATTACTTTAAACCCGTATCAACGTAAAGTCAATCGGGGATCCGCGTAAAGCAGATACAAAAGCATCAAAAATTTAAGAAAAATGTGACCACTATAATATAAACGACGACCTTTTAGAGTACATGTTAATATTATGAGTACATGCATAAAAGTGAGACAAAGTCCAATTTGAAATTCTTCTGTTGTATTGTTCCAATTAGAAATTCTTATGTTGCATATCGCGCGATTTCGGGTATTGAACCCTCATCAGTACAACTTTCATCAACAGCATAGTACAGTAAAATTTACAGCAGTTCACTTTAAAAAAATGACTAAAAAGGTTATTTGGTTGCTAAGAAACAAATTAGTCTGCGAAATAAGTCTACGAGCAGTAATAATGACAATTTTTATGCAAATTATGAAGGTAATTAGGTCATAGGTCATTTTTTAGTCATTTTTTTAAAGTGAACTGCTGTAAATTTTACTGTACTATGCTGTTTATAAAAGTTGTACTGATGAGGGTTCAATACCCGAAATCGCGCGATATGCAACATAAGAATTTCTAATTGGAACAATACAACAGAAGAATTTCAAATTGGACTTTGTCTCACTTTTATGCATGTACTCATAATATTAACATGTACTCTAAAAGGTCGTCGTTTATATTATAGTGTTCACATTTTTCTTAAAGCTTTAATAAGTTTGATGTTTGCTTTCTTGCGCCTTTGACTTTGCTTCATCTTTAACTTTTCAATAATGAAATGACAACATCGCGCGATGCCTCAATTTTTACCCAGCAACCCAAGTAGCAAAGATTGGCGTCTAGCCAGCTCCACGCTAGCGAAGTTATTAGCGACGCGCCAGCGATAATCGCCATCCAGCCGCCACCGATCTGTTCATCGTATTGTCGGCGTAACGCTGGCAAATTTCGACAATAAATTCGGCTGTGCGTAAGCGCCTCGATCGCGAAAGTCGCTCAAGTTAGTTAACGGCGCGCTGTCTGTACGCCAACGAATTTCGCTCAGCTTACTGGCACGTTTTTGCGCCTGCGCGCGCTGTTGCTGGACTGACGAATGTCGCCCTGCTGAAGCCCTTTTTTTTCAGCCACCAGCAGCAGCCGTTGTTTGCGAAATTATCAAAACAAAACACTAAAACTTTTTGAAGCATTTTGTGTATTAATTGTCTTTTTGTGGTTAAAGCGAGATGCACTTCAAGAATGTAAAACAATGAAAACAATGAAGATTTTTAATACACTGTCTTACCACAGCTCCATTTTCGTAACACAATTCTAAGAAATGTTTCAGTAGTTAATGAATGGCGGTTTTTCTGATCATTTGTAATACAAATAACAAAACAATTTACAAGTCCAAGCCATGTGAGAGCAAAACTAAAGTCTATAAACATGAGATTATATGTAAAAGCCCAGCAGCTGTTAAGTGAATTTTGACAGTTTTCGCAAAACAATAATTTTTAAGCAAAAAATTCTATTAAAAAAAACTTTCTTGGCTTTCGAAACTATAATGAGTTTGATTAAAATGTTTGCTTGCAAGATTTACCCTAGGCCTAGGGTAGGGGTAAGTAAAATTTACTCTCGGTTAGAAACCAATTGTGTACTACATACGACAGTATCATAACTATAAGCATATGTGGTAGGTATTGCAATACGTCAAAATCACAGCACTGGAAGAAAATACACAGCAACATCAAGAACACTACTATTGCTTCCACTGTACTCTATGATGTAATAAAGATTAATACGTAGCCAGCAGATAAATTCAAATTAATGAGTTTTTTGTGCTATCTGGCTTTGAGGGTTGCCAGCACGGCAACCACAATTATAGGGAAGGGCCGCCTGAACGACGACCATAACGCATTTTCGTTTGCACATCTGTTGTGGCTGTCATGCTGGCAATCTTCAAATCCAGATAGCACAAAATTCAAACCCTCATAACATAACATTGCATGAAAAAAAATGTAAATCCACGTAGGATACATGCAGTATACCAACAATCATGAGTGATTATTGCGTTCCGAAATCCATTAGGTAAATATAAAAAAAAAATGGGAACAGGTCGTTTTGACGCCAAAGAGCTTGGGTTCGGGGTAATGTTAGAAATTAGGAATGGCGGAAAAACACCCCTCCGAAAACACGTTTGAATAACAACATTAAACATATTAATTAAATGATTAATAACATTAAACTCGACTTCACTACAAGAATTAATATTAGTGTATAGACGGCACAACAGTGTTTGGCAATAGCTTGTCGGGATAAGATTGTCCCCAAATACAACTACTGTACGAAGGAAGCAAACCGAATTAAGAGGCACGCAAAAATAATAATTCGCAGCAAGATGTTAAAAGAAAACACTAAAAGGTCAACAAACAATCAAAAAACAGATAGCGTTCATGTATCGTCCGAATTTTTATCTGCGTCGGAAGTTTTGTTTGCCCGGTTCTTTCTTTCTTCATTTCTGTCACAAGCCGCCTTCAAATACCGCTTCACTGCAGATTCGATAACTTTGTCCGTCGCCTTTGCTTGCCTTCGAATCACATCTGTAATAATACAATATGAGCTCTCTGTGAAACAATTTCGCTCACAACAACAACAACTTAATTACACTACTAACTCATTATTATGGATCGAACCGATGGCAAGTATGCTTAACCTGCATGAGGACATGAGCCGGGTTCCTTACAATTAAATGTACTGTATAAAGCCCCCTATGACGTAGCAAGACGGGTAGTAAAAAAAAAATGTAATTAGGGAACGTTGAAATATTACGTAACGCCTTCGACGGGGGGGGGGGTATGTAAAGCGTTACGTTAGCGTCACATCGGGGGGGTTCAATATAATTCATCATTGATAATACTCAGCATTATTGAAACATCTTTTATGATAAGGTGCTGTTGAAATCCATGTTTTATCCTGCAACAACAACCACGCATGTGATATTGGGAAGGCATGGCTAAATAGTAGAAACTGATCTATTACAGGACGTTGTCACATTTTAACGTTTATATTACAGAAAAATATTCCATTCCTTGATAAATCTTCCAATTTGTCAATCCTCAGTTGATTTGATTTATACTTAACTTCCATTCATAAAAACAAAGAAGCCTGGCATTTTCCACCATCGTACTGTGGTATGCATGGTGTTAGCCAGTGGCGTAGCCAAGGGGGGGGGGGGGTGGGTTGGGGGTTACAACCCCCCCTTTGGCACGCGTGTGACGTCACGACATTCAGAATGATGCTTTCAGTCTAAAAACTGCATTAAAAGAGCGAGTTTTGCCAATACCAAACATTCAAACATCTCAACCAGGAATTAGCAACAAGAAAACATTGAGACTTAGCTTTATTTCCGAAAAATGCCGAAGAAAACATGATCTTATCCTTTGCTGTGCCACTAGACAGCACCATTTTACAGGAATATTCATACCTACATTTCTGTTGAAAATGCTCTCAGAATGCACCAAATTGAAAGTAACTTTTCAAAATTTTCTGGGGGAGCCCCCCTAGACCCCCCTCCTTTGGGGTCTAGGGGGGATTAAAGATGAACAAATCCATGCCCAGATTAGCTTTTGCTCGGCCTTTTGCGTATATGCAGTTTATATCCTTAACCAATTTCAATAAATCTTTAATTTTTCTGTTGATGGCTTTGTCAGAAATCAAACGTGGGCGAAGATTTAGCTTACTGCCTGCCAGATACTAATTAAATCCTCGCTGATGCGCAAACAATACGGTACCTTAAATAATTCTTTTAATTTTAGCATTGTTAAGATGGTAATAATATTGAATTAGTTGTTTATAAGTGCTAGGTTCCGTTTTGGCAAGCTTGCAAGGACCTCCTCCATGATGCTGTTCACTTTGTCGTGTTAAATGCGGATTTTCTTTTGGCATGTTTAAATAAGAGTTTGTAAACAAGAAAGTTTATTACATACTAGCTGAAATTAAATAAGATTTAAAAAAGCTTTATTTAGATCAACTGATTCACTGACTTGTCAAATCATTGCTCAAAACGATTTATTATATTCATAAGAAGCACATTTCCTATGCTGTAGGCTAATGATAAGCTGACTACTCAATCTAATGGATAGCCTAAGTAGGCCTATATAGAGACGCGTCAGGCTTATAACAAGCACTAGGCCTACAGTCTATCACTGAATTAAGGGCTTAATTTCAATTCGAGCTAAACAACAACTTTTTCACTGTTCAGGTCTCCTATGATTATAAAATTCCGCTAACTTACTGTGATTAGGTAGGCCTATATCACCTAAAAAGTATGGAGAAAGTCATCGCGCGTTTGCGGCTGTTATGACGACTTCCGTTAACGGCGCTACATATTCGCGCTTTTCAAACAAAACGCGGGGAGCAACTTTTAAGAATTTAATCGTATTTCCGCAAGCGATCTTTGCACTTTACTTATTTTTTTTACTTGCGAAAAACGTTTTTCACTTATTGGCAGCTACCGGTACTTTATTCTACATCAAATTTTAAAATCGACCTGCCCTACTTCACAGGGTATAAAAACCTAGATATAGACACTAAAACTACATGTTTTAGTCATAGGATGACCGAGTTATGGTCAATTTACTATGTTATTTTAATGGTTTAGCGGCCATCTTGGATGGCCATATTGAATTTATAGGCTATCAGATAATTCAACAATTCTGAGAATAGTCTCATTGACTTCACAGGGTATAAAAACCTAGATATAGACACCAAAACTACATGTTTTAGTCATATGATGACTGAGTTATGGTCAATTTACTGTTTTGTTCAATGGTTTGGCGGCCATCTTGGAAGCTATCTTGAAAATAACCACTTTCAGGAAGTTGGATTCCTTAACATTTTGAATATGTTAGTACTGACACTCAATACTAATCAAATCAGTTGAAAAACCATTGGTAACTTATTGTAACCAAAAAAGTAACACCAACAACAAACAAGCGACTATAATAAGAAAAAAACAAGCAAAAAATTAATACAATCTAAATTAATACAAATATTAATACAAATAAAAATAAAAAATAAAAAAATCGTCACAATGACGTCATTAATAACATAATTTTGTGTCATTTTTATCTCGTTTATTTTGTAGTGGCAATCAGTCCAAATGTAAAAAAATAACGTATCTAATTGCATAAAAATGCCGTGAAAAGAGCTCAAAATTGACTTGGGGGGAATCCCCGATTTGGGGGTGATCAAGTGACCCAAAAAGTTGCGGCACCCACTAAAATTGAAGTTAGATTCATCAACTACAAAAAAATGCAAAAAAACAACGTGTAACACGTTTAGCCTAAAGATGCTCATTTTTGCCCCTAAGGGCCTGCACTATTATGGAATAACCCATTCCTCTGATGTCGTCTACACATAACACATATGGCACAACGTTTTTTGGATGGCTGTGGTTGATGATTCGGTTGTGATTAGCCCTGTTTTTCATTTCAGAAGTAGCAAAGTGTAAATACTAAAGTAGGAGATCATTCCTAGTTGCCAAAGTTTGCTTTTCATGTTTTGAATGCGTCGAATCTTTGTAAAAACTGGTCAACTTTACTAGGCGAGATCGTGCAATGACGCAACAAAAACTGCCTTCATTGAGATAAAAACGACAAGTTGTACTCAAGAGTCCAGTGCGTTTAGTGCTTAGTTTTAACTTTTAATGTGTGATTGATGACTCGACTGGCGGTTTACTGCGGCCACTGTGTATACAATAGCAAAAGCGAAATGAGTCATTTCGAGGCTGATTGCCAAAATATAGGAATTTAGACAAAAATTTCTGAACAACCTGTGACAAAATGCTTATTGTGAACCACATAATGTTCCAAGAATAACCAAATCAGGTTTAAACGATGCTTAAGTAATAAAAAGTAGAAGTCAAGAAATATCAGCGTTTTAGGAAAATTCCTTCAATATGGAATTTCAAAACTAGTGAAGGGCGTGGCCATTTGGCCACGTCTGATAACATGTCGAGTTAAGCCTACGATAGAAATTTTGGTCAAAATGAAAAAAAAAATTGTATTAAAAACGTTTCAAGATAAAACTAAATGATAGCGATCAAGCTGTCTCCACAAACATTAGAAACTATTGCCTACTGAAAGTTAGGCTAACCACGAGCGAAAGGTAAACATCGACTATTCAACCAGATCCGATACCTCGCCTCCCTGGTAGGTATCTTCCATGTAAGTATGGTGTGCCTGCTGAGTGTTTGGGTGTGTGGACGGCTCCCGGAGCGGACGCACTAATGATGAGACAGGAAACAAATCCATTCCATATGGACAATTTGTAAACCTGCAAGATGTAGTGGTATCCATCTTGAACTCTGAGCGTTGCGCGAAAGAAAAAAAAAAAAAAAACCGATACCTTGTGTCGTGTAATTTACGTTGTATGCTACAGTAGAAACTCCTGCCGCGTTCCACGCATAATGCCTTTGGCCAACGCAACTGTTCAGTTGGCGCTCCCACTCTGTTTACTTGCTTGTTATGTTGAGGTGCGGTTCAGGTTGATAATCTTATTGTCTGAAGTACTAAGCTTAATTCATTTGTTTATATTTATTTAGATGTTCCATTTAGTTTGTTAAAGCTAATATAAGCTTGCGTAATAAAGTATGTATTAGTTCACGACAATTTAACAAACTAATTGAAGATGGATAGCAAGTTTATAAAGCCCAGTTTGTTCAGCGCTGATCCCAACTCTAGTCAAGCTAGTAAAGAGTGGAAACATTGGCATCGAACATTCGCGAATTTTCTTGCAGCATTTCCAGCTGAACCAGAGATCAGTGATGACGATAAACTGCGATGTTTGATCGCCCACGTTGATAAGGATGTTTACGATTACATCAGTGAATGTAATACTTATGAGCTTGCAATAAGAACTTTAGAAAGATTATACGTGAAACCAAATAATCTCATATTTGCCAGACATTTTCTAATGACGTGCAAACAACAGGCAGAACAGTCATTAGATGATTATGTATTAAACTTGAAGCGGCTATCTCGAGATTGCAATTATAAAGCCGTAACCGCGGAAGTTTGCCGCAATGAAGCGATTCGTGACGCTTTTATATCAGGGATATTGTCTGCATCAATACGTCAAAGACTCTTGGAAAATATTAGAGAAGAGACCATAACCCTCGATGCTATTTTTAATCAAGCTCGCTCATTAGATATTGCTCAGAAAAATTCTGATGCCTTTCTAGTTTCAAATCAACAGCAAACCTACTGTCAAGGAAACACATCAACATTTGCCAACACGATACAGTGTTCTCAGAGAGAATCGGCTGAACAAGAGATTTCTTTGCGTGAAAGACTTCCGTTAAATGAAAGTTGTGCTGCAGCTGACTTGAAGAAAAAATGCTCCCACTGTGGCTGTCCTGACAATCATGGAAGAGAAAGATGCCCTGCGAAGAACAGTAAGTGCTATAAGTGTGGTTATCTTGGTCATTATGCAAGAGAGTGTCGTTCTCGTAGAAAACGAATTTCACAAAATCCGTCTAGTGCTTCTTTATTCTCCTTACATTCTGCTCCAAATAAAGTTAACTACACTGTGTGTATTAACGGTGTTACTGCAAGAGCACTTGTGGACACGGGTTCTACCCTAAGTCATGTGAGCAAACATTTTGCTTTAAAGAATGCAATTCCTATCGAACCGGAGTTTAATGAAATTGGTTTGGCCGTGAATAAAAAAACTTCACAAAGCGATGGATTTTCTACTGTTAAAGTTTACTTTCAAAGACGTGAATACGATAAAGTGAAACTTATCGTGCTTGATAATTTGTTAACGGACGTTATTCTGGGGCAGGACTTCTTGGCTCAGCATAAGCACGTAAAAATTAACTTTGGAGGTAGCGAAGCTCCTTTGTATCTGGGGGCACTAAAATGCGTGAAAACGGATATTTGTCCAAGATTGTTTCAACATTTATCGCCCAACTGTAAGCCTATTGTGACTAAGTCCAGAAAGCAGTCTGCTGCTAACGAAAGGTTTATAACTGAAACTATACAAAAAGATCTTCAGCAAGGTGTAATTGAGCCAAGCACTGCACCATGGCGAGCTCAAGTCCTTGTGGTATCTGGAGAAAATCACAGGAAAAGAATGTGCATTGATTACAGTCAAACTATCAATAAGTTTACGTTGTTAGACGGATATCCATTGCCTAACATGCAAAATTTGGTCAACAAGATTGCTCACTATTCATTTTTTAGCACATTGGATCTGAAAAGTGCATACCATCAAGTTGAAATTCCTGTGGAAGATCGGCCTTATACAGCTTTTGAAGCCAATGGTAGATTGTATCAAAGCAAAAGACTATCGTTTGGATTAACAAATGCTGTACCTTGGTTTCAAAGAATTGTTGACAATATCATCGAGAGCAATGATTGTAAAGGCACATTTGCTTATTTGGACAATATTACCGTGTGCGGTAAGACAAAGGAAGAACATGATGAAAACCTTCAGCATTTCTTAACAGTTGCAAACAAGTGCAATCTCACTTTCAATAATGACAAGTGCACCTACTCCACGGACAAGATCAACTTACTGGGGTATGAAATAAGTAATGGCAGTTTAAGCCCTGATCGCGAAAGAGTGAAGTCGTTATTAGAAATGCCGGTTCCAACCTCAGCCAAAGAGCTACGACGAATTATTGGTCTTATGGCATATTATGCTCGATGGATACCGCAATATTCGGACAAAATAAAACCGCTTGTTGATAGTAATAGGTTTCCCCTGAGTGATCAAGCTATCTCGTGTTTTAACGAACTTCGGCAAGTCTTGGCAGAAGCCACTTTGAAGGTAATAGATGAAAACTTGCCCTTTTCAGTCGAAACTGATGCCTCGGATATTGCGTTGTCCGCAATATTACATCAGGCGGGAAGGCCTGTGGCGTTTTTTTCTCGGACCCTGAATTCGAACGAAAAGCGATATTCCAGTATCGAAAAAGAAGCTACTGCCATAATAGAAGCGGTTCGAAAGTGGTCACATTTCCTTTTAGGCAGACATTTTACTTTGATCACTGATCAAAATTCAGTTGCTTTTATGTTCGACCACAGAAGAAGAGGAAAAGTAAAAAACGACAAGATAATGCGTTGGCGAGTCGAATTGGCACAGTATTCGTATGATATCGTGTATCGCGAAGGCAAACTTAACGTGGCATCTGATGCTTTATCTCGTGCGTATTGTGCCAGTACAACTGGGAACACACTGAAAGAAATTCATGAAAATTTGTGTCATCCGGGAGTTGTGAGAATGCAACATTTTGTAAGAACAATGAATTTGCCATACTCGATAGATGATGTGAAAAGATTGGTCACAAATTGCAAAGTTTGTTGTGAAGTGAAGCCAAGGTTTTACAAACCTCCAAAAGCTACATTGATTAAAGCAACGCAACCATTTGAACGCTTGAGTATTGACTTTAAAGGACCATTGCCGTCAAATACTAAAAATCATTTCTTTTTAACTGTTGTTGATGAATTTTCGCGTTTCCCCTTTGTTTTTCCTTGTAGTAACACTACTTCTCATACTGTAATTATTTGTTTGAAATCTTTGTTCAACATGTTTGGTATGCCAGCCGTAGTGCATAGTGATAATGCAAAATGCTTTATATCCAAAGATATAAAACAGTTCTTAAGTGAGAGAGGCATATCCACAACACATTCGTCAGTGTATAATCCGCGTGGCAATTCACAGTGTGAACGTTATAATGGTGTTGTTTGGAATGCAATTAAGTTAGCTCTTCGTACTAAAAATTTAGAAATTTCACAATGGGAATTAGTTGTTCCAGAAGTATTGCATTCACTTCGATCGTTATTGTGCACATCCACAAATGAAACGCCTCACGAAAGACTTTTTAATTTTCCACGACGTTCAACTTTTGGGTTATGTGTACCTTCGTGGTTGACTGAAGAAGACAAGGTACTGGTAAAACGTTTTGTACGTAACAAGTACGATCCACTAGTGGACGAGGTTCAACTTGTGAATGCAAATCCAAACTATGCTGTGGTAAAGTTCCCAAATGGAAGGGAAGCAACTGTATCTGCCAGAGACTTGGCAGCGCCAGGACGAGACTTTGCCGACCCCGTCAACCCTGCTGAAGTGGAGAAATCGAATGAAGTGAACTCCAGAATTAGAAATGTTTCTGATGACGTCGAACGTGAAATTACCTGTGAGAGGAGCTCTGCAGACGATGGTGCGGTTATTAACACGCAACCTATTGAACCTAATGTTGAATTGCAAACACAGAAAAACTGGCGTTCTGTTCGTATAAAAAACCCGCCAAAAAGGCTGAACTACAATTGAGCGTTTGTGTATTTATTGTACTGTAATTTTAATGAAGGGGTGAATGTCGTGTAATTTACGTTGTATGCTACAGTAGAAACTCCTGCCGCGTTCCACGCATAATGCCTTTGGCCAACGCAACTGTTCAGTTGGCGCTCCCACTCTGTTTACTTGCTTGTTATGTTGAGGTGCGGTTCAGGTTGATAATCTTATTGTCTGAAGTACTAAGCTTAATTCATTTGTTTATATTTATTTAGATGTTCCATTTAGTTTGTTAAAGCTAATATAAGCTTGCGTAATAAAGTATGTATTAGTTCACGACACCTTGGGTTCACAATAGCCTAGTTTGTCTGTAAACAACCCTACTAATCTTAAAAACAACAAAAGTAAACTTTGAAAAGCAAGCAAAAATTTTGATACAACCCACTTAAACTTTCAACTTTTTGATTCGTCATAGATAATGTTTTGGCTATAATTGCTACATCACAACAAAAACAAGTGTTTACTAGATTCGATTTGCACAAAACAAGTTATTAAATTACATTAGTAAAGAAAAATAGAGGATAAGGTATTAAATACAGACAAGGCAAGCAATGGAACAAACAAAACTTAGATATTAAACTCAATGAGGGAGTTTTGACAACCACAAATACCCCATTTCATACGCAACTGCCGAAATAATGAAGAGGAAATGATTTGTCAGCAGTTGCTAAGTCAATGCATCGTGTTTTCAGCGTTGTTGTTCAATGCTATTTCAAGTCCTGTGTTGCGAGAGCTTTTCGAGTTTATTGGTTGTGGTACTCTTTCGACTATAGTAGAAAATTAAATTTTTGATTGGGCTCCATGTTATCATCTCCATCTGAAACTTATTTTATGCTGTTTGTTTTCAAGGCATTTAGATGAGCTGTTGCTTGAATAGTCCACTCAAACTTAAAGTTAGGCTACTATCTGCGAGTGCAGCACTCAACTTAAGCCATTGAAGTTCATTGGATTTCCTTGTTAAATCGTCTTTTCCAGATGTAGACTATACTTTGAATAAGAAACTTCTAATTAGCTTGTCTTTGATGGATCGCCATCAATCATACGTGTGAAAACTGCACCACATTATAGGCTGGAAAGGCTACATTGTTCACAATCAGACTGCACTCCTTACACAGGTTGAAAAAACAACCGTAAGAGCTCCAGGTTTTCATGAAGCACTTTACTTTTGCCAAGTTGACCACCTTGATAACTAAGTTCGTCCAGGACACACTTTATTGCTTTACTGTGGGCTAAGGCTCTTCGATAAGTAATGCAATGAATGCTAACACATAATTAATGTTCCTATTATTTTTGCTTTGACGTACCCGTACAATGAAACCAGATTGCAAGACAATGACAACAAAAGCTCCGTCTGCATAAAGTCATACCAGTGAATCCCAGTTTTTAAAATATGCAAATGGAAAAAAAACTGTTTTCAACATTAAAATTAATTCAAAAACATTACATATCGTAGGAAAACTCGGGCCCTCCATGAAAAGTGGCTGAGGCCTCCCTAGGAGAGCATGCTCTTCTCTGTTAAGAACCACTGTTATAAACAGCACACAGCTCCAGAGAGATATGACTACAGGGCTATGGCATGGTAAACTACACAATTGCTTTATAACACGTTGCATCGGTTCAACAATTGCATTTATTGTCGATTCAACAGCAGGACAATCCAAGGAAACAACCACAGAACCGGAAGCAAGCAGACGTGTATTCTCATAGTCCTAACATGCTGTGGAACATTTAGCAATCAAAACCAGAGGCGTATTTGTAATCTGCAGGTCGCTGCTGCAGATGAAGTTTGTTAACCAATCAGGAAGCAAGATTCAAATCATCTGATTGCAGTCATGATACCCATGCACCTTAAAAAGTAAATTAATTAAACGTTTTGCTGTCGGCTGCATAGCGTAACGGTTTGAGAGTTAGGGTTAGGAAAGTATAGTCATTTTGATGACGTGGGTTCGATTTCAATCCCCGTCATTACTTTGTTTTGCTTCTTTTGTAATTAACTTACCAAACAAAGTTCAAAAAAATCCCTCTGGCTGAGTACTAGAAGGATCACAATGCTGCGGTTAGCTGGTTCATAGGAAAAATTATCCAATGTTGAAGTGTTTACTGGTCAAAACACTCGATTTGCTGCTGCGACCTACAGATTACCAATATGCAAACTGAGGAACTATATCTTTCAATCTTATTCTACAATGCAGTAAATTTCTTAGATGGAAGGTGTAAAAACTCGAGGGAAATTACAGCAATACAAGGAAATTAGGAGCTTTTAAGTAAAAAAAGGTTAACGTTTTGCCAAACTACAGTAAGACATGTATTGAGCCACATTGTAAAGAAAGGTGTGACAAAAAACGTTTACACATACAATTCATTGTTTAAATATTTTTTCCTATATAGATTATATTATCGACTCTTTACATGTTGCAAAATTTATAAGTTTCAAAATTGAAAATGAGCAGAGCAAAAAGTTTAAAGAATTTAAGGACCTGCTTGTGTTGCCTCATGGTGGTAAGTACATTCTACTACTCTGTTAAATAAGTGATGATCCTATTTGAATACCTGAAAATGAGAATGGCCCAAGTCCAAGTGATACTATTTCGAGAAAATCAAAAAAAAAACTTCACAATTGTTTTTTTGTTAAATATATCAAAGCCTGGTTAATGTGCGTAGTTACTCATGGGAATAGACAACAAAAAAGCTGCATTGTGTGTTGCTGTGCGTTATAGTTTAAGCGGTGCGGATCGTCAGACTCACTGGATTTGGACCCTTCTTGTTTTCAGGACCTCACAAATTTGTAACGCACTGCGCTTTGCTTGGATATATTGATAGATAGCACCTTACCCACTGGCGTAAGAACTCCCTACAATACCTGCAGTCGCAGGGGAGGCCGCACCTAAACAGCCCCACGTTTAAGGGACCCCTCTCGAGGTTGAAGAACTTTTTTGTTTTGAAAAACAACTTTTTTGGGACAAAAAACTGAGCATTTCTTAGCTGAAGATGCAGTGGCAAAATCCACGCAGGGAGAGGCGCTCTCGCTAGGTACGCCACTGACCTTGCCCCATTGTCATATCAAAATACATTCATCATGAAAGAAATCTGATACTTTTGTTATGTACAGTAAAAGCAGTTTTTCAGTTCATTGCATAAGATAAAAGCAGTTTGTGTAAAAAGTAACTCTTTAGTTTTCATATACCGGCTTGACTACCGGTTCTTGAAGTCCAACACCATCGCCTCTATACGTGGCGGAACTAGTAATGCTGAGGATTAACCCGAAGCAGCCAAGATGGTGGGGCACTGTAGATAAGGACTGGCCGACCTACTGCAGTAAACTCTTGGCCACATATACCTCGATGAAAAGTTTACATGAAAGAATAAAGCTAAACAGCGTGAAGGGGGCCTATCCCTCAAAGGAAGGTTCCTCGCTCGGTCCGAATTCTGATGGTTTGCAGGTCAGACCGGACCGTCAAAAAGCTACTGCAAACCAACAACAGAAGCAAAATATTCGAAAACAATGGAAGAAGAAAACTTTTAAGATTGCAACATGGAACGTCCGAACATTGTATCAGAAAGGAAAATTAGACAACATCATTAAAGAAATGAAAAGAATGGATATCAAAATCTTAGGGATATCAGAGATGAGGTGGAATAACAGCGGACGAATAAATGAAGATGGCTACACAATTATGTATTCTGGAAACAATAAGCACTCAAGGGGAGTAGGAGTTATAATTAATCCTGAATTTGCAAACAATATTATGGGATTCTGTGCGGTTTCTGACAGAATTTTGATGGTTAAAATAAAAAATGTACACCAAAATCTCTGTATAATACGAGTTTATGCGCCAACTTCAGATTCCACAGATGAGGAGATCACTTGTTTCTACGACGATCTGAATGAAGTCTTGAAAGCATGTAAACATAATGAGTTGGAAATAATTATGGGAGACTTTAATGCGAAAGTCGGCAAAATCGATACCGATCAAAAGTGTATAGGAAAATTCGGACTCGGTCAACAAAATGAAAGAGGGACAACCTTAATTGAATGGTGCCAAGAAAATAAATTATGCATAACAAACACTTGCTTCGAAAAACACCCCAGGAAACTTTGGACGTGGAAAAGCCCAAATGACCAAACACGTAATCAAATTGACTACGTCATCGTACCACAGAAATTTAGAACATCGATTTTAGATATAAATGCATTCCCATCGGCAGACTGCGATAGTGATCACAATCCTGTTGTTGCAAAATTCAGATTACGACTACAAAAACTGAAAAGGAAAAAAAGAACTATTCACTTCAACTGGAACGCATGTAAAGAAGACAAAACCATTAAAGAGAAATTCCAACAAGCTTTCACAATGCAAATGACAATTAGTAATACCGAAAACAAAACTGAAACGACGACCACGGAAGAACATTTTAACATTATCAAAGATTCGATTAATAAAGCCAATGAAATAGTTCCTAAAATAAATTACCAACGACATAAAAACTGGATGACAGAAGAAATCTTAGAAATGATGGAAGAAAGAAGGCAAAAGAAACACAATAAAAGTGAATACCAAAAGTTGAACAAACAAATAAAGAAAGCATGTAACAAAGCCTGTGAAAAATACTTGAATGACGAGTGCGCATCAATTGAAAAATTGTATAATCTCAGCCCAAGAGAAACACATCAACGAATCAAAACGTTAACTGCAAAGCACAAGTCTACGTCAAAGTCAGGATTTTTGAAGAGTAAAACAGGTGAAATACTAATGGAAGAAAATGAAATACAGAAAAGGTGGCAAGAGTATTTATCTGATTTATATGACGATCCAGATCGAACTGTAAAACCTTTCAAATTCAGTGAACCAATGTCAGGACCAAATAATCTAAAAAGTGAAATTGAACATGCCATAAAACAAACTAAATTGAATAAGGCTGTGGGACCAGATGAGATCAGTACTGAGATGCTAAAAACACTGGAACATGTAGGTGTGGATGCATTGCATGAACTCTTCAATAACATATATGATTCAGGAGAGATGCCTACCGACATGAACAAATTAATTTTTATCGCATTACCTAAAAAACCGGGAGCAAAGGAATGTGAAAATCACCGCACAATCAGCTTGACATCACATATTACAAAAATTTTACGACGCATTGTCATGAACCGAATCAAGAACAAAATCAACGATGAAATTGCTGAAGAACAGTACGGATTCATGCCAGACCGCGGCATAAGAAATGCTGTATTTGTATTAAAAAATATCGCTCAAAGATCAATTGAAATGAAGAAAGATCTGTACATCGCATTCATTGATTATAAGAAAGCTTTCGACCGAGTAAAACATACCAAATTACTGGAGATGCTAGATAACATTGGAATTGACGACAAGGATCTACGTATTATTCAAAACCTTTACTTTGATCAAATTGCAGCAATAAAGATAAATCACAATATCAGCGATTCGATATCCATCAAGAGAGGAGTTAGACAGGGATGCGTGCTCTCTCCAAGCCTTTTTTCATTATACAGTGAGATCATCCTCCGATGTCTTGATGATGAAGCTGGCGTAAATGTTGGGGGAAGTAACTTTAATAACCTGAGGTATGCTGATGACACTGTCTTGGTGGCTGATTCGGAAGCAAAACTACAAAATTTGTTGAACAAAGTAAATGAAAGAAGTAAAGAATTTGGAATGGAAATGAATGAAAAGAAAACGGAAACGATGGTAATCACAAAGAAAAAAGAAAATGAAATTCCAATTTGTCAAATTAAAATGAACGGAACAACTATAAAACAAGTAAAAAGCTTTCCATATCTTGGAACAACAATAAACTGGGACGCCAAAGATGATAAAGAGTTCAATATACGTATTGCTCAAGCAAAAGCCTCTTTCCAGCAAATGAAAACAATATTATGCAACAAGAGCATATCTTTCGCAACCAGATTCAGAGTATTGAAGTGTTACATTTATCCAATTTTTAAATATAATTTAGAAACCTGGACAATTACCAAATCAATTAATAAAAGAATAAATGGGTTTGAAATGTGGGCATTCCGAAAATTGCAGAGGATTTCCTGGACTGACAGAAAAAGCAACCAAACTGTTTTAAATCAAGTCAAACAAACAAACAATCTTCTAAAAAATATCAAAGAAAAACAACTTCAATTTTTAGGACACGTGCTGCGAAAAGGAAAGTTAGAACATCTCTCTCTCACAGGCAAAATTGAAGGGAAGCGTGCCCAAGGCAGACAAAGATTAACATACTTAAACCAACAAACCGACAAAACTAACACCAACATACACCTAATACACAAAGCAAACAACAGAGAATCCTGGAAACTTTTCATACACGAGGCAGTCAATGCTTGGAATCAAGTGCAACAATAAAAGAAGAGATACCGGCTTGACTGGTCCAAGAGTTGGGCGTATGTCAGCTTGACTGACCCCCATTTTTGTTGTTAGAGTTTAAATACTTCCCTGAATGCTTTGAATGTATTTTCTTTGAACATTGTTTGACTCAATTACCTTCATAATTTGCATAAAAATTGTCATTATTACTGCTCGTAGACTAATTTCGCAGACTAATTCGCTTTTTGGCAACCACATAACAATTTTGTCATTTTCTAAAGTGAACTGCTGTAAATTTTACTGTACTAGGCCTATGCTGTTTATATAGTTGTACTGACGAGGGTTTAATACCCGAAATCACGATCTGCAACAAGATAATTTCAAGCTGGACATGAAAACTTTGAAAACTATTAATGGTGTAGTTGATAACATGGAAGTTTAGCAAATAAATTCTTGTTTCTCTTTGAATTGACTTGTACGGAACTCTACAAGGTGGACGTTAATATGTTAAAGTATTCAACCTATTTTTTTCTTAAATTTACGACGCATAAGTATCTGCTTTACGTGGATCCCTTAACAAACTTTACGTTTATTTAAGGTTAAATGTGTCAGACCCCCTTATAATTAGTTTTCATAGTCTAAGTTTTGTGCATCAAAGAATGCATCTTTCGTTGTAACGAGTTGGTCTATCATGTCTCTTGGCGCAAGTATTTTTTCAGTTTGATAACATCTTGCTTCTTCGCAGCCTTAATCGGTAGCCTACTTGGCTAGTATAGCACCGACTAGCTTCTAATGTAGGAAGAGCGTTAGGCTTAAGGATCCGAAATTTAGTTCGAACGAGTCCAATTATATTCTTTGAAACGTCAATTTCAGACGAATGCTCCTTCCTGAAACGGAAGCTTTTATATTCTGACACGAAATACTTCTCAGTTTCCGTTTAGTCGCTTTTTTGAAATATTGCGCCAAGTGTCCACGATAGTCTTTTATCAAATCTTGGGTAACTCGAACCACTTCAAACTGTTCTTCAACCATGTTGATCCATCCATCATACCTACCATTCCATCTTCTCTCTCCGCCGCTTTATTTTCTCAATCGTAGCAAAATGCCGGTCACATGGCAGAAAACTGTGACCCCTTAGTGGCAGATTATGATCAATAGCATCAAAATCTCCGTTTTTTACCAGTGTATGAAAAAACTGCACTGCAGTGTGGTTATGGTTTTGGCCCCTGCAACCGTCAGAATAAACGTTTACCTTATTGACTCCGGGTAAAACTTTATTTTGGAGATAATGATGAAGGCACGAAACTACTTCATTTGCTCTTCGCTTTGCAACAGTTTCTGGCCACATGTACATCGTAGATGTTTTCGTTTTTGCGCTGTATACGCAAAAGTGTAAACAATTTGCCGCATGTAAAAAATTTCTCCAACAGGAAGGTGAGGAAAAGGTATATTTTGTTGAAAGTCGATAGCTAGTGTCTCCGTTTGAGCGGAAGAATATCTAATATGTATGAAAGAATGGCCGAAGTCCTGGACTTGGGCCATTCTTCTAATCATACAAATTTATTTGCCTTCGATAACACGTTTCAAAGCGTGGATTTGGACCTTTCTTTTGCTCATATGGTAGCGCTTAGAGTTAGTATTACGATGGTGGGTATAACTCATTTTGCCAAAAATGTGGACTTGGGCTCTTCTCATTTTCAACTATTCATTTAATTTTATTATTTTAATTTATTAAGTTACTGCATTTTTACTTTTATTTTGTAGATATCTGTTGGTGTCTGGTTGGGATTGGCAAATTGGATTTTTGACTCAAGAGTTCCTTCATCGGCTTTTGGCGTTAATCACAATAAGGGAAATAAAGCTAGAAACATTTATAATATGAAAACACTTCATGAACAATACAATAGAAACATTATTGGAAAACAATTGAATCTCAATAGCTCAACTGATCCGAAACAAGTTAAAAAGAAACATCCAAATAAATTCCACGTAAACAAAACCTCGTTACCAGCCAGCAAAATTAACACTACCAAAACTTTGTCAAACCAAGCTACTGCACAAGAAGATGTAACTACGAAATCAAAAGCTGATAAAATTAAAATTAATAAACACCAACTTAATCCATGGTTGAGTGTTGAAAAGCATTGTTACAAAGAAAACAACGATTGGTCTTCATGCGCTGGTGACCATTTGTTATATCCGCCATCATCACGTGACCAATTGTTATCTCGACCATTCATGTGTTTGAAAGAACCGTTTTGTTGGATGCAACTTGACTGGCAAAATACAGATCCACCACAACTGTCATGCCCTGTGGAAAAGAGTCTTCGATTATACGATATGTCCTTCCACGACACTGTGATGGCTAGTGCAGCAACATTGATCGAAAAACGATTAAATAAAATTTCATCAACAAATCATCAAGTATTTTTGTGTAGTTTCAAAAACATCACCGCCAGAGCAACAAAGAACTATTATTATCATTTCAAAGAGTGTCCAGGCAAAGTAGTTAGCAAACAAATACGTGATTGCAAATGGGGGAGTGGGGTAATGGTCAAGGATGCAGATTTTCATGGTGTAGATGCTTTGATTTTTGGATTTGAAGCATCGATGTGGGAAGAATGGATGCACCTTCACAAACCCCTTATACTTGCATTGTGGCATGTTGCAGATCAATGCAGATGCACAGAGGAAACGTCTCAACAATTGTTTGACCATCTTCGTGAATTGGCTCTAAATTCTACCTTACATCATGTCATAGGAGCCAATACTCTGTATCATCTTGAGTACATGCGACACTACACAGGTCTCAATCCGATTTATCTTCCAGCGACTTTAATATCAGCAGTTGATGGCCTGACGTGGTGCCAAAAGCAAAACGAGTTTTTAATCAACAGCAATAGACCGTTACCACAACACGATAAGTTCAAATTAGTTCATCCCAGACACAAAGGAAGATATGAACTTTCTGATTTGACAGAATATGCTGGTGTTGTTGTAGTCCCTTATTCTATTACAAATGGAAAATCTGTTGAACAATATGCGATGAATATTCCAATGTTTGCCCCATCCGTTGAGTTTGCCAAAACTATGATAAATGACCGAACAGCAACCTATAACCCATACTGTGCTGGTATGACTAGTTCAATGCATCCACCTAAACATGCAAACTCGCCTTACGAATTTGATCCAAATGTCCGAATCGACACCGACGGACAGGGCGTAGAAAACGACGTAAAGTTTTGGATTTCATTTGCAGAAATTTATCGATGGCCTTGCATAAAATACTTTGAATCATGGAAACATCTTTTTGAGTTACTTGAAACTGCAGACAGAAAAAAGATGAGCGCATGCATGAAGCAGGCAAATAAATGGCGTATTTTTGAAGAACTACAAAATTGGTGTTGGGTTACTAAATATATACAGAATAAAGAGGTTTGAATTTAACGGGCAATATTGTTGAATCATTTGAAAATATAATGGACGTTTTAAGTATTTTTCTTCCAATTGTGACAGTACGTTTTAAACAATAAAAATGACTTAATTTTTGATGAGATGGATACGTTGTTATTCCATCCTTTTGTAGGCTAATACTTGACTCTTTGTGTTATTTTTCAGCACTTGATTTTTAACAGTCGGCCTAACCTAAAATTAATATTTTCCTAAATCTTCCCTTTCTGATGATGTTGTTTATATTTTTATGCGTTAGTGTATAATGCCATCTCTGGGAAATAAAATGAGTCGTTTTTTGTTAGTGTCAACATTCTTAGTTCGACTGCAGAGCTTGTTTTAAAGGCTATCTAGTAGACTTCGGTTGTTTATATGGAACAAACTTTGGAGTTTCTCAACTCGGACTGAAGCCTTCACAACTTGCCGAGTTGATGCAGATATTTTTTGATCTAAATCCAAAATCTTAACATTAATGCAGCGATGCAATGTAATGTAATGTTATGTGATGTAATGCAATGTATTGTGATGTTGTGATGTAACATGATGTAATGTGATGTAATTCGATGTAATGTGATAAAATAATTACATCACATACATCAGATGTAAATATGAAACACAGTAATTCACAGAAGTGGGAGATCGCCAATTCGGCTGTGGTATCCGACAAGTGGAAGGTGTTACCAACTACTTTTTAATTTTAGAAAAAAATATTATTTTGGCATTCTAAAAAGTAAATGTCGTTCAAAAATTGCCAGAAACAACTACTCTATTCTAAATCTTATCTGAAGCATAAAAGGACATAACTTAGCACCAACACTACATTTAACATTATAAAAACAAAAAACAAAAAGCGAACGTTTTCGGTTGTCATACAGCCCTTTTCAAGCCTATAAGAAAAATACATTATAAAAGAAATGCTAAAGAATCATACAGTATCACAGCAAAAAACATGGTCAAATTTAAACATTTGAAAAACTGCCTCGCTCATACAAAATGATAACTGAAGATTACACAGCACAACGGGTCAATTATTTCAGAGGTAACAATTATTTAATTGTACAGAAAAGGAATCAGGCAGATTACGCAAGATGGACAGAAGCACAACACGAGATAGTGGCACAAACAAAGCAAATGCGAGAAGCACAAGACGTGATAATTCAATCATCTTGCGTAATCTGCCTGATTCCTTTTCTGAACAATTAATTAATTTTTACCTCTCAAATATTGGACCAATGTACTGTGTAATTTTCAGTTATCATTTTATGTGAGCGAGGCAGTTTCTCAAATGTTTAGATTTGACCATATTTTTTTGCTGTGATACTGTATGATTTTTTAGCATATCTTTTCGAATGTATTTTTTCTTATAGGCTTGAAAAGGGCCATATAACTAGCCGAAAACGTTAACTTTTTGTTTTTTGTTTTTATAATGGTAAATGTAGTGTTGTTGCTAAGTTATGTCTGTTTATGGTTTAAAAGAGTTACCTCTCTACCCAAATTGTGTTATCTGAAGCAAGTTTGTTATTCACTTATCAAACTATCATAGCATTTTTCGCAAACGTAACCTCTCTTGCACATAAAACAAACTATACGGGCTGTATTTTGCGGAAATTTTCACGGTTCAAATTTTGGTCCACTTTTATTTCTCATTTATATAAATGACCTTCCTATCATATTGACGTTTGAAACAACTGTGTTTGCAGATGACACAAATCTTTGATTGTCACCTGAAAAAAATTCATTGATTAGAAGTAGCAATGAATAAACGATTGGTGAAAATTGATAACTGGATGAAAATCAACAAATTATTTGTTTAAGTACAAAAAAAAAACAATGCACGATACTGACAAAGAAGCACTTTCAGACCAAACTTTGCAATAAAATACATGATCAAGTATCACTTAACACTTAGAAGGTTGGGCTCCTGGAGTCTAGCTCAGTTTGGAGTTTGAGAAGGGAGGGGGGGCTGTCGATTCTTCTTATGCTTTAGGAGTGATATCTCTGTTATTTTTTAAGGCACGGTTTTAAAAATTGGGATTCACTTTGTAAAATTATTTACGCTGAGCATATCCGAAAATTAAAACTATGTGAATTTTAGAACTGCTCATATGCGTTGAAATGTTGAGGTAACTTATGACTTTTGGAATATTTTGCGATTAAAGCAATTGTAGCCTGAGTTTACACATTATTTTTTGGTAGAGTAATGAAGAACATGTATTGCAATGTTGTGCTAAACTTTTTTTACATAATCTCAATTTGAATCCATATTTTTTATGCAAAATAATAACTTTTCCCACGCTCAAACATAAGCTCGTTGCTTGTCTAAAAGAACAATACTTCATCAATTACATGCAGTAATGAGATTTCTGAACGCGCGTCACACCAATTTGGATTACGATCTTGTGACCTCGGTTCTTAGAACAGCAACTCCTACGCTTTATTAACAAATGTAGACCAGCTGAAGAAGCAGGGTGGCGTTTAAACAATCATTTCGACGTAGATTCAACATCGCAAGACGGTGTAAACATGCGCGGGTTTGCAATTAGATTACTTCTCTTCTGTCCTTGTTTGTATAAAAGTCATAAAATCAGTCGTTTTGTCCGTGCTAAATTTCAGCTATGTTCAAACCGCATTATATTGATATTTTCTAAATAGAAAATGGATTTATAAAATATGAATGCAATACTGTTTCAGCATATAAAAATGCTGAATTTTACATTTACATTAGTTCAGTTTAGATCAGTGTAGCTTGTCAGGTTCATAATTTAGCTAAGCATTTGCTTGATAAAGATCATTGAAACAGTGGTTTTAGGTGATCATTGATAGTAATTTTGATAAATATAACTTACCTGAAAATTAAATTTTGGTTGTATGATGTCATTTAAAGCTTATAAGAATAATAGCTTTTTCAAAACAACGTTACTCTAAGTTTGTTATGGTTTGTTGGTACGAATAAAGTTTCCTTTTTTATTTTAGATGATGCTAATACCAGCTAAACAATCAATATTCCCATTATGCAATGAGAACACCCAAATGAACAGCTATAGAACAAATTGTTGCAACATATACTTCTACATTCTGACAACTAGAAAAAATCAGCAAACCTAACGCAAACTACCACAAATTGTTACCTAAACTTATGACAAAAATGGGAAAAACTAACTGGAAAAGGTGATCTGGTACAATGACACTTCCTCAAATGGGCGATCTACCTAATACAGAAAGCAATCACCAAGAAAATAAATCAATAGCTTTTTTTCCTAAAGTCTGAACCTTAAAACATTTGTACAGGCAAACACTCACAATACTATTTCAATAAAATATAATTTTTAATTTATGTCGTGGAACCGGTTTTCGTTCATTAGAACTCTTCAGCACAACTGGACCAAAACGAACGAAATTTTACATATCGTCAGACTAATAAAATAATGGCGTAACTCACTTTTTAACGAAATTGAGATATTAGTGTTTTATAGGTCCCTAAAATATAGCGCATCTGCCACATAATTTTCTAAGGCCTACGTTAACGAGAAAGTGGTATTTTTGTAAAAATGTCAAATGGCCTAACTCAAACGCATGACTTAGGCCATTTTACAAATCTCTTTAATCGTTGGCTGAAAGTAAAGCTTTCCTTCAACAGAGCAGATGGTCAGAAGACGACGATCTAAATTGTACAGAAATAAAGCTTCCACTTCATCACAAGTCTAGACAATTAATTTAGCACAAAATAATCATGTTTTTTCTATTCTATGTATCGTAATCTTGGCCATTTCCAAGTAGCTACCCTACTTAAATCAATCTGTTTTCTTTCTTTTCCTTTGAGAAGCTTCATTTTTCTAGCACTCTGGTTGTGCGACTTATCACCTCACACTGTGATACAGGTCAGATCTTCTCAATACACCGTTTCTCGAAGTCTTCTCGCACCCATGGCAGGTTTTTGTAGAAGGCCATTGTTGGATACTTAATTAATTCTCAGCTTAATATCACACTTAGCAACTTTATAAGCTCGTTGCTGGTTCATCGCCATCATTCTTGAGTTTCACTGACATGGGAGGAGAATATAGGAAAACATAGATTTAAATACATTTGAATTGACTTTTAAGTGTAGGTAAATGTGCTAAAATAAAAAAAAAGGAAAATCACTTTTGTCGAGATTTCCCATTGAATTGCCTACTGTAGATTCCCATTAGGCCTACATGTAGTGTGCATTACTGTACATGCCCATGACTGCAGAAAGATCACAACGTACAGAAAGAAGAAATTCTTGTACCGTGGAATTACCATAATCCAACTTCATCGACAATACAAAGAGCTTGCTGAATCATTAAGAATATGATCATTGAGCACAGCCTATTTTAGTGAAGTATTTCATATTGAGAACTTCTCCGTCTTCATCGTTGGCTCCAGTTCGTGTCCGAGTATTGGTTTGTCTTCAAATTGAATTTGGCTTTGGATGGTGATGTCGTATGTGGCTTTGGAGGCCCAGTCTATGATGGAAAAAGACGTGGGCAAAAGGCACTGGGAGACGATCATCATAGATCTACCGCCAATGTGTGAAACCAGGCTGGAGGCTTCCAACTCTACCAAGCCTGCCCCCATTACCAGTGATATCATCGCCATTGGGCTTTGTTTGGTCCAAGTCCAAATTGAGACAAAGGCCATTCGCTTGTATGGTTGTTTAAGGTGGTCGTAACTACGCGAGGGCTACGCACACACTCTTGGCCAGCTTCACGTCCACTGCGGTCCAATAAGATCGAAACGTACAGCTTCAGGGAAACTGGTTGCAACTGGCTGCCGGGTGCTCTGTTCATACCACGTAGGAATCAGTGCGACGTGTGTGTTTCATTCAAACACGGGAATATTACCAAGGAACAATACGATAACCAGATCAATTTGAAGAATGAAGCTAGAGATAAGAAGATGAAAGACAAAGAATCCGCTAGCACAGTAAAATCCGTATGGACAATGGATTTACAGGCTGTACTTCTGTGTTCCAAAACTAAGGCAAGAAGTATGTACTATAAAACCAAGCTGCAGGTGCACAATTTTACACTATTCAATCTTGAATCAAAAGATGCTTATTGTTCTGTTTGGAATGAAACTGAAGGTGGTTTAGGCAGTGGAGTATTCGCTTTCTTGCAGTTTAGTCATTTCGAACGGGTAATTTCTGGAAGCCAGTCTGGAGGAGATAGTTATTTTGAGTGATGGGTGTGGATATTAAAATAGAAACTCTATAATGTCTCTAGTGCCTACTGTGTGCTTGAATGGAAGCATGGCATCGCTATTACTCAGAAGTACCTCGTGGCTGGTCACACTCAAATGGAGTGCGATAGCATGCACAGTAATATCGAGCGAAAATTGGTAAACGACATTTTTAGGACGAGAGACTACGAAATTATCATCCAGAATGCCAGGATCAGACCGCATCCCAACAATGTACAGAGGATGCAACACAGTGATTTTATGAAAATCGATGGATGATGCTTGTTGAGTATCAGGCCTGGAAAAAAAGCTGGAGCTCCCACAGTTCATGATCTTAGAGGCCTGAATCATGAAAGCAGTGGAAAGGTATTGTACAAGGTCCCATTATGTGAGACCGCAGTGGGAGGATCTGCCACAGCGGTCACAACCAAACTTAGGTGACACTACATGGATACCTATGTTTTTAAGCCATCTTCCAATCAAATTGAGGAAATACAATGATCTCCAATCTATGAAACCTGTTATGCCAACAGGGTGACACTCCTTTTTTGATAATTTGCCTCATCACTGATAATAATTTATTCAGCTTGTCTTGCCAACTCTGAACTGTTTTTGGGCGAAATATACAGTCTGGCATGAAATATAACTCCTATCGTTAGATTGGAGTTGCTATTAGGGATTTTCCTGTTAATTCTAGTCGTATTATTACTGTTATTGTGTCACCGTTAAAAAATTCATATTGATAAACTCAAAATATCAAATGGCCTAAGTCATGTCAGTGCATTCGGAAAATGGCCTAAGTCATCCCAGCACATTATGGGACGCAAAATGAAGCAAATCAAAGTATACATGCTCATTGTACTTGTATCGACATGCTATTTTCGTTTAACTGTACAATAAATATGATAAAAACAACTGTGTAGACAGTTTTTTTCGATTATCTCAAAACAAGAAAAAAATGAGTTACGCCATTATTTTATTAGTCTGACGATATGGTATTAATTAGATAAAATGTTCATGACCTCCATGTTATTTTCTTTTTTTCTTTTCTTCAATGTTTTGCAACTATCGAATACTATAATTTGACCTAGCTTGAGCAAGTAATGGCAAACAGTTGAAAATTCAAATAGAATTCAATAATGAGGATGATTACACAAATGCTTTGTCGGTGAAAGCTAGAACAAACGCTTTTATTACATCATCATGCAAAACTAGCAATATGCAAAACGTTAAGCATTTAATGCGGCAGAAATAGGCGACAAGGGATGGAAAAACTATAAAAAACGTAGATCATAGATACGGTATATAGATACGATACATCATAGATAGAACGAATTTACTAAAAACAACCAAGTTGTGTGGGGTTTTTAAACGTTTAGCAACGTAAAAACGATGCAAAATTATACAATTTTGCTACCTGGATAGTATTGACCTAGCAAAAGCTTCTCAACCAAACGACAAGCGCTCTTAGGGGTAGAAACTTAAACATAGGCTACTGATATTCAATTGAACGAACCCGAACCACGAGATGTTAGGTTGTCCGTCCAATTGTGACCATTTCAGCATTCAGCCAGAGAGTTGATTATTACTTTAAACTTTTTTGGTAATTACACAACAAACAAGAGCAATAACAGTGGTGGAAAGTTGCATTTTTTCCTTTGTTCCGAGAAACGCAACCTTGATGACGTCATGAACAGCGTAGTTTCTGATTGGTTGATGGTTCGTGGTTCAATGGGATATCAGTATGTTAAAGTGCCTATACCGCCCTTAGGTTGCACTCTTCACTTTCAGTGCCAAGGACTTCCAAATCCGTCCATTGTCACTCATAATGACGTAACAATGCCCCTTGGGCACCTAGTGTATCCCATTTGAAGTACTCCTTGCTCCTCTATAAATTCCCAATGTTGGTTGGTTTTGTGGCGTATTTTGGAATTTATTTATTGTAAGCGCCAAACTTAAACACAACTAATTTTGAATTTAGGGGATTTTTTGGTTTTAGACTAATTTGTCACTGTCAGTCGCGGACAACGGTGGTGCCACGACTTGTGTTTTAGCACAAGATCTTGTGGTTTTACTTTTGATCTTGTGCTCTTGTACTTTAAAGTGCCTCTGACAGGTAAATAAATTCGCTGAATTTACCTAAGATACCAAAAAGATGACACTAACAAACTTCCCTGACCAGAAAATCGTAAAAAATATCAACAGGCTACTAAGTTACACGCTTGCAAACTTTCGTTGACATCGGCGAATCTGGCACTCATTCAATTGCGAAAATAAAAACGGCAACACCGCTGTGACGTCACAGTAAGCGGGAAGGATGCATTCTTTCTCTGTGATGACTTGGTAAAGTATGGTACGGCTACTGCAAAACGTGAATGTGTGGGGCTCTGTTGGTCTAACTCTAAAGCATGCGCAAATTAAAAATTACCGAAATGAAAAAGGAACTTATTAGGCTATTACTATCAGGTTTCGATCAAATAGGTTAAGTTTACTTTTATCAAACAACATCTCAATTCAATTGAAATTGCAGTTTCATAGGGCTACAATTTTCATGCTTTTTTATTTGTCCTAATCTGGCTATAGCCATTTGCAGTGTAACAACAGTATCTCACAAACAGCACCTTTAATTTATGGTTGAGGCAATGCCTACAAATTGCTGTTTAAGTGTTTATGTGACATTGTCAGTGACAAAGACCGTGTGCTTTCTTTTCTCACTTTCCCACAAATCAAGGTACTGAGAAGAAAATTGTCAAAGTTTTCTTCAAGTGTTCGAAAGTGGGATGGGCCATACAAAACTAGTCGTATATGTTCACTTCACTGAAGATGATTTTGTTAATACCACTCAAGTAAAAATGCCTACAGGCATGTGTTAGAGTGTATACTACAAGAAGATGCTCTCGGAAGCAACAATCGGATTGTGATGCCGTCATGCATTGTTTGGCGAATCCGAAACAATTTTCCAGATCCAGATGGCCGTTACACCGGATTTCAATGGCCAACTGAAGGCAATGGCGTAGCCAGGAAAAATTTTTGGGGTGGGCCAAATATTTGATGAGTTAAAGAGAACGAGAAAGTGTTTGATTTAAGTCAAGACATCACCACCTGGTGTGCAGTGGTGTATCTTCGTGGCTTGAGCAAGGGAAGCAACAAAACTGGTGGGGTTAGAGCGTGCCGAAGGCATTCGTATTCTAGGGGGGTCCGGGGGCATGCTCCCCCGAAAAATTTTTGCAAAATTGCACTAAAATGATGGATTATAGCGCTTTCCGGAAACACCTTTAGTGTAATATTTATATGAAATTTATTAGCAGATAAACAGCTATTAACTTTTTAAAGGTAGCTCTTACACACGAACGGACAAAATCTGTGTCTAAAATTATAGAACACCAAAAACTCAGCTACACAAAAACCCAACAGAGTAAGCCATTCTGAAATTGCTTCCACAAATTAGTTAAAAGAAACTTAAATCGAGTAAATTTTGCACGATTTCCGATTTGCAAAGTTTATTGGTGTCTTTCTGTGTGTCTAAAACAAGTCATTGGGGGTGTTAATAGCCAGATGTCTTGGAAAACGCTTTAAATTTCTACAAATTGTATTATATTTTCAACAAAGTGTTTAACTTCGGATCCAAACTTTGAAAATTTGAGGGGGCCATGGCCCCTTTCGCCCCCCGGGCTACGCCTATGACTGAAGGCACATTATGAGAAAGAGAGAGAACTTTTATTTATTTTTGAATAATGATGATGAATTAAATATGAATGATGATTCGTACGATTTCTTCATTTTTCACTTCAAGTATATTTTAGGTTTTGTAGGAACGTATCCAGTACAGTTTTATTAAACTGCAAAAAACAATAAATCTTCGAAAAAAGCAACCGCTTGTACCAACTCCGACCAAACTGTGATCCACCAATTGCATATAGGAAGCGTTTGTTTCATCCGTTGCTAACGACGTCCACTTAGGATGACGTAATACCACCAAAGTCGTCCCAGAGCAGTGAAATATGGAGTTTCGCCTGTGGTGGCGCTGCGGAGCAGTCGTTTGATTAAATTACGCCCTAACCAGTCGAGCTACGAGGTTAAGATTAAAAAGGTTGCTAAGTGTAATTCTGCGCTAGGAAATGCTTTAAAAAGTTACTATACTTGGATCCAACCTGTCAGGGGCACTTTAAGTTTCACCTTAGAATTGACATAATTTACATTATGCCAATTCAAAGCTTTTTTAATAGTTTTATGCAAATAAGGTAAAACTTAGCACTTGGTATAATTCCTTGCAAATACCAATATTGCTTCTTTTTGTAACACAAAAGTATCGGCCAAAATATCGGTATCGGCCTAAAAAATTGATATCGGTATCGGTCAAAATATTGGTATCGGTAGGCCTACATCTCTATTTGTGACTGAAAATAATTTTTCATGTGCATGTTTTTCGGAGGAAAACTTTCCGATTACTATTCGTTGAAACTTTTTTTTCGGTTTGTAAGTTATGGAACTTATAAGTTTGTTGTCTATTAAAACTATTCTTTCAGTTGTAAATTATGGAACTTAAAAGTTTGCACCTAGTCAGTTAATTTTTTGTTTTAATTTGTCAATCATGCAACTTAAAAAGTTTGTAGTTTGTTAAAAAATATTTTTAGTTGTTGGTTTTTGCAATGAAAGCTTTGTGATTTATTAAAATTATTTTTCATTTTTGAAAGTAGCAGAACTAACATTTTCAATTTCTTAAAATAATTTTTTTTGTGTCAATAATTTTAGAGTAAAAACTTTTAGTTTAAAGTTTGTTGAAATAATTCTTTTATTTCTCTCAAGGATAATACATCTGCTTATTCATTTATTTGCTTATTTTTTATATGCTACACAATTCAGTTTGTAACGTTTTTGCATAGAAAATCAAGATGGGGTATTTCCAGCAACTAAAAGCACACTTATGATATGCAAATCCCTAAACTGTTTATATAATCTTCATCTAAGAAATAATAGTACGGTAAAACACTTTGAATATGTCACATGAGACTTTTAAACGGCAACACAGTTTACTTAAGGTTTCACCTCCATTCTGTTCTGAAAGTTTTTTGAGCTGTTGGATCCGTGATCGATCCCACGCTTACATTTATAAAAAGGATTAGTGTCAAGTATATTTTTTCACATTTTCAACCCCTGTTATTTTTGTTAAACACACGCATGGTTTACTTTGTAGATGCTAAAATTTTATACTGGTAGTTTTATGAAAGATATTACTTAAAGTGATTTATAGTTTCTACCTGCTACAACTGCAATTTAATTTCACATTAATTCTCAGCGATTCAGAGATTACTTATGTATAGTCAAGTGGGGCAAAAAAAGCAAAATTGACAAACTTTTGATTTTCTCGAGGAAAAATAGGCCAAAGAGTCAAATTTTACCCTCAATTGATCAATATTGATATTCCACTGATGTATCAAAAGAGCACATGCGTTGATTGCCGCTATATCGAGCATGTTTCCCTATTCAGGTAATGGCCAGTTTGCCACCTCCAGGAAACTGATCGCGTATTGTACAAACGAGCCATTTAATCAAAAACGTCGACGCTGACTTTGTTCTCATTGTAGAAACCGATCACACATCGCTTTTTGCCTTGGCAGCCATAGTGGTGTCCACATCTGGCGTAGAATGCATGGTGGATAACAAACAGACTGTTTTTTTAGCTTTTGGTTGGTACATTACATAGGTACTAAAGTGTGTGAAATGTAAACGTAAAGACCTTTCTGTTGCTGTGTTACAAATCAAAGACTTGCTGTTGCGTTATGATGAGTGAGTTTCGACAGGCAGCTGGTGATAGCAAAAGAAATTTAGATTTAAAATATGTTTTTTAAGCCTGTACAGTGTACAGCGTAAAATACTTTCTGGTGTCTATTCATTATTAATTCGTGGTAATTCTAGGGTGTACCATCAAAAATACGATATAATTTCTTGAACAAATATCCTTGGAATTCGGGCAATACGGTAATGTCAACTAAATTTTGTTAAAAGTCAAGGAATTTCAGAACAAAAGCTCTTAGTCTGAAGCTGCAATTACATATTAAAGAAGACCCGGTTTCCTATAGGACACCTTGGTAATTCTAGTGTTAACCAACTTTTTAAATTTTGAAGGTTTACATGATTAGCAATGTCAATATGCAAATCCCACTAAATGCTTTTCTAGTTATTAAAATTAAGAAGGAATGAATGAACACTTCAAACTTTCTGCCCGTACAGAACTGCAAGTTACAAAAGGTCTAACTTTGTGTATTGTTTGTATATTTTGTGTATTGATGGACAGCCATCAATCATACGTGTAAATAGTGTACCACATTATAGGCTACATTGTTCACAATCAGACTGCATCTCCTTACACAGGTTGAAAAACCAACAGACTGTAAGAGTTCCAGGTTTTCATGAAGTACTTTGCTTTTGTCAAGTTGACTACCTTGATAACTCAGTCCGTTCATGACATCCTTTATTGCTTTATTGGGGGCTAAGGCTCTCCGATAAGTAACGCAATGAGTGTTACCACATCAAAGTTCTTATTCTTTTTGCTTTGACGTACCCGTATAATGAAACCAGATTGCAAAACAAGGACAAGAAAAGCTCCGTCTGCATATAGTCCTCCAGTGAATCTCAGTTTTTAAAACATGCAAGTGGAAAGAAAATCAGTTTACGACATTAAAATTAATTCAAAAACATTTAATATCGTTTGTAAGCTCGCACCATCCATGAAAAGTGGTTGACGTCCACCGAGGAGAGCGTACTCCTTCGGTTAAGAACGACTGCTAAAAACAGCACACAGCTCCAGAGATATATTCCTACAGGGCTATGGCTTGGTGAACTATACAATTGCTTTATAACACGTTGTATCGGTTCATCAAATGCACCGATTTTATTTTCGATTCAACAGCTTGACAATCCAAGGAAGCCATCACAGTACAGAAAACAAGCAGACGTGTATTCTCATAGTCCTAACATGCTGTGGAACATTTAGCAATCAAAACCAGAGGCGTATTTGTAATCTGCAGGTCACTGCAGCAGATGAAGTTTGTTAATCAATCAAATCAAAACCAATCAAAAGACAAGATTAAAATCATCTCATGCACGTTAAAAAGTAAATTAATTGAACGTTTTTCTGTCGGCTGCTTAGCCTAACGGCTTGAGAGTTAGGGTTAGGAAAGTATAGTCATTTTGATGACGTGGGTTCCATTTCAATCCCTGTCATTACTTTGTTTTGCTTCTTTTATAATTAACTTACCAAACAAGGTTAAAAGAAAATCCCTCAGCCTGAGTACTAGAAGGATCACAATGCTGCGGTTAGCTGGTTCATAGAAAAAATTATCCAATGTTAAAGTGTTTACTGGTCAAACACTCGATTTGCTACAGCAAAATCCAGATAATAAATATGCAAACTAAGGATCTATATATTTCAACCTTATTTTATAATGCAGTAAATTTCCTAGATGGAAGGTGTAGAAACTCGAGGGAAATTAATAAAAATAAATTATGAGCTTTTAAGTGAAAAAAGGTTAGCATTTTGCAAAACTGCAGCAAGGCATGTAGTGAGCCACATGGTATAGAATGGTGTGACAAGAACCATTCACACACACAAGTCATTGCTTTAATATTTTTTAAATGTTTTAGATTATTATCGACACTTTACATATTGCAAAATTTGTAAGCTTCAAAATTGAAAATAGATGGAATAAAAAGTTTAATGAATTTTAGGACCATTTTTTATTGCCTCATGGTGGTAAGTACATTCTTCTACTTTAAGTTAAACAAGTGATGATCCTATAGTTTATTTTATTTGTTTACTTTATTAAGTTACTGCATTTTAATGCAGTTTACTTTTATTTTGTAGATATCTGTCGGTGTTTGGTTGGGATTGACAAATTGGATTTTTGACTTAAGAGTTCCTTCATCGGCTTTTGGCGCTTATAACCACACGGGAAATAAAACTGGAAATATTTATAATATAAAAACATATCATGAAGAATACAATAGAAGTATTATTGGCAAACCATTGAGTCGCAATATGCCAAGTGATCCAAAACAAGTTAAAAAGAAATATCCAAGTAAATTCCAAGTAAACAAAACCTCGATACCAGCCAGCAAAATTAACAATACCAAAACTCTGCCAAACCAAGCCACTGCACAAGAAGATGTAACTACAAAATCAAATGCCGATAAAATTAGAATTAATAAACACCAACTTAATCCATGGTTATGTGTTGAAAAGCATTGTTACAAAAAAAATGACTGGTCTTCATGCGCTGGTGACCATTTGTTATATCCGCCATCATCGCGTGACCAATTGTCATCTCGACCATTCATGTGCTTGAAAGAACCGTTTTGTTGGATGCAACTTGACTGGCAAAATACAGACCCACCACAACTGTCATGCCCTGCGGAAAAGAGTCTTCGCTTAAACGATATGTCCTTCCACAACACTGTGATGGCTAGTGCAGCAACATTGATCGAAAAACGATTAAATAAAATTTCATTAACAAATCATCAAGTATTTTTGTGTAATTACAAGAACATCAACGCTAGAGCAACAAAGAACTATCATTATCCTTTCAAACAGTGTCCAGGCAAAGTAGTAAGCAAACAAATGCGTGATTGCAAATGGGGGAGTGGGCGCATGATCAAAAATGCTGATTTTCATGGTGTGGATGCTTTGATTTTTGGATTTGAAGCATCGATGTGGGAAGAATGGATGCACTTTCATAAGCCCCTTATACTTGCATTGTGGCATGTTGCAGATCAATGCAGATGCACAAAGGAAACGTCTCAAGAATTGTTTGATCATCTTTGTGAATTGGCTCTAAATTCTACCTTACATCATGTCATAGGAGCCAATACTCTGTATCATCTCGAGTACATGCGACACTACACAGGCCTCAATCCAATTTATCTTCCAGCGACTTTAATATCAGCAATTGATGGCCTGACATGGTCCCAAAAATGGGATGAGTTTTTAATAAACAGCCATGTAGCATTACCACAACACGATAAGTTCAACCTTACCACAAAGGGAGATACGAACTTTCTGATTTGACAGAATATGCTGGAGTTGTTATCGTGCCTTATTCTATTACAAATGGAAAATCTGTTGAACAATATGCGATGAATATTCCAATGTTTGCCCCATCCGTTGAGTTTGCTAAAACTATGATAAATGACCGAACAGCAACCTATCAGCCATACTGTGCTGGTATGACTAGTTCAATGCATGCACCTAAACATGCAAACTCGCCTTACGAATTTGATCCAAATGTCCGAATCGATACCGACGGACAGGGCGTAGAAAATGATGCAAAGTTTTGGATTTCATTTGCAGAAATCTATCGATGGCCTTGCATTAAATACTTTGAATCATAGAAACATCTTTTTGAGTTACTTGAAAGTGCAGACAGAAAAAAGATGAGCGCATGCATGAAGCAGGCAAATAAATGGCGTATTTTTGAAGAACTACAAAATTGGTGTTGGGTTACAAAATATATTCAGAATAAACATACTTGAATTTAAAGGGCAATATTGTTGAATCATTTGAAATATAATGGACGTTTTGAGTATTTTTCTTCCAATTGTCACAGTACGTTTTAAACAATAAAAAGACTGTATTTTTATCACGTATGAGATGGACACCTTGTTATTCCATCCCTTTACAGGTTATTATGTGATTTTTTGTGTTATTTTTCAGCACTTGATTTTTAACAGTCGGCCTAACCTAAATTTAATATTTTCCTAAATCTTCCTTGTGATGTGATTGCGATTGTGATTTGATGTAATGCACGAATACACGGTATTGATAAAGAAACACATTCAGACCAAACTTTGCAATAAATTACATGATAAAGTAGCACTTAGGAGAGATGATGTAAAATTCCTAGGAGAAGTAATAGATGAGTTACTTAGCAGATACCATAACTTAATAACCAAATACTAAATTTATGCACAAAAATCATCAAACAATTTGTGTTTGATGCGTTTACTACAGCGTTGTGTGCACCCTCGTCAATACTGCAAATCTACAGTAGTTAGGGTGTTGCTTCAAGAGTAAACTTGGGTTAAGTCCTTAAACTTCATGAACGAATAATTAAAATTAGAGCTTACATTTAGTGATTATGCGGCCAATATTGTACTACTATACTTTTCAATAAGTTTGAAATTTTAAACATAGAAAAAATTCGGGCTAGCAATAGCAATGTTATTGCATGGAATCCATCCAAAAAATAAAAAATAATATCACATCTTTTGAAATTCATCAATAAGTGTAGTCTAACAAATAGGGAAATCAGATTTATTTATGATGATGGCATCATCGTTACCTCATAAAAGCCATGATGACGTCATCCTAAAATTTTAAACTTGCCCTATAGAAAAATCTATTAAAGAGCAAGAGATTAGCTCATTACTCTGTTAAGAAGACAGTAAAGTTAGTAGGCTACATCTTATTCCTGTCAAATTGTAAGAGTGAAAACAATTGAACTGCGTAAATAAGAAAAAACACTCACTCTGAAACAAAAACTCTTGAAAACAAAAACTACGTCTTTCCATACAAACTGAGTTCCTTGCATAAAGATAGAGCTCAGGATAATTTATATGTTGGGGTGCCCCAAAGAAGTTAAAATAGGCCTATTAGAAAAAGAGGAAAATTTTCAAAAATTTTATTTTTTAATCGCTTATTAAGAGCGCGGAAAAGTTTTGCACTGACATTGTAAGCACAATGCAAAATAAATTTCCAAAAAAATTAAAATCTTGGGGTGCCACACCAAAGTTTAAAACTTAAAAAAAAAATCGTAAATTTTTAAAAATTCAATTTTTACACATTTGTACGCATTTGTATTACACATCTTTAGACTTTACTACCTCCTGCGAATCATTGTAAATTACACAGAAAATCAATATTTCCAAGTAAAATTACAAGTACATATAGGATACGCAAACCTTTTAAGAGCATAACCTAACATCTTGTTTGTATTGAGAAGCGGCGTGTCTTTCCTGGATTGTAGCCGGCTTCTGGTGAATCCATCGCGTTTAGCTGCACCACATACTGCAACAGAGGCCTCCGTGACAACCTTGACACCTCGCTCGACTGCTTGCGTGTGGCAGGGAAAATTGAGGAAAGGTTGGCTTGTGTTGATGTTTTTGGACAACCTAAGTTCTTCTTTTGTCATTTTCATAGTTGTTGGAGGTTCGGTTTTGTCGTTATCGGTTTGCCAGCTAATCATATCAATATAACTGACAGCATTAAAATTGAATTTTGGCAGTTTGAAGCGCAGGATTTCAGTGCAAACGGGAGTTTCTCATGCAAGTAGTATACGCCGTATTCTCAGCTCACGCACATGCGATTCTTTGTCAGACAGCATTGATAAAAGTATGTTTTTGCTGTGGCCAAAAATCCATTTCATCCAATAACAGGGTCGACAATGGCTTTTAGTTTATCCGAGAGGTAGCGAGATTTGCTGGTGGTTTGGCATAGATGAACAGCACCGCTGATACAGAGTGGATTGCACTTTCTTTCGAACCACATAGGAGCATATACCTTTATGACAAACGTAGCCAACGTTCTTAAATTATCAGAGGGTTCTGTGGTCACTTTATAGCCTAAAACCGCAGAATGCGATTCCCACAGTTAGCCAGCGTGAGTGATTAAGCTTACCTGGACTTCTTGTAGTGAGTGAACTTGGAATTTCTCCTGTACCAACGCAATGACAAATGTCCCGGAGGTATCTTTGGTCCGTGCTTAAATCGGTCAGACCTATATGAGGAAAATTACTTGGTATTGATTCAAATCGTCGGGTAGGCATTTTATCACATGTAAGTAAAGCCTTTCCAATCTGTCCGAAATACCCACGAGGACCAGTTGTACTGCTATCCAAAAACCCAAAAAGATGCCGCAGGGTAATTCGTGTATGTTCCTATATCATGAACTGCTGATATTATGGAGTCCGCAATGCTTCTGGCTGTTCCCGCGCTTGGACTTACGTGGCTAAAATACTGAGATCCAGGTTCGGCGATAATACACACATTCTCTTCAACAACAAACCTTCTGTGAGACACCCCATGATCGCTTACTTCAATCTTTAGTGTCTTGTCTTTTCTGCCATCAAACTACAAACCGTGTAAAACGTCCGACCTGGACTCATGCAATTCTTTTCGATTTCTACTTCTTGATCTCCTAACTTTGTTTCTATCAATAATACCAGTTTTATCAGCACTAACCATTACCATACCTACGTCGTGCAATGCAACAGATGCTACAGCGGCGGCTGCTCGATCAGAGATGGCATATCGATCACACATAAGTGCCATCGAACGCATCGCCACAGGTGGGTGGTCTGGTATATGGTGGGACGAAGTTAGAATCATGGCCGTCGTCACTGGTGGAGTCGTCCGCCATGTGATATATAATATTCGAGCTACAAGCTTTTGGTTCAGGTGTTATTTGTGTTATCGCGGAAGTTCTGCGATTCTCCGTGCAACCCTTTTTGCAAAGAAGGCGTTTCCTTCGTGTCAATTCCACCAATGATCATTTTACGCATGGTAGGCTACGTTGGTCAATAGGGTGTACCATTTTTCAAAAAGTTTTTAGAAATTAGTGCGGCTATGTATTACGGATTTCCACTTTTGTTAACACGTATTTTGGTGGAGTTTAAGAATTTTCCCGCCAAAACTGTGGCTCTGCCGCCATTTTGAAAAAATGGCAACCAGATAAGATATCATGAAAATCTACAGCCTTAAACTGGCGCAATGTGATCATATAATATATCGATTAGGGGGTTTTAGGGGTCACAGAACACGAATATGAAGTCAAAAACGCTCTACAGCAACAATTTTGTAAAGTGTATTTTGACATTTTTATAGATGTGACCACACTGTTTTGGACTGCAGATTTACATGAAAAGAGCATCTTATTGTCATTTTAACCTTGAAATGCATGTATTGTATGCAAAAAATTTTCTAGTCGGTGTGATTATATCAATCAGTATGAGGGAAAAAAGCACATGTACTTTCTCGTGCAGACCAAAAGGTTCAAAAAGCAGAAGTAAACTCTCCCAACTGGGTAAATGCCTTACTTCTACCGACGAAGATCGTCAATAGCTACAGTGACTCGAAGAGTAGCTAGTGATTCTACCCAAGCTACAAGATTCAGATCAGTTATGCCACTGAATGAGACGGCCGGTGAAGCATATCGGTCATTGGCACAAAGACTAAAAAGAAAGTACTTCCTCATTGGAAACACTATAGCAAAGACTAGGTGTTTCTAAGCTCCCTAAAAGCTCTGGTGTTCTAGCTAGGCTGTTGTTCCTCAGAGGCGAAAGTCACAGAACGATCAACCAAGCCATCGTGATAGCAAGGGAGGAAATTTTCCAGGTATGGATAAATCATTTTGGTGTGGGTTTGGTATTTGGTAAGAAGAACGAGAAGCAATCTGGAACAGACAAGGAATCGTGTAAGCTTATTGTTAAAAATGCGGATATAGACCGGCATCTGAGGAATTTGTATGAAACTTGGTATCAACTAGAACTTGATTCCAGGCGTGAGAGGAATAATAGAGATTCATTTAAAAAACGTTTGCGTGATATGGAAGAAAAGCTCAAGGATGCTCTGAATATATGAAGAGGACAGGTGCATAACGATCAAACTCCATTTTTTGTGATTTTTAGATTTTTCCATCTCCCGTTGTGTTAACATCGAAAGTTTTATGTAGCAGCCTTTTTTTGCAGCAAAACGATCAATATCTCTTAAAATAAGGCTTTAAAAAAACAGGGTTCAGCCACATAACGATCAATCTCAAACTTAAAGTTCAGTTTACTCAATAAGTTGGTTTTGGTAGTTTGATCGTTCTGCACTTGGACTCTTCAAATGTAAGACTACCTCACAGTCAATTCTCATACATTCTGGTATCATTGACTGGGAAACAGATCTGGAACATCTGAAAAATCAGCTCCAGCGATATCAATTAGGTTGCGCATTGTGCACAGATGCTCTGCAGAAGAGACGGACTTAGCTAGAGAAAAACGACACAGTACAGCTGGTGAAAAGAAATAGAAAAAGGATGTTGCTGACAATCTTTCGTCTTCCAACACCATTTGTCATAGCACATGACTAGAGAACTGTGTTCCGAAATCTAGTGCAATTTGATATTGCCACAACGCACTCGCAGCATCAGGCTTAAACATATCGTTAGAATCTACACTTTGAAGTAAGCAACGATCATGCTGCTAAAAGCGAAACTCAATCAATTACATTTTCCATACTATCAATAAGCGATTAAGAAAAAAATTTGAAAAACGATCCGCCTAATATACATCCTCTTAAAGAAAGCTCTTTGTTCAGTACCGTTCTCAGTTTTCAGTAAACCGTTTCTCAGTTTAAATCCTTCTTTTGCTGCAGCATTGTAGCCTAACATCTTGCAGCTTACCTGTAGGTCATGGTCAAATTGAAGATGCCATCATATTGCTCCAAAGACTTCAGATTATATGTTCTTAACATTCAGGGTGGACTCCATGCACCACCAAACGTAAAACTGGTCACTTCTCCTGTCGTCGTCGTCGTGTGAGCCTCTGGGGCCGAGGGTCTATCCTTTTACCACCCCAGATTCACGATGTTCCAGGACTACACTGGAAGGCTGCTAGAGAGCAGCCAGTCTTTGGTTTCATCATCCATGACACGCAGACCTTCCACTCCGTTAGGTGGCTTGAAGATGGAACAGTCATTGATGATGTGGTCTGCGGTCTGTTCCTCGGCACCACATTGACAAGAGAAGGAAGAGGCCATTCCCCATTGGTGCATGGTTGAGCGGAAAAGACCAACGCCGGTACGGAGACGGTTGAGGCGCACCCATGCCTGTCTTGGTAGTGTCAGGCCGATTGGGCGTGTGTCGGCGTCGGGGATGAACGAATAGAGTCTGGTGGCGCTTGACGTCCATTCAGAACTCCATTTATGGTCCGCCCAAGTAGCCGCAGAGATGTCTTGTACATGTACAAGACTTCTGCTGTAATGTATAATTAAACTTATGCGCAGATGTTCGATTAATCAATGGGAAGAAAAAAAAGGTTCCTATTTAACTTCATAATCACTTTCAAGCGTCTCATTTGGTATTTCTCCAATGGATTATTTTCTATATTGTACACAGTACCAGACGCTACAACTATAATAGCGAAATCTAATTATAATTATAAAAACAAGGCAGGTAAACTGTTGCTGCGTGATTAACAAGGCATCTAGTCTATTTTTCTTAGAAACCTTTGTCTGGCCAGTTTGAAGGTTGGATGTCGTAGAAATGGAAAACAATTGCTGTCGTTGCAAGATCCTGTGACTTTAAAAAAAGTTGTGGATAAAACAATTATGATCATGACATCATGAAATAATAAAGAGCTCAAACTGAAGATATTGAACTCATTTTCAGTACACGTCACACCCACTACTAGCCCACACTACCCATCAAGACTTTTCCATAAACATGTGTTTCCAGGCAGGGGAGTGTAACAAAAATTGAAAGCGACAGACACGTGTTTCGCCTATGAAGCATAAATTACGGATGCGATACTGATGAGTACAGCTTCATGGGCGAAACACATGTTTATCACTGTTAATTCTTGCTACACTCGACTTCCGAAAATCTATTAAATGTTTAAAACTTAAGGCTTAGACTTTTTCAAGCATGAAGCAAGTAAGATAGCGGAGATTTGAACCGCGTTCTTTTCGTTTTTCAATCAAATTCAATATTATTCTTTTGGCAAAATGCACCAAGTTAAGCAGAGGGAACAATCCATTAATAAATTCCTCATGTCGTGTGACTGGACTAACAATCGAACTAGTGTCGTTTTAACATGGTTGGTTTGTTTAGAATCTTTATCCTTGGACTGATAAGCTTCTGATAAGTTATTCCTGATAGTTTCGTATACTTGTAGAGGCTTTTGACCCAGGACAAGTTACCGAGCTGTACTCATCAGTATCGCATCCGTAATTTATGCTTCATAGGCGAAACACGTGTCTGTCGCTTTCAATTTTTGTTACACTCGCCTGCCTGGAAACACATGTTTATGGAAAAGTCTTGATGGGTAGTGTGGGCTAGTAGTGGGTGTGACGTGTACTGAAAATGAGTTCAATATCTTCAGTTTGAGCTCTTTATTATTTCATGATGTCATGATCATAATTGTTTTATCCACAACTTTTTTTAAAGTCACAGGATCTTGCAACGACAGCAATTGTTTTCCATTTCTACGACATCCAACCTTCAAACTGGCCAGACAAAGGTTTCTAAGAAAAATAGACTAGATGCCTTGTTAATCACGCAGCAACAGTTTACCTGCCTTGTTTTTATAATTATAATTAGATTTCGCTATTATAGTTGTAGCGTCTGGTACTGTGTACAATATAGAAAATAATCCATTGGAGAAATACCAAATGAGACGCTTGAAAGTGATTATGAAGTTAAATAGGAACCTTTTTTTTCTTCCCATTGATTAATCGAACATCTGCGCATAAGTTTAATTATACATTACAGCAGAAGTCTTGTACATGTACAAGACATCTCTGCGGCTACTTGGGCGGACCATAAATGGAGTTCTGAATGGACGTCAAGCGCCACCAGACTCTATTCGTTCATCCCCGACGCCGACACACGCCCAATCGGCCTGACACTACCAAGACAGGCATGGGTGCGCCTCAACCGTCTCCGTACCGGCGTTGGTCTTTTCCGCTCAACCATGCACCAATGGGGAATGGCCTCTTCCTTCTCTTGTCAATGTGGTGCCGAGGAACAGACCGCAGACCACATCATCAATGACTGTTCCATCTTCAAGCCACCTAACGGAGTGGAAGGTCTGCGTGTCATGGATGATGAAACCAAAGACTGGCTGCTCTCTAGCAGCCTTCCAGTGTAGTCCTGGAACATCGTGAATCTGGGGTGGTAAAAGGATAGACCCTCGGCCCCAGAGGCTCACACGACGACGACGACAGGAGAAGTGACCAGTTTTACGTTTGGTGGTGCATGGAGTCCACCCTGAATGTTAAGAACATATAATCTGAAGTCTTTGGAGCAATATGATGGCATCTTCAATTTGACCATGACCTACAGGTAAGCTGCAAGATGTTAGGCTACAATGCTGCAGCAAAAGAAGGATTTAAACTGAGAAACGGTTTACTGAAAACTGAGAACGGTACTGAACAAAGAGCTTTCTTTAAGAGGATGTATATTAGGCGGATCGTTTTTCAAATTTTTTTCTTAATCGCTTATTGATAGTATGGAAAATGTAATTGATTGAGTTTCGCTTTTAGCAGCATGATCGTTGCTTACTTCAAAGTGTAGATTCTAACGATATGTTTAAGCCTGATGCTGCGAGTGCGTTGTGGCAATATCAAATTGCACTAGATTTCGGAACACAGTTCTCTAGTCATGTGCTATGACAAATGGTGTTGGAAGACGAAAGATTGTCAGCAACATCCTTTTTCTATTTCTTTTCACCAGCTGTACTGTGTCGTTTTTCTCTAGCTAAGTCCGTCTCTTCTGCAGAGCATCTGTGCACAATGCGCAACCTAATTGATATCGCTGGAGCTGATTTTTCAGATGTTCCAGATCTGTTTCCCAGTCAATGATACCAGAATGTATGAGAATTGACTGTGAGGTAGTCTTACATTTGAAGAGTCCAAGTGCAGAACGATCAAACTACCAAAACCAACTTATTGAGTAAACTGAACTTTAAGTTTGAGATTGATCGTTATGTGGCTGAACCCTGTTTTTTTAAAGCCTTATTTTAAGAGATATTGATCGTTTTGCTGCAAAAAAAGGCTGCTACATAAAACTTTCGATGTTAACACAACGGGAGATGGAAAAATCTAAAAATCACAAAAAATGGAGTTTGATCGTTATGCACCTGTCCTCTTCATATATTCAGAGCATCCTTGAGCTTTTCTTCCATATCACGCAAACGTTTTTTAAATGAATCTCTATTATTCCTCTCACGCCTGGAATCAAGTTCTAGTTGATACCAAGTTTCATACAAATTCCTCAGATGCCGGTCTATATCCGCATTTTTAACAATAAGCTTACACGATTCCTTGTCTGTTCCAGATTGCTTCTCGTTCTTCTTACCAAATACCAAACCCACACCAAAATGATTTATCCATACCTGGAAAATTTCCTCCCTTGCTATCACGATGGCTTGGTTGATCGTTCTGTGACTTTCGCCTCTGAGGAACAACAGCCTAGCTAGAACACCAGAGCTTTTAGGGAGCTTAGAAACACCTAGTCTTTGCTATAGTGTTTCCAATGAGGAAGTACTTTCTTTTTGGTCTTTGTGCCAATGACCGATATGCTTCACCGGCCGTCTCATTCAGTGGCATAACTGATCTGAATCTTGTAGCTTGGGTAGAATCACTAGCTACTCTTCGAGTCACTGTAGCTATTGACGATCTTCGTCGGTAGAAGTAAGGCATTTACCCAGTTGGGAGAGTTTACTTCTGCTTTTTGAACCTTTTGGTCTGCACGAGAAAGTACATGTGCTTTTTTCCCTCATACTGATTGATATAATCACACCGACTAGAAAATTTTTTGCATACAATACATGCATTTCAAGGTTAAAATGACAATAAGATGCTCTTTTCATGTAAATCTGCAGTCCAAAACAGTGTGGTCACATCTATAAAAATGTCAAAATACACTTTACAAAATTGTTGCTGTAGAGCGTTTTTGACTTCATATTCGTGTTCTGTGACCCCTAAAACCCCCTAATCGATATATTATATGATCACATTGCGCCAGTTTAAGGCTGTAGATTTTCATGATATCTTATCTGGTTGCCATTTTTTCAAAATGGCGGCAGAGCCACAGTTTTGGCGGGAAAATTCTTAAACTCCACCAAAATACGTGTTAACAAAAGTGGAAATCCGTAATACATAGCCGCACTAATTTCTAAAAACTTTTTGAAAAATGGTACACCCTATTGACCAACGTAGCCTACCATGCGTAAAATGATCATTGGTGGAATTGACACGAAGGAAACGCCTTCTTTGCAAAAAGGGTTGCACGGAGAATCGCAGAACTTCCGCGATAACACAAATAACACCTGAACCAAAAGCTTGTAGCTCGAATATTATATATCACATGGCGGACGACTCCACCAGTGACGACGGCCATGATTCTAACTTCGTCCCACCATATACCAGACCACCCACCTGTGGCGATGCGTTCGATGGCACTTATGTGTGATCGATATGCCATCTCTGATCGAGCAGCCGCCGCTGTAGCATCTGTTGCATTGCACGACGTAGGTATGGTAATGGTTAGTGCTGATAAAACTGGTATTATTGATAGAAACAAAGTTAGGAGATCAAGAAGTAGAAATCGAAAAGAATTGCATGAGTCCAGGTCGGACGTTTTACACGGTTTGTAGTTTGATGGCAGAAAAGACAAGACACTAAAGATTGAAGTAAGCGATCATGGGGTGTCTCACAGAAGGTTTGTTGTTGAAGAGAATGTGTGTATTATCGCCGAACCTGGATCTCAGTATTTTGGCCACGTAAGTCCAAGCGCGGGAACAGCCAGAAGCATTGCGGACTCCATAATATCAGCAGTTCATGATATAGGAACATACACGAATTACCCTGCGGCATCTTTTTGGGTTTTTGGATAGCAGTACAACTGGTCCTCGTGGGTATTTCGGACAGATTGGAAAGGCTTTACTTACATGTGATAAAATGCCTACCCGACGATTTGAATCAATACCAAGTAATTTTCCTCATATAGGTCTGACCGATTTAAGCACGGACCAAAGATACCTCCGGGACATTTGTCATTGCGTTGGTACAGGAGAAATTCCAAGTTCACTCACTACAAGAAGTCCAGGTAAGCTTAATCACTCACGCTGGCTAACTGTGGGAATCGCATTCTGCGGTTTTAGGCTATAAAGTGACCACAGAACCCTCTGATAATTTAAGAACGTTGGCTACGTTTGTCATAAAGGTATATGCTCCTATGTGGTTCGAAAGAAAGTGCAATCCACTCTGTATCAGCGGTGCTGTTCATCTATGCCAAACCACCAGCAAATCTCGCTACCTCTCGGATAAACTAAAAGCCATTGTCGACCCTGTTATTGGATGAAATGGATTTTTGGCCACAGCAAAAACATACTTTTATCAATGCTGTCTGACAAAGAATCGCATGTGCGTGAGCTGAGAATACGGCGTATACTACTTGCATGAGAAACTCCCGTTTGCACTGAAATCCTGCGCTTCAAACTGCCAAAATTCAATTTTAATGCTGTCAGTTATATTGATATGATTAGCTGGCAAACCGATAACGACAAAACCGAACCTCCAACAACTATGAAAATGACAAAAGAAGAACTTAGGTTGTCCAAAAACATCAACACAAGCCAACCTTTCCTCAATTTTCCCTGCCACACGCAAGCAGTCGAGCGAGGTGTCAAGGTTGTCACGGAGGCCTCTGTTGCAGTATGTGGTGCAGCTAAACGCGATGGATTCACCAGAAGCCGGCTACAATCCAGGAAAGACACGCCGCTTCTCAATACAAACAAGATGTTAGGTTATGCTCTTAAAAGGTTTGCGTATCCTATATGTACTTGTAATTTTACTTGGAAATATTGATTTTCTGTGTAATTTACAATGATTCGCAGGAGGTAGTAAAGTCTAAAGATGTGTAATACAAATGCGTACAAATGTGTAAAAATTGAATTTTTAAAAATTTACGATTTTTTTTTTAAGTTTTAAACTTTGGTGTGGCACCCCAAGATTTTAATTTTTTTGGAAATTTATTTTGCATTGTGCTTACAATGTCAGTGCAAAACTTTTCCGCGCTCTTAATAAGCGATTAAAAAATAAAATTTTTGAAAATTTTCCTCTTTTTCTAATAGGCCTATTTTAACTTCTTTGGGGCACCCCAACATATAAATTATCCTGAGCTCTATCTTTATGCAAGGAACTCAGTTTGTATGGAAAGACGTAGTTTTTGTTTTCAAGAGTTTTTGTTTCAGAGTGAGTGTTTTTTCTTATTTACGCAGTTCAATTGTTTTCACTCTTACAATTTGACAGGAATAAGATGTAGCCTACTAACTTTACTGTCTTCTTAACAGAGTAATGAGCTAATCTCTTGCTCTTTAATAGATTTTTCTATAGGGCAAGTTTAAAATTTTAGGATGACGTCATCATGGCTTTTATGAGGTAACGATGATGCCATCATCATAAATAAATCTGATTTCCCTATTTGTTAGACTACACTTATTGATGAATTTCAAAAGATGTGATATTATTTTTTATTTTTTGGATGGATTCCATGCAATAACATTGCTATTGCTAGCCCGAATTTTTTCTATGTTTAAAATTTCAAACTTATTGAAAAGTATAGTAGTACAATATTGGCCGCATAATCACTAAATGTAAGCTCTAATTTTAATTATTCGTTCATGAAGTTTAAGGACTTAACCCAAGTTTACTCTTGAAGCAACACCCTAACTACTGTAGATTTGCAGTATTGACGAGGGTGCACACAACGCTGTAGTAAACGCATCAAACACAAATTGTTTGATGATTTTTGTGCATAAATTTAGTATTTGGTTATTAAGTTATGGTATCTGCTAAGTAACTCATCTATTACTTCTCCTAGGAATTTTACATCATCTCTCCTAAGTGCTACTTTATCATGTAATTTATTGCAAAGTTTGGTCTGAATGTGTTTCTTTATCAATACCGTGTATTCGTGCATTACATCAAATCACAATCGCAATCACATCACAAGGAAGATTTAGGAAAATATTAAATTTAGGTTAGGCCGACTGTTAAAAATCAAGTGCTGAAAAATAACACAAAAAATCACATAATAACCTGTAAAGGGATGGAATAACAAGGTGTCCATCTCATACGTGATAAAAATACAGTCTTTTTATTGTTTAAAACGTACTGTGACAATTGGAAGAAAAATACTCAAAACGTCCATTATATTTCAAATGATTCAACAATATTGCCCTTTAAATTCAAGTATGTTTATTCTGAATATATTTTGTAACCCAACACCAATTTTGTAGTTCTTCAAAAATACGCCATTTATTTGCCTGCTTCATGCATGCGCTCATCTTTTTTCTGTCTGCACTTTCAAGTAACTCAAAAAGATGTTTCTATGATTCAAAGTATTTAATGCAAGGCCATCGATAGATTTCTGCAAATGAAATCCAAAACTTTACATCATTTTCTACGCCCTGTCCGTCGGTATCGATTCGGACATTTGGATCAAATTCGTAAGGCGAGTTTGCATGTTTAGGTGCATGCATTGAACTAGTCATACCAGCACAGTATGGCTGATAGGTTGCTGTTCGGTCATTTATCATAGTTTTAGCAAACTCAACGGATGGGGCAAACATTGGAATATTCATCGCATATTGTTCAACAGATTTTCCATTTGTAATAGAATAAGGCACGATAACAACTCCAGCATATTCTGTCAAATCAGAAAGTTCGTATCTCCCTTTGTGGTAAGGTTGAACTTATCGTGTTGTGGTAACGGTCCATTGCTGTTTATTAAAAACTCATCCCATTTTTGAGACCACGTCAGGCCATCAATTGCTGATATTAAAGTCGCTGGAAGATAAATTGGATTGAGACCTGTGTAGTGTCGCATGTACTCAAGATGATATAGAGTATTGGCTCCTATGACATGATGTAAGGTAGAATTTAGAGACAATTCACAAAGATGATCAAAAAATTCTTGAGACGTTTCCTTTGTGCATCTGCATTGATCTGCAACATGCCACAATGCAAGTATAAGGGGCTTATGAAAGTGCATCCATTCTTCCCACATCGATGCTTCAAATCCAAAAATCAAAGCATCCACACCATGAAAATCAGCATTTTTGATCATGCGCCCACTCCCCCATTTGCAATCACGCATTTGTTTGCTTACTACTTTGCCTGGACACTGTTTGAAAGGATAATGATAGTTCTTTGTTGCTCTAGCGTTGATGTTCTTGTAATTACACAAAAATACTTGATGATTTGTTAATGAAATTTTATTTAATCGTTTTTCGATCAATGTTGCTGCACTAGCCATCACAGTGTTGTGGAAGGACATATCGTTTAAGCGAAGACTCTTTTCCGCAGGGCATGACAGTTGTGGTGGGTCTGTATTTTGCCAGTCAAGTTGCATCCAACAAAACGGTTCTTTCAAGCACATGAATGGTCGAGATGACAATTGGTCACGCGATGATGGCGGATATAACAAATGGTCACCAGCGCATGAAGACCAGTCATTTTTTTTGTAACAATGCTTTTCAACACATAACCATGGATTAAGTTGGTGTTTATTAATTCTAATTTTATCGGCATTTGATTTTGTAGTTACATCTTCTTGTGCAGTGGCTTGGTTTGGCAGAGTTTTGGTATTGTTAATTTTGCTGGCTGGTATCGAGGTTTTGTTTACTTGGAATTTACTTGGATATTTCTTTTTAACTTGTTTTGGATCACTTGGCATATTGCGACTCAATGGTTTGCCAATAATACTTCTATTGTATTCTTCATGATATGTTTTTATATTATAAATATTTCCAGTTTTATTTCCCGTGTGGTTATAAGCGCCAAAAGCCGATGAAGGAACTCTTAAGTCAAAAATCCAATTTGTCAATCCCAACCAAACACCGACAGATATCTACAAAATAAAAGTAAACTGCATTAAAATGCAGTAACTTAATAAAGTAAACAAATAAAATAAACTATAGGATCATCACTTGTTTAACTTAAAGTAGAAGAATGTACTTACCACCATGAGGCAATAAAAAATGGTCCTAAAATTCATTAAACTTTTTATTCCATCTATTTTCAATTTTGAAGCTTACAAATTTTGCAATATGTAAAGTGTCGATAATAATCTAAAACATTTAAAAAATATTAAAGCAATGACTTGTGTGTGTGAATGGTTCTTGTCACACCATTCTATACCATGTGGCTCACTACATGCCTTGCTGCAGTTTTGCAAAATGCTAACCTTTTTTCACTTAAAAGCTCATAATTTATTTTTATTAATTTCCCTCGAGTTTCTACACCTTCCATCTAGGAAATTTACTGCATTATAAAATAAGGTTGAAATATATAGATCCTTAGTTTGCATATTTATTATCTGGATTTTGCTGTAGCAAATCGAGTGTTTGACCAGTAAACACTTTAACATTGGATAATTTTTTCTATGAACCAGCTAACCGCAGCATTGTGATCCTTCTAGTACTCAGGCTGAGGGATTTTCTTTTAACCTTGTTTGGTAAGTTAATTATAAAAGAAGCAAAACAAAGTAATGACAGGGATTGAAATGGAACCCACGTCATCAAAATGACTATACTTTCCTAACCCTAACTCTCAAGCCGTTAGGCTAAGCAGCCGACAGAAAAACGTTCAATTAATTTACTTTTTAACGTGCATGAGATGATTTTAATCTTGTCTTTTGATTGGTTTTGATTTGATTGATTAACAAACTTCATCTGCTGCAGTGACCTGCAGATTACAAATACGCCTCTGGTTTTGATTGCTAAATGTTCCACAGCATGTTAGGACTATGAGAATACACGTCTGCTTGTTTTCTGTACTGTGATGGCTTCCTTGGATTGTCAAGCTGTTGAATCGAAAATAAAATCGGTGCATTTGATGAACCGATACAACGTGTTATAAAGCAATTGTATAGTTCACCAAGCCATAGCCCTGTAGGAATATATCTCTGGAGCTGTGTGCTGTTTTTAGCAGTCGTTCTTAACCGAAGGAGTACGCTCTCCTCGGTGGACGTCAACCACTTTTCATGGATGGTGCGAGCTTACAAACGATATTAAATGTTTTTGAATTAATTTTAATGTCGTAAACTGATTTTCTTTCCACTTGCATGTTTTAAAAACTGAGATTCACTGGAGGACTATATGCAGACGGAGCTTTTCTTGTCCTTGTTTTGCAATCTGGTTTCATTATACGGGTACGTCAAAGCAAAAAGAATAAGAACTTTGATGTGGTAACACTCATTGCGTTACTTATCGGAGAGCCTTAGCCCCCAATAAAGCAATAAAGGATGTCATGAACGGACTGAGTTATCAAGGTAGTCAACTTGACAAAAGCAAAGTACTTCATGAAAACCTGGAACTCTTACAGTCTGTTGGTTTTTCAACCTGTGTAAGGAGATGCAGTCTGATTGTGAACAATGTAGCCTATAATGTGGTACACTATTTACACGTATGATTGATGGCTGTCCATCAATACACAAAATATACAAACAATACACAAAGTTAGACCTTTTGTAACTTGCAGTTCTGTACGGGCAGAAAGTTTGAAGTGTTCATTCATTCCTTCTTAATTTTAATAACTAGAAAAGCATTTAGTGGGATTTGCATATTGACATTGCTAATCATGTAAACCTTCAAAATTTAAAAAGTTGGTTAACACTAGAATTACCAAGGTGTCCTATAGGAAACCGGGTCTTCTTTAATATGTAATTGCAGCTTCAGACTAAGAGCTTTTGTTCTGAAATTCCTTGACTTTTAACAAAATTTAGTTGACATTACCGTATTGCCCGAATTCCAAGGATATTTGTTCAAGAAATTATATCGTATTTTTGATGGTACACCCTAGAATTACCACGAATTAATAATGAATAGACACCAGAAAGTATTTTACGCTGTACAGGCTTAAAAAACATATTTTAAATCTAAATTTCTTTTGCTATCACCAGCTGCCTGTCGAAACTCACTCATCATAACGCAACAGCAAGTCTTTGATTTGTAACACAGCAACAGAAAGGTCTTTACGTTTACATTTCACACACTTTAGTACCTATGTAATGTACCAACCAAAAGCTAAAAAAACAGTCTGTTTGTTATCCACCATGCATTCTACGCCAGATGTGGACACCACTATGGCTGCCAAGGCAAAAAGCGATGTGTGATCGGTTTCTACAATGAGAACAAAGTCAGCGTCGACGTTTTTGATTAAATGGCTCGTTTGTACAATACGCGATCAGTTTCCTGGAGGTGGCAAACTGGCCATTACCTGAATAGGGAAACATGCTCGATATAGCGGCAATCAACGCATGTGCTCTTTTGATACATCAGTGGAATATCAATATTGATCAATTGAGGGTAAAATTTGACTCTTTGGCCTATTTTTCCTCGAGAAAATCAAAAGTTTGTCAATTTTGCTTTTTTTGCCCCACTTGACTATACATAAGTAATCTCTGAATCGCTGAGAATTAATGTGAAATTAAATTGCAGTTGTAGCAGGTAGAAACTATAAATCACTTTAAGTAATATCTTTCATAAAACTACCAGTATAAAATTTTAGCATCTACAAAGTAAACCATGCGTGTGTTTAACAAAAATAACAGGGGTTGAAAATGTGAAAAAATATACTTGACACTAATCCTTTTTATAAATGTAAGCGTGGGATCGATCACGGATCCAACAGCTCAAAAAACTTTCAGAACAGAATGGAGGTGAAACCTTAAGTAAACTGTGTTGCCGTTTAAAAGTCTCATGTGACATATTCAAAGTGTTTTACTATTATTTCTTAGATGAAGATTATATAAACAGTTTAGGGATTTGCATATCATAAGTGTGCTTTTAGTTGCTGGAAATACCCCATCTTGATTTTCTATGCAAAAACGTTACAAACTGAATTGTGTAGCATATAAAAAATAAGCAAATAAATGAATAAGCAGATGTATTATCCTTGAGAGAAATAAAAGAATTATTTCAACAAACTTTAAACTAAAAGTTTTTACTCTAAAATTATTGACACAAAAAAAATTATTTTAAGAAATTGAAAATGTTAGTTCTGCTACTTTCAAAAATGAAAAATAATTTTAATAAATCACAAAGCTTTCATTGCAAAAACCAACAACTAAAAATATTTTTTAACAAACTACAAACTTTTTAAGTTGCATGATTGACAAATTAAAACAAAAAATTAACTGACTAGGTGCAAACTTTTAAGTTCCATAATTTACAACTGAAAGAATAGTTTTAATAGACAACAAACTTATAAGTTCCATAACTTACAAACCGAAAAAAAAGTTTCAACGAATAGTAATCGGAAAGTTTTCCTCCGAAAAACATGCACATGAAAAATTATTTTCAGTCACAAATAGAGATGTAGGCCTACCGATACCAATATTTTGACCGATACCGATATCAATTTTTTAGGCCGATACCGATATTTTGGCCGATACTTTTGTGTTACAAAAAGAAGCAATATTGGTATTTGCAAGGAATTATACCAAGTGCTAAGTTTTACCTTATTTGCATAAAACTATTAAAAAAGCTTTGAATTGGCATAATGTAAATTATGTCAATTCTAAGGTGAAACTTAAAGTGCCCCTGACAGGTTGGATCCAAGTATAGTAACTTTTTAAAGCATTTCCTAGCGCAGAATTACACTTAGCAACCTTTTTAATCTTAACCTCGTAGCTCGACTGGTTAGGGCGTAATTTAATCAAACGACTGCTCCGCAGCGCCACCACAGGCGAAACTCCATATTTCACTGCTCTGGGACGACTTTGGTGGTATTACGTCATCCTAAGTGGACGTCGTTAGCAACGGATGAAACAAACGCTTCCTATATGCAATTGGTGGATCACAGTTTGGTCGGAGTTGGTACAAGCGGTTGCTTTTTTCGAAGATTTATTGTTTTTTGCAGTTTAATAAAACTGTACTGGATACGTTCCTACAAAACCTAAAATATACTTGAAGTGAAAAATGAAGAAATCGTACGAATCATCATTCATATTTAATTCATCATCATTATTCAAAAATAAATAAAAGTTCTCTCTCTTTCTCATAATGTGCCTTCAGTCATAGGCGTAGCCCGGGGGGCGAAAGGGGCCATGGCCCCCTCAAATTTTCAAAGTTTGGATCCGAAGTTAAACACTTTGTTGAAAATATATTACAATTTGTAGAAATTTAAAGCGTTTTCCAAGACATCTGGCTATTAACCCTTAGAAGGTTGGGCTCTCTGGAGTCTTGCTCAGTTTGGGGGGGGGCTGTCGATTCTTCTTATGCTTTAGGAGTGATATCTCTGTTATTTTTTAAAGCACGGTTTCAAAACTTGGGATTCACTTTGTAAAATTTTTCATGCTGAGCATATCCGAAAATTAAAACTATATGAGTTTTAGAACTGCTCATATACGTTGAAATGTTGAGGTGACTTAGGACGTTTGGTTTATTTGGTATTTTTTGGTAGAGTAACGAAGAACATGCATTGCAATGTTGTGATTAATTTTTTTTTACATAATCTCAATTTGAATCATTTGATTAACGAATCATTTGATTAACGAGGCCAAATTAATTACTTTCATCCAGCTGGTGGGAAAATTTTGATCAATAGAATATGAAATATTTCAGAGGATGTGCTGAGAAATGCCTTATATCTCTCAATTTATAACCTTTATTCGCTCAAAATTTCAGCTCAATAGAGGTGAATAAAAGTTAGGAAAAGTCAAGAAGTCTCATAATCGCAGCCTCAGTGGTTTTAGAGATACAAATATTGATACAAAAAAGTTGAATTGACAGCCCCCCCCCCAACCTTCAAAGGGTTAACACCCCCAATGACTTGTTTTAGACACACAGAAAGACACCAATAAACTTTGCAAATCGGAAATCGTGCAAAATTTACTCGATTTAAGTTTCTTTTAACTAATTTGTGGAAGCAATTTCAGAATGGCTTACTCTGTTGGGTTTTTGTGTAGCTGAGTTTTTGGTGTTCTATAATTTTAGACACAGATTTTGTCCGTTCGTGTGTAAGAGCTACCTTTAAAAAGTTAATAGCTGTTTATCTGCTAATAAATTTCATATAAATATTACACTAAAGGTGTTTCCGGAAAGCGCTATAATCCATCATTTTAGTGCAATTTTGCAAAAATTTTTCGGGGGAGCATGCCCCCGGACCCCCCTAGAATACGAATGCCTTCGGCACGCTCTAACCCCACCAGTTTTGTTGCTTCCCTTGCTCAAGCCACGAAGATACACCACTGCACACCAGGTGGTGATGTCTTGACTTAAATCAAACACTTTCTCGTTCTCTTTAACTCATCAAATATTTGGCCCACCCCAAAAATTTTTCCTGGCTACGCCATTGCCTTCAGTTGGCCATTGAAATCCGGTGTAACGGCCATCTGGATCTGGAAAATTGTTTCGGATTCGCCAAACAATGCATGACGGCATCACAATCCGATTGTTGCTTCCGAGAGCATCTTCTTGTAGTATACACTCTAACACATGCCTGTAGGCATTTTTACTTGAGTGGTATTAACAAAATCATCTTCAGTGAAGTGAACATATACGACTAGTTTTGTATGGCCCATCCCACTTTCGAACACTTGAAGAAAACTTTGACAATTTTCTTCTCAGTACCTTGATTTGTGGGAAAGTGAGAAAAGAAAGCACACGGTCTTTGTCACTGACAATGTCACATAAACACTTAAACAGCAATTTGTAGGCATTGCCTCAACCATAAATTAAAGGTGCTGTTTGTGAGATACTGTTGTTACACTGCAAATGGCTATAGCCAGATTAGGACAAATAAAAAAGCATGAAAATTGTAGCCCTATGAAACTGCAATTTCAATTGAATTGAGATGTTGTTTGATAAAAGTAAACTTAACCTATTTGATCGAAACCTGATAGTAATAGCCTAATAAGTTCCTTTTTCATTTCGGTAATTCTTAATTTGCGCATGCTTTAGAGTTAGACCAACAGAGCCCCACACATTCACGTTTTGCAGTAGCCGTACCATACTTTACCAAGTCATCACAGAGAAAGAATGCATCCTTCCCGCTTACTGTGACGTCACAGCGGTGTTGCCGTTTTTATTTTCGCAATTGAATGAGTGCCAGATTCGCCGATGTCAACGAAAGTTTGCAAGCGTGTAACTTAGTAGCCTGTTGATATTTTTTACGATTTTCTGGTCAGGGAAGTTTGTTAGTGTCATCTTTTTGGTATCTTAGGTAAATTCAGCGAATTTATTTACCTGTCAGAGGCACTTTAAAGTACAAGAGCACAAGATCAAAAGTAAAACCACAAGATCTTGTGCTAAAACACAAGTCGTGGCACCACCGTTGTCCGCGACTGACAGTGACAAATTAGTCTAAAACCAAAAAATCCCCTAAATTCAAAATTAGTTGTGTTTAAGTTTGGCGCTTACAATAAATAAATTCCAAAATACGCCACAAAACCAACCAACATTGGGAATTTATAGAGGAGCAAGGAGTACTTCAAATGGGATACACTAGGTGCCCAAGGGGCATTGTTACGTCATTATGAGTGACAATGGACGGATTTGGAAGTCCTTGGCACTGAAAGTGAAGAGTGCAACCTAAGGGCGGTATAGGCATTTTAACATACTGATATCCCATTGAACCACGAACCATCAACCAATCAGAAACTACGCTGTTCATGACGTCATCAAGGTTGCGTTTCTCGGAACAAAGGAAAAAATGCAACTTTCCACCACTGTTATTGCTCTTGTTTGTTGTGTAATTACCAAAAAAGTTTAAAGTAATAATCAACTCTCTGGCTGAATGCTGAAATGGTCACAATTGGACGGACAACCTAACATCTCGTGGTTCGGGTTCGTTCAATTGAATATCAGTAGCCTATGTTTAAGTTTCTACCCCTAAGAGCGCTTGTCGTTTGGTTGAGAAGCTTTTGCTAGGTCAATACTATCCAGGTAGCAAAATTGTATAATTTTGCATCGTTTTTACGTTGCTAAACGTTTAAAAACCCCACACAACTTGGTTGTTTTTAGTAAATTCGTTCTATCTATGATGTATCGTATCTATATACCGTATCTATGATCTACGTTTTTTATAGTTTTTCCATCCCTTGTCGCCTATTTCTGCCGCATTGAATGCTTAACGTTTTGCATATTGCTAGTTTTGCATGATGATGTAATAAAAGCGTTTGTTCTAGCTTTCACCGACAAAGCATTTGTGTAATCATCCTCATTATTGAATTCTATTTGAATTTTCAACTGTTTGCCATTACTTGCTCAAGCTAGGTCAAATTATAGTATTCGATAGTTGCAAAACATTGAAGAAAAGAAAAAAATAAAATAACATGGAGGTCATAAACATTTTATCTAATTAATACCATATCGTCAGACTAATAAAATAATGGCGTAACTCATTTTTTTCTTGTTTTGAGATAATCGAAAAAAACTGTCTACACAGTTGTTTTTATCATATTTATTGTACAGTTAAACGAAAATAGCATGTCGATACAAGTACAATGAGCATGTATACTTTGATTTGCTTCATTTTGCGTCCCATAATGTGCTGGGATGACTTAGGCCATTTTCCGAATGCACAGACATGACTTAGGCCATTTGATATTTTGAGTTTATCAATATGAATTTTTTAACGGTGACACAATAACAGTAATAATACGACTAGAATTAACAGGAAAATCCCTAATAGCAACTCCAATCTAACGATAGGAGTTATATTTCATGCCAGACTGTATATTTCGCCCAAAAACAGTTCAGAGTTGGCAAGACAAGCTGAATAAATTATTATCAGTGATGAGGCAAATTATCAAAAAAGGAGTGTCACCCTGTTGGCATAACAGGTTTCATAGATTGGAGATCATTGTATTTCCTCAATTTGATTGGAAGATGGCTTAAAAACATAGGTATCCATGTAGTGTCACCTAAGTTTGGTTGTGACCGCTGTGGCAGATCCTCCCACTGCGGTCTCACATAATGGGACCTTGTACAATACCTTTCCACTGCTTTCATGATTCAGGCCTCTAAGATCATGAACTGTGGGAGCTCCAGCTTTTTTTCCAGGCCTGATACTCAACAAGCATCATCCATCGATTTTCATAAAATCACTGTGTTGCATCCTCTGTACATTGTTGGGATGCGGTCTGATCCTGGCATTCTGGATGATAATTTCGTAGTCTCTCGTCCTAAAAATGTCGTTTACCAATTTTCGCTCGATATTACTGTGCATGCTATCGCACTCCATTTGAGTGTGACCAGCCACGAGGTACTTCTGAGTAATAGCGATGCCATGCTTCCATTCAAGCACACAGTAGGCACTAGAGACATTATAGAGTTTCTATTTTAATATCCACACCCATCACTCAAAATAACTATCTCCTCCAGACTGGCTTCCAGAAATTACCCGTTCGAAATGACTAAACTGCAAGAAAGCGAATACTCCACTGCCTAAACCACCTTCAGTTTCATTCCAAACAGAACAATAAGCATCTTTTGATTCAAGATTGAATAGTGTAAAATTGTGCACCTGCAGCTTGGTTTTATAGTACATACTTCTTGCCTTAGTTTTGGGACACAGAAGTACAGCCTGTAAATCCATTGTCCATACGGATTTTACTGTGCTAGCGGATTCTTTGTCTTTCATCTTCTTATCTCTAGCTTCATTCTTCAAATTGATCTGGTTATCGTATTGTTCCTTGGTAATATTCCCGTGTTTGAATGAAACACACACGTCGCACTGATTCCTACGTGGTATGAACAGAGCACCCGGCAGCCAGTTGCAACCAGTTTCCCTGAAGCTGTACGTTTCGATCTTATTGGACCGCAGTGGACGTGAAGCTGGCCAAGAGTGTGTGCGTAGCCCTCGCGTAGTTACGACCACCTTAAACAACCATACAAGCGAATGGCCTTTGTCTCAATTTGGACTTGGACCAAACAAAGCCCAATGGCGATGATATCACTGGTAATGGGGGCAGGCTTGGTAGAGTTGGAAGCCTCCAGCCTGGTTTCACACATTGGCGGTAGATCTATGATGATCGTCTCCCAGTGCCTTTTGCCCACGTCTTTTTCCATCATAGACTGGGCCTCCAAAGCCACATACGACATCACCATCCAAAGCCAAATTCAATTTGAAGACAAACCAATACTCGGACACGAACTGGAGCCAACGATGAAGACGGAGAAGTTCTCAATATGAAATACTTCACTAAAATAGGCTGTGCTCAATGATCATATTCTTAATGATTCAGCAAGCTCTTTGTATTGTCGATGAAGTTGGATTATGGTAATTCCACGGTACAAGAATTTCTTCTTTCTGTACGTTGTGATCTTTCTGCAGTCATGGGCATGTACAGTAATGCACACTACATGTAGGCCTAATGGGAATCTACAGTAGGCAATTCAATGGGAAATCTCGACAAAAGTGATTTTCCTTTTTTTTTTTATTTTAGCACATTTACCTACACTTAAAAGTCAATTCAAATGTATTTAAATCTATGTTTTCCTATATTCTCCTCCCATGTCAGTGAAACTCAAGAATGATGGCGATGAACCAGCAACGAGCTTATAAAGTTGCTAAGTGTGATATTAAGCTGAGAATTAATTAAGTATCCAACAATGGCCTTCTACAAAAACCTGCCATGGGTGCGAGAAGACTTCGAGAAACGGTGTATTGAGAAGATCTGACCTGTATCACAGTGTGAGGTGATAAGTCGCACAACCAGAGTGCTAGAAAAATGAAGCTTCTCAAAGGAAAAGAAAGAAAACAGATTGATTTAAGTAGGGTAGCTACTTGGAAATGGCCAAGATTACGATACATAGAATAGAAAAAACATGATTATTTTGTGCTAAATTAATTGTCTAGACTTGTGATGAAGTGGAAGCTTTATTTCTGTACAATTTAGATCGTCGTCTTCTGACCATCTGCTCTGTTGAAGGAAAGCTTTACTTTCAGCCAACGATTAAAGAGATTTGTAAAATGGCCTAAGTCATGCGTTTGAGTTAGGCCATTTGACATTTTTACAAAAATACCACTTTCTCGTTAACGTAGGCCTTAGAAAATTATGTGGCAGATGCGCTATATTTTAGGGACCTATAAAACACTAATATCTCAATTTCGTTAAAAAGTGAGTTACGCCATTATTTTATTAGTCTGACGATATGTAAAATTTCGTTCGTTTTGGTCCAGTTGTGCTGAAGAGTTCTAATGAACGAAAACCGGTTCCACGACATAAATTAAAAATTATATTTTATTGAAATAGTATTGTGAGTGTTTGCCTGTACAAATGTTTTAAGGTTCAGACTTTAGGAAAAAAAGCTATTGATTTATTTTCTTGGTGATTGCTTTCTGTATTAGGTAGATCGCCCATTTGAGGAAGTGTCATTGTACCAGATCACCTTTTCCAGTTAGTTTTTCCCATTTTTGTCATAAGTTTAGGTAACAATTTGTGGTAGTTTGCGTTAGGTTTGCTGATTTTTTCTAGTTGTCAGAATGTAGAAGTATATGTTGCAACAATTTGTTCTATAGCTGTTCATTTGGGTGTTCTCATTGCATAATGGGAATATTGATTGTTTAGCTGGTATTAGCATCATCTAAAATAAAAAAGGAAACTTTATTCGTACCAACAAACCATAACAAACTTAGAGTAACGTTGTTTTGAAAAAGCTATTATTCTTATAAGCTTTAAATGACATCATACAACCAAAATTTAATTTTCAGGTAAGTTATATTTATCAAAATTACTATCAATGATCACCTAAAACCACTGTTTCAATGATCTTTATCAAGCAAATGCTTAGCTAAATTATGAACCTGACAAGCTACACTGATCTAAACTGAACTAATGTAAATGTAAAATTCAGCATTTTTATATGCTGAAACAGTATTGCATTCATATTTTATAAATCCATTTTCTATTTAGAAAATATCAATATAATGCGGTTTGAACATAGCTGAAATTTAGCACGGACAAAACGACTGATTTTATGACTTTTATACAAACAAGGACAGAAGAGAAGTAATCTAATTGCAAACCCGCGCATGTTTACACCGTCTTGCGATGTTGAATCTACGTCGAAACGATTGTTTAAACGCCACCCTGCTTCTTCAGCTGGTCTACATTTGTTAATAAAGCGTAGGAGTTGCTGTTCTAAGAACCGAGGTCACAAGATCGTAATCCAAATTGGTGTGACGCGCGTTCAGAAATCTCATTACTGCATGTAATTGATGAAGTATTGTTCTTTTAGACAAGCAACGAGCTTATGTTTGAGCGTGGGAAAAGTTATTATTTTGCATAAAAAATATGGATTCAAATTGAGATTATGTAAAAAAAGTTTAGCACAACATTGCAATACATGTTCTTCATTACTCTACCAAAAAATAATGTGTAAACTCAGGCTACAATTGCTTTAATCGCAAAATAATCCAAAAGTCATAAGTTACCTCAACATTTAAAAGCATATGAGCAGTTCTAAAATTCACATAGTTTTAATTTTCGGATATGCTCAGCGTAAATAATTTTACAAAGTGAATCCCAATTTTTAAAACCGTGCCTTAAAAAATAACAGAGATATCACTCCAAAGCATAAGAAGAATCGACAGCCCCCCCTCCCTTCTCAAACTCCAAACTGAGCTAGACTCCAGGAGCCCAACCTTCTAAGTGTTAAGTGATACTTGATCATGTATTTTATTGCAAAGTTTGGTCTGAAAGTGCTTCTTTGTCAGTATCGTGCATTGTTTTTTTTTTGTACTTAAACAAATAATTTGTTGATTTTCATCCAGTTATCAATTTTCACCAATCGTTTATTCATTGCTACTTCTAATCAATGAATTTTTTTCAGGTGACAATCAAAGATTTGTGTCATCTGCAAACACAGTTGTTTCAAACGTCAATATGATAGGAAGGTCATTTATATAAATGAGAAATAAAAGTGGACCAAAATTTGAACCGTGAAAATTTCCGCAAAATACAGCCCGTATAGTTTGTTTTATGTGCAAGAGAGGTTACGTTTGCGAAAAATGCTATGATAGTTTGATAAGTGAATAACAAACTTGCTTCAGATAACACAATTTGGGTAGAGAGGTAACTCTTTTAAACCATAAACAGACATAACTTAGCAACAACACTACATTTACCATTATAAAAACAAAAAACAAAAAGTTAACGTTTTCGGCTAGTTATATGGCCCTTTTCAAGCCTATAAGAAAAAATACATTCGAAAAGATATGCTAAAAAATCATACAGTATCACAGCAAAAAAATATGGTCAAATCTAAACATTTGAGAAACTGCCTCGCTCACATAAAATGATAACTGAAAATTACACAGTACATTGGTCCAATATTTGAGAGGTAAAAATTAATTAATTGTTCAGAAAAGGAATCAGGCAGATTACGCAAGATGATTGAATTATCACGTCTTGTGCTTCTCGCATTTGCTTTGTTTGTGCCACTATCTCGTGTTGTGCTTCTGTCCATCTTGCGTAATCTGCCTGATTCCTTTTCTGTACAATTAAATAATTGTTACCTCTGAAATAATTGACCCGTTGTGCTGTGTAATCTTCAGTTATCATTTTGTATGAGCGAGGCAGTTTTTCAAATGTTTAAATTTGACCATGTTTTTTGCTGTGATACTGTATGATTCTTTAGCATTTCTTTTATAATGTATTTTTCTTATAGGCTTGAAAAGGGCTGTATGACAACCGAAAACGTTCGCTTTTTGTTTTTTGTTTTTATAATGTTAAATGTAGTGTTGGTGCTAAGTTATGTCCTTTTATGCTTCAGATAAGATTTAGAATAGAGTAGTTGTTTCTGGCAATTTTTGAACGACATTTACTTTTTAGAATGCCAAAATAATATTTTTTTCTAAAATTAAAAAGTAGTTGGTAACACCTTCCACTTGTCGGATACCACAGCCGAATTGGCGATCTCCCACTTCTGTGAATTACTGTGTTTCATATTTACATCTGATGTATGTGATGTAATTATTTTATCACATTACATCGAATTACATCACATTACATCATGTTACATCACAACATCACAATACATTGCATTACATCACATAACATTACATTACATTGCATCGCTGCATTAATGTTAAGATTTTGGATTTAGATCAAAAAATATCTGCATCAACTCGGCAAGTTGTGAAGGCTTCAGTCCGAGTTGAGAAACTCCAAAGTTTGTTCCATATAAACAACCGAAGTCTACTAGATAGCCTTTAAAACAAGCTCTGCAGTCGAACTAAGAATGTTGACACTAACAAAAAACGACTCATTTTATTTCCCAGAGATGGCATTATACACTAACGCATAAAAATATAAACAACATCATCAGAAAGGGAAGATTTAGGAAAATATTAATTTTAGGTTAGGCCGACTGTTAAAAATCAAGTGCTGAAAAATAACACAAAGAGTCAAGTATTAGCCTACAAAAGGATGGAATAACAACGTATCCATCTCATCAAAAATTAAGTCATTTTTATTGTTTAAAACGTACTGTCACAATTGGAAGAAAAATACTTAAAACGTCCATTATATTTTCAAATGATTCAACAATATTGCCCGTTAAATTCAAACCTCTTTATTCTGTATATATTTAGTAACCCAACACCAATTTTGTAGTTCTTCAAAAATACGCCATTTATTTGCCTGCTTCATGCATGCGCTCATCTTTTTTCTGTCTGCAGTTTCAAGTAACTCAAAAAGATGTTTCCATGATTCAAAGTATTTTATGCAAGGCCATCGATAAATTTCTGCAAATGAAATCCAAAACTTTACGTCGTTTTCTACGCCCTGTCCGTCGGTGTCGATTCGGACATTTGGATCAAATTCGTAAGGCGAGTTTGCATGTTTAGGTGGATGCATTGAACTAGTCATACCAGCACAGTATGGGTTATAGGTTGCTGTTCGGTCATTTATCATAGTTTTGGCAAACTCAACGGATGGGGCAAACATTGGAATATTCATCGCATATTGTTCAACAGATTTTCCATTTGTAATAGAATAAGGGACTACAACAACACCAGCATATTCTGTCAAATCAGAAAGTTCATATCTTCCTTTGTGTCTGGGATGAACTAATTTGAACTTATCGTGTTGTGGTAACGGTCTATTGCTGTTCATTAAAAACTCGTTTTGCTTTTGGCACCACGTCAGGCCATCAATTGCTGATATTAAAGTCGCTGGAAGATAAATCGGATTGAGACCTGTGTAGTGTCGCATGTACTCAAGATGATACAGAGTATTGGCTCCTATGACATGATGTAAGGTAGAATTTAGAGCCAATTCACGAAGATGGTCAAACAATTGTTGAGACGTTTCCTCTGTGCATCTGCATTGATCTGCAACATGCCACAATGCAAGTATAAGGGGTTTGTGAAGGTGCATCCATTCTTCCCACATCGATGCTTCAAATCCAAAAATCAAAGCATCTACACCATGAAAATCTGCATCCTTGACCATTACCCCACTCCCCCATTTGCAATCACGTATTTGTTTGCTAACTACTTTGCCTGGACACTCTTTGAAATGATAATAATAGTTCTTTGTTGCTCTGGCGGTGATGTTTTTGAAACTACACAAAAATACTTGATGATTTGTTGATGAAATTTTATTTAATCGTTTTTCGATCAATGTTGCTGCACTAGCCATCACAGTGTCGTGGAAGGACATATCGTATAATCGAAGACTCTTTTCCACAGGGCATGACAGTTGTGGTGGATCTGTATTTTGCCAGTCAAGTTGCATCCAACAAAACGGTTCTTTCAAACACATGAATGGTCGAGATAACAATTGGTCACGTGATGATGGCGGATATAACAAATGGTCACCAGCGCATGAAGACCAATCGTTGTTTTCTTTGTAACAATGCTTTTCAACACTCAACCATGGATTAAGTTGGTGTTTATTAATTTTAATTTTATCAGCTTTTGATTTCGTAGTTACATCTTCTTGTGCAGTAGCTTGGTTTGACAAAGTTTTGGTAGTGTTAATTTTGCTGGCTGGTAACGAGGTTTTGTTTACGTGGAATTTATTTGGATGTTTCTTTTTAACTTGTTTCGGATCAGTTGAGCTATTGAGATTCAATTGTTTTCCAATAATGTTTCTATTGTATTGTTCATGAAGTGTTTTCATATTATAAATGTTTCTAGCTTTATTTCCCTTATTGTGATTAACGCCAAAAGCCGATGAAGGAACTCTTGAGTCAAAAATCCAATTTGCCAATCCCAACCAGACACCAACAGATATCTACAAAATAAAAGTAAAAATGCAGTAACTTAATAAATTAAAATAATAAAATTAAATGAATAGTTGAAAATGAGAAGAGCCCAAGTCCACATTTTTGGCAAAATGAGTTATACCCACCATCGTAATACTAACTCTAAGCGCTACCATATGAGCAAAAGAAAGGTCCAAATCCACGCTTTGAAACGTGTTATCGAAGGCAAATAAATTTGTATGATTAGAAGAATGGCCCAAGTCCAGGACTTCGGCCATTCTTTCATACATATTAGATATTCTTCCGCTCAAACGGAGACACTAGCTATCGACTTTCAACAAAATATACCTTTTCCTCACCTTCCTGTTGGAGAAATTTTTTACATGCGGCAAATTGTTTACACTTTTGCGTATACAGCGCAAAAACGAAAACATCTACGATGTACATGTGGCCAGAAACTGTTGCAAAGCGAAGAGCAAATGAAGTAGTTTCGTGCCTTCATCATTATCTCCAAAATAAAGTTTTACCCGGAGTCAATAAGGTAAACGTTTATTCTGACGGTTGCAGGGGCCAAAACCATAACCACACTGCAGTGCAGTTTTTTCATACACTGGTAAAAAACGGAGATTTTGATGCTATTGATCATAATCTGCCACTAAGGGGTCACAGTTTTCTGCCATGTGACCGGCATTTTGCTACGATTGAGAAAATAAAGCGGCGGAGAGAGAAGATGGAATGGTAGGTATGATGGATGGATCAACATGGTTGAAGAACAGTTTGAAGTGGTTCGAGTTACCCAAGATTTGATAAAAGACTATCGTGGACACTTGGCGCAATATTTCAAAAAAGCGACTAAACGGAAACTGAGAAGTATTTCGTGTCAGAATATAAAAGCTTCCGTTTCAGGAAGGAGCATTCGTCTGAAATTGACGTTTCAAAGAATATAATTGGACTCGTTCGAACTAAATTTCGGATCCTTAAGCCTAACGCTCTTCCTACATTAGAAGCTAGTCGGTGCTATACTAGCCAAGTAGGCTACCGATTAAGGCTGCGAAGAAGCAAGATGTTATCAAACTGAAAAAATACTTGCGCCAAGAGACATGATAGACCAACTCGTTACAACGAAAGATGCATTCTTTGATGCACAAAACTTAGACTATGAAAACTAATTATAAGGGGGTCTGACACATTTAACCTTAAATAAACGTAAAGTTTGTTAAGGGATCCACGTAAAGCAGATACTTATGCGTCGTAAATTTAAGAAAAAAATAGGTTGAATACTTTAACATATTAACGTCCACCTTGTAGAGTTCCGTACAAGTCAATTCAAAGAGAAACAAGAATTTATTTGCTAAACTTCCATGTTATCAACTACACCATTAATAGTTTTCAAAGTTTTCATGTCCAGCTTGAAATTATCTTGTTGCAGATCGTGATTTCGGGTATTAAACCCTCGTCAGTACAACTATATAAACAGCATAGGCCTAGTACAGTAAAATTTACAGCAGTTCACTTTAGAAAATGACAAAATTGTTATGTGGTTGCCAAAAAGCGAATTAGTCTGCGAAATTAGTCTACGAGCAGTAATAATGACAATTTTTATGCAAATTATGAAGGTAATTGAGTCAAACAATGTTCAAAGAAAATACATTCAAAGCATTCAGGGAAGTATTTAAACTCTAACAACAAAAATGGGGGTCAGTCAAGCTGACATACGCCCAACTCTTGGACCAGTCAAGCCGGTATCTCTTCTTTTATTGTTGCACTTGATTCCAAGCATTGACTGCCTCGTGTATGAAAAGTTTCCAGGATTCTCTGTTGTTTGCTTTGTGTATTAGGTGTATGTTGGTGTTAGTTTTGTCGGTTTGTTGGTTTAAGTATGTTAATCTTTGTCTGCCTTGGGCACGCTTCCCTTCAATTTTGCCTGTGAGAGAGAGATGTTCTAACTTTCCTTTTCGCAGCACGTGTCCTAAAAATTGAAGTTGTTTTTCTTTGATATTTTTTAGAAGATTGTTTGTTTGTTTGACTTGATTTAAAACAGTTTGGTTGCTTTTTCTGTCAGTCCAGGAAATCCTCTGCAATTTTCGGAATGCCCACATTTCAAACCCATTTATTCTTTTATTAATTGATTTGGTAATTGTCCAGGTTTCTAAATTATATTTAAAAATTGGATAAATGTAACACTTCAATACTCTGAATCTGGTTGCGAAAGATATGCTCTTGTTGCATAATATTGTTTTCATTTGCTGGAAAGAGGCTTTTGCTTGAGCAATACGTATATTGAACTCTTTATCATCTTTGGCGTCCCAGTTTATTGTTGTTCCAAGATATGGAAAGCTTTTTACTTGTTTTATAGTTGTTCCGTTCATTTTAATTTGACAAATTGGAATTTCATTTTCTTTTTTCTTTGTGATTACCATCGTTTCCGTTTTCTTTTCATTCATTTCCATTCCAAATTCTTTACTTCTTTCATTTACTTTGTTCAACAAATTTTGTAGTTTTGCTTCCGAATCAGCCACCAAGACAGTGTCATCAGCATACCTCAGGTTATTAAAGTTACTTCCCCCAACATTTACGCCAGCTTCATCATCAAGACATCGGAGGATGATCTCACTGTATAATGAAAAAAGGCTTGGAGAGAGCACGCATCCCTGTCTAACTCCTCTCTTGATGGATATCGAATCGCTGATATTGTGATTTATCTTTATTGCTGCAATTTGATCAAAGTAAAGGTTTTGAATAATACGTAGATCCTTGTCGTCAATTCCAATGTTATCTAGCATCTCCAGTAATTTGGTATGTTTTACTCGGTCGAAAGCTTTCTTATAATCAATGAATGCGATGTACAGATCTTTCTTCATTTCAATTGATCTTTGAGCGATATTTTTTAATACAAATACAGCATTTCTTATGCCGCGGTCTGGCATGAATCCGTACTGTTCTTCAGCAATTTCATCGTTGATTTTGTTCTTGATTCGGTTCATGACAATGCGTCGTAAAATTTTTGTAATATGTGATGTCAAGCTGATTGTGCGGTGATTTTCACATTCCTTTGCTCCCGGTTTTTTAGGTAATGCGATAAAAATTAATTTGTTCATGTCGGTAGGCATCTCTCCTGAATCATATATGTTATTGAAGAGTTCATGCAATGCATCCACACCTACATGTTCCAGTGTTTTTAGCATCTCAGTACTGATCTCATCTGGTCCCACAGCCTTATTCAATTTAGTTTGTTTTATGGCATGTTCAATTTCACTTTTTAGATTATTTGGTCCTGACATTGGTTCACTGAATTTGAAAGGTTTTACAGTTCGATCTGGATCGTCATATAAATCAGATAAATACTCTTGCCACCTTTTCTGTATTTCATTTTCTTCCATTAGTATTTCACCTGTTTTACTCTTCAAAAATCCTGACTTTGACGTAGACTTGTGCTTTGCAGTTAACGTTTTGATTCGTTGATGTGTTTCTCTTGGGCTGAGATTATACAATTTTTCAATTGATGCGCACTCGTCATTCAAGTATTTTTCACAGGCTTTGTTACATGCTTTCTTTATTTGTTTGTTCAACTTTTGGTATTCACTTTTATTGTGTTTCTTTTGCCTTCTTTCTTCCATCATTTCTAAGATTTCTTCTGTCATCCAGTTTTTATGTCGTTGGTAATTTATTTTAGGAACTATTTCATTGGCTTTATTAATCGAATCTTTGATAATGTTAAAATGTTCTTCCGTGGTCGTCGTTTCAGTTTTGTTTTCGGTATTACTAATTGTCATTTGCATTGTGAAAGCTTGTTGGAATTTCTCTTTAATGGTTTTGTCTTCTTTACATGCGTTCCAGTTGAAGTGAATAGTTCTTTTTTTCCTTTTCAGTTTTTGTAGTCGTAATCTGAATTTTGCAACAACAGGATTGTGATCACTATCGCAGTCTGCCGATGGGAATGCATTTATATCTAAAATCGATGTTCTAAATTTCTGTGGTACGATGACGTAGTCAATTTGATTACGTGTTTGGTCATTTGGGCTTTTCCACGTCCAAAGTTTCCTGGGGTGTTTTTCGAAGCAAGTGTTTGTTATGCATAATTTATTTTCTTGGCACCATTCAATTAAGGTTGTCCCTCTTTCATTTTGTTGACCGAGTCCGAATTTTCCTATACACTTTTGATCGGTATCGATTTTGCCGACTTTCGCATTAAAGTCTCCCATAATTATTTCCAACTCATTATGTTTACATGCTTTCAAGACTTCATTCAGATCGTCGTAGAAACAAGTGATCTCCTCATCTGTGGAATCTGAAGTTGGCGCATAAACTCGTATTATACAGAGATTTTGGTGTACATTTTTTATTTTAACCATCAAAATTCTGTCAGAAACCGCACAGAATCCCATAATATTGTTTGCAAATTCAGGATTAATTATAACTCCTACTCCCCTTGAGTGCTTATTGTTTCCAGAATACATAATTGTGTAGCCATCTTCATTTATTCGTCCGCTGTTATTCCACCTCATCTCTGATATCCCTAAGATTTTGATATCCATTCTTTTCATTTCTTTAATGATGTTGTCTAATTTTCCTTTCTGATACAATGTTCGGACGTTCCATGTTGCAATCTTAAAAGTTTTCTTCTTCCATTGTTTTCGAATATTTTGCTTCTGTTGTTGGTTTGCAGTAGCTTTTTGACGGTCCGGTCTGACCTGCAAACCATCAGAATTCGGACCGAGCGAGGAACCTTCCTTTGAGGGATAGGCCCCCTTCACGCTGTTTAGCTTTATTCTTTCATGTAAACTTTTCATCGAGGTATATGTGGCCAAGAGTTTACTGCAGTAGGTCGGCCAGTCCTTATCTACAGTGCCCCACCATCTTGGCTGCTTCGGGTTAATCCTCAGCATTACTAGTTCCGCCACGTATAGAGGCGATGGTGTTGGACTTCAGGAACCGGTAGTCAAGCCGGTATATGAAAACTAAAGAGTTACTTTTTACACAAACTGCTTTTATCTTATGCAATGAACTGAAAAACTGCTTTTACTGTACATAACAAAAGTATCAGATTTCTTTCATGATGAATGTATTTTGATATGACAATGGGGCAAGGTCAGTGGCGTACCTAGCGAGAGCGCCTCTCCCTGCGTGGATTTTGCCACTGCATCTTCAGCTAAGAAATGCTCAGTTTTTTGTCCCAAAAAAGTTGTTTTTCAAAACAAAAAAGTTCTTCAACCTCGAGAGGGGTCCCTTAAACGTGGGGCTGTTTAGGTGCGGCCTCCCCTGCGACTGCAGGTATTGTAGGGAGTTCTTACGCCAGTGGGTAAGGTGCTATCTATCAATATATCCAAGCAAAGCGCAGTGCGTTACAAATTTGTGAGGTCCTGAAAACAAGAAGGGTCCAAATCCAGTGAGTCTGACGATCCGCACCGCTTAAACTATAACGCACAGCAACACACAATGCAGCTTTTTTGTTGTCTATTCCCATGAGTAACTACGCACATTAACCAGGCTTTGATATATTTAACAAAAAAACAATTGTGAAGTTTTTTTTTTGATTTTCTCGAAATAGTATCACTTGGACTTGGGCCATTCTCATTTTCAGGTATTCAAATAGGATCATCACTTATTTAACAGAGTAGTAGAATGTACTTACCACCATGAGGCAACACAAGCAGGTCCTTAAATTCTTTAAACTTTTTGCTCTGCTCATTTTCAATTTTGAAACTTATAAATTTTGCAACATGTAAAGAGTCGATAATATAATCTATATAGGAAAAAATATTTAAACAATGAATTGTATGTGTAAACGTTTTTTGTCACACCTTTCTTTACAATGTGGCTCAATACATGTCTTACTGTAGTTTGGCAAAACGTTAACCTTTTTTTACTTAAAAGCTCCTAATTTCCTTGTATTGCTGTAATTTCCCTCGAGTTTTTACACCTTCCATCTAAGAAATTTACTGCATTGTAGAATAAGATTGAAAGATATAGTTCCTCAGTTTGCATATTGGTAATCTGTAGGTCGCAGCAGCAAATCGAGTGTTTTGACCAGTAAACACTTCAACATTGGATAATTTTTCCTATGAACCAGCTAACCGCAGCATTGTGATCCTTCTAGTACTCAGCCAGAGGGATTTTTTTGAACTTTGTTTGGTAAGTTAATTACAAAAGAAGCAAAACAAAGTAATGACGGGGATTGAAATCGAACCCACGTCATCAAAATGACTATACTTTCCTAACCCTAACTCTCAAACCGTTACGCTATGCAGCCGACAGCAAAACGTTTAATTAATTTACTTTTTAAGGTGCATGGGTATCATGACTGCAATCAGATGATTTGAATCTTGCTTCCTGATTGGTTAACAAACTTCATCTGCAGCAGCGACCTGCAGATTACAAATACGCCTCTGGTTTTGATTGCTAAATGTTCCACAGCATGTTAGGACTATGAGAATACACGTCTGCTTGCTTCCGGTTCTGTGGTTGTTTCCTTGGATTGTCCTGCTGTTGAATCGACAATAAATGCAATTGTTGAACCGATGCAACGTGTTATAAAGCAATTGTGTAGTTTACCATGCCATAGCCCTGTAGTCATATCTCTCTGGAGCTGTGTGCTGTTTATAACAGTGGTTCTTAACAGAGAAGAGCATGCTCTCCTAGGGAGGCCTCAGCCACTTTTCATGGAGGGCCCGAGTTTTCCTACGATATGTAATGTTTTTGAATTAATTTTAATGTTGAAAACAGTTTTTTTTCCATTTGCATATTTTAAAAACTGGGATTCACTGGTATGACTTTATGCAGACGGAGCTTTTGTTGTCATTGTCTTGCAATCTGGTTTCATTGTACGGGTACGTCAAAGCAAAAATAATAGGAACATTAATTATGTGTTAGCATTCATTGCATTACTTATCGAAGAGCCTTAGCCCACAGTAAAGCAATAAAGTGTGTCCTGGACGAACTTAGTTATCAAGGTGGTCAACTTGGCAAAAGTAAAGTGCTTCATGAAAACCTGGAGCTCTTACGGTTGTTTTTTCAACCTGTGTAAGGAGTGCAGTCTGATTGTGAACAATGTAGCCTTTCCAGCCTATAATGTGGTGCAGTTTTCACACGTATGATTGATGGCGATCCATCAAAGACAAGCTAATTAGAAGTTTCTTATTCAAAGTATAGTCTACATCTGGAAAAGACGATTTAACAAGGAAATCCAATGAACTTCAATGGCTTAAGTTGAGTGCTGCACTCGCAGATAGTAGCCTAACTTTAAGTTTGAGTGGACTATTCAAGCAACAGCTCATCTAAATGCCTTGAAAACAAACAGCATAAAATAAGTTTCAGATGGAGATGATAACATGGAGCCCAATCAAAAATTTAATTTTCTACTATAGTCGAAAGAGTACCACAACCAATAAACTCGAAAAGCTCTCGCAACACAGGACTTGAAATAGCATTGAACAACAACGCTGAAAACACGATGCATTGACTTAGCAACTGCTGACAAATCATTTCCTCTTCATTATTTCGGCAGTTGCGTATGAAATGGGGTATTTGTGGTTGTCAAAACTCCCTCATTGAGTTTAATATCTAAGTTTTGTTTGTTCCATTGCTTGCCTTGTCTGTATTTAATACCTTATCCTCTATTTTTCTTTACTAATGTAATTTAATAACTTGTTTTGTGCAAATCGAATCTAGTAAACACTTGTTTTTGTTGTGATGTAGCAATTATAGCCAAAACATTATCTATGACGAATCAAAAAGTTGAAAGTTTAAGTGGGTTGTATCAAAATTTTTGCTTGCTTTTCAAAGTTTACTTTTGTTGTTTTTAAGATTAGTAGGGTTGTTTACAGACAAACTAGGCTATTGTGAACCCAAGGTATCGGTTTTTTTTTTTTTTTTCTTTCGCGCAACGCTCAGAGTTCAAGATGGATACCACTACATCTTGCAGGTTTACAAATTGTCCATATGGAATGGATTTGTTTCCTGTCTCATCATTAGTGCGTCCGCTCCGGGAGCCGTCCACACACCCAAACACTCAGCAGGCACACCATACTTACATGGAAGATACCTACCAGGGAGGCGAGGTATCGGATCTGGTTGAATAGTCGATGTTTACCTTTCGCTCGTGGTTAGCCTAACTTTCAGTAGGCAATAGTTTCTAATGTTTGTGGAGACAGCTTGATCGCTATCATTTAGTTTTATCTTGAAACGTTTTTAATACAATTTTTTTTTTCATTTTGACCAAAATTTCTATCGTAGGCTTAACTCGACATGTTATCAGACGTGGCCAAATGGCCACGCCCTTCACTAGTTTTGAAATTCCATATTGAAGGAATTTTCCTAAAACGCTGATATTTCTTGACTTCTACTTTTTATTACTTAAGCATCGTTTAAACCTGATTTGGTTATTCTTGGAACATTATGTGGTTCACAATAAGCATTTTGTCACAGGTTGTTCAGAAATTTTTGTCTAAATTCCTATATTTTGGCAATCAGCCTCGAAATGACTCATTTCGCTTTTGCTATTGTATACACAGTGGCCGCAGTAAACCGCCAGTCGAGTCATCAATCACACATTAAAAGTTAAAACTAAGCACTAAACGCACTGGACTCTTGAGTACAACTTGTCGTTTTTATCTCAATGAAGGCAGTTTTTGTTGCGTCATTGCACGATCTCGCCTAGTAAAGTTGACCAGTTTTTACAAAGATTCGACGCATTCAAAACATGAAAAGCAAACTTTGGCAACTAGGAATGATCTCCTACTTTAGTATTTACACTTTGCTACTTCTGAAATGAAAAACAGGGCTAATCACAACCGAATCATCAACCACAGCCATCCAAAAAACGTTGTGCCATATGTGTTATGTGTAGACGACATCAGAGGAATGGGTTATTCCATAATAGTGCAGGCCCTTAGGGGCAAAAATGAGCATCTTTAGGCTAAACGTGTTACACGTTGTTTTTTTGCATTTTTTTGTAGTTGATGAATCTAACTTCAATTTTAGTGGGTGCCGCAACTTTTTGGGTCACGTGATCACCCCCAAATCGGGGATTCCCCCCAAGTCAATTTTGAGCTCTTTTCACGGCATTTTTATGCAATTAGATACGTTATTTTTTTACATTTGGACTGATTGCCACTACAAAATAAACGAGATAAAAATGACACAAAATTATGTTATTAATGACGTCATTGTGACGATTTTTTTATTTTTTATTTTTATTTGTATTAATATTTGTATTAATTTAGATTGTATTAATTTTTTGCTTGTTTTTTTCTTATTATAGTCGCTTGTTTGTTGTTGGTGTTACTTTTTTGGTTACAATAAGTTACCAATGGTTTTTCAACTGATTTGATTAGTATTGAGTGTCAGTACTAACATGTTCAAAATGTTAAGGAATCCAACTTCCTGAAAGTGGTTATTTTCAAGATAGCTTCCAAGATGGCAGCCAAACCATTGAACAAAACAGTAAATTGACCATAACTCAGTCATCATATGACTAAAACATGTAGTTTTGGTGTCTATATCTAGGTTTTTATACCCTGTGAAGTCAATGAGACTATTCTCAGAATTGTTGAATTATCTGATAGCCTATAAATTCAATATGGCCATCCAAGATGGCCGCTAAACCATTAAAATAACATAGTAAATTGACCATAACTCGGTCATCCTATGACTAAAACATGTAGTTTTAGTGTCTATATCTAGGTTTTTATACCCTGTGAAGTAGGGCAGGTCGATTTTAAAATTTGATGTAGAATAAAGTACCGGTAGCTGCCAATAAGTGAAAAACGTTTTTCGCAAGTAAAAAAAATAAGTAAAGTGCAAAGATCGCTTGCGGAAATACGATTAAATTCTTAAAAGTTGCTCCCCGCGTTTTGTTTGAAAAGCGCGAATATGTAGCGCCGTTAACGGAAGTCGTCATAACAGCCGCAAACGCGCGATGACTTTCTCCATACTTTTTAGGTGATATAGGCCTACCTAATCACAGTAAGTTAGCGGAATTTTATAATCATAGGAGACCTGAACAGTGAAAAAGTTGTTGTTTAGCTCGAATTGAAATTAAGCCCTTAATTCAGTGATAGACTGTAGGCCTAGTGCTTGTTATAAGCCTGACGCGTCTCTATATAGGCCTACTTAGGCTATCCATTAGATTGAGTAGTCAGCTTATCATTAGCCTACAGCATAGGAAATGTGCTTCTTATGAATATAATAAATCGTTTTGAGCAATGATTTGACAAGTCAGTGAATCAGTTGATCTAAATAAAGCTTTTTTAAATCTTATTTAATTTCAGCTAGTATGTAATAAACTTTCTTGTTTACAAACTCTTATTTAAACATGCCAAAAGAAAATCCGCATTTAACACGACAAAGTGAACAGCATCATGGAGGAGGTCCTTGCAAGCTTGCCAAAACGGAACCTAGCACTTATAAACAACTAATTCAATATTATTACCATCTTAACAATGCTAAAGTTAAAAGAATTATTTAAGGTACCGTATTGTTTGCGCATCAGCGAAGATTTAATTAGTATCTGGCAGGCAGTAAGCTAAATCTTCGCCCACGTTTGATTTCTGACAAAGCCATCAACAGAAAAATTAAAGATTTATTGAAATTGGTTAAGGATATAAACTGCATATACGCAAAAGGCCGAGCAAAAGCTAATCTGGGCATGGATTTGTTCGCTGGAAGTTGTGGCATGCCTGGATACTCGAGTCAACTGCAAGCTCTTGGATTGCAAGAAAGAGCACATTCTCTATGTATTCTCAGCAAATGCCAAAATTCCATTGGAAGAAAGAGCTTATCTGATGGATCAAAGGCTAAAAATTGGTCCTAAAGGTATCTTTCAAATGTTATTGGTTGATCAATCAGCAGTTTCAAAAGCACAAAATAATGAAAAACGGCTACAAAAACTTCTCCATGACTTCCACGAGGAGGAAGGCGACATATCTGGACCATCAGGATTACACGAATGGATAAGTAGCTCAAGCACGTCAAGTTCGACGTCAGACAAGGTAAGCACGATTTATTTAGTCGATTGAAAGTGATACATATGAATTGGTACCACAATGAAAAAATCAACACGTGCATCATATTGATGTTATTTAATAATAAGCGCAGTGCACAAAGAGTATAAGTAACCTAAAAATTTATATACCGAAACTATTTTACCTTGTTTGCCATAAATCCCTGATGTTTGAATGTTTACAATTTAGGTCAGTAACATTTGATTTGTATAACAGATTTATTATTACCATAAATTACTTTTTTTTAATGTCATCATGTTTTATTTTAGGACAAGCAAGATTGCCAGCCTGCGAATACAGCACCGTAAAATTTCCTTTTTTCCGTTTAAAGCTTGTGAGGAGTGACTGTATCATCGCTTGGCAATGCATTATTAATATTACATGACATAAAACATCTTTTGAGACCGGAAATTGATCTCGGTCACATTATTATGAATAAGTCCAAACTGGATCGAGCCAAAGCAAAAATCAAACTTATCGGCGAAAAATTACAGACAGCAGCAAAATCTGAACTGTTTTTTTTCTTGGCGTCGATAGTAAAAATGTTAGCAGTCGCTAACTTATTTTTGTATTTTTCTAGAGAGCACAGGGCAGCAAAAAAGATTCCATTAGTCAACTGGAATGCAAACGAGTGGCAAGAGTTAATGGATATCAGCAATCTTGAAAGCCCAAACCCACCACTGACACAGGAAGTTTCAAACGAGGACCTTCGATCATTCATTGACAACGATCGGAAACTAAACATTTCTGATGTACCATCACATTCGCTAACTGTGGAGAGATGCGTAAAACTGGTTTCGGAAGCTTCGCAAGTTTCCAACGGTTTCAAAAATCGTCACAAAACAATTGTTGCCAAAGCTCTCAGTAGAAATATGCGCCGGCCGTTTCCGTCTTAAGGTCATTATCGTTACTCTTACGACGAATTGCAGTCCGAGCTGTAGCTCAGCTAACCAATTTTCACTTACTGTAGTTTGCGTATACTGAATATTTGTTTCATTTTTACTAATTTTTTACTTCGAAGAGTACGTCTGAACATAAAAATTTTCATTTTGAGTTCCCGTAGGATTGAGTCAAAGCAGTTTAAACAAAAAATAAGCAGCCATTTTCGAAGTTTGGTTTTGCGCCATCTAGCGGTAATGCAATTTTCTTTCAAAAATCGAAAAAAATTCAAATGAATTTCCGCAAGCGGTTTCTCATCCGGTATGGCTGATATTTCACAGAAGTGAGTTTTTCAGCTAAATCTAACTACCGGTACATTATTCACTTTAATATTCCAAAAAAAGTATAAAATCGACCTGCCCTACTGTGAAGTCAATGAGACTATTCTCAGAATTTTTGAATTATCTGATAGCCTATAAATTCAATATGGCAAATCAAGATTGCCGCCAAACCATTAAAATAACAGTAAATTGACCATAACTAGGTTATCATATGACCAAAACGTGTAGTTTTGGTGTCTATATCTAGGTTTTTATACCCTGTGAAGTCAATGAGACCATTCTCAGAATTGTTAAATTATCTGATAGCCTATAAATTCAATATGGCAATTCAAGATGGCCGTTAAACCATTAAAATAACATAGTAAATTGACCATAATTAGGTCATCATATGACCAAAACATGTAGTTTTGGTGTCTATATCTAGGTTTTTATACCCTGTGAAGTCAATGAGACTATTCTCAGAATAGTTGAATTATCTGATAGCCTATAAATTCAATATGGCACACCAAGATGGCCGCCAAACCTTTAACACTTTCATGCCTGGGCTAGGGCATATCATGCCTTACGAAATTTTAAACGCTGAAAACCATACGATAAAATTATTCTAAAAAGCTGAAATTTCATGACTTTGTCACAAAGTTTATACGCATATTGGAGATGTTACTCAAAAATTTGTATCTCAGATACTTTTTGAAATACAACGTGGTTTATGACACCTTGTCAGAAACATTTTTGCAGTTTGCTCTTTTTAGGAGCAGAAATTTTCTCCTGTTGTTTCTTTATTCACTGGTGTTACGCGCCGGCGCATAGCACGTGCCCAACTTGCAGAATTGAATCTTTTATAGAAACATCACCTTATTTGCACTGATTCAACGCCAGTAGACGTCAAATTATTATGAGCATCTCTTTTCGTGCCTCGCCTTGCGTTAGCTTGTGCAGCTGTAGCCTAACCGAAATGATCGCGCCGCTTTTACAAGACATACACAACATCAACAGACGTCGAACGTATGTAAGTAATAGTTTAGAGTGAGCTTTGTAAATTGTGGTTGGTGAGAGATGTCTGGTTGGGTAACAACAAAAGGTGCAATTCTGCGCTGGCAAAGCTCTTCTGAACTGTGAAAGAGTTTGCAACTTATAACGTGGACGCTTCATTGCGAACGGCGAAGACAGTGTAGATTTACAGCCAAGCGATGCGTCTTTTGATGTGTCTTACCCCATCCTCCGATACAGCATCTCAGTGGCGTAGCCAAGGGGGGGGGGTTGGGGGTTACAACCCCCCTTTGGCACGCGTGTGACGTCACGATATTCGATATTCGACACGGGCTATTTTAGCCCCGTGCTAATTAATAGCTAATAACGGGAGCTATGAAAATCACAGAGCCAAAATATTTTGCAAGATAATAGCCATGTGTATTGTGCGTGTAGAAATCAAAATTTTACCTCACAAAGTCATTGAAATAAAGTGTTTGAGATGAAAAAACGATAGAAAGTAGGTTTTTATTCTAATTTCCCGAAAACAGCTTCAAAATTGACCGCTCGAACGCATATTTTTCAATTATAACATGGAGTAATGCTAAACTAAACAAAAATTTACTTTTCCTTATAAATATAAGGCATTTTTGGGCGTTTTTACATTACAAAGAAATTGCACTAATATTTATAATCTACCATATAATTTGTTCGCTCAAATATCAAGCACCGAAAGGTCAACTCTGGTTTGCCGCTCTTGCCCTGACCTAATTCTCATCGTAGAGAAATAAGCACAGTTTGCTATGTCCTATCGTGTCATTGCGAGTGCTAACAGCTTATAGATACTTTGCTTTTGTCGATACAACGTTCAGCGGTGTTGCGATACAACCAAAGAAAATCATGAGTTTGTTTCAAATTGCATTCCTCTTGAATGAATGCTTTTTTGTTACGCAAAACTTTCGCAGGAAATATCGGCCGCTTTACAGCGGTTCACCATCGTCAGACGTTGAAACAGTACAAACATTTGATCTGTGAAAGTAATGCCTATCAGCGAAAATGGAAACACATAATGTCATCCAGGCACTGTTTATTGAAAATGAAGACATGCAGCTCGTCATTGCGTTGAGAAAAACTGACTTATCAAAATTTTTCGAAGACAAGAAATTCCAGTCACAAAAAAAATATGACTTGTGCGAAATATTGTACAAAACAGACCGTATTGCAAGTGTAGTAAATTAGCATCGTCAAGTATAATGGTAATGAAATTGAACCGCACAGCTTTATAAGTAATATTTCGATCAATTAATAGATAGAAAAATACCCCGCTTTTGAATAAAACGGTGATGACCAAATCATCATCATCATCGCCATGCCTGAATAAGGTGTCGGCTACCGTGAGTCTCCACAACGATCGATTGTCCATACTTCTAATTAGATTTTCAAAATTTTGGTTTGTCCACGTTGAAAGATTTTTGAAGATTTCCAACGTGGACGTCCCTGGTGTCTCTGACCAGGAAATCGCCCCATCATTGCCGAGTGTTCAATTCCGCGTTTGCGGTAGACATGCCCGATAAATGTCATTTGCCTTTTTTTGATAGTTGTGATGAGGACGCCAGGGGTACACCCAGAGCGTCTCCACACTTCTTCGTTAGTGATTTTATCCATCCAGTTAATTCTCATCATTCTACGAATGAACCAAATTTCAGCACTGTTGATCTTCTTCACTATCTTCGGGCATACAGTCCAGGATTCACAGCCATATAGCAGAAATGACCAAATACTGTGATTAAAATATCTAATCTCATAATCAACGATAACATGATAAGAACAAATCTTATGATAGCCCGCTATTTCATTATGAAAACCACTGGTAATAGCAAATTTGAGTTTGCTGTTAATCTATGGTTTCGTCCCAAAAATGTTGACATTGTATGGCGGAGTGACCCACGTAGAATAGGTACATCATTCAATCGTCTAGACATGTGTGGTTTGACTAATGACATTGCTAGCTGCCACCCCTCCACAAAACTTTCGTCTCCCTTGGCTTGTGAAAAGGACAACTCGCGGTTCAAGTAACTAATGGTCATCGCATTGACCCGCGCAACGTCTAAAATGTAAGAAAATGCAGACACAGTCCATTTTGCTGATTTCGGCTTGACGCTATAATATGCCATCTTCTGGTCGACGACATCAGTCCCACCCTTGGTAAAATCGTAGAGCTTGATTATTGCAGGATTTTCCTTTCCGTCATCTTTGGTTACTCCAAGGATTGGCTGCATAGTTGATAAGACCAGAACATTGCGTTTACCGGTAGATTTTGGTTTGACTGCGTACGACGTAACGGTAATGTGGTTTCTCGACTCCTCCCAGTAAATTTTGGTACTAAAGTCTTCCCAATCAGTGAGAGATTTTAACTCACTAACCCCTTTTCTATTGCTTTGCCATTTTCCAACTAAAGTTATGTTTTTGTTCCAAAGCCATTCTGCCTAATCAAGTGAAGTGTAAAAGCGATCAAGGGATATGTTTCGTCCTTGAAGCGAAGAAACTCTGTCCAAATTGTGTACCAACGTTTCCACATATTCCATAGTGGAATTCAGATAGTGTGGTCCTGGTACACCTACTGGCTTACCCGCATAAGCTATGGCGGTATAGGTGAATGACATACGCGCACTATTTATGCTTCTTAGCAACAAATCATATTTAGCAGGCTTATTTTTTGCCTGAAGCTTATTGCCTGAAGGACACACCAACGCGGGATGGAAACAAAGTCTCATCCAGTGAAAGGAAGTCTTCTGGTATTAAAATCTTTTCACAATTGCCAGTAAAATATTGGAAAAGTTCTCTGATTGCTGTAAATCGGTCACTTTGCCAGCGATTGGCCCTAGTGCTTTTATCATCAAAACGAATATTTGCAGACAGAAATTTGAATCGGTTCAACGACATTGTCGCACTAAATATAGGATGTCCATATAAATGGGAAAAGCAATCTTAATTCGGTGAAATGTTCGCTTGAGTAGTCCTCTAATACACCACAATCCAATGAATGCTTCTAGTTCCATGGCATCAGTTTGCTGAAAATGTGAAGCATGCCAAGATGTTCGTTGAGCCTCCGATATTCGCGATAGCCTCTCTTGTATACATGTGCTGGTGCTTGAAACAATGATGTAGATCATCTCTGCTGTAAATAAGAAACGCCATGCATCATACGACGTCGTTGCATATTGATAATCGCGCTTTACTCCTGGTAAACTGTGCACCACATTAGCAGAGTTTTGTCTTCCTCTTATTGATGGTTGCTTGGTAATCCAAACAACTTTCACTCTACTTCTTTAGTCAACAACCACCGACAATCGGTCTCTTCTTCCTGGTCAGGCAATGTATGGTTATTTTCCTCATCCAAGGCGCTATCTAATGATTTGACGGCATGGCTCCTACGACGTTGGGACTGCCTATGTCTGACGGTCACGACCTCATCTTCGTTACTCTTGTCAGATGTTAGCGGACCACCTTCACCATCAGATAAAGGCAAATCAACATCACTATCCGAAAAATATGCATCTCTTTCATCTTCGGTTGCTAATAAACTTGCCGTTTGCCTTGCATCATAATACACATCGAAACCATAATTTTGAACTGTGGTATAAGGTACACGCCGGCCACTTGCTGAAACAAAATGACTTCATTTTGCAAGAAAAATAAATCCAACATAGGGTGTGAGAAGATTTTTTTCTTCAACTGTTCGTGTTTTGAGCAATTAAGAAGTTAAATTTAATAATACAATAATTGGAGGAAAGAGCAGACATTCGTTACAATTATTATTCAGACGCTATACTATCCCTTGCTGGCAGAATCAGCCATTTGCATTGATTCAACGTTGGCAGATGTTGAATCGTTGTTGAGTGACTGATTTTGATAGCCGAGGTGACTCAACTACTGCATCGCATTTTTCGCTCGATTTTGCATTGTAAAAACACAGCTTCATTCTTACTTTTGACTGACGATGAAAACAGCAGTTTTCGAAACGTTTGAATAATATGTTCGCTAATGTGTTAGCTTTGATATTCATAGTCCGAATTACCTCTAAATCCTACGGTTATGCTCCGAAGTTTATTACTTTACTTCTGGCGTTTTCAATAACAAATTAATTGGGCAATAAAACATATTTTTTTCATATAGCTTAATGATGTAACCTGACTTGTAATATCGCCATGGTATTATGTGCATTTCTACATTACTCCTGTACGCAACGTTGGTCTTTAGCATACTAACATATCGTAGATGTCATTTTATTTGGACAGTTGCTCATAGTACTCCCAGAGCTAAATATACTGCAAACGTGTTGCAAATAATCTATATCGCACCTTTAGAGGAATTCATCAGTACGATTTTACATAATTCAAGAGTTTGGCGCAATAATCAGGAATGCTTTGTGTCTTATTCAAAGTATTCTTCATCTCATAAATAACAAAGTGCCATGAGACATCAAAATGACGTAGAATAGCTGTAAAGTTTATAAGTTTTGCGCAAAGAAATTAAATTGAGCCAGGATACTTTGTTTTCTGTCCGATATAAACTCATCTATATTTGTCTAAATAGGTTGAATGACAGTAAATTGGCATAATTTGACTGTTACAACCGATTACACAAATATGTGAAACGTATAATGATTTTTAGCAATGATGGGACCGCTTGAAGTACCTCTCATTCTTCATTGTAGGGACGCTGTGAACTCATAACGAAAATCAATTACCTAGAATTCATTACACCGTGGTGCTGACAAAACACGTTATGTATGTAGCATGACAGGTGTTATATTATATTGTATCGACGCTCTACGAGATAAATACAAGTGAATATACTTGCAAGAATCTAGGGTACGATAAGGCGTTGTGAAATCAATAATCGAGCAATTTTGTTATGATTATGGGAATACAACATGCATCAAAAAGAATCAAATCAAAAATAAATCTATTGCTGTCAAACGTCGTCGTAATCACCGAATTAACATAGTTTGTTTGTTGGCCGGCCAAGCGTAACTAATCAGGCGACAATACGTCTTCACAGTTCAGTTGAGTTTTGTTTTTATTTCTGACCATCACAGCGAAAAAGAGGTCTAGAAAAAGGCAAATGACGCGAGAGTGGGAAAAACGAAAGATTTGTTTCTTTATTATAAAAATCAGGCAGCTTTCAAATTTGACCCGCGTTCGTAAACACGTTTATTAACAAACTTTAATAATATGTATTACAAACATGTTAATATCATTCAACGCTCAAAGGCCTTGCGATTGTTTTTCCAGCGGTAAAAGATTCTAGTTCATAACTGAAAGAAGTTTTAAGCGGTTAAACTTTAAGGCACTTTGTGCCCCTGCCCAGAAAAACATCGTCTCAAAAAGCCCAGATATGAAAGAGTTAATTATATATAGGCCTAGGTGTTACTACCTGTCACGATTTCTTTCTATCTCTTACCAGGAAAAAGACTTGGAAAGGTTCAACGACGTAGTTTAATGGGTCAAACCGAAAAGCAGTCAATTAAATGTCGAATGGTTCTACTATGAAATGATAATCTAACTTCTTGAAGGACTTTAACGAACGGCTTCTCAAATAACTCTAATTTCGAACACAATTTATATCAGCACCAATTCTCATCTACTTGTATTCAATTACTTCAAGTCTCAATCACCAATAATTTCTGCATCAACTACCAATCCACAACTCATAGCACAACTCTCATAATCAACTCATAATAATAATCATCATAAACATTACACAAACTACACCACTATTTATAGTCGGTTGTGCAGTCCAGTAACTTCGAGAAGGTTACGTAAGGTTACATCATAAAGAACTATTGTTCTATCAAGCAGCATTTAAATGTAAACAACAGAAGTCTCTAGAATATCACGTAGGGAAAATGATTCCAGAAAACACATTTTACATAATACAGATTTCGTAATCAGAGGTTACTTCAGGTCATAACCGATAATAACACATCGCACCAGAATTCTACAACCAAAACAACACGCTCGTTGAAGACACAAGCAGCCCGTCGCAAGACCTCGCACATTGATTGTGACACTACCGGTATTTTCAGTTTTCTGAGGCTTCTGTGTAGCCCAATGATATAAAGTGGTGTTAAAAGCACATGCAGGTACTTTTAACCGCTTTGCTACATCTTTTCTGAACCTAGGTTTTTTTTGCCTCATGTGGGTTTTTTTGAACATACGATCTAAGTTTATTGGAAATTTGTCGCTGGGATCCCTGTTGTCGACTATTAACGATGAAACTGTACATGATATTGTGGTTGCAGACTTGTTTTTAGGTAATGTAGAATGTTAGTTACAGTTATTATCTAGAAAAATTCGTTTGGTCTACTTTTCTGAGGCTTATGTTAACATGACTACAAGTAGTTAAGTTGATGTGAGTTTTCAAATTACTAAGGAATTGATCAATTTATAGTTTGAAGTAGTGGTCTTTAAAGTTTATAAGTTTCAATGCACAAAGTATATACAGCAGCTTGCTAATTTAAGGGTTTAATTCCTAAATATTTGTGAAATCTTTAAGCTCAAGTAGGCTTGAAATTAGTATCGTGATTGGCAGATGCTACTTAGCCAGCATCATTTCCAAAAACATTGATTGATCAACTAATTCAGTTGACAGTTATTTTAAAAAAGTCTATAAAGTTGTTTTATTTAGTGATACAACAAAAATGTGATAGGTTTCAATATGTGGCACTCAAAATAGCCACTCCCAAAAATAATTTGTAAACAAAGAGCATTAGCAAGATAAATTTGAGTACCAGCAAGCATAGACGTCGAAATAGGCTGGGCGGCGCCCACCCTGCCGTGAAGCGAAGGTAGGCAAAATATATTTCGCCCACCCTGTTTTCATGACACTTATGAAGTGTCCGTTACAATTATTTCAGTTTTTGTTAAACGCTGGATTATCCAACCAACTGCAGCGCAACTTCTTGTTTTATGCTATGTCTCTCGCTAGGTATCCGATAAAACAAAGCAATAAACATTTCCCGCAGCCAAACAATGAAGCGTGACGTTGAAAACACACCACTTCAAGCCAACTGAAATCGTAGTTGTGAAGCACAGTTATTGAACGTTTTCATCGAACCATCGCTCATTTTAGTCGTAGCCTACATTTTGTACTAAAAGTACTTTTTTGACTGAATATTACAATTAAGTTATTTATTTTGAGAACAAAATTTGTATTTACTGCAGGGCCTTAGCCCATGGGCCTAACTACCGCCGGCACAGCGCTATAGCCTACTGCAAGGGACCACTGAACGAAAGAACTTCGCATTGATAAAATTTATTTCAAAAATATTTGAGTTAACAGCTAAAGTAGGTAGCCTAAACGTGTTATCATTTCATTTAGAATGTACACTTATATTTTTTTCGTGCAGCGTTTCCGTTTATTGCTTGATTTTTTTGTCCTAGCTTAGCCTACCCTATGCTTTTGGTCACTCCAGGTTTCTAGCCACTTAATGTTTGTGTTTGGTTCGTCTTCTTTTAGTCTTATGAAACTAATATATTGACACAAAATGAGACAGCATAGGCCTATGTATTTTTGGCAATTATTACTTTCTGTGCAACACACACGCATTCATTTTAAATTGGATTACAACGCAAGTGGAATCCCCAATGCCATACTTTTTTGTTAGACTAATACAATTTCATTAAATTACCTTAGCCTACTAACTGTTGTCTAAAATTTTAGTAAACTTTTTAACGTTATAAAACTCAAATTAAGCACAAACAATTTAGAGTAATGTAGCGACTGCATGGTTGAGTGGTGAAAACGTTTGTGCGACGTTCGCAAAGGACGTCGGTTCTACACAGCTCCAGAGTTTGCGGCTGTGTCTCGGCAATGACACTTAATGACATGCTAAAATAAGGAAAGCAGCTGATTCGGCAACCAGGCTATATATCTCTTCGTTGCTTCTTATTGTGTTGCATTTGTGATCACAGTGAAGGTTAAGTACTCTTATGATGTTGTTGCAATGGGAGCAAAAACAAAAAAACGTGATTAGGCTAGCCTATTACTAGACTTCATGTCTTTACTGGGTGGCTTAAATCAAACTAGGTAGGCTAAGCAAACAAGTAATTGAAATCCTTCTGTGGTCGAAAAAAAAGATTAAAACGTAGCTTAGATTTCATATCTAAAGTAATCACCAAAAATTCTGCGGAAATCCAACTTTCATTGGATGAGTTTGGGCAAATGCGAAGTGTGTGCCTTTCGTCTTCATCAGTAGGTTGACCCGTTGGGCAATTGAGTTAAAAAGTGGCCAAAACAAGGTATAAGCTTATAGCAATAATAAATGTTTGTCAACAGCTGATTGTAAGATTTGACGGCAATAGACACCGGCGTTTCGTGGTCTGCAGCTCGTGCGAGCTTTACATAATATGTCATTTCTACGTTCTATAATAGCCTATGCACAGAAACAAATGGAGGCCTCATAATTGTATCGGAGCCCAAACTGACGAAGTTAGGCTACGGCCTTGATTGGATGGCCGTCCAGCTTATTAGCCTAGTTCAGTTGATTCATGTTCAGTGCAAGTAGGCCATAAGTGATAGGCTGCATTGCTTTCACAATTAAAGAAGCAAAAAAAGGCTACAAACTGAAACCCACTTAGCCTACTAATTGTAGCAAATAAGACAGTAATTCTCACTTATTATTATAAAGACAAAGTAGCTAAAGCAGAAAGAAATCAGAGTCTATCAGAAATGCAGACCAATAGCGTTTTGCTTAGACATTAACCTACCTGTTACTGGCGTAGACCCTATGGTCTCGCCCTCTGCTAATTCAGCAATTTCACATAGAAGCAGTGACGTAGAAACCTGAGATTTTTTTCTTGCCCCAACTTTTAATCCCGATTATGTTGGTATCGGATAATTGTGAAGTTCACAATAAACCTTTTGTCACAGCCAGGGCCGGATTAACCATTAGGCTAATAAGGCTATAGCCTTAGGCCCTGGAAAAATTCGGCCCTCAATTTTGTAAGGCTAATAGTGATACAGATCCAATACCAGTACAGTACAGTTTTTGCTTAAAAACGAATGACTGAGTTGAGTCAATACATATGAAGAGCCCATTTTCAAAACCACGTAGGCGCCACTTTTACCGAAATTGAGTTTATAGCAGGGATTTTCAACCTGGGGGTCACGAGCCGTTTTTCGGAGGTTCGCGAGGCGCTTGAAATTCCAGTGTATTGTTTTCAATTCATTTTTGCCAGAAAAGATTAAAAACTATGTTTTTTTCGCAATCGCCCATTCCTCTATGTCACAATCAATGTGCAAGGCCTCGCGTCGGGCTGCTTTGCGTCTTGACAGAATGTGCTGTTTTCATTATGGAATGTTGAGCGACGTGTTATTATCGGGTATTGACCTGAAGTAACCTTTGTATGAGAAATCTGTATTATGTAACGTATTTCTAGAATCGTCTGTAAGCATGCAAATCTGGAATGTTCTGTTGTTTTTCATAATTTCTGAGCATCGTTTGTCATGACGTCATAGGGATGTTTACTAGTAGATGTCCGATTGCGAATTGTTTATTATGTAAGAATCTCCTACCCTACGTGACATTTTTTAAACTTCTTTGAGGTTCTGCTTGTTTACATTTAATGCAACTTGACAGAACAATGAGTGGTGTAATATTGCGTAACCTTCTCGAAGTTACTATACCGAGAAACCTTCTATAAATAGTGGTGTAATTTGCAGGATGATTTATTATGATGAAATTATTATGAGTTGATTATGAGAGTTGTGTTATGAGTTGTGGATTGGTAGTGAGTGCAGAAATTATTGATGATTGAGAGTTGAAGTAATCGAATACAAGTAGATGAGAATTGGTGCTGATATAATTGTATTCGAAATTAGAGTTATTTGAGAAGCAGTTCGTTAAAGTCCTTCAAGAAGTTAGATTATCATTTCACTAGTAGAACCATTCGACATTTAATTGACTGCTTTTCGGTTTAACCCATTAAACTACATCATTGAACCTTTCCAAGTCTTTTTCCTGGTAAGAGATAGAAAGAAATCGTGACACTCTACTTGAGGTTATTATATCGTTTAAGCTTTCAGACGTTGCAAAGGCTTTAACTACAGGAAAGCATTCGATATTTTTCACCCAGTTCTTGTATGTTGTTTTGTGCAGACTAAAGTTAACCAGTAACAACGCTATGGTCAAAAAGCAAAATTATGTAGAATCCTATGCAAAATATAGATTTCTCAGTATCGTTTTCAATAGTATTGAAAAAAATTAGTGTCGGCTATGTTGTTTGAAAGTTCTTTCAGCAACAGGTGCACGCATTGACAAACTTAATAGTTAAAAGTGACTACATTGATTGCTCTGAGGGGGTCGAGGTGGAAAAAAGGTTAAAAACCCTGGGTTTAGAGTGTCATTAGGTAAAGTATTAGTGTATTACCATAGGTAGGCCTACCTACTATCCATTTCTTTCTTTTCAAATTCTTTTCCATCTGTTTCAAATTTGACAATAAAAATTGTGATTGTTTCCATAACCAATTAGGCCTATGCTCCATCATCAGTGGCGTAGCCAAGGGAGGAGGTTTGTGGGTTTCAATCTCCCCCCTCTTTGGCACGCGTGTGACGTCACGATATTTAGAATGATGCTTTCAGTCTCTTAATGTCTCTAACAAAGTTTGCCTAATTTTAAACGAAACTGCATTAAAAGAGCGAGTTTTGCCAATACCAACCATTCAAATATCTCAGCCAGGAATTGGCAACAAGAAAACATAGAGACTTAGCTTTATTTCCGAAAAATGCCGAAGAAAACATGGCCTTATCCTTTTACTATGCCACCGGACAGCACTATTTTACAGAAATATTCATACCCACATTTTTGTTGAAAATGCTCTCAGAATGCACTAAATTCAAAGTAATTTTTCAAAATTTTCTGGGGAAGGCCCCTCAGACCCCCACTGCTGGGTATCGTCTTAGGCGAACACGCCGACGGGCTTCGCCCGCCGGCCGTCATTAGCCCATTCAAAACTCCTAGTCAACTCCCCATTCAAAATTCCTGGCTGCGCCACTGGCCATCATTAGCCATTTTTCTGTTATGTTTATGTTATTTTGCAGTAAATAACTTCAAATTTTCATGTATGTATTTTTATTACTTTTTGTAGCTTGATTTGCAAAAATAGGCCCTTCTCTAGTAAATAGCCTTAGGCCTGCAGTACCCTTAATCCGGCCCTGGTCACAGCCACTTATGAAATGCAAGAAATTTGCTGATATTCAATAGCTTGATTGACAGTTTACTATTAGCGTGAGGTTTCATTTTGTGTTTGTTATTCACAGGGGCGCCGGAACAATTTTTGACTGGGGGGGCAGGATTATGAAAAAAGGGCACTTTTTTAAGTTTTAAGATATAGCGATAATGCTGGGCAGTTCGTTAATCGTTTTTCCCCTATATAATCGAAATCGAAATGTGAGACAGATGACGATAAATGAATAAAATATATTGAAGTTTGGTTTGGTTTTTGAATCTATATCCTCGGACTGACAAAGCCTTGATAGATTATTCCTGGTACTTGTTCGCATACTTGCAGAGGCTCTTGACACAGGGCCGGTTACCGAGATTAACAGAGTGAATTTTTCCGTTTGTTGAAGTGTTATTGCCGGGGAATCATTCCATTTACTAGGTGCCGCTGAATGGAGAGCAGAGCAGTCCTGAAATGCGTTGCTCAAGTGCACACCCCTAGTCGAACCAGCGTCGCGTGATCTTGAGCCCGGCGCGTAAACCACTGAGCTAATGGGCGGACATTGAAATAGCTTGAACAAGAAAAAAACGAAAGATAAATTTCACGTTCATAGCGTCACAATCTGCTGCAAAGTATAAAATGTGTCCACGGGATAATTTGTATACTGTATGTGTATTAGGCTGGCGCAAAATCTCGAAAAAATTTTTTTTTTCTTTTAAATTTTTCGTCAGTTGGGAATATTGTTCCTTTTGGTAAATGTATCTCCTACACCAAATTTTACAAAAAAATATTAACGTTTGACCCTGGTTCACCTGGTTTGAAATTTTTCAAAATATCGAATTTTCGCTTATCCCTGAAACTGCTCACCCGCTATCTTCTAATGCACTCTAGCATTTTAATGGACACAATAAGAGGCAGTAACACAAACTTGTAGCAAGCAAAGTAGTTTAATTAGCAACTCCATGAACACTGACACATGTATTACTCTCAAAATGCCAAATTCTACAACATTTCAGACATGATTTTCTTTGCGCACCGTTCACGTAGTAAATATCTACTGCTTTCAGTTTCTTGAATCATTTGACGATGTTTATCGATTTTCACAGGCCAACAAAACTTTTTTTTATATAAAGACATGTGAGAGTCATTTTAAGGTATTTCGAGGCCCCTGATTCTGAAAATGCACTAATTTTTCTCGAATTGGCTGTAGTTTTTGAGTTACAGCAAAATTTTTTTTTTTTGCAATTTTGAGCCCCTATAGATTTAACGTCGTGTCGTTTACTACATAGACAAAACTGGAAGTAATCCCAGGCACATTTCTGAGTTGTATAAACGCTATTTGGAACCAATCACGTTGATTACAACCCAAACAAACAGCTATTTAACGTTTACTGGCCTAGTACCAATCAAAATATGATGTGAAGTAAGCCTGAGGATACAAGATGTAGAATATATTACTTGCGTTTTGCATTAATATATTTGTTGATTTCAACAGTCTCAGACTTACTAAGTAAGCTACTAAGTACAAACAAAATGCAAAATGCATAGGCTACATTGCTTAACAAACTAGACAAATAAACAAAACAAAGCTATCGATTAACAAACGGCCTACTGAGCAACACCCATCAAGGTACGAAGGCCATTTATATAATTACAGAATACAAAGTTATGTTCTTCAGTAAAGTAGCTGCTTAGAATTTTATCCTTGCTGCAGAATAACGTAATCTTGGCCTTGGAGTCAAGAATGCCATATTGATCGAGATGAGGAGCCAAGATTGCAGCTACCACTTTTGATAACTAAATCTTTAACTACTACAGTAGGTGATAGAAATGGTTTAGAGAAAAAAACTTGACCTTGCTCCAAAACATCACTGAAGGTGTTGAGGTTACTCTCAGTCATGCCCGTTTTCCTATTGTTTCAAGCAAATCACCACTTGAAACTAGAGAGGGCAAACAAAAAACAGAAATAGCAACATCCATGCAATGACTGCCTTGCACACTCCATGTAAACATGATGTTCCAACTTCCTTCGAACATCTTCACCGTGCAGAAGTATCAATTTTCATGGTGATTCCACGGCTCTCTTTATGCCATGGCACTCTGAACTTCTTAGCCTTGAGCCCAGAAACGGGTTTGAGTGCAATGTTTGCATACTTTAGGAGGAACCCATGACTTATCTTGATCACCCAACTTCATGTCAAAGTAATAACAATAATGCTTGTTTTTCTATAGCGCTGTATCTATCGCAGAATGCGTTGGTCCTCTGCGTTGCCTCATGCAGAAAATTCCTGTATATCTGGGTTGTTTGTACATCATCCTACTTGTCAAAGGCATATTTTATTAGCCTATATGCCATTTATTTAGCATATAGACCAGAAAAAAACTTGTTGCAGCAAAGACTTGGCCTTAGCAAAGGCTTAGAATAAAACTTCATTTGTACAAGTATCCATTTCAGCAGGCCTACCTTTTCAATATAAAGCTGCATTCATAAACACATGACTTTCGGGATATTTTTCTTGTGATGTAGGCCTACTGATTCACAACTGTTTTCATTGAGTATTTATGTGTCCCTTACATTAAACACAGTTCATTTCAACCTTTGCTTGCGTTTTGAACTTTCCTGTAATATGAACCAATTGAACTAGACAAGTGCAATTATGACATCATAATGGTAAACAGGGCTGAAAATAAGTAATTTGCTAATTGAATGCTTTTGAGAAACGATTTCAAAATATGTTCATTGTCGAATATCTCGAAAACTATAGCTAAATCGAAAAAACTAAGTGCATTTTCGGAATCAGGGGCCCTGAAATACTCTAAAATGACTTTTTTTTGTTGGTCTATGTTATATAGATACACTGACTACGAAAAGGCTGTAAAATCAATTAAAATGACACTAAAAGCATGGACTATTAGTGACTCTCAGACTTGGAGTAGGGTGAAGATGTTCCACGTGGAAGTTAATAGAGGAAGTGACGTTAAAATCATGTTGTCAAATTTTGAGAAATCCTCTCTTCAGATACTGCAAAATCACTTCGAAATTTACTAATTTTTCAGAAAAATTCAGAATTTCTCCTTGGGTGAACCAGGGTCAAAGGTCAAAACCCAACAAAAATTTTTGGTTTACAAATATCAGTGAGCAAAATGGAACATTATTCCAAACTGACAAAAATTTTAACCCTTTGTCCTGTGGGGGGGGGGGTCGGGTGGGACTTGGCGCTTTTCAAAGCAATATCACTAAAGAACTACGCAATCCACACCTTTGAAATTTTTTGACTTTTCCTAAAAATTATTCAAGTATTTATTCCGCTTGAAATGGCATTGCTTTTGTCTATAGTTTTAGAGATATGACATGATTTTCATAACATACTCGGATATTTTAGCCTGCTACTAGCTAGTCCTTTTGTTTTCTAATTATACGGATTAATAGGATTACTGAGCGCCGTCGTGCGTGGAACTGCGACGCAGATATCTCGTGAGTTGGCTTTGTTGTAAAGCATTCGACCATAATGATTCCGCCTTTTGTTTGCAAACTCGAGTTTTGAGTTGCTTTGATTAATCTTTTAATTACATCTGGGTTTCTTTGAAATTATATCAGAGAGTAAGTATACGATAAGCCATGCTGAAAAAGATGTAATTTTACATAGTTTTCTATGGCCAATACATTTTGTTTCTAACTTATAACAAGAAGCCGTACGAAAATTTCTTGACAAAACTCAGTCTATCTCACAAAACAAACAAACTGATGTGGGAAGTTTTTTGTTGATTTCTTGTCGGAAAGCAACAAGGAGTGAGTTTTTGACCCGCCAATAAACTTCTGCATGTACCTGTACACTTATATTCACATAAATATTTATGGATGTTGTTAAAACGTTTTTATAAAAACGAGAGATTGAAGGATACTGAAAAGAACTTGACATCGTCTATCTAAACTGCTCTGCTTTTGTGGAAAAACACGCGCAGCGAAATTGTTGTGCTTTGACAAACATTGCACATACTGTATTGTCAGCAATGAATCTTTACCTAAATGGTAATTTTGCAGTTGCTTGAGAGATTACAAAATTATTTTTTCTCTACGAGGATTGAAAAGTTTTGATATATCTCAGCAGAAACACTATTAGGACCAACTCAATAATTTCAAACTTTGTTTTCAAATGTTGATCTTCAAAAGCTTATTTTCACAAAAGCTTACCTCAAAAAGGTGTAGGCATATATCATTTTCCCAATAAATTTGGATGTTTATGTCATTTGGAGCAAAGTTGTTTGCTTGGTTGAAAGAATCTGAAATCAATGCCTTGTTTTTGTAACGTATCGCAACGTAACCTACCAGTCAGCCGCTTTTGAGCCTTTTTGTTTTCGAATACATTTCCGTGACAAAAGATTGGCTTTTGTAATAACGCCATCAACCGCGAAGTTGCATTCTCTGACTGCATCTAAAACGCGATATCATACTCAGCAATTTTTCTAAAAAATTGTTGCACGAAATACATATCTGACAAAATAAGGGAAATATGTTGAATTGAATTATTTTTTATACGGATTGTTTTCCTTGTCTCCTAAAAGTAACTAAAAAAAAATAAAAACGATTTTTATCGTTTGGCATAAAAATATGATATTGAGGTTCACCTTGGTTTGCATGATGAAAAATGAAAATCATAACAAACAATTGCTCGAAGTGATTTTCACAGCTATTTGATCCTTCGCGATGATATCAATTGTAGTTTCTATTACATGAAACCTGTTCAAACTAATTTTTTTTAAAACTCTGGTTGATTCAAGAATATAATACTTTGTAAATATAACTTACTTCATTTTTGTGTTTTTACTTCGACTTTTTCACAAGCAAGACTTTACACAAAACAACTTCAGTGTGAGCCTACCCAATAATGTCGATAAGTTATTTGCAACGTGAGTCGATTGACCAGAGTAGCCTCAGTGGACCAGAAAGCTGTGGCCAAAACTTGATTACTTTTATCAAAAGGTTTGCACATAGGGAACAGCAATCACTTTGTTTCAAATCAGCAAATCACTTTTTGTCACTGGTTCAACGTCTGAACTAATATACAACAAAATTGGTTTTCTGGGTCTTTGGTTCGGAAAAACATCATTATGATGTATTGTTACGTGGTCTATCAGCCAGCAGTAGTTGATGCGCCTTTTGTTTTTGGTTATGTATCAATTACAAAAGATGGCTTTTGCAGTAATGCCGTCAACCGTAAACTGCATCTAAAAAGTTATTTCAAAATTTGAAGAGAAAGAAATCTTCTAATGCGTAAGAAATAGCTTGACACAAAATGCATGTCCAACAAATTAGAAAAACATGTAGAAAACCTTATCTTGCAAATCTAGTTGACAACATAAAAAAGCCGTTTCAATCGCTTAGACATAAACGTGCATTTTCAAAATATCAAAAACCTTCAATTTTGCCGAAGAAAAAAGTCAAAATTTTAGTGATTTTTTTGTATGATAATAACAATCAGCCTAAAAAAGATTTTTTTTGCAAGATTTGATATCTTGCTAAATGTATTTATTTTTCCTATCGTTATGCCACGACTTTGAGTTTGTCACGCAGAACGGGAGTTCCCTTTGGCAATGTACAAACGACCTTTTCTATAGCCTACCAATACGATTTGACTAAACGATTATTATCACTTCACTTTATCAAAATTGTTGCAAAATTATTTCATTCAAAGTGATCATTGTTGGTAGGTATGGAAACAAATCAGTTTTGTAATGCATCGTGACATAGTTTATCAGTCAGGAGTTCTAGACACTTTTTGTTTTTCAAGTGCATGAAGGTCCAAGTTGGAACGAGCTCCTATCGAAGCAAGTAACTACCTTTGGATAGGTTGTGGTTCAAACACCATGTGACACCAATAGGCTACCTTTCTTTTCTGTATCAACCGTTAGCTAGAAAGCAAATCAGATACTTTTACATCAATTCAACGTCTCTAGACGTTGAAACAATGTTAAAAACAAATAAATAGCTCCCTGGGATGTGCTGTAAACTGCAAAGTGTTTCTTGATCATGTATAACCAAATTGGACAGTATGAGTGTGAAAAGAAAACTGAACTGAACACAATTGTTACAAATAAAATGTTTACTAAAGCTCATTGCTTGATTTAGTTTTAATATCAAGCGATGACAGTACATTTGAAAATGTGTAGACTATAACATATGGCTCAAAAATGACTTGAAACAGTTTATTTTGCCGTGATTTTGTCTCATTCTCTGCAAATGTTGAGACAAAGCGAAAGATTTTTGCAATGCTTCGGGCAAAACAACAAGCAAACGCAAGTCAGACGCCAATTACGATTTCATTGAAGCGTGGACGACGTCCACGCGTAAGAGATTAAAATCCAACACAATGGAATTATCCCGTCACACTCAATTATAAAGTAATTAAGAAACGATTTCTCAAGTCAAATAAAAAAATATGACCAACCATCAAATTATTTGATTTTTCAAGTTACGCTGTTGAACAAATTGCAAAAGATTTTCGATGCTATGTTGTCAGATAAATTATCTGCATCATGTGAAAATTTGATTGATCTATTTTGCGTAGTTTTTGAGTTACACGAGCTGAAAGTGATAGTGTTGCACCGACCCCCCCCTCCGCAAGTCCACTGGCCAAAATACGTCACAGGAAATAGGGTTAAAGAACATCAAGGAAAATGAGCCACCCTAATGTGTATAGTTATAGACAAATATCAAACCAATCCAAAGTGCATTTTACGCGCGTCGGTGGCTCAAATGAGCTCATTTGCAACAGTTTCTAAGTCAATTGTGTCCATCACCTGTTTGTGAATAGTGGCAAACAGTCGGTTGTTTAAACTGTTGTCTATCATTGTGGGACGAAGCCACGTTTTTACTCTCCTCATGGCGCTAAAACTGCGTTCAGCATTCACCTTTCCTAATTTGACCGTCTATCATAACGGCTTTACTTACACTTTTCCTTCTAAAACAATTTTAACTTCCTGGTTCTCACACTCTTTACTATGCTGAGATGTCTATAGACAGGGTTGGAAGTAACGACTAGTTGTCACTATTCGATAGCGTTATTCGTTGCTTTCTGAATATCGAATGCTTATACTCATTCTTTTTAAAAATAAATATCGAATGCGCGTTATTCACTGCTTTTTTATGCAAGCAACGAAATCATTATTCGTTTTTCGCTAATCGATAGCCTATTTAGGAGAACTGCTGAATCATTTTTTGTTGTTCACTTACTTCGTCGTCAAAACGATTTTACGAGATTTAGTTTTCGGATTGCTATCCGACCTAGTCCCCTTTCAATTTTCGAACTTTAAAGGATTAAGGAAAATTTTGCGGCAACCCAGTTCAGAAAAACCATGCCAGTGAGAGTCGTTAACAGTGTTGCCAACCTTGTTATCCCGCAAGTTTGGGCTTGTGTTTTCGAGTTTGCGTACCTTTTTTTCTGTTTGGGGGTTGCTTGTTTTTTGGCCAGTCAAACTTTTTTTAGCTTGTTTTTGACACTGAAATTGCAAGGTTGTTATTGTAGTCACATTGTATCCCTTCTTTTCAAGATAATTATTTCTTGGAATGGAGTAAACTAATGTCATTCTTGAAATAAACATGATGTATGGACTGCAAAGGTTGTATTTAAAATTTTGAACTGCTAAATTGCGTGCTTTATGCTCATTGGTATTGGTTGTAAATTATTGGAATTGATTTGTCTATTTTGGGCTTATTTTTTAGATTTAATTGCTTGTTTTCAAAAAACAACCTAGCATCACTGGTCTTTAAATACCGTACGCAAATGCAAGATTTTTAGTAATTGCTAATCATTGCTTTTTTTAAGTATCGATAGCGGAAAGTCATTGCTTTTTTGGACACTATCGAATAGTGAAATAGTCATTGCTTTTTGACTAACGACTTCCAACCCTGTCTATTGGCTACCATTCCTTAACTTTCCTACAATTCTGCATCACTCAGATCTTTTTTCCAACTAAAACCAAGACCACGAGGAACAATTTCTTTTTTCATTAGTCAGCCATCAACAATACCTGGCCAGTGGCCATACCTTTGGACTGGTCCATGCAATGCAAAACGGTCCGTAGAGGTACCTCGAATCATTGGCGTTTGATTTTCACAGCTGGTGGTAACATCAAACATGATTGTGACAAAAAACGTCTTTGAAGAAGCATAGGAGTGGTAGAATTTCAATAAATTATGTTTGTGACCTACACAATAGCGCATTATCGAGTAATGATACAAGAACTACATACCGATATACAAAGAACAAAGGCATGGAAGGGCATCATGCTATGTTATAATGATGTAACCTACTGTGATACAGAATTTTGTGTGTGAATATTATTTTGAGGCAAAAATGAAAGATTGTAATTAGGCTAAAAGCGAATTGCAGAAGTTGTTATATTGAAAAATGCGCAGTAGCTCACATGACCTTAAAAGGGCACCTTATCCCCCCTTGCCCCCCATCCAGAAAAAATTTGAGGGCAGGGGGGGCGATCGCCCTCCCTGCCCCCCCCCCCCCCCCGCTTCCGGCGCCCCTGGTTATTCATTACCAGACCGAGCTAAAATTCTATTTTATACCCAGACAGCAAAATTCGTCATTTTTACATTGATTCAACGTCGTATTTGCTGTCTGGGTAGGGAGATGGTCTTTGACGCGATATGAGTCATTCTTTGCTGGCAGACAATAATTAGGAAGGTAATTTGATATTTGAGCAAATTGCTTTGTAGTGCAAAAAGTGCATGGAATACTGTTTGCACAGAAACGTAAAAACTAAATTAATGAAATTCTGTGTTCAATGCAAAAGGACTTTCAAAATAAAATATGAACTGAGAAATTTGACCAAGAAATGGCGAAAATAGGTCAAAAACCGAGTCTTTATCACCTTTTCTACTTAAAATACACAATCACGAATATATTTTGCGAAATATATTGATTGAAGTGATAGATAAGGCTTTTGACCAACGGCATACTTTTTCCCGTTGTTATTTGATATCGCCTGAGCCGACGGAGTAATTAGCAATAAGAGAGACGTAGACCTGATGGTCTCGGCCAGTAATTCTTGCCGCCAAAAGGAAGCAGTGACAGATATGGTTAACACACTACCAGCAGTTCCTTCAAGCGCTATAGCTTATGCGCAGTTACTAGAGCCCATTAGCCCATTAAATAAGTGGCTTATCATTGCATCACTTTGCTTGGTTTTCATATAAAAGTAACTTGAATAAAATTCAACAGTCAGATTCTTGTTTTTTAACGTTGGTTCCAGGTTTTTACGAAGATTCTACTAACTACTCAACAAGTTATCAAGTATTCACAAGCAATTTGATGCTTGCCAATGAAGCAGCCAGCTTGATTGTTCTCAAAGTCACGCTTCATTGCACAGAGCTGCGGGAAAGGTCTATTCCGCAACAACGCTGCGTTGAAAAAAAAGCAATACTCACTGCATTGTTGTTGCTACGGCAACTGCCACAAGCTGGCAATTCCTGGTGAGAGAAAGCCACGTTTGATCTTTTCTCTAAATGGTCTCATTTTCGTTACGTCACAATCAAACTTCAGTTCCGGGTCAGCATAAGTGAATATGAATATGACATCATAATGAACATGACAATAAAATATCTAATACAAACTAAAGACGCACTACAACAATCGCTCTTTACAGATCTTTCCTCACTAACTTAATTGCTCAGTTATTGGGTAGACTGCTGTACAATAAAGCTTACTTTGCACTTCTTTTGCTGTGCCCGGTTACGCCTACATCATGTAAGAAAGTGTCGAAAGAGGGAACTGTGTCCTTGATCTGGAAGAAAAGTTAGAAGAAGATGCGGATGTTTTGGCAGCTATTGTAAGTCACTGTACTCATTTGTTATACACTTTTATGCCACAAGCTACATGTGTGGTAGGCCATGTCGGAATAGGTACATGCAATCCTATTCCGACATGGCTACACCAGCCTTAAGTCATGCAACAACCGATCAGTTAAATTCTAACATGACGTGTTGACAAAGATTTGTTATTGCACCTATAAAGTAACTGTTGTCATATTAGTTACATGTTTGTTTTCGCTTTGCAGGTGGTAAGAGGTGACTACAGTAAATCATACTCAAAAAAGATTAGAACCTCCCAGACAGCAAAATTCGTCATTTTTACATTGCTGTGACGTCTGCGGACATTGAACCAATGTAAAAATGACAGATTTTGCTGTCTGGGCTTTTAATTATTCAACTGCTCAGTTTCAATTTTTAAAACTTGTTTGTTTTGCTCTAAACGCTTCCACATACATTTTGTGTGCAGAAATAATTTAGTTTGTAAAATAGAATCATGTTTATTAAACCAATTTATGATGATTTTTAAAGAATAACCTAACAATTATACAATATACAGAACATGTAGTTGTTTGGTTTGAGTTCACGATCTAGACTTCGCTTGTTACCTTGTTCAGTTTTAAACTGACTATTGAGTAACGTGTGGATGTTCATTTAACAGCGATGGAAAATAACAACGGTTGGAGGAAATGATTGTACCGAAACTGTGTGGAGAGTTATGCGACTTTTAATGAATGACGATCTGGCCGCTCAGTTTAATTGGAGTGGAAAAAACAAAAAAACTGCATTTCTTGATCTGAAAATAAAAAAAGTGTTATTTGGTAAGTTTGTATTTATATAATTGTATATTTACGTAGTTTTACGAGCTATCGTCAGTAATAAGTGCTGCAATGCTAATTGCTAACACCAGTAGCGTAGCCAGGAATCTTGAATAGGGGGGGTTGACGACCCAAAGGAGGGGGGTCTAGGGGGGCTCCCCCAGAAAATTTTGAAAAGTTGCTTTCAATTTGGTGCATTCTGAGAGCATTTTCAACAGAAATGTAGGTATGAATATTCCTGTAAAATGGTGCTGTCCGGTGGCACAGCAAAGGATAAGATCATGTTTTCTTCGGCATTTTTCGGAAATAAAGCTAAGTCTCAATGTTTTCTTGTTGCTAATTCCTGGTTGAGATGTTTGAATGTTTGGTATTGGCAAAACTCGCTCTTTTAATGCAGTTTTTAGACTGAAAGCATCATTCTGAATGTCGTGACGTCACACGCGTGCCAAAGGGGGGGTTGTAACCCCCACCCCCCCCCCCCTTGGCTACGCCACTGGCTAACACCATGCATACCACAGTACGATGGTGGAAAATGCCAGGCTTCTTTGTTTTTATGAATGGAAGTTAAGTATAAATCAAATCAACTGAGGATTGACAAATTGGAAGATTTATCAAGGAATGGAATATTTTTCTGTAATATAAACGTTAAAATGTGACAACGTCCTGTAATAGATCAGTTTCTACTATTTAGCCATGCCTTCCCAATATCACATGCGTGGTTGTTGTTGCAGGATAAAACATGGATTTCAACAACACCTTATCATAAAAGATGTTTCAATAATGCTGAGTATTATCAATGATGAATTATATTGAACCCCCCCCGATGTGACGCTAACGTAACGCTTTACATACCCCCCCCCCCCCGTCGAAGGCGTTACGTAATATTTCAACGTTCCCTAATTACATTTTTTTTTTACTACCCGTCTTGCTACGTCATAGGGGGCTTTATACAGTACATTTAATTGTAAGGAACCCCGCTCATGTCCTCATGCAGGTTAAGCATACTTGCCATCGGTTCGATCCATAATAATGAGTTAGTAGTGTAATTAAGTTGTTGTTGTTGTGAGCGAAATTGTTTCACAGAGAGCTCATATTGTATTATTACAGATGTGATTCGAAGGCAAGCAAAGGCGACGGACAAAGTTATCGAATCTGCAGTGAAGCGGTATTTGAAGGCGGCTTGTGACAGAAATGAAGAAAGAAAGAACCGGGCAAACAAAACTTCCGACGCAGATAAAAATTCGGACGATACATGAACGCTATCTGTTTTTTGATTGTTTGTTGACCTTTTAGTGTTTTCTTTTAACATCTTGCTGCGAATTATTATTTTTGCGTGCCTCTTAATTCGGTTTGCTTCCTTCGTACAGTAGTTGTATTTGGGGACAATCTTATCCCGACAAGCTATTGCCAAACACTGTTGTGCCGTCTATTCACTAATATTAATTCTTGTAGTGAAGTCGAGTTTAATGTTATTAATCATTTAATTAATATGTTTAATGTTGTTATTCAAACGTGTTTTCGGAGGGGTGTTTTTCCGCCATTCCTAATTTCTAACATTACCCCGAACCCAAGCTCTTTGGCGTCAAAACGACCTGTTCCCATTTTTTTTTTATATTTACCTAATGGATTTCGGAACGCAATAATTACTCATGATTGTTGGTATACTGCATGTATCCTACGTGGATTTACATTTTTTTTCATGCAATGTTATGTTATGAGGGTTTGAATTTTGTGCTATCTGGATTTGAAGATTGCCAGCATGACAGCCACAACAGATGTGCAAACGAAAATGCGTTATGGTCGTCGTTCAGGCGGCCCTTCCCTATAATTGTGGTTGCCGTGCTGGCAACCCTCAAAGCCAGATAGCACAAAAAACTCATTAATTTGAATTTATCTGCTGGCTACGTATTAATCTTTATTACATCATAGAGTACAGTGGAAGCAATAGTAGTGTTCTTGATGTTGCTGTGTATTTTCTTCCAGTGCTGTGATTTTGACGTATTGCAATACCTACCACATATGCTTATAGTTATGATACTGTCGTATGTAGTACACAATTGGTTTCTAACCGAGAGTAAATTTTACTTACCCCTACCCTAGGCCTAGGGTAAATCTTGCAAGCAAACATTTTAATCAAACTCATTATAGTTTCGAAAGCCAAGAAAGTTTTTTTTAATAGAATTTTTTGCTTAAAAATTATTGTTTTGCGAAAACTGTCAAAATTCACTTAACAGCTGCTGGGCTTTTACATATAATCTCATGTTTATAGACTTTAGCTTTGCTCTCACATGGCTTGGACTTGTAAATTGTTTTGTTATTTGTATTACAAATGATCAGAAAAACCGCCATTCATTAACTACTGAAACATTTCTTAGAATTGTGTTACGAAAATGGAGCTGTGGTAAGACAGTGTATTAAAAATCTTCATTGTTTTCATTGTTTTACATTCTTGAAGTGCATCTCGCTTTAACCACAAAAAGACAATTAATACACAAAATGCTTCAAAAAGTTTTAGTGTTTTGTTTTGATAATTTCGCAAACAACGGCTGCTGCTGGTGGCTGAAAAAAAAGGGCTTCAGCAGGGCGACATTCGTCAGTCCAGCGACAGCGCGCGCAGGCGCAAAAACGTGCCAGTAAGCTGAGCGAAATTCGTTGGCGTACAGACAGCGCGCCATTAACTAACTTGAGCGACTTTCGCGATCGAGGCGCTTACGCACAGCCGAATTTATTGTCGAAATTCGCCAGCGTTACGCCGACAATACGATGAACAGATCGGTGGCGGCTGGATGGCGATTATCGCTGGCGCGTCGCTAATAACTTCGCTAGCGTGGAGCTGGCTAGACGCCAATCTTTGCTACTTGGGTTGCTGGGTAAAAATTGAGGCATCGCGCGATGTTGTCATTTCATTATTGAAAAGTTAAAGATGAAGCAAAGTCAAAGGCGCAAGAAAGCAAACATCAAACTTATTAAAGCTTTAAGAAAAATGTGAACACTATAATATAAACGACGACCTTTTAGAGTACATGTTAATATTATGAGTACATGCATAAAAGTGAGACAAAGTCCAATTTGAAATTCTTCTGTTGTATTGTTCCAATTAGAAATTCTTATGTTGCATATCGCGCGATTTCGGGTATTGAACCCTCATCAGTACAACTTTTATAAACAGCATAGTACAATAAAATTTACAGCAGTTCACTTTAAAAAAATGACTAAAAAATGACCTATGACCTAATTACCTTCATAATTTGCATAAAAATTGTCATTATTACTGCTCGTAGACTTATTTCGCAGACTAATTTGTTTCTTAGCAACCAAATAACATTTTTAGTCATTTTTTTAAAGTGAACTGCTGTAAATTTTACTGCACTATGCTGTTGATGAAAGTTGTACTGATGAGGGTTCAATACCCGAAATCGCGCGATATGCAACATAAGAATTTCTAATTGGAACAATACAACAGAAGAATTTCAAATTGGACTTTGTCTCACTTTTATGCATGTACTCATAATATTAACATGTACTCTAAAAGGTCGTCGTTTATATTATAGTGGTCACATTTTTCTTAAATTTTTGATGCTTTTGTATCTGCTTTACGCGGATCCCCGATTGACTTTACGTTGATACGGGTTTAAAGTAATCGCCCCCTTTTTTTTAAATAATTAGTTAGAAGTATCTTGCATCCGCTAGTTCGGATCATGTAATTGTAACAGGAGGCTGGCTTGACTGGTCCCAGGCTTTGGCGTATGTCAGCTTGACTGACCCCATTGTTTGTTGTTTACATTTAAATACTTCGCCGAATGCTTAATATTCTCGTACTTTTTATTGTTGCAACTAAAGCTTGTCACTTCACTTTTATAATGTAGCCTATGACCTAATTACCTTCATAATTTGCATAAAAATTGTCATTATTACTGCTCGTAGACTTATTTCGCAGACTAATTTGTTTCTTAGCAACCAAATAACATTTTTAGTCATTTTTTTAAAGTGAATTGCCGTAAATTTTATTGTACTATGCTGTTGATAAAAGTTGTTCTGATGAGGGTTCAATACCCGAAATCGCGCGATATGCAACATAAGAATTTCTAATTGGAACAATACAACAGAAGAATTTCAAATTGGACTTTGTCTCACTTTTATGCATGTACTCATAATATTAACATGTACTCTAAAAGGTCGTCGTTTATATTATAGTGTTCACATTTTTCTTAAATTTTTGATGCTTTTGTATCTGCTTTACGCAGATCCCCGATTGACTTTACGTTGATACGGGTTTAAAGTAATCGCCCCCTTTTTTTTAAATTATTAAAGCTTAACCGTGTCTGTTACTGTTTCCTTTTGGCGGCAAGAGTTACTGGCCGAGACCATCAGATCTACGTCTCTCTTATTGCTAATTACTCTGTCAGCTTATATCAAATAACAACGGGAAAAGTATGCCCTTGGTCAAAAGCCTTATCCATCACTTCAATCAATTTATCTAGCAAAATATATTCGTGATTGTGTATTTTAGGTAGAAAAGGTGATAGACTCGGATTTGGACTTATTTTCGCCATTTCTTGGTCAAATATCTCAGTTCACATTTTATTTTGAAAGTCGTCTTACATTGAACAAGGAATTTCATCAATTTTGTTTTTCCGTTTCTGTGCAAACAGTATTCCATGCACTTTTTGCACTACAAAGCAATTTGCGCAAATAACAAATTATCTTCCTAATTGTTGTCTGCCAGCAAAGAATGACTCATATCGTGTCAGAGACCGACTCCCTACCCAGACAGCAAAATCGACATTGAATCAATGTAAAACTGACAGATATTAAGTCACTAGAGTGCGGCACAAAGGAAGCTACGATAAAAACCTGGCAATTTCTGCAAAATGTGACAAATCAGGCCATCTCTTTAGGTGGCCATGGCTACGTGTAGATTCATAACAAAATAATCACAAGTTTAACTTAGTTTCAATTTAATTATTTACAAGAATGTTTAGCAATGCGGGGCCCCGACGGTAGCTACGCCCTGGCTTTAACACAAAATCAAGGAAAATACAAACATGGTACTTTGTAGCTCATTCACTAAAAAATAGCCTATACACTATACCGGCTTACGGAAATTGTTTTCGCATCAATTAACTTATAGTGAAAGGAAGGTAACTTGTCATACACGTTTTAGAAAGCAGGGCACCCAAAAGACTTTAAACTTTTCGGTTTTGTCATCTTTTCCTTTTGTTGGTGTAAAATTTGTGTGTTTACTTGATCGTTCTTTACAATCATGTTCGCGCCAGCAATGAAAAATAAAATTGAGTGGAATTGAATTGATGACAGGATAACGTTTGGCGATGAGCTTTAAAGTTACAACCTTTTGACGTTTTTTGCTCATTACGAGATTTAGCATGTCTTTGTGATTAGTCAACCTGAAGTCGCAGTGCAACTTCATCAAACTCAAAAAAACAATTACTGCTAAGCTTTGGGTTTACTTGGCGCAAAAATTTCAAATTAAACAAGTTTATTGACACTGTATGATTAACACTACAAAGTGATAACGGCCTAAATGCGAATACTAGGTGAGGCCCAGATTTGAATGCAAGTATCGAGGGGGAAATGAGAGGATAAGGTTCTCATTATACTAAGCCAACGGCACTATCGAGAGTGGGATGGCCAGTTCCTTTCCCTTGGCCGCCTTTCCTTCAGCAACTACGCCCACCCAAGTTATTACACCCTGGGTAGAGGTTAGCGGTGTTTTTTAACAACTAGCTTAAGGCGCCGTCGAACCAGGATTGCATGATTAGAAAGCGAGTGCCTTCCCATCGTAGACTACGGTACTTTAAATTGACAGAAATGCAAGGTTGTTCTTCATCTTGAGATGTTGTTCATAATCTACATCAAGCCGTAACCGTTTGCTCACTGGTGTTGGACGCTATGGTGCAGTTATGTTGCGTTGGGGCTTGGCAGAGAGTGCTGCTTGTGAGTGTGGTGAAATGCAGACGGCAGCCCACATTATCAAGGCTTGCCGGCTATACATACCCCATCATGGTATAGAAGGCATGGTTTCTATCGATGACGACACCAGGCAGTGGTTAACCAACGGACACCCTGACATATAGCGACAACACGAGGAAAGAAGAAGATCTTGAGATGGGACGGTATTTTGGGGCGATGTTCGTTGTGAGCCATCAAATTGCCACTATTGCGTCACGTTCTAGAATATGACTTCGCAATGAAAAAATACCGAAGCATGTTCGAAAATACACTAAAAATTATCATTCACAAATTAAAATCTACTGAAAAAATTTATTTTCTTGAATAACTTTTGTTCTGCTTCTGATACATCTTTCGACTCTTAGAAGTGGTCGTAGGAAACCGTATCATCTGCGCATTTAGACAACAATTTTGTTACTCTACAGTAGAGTGGCTCGTTTTTGAACTTTTTTTTTAAATTCTCTCGGGGTAGTGGGGAAATGGTGCCAATGAGTGAGAAAACGCTCATGACAAAATTTGAGATTCGTAAACAATTGTCTTCAGCCTCTTCATGGGGCCCAAAAATCGAAAAAAATCGAATGGGGTCAAAAACGCATTTTGTTTCAAAAATATTTTTAGTTTGGGTAGATACAATATTGTTTAGATATAACTAATTAGCCTAAGAAAAAAAATTGGAGTCATTTGAACTATTCCTTCAGCTTCCTCACAGCTTTTGAAAATTTTCATTTTGCTGAAAATTTTGCATTTTTGTTTGTGGTTACATAACTACAAACCTCGACAGTGACGTAAATTCAAATAAAAGACATCACTTTTTCCTACTAAATTAACCCAATTCCATAAAAAATGACGCAACAGCTCAGGGCAGGTCTACAAAGAGAAATACAATGACGTTTTATAGCTGGCAAAATGTCTAACGCAATTATGTATCATGTAACCACCCACAAAAATGCAAAATTTTCAGCAAAATGGAAATTTTGAGAAGCTGTGCGGAAGCTGAAGGAATAGTTCAAATGACTCCAAATTTTTTTCTTAAGCTAATTAGATATATCTAAACAATATTGTATCTACCCAAACTAAAAATATTTTTGAAAACAAAATGCGTTTTTGACCCCATTTTTTGATTTTTGGGCCCCGTGAGGAGGCTGAAGACAATTTTTTTACGAATCTCAAATTTTGTCATAAGCGTTTTCTCACTCATTGGCACCATTTCCTCACTACCCCGAGAGAATTTAAAAAAAAAGTTCAAAAACGAGCCACCCTATTCTACAGTCTACAATGAGTAGTTTTCGAAATACGTTAAAATGAGGTAACTGGAACTTCAAGGGGCGTGTCCCACATCTTTATGACGTTATAAAGAATTAAATATATGGGTGTCAAATTCTTACTTAAACCCACAACATCAGAGCCCAGGATTTTTTAAAATGTAAAATGCTGAAAATATTAAACATCCTTGGGTACCCACAAAGTATCAAATCTGGCAACGGCTCAAGGTAACAGAATATTGTTGCCCATTTTATAACAATTTTGTAACACTCGGCAATGATGGGGCGATTTCCTGGTCAGAGGCACCGGGGACGTCCACGTTTGGAAATCTTCAAAAATCTTTCAACATGGACAAACCAAAATTTTGAAAACCTAATTAGAAGTATGGACAATCGATCGTTGTGGAGACTCACGGTAGCCGACGCCTTACTCAGGCATGGCCGATGATGATGATGATGATGTTAAAATTTGAAATATACAGATTGCATCGCCAGCTCCAAGAACTATGTGCACATTTTTAGTTGAATATGGTAATTTTACGTGCATTTTAATCAATAACGTAGTAAAACATAGTCTTGACTGTTTTAAGGAAGAAACGAAAAAAAAAAAATTTTTAAGGAAATTTGTAAAATATGCTGACATTTTTATGAAACTTGAACAAATTTTCGACAATTTGAAAATTTTGGGAGTGCAACCACACCCCCTTGCTTCTACACCTATGTGATAGTCGCCACCTTACAATAACACTAAAAATTCTCGTTACATGTTGACGCGCTTTTTTGCTACAATATTATACATAGTTTAAACTGCAACACCGGAAGTGTAACTACGACAACAGTTCAAGTTCGTATTCTCCGACGTTACCTATAACAATCTGTAGCCAACGTGATGACGTTATAAAAGCATCGCATTACTGAAGATGCAACGTTACTTAATTTTCATTGAGAGCATTTTCACAACGATTCAAAATCTGATGGGACAGCGATGCGATAACAATGCCGTAAGTTGTAGTGAACTGAAATGCGCTTAGAAAACAGAAAGCTCTCATAGACTCTATTTGTCACATAATTGAAAGGGACTATGCATAAATAAGTCATCAGCTGCGTGGCCAAGTGGTGACAAAGTTAGTGCGACATCGGTTTGACAACTACGTAGTTACCCAACCAGTCCAACAGTTCCCACAAAGACAAAGATACGTCAAATGCGATGAGCATCATCTTCTGAAAGAGATTTTGATCAAAAATCCAATATCAACAAATCTTCTTCCTACACGAAACAACTTAAAAAAGAGGAGGATGTACATGAGAAGACAGATGACTCAAAGGCTTGCAGTGTTATGAAGCTTGCACAGAGGTTTGACAGTGCTTCGATTACTGCATCTCCAGTCAACAGCAGACCTTACGGAAGAAGCAGATCTGTTGGTGCAAGGAAGCAATTAAGCGACTTCAGGTTAATAAATATCATCGCTGTCGTTGGTTAGTGCTTTCTGGGCGAAAACCAAGTCTGAAAGTGATTCAGTTGATAGCAGTGTGCAGAGGCCGCAGTCCCCTGAAAATTAGGAGTCATCCGGATGTTTAACTCTTGAAACCTCGATTACGAATCGTGTTCCGCCTTCAGATGTTGTAGCGCTTTTTGCAAAGTAGGCCTATAGTTTCGTTTATAGTTTTTTCATTGTTGCTGTGTTATCAACATGCACGCAAATTTTCCATTTTTTCTTATATTTTTTCGGTCTTTCATTTATATTTAATCAATCATTACGACCAGGCGTCTTCGAAAGACACCGTTTTATTTTCATTACTAACTTATGTAACATAGCTACATATCTAAGGTGCGTTACACAAGCAGCTTTTAATAAAATATACTTTCCTGTCCTTGTCTTAGTGTCGCTTACATTTCTTTTTTTTTAAAACAACAGTGATGCGCTTTATGCGGAAGATAGTATTAATCGACATATTGTGTTGCTTGGGTCCTTGTGATCCAAACTTGACAGAACCCTCCTACCAACTTACGATAGAATTAAGGTCCCTTGATTACGTCGCTGTGACCGAAAACGAAAAGGAATTGTCGTTAATCTTACTCATTCGTGTGATAACTTGTTTAACGCATCTGCTGCATTGCTTTTACTTCAGGGCATGATACAAACATTACGGAAATGTCACTCCAGTTTGAGAAAGTCATGAACGCCATGGTCTCCAGTAGCCCACATCAGTAGTTGACGAAAATATACCACTGTAGTATTTGTATTTTCGAAACAAGTACACGATTTAGTGTTGAAACATTTAGCGAAATCATTTTGGTGAATTTTGCCCACCAGGCTAGTATTTGATTGCAGCACCAACTTCGAACTGACGTCACTAAATCATCAGATACATTTTTGCGACTTTTCTAACACACAAATTTTTATGATAGTGAATGACACCATCGGTCAAATTTTATTTCTTGTGGTGGGTTTGCCATTGATGTCTCCTGGTATGAAGATAACGTGCAAATTTTTATGTCTTTGCTGTTTAAAATCAGTAGCCAGCTGAAAAATAATTGTATTATTTTGCTGTTATAGGCTAAGTTATTTACTGTGTAATCCTTTTGTAGTGCGAAGTCGTTTATTTTTTAGTTTGCTCGCTGATGGTCCCAACAAGTCGACATCGCCTTGTTTTCATGGGAGCCCTTTTATTACTACAGTAAGTTTTTACAGTGGAAATCCAGTAATTGGGCTGTTTTTCCTTGAATTGTTTCAAGTACACCACCTTATACTGTTTTAGGCAGTCAAGAATCTCATTATTTTCCTTGTCCAAAAATACATCATACAAGAACAATTAAAAGCTAGTCTAACTTTTCGAAAAATAATATGAAAACTTAACTACAAAACAACTGTAGGCTATCTGCTTGCATTTAACAGTATTCTACTTTCTTTGCAAACTTACCTTTAAAAAAAACCTTGCAATGGTTTGCAAACTTTAATGCAAACCTTGATTCAAATATTTGGACCTGACTGCTAACCACTGCTAACTTTGAAAACCGCGGGAAAAAGTAACCGAGAAAAATTTACTGCGCGCGGTAACCAATAATGACCACACTTACCGAAATATGCAAATGAGACAGAAATGTCATGGGAAAAAAAATTCGCGCCCGGGAGCAGGCGAAGGAGTTTTGCAGGTGAGGCCTTGATGCCATACGGTGTCGTATGCGGCTGTGAGGTCAAGAAATGCAGCACCAGCCTTCTTTTTTCCTCAAAGCAGTCTTCGATGTCTTGAGTCATGAGAGTGACTTAGTCTACAGTAGATCTTCCATGTCGAAACCCAGCTTGATCCTGGGGCAAGAGTGGGTCTATAATTGGTTCGACTCGAGTATAGATTAGACGTTCGAAGATTTTAAAAGGGATGCAGAGAAGAGATATAAGTCGATAGCTTTTTGGATCCCCTTGTAGCTTATGAGGCTTTGGGTTTGCGACTACTTTGGCTCGTCTCTAAATTTTGGAGATCTTGAGTTGGCATAAGCAGGAAGACAGGAATTTGCGCAGCCAAGACTTCATGGCGGTACCGGCATGGAGTACAAGTTCGTGGCAGATGTTATCGGGACCAGGAGCCTTACGGGTCTTAGTTGATTGCAGGGCATCGGAGAACTCATCCGATGTAAATTCACCAGAAATGCTTTCCTTGTCTGGTATTGGGATTTTCCAGAGATCAGACGTTTCTCTCTTTACAAGTTTGGAAAACTTACGGTCGCTTATTTTGTAGGTCCCGTTTTTCACTGTGAAAACGATAAAAGTTTATGGCAACAATATTCAAATGCATTTGAAGTTTGAAACTGAGCATTAAGCCCTCTAGTGGCCAAATAATGCAAAACAAACGGCAAAAATGGACTCTACACCCTCGAAAATGGGGGTCTAGATACCAATTTTATTTTATTTGGATAAAAACTTTAGCAGATATCCTAAATTCAATTTTTGCCACTAGATGTCGTATTGCAGTGTTTTGACTAAAATAAAATGTCAATTTATCCATTTTTCAACGACCCCTTGACTGATTTAAAAAAATTATTTTTTAATATGATGAGGAAATTGAAGGGCCATCTTTTAAAAGTATTCCCTTGCGTGTAGCATAAACATAGCACCACCTAGTGGCAAAAATGTTGAAAAAATGACATCAGAGTCCAAAATTAAGGGCTGGTGGGGGGTCTAAACGTTGTTCGATCAGGGTGAAAATTTGTACAAGCCATTTTTTTAGCTAACCTCACATGTAAAAAAAAGTTAGGCTCATTTATCACAAATTTTCGGCAAATGATGCACCCTAGCTGAGATAGAGGAAACACCTGGTGAGGTATGAACATAAGAACGATATAAAGTTTCCCACTCTGACTCCCAGCACGGCTAGTTCTTTCGGCGGCCGCGAGGGATAGCTTGTTTAGCTGCAGATTTGATAGCACGGCAAAAGTCTTGGTAAGCCTCATCCACGTTGGCGGTAGAAGGTGATGGTATTTCCGCCGCGTTTTGATTGGTTATGAGGCTGTAGCGATTCCAATTGGCCTTTCTGAAGTTCCATCGCTTCACTGGAACACTTGAGATGGGATCGACAAGCTTAGGGGCAGTGATAAGCGAAGATCGGTGTTGGGAACGTGAGAATTTCTCTAGCACACGTCTGTCAGGAAGAGAGCTGTGTGTGTCCATGCTTGCAAAGGCCAGGTCAGGGTTTGTGCCCGTTCCCCAGCGTCCGGACAAGAAGCTGGCTGGACCTTTTGGTTGTAAAAGAGGGCGAGGTTGTTGTTCGCAGCCGAAGTAGCCAGGCATTCTCCGTCGCTGTTGATGTAGGCCTACTTGTAACCCCAGTTGGTGTGCTGGCAGTTAAAGTCACCAGCATAGATACTGGGTTAAGGGAATGCGGTATAGATGATGGGTTCAGGCGTGAGGATAGTGGCTTGTATACATTGATGATGTTGTAATTTTCAATGCTCACACAAACCCATTCTATTTCCTCATTGACGGAGGAAATTGCAAGCGTCCAGTCCAAGCTCTCATGGACGAACGTGGAGAGGTCTGTTTCCTGCTTTGGGTAGACCCAGCTAGTGAGTAGTGTACAATTACTAGCTTGTCTGCGAAAGTGCAGTGGGTCTCCTGGAGGTGAATGACGAGAGCTCGGTTCTTATGAGGGAGCTGCTCGATCACATCAATCATGCTGGATGTGATGTGCTCAGCGTTCAGATGTAAGATGGTGGAGTGACGGTCAAGGCCTCCGAGAGAAATCATGACTGGTCGGGAAACAATACTAAAAGTGGGCCCCAAAAAAGTATTTTTCAGCAAAAATAGAAGTAACGAACTTGTATCATGCGTTGCATCATGTGTCTTATCTCTTCAGCGAACTTGGCTACTTTCCTCTTCGTGAAATTGAATTCCTTTAAATTTTCGATTTTAAACAACGTATGTATCTATATGAAAAAACTTCTTTCAATAATTATGAAAATCAACAAAAATTACTCGACTACACTTGCAGAAAAATTGCCACTGTTGCTTAAAATTTTATCTTGAAAGAATCGCAGTAAGTTATATAATGTGCACATGCACACCTCATACATGGTGCCTTTGGTCACGGCCGTTGAGAGGAGAATTTAGGTCCCGTACCAAAACGATTTTCCGGCCACAAATAAAGACATTTCCAAGACAAATGCACCATATCCAAAGAATGCATTATAGTTTGTTCAAATTCTCTAGTGTTATGGCAGTGCGGACGGGTTTGCTAATGAATTCTTGTCTGTTCTTTGTGTGGAATCCTGCAAGAGCCGCTTTTGGGTCGGTGATAACGTCTCCTCCCTTGACAAGTCTGCGTTGGTTCCAGTCATGTTGTAAATCGAAATTGCTATAGGTGGTAATTTTAGTATAACCTTGGCTACAGTAGATAAAGGAAAACTTATAAACACACAATGCGGGCAATGAAAATAGTTCAACAAAGCATTCAATCCATTCCGAACCTTTTGCCATGCAAAGTTACGGATCACAGCATCAAATAATAAAGATTTTGCAAGGCCTAATTTGATGCAAAACATGCATAAACTGTTCACTTAGTTTTGAGTCGTGGTGGTGCGTAAACAAATCTTTCAAATATCTGTGTGCTCAAACTACGTTTTCAACTCGCAACCGCTGGAGGTACTGGTTTAGATAACAAATTTTCAAAGCAACAAACATATTTGGAAAAGTGTTTCGAAAGTTGCAATCAATAATTTCCTTGAGTAGATATCATGGGGTGATACGTTCCGGTTCGCAGTTCAAGTTTGCTGGTTAGCTTTCTTTCAAAATTGGCCTACGAACTTCTTCTTCATTGTGTGTCACACGGCCATAACCCAGAGCTTCAGGCAAGCTCTTGCTCTATGGTTGAACTCGGCCAAATCTTGCGCAGAGCACCTTGCGTTTAGGTCAGGGCATTCGAGTAGATGTTGCATCGTTTGCTCCTGTTCGCATTTGCAACTTGTGCTCCCCGTGGAATACCTCCAGTGTCACATCAAAGTTTTACACCTGCCAATACCAGTTCTTAAGCGGTTGAGGCATCGCCAATACTTCCACGGTTCACACTTTCCCGGAGGAAGGGCCTCCATGGGTGTGAGCTCCATATTGGCCAAATGTCGGCCCGTCTGCCAGTCCCTCCTGCCACAGTTGAACCTGCACATTGGCGGTGACATCGTCTTGATCTAATGGGACAACTGAGGCAAGAAAAGTTTTTCTGGACTTCAGACGCCTGTGTGCTGGAGTTTGGCCATCCAGTGGGTGTCTCAAATCCATGTCCTGGCAAGATCTTTCTTTTCTGCTGGTCACGCTTCTTCGGATGTTGGGTGGAGCGATTCCAGACAGAATGTGCAGCGACGTGATGTTGGTTGGTTTGAGACAACCTGTAATCAGACGGCAGCTTTTGTTCAATATGTGGTCAATTTACTTGGCATGTGCTGAGCGTTCCCACACTGGGCAAGCATGTTCTGCAACCGAATAGCATAAGGCTAAAGCAGTTGACCGTATTGCATCAGGGAGGGCACCCCAATCAGAGTTTCCGAGTTTCTGTAAAATATTATTTCTAGAAGCCACCTTAGCTCTTATTTTTTCGATATGGGATTTGTATGTGAGGGACCTATCTAGTTTTACACCGAGGTATGTGGGATTGATACAGTGTGCCAGTTTGGTTCCGTTCCAGGAAATGTTTAGTTGGCGTGATGCATCCCGGGATCTAAGGTGGAATGCGCAAACTTGGGTCTTATTGGGGTTGGCACGCAGGTGGTTGTCCGTGTAGTATGTTGTCAGCCCATCCAGAGCATCGCTGAGTGCTTTCTCCGTGGAAGTGAAGTGTTTGTGTTGTGTTGTTATACACAAATCGTCGGCGTATATGAAGCTTCTTGTACCAGGATGGATTGGTTGGTCGTTGGTATAAATGTTGTACAAGATGGGGGCTAAAACACTCCCTTGTGGTAGGCCATTTCTCTGCTGTCTCCATCTGCTATTTTTGCCACAAAAATGAAAATAGAAACGGCGATTGCTAAGCAATGATTGTATCAGCTTAGTGAATCGACAGTTCTCGGTGATATTGAGGATCTTTGATATAAGGAGACGATGATTGACAGTGTCATACCCTGCAGATACTGTAGATCTACAAAGACAGTTCCAGTGACGGACCCTCTTTAACCCTATTCGGACTAAGCTATTTTTGTGAAGTAATGGCCTAACGTGTGGACTTATTCCATCCACACTTTCATTTGCTAATAACTTTTGATATAAAACGTTGCGAGGTTGCTTTTTTCGCAAAGTTAAAGCAAAATTATTAAAAAACTAGTTAAAATTTTAAGTGGATACACATACTCTACCAGTTTTTTGCTATTGCTTTTTTGCTAAAAGTAGTCATTTATTTTTAAATTTTTCTGATGTCTCTGTCATAATCTCCTGAAATCGCTAATATCTTCGTTAAAGGCACACGGTCCAGTCATGCATGTAATCCGAAATGGTCCGTGGTCATGTAGGTCACGCAGTAAATCTTGGAAGGCACAAAACAATACAAATGTTTGCTAACTTGCTTGTACAAGATGATAAAGTTTTTCAGGTGACCAGGCAATTTTAAGAGTAGGGTGTCAAAAACTGCTGATAACTAAAAAAATATACCATATAAAAATGTCATTTTATTACTAAAACAAAGATGAATAATTTTTAGGAAAAGTCATAAAACTTCAGCTAATTTGAGCCAGTAACTTTTATGTAATCGATGAAAGTTTTAGGTATGGACGGAACCCATCCACCCGTTAGTCCGAATAGGGTTAACCCATTCTCTATGCGCTGTGTTAGATTCAAAAGTTGTCCTGTGCAGGATTTACCAGGTCGAAAACCTTCTTGTTCATTAATGAGTTGGTGTTCTATGAGAGGTTGCAATCGGTTTAATATCAGCCTTTCAAACAACTTGAGCAAGTGACACAGCAAAGATATAGGGCGAAATCGTTTAGGGTCGGTTGGGTCTTTTCCTGGTTTCAACTATGCAATAATTTTGGCTTTTCTCTATAGCTTAGGAATTTGGTAAGAGCTGAGGCAGTTGTTGTAAAGCTTTAGCAGCCATCCCAGAGCGATTGGACCGAAATGTTTAATTTGTTCAGTTCGAATTCCATCTAATTCAGCAGATTTACCTTGTTTCAGAAATTCAATGCCCTTCGTCAGTTCTTCAATTGAGAAAGGAGATGTTAGACAAGGGTTGCGTTCATTTTGAGATCTTATTAGTCGGGGTTTAGACTGCTTTTTCATGTTATTTTTGCTCTTGTAAGTTAGAAGGAGTTGATGAGCAATTTGATTGGCAGATACAGTGTAAAGGTGGTATGGTTTAGTGTAGTCGGCTGACAGCAATTTGATTGTTTTCCAAGCTTTCCGACTGCTATGAGACAGATCTGTGGATTCGATCATATCTTGCCACATTCTTCTCTTTTCGCTGGCGATAGCTGCCATCACGTTTTCTCCTGCTTCAACTGTACAGTGAGAGAAAGGATCTGATTGGAACTTTTCTTTACAGTCTTCATAGAGGTCTGCTGAGTCTGAATTCAGACTGGGGATGTAACGTGTCCTACAACCTCTAGTGATGTTTTTTCTCGACGCTCTTCGTACAGCTTCTATGAAGTCGGGGTATTTGTCTGATGACGTATGTAGATTGGCGATATGGAAGTCCAGATCTGAAGTAAATCCCTTCCAGTTAGCTTTTCGAAAGTTGTATCATCGTTGATATGGGACATCCTTTGGAGTAACAACTGCCTTGATTTGAAGGCGGATTGGGCGATGTTAAGTATGTGAGATTAGATCCAATATGTGATTCACACAGCACATAGTCGTCGTCGTCGTGTGAGCCTCTGGGGCGAGGGTCTATCCTTTTACCACCCCAGATTCAGGATGTTCCCGGACTACACTGGAAGGCTATTAGAGAGCAGCCAGTCTTTGGTTTCATCATCCATGACACGCAGACCTTCCACTCCGTTAGGTGGCTTGAAGATGGAACATTCATTGATGATGTGGTCTGCGGTCTCTTCTTCGGCACCACATTCACAGGAGGAGGAAGAAGCCATTCTCCATTGGTGCATAGTTGAGCGGAAAAACCTGACGCCCGTACGGAGACGGTTGAGGCGCACCCATGCCGGTCTTGGTAGTGTCAGGCCGATGGGGCGCGTGTCGGTGTCGGGGATGAACGAATGGAGTCTGGTGGCGCTTGACTTCCATTCAGAACTCCATTTATGGTCCGCCCAAGTAGCCGCAGAGATGTCTTGTACATCAGCTTCGTTGATGAGAAGTTGAGCGGCTGGCACGAATGGGTGTCTTGATTTCAGTCGACGGGGTGCTCGTTTGGGAGAACAGAGATCTTGTTGTGGAGAAGGTGGTCAGGCTCCAGTGCCCATCGACTGAGGGACAAGGTGGCTTCTTCGCGATGAAGCTCAGCGGGTTGGATGCCAGCGAGAATGGGGAGATTGTCCAATGGTGTGGGACGCAGGCATCCGGTCACTGTGCGCAGGGCGCTGTTTATGGCAGTGTCGATGCTATGGCAGTGAGCACTGCGGCACCAAACAGGTGCACAGTACTCTGCTGAAGAGTAGACAAGGGCCAAGGCTGCTATACGCAAAGTGTCAGCCCCCGCCCCCCAGCTAGAGCCTGCCAGGCGTTTGAGTAGCGCAGCGCGGGATGTGAGTTTCTTGCGCAGTGACACCAAATGGTGGCGATATGTGAGCGATCTGTCCAGTGTCACCCCAAGGTATCTTGGTTCGGGGCAGAAGGACAGAGATTTTCCGTTGTTCTGGACGTGTAGCTCACGATCAGCTTCCCGATTGTGGAGGTGGCAAGCTGCTGCCACAGTGCCACAGTTTTGGTTTTGCTGAGTTTCAGTCGCCAGTTCAGGAGATAAGCTGAGAGAGTTTTCATGTCCATGCTCAAAGTGTCTTTTAGATTTTCCCACGACTTTGTGGAGTGGAGAATTGCCAGGTCGTCCGCATAAGCATACTTTGCGGAGACCGTAGTTGGCAGGTCGTGGGTGTAGACTAGGGTGGATCGATTTAGGTGGGTAAAACACTTTTTTCCTCATTTTGCTTAGCTTGGGGTTGGAAAAATTGCCATTGGGTGTATAGAACATTGTGTAAAAAAATTATTTCGATCGAACAAATTTTTGATCTGCCACCAGCCACTTGAAAATTTACTAAATCCTTCTACATTAGGGTGGATCAATTTAACCCTATCTTAATACGAGCTGTTTTCGTACGCGGAAAGCACGTCACGGGCTATCCTAGCCCCGTGCTAATTAATCGCTAATAACGGGAGCTATGAAAATCAGAGAGCCAAAATATTTTACAAAGTAATAGCCACGTGTATTGTGCGTATAGAAATTAAATTTTTACCCAACAAATTTATTGAAATAAATTGTTTGAGATGAAAAGACGTCAGAAAGTCGGTTTGTATTCTAATTTCCCAAAAATAGCTTCAAAATTAAAATTTTTGAATTATACCATAAAGTAATGCTAATCTAAACAAAAAATTACTTTTGCTCATAAATATAAGCCATTTTTAGGCGTTTTCACATTTCAAGGTAATTGCACTAACATTTATATTGCACTAACATTAACATATATATAACTATCATTGCACGAAAATGTCTAGCAACCTGAGACAAAATGCTTATTGTGAAGGGCAGGCAAGTAGAAAAATGACCAGTTTAGGTTTAGAAAATTTGTAAAGAATAAAAAATAAAAGTCAAGAAATTTTACATTTCTAGCATATTTCCTTCTGTCCAATATTTCACTGATAAAGTGGGGCGTCCTCATAAAGCCCCGTGTCGCTACAGATAGGGTTAAGGGGGTGTAAAACTTTTTTCTTCATTTTGCTTTGCTTGGCTGGCCAAAACTTGTCATTGGGTATATAGAACACTGTGCTAAAAGTATATTTCGATCGAACAAATTTTTGATCTGCACGAGGCCATTACTTATTGACTAAAAACGCAAAAATACAAAAATACATGCAAATGTATTTGAATTTGGCGTTAGCATAGAGATTTATTGCAACGCAATGGAAATGATAATATGCATCAAACTTCCTCGCTTTAGATGAAATAGTCACGTTTCGATTCGAACTTGGGCATTTCTTGTCGTAATTCAGTGCGTGAGCGTAGTTTTTGGTCCCTCGTATTTCTTGTCACAGGAGGCTCGGTGAGATCGAGAGCCTGCCAGTCAACCATATCGTAGCATTCGTTGGCATCAAACTTGATGGACAGAATGCAGAATCATCACATTGTTCTCTGTTCGCGATGTCTTGATCGAGCTTTCTGAATTCACTGCAAGTCCAAGCTCACGAATTATCTGCCTCTCATCTGTGATCATGGCCAACGTAGGCTAAAGTTTTCTGAGTGTGCGAAGTATCCATTTCTCTGGCGAACAGTATCGTGTATTTGCATGAGACTTGTATTTGCACATCTGGATGGACTAAGAGCTGGACCACATGAATTTTCCGGTCCTCTTGGATAAGCTCTTGCGTCGTGTATGGAGCATCTTCCCAAAAAGTTCGAGAATATTCTTCTTCTTGCGTTTGAGACTGCCGCAGATCACGTTGTTGCACAGCAGCCAATGGATGGTGTGTTCATCGAGCGTTGTGAGATCCACACTCCATATATCTGTCCTGGGGTCGATATGCAGGACATTGGTAGATAATGTGTTATGCAGTCTGAGATTCTGAGGCACATGTATAAGATGGTGAGTCGGTGAGGCCCCACTGAAACATGTTTCTGTTGAAATGGCCCACCCCAGTCAACAAGCGTTTGAGCTTCACCCATTCCTTCCGAGGTAGTTCTGCTCCGGGTGGAGTGGTCGTATTGGGAGAGACTGTGAATTGGGTTGGTCTCGCAACTTCTCTCCATTCACTGTTCGAAACTTCGGTGATGTGGAAGTTGGACTTGCAGATATCTGCAGCATGTCGAGAAAATGGGCGTCAAGATTTCAAGCGTTTGGGCTTTTGAGGGTGCGAATTTAGGACAATCTGGTTGAGGAGGTGGTCATCCCTTGACATAGCTTCTAAAACTAGACTGCGTACGTGATGTTCCCTACGCAGTCTAGTTTTATAGCACAGGCAAAGAGTCGGTGGGAGTTGGAAGCAGGTAGCTAGTGATTATTTCCATGGTGGTGTTGAGGGCAGTATCAATTTCGCTAGTGTGTGCGCTGCGGCACCAAGTGGGGGAAGCATATTCGGAGGTGCTGTAAACCAGTGCAATAGTACTTGTATGGAGTGCAGATGTACTAGAACCCCAGGATGTTCCAGCTAATCATCTCAGCAAGTTGTTGCGTGCTGATAGCTTAGCATGGAGGGCTTCAGCATGGTGTTTGCATATTAATTGTCGGTCGAGATTCACTCCTAGGAAGGTGGGACATGGGTTGTGTGGGAGTGGGTTTCGGTTGAGCCTGATAATTAGCGCGTAGATTCCATGTTGCAAAGGTGAAAAGGTGTGACAATGATCTTTGCCAGGCTCAGTTTCAGCATCCAAAGCTTCCGGTAGTCTGCGATTTGGGCCATGTCATCTGAAAGTGCTTCCTTTACCACATGCCAGTACTTGTCAGAATGGAGTAGTGCCAGATCATCAGCATAGCCGGACTGGCGTGACGCAGTCTCTGGCATGTCACTGATGTAGATGTTAAATAGTAAGGGGATAACCATGATCCTGCGGAACACCGTTTCTTAACCGTATCTGTCACTGCTTCCTTTTGGCGTCAAGAGTTACTGGCCGAGACTATCAGGTCTACGTCTCTCTTCTCTCTTATTGCTAATTACTCCGTCGGCTTATATCAAATAACAACGGGAAAAAGTATGCCGTTGGTCAAAAGCCTTATCTATCACTTCAATCAATTTATTTCGCAAAATATATTCGTGATTGTGTATTTTAGGTAGAAAAGGTGATAAAGACTCGGTTTTTGACCTATTTTCGCCATTTCTTGGTCAAATTTCTCAGTTCACAGTTTATTTGGAAAGTCCTCTTGCATAGAACACAGAATTTCATCAATTTTTTTTCCGTTTCTGTGCAAACAGTATTCCATGCACTTTTTGCACTACAAAGCAATTTGCACAAATAATAAATTACCTTCCTAATTGATGTCTGCCAGCAAAGAATGACTCATATCCCGTCAAAGACCAACTCCCTACCCAGACAGCAAAATCGGCGTTGAATCAATGTAAAAAAATGACGGATTTTGCTGCCTGGGTAGAGAATGGAAATTTAGCGCCGTCGTGTTATGACTGACAGACACAAAATGAAATCGCAGGCTAATAGTAAACTGTCAATCAAGCTATTGAATATCAGGAAATTTCTTGCATTTTATAACTGGCTGTGACAAAAGGTTTATTGTGAACTTCACAATTATCCGATACCAACATAAACGGGACTAAATGTTGGGGCAAGAAAAAACAGTAAAAGTCAAGAAATCTCAGGTTTCTAGCGTCACTGCTTCTATGTGAAATTGCTGAATTAGCACAGGGCGAGACCATAAGGTCTACGCCAGTAACAGACACGGTTAAGCTGCTGGGCCGGCTGCACTGCCCATCACTCGTCTTCAGCAAAAAGGTCCGATTTGCCAGAATGTTGGTAAGAAACCGCACTACCTTTTGCCTGGGATCATGCGGAGGAGCTTTAGGGTTAGCCCTTGGTGCCACACAGAATCATAGGCAGCAGTGAGGTCTACCAAGATTATTCCTGCTTTGTTGCCCTTCTCGAAACTTTTCTCTATATCCTCGGTCAGCTTGACTGCTTGATGAATCGTACAGCGTCCGTGCCGAAATCCAACTTGTTCTTTGGTAGTTGGAGATCAACAACTGGCTCGAGTCTAGTTAGCAGGAGCCGTACAAGCATCTTATATGGGACACAGAGTAGTGATATTGGACGATAGCTCTTGGATCATCAGCTGGCTTGTTTAGTTTAAGTAGTGCCACTACAGTTGCTTTTCGTCAGATTTTAGGTATGGCCTGGAGGGTCAGGCAAGCAGAATAGAAGCTTTTCAACCATGCCAAACATTTGGGACCACAGTGCCTTAAGAATTCTGGAGGGAAATTATCGGACCTTTGTGCTTTCCTACTTTTAACTCGTTTAATTTAATGACAGATGCAAGTTCAAGTCAGCTGCATTCCTACTTCACTGCAGGGGCGTGCTTCTTATTTGCCACTTTACATTTGCCATTGGTAGTGATAATCCGTGAGTTTGGACTAAAGCGAATTCAGAAAGCTCGTTCAAGCCATCGCGAATAGAGAACTGTGCGATGATTCTGTGTTCCGCCAATAAAGTTTGACGCCAACGAATCCTATGATATGGTTGACTGTCAGGCTCTCAATCTCACCGAGCCTACTGTAAAAAGAAACATGGGAGACAAACAACTGCGAGATATGATTGCAGCTAAGAACACTCCAGAGCTTTTATTTCCTCGATTTTCCTGTCACACTCAGGTGGTGGAAAGGTGCATCAAGTTGGTGACGGAAGCTTCAGCGGCGGTGTGCGGGGTTAATTTGCGAGATGGATTTATACGCTCACGCACTGAACCACGACAAGAAATGCCCAAGTTCGAATCGAAACGTGACTATTTCATCTAAAGCGAGGAAGTTTGATGCATATTATCATTTCCATTGCATTGCAATAAATCTCTATGCTAACGTCAAATTCAAATACATTTGCATGTATTTTTGTATTTTTGCGTTTTTAGTGGATAAGTAATGGCCTGGTTGCAGATCAAAAATTTGTTCGATCGAAATATACTTTTAGCACATTGTTCTATATACCCGATGAAAAGTTTTGGCCACCCAAGCTAAGCAAAATGAAGAAAAAGTTTACACCCTCCTAAATTGATCTACCCAAATGTAGAAGGACATAGTAAATTTTCAAGTGGCTGGTGGCAGATCAAGATATCTTCCGATTACATTCTAATTTTGCACAACTGTTTTTGGTAGTAATCGGCAAGTTTTCCAACCCCAAGCTAATAAAAATTTTATAAAAAGTGTTTTCACTCCACCCTAGTGTAGACGTTGAAAAGAAGTGGAGCCAGGACCGATCCCTGTGGGACGCCGTTTTTCAGGCGTGTCAGTCTGCTTCGCCGTGAGCTACCGGTGGTGAGGGTGAAGCTTCGATTCCTGACGAGTTCCATAATCATACGAACCATATGTCGGTCAGGAAGCAGGCGAAGCAGCTTGCAAGTAAGCCCGCGATGCCATATGGTGTCATAGGCAGCTGTCAGATATAGAAAGACAGCGCCGGCCTTCTTTTTTGCCTCAAAGCAATCCTCGATGTCTTGAGTTAAGAGTGTGACCTGATCTACGGTGAATTTTCCGCGCTGAAACCCAGCTTGCTCTTTTGGAAGGAGCGGTCGATGATTGGGTTGACGCGGGCATAGATCAGTCTTTCGAGGATAGTGATGGATTCACTTGCAAAGATGAGTCTGGGTTTGAGCCTCGTTTCCATCTTCCGCTGTTAAAGGAAGGGGGCAGCTTGGGGTCATGTATGAGGTGCAAGTTATTATCGTCAGCTCATTTTTCAACAGCTTCTCCATCCTTAGTTGTGTTTTTATAGCCCCAGCTCGAGCTGTGGCTGTTGAAATCACCAATGAACAAGCCAGGCGTACTGCCATTTTGCACCATCAGATCGTTTGGTATGAAGGGTTCATTTGGGGGCTTATAGACAGATGTTACGTCTATTCCATCGAAGTGGATAGTCAAGCATTCAGTGTTATTGCTATCATCGGACGAAACTAAGTTAATGCGTGATACAGATCTTACGCACATAGCACTGCCATGTTTCCCATGAGGGATTTCGTTGACGAGGTCCATTCCGGGTATTATTGGCTTATGGTGTGTATCATTTCGGTGGGTTTCCTGTAGGCAGAAGACATCGCATTGATGTTGCTTGCAGAGTTCAGCAAGGATGGTTGATTTTGCTGAAGAAAACCCTTCGATATTGGCCGAGATCATCGTTAGAGAAAGCCCTAAAAAGGGCTGGCTAAGCGCTAGAGTAGGCACGGTTGTCGTGTGACGTGTGGAAGACATTGGTTTCACTTCTGATGCTTGTTAGCTCTGGTCGAATTGACTTGTAGGGAACTACCAACTTATCCAAAATGTCATTGTTGTACAACTTGTTTAAATTTGTTCCACGTGCCTACAACTACAGATCAGACATACAATGATATTTCCATAGGACTTTAACCCTTTACAGGCGGCGAAGACTATCTCTTGTTATTTGTTCGTGAATTTTTTGTATATTGTAGTTTTTAGTCTAACTAAGAATATTTTATGAAAACAATTTAAAAATTTTATTTCTTTGTTTTTTATTATGTTCCCAAAATGGGAACGTTGGCATGTAAAGGTACCAAAAAATATTGCATCGTGTTTTGTATTTGAATACAACGTAAACTTGGGTAGCCTACTTTATTAGATACAATAGCATTGAAAAAGACAATAAACAAAAGTACACACGTTTAAGAGATCCACAAACAACAAGTGTACTTTCTACCACTGTACTTTCTACCATGTAACTGTACTTTCTACCTTCTACAACTACCCTGTCACTAAGTTTATTTGTGGTGGTATGCGTCACTGCATACCTTATGCACCCATTTTTCGCATTTTGTGCATTGCAAACTTGTATTTTTCATGCACACTACACAATACACATCTTCCTTATGACAACGATACAAGAAAATGATTCAACGAGTCGAATCGCACGGTTGCAGACGGAGGTGCAGTAGGCCCCCCAAGTCGACGCCTAGGTTTCTCCACTTTCACCAATGACCGAGCAATCTCGCGCCTGAACTGAAGGTAGTTTTCAGAACATTGATTTACGTGATTATAAAAACGGAATCTCCTCTAGGCTTTTCTGGAAGGTTTTCTTACTGGAGAGAGGACTGGAACCGGTCCTGTTCTCTCTAATTGTACCACATGCTCTGTGTTTTCTCCAGCAAGATCAGTAAGTAGTTGATGGTTTGTGAAAAAATTGTCAAAGAGAATAATATGTTGGTCTTTATCGGCAACACATGACAACATTGTCTCAACTACGTGTGCTCCCAAAAAGGTTTAGCTCTTCTTTCATCTTTACCACAGTAGATTTCGAAGTTGTAGGGATAACCATCGGAGCTACACAACATCCATAACTTGTAACCAAAATTTACTGGCTTTCCATGTATATATTGTTTTGCACTGTGTAATCCTCGATAAAGAACCATCGATTCGTCAATGCTTAGTAACTGGTGAAATGTACCAAATTGTTGACAATTTGACCTTAGCAGATCTTATAGCGGCAGTACCTTGGCCATTTTAGACTGAGCTAGATTCTGATTGTCAGCTAGGTGCAAGTACGTTTTTATATTGCAGAAACGGTCTCTGCCTATGGTCTTAGAAAATAGCGCTTGAAATTAGCACTGATGCTGACGCCATCAATTTCTTTGAGAGCTTACACAGTACTTTACGCCGTGAAGTTTTTAGGCAATTCGCGCTAACGCTGACGCCATCAATTTATTTCATTGACGCGTACAACACTGATAGTAAGCCAATAAGTTTTCTCATATCAACCTCATCAACTTTGAAGTTTATCCTGTTCTTTTCTCTCCTTGTATATAAGCTTGTTTGCTCTACAAGTAAAGAGAACATGTCATCAGTAAAGGACAGAGAAAATATCTCAAACATGCTTTTCCCTCCATGAGCTTGGACCTTATTGAATGGCTGCAGTTCTTTTGGGTCGCTCAGTGATGCTTTGTCTTTTTTTCGCCATCTGCAAGCTCTTTCCGTTCCTTCGATAGAAGTCACAGAAGTGTTTTCTGCTTAAGATCAAGCTGTGAAAATATCAAGCTGTGACAGCATCAAGCTGTGAAAATGTTCTCTTGGTAAAAGTAGTGAGAACTTGTTTGAGATGAACTCCGTTATTTGTGTACCACATGTTGCCAACGTTCCCATTTTGGGAACAACGTATAAATTTAATTATGAGAAGAAAAGTGTTAAATATAACGAAACAAATGGTAGGGGAAACAAATTATTAGTAATAATCTCACATAAAAAGCGCAAATATTTTGAAAAAAAGTTTGATTTGTGTTTTCGAGAAGCACTTTTTTTCGAAAGATGAAAAATATGATTTTTAACTAAATTCATCGCTTTCATAAAGAAACAATTTTGCAAATATTATTTTTTCAACAAATGCATCTGAAACAATAATCATTCAACAACAATATCCAAAACAGAAATTTTTAAATGAAGTCTGTGTAAAGCTGTGCGCGACTTCAACCCCATGTTCCCATTTTGGGAACGTTGGCGTGTAAAGGGTTAAACTTGTCGATATCTTCGAGTTTGTTAATACATTTGTGAATAAACTACCAACAGCTAGCGAATCCTTTGCAACATAGCGCACAGTATAATAAATTTCGTTTGTAAGATTAAGCTGGTGAAACGGAGTTGTTGGAGCGTTCTGTCCCCAGAAAAATGCCTTTTTTTTAATTCATAGTTCCTATAACAACTTAAGCTTGCGAGTAACCTAATTTACAGCTTTCTTTAACTTTGATTACATGTTCCTTTCACTTCATTAAATTCATCAGCTTATTGGCCATTCGTCTTCGTCGTGTGAGCCTCTTCTGGGGCAGAAAAAACATTGAATAGGTATTTATCGCTGCATAAAAAGGTTAGTAGAGTGAATCTCGCTTAGGACTGTGATCTACATAATGCAGAGAAGCACGAGTTTGAAACTGCACAAGTAGGCTGCTTGGAAATGGTATAACTTTCTTTAGAATTTCCTATCTGGCTTGGCTGCATTTGAAAATGACATAAGCTTAGTCGATCAATTACACTACTCAAAAATGATATAATATTTAGACAACACTGCACAGTGCACACCATGCACTCCAACTCTAGTGCATTTAACCCTTACGAGGTTGGGCACCCTGGAGTCTTGCTCAGTTTGGGGGGGAGCTGTCGATTCTTCTTATGCTTTAGGAGTGATATCTCTGTTATTTTTTAAGGTACGGTTTCAAACTTTGGGATTCACTTTGTAAAATTATTCACGCTGAGCATATTCGAAAATTAAAACTATGTGAATGTTAGAACTGCTCATAGACGTTGAAATGTTGAGGTGACTTATGACTTTTGGATTATTTTGCGATTAAAGCAATTGTAGCCTGAGTTTACCCATTGTTTTTTGGTAGAGTAATAAAGAACATGCATTGCAATGTTGTGATTAAAATTTTTTTACATAATCTCAATTTGAATCTATATTTTTCATACCAAAATAATAACTTTTCCCACTCTCAAAAATAAGGTCGCTCCTTGACTAATCGAACAATGTCTCATCAATTACATGCAGTAATGAGATTTCTGAACGCGTGTCACACCAATTTGGATTAGGATCTTGTGACATCGGTTCCAAAAGCAGCAATTCCAACGCTTCATTAACAAATGTAAACCAGCTGAAGAAGCAGGGTGGCGTTTATCAAATACTATTATGTAATCCACGAAACGAATGGAAGATCATGCCACAAAAAACGCGGTTTAACTCTTTCATATCTGGGCTTTTTGAGACCATGTTTTTCTGGGCAGGGGCACAAAGTGCCTTAAAGTTTAACCGCTTATAACTTTTTTCAGTTATGAACTAGAATCTTTTACCGCTGGAAAAACAATCGCAAGGCCTTTGAGCGTTGAATGATATTAACATGTTTAACGTTGCGTACAGGAGTAATGTAGAAATGCACATAATACCATGGCGATATTACAAGTCAGGTTACATCATTAGGCTATATGAAAGAAATATGTTTTATGGCCCAATTAATTTGATATTGAAAAGGCCAGAAGTAAAGTAATAAACTTCGGAGCATAACCGTAGGATTTAGAGATAATTCGGACTATGAATATCAAAGCTAACACATTAGCGAACATATTATTCAAATAATTAATTAAACTACCATTCAACGTTTTATAGGCAGAGAAAACTTTTTCTCGAACCGTAGAAAATTTCATTATCAGATCACCGCTTCAATGCGTGATGGAAATCTACAGATAAATCTGCATCAGGCATTGCAGAGTGCAAAAAACAGTGTTGCAGAACGCGTTTTCGAATATTAAATTCTCATCAGTGCAACTACGTTTATGAACGCAATAACAACGGTTAAATTTAAACTCAATACAATACATTACAAACATTATAAGGACATATTCTCAGTGTTCAATTGAATATTAATAAATCCAGAGACATCAGAAAATCACTTCCCGTATGCAATTCCAGACCGACATTACTCGCTTAAGGTGTTTTTTGTTAAAACAAACTTAATGTTCAAAGCAAAAAAGCCATCACAATGAACATCTACCGAAGTATACTAATTTACATTACTTAGATAAGCACTGAAAATTAATAGACGGTATTGTTATTAATATCAATTCAATATGATTTCAGTGATTATAATACAATGTAATACAGTAGCGTATCCAATTAATTAGCGACGACCTTTTAAAGTACACGTTAATTCGAACAGAAATAAGAATTTATCAAAAGTCTCAGTCATTTTAGAAAGATTTCACCACCGGTTACAGGACCATCTTTGCTTGTTTCCTTGACAGAGTCAACTCTGATTGATTATATACGCCTTGGAGAGTAGCTAGTTGAGAAAATTCAGATAATATGAAACCAAGGAACTTTCAGAAATAATTAATTAAACTACCATTCAACGTTTTATAGGCAGAGAAAACTTTTTCTCGAACCGTAGAAAATTTCATTATCAGATCACCGCTTCAATGCGTGATGGAAATCTACAGATAAATCTGCATCAGGCATTGCAGAGTGCAAAAAACAGTGTTGCAGAACGCGTTTTCGAATATTAAATTCTCATCAGTGCAACTACGTTTATGAACGCAATAACAACGGTTAAATTTAAACTCAATACAATACATTACAAACATTATAAGGACATATTCTCAGTGTTCAATTGAATATTAATAAATCCAGAGACATCAGAAAATCACTTCCCGCATGCAATTCCAGACCGACATTACTCGCTTAAGGTGTTTTTTGTTAAAACAAACTTAATGTTCAAAGCAAAAAAGCCATCACAATGAACATCTACCGAAGTATACTAATTTACATTACTTAGATAAGCACTGAAAATTAATAGACGGTATTGTTATTAATATCAATTCAATATGATTTCAGTGATTATAATACAATGTAATACAGTAGCGTATCCAATTAATTAGCGACGACCTTTTAAAGTACACGTTAATTCGAACAGAAATAAGAATTTATCAAAAGTCTCAGTCATTTTAGAAAGATTTCACCACCGGTTACAGGACCATCTTTGCTTGTTTCCTTGACAGAGTCAACTCTGATTGATTATATACGCCTTGGAGAGTAGCTAGTTGAGAAAATTCAGATAATATGAAACCAAGGAACTTTCAGAAATAATTAATTAAACTACCATTCAACGTTTTATAGGCAGAGAAAACTTTTTCTCGAACCGTAGAAAATTTCATTATCAGATCACCGCTTCAATGCGTGATGGAAATCTACAGATAAATCTGCATCAGGCATTGCAGAGTGCAAAAAACAGTGTTGCAGAACGCGTTTTCGAATATTAAATTCTCATCAGTGCAACTACGTTTATGAACGCAATAACAACGGTTAAATTTAAACTCAATACAATACATTACAAACATTATAAGGACATATTCTCAGTGTTCAATTGAATATTAATAAATCCAGAGACATCAGAAAATCACTTCCCGTATGCAATTCCAGACCGACATTACTCGCTTAAGGTGTTTTTTGTTAAAACAAACTTAATGTTCAAAGCAAAAAAGCCATCACAATGAACATCTACCGAAGTATACTAATTTACATTACTTAGATAAGCACTGAAAATTAATAGACGGTATTGTTATTAATATCAATTCAATATGATTTCAGTGATTATAATACAATGTAATACAGTAGCGTATCCAATTAATTAGCGACGACCTTTTAAAGTACACGTTAATTCGAACAGAAATAAGAATTTATCAAAAGTCTCAGTCATTTTAGAAAGATTTCACCACCGGTTACAGGACCATCTTTGCTTGTTTCCTTGACAGAGTCAACTCTGATTGATTATATACGCCTTGGAGAGTAGCTAGTTGAGAAAATTCAGATAATATGAAACCAAGGAACTTTCAGAAATAATTAATTAAACTACCATTCAACGTTTTATAGGCAGAGAAAACTTTTTCTCGAACCGTAGAAAATTTCATTATCAGATCACCGCTTCAATGCGTGATGGAAATCTACAGATAAATCTGCATCAGGCATTGCAGAGTGCAAAAAACAGTGTTGCAGAACGCGTTTTCGAATATTAAATTCTCATCAGTGCAACTACGTTTATGAACGCAATAACAACGGTTAAATTTAAACTCAATACAATACATTACAAACATTATAAGGACATATTCTCAGTGTTCAATTGAATATTAATAAATCCAGAGACATCAGAAAATCACTTCCCGCATGCAATTCCAGACCGACATTACTCGCTTAAGGTGTTTTTTGTTAAAACAAACTTAATGTTCAAAGCAAAAAAGCCATCACAATGAACATCTACCGAAGTATACTAATTTACATTACTTAGATAAGCACTGAAAATTAATAGACGGTATTGTTATTAATATCAATTCAATATGATTTCAGTGATTATAATACAATGTAATACAGTAGCGTATCCAATTAATTAGCGACGACCTTTTAAAGTACACGTTAATTCGAACAGAAATAAGAATTTATCAAAAGTCTCAGTCATTTTAGAAAGATTTCACCACCGGTTACAGGACCATCTTTGCTTGTTTCCTTGACAGAGTCAACTCTGATTGATTATATACGCCTTGGAGAGTAGCTAGTTGAGAAAATTCAGATAATATGAAACCAAGGAACTTTCAGAAATAATTAATTAAACTACCATTCAACGTTTTATAGGCAGAGAAAACTTTTTCTCGAACCGTAGAAAATTTCATTATCAGATCACCGCTTCAATGCGTGATGGAAATCTACAGATAAATCTGCATCAGGCATTGCAGAGTGCAAAAAACAGTGTTGCAGAACGCGTTTTCGAATATTAAATTCTCATCAGTGCAACTACGTTTATGAACGCAATAACAACGGTTAAATTTAAACTCAATACAATACATTACAAACATTATAAGGACATATTCTCAGTGTTCAATTGAATATTAATAAATCCAGAGACATCAGAAAATCACTTCCCGCATGCAATTCCAGACCGACATTACTCGCTTAAGGTGTTTTTTGTTAAAACAAACTTAATGTTCAAAGCAAAAAAGCCATCACAATGAACATCTACCGAAGTATACTAATTTACATTACTTAGATAAGCACTGAAAATTAATAGACGGTATTGTTATTAATATCAATTCAATATGATTTCAGTGATTATAATACAATGTAATACAGTAGCGTATCCAATTAATTAGCGACGACCTTTTAAAGTACACGTTAATTCGAACAGAAATAAGAATTTATCAAAAGTCTCAGTCATTTTAGAAAGATTTCACCACCGGTTACAGGACCATATTTGCTTGTTTCCTTGACAGAGTCAACTCTGATTGATTATATACGCCTTGGAGAGTAGCTAGTTGAGAAAATTCAGATAATATGAAACCAAGGAACTTTCAGAAATAATTAATTAAACTACCATTCAACGTTTTATAGGCAGAGAAAACTTTTTCTCGAACCGTAGAAAATTTCATTATCAGATCACCGCTTCAATGCGTGATGGAAATCTACAGATAAATCTGCATCAGGCATTGCAGAGTGCAAAAAACAGTGTTGCAGAACGCGTTTTCGAATATTAAATTCTCATCAGTGCAACTACGTTTATGAACGCAATAACAACGGTTAAATTTAAACTCAATACAATACATTACAAACATTATAAGGACATATTCTCAGTGTTCAATTGAATATTAATAAATCCAGAGACATCAGAAAATCACTTCCCGCATGCAATTCCAGACCGACATTACTCGCTTAAGGTGTTTTTTGTTAAAACAAACTTAATGTTCAAAGCAAAAAAGCCATCACAATGAACATCTACCGAAGTATACTAATTTACATTACTTAGATAAGCACTGAAAATTAATAGACGGTATTGTTATTAATATCAATTCAATATGATTTCAGTGATTATAATACAATGTAATACAGTAGCGTATCCAATTAATTAGCGACGACCTTTTAAAGTACACGTTAATTCGAACAGAAATAAGAATTTATCAAAAGTCTCAGTCATTTTAGAAAGATTTCACCACCGGTTACAGGACCATCTTTGCTTGTTTCCTTGACAGAGTCAACTCTGATTGATTATATACGCCTTGGAGAGTAGCTAGTTGAGAAAATTCAGATAATATGAAACCAAGGAACTTTCAGAAATAATTAATTAAACTACCATTCAACGTTTTATAGGCAGAGAAAACTTTTTTTTCTCGAACCGTAGAAAATTTCATTATCAGATCACCGCTTCAATGCGTGATGGAAATCTACAGATAAATCTGCATCAGGCATTGCAGAGTGCAAAAAACAGTGTTGCAGAACGCGTTTTCGAATATTAAATTCTCATCAGTGCAACTACGTTTATGAACGCAATAACAACGGTTAAATTTAAACTCAATACAATACATTACAAACATTATAAGGACATATTCTCAGTGTTCAATTGAATATTAATAAATCCAGAGACATCAGAAAATCACTTCCCGCATGCAATTCCAGACCGACATTACTCGCTTAAGGTGTTTTTTGTTAAAACAAACTTAATGTTCAAAGCAAAAAAGCCATCACAATGAACATCTACCGAAGTATACTAATTTACATTACTTAGATAAGCACTGAAAATTAATAGACGGTATTGTTATTAATATCAATTCAATATGATTTCAGTGATTATAATACAATGTAATACAGTAGCGTATCCAATTAATTAGCGACGACCTTTTAAAGTACACGTTAATTCGAACAGAAATAAGAATTTATCAAAAGTCTCAGTCATTTTAGAAAGATTTCACCACCGGTTACAGGACCATCTTTGCTTGTTTCCTTGACAGAGTCAACTCTGATTGATTATATACGCCTTGGAGAGTAGCTAGTTGAGAAAATTCAGATAATATGAAACCAAGGAACTTTCAGAAATAATTAATTAAACTACCATTCAACGTTTTATAGGCAGAGAAAACTTTTTTTTCTCGAACCGTAGAAAATTTCATTATCAGATCACCGCTTCAATGCGTGATGGAAATCTACAGATAAATCTGCATCAGGCATTGCAGAGTGCAAAAAACAGTGTTGCAGAACGCGTTTTCGAATATTAAATTCTCATCAGTGCAACTACGTTTATGAACGCAATAACAACGGTTAAATTTAAACTCAATACAATACATTACAAACATTATAAGGACATATTCTCAGTGTTCAATTGAATATTAATAAATCCAGAGACATCAGAAAATCACTTCCCGCATGCAATTCCAGACCGACATTACTCGCTTAAGGTGTTTTTTGTTAAAACAAACTTAATGTTCAAAGCAAAAAAGCCATCACAATGAACATCTACCGAAGTATACTAATTTACATTACTTAGATAAGCACTGAAAATTAATAGACGGTATTGTTATTAATATCAATTCAATATGATTTCAGTGATTATAATACAATGTAATACAGTAGCGTATCCAATTAATTAGCGACGACCTTTTAAAGTACACGTTAATTCGAACAGAAATAAGAATTTATCAAAAGTCTCAGTCATTTTAGAAAGATTTCACCACCGGTTACAGGACCATCTTTGCTTGTTTCCTTGACAGAGTCAACTCTGATTGATTATATACGCCTTGGAGAGTAGCTAGTTGAGAAAATTCAGATAATATGAAACCAAGGAACTTTCAGAAATAATTAATTAAACTACCATTCAACGTTTTATAGGCAGAGAAAACTTTTTTTTCTCGAACCGTAGAAAATTTCATTATCAGATCACCGCTTCAATGCGTGATGGAAATCTACAGATAAATCTGCATCAGGCATTGCAGAGTGCAAAAAACAGTGTTGCAGAACGCGTTTTCGAATATTAAATTCTCATCAGTGCAACTACGTTTATGAACGCAATAACAACGGTTAAATTTAAACTCAATACAATACATTACAAACATTATAAGGACATATTCTCAGTGTTCAATTGAATATTAATAAATCCAGAGACATCAGAAAATCACTTCCCGCATGCAATTCCAGACCGACATTACTCGCTTAAGGTGTTTTTTGTTAAAACAAACTTAATGTTCAAAGCAAAAAAGCCATCACAATGAACATCTACCGAAGTATACTAATTTACATTACTTAGATAAGCACTGAAAATTAATAGACGGTATTGTTATTAATATCAATTCAATATGATTTCAGTGATTATAATACAATGTAATACAGTAGCGTATCCAATTAATTAGCGACGACCTTTTAAAGTACACGTTAATTCGAACAGAAATAAGAATTTATCAAAAGTCTCAGTCATTTTAGAAAGATTTCACCACCGGTTACAGGACCATCTTTGCTTGTTTCCTTGACAGAGTCAACTCTGATTGATTATATACGCCTTGGAGAGTAGCTAGTTGAGAAAATTCAGATAATATGAAACCAAGGAACTTTCAGAAATAATTAATTAAACTACCATTCAACGTTTTATAGGCAGAGAAAACTTTTTTTTCTCGAACCGTAGAAAATTTCATTATCAGATCACCGCTTCAATGCGTGATGGAAATCTACAGATAAATCTGCATCAGGCATTGCAGAGTGCAAAAAACAGTGTTGCAGAACGCGTTTTCGAATATTAAATTCTCATCAGTGCAACTACGTTTATGAACGCAATAACAACGGTTAAATTTAAACTCAATACAATACATTACAAACATTATAAGGACATATTCTCAGTGTTCAATTGAATATTAATAAATCCAGAGACATCAGAAAATCACTTCCCGCATGCAATTCCAGACCGACATTACTCGCTTAAGGTGTTTTTTGTTAAAACAAACTTAATGTTCAAAGCAAAAAAGCCATCACAATGAACATCTACCGAAGTATACTAATTTACATTACTTAGATAAGCACTGAAAATTAATAGACGGTATTGTTATTAATATCAATTCAATATGATTTCAGTGATTATAATACAATGTAATACAGTAGCGTATCCAATTAATTAGCGACGACCTTTTAAAGTACACGTTAATTCGAACAGAAATAAGAATTTATCAAAAGTCTCAGTCATTTTAGAAAGATTTCACCACCGGTTACAGGACCATCTTTGCTTGTTTCCTTGACAGAGTCAACTCTGATTGATTATATACGCCTTGGAGAGTAGCTAGTTGAGAAAATTCAGATAATATGAAACCAAGGAACTTTCAGAAATAATTAATTAAACTACCATTCAACGTTTTATAGGCAGAGAAAACTTTTTTTTCTCGAACCGTAGAAAATTTCATTATCAGATCACCGCTTCAATGCGTGATGGAAATCTACAGATAAATCTGCATCAGGCATTGCAGAGTGCAAAAAACAGTGTTGCAGAACGCGTTTTCGAATATTAAATTCTCATCAGTGCAACTACGTTTATGAACGCAATAACAACGGTTAAATTTAAACTCAATACAATACATTACAAACATTATAAGGACATATTCTCAGTGTTCAATTGAATATTAATAAATCCAGAGACATCAGAAAATCACTTCCCGCATGCAATTCCAGACCGACATTACTCGCTTAAGGTGTTTTTTGTTAAAACAAACTTAATGTTCAAAGCAAAAAAGCCATCACAATGAACATCTACCGAAGTATACTAATTTACATTACTTAGATAAGCACTGAAAATTAATAGACGGTATTGTTATTAATATCAATTCAATATGATTTCAGTGATTATAATACAATGTAATACAGTAGCGTATCCAATTAATTAGCGACGACCTTTTAAAGTACACGTTAATTCGAACAGAAATAAGAATTTATCAAAAGTCTCAGTCATTTTAGAAAGATTTCACCACCGGTTACAGGACCATCTTTGCTTGTTTCCTTGACAGAGTCAACTCTGATTGATTATATACGCCTTGGAGAGTAGCTAGTTGAGAAAATTCAGATAATATGAAACCAAGGAACTTTCAGAAATAATTAATTAAACTACCATTCAACGTTTTATAGGCAGAGAAAACTTTTTTTTCTCGAACCGTAGAAAATTTCATTATCAGATCACCGCTTCAATGCGTGATGGAAATCTACAGATAAATCTGCATCAGGCATTGCAGAGTGCAAAAAACAGTGTTGCAGAACGCGTTTTCGAATATTAAATTCTCATCAGTGCAACTACGTTTATGAACGCAATAACAACGGTTAAATTTAAACTCAATACAATACATTACAAACATTATAAGGACATATTCTCAGTGTTCAATTGAATATTAATAAATCCAGAGACATCAGAAAATCACTTCCCGCATGCAATTCCAGACCGACATTACTCGCTTAAGGTGTTTTTTGTTAAAACAAACTTAATGTTCAAAGCAAAAAAGCCATCACAATGAACATCTACCGAAGTATACTAATTTACATTACTTAGATAAGCACTGAAAATTAATAGACGGTATTGTTATTAATATCAATTCAATATGATTTCAGTGATTATAATACAATGTAATACAGTAGCGTATCCAATTAATTAGCGACGACCTTTTAAAGTACACGTTAATTCGAACAGAAATAAGAATTTATCAAAAGTCTCAGTCATTTTAGAAAGATTTCACCACCGGTTACAGGACCATCTTTGCTTGTTTCCTTGACAGAGTCAACTCTGATTGATTATATACGCCTTGGAGAGTAGCTAGTTGAGAAAATTCAGATAATATGAAACCAAGGAACTTTCAGAAATAATTAATTAAACTACCATTCAACGTTTTATAGGCAGAGAAAACTTTTTCTCGAACCGTAGAAAATTTCATTATCAGATCACCGCTTCAATGCGTGATGGAAATCTACAGATAAATCTGCATCAGGCATTGCAGAGTGCAAAAAACAGTGTTGCAGAACGCGTTTTCGAATATTAAATTCTCATCAGTGCAACTACGTTTATGAACGCAATAACAACGGTTAAATTTAAACTCAATACAATACATTACAAACATTATAAGGACATATTCTCAGTGTTCAATTGAATATTAATAAATCCAGAGACATCAGAAAATCACTTCCCGCATGCAATTCCAGACCGACATTACTCGCTTAAGGTGTTTTTTGTTAAAACAAACTTAATGTTCAAAGCAAAAAAGCCATCACAATGAACATCTACCGAAGTATACTAATTTACATTACTTAGATAAGCACTGAAAATTAATAGACGGTATTGTTATTAATATCAATTCAATATGATTTCAGTGATTATAATACAATGTAATACAGTAGCGTATCCAATTAATTAGCGACGACCTTTTAAAGTACACGTTAATTCGAACAGAAATAAGAATTTATCAAAAGTCTCAGTCATTTTAGAAAGATTTCACCACCGGTTACAGGACCATCTTTGCTTGTTTCCTTGACAGAGTCAACTCTGATTGATTATATACGCCTTGGAGAGTAGCTAGTTGAGAAAATTCAGATAATATGAAACCAAGGAACTTTCAGAAATAATTAATTAAACTACCATTCAACGTTTTATAGGCAGAGAAAACTTTTTTTTCTCGAACCGTAGAAAATTTCATTATCAGATCACCGCTTCAATGCGTGATGGAAATCTACAGATAAATCTGCATCAGGCATTGCAGAGTGCAAAAAACAGTGTTGCAGAACGCGTTTTCGAATATTAAATTCTCATCAGTGCAACTACGTTTATGAACGCAATAACAACGGTTAAATTTAAACTCAATACAATACATTACAAACATTATAAGGACATATTCTCAGTGTTCAATTGAATATTAATAAATCCAGAGACATCAGAAAATCACTTCCCGCATGCAATTCCAGACCGACATTACTCGCTTAAGGTGTTTTTTGTTAAAACAAACTTAATGTTCAAAGCAAAAAAGCCATCACAATGAACATCTACCGAAGTATACTAATTTACATTACTTAGATAAGCACTGAAAATTAATAGACGGTATTGTTATTAATATCAATTCAATATGATTTCAGTGATTATAATACAATGTAATACAGTAGCGTATCCAATTAATTAGCGACGACCTTTTAAAGTACACGTTAATTCGAACAGAAATAAGAATTTATCAAAAGTCTCAGTCATTTTAGAAAGATTTCACCACCGGTTACAGGACCATCTTTGCTTGTTTCCTTGACAGAGTCAACTCTGATTGATTATATACGCCTTGGAGAGTAGCTAGTTGAGAAAATTCAGATAATATGAAACCAAGGAACTTTCAGAAATAATTAATTAAACTACCATTCAACGTTTTATAGGCAGAGAAAACTTTTTCTCGAACCGTAGAAAATTTCATTATCAGATCACCGCTTCAATGCGTGATGGAAATCTACAGATAAATCTGCATCAGGCATTGCAGAGTGCAAAAAACAGTGTTGCAGAACGCGTTTTCGAATATTAAATTCTCATCAGTGCAACTACGTTTATGAACGCAATAACAACGGTTAAATTTAAACTCAATACAATACATTACAAACATTATAAGGACATATTCTCAGTGTTCAATTGAATATTAATAAATCCAGAGACATCAGAAAATCACTTCCCGCATGCAATTCCAGACCGACATTACTCGCTTAAGGTGTTTTTTGTTAAAACAAACTTAATGTTCAAAGCAAAAAAGCCATCACAATGAACATCTACCGAAGTATACTAATTTACATTACTTAGATAAGCACTGAAAATTAATAGACGGTATTGTTATTAATATCAATTCAATATGATTTCAGTGATTATAATACAATGTAATACAGTAGCGTATCCAATTAATTAGCGACGACCTTTTAAAGTACACGTTAATTCGAACAGAAATAAGAATTTATCAAAAGTCTCAGTCATTTTAGAAAGATTTCACCACCGGTTACAGGACCATCTTTGCTTGTTTCCTTGACAGAGTCAACTCTGATTGATTATATACGCCTTGGAGAGTAGCTAGTTGAGAAAATTCAGATAATATGAAACCAAGGAACTTTCAGAAATAATTAATTAAACTACCATTCAACGTTTTATAGGCAGAGAAAACTTTTTCTCGAACCGTAGAAAATTTCATTATCAGATCACCGCTTCAATGCGTGATGGAAATCTACAGATAAATCTGCATCAGGCATTGCAGAGTGCAAAAAACAGTGTTGCAGAACGCGTTTTCGAATATTAAATTCTCATCAGTGCAACTACGTTTATGAACGCAATAACAACGGTTAAATTTAAACTCAATACAATACATTACAAACATTATAAGGACATATTCTCAGTGTTCAATTGAATATTAATAAATCCAGAGACATCAGAAAATCACTTCCCGCATGCAATTCCAGACCGACATTACTCGCTTAAGGTGTTTTTTGTTAAAACAAACTTAATGTTCAAAGCAAAAAAGCCATCACAATGAACATCTACCGAAGTATACTAATTTACATTACTTAGATAAGCACTGAAAATTAATAGACGGTATTGTTATTAATATCAATTCAATATGATTTCAGTGATTATAATACAATGTAATACAGTAGCGTATCCAATTAATTAGCGACGACCTTTTAAAGTACACGTTAATTCGAACAGAAATAAGAATTTATCAAAAGTCTCAGTCATTTTAGAAAGATTTCACCACCGGTTACAGGACCATCTTTGCTTGTTTCCTTGACAGAGTCAACTCTGATTGATTATATACGCCTTGGAGAGTAGCTAGTTGAGAAAATTCAGATAATATGAAACCAAGGAACTTTCAGAAATAATTAATTAAACTACCATTCAACGTTTTATAGGCAGAGAAAACTTTTTCTCGAACCGTAGAAAATTTCATTATCAGATCACCGCTTCAATGCGTGATGGAAATCTACAGATAAATCTGCATCAGGCATTGCAGAGTGCAAAAAACAGTGTTGCAGAACGCGTTTTCGAATATTAAATTCTCATCAGTGCAACTACGTTTATGAACGCAATAACAACGGTTAAATTTAAACTCAATACAATACATTACAAACATTATAAGGACATATTCTCAGTGTTCAATTGAATATTAATAAATCCAGAGACATCAGAAAATCACTTCCCGCATGCAATTCCAGACCGACATTACTCGCTTAAGGTGTTTTTTGTTAAAACAAACTTAATGTTCAAAGCAAAAAAGCCATCACAATGAACATCTACCGAAGTATACTAATTTACATTACTTAGATAAGCACTGAAAATTAATAGACGGTATTGTTATTAATATCAATTCAATATGATTTCAGTGATTATAATACAATGTAATACAGTAGCGTATCCAATTAATTAGCGACGACCTTTTAAAGTACACGTTAATTCGAACAGAAATAAGAATTTATCAAAAGTCTCAGTCATTTTAGAAAGATTTCACCACCGGTTACAGGACCATCTTTGCTTGTTTCCTTGACAGAGTCAACTCTGATTGATTATATACGCCTTGGAGAGTAGCTAGTTGAGAAAATTCAGATAATATGAAACCAAGGAACTTTCAGAAATAATTAATTAAACTACCATTCAACGTTTTATAGGCAGAGAAAACTTTTTCTCGAACCGTAGAAAATTTCATTATCAGATCACCGCTTCAATGCGTGATGGAAATCTACAGATAAATCTGCATCAGGCATTGCAGAGTGCAAAAAACAGTGTTGCAGAACGCGTTTTCGAATATTAAATTCTCATCAGTGCAACTACGTTTATGAACGCAATAACAACGGTTAAATTTAAACTCAATACAATACATTACAAACATTATAAGGACATATTCTCAGTGTTCAATTGAATATTAATAAATCCAGAGACATCAGAAAATCACTTCCCGCATGCAATTCCAGACCGACATTACTCGCTTAAGGTGTTTTTTGTTAAAACAAACTTAATGTTCAAAGCAAAAAAGCCATCACAATGAACATCTACCGAAGTATACTAATTTACATTACTTAGATAAGCACTGAAAATTAATAGACGGTATTGTTATTAATATCAATTCAATATGATTTCAGTGATTATAATACAATGTAATACAGTAGCGTATCCAATTAATTAGCGACGACCTTTTAAAGTACACGTTAATTCGAACAGAAATAAGAATTTATCAAAAGTCTCAGTCATTTTAGAAAGATTTCACCACCGGTTACAGGACCATCTTTGCTTGTTTCCTTGACAGAGTCAACTCTGATTGATTATATACGCCTTGGAGAGTAGCTAGTTGAGAAAATTCAGATAATATGAAACCAAGGAACTTTCAGAAATAATTAATTAAACTACCATTCAACGTTTTATAGGCAGAGAAAACTTTTTTTTCTCGAACCGTAGAAAATTTCATTATCAGATCACCGCTTCAATGCGTGATGGAAATCTACAGATAAATCTGCATCAGGCATTGCAGAGTGCAAAAAACAGTGTTGCAGAACGCGTTTTCGAATATTAAATTCTCATCAGTGCAACTACGTTTATGAACGCAATAACAACGGTTAAATTTAAACTCAATACAATACATTACAAACATTATAAGGACATATTCTCAGTGTTCAATTGAATATTAATAAATCCAGAGACATCAGAAAATCACTTCCCGCATGCAATTCCAGACCGACATTACTCGCTTAAGGTGTTTTTTGTTAAAACAAACTTAATGTTCAAAGCAAAAAAGCCATCACAATGAACATCTACCGAAGTATACTAATTTACATTACTTAGATAAGCACTGAAAATTAATAGACGGTATTGTTATTAATATCAATTCAATATGATTTCAGTGATTATAATACAATGTAATACAGTAGCGTATCCAATTAATTAGCGACGACCTTTTAAAGTACACGTTAATTCGAACAGAAATAAGAATTTATCAAAAGTCTCAGTCATTTTAGAAAGATTTCACCACCGGTTACAGGACCATCTTTGCTTGTTTCCTTGACAGAGTCAACTCTGATTGATTATATACGCCTTGGAGAGTAGCTAGTTGAGAAAATTCAGATAATATGAAACCAAGGAACTTTCAGAAATAATTAATTAAACTACCATTCAACGTTTTATAGGCAGAGAAAACTTTTTCTCGAACCGTAGAAAATTTCATTATCAGATCACCGCTTCAATGCGTGATGGAAATCTACAGATAAATCTGCATCAGGCATTGCAGAGTGCAAAAAACAGTGTTGCAGAACGCGTTTTCGAATATTAAATTCTCATCAGTGCAACTACGTTTATGAACGCAATAACAACGGTTAAATTTAAACTCAATACAATACATTACAAACATTATAAGGACATATTCTCAGTGTTCAATTGAATATTAATAAATCCAGAGACATCAGAAAATCACTTCCCGCATGCAATTCCAGACCGACATTACTCGCTTAAGGTGTTTTTTGTTAAAACAAACTTAATGTTCAAAGCAAAAAAGCCATCACAATGAACATCTACCGAAGTATACTAATTTACATTACTTAGATAAGCACTGAAAATTAATAGACGGTATTGTTATTAATATCAATTCAATATGATTTCAGTGATTATAATACAATGTAATACAGTAGCGTATCCAATTAATTAGCGACGACCTTTTAAAGTACACGTTAATTCGAACAGAAATAAGAATTTATCAAAAGTCTCAGTCATTTTAGAAAGATTTCACCACCGGTTACAGGACCATCTTTGCTTGTTTCCTTGACAGAGTCAACTCTGATTGATTATATACGCCTTGGAGAGTAGCTAGTTGAGAAAATTCAGATAATATGAAACCAAGGAACTTTCAGAAATAATTAATTAAACTACTATTCAACGTTTTATAGGCAGAGAAAACTTTTTCTCGAACCGTAGAAAATTTCATTATCAGATCACCGCTTCAATGCGTGATGGAAATCTACAGATAAATCTGCATCAGGCATTGCAGAGTGCAAAAAACAGTGTTGCAGAACGCGTTTTCGAATATTAAATTCTCATCAGTGCAACTACGTTTATGAACGCAATAACAACGGTTAAATTTAAACTCAATACAATACATTACAAACATTATAAGGACATATTCTCAGTGTTCAATTGAATATTAATAAATCCAGAGACATCAGAAAATCACTTCCCGCATGCAATTCCAGACCGACATTACTCGCTTAAGGTGTTTTTTGTTAAAACAAACTTAATGTTCAAAGCAAAAAAGCCATCACAATGAACATCTACCGAAGTATACTAATTTACATTACTTAGATAAGCACTGAAAATTAATAGACGGTATTGTTATTAATATCAATTCAATATGATTTCAGTGATTATAATACAATGTAATACAGTAGCGTATCCAATTAATTAGCGACGACCTTTTAAAGTACACGTTAATTCGAACAGAAATAAGAATTTATCAAAAGTCTCAGTCATTTTAGAAAGATTTCACCACCGGTTACAGGACCATCTTTGCTTGTTTCCTTGACAGAGTCAACTCTGATTGATTATATACGCCTTGGAGAGTAGCTAGTTGAGAAAATTCAGATAATATGAAACCAAGGAACTTTCAGAAATAATTAATTAAACTACCATTCAACGTTTTATAGGCAGAGAAAACTTTTTCTCGAACCGTAGAAAATTTCATTATCAGATCACCGCTTCAATGCGTGATGGAAATCTACAGATAAATCTGCATCAGGCATTGCAGAGTGCAAAAAACAGTGTTGCAGAACGCGTTTTCGAATATTAAATTCTCATCAGTGCAACTACGTTTATGAACGCAATAACAACGGTTAAATTTAAACTCAATACAATACATTACAAACATTATAAGGACATATTCTCAGTGTTCAATTGAATATTAATAAATCCAGAGACATCAGAAAATCACTTCCCGCATGCAATTCCAGACCGACATTACTCGCTTAAGGTGTTTTTTGTTAAAACAAACTTAATGTTCAAAGCAAAAAAGCCATCACAATGAACATCTACCGAAGTATACTAATTTACATTACTTAGATAAGCACTGAAAATTAATAGACGGTATTGTTATTAATATCAATTCAATATGATTTCAGTGATTATAATACAATGTAATACAGTAGCGTATCCAATTAATTAGCGACGACCTTTTAAAGTACACGTTAATTCGAACAGAAATAAGAATTTATCAAAAGTCTCAGTCATTTTAGAAAGATTTCACCACCGGTTACAGGACCATCTTTGCTTGTTTCCTTGACAGAGTCAACTCTGATTGATTATATACGCCTTGGAGAGTAGCTAGTTGAGAAAATTCAGATAATATGAAACCAAGGAACTTTCAGAAATAATTAATTAAACTACTATTCAACGTTTTATAGGCAGAGAAAACTTTTTCTCGAACCGTAGAAAATTTCATTATCAGATCACCGCTTCAATGCGTGATGGAAATCTACAGATAAATCTGCATCAGGCATTGCAGAGTGCAAAAAACAGTGTTGCAGAACGCGTTTTCGAATATTAAATTCTCATCAGTGCAACTACGTTTATGAACGCAATAACAACGGTTAAATTTAAACTCAATACAATACATTACAAACATTATAAGGACATATTCTCAGTGTTCAATTGAATATTAATAAATCCAGAGACATCAGAAAATCACTTCCCGCATGCAATTCCAGACCGACATTACTCGCTTAAGGTGTTTTTTGTTAAAACAAACTTAATGTTCAAAGCAAAAAAGCCATCACAATGAACATCTACCGAAGTATACTAATTTACATTACTTAGATAAGCACTGAAAATTAATAGACGGTATTGTTATTAATATCAATTCAATATGATTTCAGTGATTATAATACAATGTAATACAGTAGCGTATCCAATTAATTAGCGACGACCTTTTAAAGTACACGTTAATTCGAACAGAAATAAGAATTTATCAAAAGTCTCAGTCATTTTAGAAAGATTTCACCACCGGTTACAGGACCATCTTTGCTTGTTTCCTTGACAGAGTCAACTCTGATTGATTATATACGCCTTGGAGAGTAGCTAGTTGAGAAAATTCAGATAATATGAAACCAAGGAACTTTCAGAAATAATTAATTAAACTACCATTCAACGTTTTATAGGCAGAGAAAACTTTTTTTTCTCGAACCGTAGAAAATTTCATTATCAGATCACCGCTTCAATGCGTGATGGAAATCTACAGATAAATCTGCATCAGGCATTGCAGAGTGCAAAAAACAGTGTTGCAGAACGCGTTTTCGAATATTAAATTCTCATCAGTGCAACTACGTTTATGAACGCAATAACAACGGTTAAATTTAAACTCAATACAATACATTACAAACATTATAAGGACATATTCTCAGTGTTCAATTGAATATTAATAAATCCAGAGACATCAGAAAATCACTTCCCGCATGCAATTCCAGACCGACATTACTCGCTTAAGGTGTTTTTTGTTAAAACAAACTTAATGTTCAAAGCAAAAAAGCCATCACAATGAACATCTACCGAAGTATACTAATTTACATTACTTAGATAAGCACTGAAAATTAATAGACGGTATTGTTATTAATATCAATTCAATATGATTTCAGTGATTATAATACAATGTAATACAGTAGCGTATCCAATTAATTAGCGACGACCTTTTAAAGTACACGTTAATTCGAACAGAAATAAGAATTTATCAAAAGTCTCAGTCATTTTAGAAAGATTTCACCACCGGTTACAGGACCATCTTTGCTTGTTTCCTTGACAGAGTCAACTCTGATTGATTATATACGCCTTGGAGAGTAGCTAGTTGAGAAAATTCAGATAATATGAAACCAAGGAACTTTCAGAAATAATTAATTAAACTACCATTCAACGTTTTATAGGCAGAGAAAACTTTTTTTTCTCGAACCGTAGAAAATTTCATTATCAGATCACCGCTTCAATGCGTGATGGAAATCTACAGATAAATCTGCATCAGGCATTGCAGAGTGCAAAAAACAGTGTTGCAGAACGCGTTTTCGAATATTAAATTCTCATCAGTGCAACTACGTTTATGAACGCAATAACAACGGTTAAATTTAAACTCAATACAATACATTACAAACATTATAAGGACATATTCTCAGTGTTCAATTGAATATTAATAAATCCAGAGACATCAGAAAATCACTTCCCGCATGCAATTCCAGACCGACATTACTCGCTTAAGGTGTTTTTTGTTAAAACAAACTTAATGTTCAAAGCAAAAAAGCCATCACAATGAACATCTACCGAAGTATACTAATTTACATTACTTAGATAAGCACTGAAAATTAATAGACGGTATTGTTATTAATATCAATTCAATATGATTTCAGTGATTATAATACAATGTAATACAGTAGCGTATCCAATTAATTAGCGACGACCTTTTAAAGTACACGTTAATTCGAACAGAAATAAGAATTTATCAAAAGTCTCAGTCATTTTAGAAAGATTTCACCACCGGTTACAGGACCATCTTTGCTTGTTTCCTTGACAGAGTCAACTCTGATTGATTATATACGCCTTGGAGAGTAGCTAGTTGAGAAAATTCAGATAATATGAAACCAAGGAACTTTCAGAAATAATTAATTAAACTACCATTCAACGTTTTATAGGCAGAGAAAACTTTTTCTCGAACCGTAGAAAATTTCATTATCAGATCACCGCTTCAATGCGTGATGGAAATCTACAGATAAATCTGCATCAGGCATTGCAGAGTGCAAAAAACAGTGTTGCAGAACGCGTTTTCGAATATTAAATTCTCATCAGTGCAACTACGTTTATGAACGCAATAACAACGGTTAAATTTAAACTCAATACAATACATTACAAACATTATAAGGACATATTCTCAGTGTTCAATTGAATATTAATAAATCCAGAGACATCAGAAAATCACTTCCCGCATGCAATTCCAGACCGACATTACTCGCTTAAGGTGTTTTTTGTTAAAACAAACTTAATGTTCAAAGCAAAAAAGCCATCACAATGAACATCTACCGAAGTATACTAATTTACATTACTTAGATAAGCACTGAAAATTAATAGACGGTATTGTTATTAATATCAATTCAATATGATTTCAGTGATTATAATACAATGTAATACAGTAGCGTATCCAATTAATTAGCGACGACCTTTTAAAGTACACGTTAATTCGAACAGAAATAAGAATTTATCAAAAGTCTCAGTCATTTTAGAAAGATTTCACCACCGGTTACAGGACCATCTTTGCTTGTTTCCTTGACAGAGTCAACTCTGATTGATTATATACGCCTTGGAGAGTAGCTAGTTGAGAAAATTCAGATAATATGAAACCAAGGAACTTTCAGAAATAATTAATTAAACTACCATTCAACGTTTTATAGGCAGAGAAAACTTTTTTTTCTCGAACCGTAGAAAATTTCATTATCAGATCACCGCTTCAATGCGTGATGGAAATCTACAGATAAATCTGCATCAGGCATTGCAGAGTGCAAAAAACAGTGTTGCAGAACGCGTTTTCGAATATTAAATTCTCATCAGTGCAACTACGTTTATGAACGCAATAACAACGGTTAAATTTAAACTCAATACAATACATTACAAACATTATAAGGACATATTCTCAGTGTTCAATTGAATATTAATAAATCCAGAGACATCAGAAAATCACTTCCCGCATGCAATTCCAGACCGACATTACTCGCTTAAGGTGTTTTTTGTTAAAACAAACTTAATGTTCAAAGCAAAAAAGCCATCACAATGAACATCTACCGAAGTATACTAATTTACATTACTTAGATAAGCACTGAAAATTAATAGACGGTATTGTTATTAATATCAATTCAATATGATTTCAGTGATTATAATACAATGTAATACAGTAGCGTATCCAATTAATTAGCGACGACCTTTTAAAGTACACGTTAATTCGAACAGAAATAAGAATTTATCAAAAGTCTCAGTCATTTTAGAAAGATTTCACCACCGGTTACAGGACCATCTTTGCTTGTTTCCTTGACAGAGTCAACTCTGATTGATTATATACGCCTTGGAGAGTAGCTAGTTGAGAAAATTCAGATAATATGAAACCAAGGAACTTTCAGAAATAATTAATTAAACTACCATTCAACGTTTTATAGGCAGAGAAAACTTTTTCTCGAACCGTAGAAAATTTCATTATCAGATCACCGCTTCAATGCGTGATGGAAATCTACAGATAAATCTGCATCAGGCATTGCAGAGTGCAAAAAACAGTGTTGCAGAACGCGTTTTCGAATATTAAATTCTCATCAGTGCAACTACGTTTATGAACGCAATAACAACGGTTAAATTTAAACTCAATACAATACATTACAAACATTATAAGGACATATTCTCAGTGTTCAATTGAATATTAATAAATCCAGAGACATCAGAAAATCACTTCCCGCATGCAATTCCAGACCGACATTACTCGCTTAAGGTGTTTTTTGTTAAAACAAACTTAATGTTCAAAGCAAAAAAGCCATCACAATGAACATCTACCGAAGTATACTAATTTACATTACTTAGATAAGCACTGAAAATTAATAGACGGTATTGTTATTAATATCAATTCAATATGATTTCAGTGATTATAATACAATGTAATACAGTAGCGTATCCAATTAATTAGCGACGACCTTTTAAAGTACACGTTAATTCGAACAGAAATAAGAATTTATCAAAAGTCTCAGTCATTTTAGAAAGATTTCACCACCGGTTACAGGACCATCTTTGCTTGTTTCCTTGACAGAGTCAACTCTGATTGATTATATACGCCTTGGAGAGTAGCTAGTTGAGAAAATTCAGATAATATGAAACCAAGGAACTTTCAGAAATAATTAATTAAACTACCATTCAACGTTTTATAGGCAGAGAAAACTTTTTTTTCTCGAACCGTAGAAAATTTCATTATCAGATCACCGCTTCAATGCGTGATGGAAATCTACAGATAAATCTGCATCAGGCATTGCAGAGTGCAAAAAACAGTGTTGCAGAACGCGTTTTCGAATATTAAATTCTCATCAGTGCAACTACGTTTATGAACGCAATAACAACGGTTAAATTTAAACTCAATACAATACATTACAAACATTATAAGGACATATTCTCAGTGTTCAATTGAATATTAATAAATCCAGAGACATCAGAAAATCACTTCCCGCATGCAATTCCAGACCGACATTACTCGCTTAAGGTGTTTTTTGTTAAAACAAACTTAATGTTCAAAGCAAAAAAGCCATCACAATGAACATCTACCGAAGTATACTAATTTACATTACTTAGATAAGCACTGAAAATTAATAGACGGTATTGTTATTAATATCAATTCAATATGATTTCAGTGATTATAATACAATGTAATACAGTAGCGTATCCAATTAATTAGCGACGACCTTTTAAAGTACACGTTAATTCGAACAGAAATAAGAATTTATCAAAAGTCTCAGTCATTTTAGAAAGATTTCACCACCGGTTACAGGACCATCTTTGCTTGTTTCCTTGACAGAGTCAACTCTGATTGATTATATACGCCTTGGAGAGTAGCTAGTTGAGAAAATTCAGATAATATGAAACCAAGGAACTTTCAGAAATAATTAATTAAACTACCATTCATACACATTTTCAAATGTACTGTCATCGCTTGGTTTAAAACTAAATCAAGCAATGAGCTTTAGTAAACATTTTATTTGTAACAATTGTGTTCAGTTCAGTTTTCTTTTCACACTCATACTGTCCAATTTGGTTATACATGATCAAGAAACACTTTGCAGTTTACAGCACATCCCAGGGAGCTATTTATTTGTTTTTAACATTGTTTCAACGTCTAGAGACGTTGAATTGATGTAAAAGTATCTGATTTGCTTTCTAGCTAGCGGTTGATACAGAAAAGAAAGGTAGCCTATTGGTGTCACATGGTGTTTGAACCACAACCTATCCAAAGGTAGTTACTTGCTTCGATAGGAGCTCGTTCCAACTTGGACCTTCATGCACTTGAAAAACAAAAAGTGTCTAGAACTCCTGACTGATAAACTATGTCACGATGCATTACAAAACTGATTTGTTTCCATACCTACCAACAATGATCACTTTGAATGAAATAATTTTGCAACAATTTTGATAAAGTGAAGTGATAATAATCGTTTAGTCAAATCGTATTGGTAGGCTATAGAAAAGGTCGTTTGTACATTGCCAAAGGGAACTCCCGTTCTGCGTGACAAACTCAAAGTCGTGGCATAACGATAGGACGTAATCTTGCAAAAAAAATCTTTTTTAGGCTGATTGTTATTATCATACAAAAAAATCACTAAAATTTTGACTTTTTTCTTCGGCAAAATTGAAGGTTTTTGATATTTTGAAAATGCACGTTTATGTCTAAGCGATTGAAACGGCTTTTTTATGTTGTCAACTAGATTTGCAAGATAAGGTTTTCTACATGTTTTTCTAATTTGTTGGACATGCATTTTGTGTCAAGCTATTTCTTACGCATTAGAAGATTTCTTTCTCTTCAAATTTTGAAATAACTTTTTAGATGCAGTTTACGGTTGACGGCATTACTGCAAAAGCCATCTTTTGTAATTGATACATAACCAAAAACAAAAGGCGCATCAACTACTGCTGGCTGATAGACCACGTAACAATACATCATAATGATGTTTTTCCGAACCAAAGACCCAGAAAACCAATTTTGTTGTATATTAGTTCAGACGTTGAACCAGTGACAAAAAGTGATTTGCTGATTTGAAACAAAGTGATTGCTGTTCCCTATGTGCAAACCTTTTGATAAAAGTAATCAAGTTTTGGCCACAGCTTTCTGGTCCACTGAGGCTACTCTGGTCAATCGACTCACGTTGCAAATAACTTATCGAAATTATTGGGTAGGCTCACACTGAAGTTGTTTTGTGTAAAGTCTTGCTTGTGAAAAAGTCGAAGTAAAAACACAAAAATGAAGTAAGTTATATTTACAAAGTATTATATTCTTGAATCAACCAGAGTTTTAAAAAAAATTAGTTTGAACAGGTTTCATGTAATAGAAACTACAATTGATATCATCGCGAAGGATCAAATAGCTGTGAAAATCACTTCGAGCAATTGTTTGTTATGATTTTCATTTTTCATCATGCAAACCAAGGTGAACCTCAATATCATATTTTTATGCCAAACGATAAAAATCGTTTTTATTTTTTTTTAGTTACTTTTAGGAGACAAGGAAAACAATCCGTATAAAAAATAATTCAATTCAACATATTTCCCTTATTTTGTCAGATATGTATTTCGTGCAACAATTTTTTAGAAAAATTGCTGAGTATGATATCGCGTTTTAGATGCAGTCAGAGAATGCAACTTCGCGGTTGATGGCGTTATTACAAAAGCCAATCTTTTGTCACGGAAATGTATTCGAAAACAAAAAGGCTCAAAAGCGGCTGACTGATAGGTTACGTTGCGATACGTTACAAAAACAAGGCATTGATTTCAGATTCTTTCAACCAAGCAAACAACTTTGCTCCAAATGACATAAACATCCAAATTTATTGGGAAAATGATATATGCCTACACCTTTTTGAGGTAAGCTTTTGTGAAAATAAGCTTTTGAAGATCAACATTTGAAAACAAAGTTTGAAATTATTGAGTTGGTCCTAATAGTGTTTCTGCTGAGATATATCAAAACTTTTCAATCCTCGTAGAGAAAAAATAATTTTGTAATCTCTCAAGCAACTGCAAAATTACCATTTAGGTAAAGATTCATTGCTGACAATACAGTATGTGCAATGTTTGTCAAAGCACAACAATTTCGCTGCGCGTGTTTTTCCACAAAAGCAGAGCAGTTTAGATAGACGATGTCAAGTTCTTTTCAGTATCCTTCAATCTCTCGTTTTTATAAAAACGTTTTAACAACATCCATAAATATTTATGTGAATATAAGTGTACAGGTACATGCAGAAGTTTATTGGCGGGTCAAAAACTCACTCCTTGTTGCTTTCCGTCAAGAAATCAACAAAAAACTTCCCACATCAGTTTGTTTGTTTTGTGAGATAGACTGAGTTTTGTCAAGAAATTTTCGTACGGCTTCTTGTTATAAGTTAGAAACAAAATGTATTGGCCATAGAAAACTATGTAAAATTACATCTTTTTCAGCATGGCTTATCGTATACTTACTCTCTGATATAACTTCAAAGAAACCCAGATGTAATTAAAAGATTAATCAAAGCAACTCAAAACTCGAGTTTGCAAACAAAAGGCGGAATCATTACGGTCGAATGCTTTACAACAAAGCCAACTCACGAGATATCTGCGTCGCAGTTCCACGCACGACGGCGCTCAGTAATCCTATTAATCCGTATAATTAGAAAACAAAAGGACTAGCTAGTAACAGGCTAAAATATCCGAGTATGTTATGAAAATCATGTCATATCTCTAAAACTATAGACAATAGCAATGCCATTTCAAGCGGAATAAATACTTGAATAATTTTTAGGAAAAGTCAAAAAATTTCAAAGGTGTGGATTGCGTAGTTCTTTAGTGATATTGCTTTGAAAAGCGCCAAGTCCCACCCGACCCCCCCCCCCACAGGACAAAGGGTTAACGAATGTCTGCTCTTTCCTCCAATTATTGTATTATTAAATTTAACTTCTTAATTGCTCAAAACACGAACAGTTGACGAAAAAAATTTTCTCTCACCCTATGTTGGATTTATTTTTCTTGCAAAATGAAGTCATTTTGTTTCAGCAAGTGGCCGGCGTGTACCTTAGCTTATACCACAGTTCAAAATTATGGTTTCGATGTGTATTATGATGCAAGGCAAACGGCAAGTTTATTAGCAACCGAAGATGAAAGAGATGCAAATTTTTCGGATAGTGATGTTGATTTGTCTTTATCTGATGGTGAAGGTGGTCCGCTAACATCTGACAAGAGTAACGAAGATGAGGTCGTGACCGTCAGACATAGGCAGTCCCAACGTCGTAGGAGCCATGCCGTCAAATCATTAGACAGCGCCTTGGATGAGGAAAATTACCATACATTGCCTGACCAGGAAGAGAAGCAAATGTCGATGGTTGTTGACTAAAGAAGTAGAGTGAAAGTTGTTTGGAGTACCAAGCAACCATCAATAAGAGGAAGACAAAACTCTGCTAATGTGGTGCACAGTTTACCAGGAGTAAAGCGCGATTATCAATATGCAACGACGTCGTTTGATGCATGGCGTTTCTTATTTACAGCAGAGATGATCTACATCATTGTTTCAAGCACCAGCACATGTATACAAGAGAGGCTATCGCGAATATCGGAGGCTCAACGAACATCTTGGCATGCTTCACATTTTCAGCAAACTGATGCCATGGAACTAGAAGCATTCATTGGATTGTGGTGTATTAGAGGACTACTCAAGCGAACATTTTACCGAATTAAGATTGCTTTTCCCATTTATATGGACATCCTATATTTAGTGCGACAATGTCGTTGAACCGATTCAAATTTCTGTCTGCAAATATTCGTTTTGATGATAAAAGCACTAGGGCCAATCGCTGGCAAAGTGACCGATTTACAGCAATCAGAGAACTTTTCCAATATTTTACTGGAAATTGTGAAAAGATTTTAATACCAGAAGACTTCCTTTCACTGGATGAGACTTTGTTTCCATCCCGCGTTGGTGTGTCCTTCAGGCAATAAGCTTCAGGCAAAAAATAAGCCTGCTAAATATGATTTGTTGCTAAGAAGCATAAATAGTGCGCGTATGTCATTCACCTATACCGCCATAGCTTATGCGGGTAAGCCAGTAGGTGTACCAGAACCACACTATCTGACTTCCACTATGGAATATGTGGAAACGTTGATAAACAATTTGGACAGAGTTTCTTCGCTTCAAGGACGAAACATATCCCTTGATCGCTTTTACACTTCACTTGATTAGGCAGAATGGCTTTGGAGCAAAAACATAACTTTAGTTGGAAAATGGCAAAGCAATAGAAAAGGGGTTAGCGAGTTAAAATCTCTCACTGATTGGGAAGCCTTCAGTACCAAAATTTACTGGGAGGAGTCGAGAAACCAGGTTACCGTTACGTCGTACGCAGTCAAACCAAAATCTACCGGTAAACGCAATGTTCTGGTCTTATCAACTATGCAGCCAATTCTTGGAGTAACCAAAGATGACGGAAAGGAAAAACCTGCAATAATCAAGCTCTACGATTTTACCAAGGGTGGGACTGATGTCGTCGACCAGAAGATGGCATATTATAGCGTCAAGCCGAAATCAGCAAAATGGACTGTGTCTGCATTTTCTTACATTTTAGACTTTACGCGGATCAATGCGATGACCATTAGTTACTTGAACCGCGAGTTGTCCTTTTCACAAGCCAAGGGAGACGAAAGTTTTGTGGAGGGGTGGCAGCTAGCCATGTCATTAGTCAAACCACACATGTCTAGACGATTGGATGATGTACCTATTCTACGTGGGTCACTCCGCCATACAATGTCAACATTTTTGGGACGAAACCATAGATTAACAGCAAACTCAAATTTACTATTACCAGTGGTTTTCATAATGAAATAGTGGGCTATCATAAGATTTGTTCTTATCATGTTATCATTGATTATGAGATTAGATATTTTAATCACAGTATTTGGTCATTTCTGCTATATGGCTGTGAATCCTGGACTGTATGCCCGAAGATAGTGAAGAAGATCAACAGTGCTGAAATTTGGTTCATTCGTAGAATGATGGGAATTAACTGGATGGATAAAATCACTAACGAAGAAGTGTGGAGACGCTCTGGGTGCACCCCTGGCGTCCTCATCACAACTATCAAAAAAAGGCAAATGACATTTATCGGGCATGTCTACCGCAAACGCGGAATTGTACACTCGGCAATGATGAGGCGATTTCCTGGTCAGAGACACCAGGGGACGTCCACGTTTGGAAATCTTCAAAAATCTTTCAACGTGGACAAACCAAAATTTTGAAAATCTAATTAGAAGTATGGACAATCGATCGTTGTGGAGACTCACGGTAGCCGACGCCTTATTCAGGCATGGCCGATGATGATGATGATTTGGTCATCACCGTTTTATTCAATCGCGGGGTATTTTTCTATCTATTAATTGATCGAAATATTACTTATAAAGCTGTGCGGTTCAATTTCATTACTATTATACTTGACGATGCTAATTTACTACACTTGCAATACGGTCTGTTTTGTACAATATTTCGCACAAGTCATATGTTTTTGTGACTGGAATTTCTTGTCTTCGAAAAATTTTGATAAGTCAGTTTTTCTCAATGCAATGACGAGCTGCATGTCTTCATTTTCAATAAACAGTGCCTGGATGACATTATGTGTTTCCATTTTCGCTGATAGGCATTACTTTCACAGATCAAATGTTTGTACTGTTTTAACGTCTGACGATGGTGAACCGCTGTAAAGCGGCCGATATTTCCTGCGAAAGTTTTGCGTAACAAAAAAGCATTCATTCCAGAGGAATGCAATTTGAAACAAACTCATGATTTTCTTAGGTTGTATCGCAACACCGCTGAACGTTGTATCGACATAAGCAAAGTATCTATAAGCTGTTAGCACTCGCAATGACACGATAGGACATATCAAGCTGTGCTTATTTCTCTACGATGAGAATTAGGTCAGGGCAAGAGCGGCAAACCAGAGTTGACCTTTCTCTGCTTGATATTTGAGCAAACAAATTATATGGTAGATTATAAATATTAGTGCAATTTCTTTGTAATGCCCAAAAATGCCTTATATTTATAAGGAAAAGTAAATTTTTGTTTAGTTTAGCATTACTCCATGTTATAATTCAAAAATATGCGTTCGAATGGTCAATTTTGAAGCTGTTTTCGGGAAATTAGAATAAAAACCTACTTTCTATCGTTTTTTCATCTCAAACACTTTATTTCAATAACTTTGTGGGGTAAAATTTAATTTCTACACGCACAATACACATGGCTACTATCTTGCAAATTATTTTGGCTCTGTGATTTTCATAGTTCCCGTTATTAGCGATTAATTAGCACGGGGCGAAAATAGCCCGTGTTGAATATCGAATTTCGTGACGACACACGCGTGGCAAAGGGGGGTTGTACAGCTGCACAAGCTAACGCAAGGCGAGGCACGAAAGGAGATGCTCATAATAATTTGACGTCTACTGGCGTTGAATCAATGCAAATAGGGAGATGTTTCTATAAAAGTTTCAATTCTGCAAGTTAGGCACGTGATATGCGCCGGCGCGTAACACCAGTAAATAAAGAAACAACAGGAGAAAATTTCTGCTCCTAAAAAGAGCAAACTGCAAAATGTTTCTGACAAGGTGTCATAAACCACGTTGTATTTCAAAAAGTATCTGAGATACAAATTTTTGAGTAGCATCTCCAATATGCGTATGAACAAAGTCAAGAAATTTCAGCTTTTTAGAATAGTTTAATCGTATGGTTTTCAGCGTTTAAAATTTCGTAAGGCATGAGATGCCCTAGCCTAGGCATGAAAGTGTTAAATGCAATGTATTGTAGTTGCAACAACGTCTCTCAATGTAAGTTCAGTGTGAACTCGGCTACATACAAGGCTAGTACTAGGAGTAAGATTACCATATAAAGTCGATGATGCTCTACGTAAACAAAAGTCAGAAAGAAATTCAAAATAAAACAGTTACGGTTCAATAATTAACAGAACGTCACAACGCTTTTCGTCAAAAGGAAAATCTGTAATGCCTCGGGTCATTTTCTTGTGGATTCAATAAGCTCTCTAAGATTCATATGCCACACACTAAAATCCAAACAATATTTATATTTATTCTAAGTAGTATTTATTATGCGTCAAATCATTGTGAACCTGGAGAAATACATTACAAAGAATTAGCTGCCTAATGGGCGTTTATGCGATAAAAATGTCAATTTGGCAGCAAAATATTGATAAGTATTTTGATTTGGTTACAGCAATACCAGACTGCTGCAATTGGCACAAGGCTGTTACAGCAACGTTTTTCAACTTGATTCAATGGTAAAGCAGCCTGTGTTCTGTCAGGTTATGTACACACAAGTTCAAATATATTTAGGAATATGAAATGAGGCACATTGAAATTACAAGTGGCTGTACATTTACAGTTCGATAATTCGAGGAATTAAATACAATGCTAATACAATCATTTCGATGTGGATTCAACATTGCAAGACAATGTAAACATGCGCGGGTTTGCAATTAGATTACTTCTCTTCTGTCCTTGTTTGTATAAAAGTAATAAAATCAGTCGTTGTATCCGTGCTAAAATTCAGCTATGTTCAAACCGCATTATATTGATATTTTCTAAATAGAAAATGGATTTATAAAATATGAATGCAATGTTGTTTCAGCATATAAAAATGCTGAATTTTACATCCAGTATTACGATTAGTTTTATGACCTACTTTTTATACAAAAAAGGATATATGATTTTGATAAGCAATCTAATTGCAAAACCGCGCATGTTCACAAGTATTCAACGGGTTGATATGTTGAATCAACGTAAAAATAGCTGTCTGTCTAATGAAAGGAAAATCTTTCATTGAGCTCCGCATTTTATTTAGGCTGTGGTTGAAGCCAATGTTTATAAAACCGCAATCATTCAAATAGTTTATTCTGCGCAAAAGCAAGCTTGACATACTCGTGTGGAATGTGCAGGGCACAAAGGCTTTTCACAGCACTGACATTGGCCACGGCTTTTTGGTAGTTTATTTTTTCTGGCTTTGTCTCCTTCTCCCATAATAGCGTGTTTGCATACGTCGCATCTACGTCGTGTCGACGATTGTGGGGGCAGAGTGGCCCTTCTGCCGCTTGGAGTTGTTGTTGAAGGTTGTTTCCCTATTACTGCTTCAATCTTATGTATGGTGTGATAGTTCAAGCCCTGGAGAGATCGCGACTTTATGAATGGCTTCACGAGTTCCATGACCAGTTCCCAACCGAAGTCAAAGGATTTTCGCTTGCGTGGATCAGTCCCTTCATTTAGTGCTAAAACTGTAGATGCGTTGACGCGGCAAGTATCCAAAAAATAAGCAAACGCAGTAGTTGTCCACCGTGGGGACTTCGCTTTGCACGTGAATGAACCCATTCTTTGGTCGATGATATCGGTGCCACCCCTTGTGAAGTCGTAAAGCTTATACAAGCCTGGCTTCTTTTTGCCGTCATCCTTGGTAATCCCCAATAGAGGTTACATGGTCGTCAACATCAACACATTCCGCATGCCAGAACTCTTCGTTTTTACTATATAAGAATGTAGGCTGAGACCAACCTCACTCGTCTGCCAATAAATTTCGTTCGAAAATTCCTCCCTACCACTCACTTGCTTCACTTCCAGGGGTATTCCTTTACGTATAGCGTTGAGGGTTCCCACTAACGTTATAATCCTGTCAAGCAACCACTGCGCGAGTGGTATGGAGTGGTATGGTATGTATAGTGGTATGTATATAGTGGTATGGTATGTACAAGCGGTCATACGAAATATTCCGACCTTGAAGGTCACCGTGTTGTTCCAGGCTCATCACCATTCCTTTTACCACTTCTTCTGTTCCACGAACGTAAAAATGAAATGGCTCTTCCTTCGGTTTACCTGAATAGACCGATGCCGTAAATGTGTATGGGAACCTGCTGGCGTTTACCGACTTGAACAGAAGGCCATATTTCGCAGGCTTGTTTGGATTATTTTTCTTGAAGGCGATTTGTGTCCTCATGGGGTATAGCGTTTCGTCCAACGACAAGTAGTCACCTGGAATGACATGTTTGCCGCAGTTTTCGTTAAACATTTCGAAAACGACTCGAAATGCGGCAAACCGGTCATTCTTCCAACGTTGCGGCCTAGTATTTTGGTCGTCAAACGAAATGTTCGAAAATAAAAATTTAAAGCGGTTCTTGCTCATTGTTGCACTAAACACGGGATGCCCTTGCAGTTGATTGAACAATACATCCGTGGAATGACCAGCCTGTCCTAAAAGCCCCCGAAAATACCCCAATCCAACAAAGGCCAGCATCTCCTCGTTGTTGGTTGGGCCAAAATAGAAGTACCTGCTGTCATCTAAAATTCTCTCTGGCAATTGAGAAATGAGTGTGGCAATTTTTCTATTTGTTTCTTGAACAATAATGTTCAAAATGTTTAAAGAAAAAAATAGTTCCCATACTTGCCGAGGAGTTTTGGCTTCTTTGGCTTCTCCTCTAACACCAGTCGGGCCAGATATAATGTTAGCCCGGCCTCTTCTCCCATTGTGCACCGGTCTCGCATTAGACCAAGTAATGCTGACGCCGCTCTCTTGTCTGTTCTTTGGCTTTTCTACAAAAGTTGTATAAGACTTCAGTGTGTCGGGAAACTCAGCATCATCGTAGTTGTTCATGTCGAGAGAGGAATCTATGCTGTTCACCAGTCTTTTCGATGTTATAATCCGTCGTGGTGGTGCAAACTCCGGTTGAACATTGCCCATAGAAGGTAACTGGTCGTCAATCTCGATCGGAATTGCTGTTGCGGAAGTTGACGGAGAAGAATCCGCTTCTTCATCTGCATCGGAGTGCCATAAATCCTCCAAACCATCCGCATGGCTTTCGTCGTCAGAATCCAGTAAAATATGTGGCAATATTTCTTCAGCACTGAATCCTTGCCTTGCCATGTTTTATTTAAAAGTGAAAAGGACGTAATTTTTTTAATAATGGCGTTGAAATACTAAAGAAAATGGATAATGAAACAAATTGTTAGTCACATAGAGCCTAGTTAGAAAAACACTGTTACACAGAATTATAAAAGTCAAGAATAAACCAAAACTTTGCAATATAATAAATTGTCAGACCGGTGTCAAAAATTGTGAAGTGAACTTTACATATTTACTGATGATGAAACTATATGAATGTTATGGTTATCTATGGTGATTCAGATTAGCTTCTTGAGCAATGCTTCACGTTTATGATAAACTACACGTAGAAGGGAAATTCAACAGGCGTTTGCACAATTTCGTCGTTTAGCGACGTAGATTCGACGAAAGCGGCGTAATAATTAGTAGGCCTACCTGGTATCAATATTGGCTGTTTCTGCAATGTTGCGTTATGACCATGAACGCCACGTGGCTTGAAAAACAACATTATAACGCTGAATGAAACCATGTGCATGAAACTGATAATCTTTCTAATAAAATTATCTCTGATATAAATTCAACGATTGGACAATGGTATGTCTCAACAAAATTACCAAATATTCCACCATTTTGACGGCTAGAATGCATTGTTGAACCTAAACCGAAAAATATAGATGCGCTGTTCATCCATAATTTTTGATATTTGTTTATATGTTTAGTGAAAATAAGCTGTCATTCTTGTTATTATATTGAAAATGAAAAGAGCAGTTTGCAAAACGTCTATATTACCATGAATGCGGTTTCATCTATTTTGATTGTCCCTTGCTGTAGGTCTACTCAGGCAAGTTGTAATTATCACAATCTAACTTTTCCCAACTATGAGTACTCTATCTCGATGCGCATTTGTGTATTGTGTATTATAAATCAAATATTATTTACAAAATAACTCGGTCTCTTAGAATATCCTCATATGTCACATCAACAAATACTTTCCTGACTTACCAATAGGCCTAACTAAGGTAATAAAGAAACATTCTACTAACGGACAGTTCAGTGATAAAAAAAATCCAAAAGTTTGATATTTCTTGCAAATGCAAACAATATAAGTTTTTCATAACAAGATAAAGTTCAATAGCATTACAAGAATTCCATCACCATAATTCAAAAAGAACCTTTCCAGTACTTGGGTTGACCCTTGCGATTACTCCGCATATGGGTTATGTTATGTACCACTATAGTTCACCGTACTGCCGATTGCCTAAAGCATGAAAAAAGTTGCATCTGTCTGCGGTTATAAGTTATATTTTTTTCTAAATTCAACTAAAACAGCTATTCGCATTATGAAACAGTTGGATAAGTGCCATAAATCAAATTATGGAATAAGTTTGTTTCCCTATAAAACGCCTGCCTGCAAAATGATACCATGTTCATAAAAATTACTCGATGTACATAACTCAATATACTTTATGATATTATATTTTCTGATTATACATTTCCAGTCCTTGTCACAGACTGCATAATGCTTACTCATTCACTTTCAATGTAACTGAAAGTAGTTGTTAGATAAAACCTATATATCATACGCGCTATCAAGTAAAAGCGTTCTATTTTACATTGATTCGATTGGCTCAATATGAGATGGCTACTTCTAAACTACACTTATGAAGGCAGAGTCTGCAATTACTTGAATTTTTGCAGGTGTTACCTACAATAAATAATGCGATTAATCGAATACAATTCTCACACAACTCCTGAACATGTCTAGTCAATCAGCGCTGACATAATGCTGGATGATGCATTATTGTTTATTGAATAATTTAGTAAATATGCGTAACTTCATCTGCTTGTTATTGTGAAACGAAACTAGGAAGAATGGAAATAGAAATGGATAAAATAAAGGTATTTTTATTCAATATAAACGCGCTGCCGCGTGTCATTATCTAACTAAAATATCTCTCGCCGCTAGCCTACCTCGATTCATCGTTTTCTGACGTCACGTCCATTCGACAATAAACGATTTCTTTCATGCATTCTCAGTTCAGGTTGGCAGTTACCCGCCTTTCCGTCGATTCAACATTGCAAGACGTCGCATAAGTTCATATCTTTAGTTTGGTAAACGGAGATAATATTTCATTGTGACATTGCTATGTAAACTTATATTTCACATGAGACAACTTGACAAGTAAATGCACAAGTTTTCACAATTTATGACGAGTTATAGCACATGGAAATGTTACGCTACAATTGCTTTGCGAGGTACTGCATTGCGGTTTAGTTTATCAGTGACAGTGAACCTGGTACAAGAAGCCTCGAATATATTGATTCAACTAAGCCGCATCACGTATAAACGTGGTGGAACGATCGTCCTTTTCACAAAAGTGTGATGTTCTGGTTTATCCTACACAAATGAGAAGCGTATTGGATTTCAAATCTTTACATGTCGACTTGGAAATAAATGTTTACAAGTATATGTGAGAAGCTTTGGGAACATCGACGCCTTTTCTGCTTTCGATAGTGTGTCGGACACAAGGAAAGATTTGAAACCAAAATCATAATATGTTACAGCGCAGCTTCTACAGTAGGTAAATTTCTAATTATTCAAAAAAGCGTTGTGGCCCAAACAGAACAATCTAAAAACAGTTCACAACGTTGAATATGTCACGAGAAATGAGAGTGAAACAAAACAAGTCGATCACTTTCAATGCTTATCTCACATTTTACATCAAATCTACTCCAAATGACGCTGAGTCATTGCAATAACGTTGTAGTCTATGCTTTGTTTGATTGAAAGGAGAAAAACAATTGTCTGAGAAAAACAATTCTCGCTCTAGATGCATTGGCACCAAGTCTTATGTTTAATTTTACGCAATTTCAACCGTAAGCATTGGTAACCTATCGTATCAAAGTAGAAGCTTTTCTTGTATCGAGGTCGCTTATAAGCCGTGGTGAGAACAAAAGGTCCACGCATACTGCCAATTTCCTTCACGCTGTGAAGCAGTTAGGATTAACGAGACATGGGCCAAATTAATTACTTTCATCCAGCTGGTGGGAAAATTTTGAACAATAGAATATGAAATATTTCAGAGGATGTGCTGAGAAATGCCTTATATCTCTCAATTTATAACCTTTATTCGCTTAAAATTTCAGCTCAATAGAGGTGAATGAAAGTTAGGAAAAGTCAAGAAATCTCGTAGTCGCAGCCTCAGTGGTTTTAGAGATACAACTGTTGATGCAAAAAAGTTGAATTGACAGCCCCCCCACCCAACCTTCAAAGATTTAAGCAATGACATCCATAAACATAAAATAGGCAAGAAGGGTTCACTTTCTTCAATCTTGCTTGGACACTTTTCCAAATATGTTGGATCCATTATGATATGCCTGACAAACGTAGTTTTTCATGTCAATGAGCAGTTGGTCAAGCAAACATAATACACGCTTAGCCAAAGTAGCAGTAGTTTTCAAGTTAGAACAACATGTTGAGGACGATTCCTATCATTTCATGTTTGCCCCTTTTTGTTTACAATTTATTCTTACTTGAACCTGTGTGACAATGTAGCACAACGAAGTTGCTGATCTCTTGTGCTTTCTTTTCATGTGGTGTTCGGTCGCAAGGTGGACGGTAAGAAAACTTTAGTTTAAATTGCTTCCTATTGGTTAGTTACTGTTAAAATTATGCTGTTTATCACTTGTTAATTACTTTCTGGTCAAATTACAATTTTCATGCTGACTGTAGTTTTTACTTGTGGTGAGAGTCAGGCTAGACTGGTAGGTTAGCGATATAACTCAGCCATCCACCGAGCGGGATGCTACACTGGATTTAAACTAAAGACCTCTTAATTTGTGTTGTGTTAAATTAGATTGTTCCTAGTAAGTGATTTGTGGTGTCTTGTGTAACCACTAGTGTTTATATGCATTGTCAATTTCAATGCTAATTGTGTCGTCATAGTGCTGTTTGCACTTGGTCTTTAGTGAATTTGTTTCTTTGTTTAATCAGTTGAAAAGCTAAGTCATTTTAACTTTCTTAGTGTTGATTAACTCTTGTGCTGTGTTGAGAAATTGTGTTGTGCTGTTACACTTGTGTTGAAGTTGTGAGACATTGTTTAACCCTATTTCCTGTGGGGGGGGGGTCGGTGGGGACTTGGTACTTTTTAAAGCAATATCATTAAAGAACTACGCAATCCACAGCTTTGAAATTTCTTGACTTTTACTAAAAATTATTCAAGTATTTATTCCGCTTGAAATGACGTTGCTATTGTCTATAGTTTTAGAGATATGGCATGATTTTCATAACATACTCTGATATTTTAGCTAGCTACTAGCTAGCCCTTTTGTTTTCAAATTATACGGATTAATAGGATTACTGAGCGCCGCCGTGCGTGGAACTGCGACGCAGATATCTCATGATTTGGTTTTGTTGTAAAGCATTCAACCGTAATGATTCCGCCTTTTGTTTGCAAACTCAAGTTTTAAGTTGCTTTGATTAATCTTTTAATTACATCTGAGTTGCTTTGAAATTATCAGAGAGTATCCGATAAGCTATGCTGAAAAAAATGTAATTTTACGTTGTTTTCTATGGCGAATACATTTTGTTTCTAACTTATAACAAGAAGCAGTAGGAAAGTTCTTGACAAAACTCTGTTTATCTCATAAAACAAACATACTGATGTGGTAAGTTTCTTGATTTCTTGTCGGAAAGCAAGGAGTGCGTTCTTGACCCGCCAATAAACTTTTGCATGTACCTGTGCACTTATATTCACATGAATATTTATGGATGTTGTGAAAATGTTTTATGAAAACGAGAGATTAAAGGATACTGAAAAGAACTTGACACAGACTATCTAAACTGCTTGGCTTTTGTGGAAAAACACACGCAGCTAAATTATTGTGCTTTGACAAGCATTGTGCATATTGTATCATCACTGAATCTTTACCTAAATGGTAATTTTGCAGTTGCTTGAGAGATTACAAAATTATTTTTTTATACGAGGATTGAAAAGTTTTGATATATCTCAGCAGAAACACTATTAGGACCAACTCAATAATTTCAAAATTTTCGTTCAAATGTTAGTCTTCAAAAGCTTATTTTCACAAAACGGTGTAGGCCTATACCTTTTCTCCATAAATTTGGATGTTTGTGTCATTTGGAGCAAAGTTGTTTGTTGGGTTGAAAGAATCTGAAATCAATGCCTCGTTTTTGTAACGTATCGTAACGTAATCTATCAGTCAGCGCTTTTGTGCCTTTTTGTTTTCGAATACATTTCCGCGACAAAAGGTTGGCTTTTGTAATAACGCCATCAACCATAGAGTTGTATTCTCTGACTGCATCTCAAACGCTATACGATACTCAGCAATTTTGCTAAAGCAATGTTACACAAAATGCATATCTGACAAAATAAGAAAAATATGTTGAATTGAATTATATTTTATACGAATCGTTTTCCTTATCCTTGAAAAAAAGAAAGAACGATTTTTATCGTTTGGCATAAAAATATGTTGAGGTTCACCTTGGTTTGCATAGGACTAATGAAAATCACCCCAAAGAATTGCTTGAAGTGATTTTCGCAGCTATTTGATCCTTCGCGATGATATCAATTATAGTTTCTATCAGATGAAACCTGTTCAAACTATTTTTTTTAAAAACTATGGTTCATTCAAGAATATAACACTTTGTAAATATAGCTTACTTCATTTTTGTGTTTTTACTTTGATTTTTTCACAAGCAAGACCTTACACAAAACAAGTTATTTGCAACGTGTGTTGATTGACCAGAGTAGCCTAAATGGACCAGAAAGCTGTGGCCAAAACTTGATTACTTTCTATCAAAAGGTTTGCACATTGGAAACAGCAATCACTTTGTTTCAAATCAGCAAATCACTTTTTGTCATTGGTTCAACGTCTGCAGACGTCTAAACTAATATACGACGAAATTGGTTTTCTGGGTCTTCGGTTCGGAAAAACATCATCATGATGTATTGTGACGTTGTCTATCAGCCAGCAGTAGTTTATGCCTCTTTTGTTTTTGGATGTGTGTCAATTACAAAAGATGGCTTTTGCAGTAACGCCATCAACCGCAAACTGCATCTAAAATGCTATTTCAAAATTTGAAAAGAAAGAAATCTTCTAATGCGTAATAAATAACTTGACACAAAATGCATGTCCAACAAATTAGAAAAAAATGTAGAAAACGTTATTTTGCAAATCTAGTTAACAACATGAAATAAACACTTCAATCATTTTGACACAAACGTGCATTTTTAAAATATCAACAACCTTCAATTTTGCCCAAGGAAAAAGTCAAAACTTTTGTGATTTTTTGTTTTTTTACGACAATAGCACTCGGCCTGAAAAAAATTTTTTTTCTATTTTTCGTATCGTTATGTCACGACCTTGAGTTTGTTACGCAGAACGGGAGTTCCATTTAGCAAACGACCTCTTCTATAGCGTACCAACACGATTTGACTAAACGATTATTATCACTACATTTTGTCACAACTGTTTGCAAAATTGTTTCATTCAAAGTGATCATTGTTGGTAAGTATTGAAACATATCACTTTGGAATGCATCGTGACATAGTTTATCAATCAGGAGTTTTAGACGCTCTTTGTTTTTGGAGTGCCTGATGGCCTAAAATGGAACAAGCTCCTATCGAAGCAAGTCACTACCTTTGGATAGGTTGTTGTTCAAATACCACGTGACACCATTAGGCTACCTTACTTTTCTGTATTCAATCGCTACCCAGACAGCAAATCAGACACTTTTTACATCGATTCAACCTCTTTAGACGTTGAAATAATGTTAAAAACGAATAAATAGCTTCCTGAGATGTGCTGTGAAATGCAATGTGTTTCTTGATCATACATAACCAAATTCGACAGTGTGAATGTGAAAAAAAATTTGCTTGATTTAGTTCCAATATCAAGTAATGACAGTACGTTTGAAAAAGTGTAGACTATAAACATGTGGCTCAAAAAGAACTTGAAATAGTTTGTTTGCGGTGATTAAGTCTCATTCTCTGCAAATGTTGAAACAAAGCAAATTTTTTTGCAATTCCTCCGGCAAAACAACAAGCAAACGCAAGTCGGACGCCAATTACGATTTCATTGAAGCGTGGACGACGTCTCCGCGTAAGAGATTAAAATCTACACAATGGAATTAACCCGTCACACTCAATTATAAGTTAATTAGGAAGCAATTTCTCAAGTCAAATAAAAATATATGACCAACCATCAAATTATTTGATTTTTCAAGTTGCGCTGTTAAACAAATTGCAAAAGAGTTTCGATGTTATGTTGTCAGATAAATTATCTACACAATGTGAAAATTTGATTGATCTATCTTTCGTAGTTTTTGAGTTACACGAGCTCAAAGTGATAGTGTCGAACCGACCCCCCGTCCGCAAGTCAATTGGCCAAAATACGTCACAGGAAAAAGGGTTAATGTTAAGGATAAAATAAGTGTTGAACTTGTGTTTGCTGGTGGTGTAGCCTCATTAAGTGAATTTTGTTGAATGCACCAAAGTCAGCATAATTATTATCTTAGATCTCGTGTTGCCAGTTGTAAGAACATGTCTGAGCAATCTGATACAAGTAACAGTGTAGCTGTAGAAAGTGACAATGGGGCCGTACTCGGTGTGAGTTCTGTGGCCAGCCATTCAAGTATCAGTGAGCAAAGTGGTTCTGAAGTGACAACTGTGGTGAATAAACAAGTGTCTTCATCCAAGGAATTGTCCTTGCTGATGAAAGGATTTCTAAGCGTTGAGAGAAAATTATGCGAGTTCAAACATGAGATGTGGACTGCCATTGGTCAACCAGATGACGATGAGTTGGTCAATAAGCTAATCGAAAGATGTGAGTTGGCAATGACAGATGCCAAGTTCTTGTATGAGAAAATCAATGCTGGTACTAGTTTTTCTGATTCGGCCAAATCTAGAGCCCAGAGATACTGGAATAGCTTGAATGTGACTTTAAGTCAAGTGAAGGAGTTAAGTGATTCTAGAATTTCAAATAACATGAGAGATGAGAATCATTCCCATGTTCAAGTTGCCACTAGTCCTCAACCGGTCGTAAATAATCATGAGGAGCCTCGGGCAACAGTGCATTTGCCAGATCCTAGTGCTAGTACTTCATACAGTATTCCATCAGTGCAATCTCCAGTTAGAGTTGAGAGTGAGCAAATCCCCATATTCTCAGGTGTTGCTGCTCCATACATGCGGCCTCCACATCTTGGTGTTGCTCCTCCAGTGACATTAGATAAGTTTAGTGGTAATGTGATGGACTCATCATCAGTCGTTATCTCCGCCTGCGGCAGATTGCGCATCAACATGGCTTATTTGTTTCCAAGACTGGCGATTTTGAGCCAACTCGCCCAGTGTCGTCAAGTGGAGTCCGGTCAATGATTGAATGTTGTCTTGCCATCGTTTTGGTTGTCTGCCACGTTTTCTTTTTCCTTCTACTTTGCCTTCTGTGCAAACTTTGCTGATTCCGAATTGTGCTCTTTTAGTGTGGCCGAACAGTTTTAAAACTTTTGATTTTATTATTGCTGCAATTGGATGTAGTTTTGTCATAGTTAGAAGATCTTCCATTTTTGTGTGATCAAGTAGCCTTTTGTTGGTCATGCTTTTCATGATGTGATTTTGGAAGGTAGTGAGTTTTTTCATTGTTGATGATGTCCAATTTACGCATTCTAGACCGTACAGCACGACTGGTAAAACGTAGGTGTTGAAAATTTTTGCTTTCAGTTTGATTGGGAGTCTATTGGATGTTAGAATCTTTTTGTTCTTTTCAAATGCTGCCCAGCCTAAGCCAATTCGGTGTTGCACTGCAGTCTTTCCATTGTTGGTTGCGGATAGTCGGTGGCCAAGATATATGAATTCTGGTACTTGTTCTATTTGTTTTCCATAGAGAGTGAGATTGAGTGTGTTGTTAGTTTTGTCGGTTGTCATACATTTGGTTTTGGACACATTTATTTGGAGGCCGAATTTAGCAGCATTTTTTGACAGAGCATCTAGGTATTCCTGCATTTTCAGTTTAGAATTATTCAAAATGGCCATATCGTCTGCGTAGCTTAAGTTGGATATTACATGACCGCCGATGGTGAATCCAGTTGTACACTTATTTTCTGTTTCTGAGATTATTGCAGCCGCTACGATGCAAAACAGGATAGCAGACAAGACATCTCCTTGCTTAACACCTTTTATAATATCAATTCGTCTGGTTGTTCCGATGTCTGTTTTGATTAGTGCTTTAGAGTCGTCGTACGTTGCTTTCAAGAGGTTGATGTATTTTTTGTTGATGGAAGTTTTATCCAGAAGTTGCCAAAGATAGGGTAATTTAACACTGTCAAACGCTTTTTTGAAGTCAAAGAAGGTGATATGAACGGGATTGTTGAATTCAATAGACTTTTCTATGATTTGTTCCAGCGCTAAGATTTGCTCGATTGTTCCTCTTCCTGGTTGGTAGGCTGCTTGTGTAGGGGGGAGGGATGCATATAGGTCATTTTTTTACGCGTGCCGCAATGATAGTGATAAAGAGTTTGTATACATGACTGAGTAGACTTATTGGACGGTAGTTGCTGCACTCGAGTCTATTGCCTTTCTTGTAGATTACAATTATTAGAGCTTCTTTAAAATTGCTGGGTATCTTTTTCGTTGTTAAGATAGAATTGAAGAGATGAAGCAGTGCTGTGATTAGAGGTTCGCCTCCTGCTTTGAGGTATTCCGAGTAAATGCCGTCTATGCCGGGAGATTTGCCGTCTATGCCGCTTATAGCATTAGATATTTCGCTTCTTAAAATAGATGGGATTTCGTCAGAGGCAGAGTCATCGATGAGTATCTGTTGCGGATTGTCGTGATAGAGTTCTTCATAGAATTTTGCCCATCGTTCGAGGATACAGCTTTTGCTCGTGAGGATGTTTCCTTTTGCATCTTTAATTCCCCAACTGATGTTTTTAGGTTTTGTTTTAAGTTTCTTTATGGCAGCATAATAGATTTTGTGTGGAGGTAGAGTGTTGAGTTCATCGATTTTATCTTCTAATTGCTTCATTAGGTCTTTTTTCACGAGCTTCTTCGATTCAGATTTAGCGATTTTGTATTGAGTAGATGAGGATCCATGTTGTTTTCTAATTTTATGTTTAGATTGGATGGCTTTTTTAGTTTGTTGCGACATCCAGTTCGGTTGGTCTTGGTGCATATTTCTGGGAAGAACAGCTTCTGATTCTTCCCGTAGTCCTACGGTTATAGCTTCTTGAATGGACTCTGGGTCTGTCATTTGCTGTAAAGTGGCATATCTGTTTTGTAAATTTACTTGGAAGTGTTCAGCGACTTCTTGTTGTTTCATAAGGTGAGGTCTCTGGATTGGTTTCTGCTTCTGCTTCTGAGGCCATGAGAAGCTTATTCTGAATTTTGTACGTATCATTCTGTGGTCTGATATGTCGGGAGTGTTCAAGGTAGAGCTGTTCAGGACGTTTAGTCTAGAAGACGAGGTGCGTGATAGGATAAAGTCTATTTGGTTTTTTGTCTTCCCATCAGGAGAGGTCCAAGTAAACAACATTTTCTTTTTCTATTGGAACCATGTGTTAGTGACTTGGAGGTTGTTTTTTACGCAGAACTGGCCCAGTAGTTCGCCTCTTGTATTTCCGATCGCCAGAGTGTGTTTTCCAATTGATGAGGGGAATGTTTTATGTAGTTGACCTAGTTTGCAGTTGAAGTCTCCCATAATGAAGAGGTGATCTCTTTTTGGTACGTTGTCAATGATAGCTTGGATTTTGTCATATAGTTCTTGGACTTCCTCATCGAGGTGGAATGAGGTAGGGAAATAGCACTGTATGAGAACTAGTTTTGAGAATTTTCCTTGAAGACGTAACACAGCAAGTCTGTCAGATATAGGTTGGTATCCTTCCACAAAGGGAGCATAGGATTTGTGTACCAGGAAGCCGACTCCGTTAGATCGAGAGGTTTCATTACTTGATAGGAACAGTTTGTGATTAGAGGTGTTATGAGTTGTAATTTGGCTTTTCATGACTTTGGTTTCAGCTAGGCCGACCACATCCCAATTCACATTTTCGAGCTCATGGAACATTGTTTCAAGTGCGTGACTGTTTAAGTCATTGATTGTCCTTGGGTTGTATGTGCATAGGTTGAAAATTTGTTTATTTTTCTTCTTGTTTCCTCTGTTCACTTGTCTTACATCAGTCCGAGGCTGCTGATGCAAACCCCTGGTCGTACCTGTCACATCAGTTTGGGGCTGCTGATGTGCCCTCCTGGTCGACATGCGAGGATCCGGAGGTAGCCTCCTCTTAGTTGCGATACTATTGGTTGACATACAGTATTATTTCATGTGATTTCACGAGCCGTACTGCTTCCATGCTGGCTCATGGCAGGTTGGAAGAGAGTGGTTTGATTTTGTGACACCATCACTAGGAGATAGTCTTACTGGACTAGAGGGCTCTCCTGCCCTGGTCGAGGGACTACGTTTTGTCTGGCCTCTACGTTTCGACCAACCTGGCATGGGTGACCCTACCAGGAGCAGATGCTCCTGCCAGTACAGCTTTAGAGGTCATCGAGCCACTGAAACTCTCTCACCGCGTTAAGGTAGTAGTCCAAGAAAGAGAAATAAACTCTAAGTATAATGTGATGGACTACTTAGAGTTTAAACGTAAATTTACAAAATTTGTTGCGAATGTCTACCAGGACGACGATGTGCGCATGTCGTACCTGCAGTCTCTGTGTGTTGGAGAGACAGGTAGGGCAATTCGTGGTCTAGGCTGTCATGTCGATAGAAGTCTGGCTTATCAGACAGCGTGGAACAGGTTAGACCAAAGGTTTGGTAGTCATGACCTTTTGATGGCACAGGTGCGTCAGGAGATGCTTAACGGACCTGCCATCAAGACATATGATTCGTCAGCCCTAAATAGTCTACGTGACAAAATGTTTGAATGCGAATAGAGTTATCTCAGTCTTGGTTGTTTAGATAGTTTAGGCAGTCATGAGGTAATCCATAAATTGTTCAGTCGCTTGCCTGAACAACTTCAAAGGGATTTTGTTCCCTTGTACAGAAAGGGACGAGGTAGTTTTCGTCAGTTAAGAGAGTTGGTAGATAGTGCTGCTGCGGACGCTGAGTGTGCTCTTGGAAAGAAGCTGTACCAGCTGGACCTCAAACCACCTGGAAGAGCAAAAACTTCCAGAGACCAGCATTCCAGTAATCATTTTAATAAACGTGTAACAGTAAGTGCTGTGAAAGAAGTCCACTCAGGTTTACCGAGGGCAGAAGGAAAATGCTACATATGTGATGGTGGACATATACTGTTAAGCTATGCTGTTTTTAAACAGAAGTCAGTAAATGAAAGAAACGATATTGTCAAAAGTCTCAAGTTGTGCTTCAACTGTTTGTTACCAGGTCATCGTGTGGGTGATTGTTATTCCAAACAGAGATGTCAAGAGTGTGGCAAGCGACACCATAGCTTACTGCACTTTCAGAGACATCAAAGAGAAGTGAGGAGTGTTGATGACAGTAGCCCTGAAACTAATGACAATGTGTTAGTGGCGTGTAACTCTTGTCCAAGTTCTGTTGATGGACTGGGCAGGAAATTGCATAAGGTGGTTCCTGTAAGAGTGTGGCTGCATGATCCAGCAAAGGCTGTGCATTAGGGTGGATCGATTTAGGTGGGTAAAACATTTTTTTCCTCATTTTGCTTAGCTTTGGGTTGGAAAACTTGCCATTGGTTGTATAGAACACTGTGTAAAAAGTTTATTTTGATCGAACAAATTTTTGATCTGCCACCAGCCACTTGAAAATTTATTATTTCCTTCTACATTAGGGTAGATCAATTTAGGGGGTGTAAAACTTTTTTCCTCATTTTGCTTAGCTTGGGCAGCCAAAACTTGCCATTGGGTGTATAGAACACTGTGCTAAAAATATATTCCGATCGAATAAATTTTTAATCTGCAACCAGGCCATTACTTATCGACTAAAAACGCAAAAATACATGCAAATGTATTTGAATTTGAGGTTAGCATAGAGATTTATTGCAATGCAATGGAAATGATAATATGTATCAAACTTCCTCGCTTTAGATGACATAGTCACGTTTCGATTCGAACTTGGGCATTTCTTGTCGTGATTCAATGCGTGAGGGTATAAATCCATCTCGCGAATTAATCCCAAGTTGGTGACGGAAGCTTTAGCGGCGGTGTGCGGGGTTAATTCACGAGATGGATTTATACGCTCACGCACTGAATCACGACAAGAAATGCCCAAGTTCGACTTTCGTGCGACTAACTCTCAAGCAACCATTTCACGAATGACCAGAATAGATATCAATATCTCAAACTCACGTATGCAGTACTGTGACGCAATAGTGAAAGACATTGTCACGCAATTCAAACAGGTGTTCAAAGCTGGTGATCCAATGTTTCATGTTTAAACAGGTTTCAAACTGAAACAGGTTTAAACAGGTTCAGAACTGAAGATGCACTGAATAAGTGCGAAATATATTTTCTGTAACATCTACTGACAACTGATCCCTGTTACCTTAGCAATTGAGGTTTTAGCTTTAAACAGGTTTGACACAAGTCTTACGAACGATGGTGCAATTTTGGCACATTTTGAGGAAAATTTCCATGACGTAATACGCTAAGATTCAGTAGACCTGAACGGTTTTTATATGACGTTTGATTAGGTGAACAATTGTCTGGAACAATGTCGTCAGATCACTTTCTAATTTTGTACAACTGTTTTTAGTAGTAATTGGCAAGTTTTCCAACCCCAAGCTAATAAAATTTTTATAAAAAGTGTTTTCACTCCACCCTACTGTGCATACTTGGGCCTATATGGATGAGGGGTCGGAAGCAACTTTGTGCACCCGTGCACTTGCTGAGAAGCTTTGCGCTCCTTTGTCCAAGGCTAAGGTGAAAATATGCATGGCTAATGCTGTGTCAGAAGCTTCGTGGCAGATGAATAACCTGCATATAAGAGGAGTTAACGAGTCAGAGGTATTTCAAGCTAACAGAGTGTTGGTACAGGGTTCCATCGTGAATGTAAGGTCTAGTATCCCCCATCAATGAATTTGCGAAAATGTTTCCACACTTCGAAGATTTGTCATTCCCTAAGATGGAGGTAAATGAAGTTGAATTGTTGCTTGGTCAGGATGTACAAAACGCATTTCGTGTCACAGAACTGCGTTATGGTGATACGGACCAGCCATTCGGCTTTCATACGGCCCTAGGTTGGGCTTTGTGGGGAGTTGACAAAGTGACACCCGGTTGTTACTCTGACCAAGTATGTGTTAGTTTTATCAGTGAGTTAAGCCTGCCAGATGAGTCTTGCCAGCAAGTCTTGCAAATAATGGACCAAGATTTCAAGGACCTTGACCTTCCCCAGAATGCTTGTCTTTCACGAGAAGACAAACACTCGGTCAAGATTATGGAAGAGTCTGTGAAGAAAGTGGGAGATCACTACCAGGTAGCGTTACCATGGAGGAAGGAAAGGGTAGATCTCAAAAATAACAGAAAGTTGGCAGAGAAACGTTTAGCTGGTTTAAGAAGAAAGTTAGAGGCTGATCCAGAAGTGTGTCAAAAATATTGTGAAAAAAATGAATGAAATGATTGAAAATGAGTATTGTGAACTTGTCCCATTGACTGATTCTCCTCCAGAAGGAAAAATCTCGTATGTCCCACACCACTGCACATCATTGTTAACAAAGTTTCGTGTAGTTTTTGATTGCAGTGCGAAGTGGAATGGTTCTTCTCTTAATGATGGGCTTTTTCAAGGCCCAGATTTAACTAATAATCTTGTAGGTGTTTTGATGCGTTTCAGACAGGAACCCATTGCTGTTGTGGCAGATGTCACAAGCATGTTCTTCCAGGTTTTCGTAGATGAAAAGGACCGTGATGCCTTGAGGTTTCTTTGGTTCCCAGACCATGATCTGACTCAACCTCCAGCTGAATATCGGATGAGGGTGCATCTGTTCGGAGCGACTTCATCGCCATCAGTTGCTGCATTCGCCCTACGAAGGACAGCTGAGGAGAACCTCACAAACTTTGGTCAAGACACAGTTAAGACTGCTTTTAACAATTTTTATGTAGACGATATGTGTAAATCTTGTACAACAGTGCAAAAGGCAGTGAGACTAGTTAATGAACTGCAAGAGCTTTTGAGTAGTGGTGGTTTTAAATTAACAAAATTTCTTTCCAATAACAAGCAGGTGTTAAGCTCAATTCCATCCAAGGACCATGCTTCAGGCGTTTTCGATTTGGAGCAACGTGAACTTCCAACCCAGAAGGCTTTGGGTGTCTACTGGGATGCTGAAAGTGATAGTTTAAAGGTGAAGGTAAATATAAAAGAAAAACCGTGTACTCGACGAGGGCTCCTATCAATGATTTCACAGACATACAATCCTCTAGGGTTTCTCCAACCATTCATGTTGCCTGCTAGGAAATTGTTACAAGAGGCCTGCCGCTTGAAATTGGCGTGGGATGAACCTTTACCGGCCGTGGGGGGTGGAAAAGATAGTTGGGAAAAATGGGTGCAGGCACTCCCTAGTTTAGAGGCGGTGTCTCTTGCAAGGAGCTTCACGCTCCAAGATCGTGTGGTTGACTACATTGAGTTGCACATTTTTACTGATGCTTCCACCACTGGGTATGGTGCATGTGCTTATTTACGTATAGTATATGTTGATACTTTCATTGATTGTGTTTTTGTGATGGGGAAGTCCAGGATAGCTCCCTTAAAACCCGTTAGTGTTCCCCGATTGGAGCTTATTGCTGCTGTTCTTGGTGCTAAACTTGGTAAAATGATTTGTAGTGAATTAGAGTATTCTTTGAGTAGTGTTGTGTTTTGGACTGACGTCACCGTAGTTTTAAGGTATTTGCATAATTCTACCAGTCGCTTTCAAACGTTTGTAGCTAACAGACTGGAATTATTACATACTCTTACGTCAGTGCAGCAATGGCGTTACGTGCCCACCGACCAAAATCCCGCTGATATAGCGTCGCGCGGTATGGCGCCCTCTAAGGTGTCCAATGCAGACATGTGGTTTCGTGGTCCCAAATTTCTACGGGCGCGCGAAAACGAATGGCCAGGACAGCCAGATTTTGTGAACAATATCGAACAATGTGATGCTGAAGTGAAGGTTTGTTCCACAACTGTCTGATCCATCAAGTGACTCGATCCATCAATTACTGCGGTACTATTCAGACTTCAGTCGTCTTCGACGCACGTGTGCCTGGTTATTACGCTTTAAGAAGTTTCTGATGTGGAAAGCTAAATCAGCTCGTGATGCTCCCAAGTGTGGTCTGTTGAGTATGGAAGAATTAACAGAAGCTACGTCCGTGAATATCAAAGCTGTTCAAGTTGAAGCCTTTTCCGACGTGATGCAGACGCTTTACAATCACCAAAGTTTTGATGCCCCGTTTGTCCAAGTAGAAGAAGCTCAAATAAAGAAATGTGCCAATTTGCGAACTGTTCAGTTGCTCAATCCGTATCTTGTCGATGGGGTGCTTCGCGGAGGCGGCCGGTTTCAAAGATCTCCGCTGACAGATGAAGAAAAACATCCCATTTTGCTCCCAAGTGATCATCCAGTTACCGCTCTCCTTATTTTGACGTGTTATCAACGAGAAGGACACATGGGAACCCCTCATGTGTTGTCTTCGCTAAACAAAACCTACTGGATTCTGAAAGGAAGATCCACCGTGAAGAGAGTGCTACGTTCGTGTCTCAATTGCAAGTTTTGGGCGGCGAAAGCAGGTCAGCAACAAATGGGTAATCTGCCTGCTCACAGAGTGACGCCGAGCCCCCCCTTCAGCGCTTGTGGGACCGATTTAATGGGTCCATTGCATGTAAAAATCGGAAGAAGCTATGTGAATCGATATGTTTGTATTTTTAACTGTTTAGCCAGCAGAGCTGTTCACCTCGAAATAGTTCAATCATTGGACCTGACTGCGTTCATACAAGCCTTTTGACGATTTTGCAACCGAAGAACAACCAAGGTTCGTGATGTTTACAATGATAATGGTGGCAATTTCGTTGCAGCTAATCGCGAATTGAACCAATGTATCAAGCTTTGGAAAAGCAAGAATTTTCAAGATGCCATGTTACAAGAAGGCATCAACTGGCATTTCGGGCCTCCTCTGGCCTCACATCAAAACGGTTTTACTGAAGCCTTTTTCCGTATTGTCAGGAAAATCTTTCGTTCGGTTGTCGGAGAAGCTACACTAGAAGAATTCGACTTACTAACCTTGGCAACAGAGGTTGAAAGAATTTTAAACAACAGACCAATTACCAAGCTTGCCGCGACCCCAGATGATTTAGCAGCTTTGACCCCCAGTATAATCTTTACTGGAACCTTATGCAAAGGAGTTGCCCCAGGTGTGTTCATGAAGGCTGATGCGTACCGCAGATCGTGGAAAAAGACACAATACTTAGCAGATGTATTTTGGGATCGATGGTTACAGGACTATTTATCGCTGCTGCAGCCACGCCAGAAATGGTTTGGCACGTCTCGTAATTTGCGCCCAGGTGATCTTGTTTTAGTTGTGAACGAATCGGTCAAGCGTGGTTGTTGGCCGAAGGGTGTGGTCGAGGCCATAATGCCTGACAGTAATAATTTGGTTCGAAGAGTGAGAGTTCGAATGGCTCACTCAACCCTCGTAAGAGATATTCGTAAACTTTGTTTGTTAGAAGGTTTCGCTGACGAACAGTAAGTTTCTCATTTCGTGTGCATGTTTTTGTTTAGTTTACTGGTGTATTTTGAATTGTTTTTTTTGTTGTTTAGAAGCAACAACGACGTTTAAGCATAATGTAGAGGCGTACTTGAGTTTAAGCCTTTCATTGATACGTTTAGCTACATCAAGTTTTATGTAATTTCAAAGTTAGTCGTTGGATAGTCTGTATTCGTACTCGATTTCGTGATTGCATTTGATTTCGACTTTCGTGCTCATGCACGGTCTGCTATTTGTGTTATTTTCGCTTGCCTGTCGCCTACTGTACTGTTTGGAAGTTTGCTCGTGTGCCAGTGTCAATTTATCTCTCGTGTGGCATCGTCCTTAGTCAAAAAACGTTCGTTAGCAACTTACGTTTTTGTGGGGAGAATGTTGAGGACGATTCCTATCATTTCATGTTTTCCCCTTTTTGTTTACAATTTATTCTTACTTGAACCTGTGTGACAATGTAGCACAACAAAGTTGCTGATCTCTTGTGCTTTCTTTTCATGTGGTGTTCGGTCGCAAGGTGGACGGTAAGAAAACTTTAGTTTAAATTGCTTCCTATTGGTTAGTTACTGTTAAAATTATGCTGTTTATCACTTGTTAATTACTTTCTGGTCCAATTACAATTTTCATGCTGACTGTAGTTTTTACTTGTGGTGAGAGTCAGGCTAGACTGGTAGGTTAGCGATATAACTCAGCCATCCACCGAGCGGGATGCTACACAACATAACAATGATCGAAAAATACTGGTAAAGTTGTAACTACGCATTTCATTCAAAAGTTTGTTTACTTTTACTGTAGGTTGATAATTTTTTTATTTTAGTTGTAAAAATGGCCCCCCTCAAAGTGACAAAACGAAAAACTACTCGTTTTTCCTTTACAATGTTATGCTAGGGGAGAAAGTAGTCCGATTTCCCCCCACCCTCTCGAAGCCCCTGGTGACGGTACTTGTCGACAGTGGGACTGTCATGCTCTGAAAAGAGCGGTTCTCGTGTGGTCTTGTTCTGAGCGTTCCGGATCGAGGTTCGGTTTTGATAGTCTTCGTTTCGCATTTTTATAATGCTACTTACAGGGAGGACCGTGTGAAGGTGACTGTTCTCGCCCCAAGGTTTTTGCTGAATTCAGTAAATAATAATAAGCTAATTGGTTGGAAAATTTTGAGTTCTTTATTTTCTGATTAAATTGACGGAAAAGAAAAAGAATTTGAAATTTCTGTACCAAAATGTGACAAACATGACAAATCAGGCCGCATATCCAGGTAGCCATAATGTCAGTCAACAATGTTGAAAATTTAAGAAAAAAAAAAACTGGGTAAAATTTTTAACTTTTATGCTTATATTTTTTTTACATTTAAAAAAAAAATATGTTGAAAATGTAAACAGGTTACTTTTTTTGAAAATCTTACAAACTAAAACATACCGCCCACAGTTTCAGCTAAACATGCATGAACACTTTACGTATTTAATCAATAAAATTTTGTATTATTGACTTACTTAATTATGATCATCTAAAAAAAACTATACAGAAGTTTATCATTTTTTGCCTAAGTTTTTAGAACATCTATTGAAATATTCAACAGGTAAAATTTTTACATAGCAGTTGGATACAAGCTGTATAGGGGAGACTCAGGTAAGTTGGCCCAGTAAGCAAGTTGGCCCACTCTAAATAATTTTTTAACTAAAATAGTTATTGTTACGTATCGTACGCATACTGAGAAAGTGCTGTTGAAACTATCTTATCACCAGGTTGGGAGGCTCTAGCAAGCAGTATAAACATGTGAGCACGATGTTTGTACGAAAAATCATGATTTTTGAAATTTTTGGATTTTAGAATTTTTTAGATGTCGAGTGATTTTTTTCTTACTATATAAGAAAGGTTATTATTTAGTGAGTGCAGCGCTAGAGTGGTTATTAACACTTTCATGCCTGAGCTAGGGTATCTCATGCCTTACGAAATTTTAAACGCTGAAAACCATACGATAAAATTATTCTAAACAGCTGAAATTTCAATGACTTTGTCACAAAGTTCATACGCATATTGGAGATGCTACTCAAAAATTTGTATCTCAGATACTTTTTGAAATACAACGTGGTTTATGACACCTTGTCAGAAACATTTTTGCAGTTTGCTCTTTTTAGGAGCAGAAATTTTCTCCTGTTGTTTCTTTATTTACTGGTGTTACGCGCCGGCGCATAGCACGTGCCCAACTTGCAGAATTGAATCTTTTATAGAAACATCACCCTATTTGCATTGATTCAACGCCAGTAGACGTCAAATTATTATGAGCATCTACTTTCGTGCCTCGCCTTGCGTTAGCTTGTGCAGCTGTAACCGAAAAGATCGCGCCGCTTTTACAAGACATACACAACATCAACAGACGTCGAACGTATGTAAGTAATAATTTAGAGTAAGCTTTGTAAATTGTGGTTGGTGAGAGATGTCTGGTTGGGCAACAACAAAAGGTGCAATTCTGCGCTGGCAAAGCTCTTCTGAACTGTGAAAGAGTTTGCAACTTATAACGTGGACGCTTCATTGCGAACGGCGAAGACAGTGTAGGTTTACAGCGATGCGTGTTTTGATGTGTCTTACCCCATCTTCATATACAGCATCTCAGTGGCGTAGCCAAGGGGGGGGGGGTTTGGGGGTTATAATCCCCCCTTTGGCACGCGTGTGACGTCACGATATTCGATATTTGACACGGGCTATTTTAGCCCCGTGCTAATTAATCGCTAATAACGGGAACTATGAAAATCACAGAGCCAAAATATTTTGCAAGATAATAGCCATGTGTATTGTGCGTGTAGAAATTAAAATTTTACCCCACAAAGTTATTGAAATAAAGTGTTTGAGATGAAAAAACGATAGAAAGTAGGTTTTTATTCTAATTTCCCGAAAACAGCTTCAAAATTGACCTTTCGAACGCATATTTTTCAATTATAACATGGAGTAATGCTAAACTAAACAAAAATTTACTTTTCCTTATAAATATAAGGCATTTTTGGGCGTTTTTACATTACAAAGAAATTGCACTAATATTTATAATCTACCATATAATTTGTTTGCTCAAATATCAAGCAGAGAAAGGTCAACTCTGGTTTGCCGCTCTTGCCCTGACCTAATTCTCATCGTATAGAAATAAGCACAGCTTGATATGTCCCATCGTGTCATTGCGAGTGCTAACAGCTTATAAATACTTTGCTTATGTCGATACAACGTTCAGCGGTGTTGCGATGCAACCTAAGAAAATCATGAGTTTGTTTCAAATTGCATTCCTCTTGAATGAATGCTTTTTTCTTTCCACAAAAATAAGAGTTAAACTGACTGGTAGTAAAAACAGAGAGAGACTGTTCACCAGGCATTTTATAATAAAAGTAATTTGCGTTCTTCTGGTGACTATTTACTAGGTTACCTCCTGATGTTAAAGATGATAACTAGCTTTTGTATTTCCGACGTTTCGTCAGTCAGCACGACTGACTTTATCAAGGTGGCTAAAACAGGTTAACACAACCTGTTCAGCAACGATGGCACAACACAAAAACGTACTGATAAAATGAATAAAGTAAGCAGCAAGAATCAGAATTAAAACACGCAACAAGACACCTAGAGGTTAAACTGAATGCAGTGAATGCCTAAAACCAGTAGGCTGCTTTCCAACAGCGTAAATTTATCTATCTATTGGGCCACCGTCAAGAAACATTGAAAAGTCATCAGACAAGACAGAAACCAAGGGAATTGGCAATAACAATGATAGAGATCATTGTTATTGCCAATTCCCTTGGTTTCTGTCTTGTCTGATGACTTTTCAATGTTTCTTGACGGTGGCCCAATAGATAGATAAATTTACGCTGTTGGAAAGCAGCCTACTGGTTTTAGGCATTCACTGCATTCAGTTTAACCTCTAGGTGTCTTGTTGCGTGTTTTAATTCTGATTCTTGCTGCTTACTTTATTCATTTTATCAGTACGTTTTTGTGTTGTGCCATCGTTGCTGAACAGGTTGTGTTAACCTGTTTTAGCCACCTTGATAAAGTCAGTCGTGCTGACTGACGAAACGTCGGAAATACAAAAGCTAGTTATCATCTTTAACATCAGGAGGTAACCTAGTAAATAGTCACCAGAAGAACGCAAATTACTTTTATTATAAGTTAAACTGACTGGTAAAGCGGTGGTCGAATATCATTGTGGCAGAATTAGTGGTGCGATACTGACGAGCCCAATCTCATGGGAGAAACTCGTGTTTAAATAATTTAGTATAGTAAAAGGAGATATATATATATGATCTTTTGTGTTTAGTATACTTTAGCCTAGGATAGTAAATATACAGAAGTGAAGAGAGTAGCCTACGTCAGCTGGATCAGTGGACTCTGCCTTAGGCTCCACTGATCTAGAGTGTTTACTTATTTTTTGCTTTTTTTTCTTTTTTGAAGCAATCAGCTGGCTTCTTTTCCCTGAGGCTTTCTGCTGATTTCTTCAAAAAGGAAAAACTTTTATTTTGTTGATGTGAAAGAAACACCTTAAGCAGTTTCTTTCGAAAAGGTTGGCAGTATTTTTGTAACTAATTAAGCGCCAGCAGCGTTCACACTGCCTACGTGGTAAAATCTGCAAGTGCTAGTTTATAATACCACAAACTATTTATCGGCTCTAGTGCTGGTAGATCTGAGCTCGATTCCAGGTCGGGTCAAACCGAAGACTTTAAAAACGGTACCGATTGTGTTCTATCCTGCATAGCGCAGTGAGAATGAGTCGGGTAATAATGTGATAACATCGTAAACCTGATACAAATTAAAAATGAGCCCTGTCGCTAAAAGACCTTAGCTGTTGTAGAGCGACAATAAATAAAACCATAACATTATTATTACAAACTATTTAACTTTTGCTTTAAAAATTTAACAAATACTCGTACATACAATTGTGATCTGAGAATTAAAGCAGTAGGCTATAGTATAGCACGCAACAATGATACCAAGCGAGCCATACAACTTCCAAAGAAGACTTATAGTGAAAGCTGAATGCCAAGGTTGGCTGAGCATAGACAATTTTATTAGTTTATTCATGGAAGATGGCCTTCTAAGCAAGTATTCTAAAGGACTTGAAGGAGTGCGCACGTTAAACCTAAAAGAACATCAATTCGTTATCACACACCGAAGCAGAAAAGGAAAACTTGGAAAAATTAGCTATAGATCACCAAACCCCAACAGCATATCAATTCCAAGGAGCTACAATAACAGTCACAGCATGGAAGCCCAAACCACCCTGTGACATAGTAACACTGTACCCAGTTCCAGTAGAGTGGCCGGTAGAACTAACAAGAGACATTGCAAACGACTGTAAATGGGGAAAACCGGAAAAAATCTTTCTTGGGAGATTTAAAAAATTCCCTAACATAAAAAACGAATATGTCCATATCCATTTAAGGGACATAAACCTGGAAAATATCCCAGACAAAATAAAAGTTCATGGTATATGGATATATATAACAAAGCCAGGAGAGGAGCATCTCCCCCTGTGCAGAATATGCAAAAAGCGAGGTCATTGGGCAGCAGATTGCGCCCAGTGCGATATATGCAAAAAGAAGGGGCACACAGCCCAACAATGCCGAACGACACAAAAAATGAACAATACTCCTCAACGTCATCTTTGTCGCTTCTGCAAAGGACTGGACCACCTCGATGCAACATGTCCCATGAGGATATTGTGTGGGTATTGCCAACACCGAGGACATCATGGTACGGAATGCCCAAAACGTGCTCTCCTAACTCAACAAAGAAACGCCGAAACTGAAAGTGGTACTACAAGCCCTAAAACGGAAGGACTATCCTCAGATATAGAGTCCACTGACATAGCATCACACCCATAGGAAAAGAAAAGCACACGAAGAAAGAAAAAGAAAACGAAAAAGAAAACAACACACAATCAACAAAGACATCCGATATCTAAAACAAGAAATGCACCTGAAAGTCACCATTCACCAAAACCCACCTATATCAGACCTAATAAGCGACCTCTTGAAGATAGTCCGCCCTTAGAAAACAAGACCCAAAAAATAGATCCAAACTACTCAAAAGACTCATCCTCCGATTCAGAACAAAACTTAATGCCTCTGATGATTGACACATCATCCCAGAATCAGACAGATGAAAACCCTCTCACGCCATCAGAAAACGATGAAAAATCTATCCTTGAACCAAACAAAGAAGAAGAGCTGCCAAGAGACAACGAAAATACTTACTAACTATAATATTTAAAACGAATTTTTATTGAATCCTTTTATCGCCTAAAAACCGAAAAAAAAAAGGTAATAATAATCATAGTGTTAAATAGCCTATAATATAGCCTAATGTGATTGTGTATCATACTTTTTACACCTAGTGAAATGCTTTCTGAGGCAGACAGTCAAACTTGTCACATGCAAGTTAAAAAGCTTAAAATTTGCTCAATCAATATAAATGGAATCTCCAAAAAATTTACCAACATTATAAAATTTTTTAAGCTTCATAGACTCTCTGCCTTAGCTATTCAGGAAACTCATCGACTTTTACCTAAACAATTAGAAAATTGGGAAAAATTTTATAACATAAAACTTTTCTCAAACATATTCCCTGATTCCCCAAGCTTTCGTGCAGGAACTATGATAATACTAAAAAATGAAATATATCAAAAGGGTCAACCCAGACATACTATTTTAAAGAACAACCACCTTCACCAACTACATATCAATATTAATGTTGAAAATATGCATATTATCAATGCATACTTTCCACAAAATCATAAAGACAAAACATCACTATCAAAAATACTATCCACAAACTTACAAAAATGGAATGATGACAAAATAATACTACTTGGTGACTTTAACCTCATCACAGACCCTCTAGATACTGCAAACCCTCAATCCTTCTCAAACACCTAAGTCAAAATAACTTTTAAAACACTAGTTAATAATTTTCAACTAATAGACATATTTCGATACAAACATCCTCACAAAGCAATCTATACATATTCACATCCAAAAGCAAAAACAAGAATAGATAGAATATATATAAACAACAAAACCTTGAAGCACTTTGAAAACATTACACATCACACAAATTTGTACTCAGACCATAATAATGCACCAACCTTATCATTAAGCTATCACACACACATAAAATGGGATCAACACACATATAAAGTAAATAACTCCATCTTTCAACATCAACATGTAATATCCGAAATAGAAACAACCTGGACCAATTGGACAATAAGAAAACCAAACTTTCAAAATACTCTTGAATGGTGGGATAAAGGAAAAGAAATACTTAAAAATAAGCTGATAGAGCTCTCACAGCAACTTGCAACGATGCAACGAGAAGCATATGACACTGCAAACCAACAACTCCAGATCTTAAACTCTAAGATTGAAGACGAATTTCATCCAAACCTAGTATCTGATCGAGCAAAATTTACCGATGTTATTGAACAATTTCACAATAACACGCAAAGAGGAGCACAAATTCGCTGCAAAATACCTCAAAATGATTCAGAGAAAACAAGCAAAGGATTCTTTCATCTTGAAACGAAAAGAGGTAAAAATAATACTGTCACCGAACTACATACAGAGGACAATAAAGTTGTAACCAACAAAAATGACATCTTAACAGAAACACACAATTTTTACCATAAGTTATGGGGAATTGATGGAAAAATTGATCCAACTGAACAAGATGAATATCTAAACATTTTGAACCACACCACAATACATGCAGATGAAGCACAAGAAAATGAAAGACTAATAACAAAAGATGAAATTAAGATCGCAATTGATACATTAAATAAAAACTCAGCCCCCGGCTCGGATGGCCTCAGCGCAATCTTTTATCAAAAATGTTGGCACATTTTGAAATATGATTTGCTTGAAATGTATACTAACTGTTTTGTAAAAAACACTATGACAGTAACGATGAGAGAAGCCGTAGTTAAACTTTTTCACAAAAAAGGAGATAAATCATCGCTGAAAAATTGGAGACCAATCTCATTATTGAACACGGATTACAAAATTTTAAGCAAAGTCCTAGCCAATAGAATCACCCCCTTAATGAAAACACTGATTCAACCCAACCAAAAATGTGGTCTACCGAACAGACGAATTGAACACGCTACAATGAATATTCAAGCAGCCATCGAAGCAGCAAAACTAAAAAACAGGAAATTATATATAATGGTAACAGACTTTGAAAAAGCCTTTGACAGAGTGGAACATTCTTTTCTGTACAAAATACTCCAAAAAATTGGATTTAAGCCAGTGATGATTTCATACTTAACTCTTATATACTCAAACATCTCTAGTCGAGTTGAAATGAATGGAGCACTGACAAAAAAAATCGACATTAAGCGAGGCATCCGACAAGGATGCCCTCTGAGCATGCTCTTTTTTATAATATGCGCTGATGTACTCACACGCCACATAGAGAGCAATGCATCAATAAAAGGCTTCTCCATAAATAAAAAAGCAGTAAAAATCGAACAATACGCAGACGACACAACGTTTATCACAAATAACCTTAATTCTATTACTGAAATACTTAAAGAATTAAAACTTTACCAACAAATGTCAGGACAAAAAATTAACAAAAATAAAACACAAATGCTTGTATCACAACCTGAGTTACAAAGTGAAGTACAGCAACATTACCCACATATTCAAATTCAAAATGAAATAAAAATCCTTGGAATCTGGTTAGGAAACAACAACAAAAAACTAGACACTCTTAACTGGGAAAAAGTGATAAAACAAACTGAAACGACTGCCAACATTCATAAATTCCGACCACTCTCCCTTCTAGGAAAAATCACCATAATAAATACTCTCCTCGTGCCTATATCTCTTCACATGGGAAGGGTTCTTTACCCACAAAAAAAGCATATCCAATCCTTAAACAAAATCTTATACAATTTTCTATGGTATCCATCTCCAATTGAGCAATTAAGCAGAACAAAAATCATTGCAGAAGTTAAAAACGGAGGATTAAAAATGATTGACATAGAAACAAAATTTCAAACCAGTAGAGCTGACAGAATTAGACACCTGTCCACACTCGATAAAGCTACAGAACTATGGCATGAGTGGGCAAAGTACAATCTAAACTATAAAATAAGGTACATCAACCAAAAATTATATAACCTAAGTGAACCACACTCACTCAAAAGAAAACAGAAACAATGGTCATAACAAAGAAAAAAGCAACCGAAACTCCTATTTGTAATTTATCAGTTAATGGAACAATTCTTAAACAGGTCCAAAAATTCAAATACCTCGGTACTATGGTGAATTGGGATGCAAGAGACGAAACAGAGCTCAACATAAGAACAGCCCAAGCAAAAGCAAGCTTTCAACAAATGAAACCAATTCTTTGCAATAAAAATATCTCTTTCAAAACAAGATCTAGAGTTTTAAAATGCTATATTTATCCTGTTTTTCATTACAACTCTGAAACCTGGAATATTTCAACAAAAATGGCAGAAAAGATTAATGCTTTTGAAATGTGGTGTTTCCGTAGAATGCAACGCATTTCATGGCTGGCAAAGAAAACAAATAAAGAAATTCTACACCAAGTGAACCAAACCAGAACTCTGTTAAAAAGTATGAAAACCAGACAATATAAATTTCTCGGCCATGTAATAAGAAAGCAAAAACTGGAGCATCTCTCTTTAACTGGTAAAATTTTTGGAAAGCGGGCACCTGGCAGGCAAAGACAAACACATCTGGAACAATTTAACGACAAAACAGAAACAATTATCCATGCAACGTATAATAGGAACATTTGGTCTAATTATTCATCTGAGGCCGTCGATGCCTGGTTCAGACAAGGCAATTGAAGAAGAAGAAGAAGAACCACACTCTGATTGCCCAAATTCGTTTTATTCTGATATTTTCCGCACCTTTCTCCAACTCCGAAAACACAATCTTGACTGGACTGATATATCATATAATACAATATACACAACCCTAAAAACACAAAAAGAAACTAAAACTGAAATTAAGAGCCAAAACAATGAACCAATAAGCTGGTCAGAAATGCTCCTTATGAAGAAAAATATCAAACCATACTTTTCAAACTCTGACATATCGATCTGCTATCGAATAGCACATTCAGCTTTTAAATGGCGCGATTTTTACAAACAATCTAACTCATGGCGTTGCAGCCAGAGCAAAATTACTCAGTGCAAATTTTGCAAAATGGCTGTTGACAATATAAAACATTTGTTAACTGAATGTACCTTCACGAAATCAATTTGGAAAAAAATAGAAAAGCTATATCATTCAATAACAAAACAAAAGATTAAACTTACAACTGATATAATCCTATACAACCATTTTCCAAGCAGACAGGCAGACAACCTACTGATTCTGCTGATCCTAAATACAGTTAAGAGTACCATAATTAAAAAGAAAATTTCACTAGACATTGGAGATAAATATATGTGGGACAACAAAAAATTTACCAAAACAACCCTCTGGGTTATTAAAACAAAAATTAAAGAATATCTTCAAAATGACACCTCTGTAATACCGACGCCCCTTACAAACTCCCCACACTGTAGCATAAGTCGAACATGACAACCAAGAACCCACTGTTCTCGAAAGAATTCTGCTATTAATTGTTATCATTTGCAGTGTATGTACCTGACTTGTGAATTTTATGAAATGCGCCATAGTAAATGATACTTATTCACACATACCATCTGCATGTAGCATCATTGCACTACAAGAGAGCAATGAGGCAACATGCAGATCCTTCTTCGTTTATGCAATTGCATGCATTACATTATATTCCTACTTATTGATTTGTTTATTTTTTGACTACAAATGTGCGTTGTGGGACGCACAGTAACATAGACACTTTTATTGTGACTGGTAATGTGTTACCTACCTGCCTGCGCAATGCCTCTGATTTAATGTCGAACACAACAACGCCTTTTGGCATATGCATGATAAGAATATCTTTTGGGCTACTATTGTATGAACGTACTTGTTAGATGACTGTTATTGTGGAGATAAAACACTAGCCTCAAACATAAAAGTGATATCATAGCTACAATGAATTTCCAAATCTATCGCATGCATTTGATCTCTTAATTCAAATATAACTTATATTGTGCAACAGATTGTTATTAATAATATGATGTCATTCACCAATTGTTTCGTTTGTATTGTTTACTTTCCTAATTGACCTTTCAAGATTAGAAATCACATGCTCAATGTATTTACATGTGGTAATACTGTACAACTGTTTTTACTTTTCAATAAAAAAAAAAAAAAAAAAAAAACAATCTCATGGGCGAAACACGGTGTCTATCGCTGTCAATTCTTGCTACAAATCGGCTGCCGCATATGAATGCTTTTTTGTTACGCAAAACTTTTGCAGGAAATATCGGCCGCTTTACAGCGGTTCACCATCGTCAGACGTTGAAACAGTACAAACATTTGATCTGTGAAAGTAATGCCTATCAGCGAAAATGGAAACACATAATGTCATCCAGGCACTGTTTATTGAAAATGAAGACATGCAGCTCGTCATTGCATTGAGAAAAACTGACTTATCAAAATTTTTCGAAGACAAGAAATTCCAGTCACAAAAAAATATGACTTGTGCGAAATATTGTACAAAACAGACCGTATTGCAAGTGTAGTAAATTAGCATCGTCAAGTATAATGGTAATGAAATTGAACCGCACAGCTTTATAAGTAATATTTCGATCAATTAATAGATAGAAAAATACCCCGCTTTTGAATAAAACGGTGATGACCAAATCATCATCATCATCGGCCATGCCTGAATAAGGCGTCGGCTACCGTGAGTCTCCACAACGATCGATTGTCTATACTTCTAATTAGATTTTCAAAATTTTGGTTTGTCCACGTTGAAAGATTTTTGAAGATTTCCAAACGTGGACGCCCCTGGTGTCTCTGACAAGGAAATCGCCCCATCATTGCCAAGTGTTCAATTCCGCGTTTGCGGTAGACATGCCCGATAAATGTCATTTTCCTTTTTTTGATACTTGTGATGAGGACGCCAGGGGTGCACCCAGAGCGTCTCCACACTTCTTCGTTAGTGATTTTATCCATCCAGTTAATTCCCATCATTCTACGAATGAACCAAATTTCAGCACTGTTGATCTTCTTCACTATCTTCGGGGATACAGTCCAGGATTCACAGCCATATAGCAGAAATGACCAAATACTGTGATTAAAATATCTAATCTCATAATCAACGATGACATGATGATTATCCGAAATGGTCAGTAGTCATGTAGGTCACGCAGTAAATCTTGGAAAGCACAAAACAATACAAATGTTTGCTAACTTGCTTGTACCAGATGATAAACTTTTTCACATGGCCTGGCAATTTTAGGAGTAGGGTGTCAAAAACTGCTGATAACTAAAAAACTTATACCACATAAAAATGTCATTTTATTACTAAAACAAAGATGAATAATTTTTAGGAAAAGTCATAAAACTTCAGCTAATTTGAGCCAGTAACTTTTATGTAATCGATGAAAGTTTTAGGTATGGACGGAACCCATCCACCCGTTAGTCCGAATAGGGTTAATATCCCGTAGATGGACATGTTTCCCACGTGGCCAACTTACCTTCCATGGTGGGCCAAATTACCCGCACATAAAGGCAAGATGGTCCATTTTATTTTTTTCGGAAAACTTGAAAAATTATATACCTAAGAATGTTTGTTTGATGCAAGAATATGTCCACTTCTAAAGTGATGAATTCTCTACTCTTCAATAGCATTCGCTTTAACATACGTTTTGTTATCAGCTCACAAATTCAATTTTTCATTTTGCTGGGCCAACTTACCCGAGTCTCCCCTACTGCTCAGAAAGCAGCAGCAAGAACTGGAAATGAACTCACCGAGTGGTTTTCCATTGGAAAAGGTATCAGACAGGGATGCAAACTGTCACCATATCTTTTCAATCCATTATATACTGAACACATATTGAGAAAAGCTTTGGACAATTTTGAAGGCTCTGTGAAAAGTGGAGGAAAAATGGTAACCAACGTTCGATATGCTGACGACATAGTGTTGGTCGGTGGAAGTGTAACGGAAGTGAAGAACTTTTGAGTAGGGTCAAGTCAGGATCCCACAGGAACAAAAATAATGCCATAAATAAAGCAAAAATGAAAATTGTCCATGCTTATACATTGGTGGAAATGCAGTTGAAAATGTAAGTAGTTTCTGCTATCTGCGCAGTATCATAACAGACGCTTACGATGATAGCATAAATTAGAAGGTGAATTGCAATGGCAAAAACAGCTGTGACATCAATTACTACGTTGTGGAAACAGAGGTTAATTCGTAAGAACACAAAGTTAAGAATACTCCGAACTCTCGCTCTCCCAATTGCCACGTATGGATGTAAGATTTCGACATACAAAAAACATGACTTTAAAAAGTTAAGAAGTTTAGAAATGTGGTGCTACAGGAGGATGTTACGTATCAGCGGAATGGAAAAAATACAAATGTATTTATTACCAAACAAATTAATAGACGATGACTGGAGTCTGATTAGCAATATCAACCTCATCAAATTAAGATATTTCGGATATACAGTATAGTAAGAAGCAACTCGTTGGAACAATTTAATATTAACTGGGATGGTGCAACGAAAACGAACAAAGGGACGACAAAAATGCAATATTTGACAAATACGCTAAATTTTCAAGGAATTTATTTGATTGGTGAACATAATCTTGAAAATGAAATCATGTTGAATTTTTTTTACAAATTTTATCAAACTATCCCAAATCCTCGGAAATAAAAAAAAGTTGATGGGTGAGGTCTCAACCCTTCTCCTACCCCTATGCTTCTTAACCAGTTTAGAAAACATCACAAAAGTAACATTACCCAAGACAGATATATCAAATTATAGCAAGACCTTTGCTCAGAATGAAAGTCTAAACTTTAAACTAATACAGTAAAAAGGTTGTCAATGAAACGCAAACGTATGTTATCTGTAGAGTTGGACCTCTCCCTCCTCACTTGACACAGCACTGGTCGTAACAGAAAATACCCAATATTATCTTCACCAACTTTACAAGCTTAATTGCTTGTAGGTCAATTGATTCCCCATCATTGACTTTATAGTTCGGGAGCCTGTGATGTATTTGTAATATCATAAGGTACAAAAGGTTTGAGTGTTTTATGACATGTTCATAAACCTACATCCGGGATCTCACTACTGGAGCGTTTGGGATATACGGCCCGATGAAAAACCTATTTCAGTGGTCAATAAAACATCATCAGATTCAAGAACAAAACTTTTGCCAGAATTTATGCCTTCACTTGTAGACTTTGAAACAAGTCCATTTGGGTGCCACAGATGGGACATTTCCGAAAAAGGGTACCCTAAACCCAGAGTTAGCCCATAATAAGTAAAACTGACATCATAAGATACGAAGATGGAATATGTGCCATCAACTTTTGTTCTTGTATGTTATCTTATTTTTAAACCACCAAAACAGGTTTTTCATCGGCCGTAGCCTCCAAACGCCCCAATATTATGACCCCGGATGTGGGTTTCTGCATATTCCACCGTAGGGAAAGTTTGATATCACTCAAACCTTTTGTATCTTATGATGTTACAAGTTGCCTAATGCCTACTCCAACTCATAGCTATTAATCAAAAGGAATGATCCTGATGATTTTTATTGCAACAGAAAGCAAAGTAGTCTAAGTTGTCAAACGACAAGTGCTCGATTTCAATTAACATTAAATGAAGAACTTGTTAGCATGATAAAATACTACCAATTTCCAGTTCAAGTCCAAAGATATTCTAGTCTTAATCACAACGAATGATCCTGATGTACAAGAAAGAAAAGTAGCCTAAGTTGTCAAACCACAAGTGCTCCATTTCAATTAATATTAAATGAAGAACTTGTTAGTTTGTTACGCTTGTTAATTACGTTTACTGTTTAAAATGAGTGTGAGTTGAGTTACACTGCTCATTTGCGGTCTTGGCTTTTATCATTTGTTCGTTGGTTCGTTGTTTGATATCCAATTGTCTTGTAAGCACTTTTTATCAATTTCCGTTCTCTGTGAGCTGTCAACACCATACGTCTTTCCATTTCTGTAAATACTTCCCACAAACTCCTTTTCTACTCTTTCCGTTGGAAATGGCAACCCTCCCCACTTTTCACATGAGAATGAGTCATGCTGCATCACATTTTTCTCTGCCATTGGCCAAATTACTTTGTTCATAAAGACCGTGTCTGCTATATACGCTTGATCTGTTACGTTTGTGAGTAACTCAATTACATTTGGAATAGTCTTTGAGCACCACATACCAGCTGACATTGAATACTTTGAATGGTTAGGATGGTCGCGCATTGAGTGAAACTTTTTACCAGATTGTATCCATTGATCGACGGCAGCTTTTTCGCGTAAGGATAAACGAGAATCCATGTCTCTTGAGCATAAGCGGCCAGCATCTGCAGCGGCTTGAAACCGCCATGACCTTTTATTCATTTTGGAATCTGTCATATCTACAAGTTCTACGTCTGCAGCTATCAGTTGATCAAGAATGTTTTTAGGAACAGTGTTGTCATAATACACTCGCATTATCCATCCAGGATATATTTCCTTGTATAATTTCGCGTTTGCTATTGCTCCATCTGTATACCGTGGGTTTGAACCATAAAGAGAGTAACTAAGGATATTTTTAAGGCTGTTTGAATTTTTGCGTTTGTCTTCTTTTTTGAGATTTGCTTCGGTTTGTGCGTGGTGAGTTGTTTTCACATTGGTGATTTTCTCCATTTTGTATTTATCATTTCGAAGGAAATTGGACGTTACCAAAGAATTTCTGTCTGGAAGAACCAGAAATACAAACAAGACACCGCATATCTGTAAACACATCAAATAAGTATATGATTACATTGAATCAACAGCTTGGCATTACACAAGTGTTGAACTAAATTCGTGAAAAATGGAACGATAATACTGTAATATGTATTTCTTTGATAAATGTTTCATTGATAATGCTAAGGCTTAAAATGAATAATAATTGAAAAATTAATTACAACGCTGAGGTTTCACACAACAATTAACTGCGCATCTTCAGATTGATTGTAGACTAATTGTCACAATCAATATGCGAAGCCTCACGACATCATGTCTTGACCAAACGTACTGTTTTATTGTATAATTGTTACGAAAATTTATCATCGGTTATTGTCCTATAGTCACCTTTGATTGCGAAATCCTTGTTATGTGACGTATTTCTAGAAGTTTCTGCATAGGTGCAAGTCTAGAATGTTTTCTGGCTTGACTTGCCAGGTGTAGGTTGTTATAACATCACAAAGATGTTTAGGTGTAGTAAAACTTGACCAGAACAATGAGTTCTTATGATGTAACATGATCATACCTTCTCGAAGTTACTAGACCAAAGAAACCTGCTATAAATAGTGGCGTAATTTGCGGAATTTATTATTATTAGAATTATAGAGGTAGAGAAGAGAGTATAGTGAGATGATTGTTAAATGAGAACTAAAGTCATTGAATACGACTAGATGACAGTTGGTGTGATCTTTTGATCATAGTGTGGTGTGGACTGTGGAGTGTGGTGTAATCATATTATAAGTTGTGATCGAGATTAGAGTTATACGAGAAGCTGTGAGTGAAGTATGTTAAAGTCAATTATAAGAGTGGCAAGCGTTGAAATCTATCGCTGTTCACTGTTACTTTGATCATTTGTTAGAAGCGTTGAACCCTTCGTTAATTCTTCAAGAATTTTCATTTATTATCTCACTAGTAGAATTATTCGACCATATATTTGACTGCTTGTCGTTGATATCCCTTTAAACTACGTCATTAATCTTTCCTAATCACTTTTCTGGTAAGAGTTAGAAAGAATCGTGACAGTTATCTACCATAAATTCTTAGATAGCGCATACCTTGTCTGCGTTAGCTTTTGCTTTAATTTTTGCAGCCATGCTTGCTGCATTAAGCAGTAGTATATTTATATACTACTGTATAATGAATATGACAAGTATCATTAAACATTGATAAAGTGAATGTCATCTGAGACACCGAGACCTAACCCTAATATTGTAGTTTTTTTCGTGTAAACCGTTTGACATGCTATTTCACCCTTATTGGGATTATCAGAAGGTTGTTATTGAATTACAATATTCTATTAGCCTATTAAGCTTGTTAACAATGTAAGGTGAATAGTAACTAGGCTACATGTTTATAATTTGCTCGGCTTAGCGTTGAGCATTTTCGTATTATCAATATTATTATTTATTAGCATATATATTATTAGTAAATTATTAGTGGTAATGTAGAATATATCATATATGCTACTATTTAATATACTTTATCATTTATGATATATAATAATAGATAATTTTTATATGCCTGCGGTACACTTATCAATTACTTGAACCAAACAATAAGCAGGATACGTTTTGTAAAAAGTATCACCAATGCAGAACAAAAGTGGTTGTGCCAAAATGGCTAGTCCTTTGAAAACGCTGATTTTCTCTGAATACCCAAAAATAATAATTTAGCAGTTTTCTTTGCTTTTAATTTCTTGAATCTAGCCTTGGGCACTTGTAATTTGACAAGTAATAAAAGTTCTTTTTATTAGTCACTTTTTAGGCATTTTTGGCGCAATAACTTTTTTTTATCAAACTTTGTATGTTACCATAGGTCGCTTTGTATGTAATCAAAGTCATCAAATTAGATTTGGAAAGAAAGTTTGTTTTAAAATTTAAGTTAACCTACCACTTCAAAAAACTTCATTCACCACCACATGAAGATTTCAATAATTTTTTTCTTGAAAATTTGTGTAGCCTAGTGTGGTGCAGCCTTTCAGCAGGTTAGAACTTCGTAAATCTATCTGAGGTGTCCTTCGCTTCACCAAGACTAAGAGTATTTTCACGTCACATTTTATTTTAGCCTATAATATTGTGACGTTTGGCTTCGATCACCGCAAACTCGCGCGAGAAATTAAATTAGTCTCACGCTTGCCTTCAGATGATCTCACATTTTTTGTAAGTCACACGATTCATTTTTTTGATTACGTGAGGAAAAAATTCACAGAGTTTTAGTTTGGTTTAGTTACAGAACGGTCGTTTCTTTTACTCAGCACCAGAATTGAGAAAAATGGAGAAATAAAAGAAAACATGCACAATTGTTTCTTATTATTTACATGGAGTTATAAACCTAGACCAAAAAAAGGAAAGAGAACTAGACCGTTTGCGCACATTGGTGACCCCGGCGTGATTTTGAATTTTTTAACGTTATAAAAACTATATTGAACAGCTGTAAAGACTTCAACGAAGCAGAGGAAGATTGACAAACAATTTCAAAGGAAATTTCTAGAAAAGAGACGATTTTCCAGCCAATTTGTTTCAAGAAGAAAGCAGAAGGAAGGACTACGCCGCACGTGCCTAGTAGGTGCAAGGACGTCAAGCAGGAAGCAGTATGAATAACTTCTTGTGTCAGATTGGTAATTCCAGATCGCTGTGGCATATCCAGAAAGAATGGATTTGTTGCTGATGAGATCTGCGCTGACAAATAAAAACATCTAAGGGACCCGCAGCACACTTCTTCAATACATATCACCCTTTCTTACTTCTAATATAAGGCATATAGTATTCTTATGCTATAATCTGTAAATCATAGTTTTTTTAAAATATTTGCTGGTATTACTATGAGCTAAGTTGATAAATTCTATAGCGAATTGCTGTCCGATGAATTTCAGAGGCTTCCTAACAGAAATCTTACAGAGTCATGTTATGCATTATACAACTCCAAGTTTGAACATCGTTTTTTAGGTGATCCCAGTTATGCAAATGTCGCTTTCTTATCTGTTGAATTATTTTGTACATCATTCATCTTTTGTCAATTCACTATTTTTGTTTGGATCCTCATATGGTTCATCTGGGTGTGGGCTGGTGTGACGTTTGGCTTCGATCACCGCAAGCTCGCGCGGGAAACTAAATTACGAAACTTTTCGGCGTGATTTCCGGCTCTTATAGAACCACTATCACGCAAGCTTCTGACTGTTGGGGTCAACGTGCCATACGTGCAGAGCCTGATTTCTTCTCTACAGAGCGTTCTCGACCATGACCGCAACGGCCTGAACGTTTTGCTCAACATATACAAAGAAGCATGTGCAGTAGGCTACTTGGAGTTCAAGAACTGACAATGCCCAGAACAGTGGAGGTACAAGTTTACCGTGCTAACGTCTGTGCTGAATCGGCTTCTCAGTATTTCCAACGTCCGGTATATGTCCCATACATCGACGGATTGAGTAACTCGCTTCGGGAACGATTCAGTGACAACCCATTATTTTTTGAGTTGCTATGATAGATGAGATTGAGCATTTTGTATTCTTTGGATAACATTGATAGCGAAGTAATTCTCTGTGGGTCTCTGAATTTTCAAATCAACCAGGAAGTTTGCAAGAACTTCTTCTGACTGCTAAAGATTATCCAAGCGTGCACAGTGCAATTCAAATCATCCTGGCCCTCCTAGCAACAACAATTGGGCCTGAAAGGTCTTTTTCATGCATGAAGAAGATCAAGACCTAGCTACACCCAACAATGACTTCCGGTGGCCTCTCAGATTTGTGTATCCTTCATTGCCATCGCGAAAGGATTAGTGAGGAAAAGATCAATCGAGTTGTTACGAATATGGCGGGCGGGAGGCGACGAATAGACTTTTAATCTTAATGTTGTCATTTTCTGATCATGTAATAGATTGTTTGTGCTTTTTGTTTAAGAATTACTTTCTGAATCTGGCAGAAAGTCGATTTCATATTAACAAGGCCAGAGAATGATTTTAAGACGTATTCCTTTTGCTGCATATTTGAATGGTTATTATGAAAAATGTTGATGGGTTTCACGAGTTGATTTTTTTTGCGCTCTCAACGTAATATGTATTAGTATTTGTGTAGGTCGTTTTGAAATATGGTCGCGGTAGGCCTACCTAATTTGGTGTGCATGTTTTTCCATAATTCTTTTTCTATGACTGTGCATCTGAATTGAACAACCAATTAATTTTCAAAAGTTTGCAGCTTACCTTGCCCACTAATCAACCCTTATTTTTTGTGTCTATAGGCTTCTATAACAGGGGGCGGTGTCATAAAACAAATACTTTGTAGTTCCTTTAACTCATCAAATATTCGCCCTCCCTCAAATTTTTTCTGGCTACCCCACTGTTAGATGCCCCACGAAATCAGTTTTTTAACCCCTTCGCCCTGTTGTTACTTACTTTTTAATAGTCAAATAAATATTTGAAAGATTCGTGTGGTTGGCAGTTGAGCAACAGATAGGGAAAATAAGTAAGCATCACATCTCTGCTCTATAAACCGCAACAAATATAGAAACTTTTCTGCAACACCAAAATCCACCACTGTAGGCTACGAAGCAACAACAGTTAAAAATATGCAGTCATTGTCAAATAGCTTCAACGTAAAGTAACAAAAAAATACAATACTTACAAAACCAATGAGACTGGAATAGAATTTGAATCTATTTGACCAGAATTGTGCGTTGCATCTCATATTTAAGTTGGTAACTTTGCAATAAATAAAGTACAATCAAAGAAACTTAATAAAAGTGGAGCTATTTAACCAAAAAATAAATGCATTTCTCAGTTTTTATAGTTATTTCAAAAATAAATAGAAGAATCTTTTTTGCAATAAAGTGGAGAATTTTGAGAAGCAGTCATTCTCTGAAATTTCTCCAACGAATGCAATGTTTCCGATGTTTTACAGTTCTCTTTATTAGCCATGTAGCCGAGTAACGAAAGCACTGGACGCAGCCACGCATCAAACCGCTTTGGTTTGGTTTTGAATTTTTATCCTCGGACTGGCAAAGCCTTTATAGATTATTCCCGGTAGTTCCGCATACTTGTACAAGCTCTCGACGCAGGGCAGGTTACCGACGTTAACAAAGTGAAGTTTTCCGATTGTTAAAGTGTTGTTGTCGGGGAATTATTCCATCCACTAGATGCAGCTGAATGGAGAGCAGTCCTGAAATGCGTTACTCAAGCGCATACCTCGAGAGCCGAACCAGTGTCGCGTTATCTTGAGCCGGGCGCGTAACCACTGAGCTAATGGAGCAACCTAAAGTGCGTTTGTTCGCGCTTTTACCAAATCATAATCATTTTTTGACCAAGATACAGAAAAACTGAACATTATACAGTGGAATAACTTGCTTAAATGTGACACTGCTGACTTTTGTAGTTAACCTAAGTAACAGTAGAGTCATTTTCAAAGGTTCCGTGACCGTGTTTAGGATACCAAAATTTCTCAGTGGATTTAACAAGGGCAACTGATACTAAAAAAAATAAGCTCCCACATACCTCACGAAAATGGCGGGAAAATTGTTATTTTTGACGTTTTTCAAAATGGCCACCACCGCCATCTTGGAAAACTGATAAAGTTATATTTCTTGACGTGGATGGCCAAAAATGACAATTCAGGTGTCAATTCCCAATAATTTTGGTGTCAGAAACACAATGGGATGGCATAATTCATGATTTAGAGTCCCCCTTGACCTCAAAATCCAAGATGGCAGACGTATGCGGTCCAATACTGTATTAAGATTCACTATCATTGCAGGACAAATACGATGCTGTTAAATTCACTGAGAAACTTTGGAATCCTAAACACGGTGAAATAACATAGCATTTCATGAACAAAAGTCAGAAGAATGTGAGTGAACTGGTATATGATACGTGAGCTGCAGGTTCATATCTTGAGGCTGCACTATCCTCTCTAGGTGTAAGCGATGATAACCTGGTGAAGAATGTAGCTAGGAGATTCAGAGATCAGATCATCAAAATAAAAACTATTTCTTGGCCTCCATACATACATGAGTTATAAAATGAAGACCTAAATGATCTCCTCTTGAAGCTCATCACTTGGGTAAAGCAACCCACTAAGTCTGAAGTCGATGACACTCCCCCAAGCAGTCCAATTGCATGTATTTTGATCAGCTGCTTCACTGGAAGACATACTGCTTTTAAGACAAACCTAGCTGTACTGCTACATGGTATGGCAAAGAGCAGAGACACTGTAGACATACCACATAAGGATGGTCTGGGAATCAGTTACAACGATGTACTTATGCTTAAATATTTCTGGTCAGTTACTGAACTGAAACATTCAACTGAGCGTCCATTTGAACTTTCTGAAAGAACACCGGCAATATGTATAGTCGACAACGATGACTTCAAAAGTGACACTTTGACTGGAAGTGGCCAATTACATCGTACAAATGCCATGTTTTTCCAGCCAGACCTACCTGAATTAAATCTACCTTCCCTGATTGAGGATAGATCCGTTGTAAATACCACCTTGTCTTCCTACCTCTCTGCTAGTCTCAAAGAACTTAGGAGCCAGATGCCAAGAGTTGAACCATACAAAACAGTAAAGCGTGGTGAACTACCCATCAGACCAAGGGTAGCAGATGAACAACATCTGGACACAGCTCCTCAAAAAATGAGAGGTGTCATTCATGCATTGGCCAGAGATAAGGCAGACGGAACAAGACCAAATCCAGAAGACCACACCGTACCAGCCTTTTCTGGCTTCCAAGGCAAGCTATCACCAGAAACCCATAAAAGTCAAGCAATTTATCGTATGACTTATCCTGATCCACTAAGCAAGACCATTTTGCTGTTATTGTCGGTGATCGTCCTGTCTAAGCATTATTGCTAGAATTGAAAAGTAAAAATCCAGACATGACGGCTGACATATTGCCATTCATGGGAATAGTTTCTTTGGTGAAATGGGGACCCTTTCGTATCCAGATGTCTTTCATCAATGCGGTCTACAAGAGGTTCAAAGGCTCAGGCATTTCAGATGTACTGGTGGCTGCAGGTGTCGTTGCAGATGGGTCAGTAGATCAAGCTCTGCGTGGAAAACACTTCAACCGCGGTGTGCGTTGCCTTCGACTCTTCTACAATGCTTTAGTGAGTTTAGTCCACCAAGCACTAGACAAACGTTTGGAAGGTTCCCCTCTGTCTGAATAGATCCAGGCATCTCTCAGTAAGTTACGCTGTTCAGTAGATCAACAAGAAGTTAATGATGCAAATGCTGAGTTAGAAAACAATGCCGATCTCAAGGTGCTTGTTGATTCCCTATTAGAGATCTTAGATGGTGCTCCACAAGAAGATTTCTGGATTTCTTTCTTGGAGACGGTAGAGATACTGTATTAAATACAGTATTGGACCGCATACGTCTGCCATCTTGGATTTTGACGTCAAGGAGACTCTGAATCATGAATTATGCCATCGCATTGTGTTTCTGACACCAAAATTATTGGGAATTGACACCTAAATTGTCATTTTTGGCCATCCATGTCAAGAAATAGAACTTTATTAGTTTTCCAAGATGGCGGTGGTGGCCATTTTGAAAAACGTCTAAAATAACAATTTTCCCGCCATTTTTGTGAAGTATATGGGAGCTTATTTTTTTTAGTATCAGTTGCCCTTGTTAAATCCACTGAGAAACTTTGGTATCCTAAACACGGTCACGGAACCTTTGAAAATGACTCTACTAAGGACTAGGGATCTTATTGTGTAGTGATCTAATCTTCTTTTCCATTGTTTCAACAGGAACTTAACACATCAATTGTGAGAAGTAACTTTTTCTTTAAAGTTTTGTTTTGCTTTTTTCTATGAACAAAAAGTAAAGATATAATAAAATGCATGGATAGTTTGGGGAGAACGTTGGTGAAGAAATTGTTAAAACTATCGACGTCCTCAAGGTCTTTGAGGAAAGGGACTTTCTCTGGGTTTCTTCTCGAGTTGAAGAGAATAGGCTACTCTACCTTAGCTTGATTTCTCAATAATTTCTAACAACCTACACAGCTTTATTCAACCTCACATTATTAATTTTCGTATCTTGCAAATCATAACCGCCCACTTTTTGTCTACATCAGTGGTTCCCAACCTGTGGGTAAATTATCTTCCGGTGGTAATATAGCCTACGGTTTTTCGCAGGGTAACGCGGTACCACACCCACGCTGAAAACACATGTTATTTTCCATTATAAGATACATTTTATTCTCCACCTCGCAGGTGATGTCACAATCTTCACAATGAAAACGATTACATTCTTGCAGTGTGTTTCTATAGACTTACTGAAAAATGAACAAATTACTGAAAAAGTAGGGATTCATGTCGTCTACCCACCCGTGGGGAATCTAGGTAACTGGAAACTTTTTCAGGCTAATGACGACAATCAGAAGTAGAAACTACAAAAATTGCAGGTCACAGACAAAGAAGTCTGATAAGCGTGATGCTTCCCCTGAGCATGTGCCCTTGTTAGGGCAGGTATATTCTAACACCGTAAGGGAAAGCATCACGCTGCTACAACTAAATGTAGAAGGCCTAACAACAGCCAAAATTTCGGTCATTGAACATCTGATCAACACAACTGCCACAGCCACTGTTATCCTACTACAAGAAACACAGGCAGTGGATTCTTCCAGACTTAAATTCACTGGTTATTAACTGGCAGCGTATACCCATAGCGCTATTCACGAAATTGCTACTTTTGTGCATAGCTCTGCGATATGGCTTCCCCTCGCTTCCAGCAAGGAATCTGATGAAATAGAGTGGGCTGCTACAAAAGTTGACAATATCACTGTGGTCAACGTTTATAAACCACATTCGACCGCGGGAACTTCTCAAGCACACGTCTGTCTGGAAGAGAGCTGTCGACACTCGCGAAGGCCAAGTCAGAGTTTGTCCCTGTTCCCCAGCGGCCGGAGTGTAACCTGGCTGGTTCCTTTGGATTGAATAGGAGGGCAAGATGGTTTGTAGAGGCCCAGTCAGCCGGCGATTCTCCGTCGCTGCTTGTGTTGCTGTAGCCTCAGTCGATGTGCTGGCAGTTGAAATCGCCACTGTAGAGACTGGGGGAGGGGAACGTTGGAAGGGATGGTGGCAACATTCGCGAGGATGGGAGCTTGTAGATGTTGACGATGTCGTAGTCTGATATACAAATGCACACCCAATCAATCTCGGCATCAGTTGGAGATTGGTCGACAAAGGTCCACTTCAGGCTCTCATGCACAAACGTGGCAATGCCGTGCTTTCTGCTTAAGGTAGACCAGACTAGCGTGTAGTTGGGAATAGCTAGCCTATCGGCAGAGGTGCAGCGGGTCTCTTGGAGGAGGATGTCGAGTGCCCGGTTGGTATGGGCAATCTGCTCCACAACTTTGATCTTGCTTGTTGTGTAGCCTTCTATGTTGAGCTGCAGAATGGTGGGGCGTCTGAACTTGTCCATTGCCCCTTGCAGCTGTGCCGTCTGGGTGGAGGCTCTTTGTTGACAAGTTTCGTTTGGCATCTGCTTGGATGCAGATGTTACTCACAGGATGCGGCACGAGGAGCCACTTGTCGTCCATCCACCTCCAACCACCAATAGTGACGGCTCTACACTAGAAAACTGGGCTTCCATAATTAATGCTAAATTGCTCTACGACCCAAAACAACCCGACAGTTTTTATTCTAATAGATGGGGAACTACTTCAAACCCTGACCTACCATTTGTTAAGCTCAATGGCTCCTTCACTCGCAGAGTTGTTTTAGACCCTTTTCCTAAATCCCAATACCGACCCTCTTTTATAAGCCCCACACACCCCATTATGCCACTAAAGTCAAAACCAGTAAATCGGTGGAACTTCAGAAAACCCAACTGGACATTTTTCACGGAGTATCTTGGACGCAAATCTACCAATTTACCAAAACCAGCAATTATGGGCATAAATGAAGCCTACCCTTCATTCTTCCAACTCATGTTGGCTGCCGGTAAGGTCGGTATCCCACGAGGGTGAAGAAAGCAATGTATCCCCACCTGGGACAAAGAATGTCAATACAAGTACAATGATTTCCTAAAGGCTGAACCTGGCAGCGAATCAATTCAAAGAGCAAATAACCTAACGGAATATCTTGATAAGAATCGCAGAGAGCGCTGGGAGGAAACTGTCCAGAGCATCGATTTTACCGATTCCAGTCGTTTGGCATGGAAAACATTCAAATGTCTTTCTGGACGCACCTCTGCCCCCAAGCGGTGCCCTGTCTCAGCAAACGCCATCGCGACACAAGTGCTACGTAATGAAAAATGTAAATAAATTGACGCAACATCGTTCAGAGCAGTCAACCGTGTGATCAAGCAGCTTTGGGCGACACACATCTCTGATATTTATCTTGATTCTCCTTTCAAAATCATGGAGCTGCGTAATGCAATAAAACTCATCAAGCTGGTAAATCTCAGGGTCCGGATAAGATACCTCCTGAGTTTCTCAAGCATTGCTCTATCAATCTATTACAATGGCTAGCTCAGTTCTATACAGCTTGCTTTCAGCAATTAAAACTCCCTAAAATATGGCGTAGAGCTTCAGTGATGGCTATTTTCAAACCAAAAAAGCTTTCCGATGACACCAAGAGCTATAGACCGATATCTCTCCTTTGTGTTCTATTTAAACTCCTAGAATGACTGCTTCTGGTATCTGGTATCTGGTATCCTACCCGCTGGTATCCTACCGACTGATATCCTACCCGCTAATGTACGAAGAGAAGCGCTGGTGTCTTCATTAGTAAATAAAGCCTGTGCTGATCCGAACCACATACTACACGATCGCGCATCCACTCTCAATGTCCCAATCATACAACGCCTACCATTACGGCGCCCTTTTGTAAGGCATGCTGCAAAACTCCAGCTCGCTGATTTCAGCGCGTCAAATGCCTGGTCCGAGGAATTGAGCACTGTGCCAAAAATAAAGTCTCGTCTCCTTCTATTTGATGTCTCTCCTGCCTCTTCACTCCTACTTGGTTCTGAGCTTCAGAGACGAGAGTGGATGACACTGAACCGAATAAGAACGGGAGTTGGCCGCTTCAATGCTTGCTTGACACGCTGAGACATAAGGGACTCTGCTGCTTGTCAGTGTAGGGCGACACAGTAAACAGCCAACCACATCATCTTTGGGTATCCCATCTATTTCCCTCCCAATGGAATAACAGGACTCCGCACACTTGACGATCTGACGAAAAGTTGGCTCCAGGTCCTACCATTCGGCTGACCACAAACTTTCTGCTTCATACGAAAGACTGAAAAATAAAACTATATAAATCGAATGCGGAAGGCCTGACCAAGTGTAAGATGGACATCTTAAAACAAGTTGTACCAACCAAGCAACAACTATTCTCTTTCAGATGACACATGTCACCAACAGTGCTAGCCTATTTTGAAAAGTTACCAATAAAACTCATAAGCAAGAAGAAGAAACAAAGCATTAAACTAACTTCTCATCTCCTTCTAAACTTTTGGGCTTTTTACTTTTTAATTACATATAATGTGTCTTTTGCTAGAGTCCGCATGAGTTATTTGTTATAAATATCACAAAATTATATCGTTTAGAGTTATATTTATTGATACAACATTACAACCTCTCTCACTACTTTACAAATTCTTCGCTACACAACTGACAATAACGAAACATTGCTTGACAGCGCAATACATTTATTGCGAATCGCCGGAAACACATAATCATGATTATACTGTAGGTTGGTACGAGCATGATTAAAGCGGAAAAGGCATATAGACTACAATAAGCATCGTGAAGCTCTCTGTGGTAATCTGGAAAATGACGGTATGTTGTACAGTGTACACTGCAGGGCTTCCCAAACGTTTTTGCTCGCGACCCCTTTAATCTACTAAAATTTTTTGCGACCGCTTACGATTAAAATGATAAACAGAGCGAAATATACATTTGTGGTACTTGTTGAGAGGCTTAATTCAAACGAAAACTAAAAACAAGCTGCCGGTACTAGAAACCTATTACTTTACGCGTAGCCTGTTGGAAACAAAACAAAAAAGCAAAAACACTTATTTAGTGTGATAGGTGCGACTGCTTTCTGCCGCAAAGCAAGTCCAGCCTTGGCTTAATGTTGATTACTGCTGGCCTCAAGGCGGTTTTATGTTGCTTAGGCGAAACGGTATGCCTATTTTGTTTTGATTACCGGTACCATCAATGTTACAAAAGCTGAGTTGCACAGATAACCTACGTCAATACAAACGGCAGGAGTTACTGCTGGGTCAGAGTTGTGTCTACCTTAATAAATACCTTCCTCGCCACTCCAAGGGTCGAGGGTCGAAGGGTCTACCTTTTACCACCCTTCAGCAGAGGTGGCGACTCGGTCTAGATGTTTGGGCAGGTGTCTATAGCAGCCACTGAATTGATTTTTGTTCCAGTTCAGGCAGACTAGGAACACCATTCGGAGCAGTTGCAGATGGTGTAGTCTGCGGTTTCTTCCTTCTTATCACACTCACAGATTGCGGATGGAGCCATCATCATTTGTGCATGCTAAAGCGGAATGGTTCTACGCCAGTGCGCTAGCATCAGAAATACCTGTGATACCATTAGGGAAACTATCCCTTTTTTTCAGAAAGAGTCCTAAAACTCGCACAAGTTTGTGAATTAACATTCGTCGTAACATCCCATAGAGCGTGTACTAACGGGGCTGACAACATATGATATCATGAGAGATGGCAAGTTCTGTAGTGAACTAATGTACTATATGATGTTTTGACTGCATCATTGTAGTTGCTCGTTTCATTTTAAGACAAACAATCAAGTACGTTACTTGGGTAACATATGGGAAAAGTTTTTTTTTTTACATCAGGATGGTTCATTATCGGTGTATGAGCAGATCTTTCCAGGCTAGATTGGAGGGCAGGAAATCGTCAGCCACTCGGCAGTCTTGTCGTCCAGGACCTTCAGACCATGCGTATTGTTTGGAGGCCGGTGGGTTAGGCAGTGGTGGATGACATGGTCCGCCCCGTTAGCTCAGTGGTTACGCGCTCGGCTCAAGATCACGCGGCGCTGGTTCGACTCTCATGGTGTGCGTTTGAGCAAAGCATTTCAGGACTGCTCTCTTTTCAGCGGCACCTAGTGAATGGAATAATTTGTCGGCAACAACACTTCAACAATCGGAAAACTTCACTCTGCCAATCTCGGTAACCGGCCCTGCGTCAATAGCCTTTACAAGTATGCGAACAAGTACCAGCAATAACCTACCAAGGCTTTGTCAGTCCGAGGATAAAGATTCAAAACCAAACCAAACCAATGGTCTGCGGTCTGCTTAGTAGCACCGCACTCGCATTCTGATGGAGGAGCCAGGCCCCACGTGTGCATGTCCAAACAAAAGCGGCCGACGCCAGTTCGCAGGCCGTTAAGCCTGACCCAAGCAAGTCTTTTTGAGGGACACCCCCGGCGGACGGGGATCGGCGTCGGGTATGAAGTGAGGGAGCGTGGAGATGTGGTATTGCCACTCCGTGTTCAATATTTGGCTCGTCCAGTGTTCCGCACTTAAAGTGCCTCTGACAGGTAGCCTAAATAAATTTGCTAAATTTACCTAAAATAACAGTAAGATGACACAAACAAATTTCCCCGACCACCAAATCGTAAAAAGAACAAACAGGCTACTAAGTTACACCTTGGCAAACTTTCGTTGACTTTCGTCAAATCTGGCACTCATTCAATTGCGAAAATAGAAACGCCAACACCGCTGTGACGTCACCATAAGTGGGAAGGATACATTCTTTCTCTGTATTGACTTGGTAAGGTATAGTACGACTACTGCAAAACGTGAATGTGTGGGGCTCTGTTGGTCTAAAGCAGTGATGGAGGAACCACGTGGGCCTCGTAGGCCTCGGACCATCTACTTTATTGTCTGGGTGGGCCTGGCCTACCCACTTTTGAAAGCTGAATTTCTTTGAAAATGTAGCAAAAACGGCAAATCAGAGACGGAGTTCCAAAAAAGGTCTTCACTCATTTGATACACACTAGTTTGGTTATCTTTGATAGCTCAATGATGAAATCCAATCTTCAAACTTTTCTGTTGAGTCCATTATTGATGTGCAGCACGTACGTGTGGGTGGTTGCGTGTGACTGGTGGAGCAATCAATCAATCAATCAATATAATTATTTTCTATGCTCTCTATGATTAGAACAGTGATATCATTACATATGCACGTACTGTATAATGCTGCATATTATTACTCCCAGGTGGTATTATAACGTATGTGTATTGTTGCCTTTTTATTTGTGTGTACATCGCCACATTTTGAACATCGCTATAAAGCAATTCAACAATTTTCTAAATTTTTTGACCAAATCCGGGCCAAAAATGGAAAATTTGCCTGTTAGCACGAAAGGCAATTATGAAAACGCAATGTGTAAACCAGGGGTCGGCAACCTTTTTCTAACAACGGGCCAAAGTCAAACTTTACATGGTTTTGACGGACATTAGCCTATTAATACCAGTTTTAATAGATTCAGAGGCATGATTTCAAGAAGTTGACGTAGCCTAATGCCTTCAGAATATCGGCTAGTAATATCCTTGACGGGAATCAGCTAAACAAATTCTTAACACTTTGCTCCTCAAAGGGAGGCCGGATTTCCCCCCCTCATATTTCCTTTGATTATTTGAAGCACAGTAACGCCATGCACTTGGTTTTTCTTGACTTTTCCTAAAATTGCCAGGCGGATCTGATGATACAAGGTTGATGTTAAACGTTGTGTAGTTTTCTTGAAAATTTAAGATTTTGGTGAATTTTTGCTATTTCTAGCTAACTTCCAGCAAAGCGTGAAATGGATTACATTGCGATAATAAGCCATAAACTCATAATTGCTTCGTGCATCGATATGCACGAGCAGAGAGAAACATCCTCTTGTTTTCCATTGTTTGGTTTGACCTCAATCACACAAAGTGCGTTATTTCTTATGCGCGTTATTTCTTATGCTACAATAGAAAAGCCAGTGATCACAAAGTTGTTAATTAGAAACAATAATAGAAAACGTTTTTTGAGTTATCAGCTTTATGAAGAATAGCAATCCACGATCAATGTAGGCCACAAATTTTTCAAATTGTTTCAACCAGCAAATATCCAGTGACTAATAAAAAACGTTACAACATAGCATTTACAGTCGTGGCCGAAAGTTTAAGACCAGACTTGATTTATGACGTTTTTTTGTATTTCTTCATGATACTGCATCAGATATTGTTTCAGTTGCATCATCTTTATTCTGGGTCGAAATCTGATGTAATCAGTCATTATTGAGCAAATATTAATTGAATATTAGCCAGTAGAGATTAATTTCCTGTATTATTTATCTGCCTAAAATGTGTAAAATGTGCTCTCTTTCGGAGGTTCAGCGATGTCAAATTGTTGTTCTCCACAAGGAAGGATACACAGAACGTCAAATTGTTGAGCAGCTTAGATTTAGTAAAACTGCTGTGCATCAAGCAATTGTGAAATTTAAAAAATCAGGAACTTATGCTGATGCAAAACGCAGTGGTTATCCTTGAAAAACAACTCCTAGATATGACACCTTCATGAAAATGGGAGTGGTGAAGTCTCCAACATGTTCAGCCAAACTAATCAGGGTCAATTTGAATGAACCTAGTATTCCAGTCAGAAGGAGGGCTGTTAGCCGCCGTTTAGTTGTAAAATTAGGTCTGAAGTCACGAAAACCAGCAAGAAAACTGAGGCTTACACCAGCGATGAAGAAGAAGGGCCTTCTGTTTGCATTGCAGCACAAAGAGTGGACTTCTGCCCAATGGTCTAAGGTTTAATTTTCGGACGAATCAAGTGTCCAACAGTTTGATGCAAGAAAAGGAACTGTCCGTCGACCCTCAGGAACACAATTTGATGAAAAGTATACCCGTCAAACGATGAAACATCCACCAGGTGTGATGATATGGTGACTGGGGAGCCATTTCCACCAAAGGTACAGCGGAACTCTTTTTTCTAAAACCAGGAACTACGATGAACGGCCAAAAATACTTGAACTTAATGAAGGAAAGCTACAACTGCACAATAATGCACATGTCGGTGCATGAGTGCACGATTTTTGTGCAAGATGGAGCCCTATGCAATCGTTTAAAGATGGTAACAGAGCTTTTTAAGGCTAAAAAAATACTCTTCTGCAGTGGCCGGGGAACAGTCCCAATCTTAACCCTATCGAAAACTTTTGGACTTTTCTCAAGAATAAAGTTGTTGAAAAACATCTCTCGAGTATTCCTTTCCTAATTGAAGCAATCAAATTAGTCTGGATCCGTGACATTCCTGAAGAACTTTTCAAAAATTTAATCGAAAGTATACCCAGACGAATCAAGGCCGTCATCAAAGCGAAAGGAGGACACACCAAATATTAAAAATTTGAGATTTCGATGCAAAATACAGTCTAAATGTTTATTACGTTTTCTTATATATAGTTTAGGAAAAATAAGCAAAAAAAACGACAAGAAATAAGATGGAGAACTGATTTTCTCGAAATTTGCGGTTTGGTCTTAAACTTTTGGCCACGACTGTAGGTTGCCATGGTTATAATAAGAAATCTTTCCTTACTTAGTGAAACGAAAAACCTAGTTTCGAAATAAACGTTCTATAGAAATGCTCTCATTGATAAAACTTGCAATTGAGGAAATGTATCACTGCAAATCCTTTAGGAAGAAGGTGAAGAAATGGCGTTTTTTCAAACAGTAATTGTGAGATACACAGTAGGCTACTGTATACACAAAATTGTGAGATCACATAGCAGCTTACTCGATGACTACATGTCCCTTCGCTGCTTTATGTTGCCTACTTGTTGTTATGTTTTGCATTTTTGTTTCACAGTGCACTGTGTGTAGTTCCAAAGAGCGCAAAATAAAGATGATAATGCCTCGTCTACACTACAAAATATTTTGTAATGTAGACGAGGCATAATGCTCGGCATCACATAAAACAAACAACAAATCAGCTTTCTTGATCATTGATTCAACATCTGAATACGTTGGGCCAATGTATAAGAGGCCAGCTATTGTGAAGACCCGCCATTTATAAACGATCCGATTATAACAAAAGTGGGATAAACTAATGGATCAAAGAATGAATAAACAATGCTGGGAAAACCAAATCTAAATTACGAACAATACCGATGTCGCCATTTATTTTGGAAAATGCTGCCAAAACTTATCAACAAAAAATACCGTAAATAACCGCAGGGATCCCGAAAGCAGAATTTGCTTGACTTTGGCAGGAATTTAGTCAGACATCTAATAAATCCACACATGCAATAACGGCCACTCAACGGCTATAACATTCATAATCAACCTGGTTGTGGGCGGTTTGTGTAACAGTTCAGGGGAAGACACTACTTGAAGTGATGCACCACACAAAAGATTTTCAATGAAGACTGAGTCTAAAAAGCGATGCGGATTGTGGTGCACTGTGACTTCAAGTTTAGGACAGAAAAGGCACAAAAATATCACAATAAAAACAAAGACCTTGTGCGAAATTTGCGGGAATCATAACATGATGCAAATACCATAAACGCGTAGTTTGCATGCTGCTCTAAGCTGGCCGGCAACCACAAAGGTACACAAAAAAGGCAGTTTATAACTCGATAACAGCGAAATAAACATTATAAATACGTAAACCGACAGTTTTCTTTTACAAACGTTTTACGTCTAACAGTAAAATCTCCGCAACAAATTTTGTGAAGCGTTTACAGACCATGGTTATGTGAAAGTATTCATCATTATTATTTTTTCACTTTTCGGATGTTGTAAAACGTCATCAGAAAAAAATCACAAAAACAAACATTTCATTACTTCAATGTCGTAGGCCTAAGAATTGTAGGCACGTTTTTTTAACCAAGAAGCCATTTTTTGGTAATATAAAGTTATAGAAAATAATTTGCAATCCTGCAAATGTTTGAAAAGAATCTAGGAAGTCTTCTCACAATCTGGCACTAAATGTTTATGTTTATTCTATTTCTGCAATATTTTTTACGACAAATTTTGAAGCTTCGTTATAATGATTTTTATCTTTGAAGTCAAAGGTCAATTTTTTTGGCCAGAAACATAATCGCTGTCTTGCTCTTGTATCACTTTGTCGCCTTTTTGCGTATTTTTTGTGTTTCAAACAATAACGGCCCAGTCAGCAATTCAGTCCTTTTGCATTGATTCAATATTTGTAAACGTTAAATTTATGTTGATTTGCTGACTGTGGGTTTATTTCTCATTTCCTTTGTTTACCCACATTGTTTCGACGCTGGCGGACTAAAAATGCATTTTCAAATTGATTGACACAATCTTCAATAAAAAGTGAGCTTCGAACTTAGCTTTGTTGATGTAAATGCTGTATTTTTAGTGGATGTAATTCATAAGTCATGTTTATAAACACCCCTAAGCCAAATAACTTATGATGTAGCCTGCATGATATTTGTGATGCGACTTGACACAAATCCACAATTCCAAAAGCGCCTAATTTGAACTTTGAGACTTCACTAAAATACACAAACGAAGATGTAAACAGCAATTCAAGTAGGCTTATTCTTCTTCATCGTGTGTCACACGGCCGTAGCCCAGAGCTTCACGCACGCTCTTGCTCTATCGTTGAACTCGACCAAATCCTGTGCAGAGCACCTTGCTTTTAGGTCAGGGCATTCGAGTAGATGTTGCATCGTTTGGTCCTGTCCGCATTTGCAACTTGTGCTCCCCGTGGAATACCCCCAGTGTCTTATCAAAGTTTTACACCTGCCAATACCAGTTCTTAAACGGTTGAGGCATCGCCAATACTTCCACGGTTCACACTTTCCGGGAGGAAGGCCCTCCATGGGCGAGAGCTTTATATTGGCGAATGTCGGCCCTACTGCCAGTCCCTCATGCCATAGTTGAACCTGCACATTGGGGGTGACATCGTCTTGATCTAATGGGACAACTGAGGCAAGAAAAGTTTTTCTTGACTTCAGACGCCTGTGTGCTGGAGTTTGGCCATACAGTGGGTGTCTCAAATCCATGTCCTGGCAAGATCTTTCTTTTCTGCTGGTCACGCTTCTTCGGATGTTGGGTGGAGCAATTCCAGACAGAATGTGCAGCGACGTGATGTTGGTTGGATTGAGACAACCTGTAATCAGACGGCAGCTTTTGTTCAATATGTGGTCAATTTTCTTGGCATGTGCTGAGCGTTCCAACACTGGGCAAGCATATTCTGCAACCGAATAGCATAAGGCTAAAGCAGTTGATCGTATTGTATCAGGGAGGGCACCCCAATCAGAGTCTCCGAGTTTCTGTAAAATATTATTTCTAGAAGTAACCTTAGCTCATATTTTTTCGATATGGGATTTGTATGTGAGGGACCTATCTAGTTTTACACCGAGGTATGTGGGATTGATACAGTGTGCCAGTTTGGTTCCATTCCAGGAAATGTTTAGTTTGCGTGATGCATCCCGGGATCTAAGGTGGAATGGCAGACTTGGGTAATATTGGGGTTGGCACGCAGGTGGTTGTCCGTGTAGTATGTTGTCAGCCCATCTAGGGCATCGCTGAGTACTCTCTCCGTGGAAGTGAAGTGTTTGTGTTGTGTTGTTATACACAAATCGTCGGCGTTTATGAAGCTTCTTGTACCATGATGGATTAGTTGGTCGTTTGTATAAATGTTGTACAAGATGGGGGCTAAAATACTCCCTTGTGGTAGACCATTTTTCTGCTCTCCATCTGTTATTTTTACTACAAAAATAAACATAGAAACGGCGATTGCTGAGCAATGATTGTATCAGCTTAGTGAATCGAAAGTTTTCGGTGATATTGAGGATCTTTGATATAAGGAGACGATGGTTGACAGTGTCATACGCTGCAGATAGATCTACAAAGACAGTTCCAGTGACGGACCCTCTTCAAACCCATTCTACATGTGCTGTGTAAGATTCAAGAGTTGTCCTGTGCAGGATTTACCAGGTCGGAAACCTGCTTGTTCATTAATGAGTTGGTCTTCTATGAGAGGCTGCAATCGGTTTAATATCAGCCTTTCAAACAACTTGAACAAGTGACACAGCAAAGATATAGGACGAAAGCTTTTAGGGTCACTTGGGTCTTTTCCTGGTTTCAACAATGCAATAATTTGGCTTTTCTTCATAGCTTAGGAATTTGGTAAGAGCTGAAGCAGTTGTAAAGCTTTAGCAGCCATCCCAGAGCGACTGGACCGAAATGTTTAATTTGTTCAGTTCGAATTTCACCTTATCCAGCAGATTTACCTTGTTTCAGAAATTCAATGCCCTTTTTCAGTTCTTCAATTGAGAAAGGAGATGTTAGACAAGGGTTGCGTTCATTTTGAGGTCTTATTAGCCGAGGTTTAGACTGATTTTTCATGTTATTTTTTCTTTTGCCGTTTAGAAGGAGTTGATGGGCAATTTGATTGGCAGATACAGTGTAAAGGTGGTCTGGTTTAGTGTAGTCGGCTGACAGCAATTTGATTGTTTTCCAAGCTTTCCGACTGCTATGAGACAGATTTGTAGATTCGATCATATCTTGCCACATTCTTCTCTTTTCGCTGGCGATAGCTGCCATCACATTTTCTCCTGCTTCAACTGTACAGTGAGAGTAAGGATCTGATTGGAACTTTTCTTTACAGTCTTCATAGAAGTCTGCTGAGTCTGAATTCAGACTGGGGATGTAACGTGTCCTGCAACCTCTAGTGATGTTTTTTCTTGACGCTCTTCGTACAGCTTCTATGAAGTCAGGATATTTGTCTGATGACGTTTGTAGATTGGCGATGTGGAAGTCCAGATCTTAAGTAAACCCCTTCCAGTTAGCTTTTCGAAAGTTGTATCATCGTTGATATGGGACATCCTTTGGAGTAACAACTGCCTTGATTTGAAGGCGGATTGGGCAATGTTGAGTATGTGGGATTGGACCCAATATGTACTTCACACAGCCCATAGTGACGGAGTCAGTTGCAAAGATGAGGTCGGGGTTTGAGCTTCGTTTCCATCTTGCGCTGTTAAAAAAAGGGGGCAGCTTGGGGTCATGTATGAAGTGCAAGTTATTATCGTCAGCCAATGTTTCAACAGCTCTTCCATCCTTAGTGGTGTTTTTATAGCCCCAGCTCGAGCTGTCGCTGTTGAAATCACCAATAAACAAGCCAGGCGTACTGTCATTTTGTACCATCAGATCGTTTGGTATGAAGGGTTCATTTGGGGGCTTATAGACAGATGTTACGTCTATTCCATCGAAGTGGATAGTCAGGCATTCAGTGTTATTGCTATCATCGGACGAAAGTGAGTTAATGCGTGATACATATCTTTCGTACATAGCACTGCCATGTTTCCCATGAAGGATTTCGTTGACGAGGTCCATTCCCGGTATTCTTGGTCTATGGTGTGTAGCACTTCGGTGGGTTTCCTGTAGGCAGAGGACATCGCATTGATGTTGCTTGCAGAGTTCAGCAAGGATGGATGATTTTGCTGAAGAAAACCCTTCGATATTGGCCGAGATCACCGTTAGAGCAAGCCCTAAAAAGGGCTGGCTTGGCGCTAGAGTAGGCACAGTTGTCGTGTGACATGGTGAAGACATTGGTTTCACTTCTGATGCTTGTTAGCTCTGGTCGAAGTTACTTGTAGGGAAGGCCACATAGATGCTGTCTTCATTTCCCCTCAAGTTGGCTAAGGTGTTACTTATGAGAAGTTTGGTTCCATAAAACTAGAAGCTGGCCATGAGTTTCGGAAAGTATTAGTACAGGACAAAAATATAAAACAACAAATGCAGTTTTGCTTTTTCAAATTCGTGTAACAATATTACTGTGTAACTGTTTTATAATTACTGAGTAGCCTACAATAAGATTTGCTCGCAAGTCGTAAATCTTTATCAATGCAATGAGTATGCACAACGCACACACACTTCGTGCGGTTGATCGAGTTCTTTGTTCCTTCAGAACTTTGCATGAAATCAGATTAGCACTGTAATTAAACGGCGGCAAGATAAAGAAAGATTGTAGTTTTTGGGTACCTTTGCAAAAGTTGAAATATCAAGTTTAACATAATACAAATTTTGGAATAGGATGCGTTTCAAACTTATAGACAAATAAATTTTTTTCACACTAGTGCAACTTCTGTTGAAATAACACCAGCGGATCACACGTAACAGCTGATTGAATTTGATTCAAAAACAGCCCCCCCCCCCTTGAACAGTTAACTTCCAAAAAAACGTTTATTAAAAACGTTCATTAAAAAAACGTTCATAAAAAACGTTCATTATTTTGAATTATGAACTATTATGAGATTATGAACTAGACATAGATTTTAAGTCTGATGCTAAACCTGTTTTTCTCAAACCTAGGTCTGTACCTTTCGCGCTAAAGGAGGACTTAGCACAAGCCTATGATTCGGGCATTGCACGTGGTGTATGGACACCAGTTCAGTTTTGCGATTGGTTGTTCCAGTCCGTAAGCCTTCAAACTCTTCAGAAGCGAAAGCCAAGTTACGCATATGTGGCAATTATTCAGTCACGGTGAACCCTTCCCTGGAGACCCATCGTCATCCGTTACCCTTACCAGAAAACTTAATGCAAAAATTGGGTGGTGGGTATGGTTTCAGCAAGATAGACTTGGCTGATGCCTACAATTAGATTCGACTTGGTCCTGACAGTCGAAAACGACTCGCATTAAGCACTCATTGTGGCGTACTTTTACAAAATGTTTTACCTTTTGGCATATCTTCTGCTCCAGGTTATTTTCAGAAGATAATAGACGACCTTACAGCCGACCTTCCAGGGGTCGCAGTCTACCTAGACGACATTCTTGTCAGTGGCACTACTGCTGAGGAGCATCTCCAGAATCTTAGACGGCTTCTCGATCGACTTCACTCAAAAGGCCTGAGGTGTAGAAAGGACAAGTGTAAGTTTGCACAACCTCAGGTAGAGTATCTCGGACACATTTTGTCCAGGCAGGGCATCTCCAAAGGTCCTAAGGTAAACGCCATACTGGAGATGTGTGCCCCCACTGACGTATCTTCTGTTCGTTCGTTTTTAGGTTCCTTGCAATTTTATTCGAATTTTCTACCGTTGAACGCTTCCACGGTAGCAGAATCACTATACCATCTCACGAAAAAGGACATTCCTTGGAGATGGGGAAAACAAGAGGAAAACTCTTTTGCTCAGCTGAAGCATCATCTTTCTACTGATGAGGTTCTTACACATTTCAATGCATCACTTCCGGTAGGTATCGCATGTGATGCTTCTAGTGTGGGCATCGGTGCTACTTTGTTTCACCGTTACCCAGATGGCACAGAACGGCCTATAGCAAACGTTTCAAAGATATTAACAGCTTCGCAGAGAAACTATAGTCAAATTCAGAAAGAGGCTTTGTCGATAATTTTTGCGCTAAAGAAATTCTATCAATATCTTTTTGGTAGATCATTCATTTTGGTCACAGATCATAAACCATTGCTTAGTCTTTTTGGCCCGACCAAATCGACACCTTCTTTGGCAGCGAATCGTTTGGCTTGATGGGCACTCTTTTTGTGGCAATTTATATACACTATTGAGTACATGAAGACGAAGGATCATCAAAACGCTGATGCTTTGAGTCGCTTACCAGCAGGAGGGGATAAAGTCTTCGATGAAGAGGAAAGTGCGGATGACATTGATATCGTCTGCGCTATCGATGCTTTGGATTTGCAGGTCCAGACCCCAAATGCTGCATCACTACGTAAAGAATCTTCTAAAGATCCTATCATTTCCACGGTAATGCGTTTCATTCATGAAGGATGGCCGGCCAAGTCTTCTCCACAAGACCCGGTCGAACCGTTTCGTAAGTACGCAGACTCTCTTTCTACTTGTCTTGTTACGGATGTCTACGTTACGGTTCCAGAGTGGTCATCCCGTCCAAACTTCGTCCTTCCGTCCTTCAATTGCTTCATGAAGGACATTTCGGCATTGAGAGAATGAAGCAGTTGGCAAGAACGTCCGTCTACTGGCCAAACATCGATCGAGACATAGCGGAACTTTGTCACAAGTGCAGTACCTGTGGCGAATATCAACCGCAATCTAAAACCCAGGTCCAATCATGGACGGTTCCAGAAGCACCGTGGAGTCGCTTACACATCGATCATGCGGTAGAATGCATGGGTTACCATTGGTTACTCAGCATTGATGCTTTTTCTAAATACCCATGTATTCATGCTACTACTTCCTTATCTTCAACAACTACTATCAACCTGCTAGAAGAAGATTTTGCTCATTTCGTCTATCCCCATACTATAGTTACCGATAATGCTTCTACTTTCAAATCCACAGAATTCCAAACTTTCTGTAAGGAGGGGTATGGTGCACATCACGGGTGCCTCTTAGCATCCGGAAACCAATGGAGCGGCGGAGCGCCTCGTACGTACGTTCAAGCAAGCACTTCGCAAATCTTCCCTGCCCCCAAAACAAGCCGTCTTGGAATTCCTACAGCAACATCGACGCACGCTCACTCCGAGTGGCTACTCTCCAAGCCATTTACTCAACAATCGTCAGATTCGAACCAAGATCGACACGCTTCTCTCCACATCGTCTCAAGTGGTACCAAGACAAAACCCTCACAACGAGGACGCCTCCGAAAGTACAAAACGATATTTCAAACCGGGAGACCCCTGTTACGCGCTATCATTCACTCCACGACGGAGCCAGGATCCTCGTTGGGTTCCCGCTGAGGTGATTAAGCGACAGGGTAGCCGAATCTTCCTGGTACGTCTGCTGCCACCAGGTCCGACGTGGAGGCGCCATATGGACCAACTGCAACCTCGCTATGCATCATCGGAGGACCAGGAGCCGGGAGAAACTTCTGCACCAACAGTCGACTCCTCCGCTGTCTCCACCTCAGCCCGAACGAATTCGGATGACACACCGACTGTACCGGAAGTCGGACCTCACAACCCACAAAGGTCGAGCCGTCGCCGCAGACCTCCGGCCGGTTTCGGACTTTGAGTTTTATTGTTAATTCGGTGTCTTGTTCATTTTTTATGTTTGTGTACAAAATTTATTGGGGAGGTGTTATAGTCGTCATCTACGTTGAATATATGTAACTCGTGACCAGCGTCACTACATAATCACCGTTCAGCGTTTTCTGGTACAGACGTTGGAATTGATTACCACCGCGCTGCGCGTGTAATCAATTAAGCGTTCTGTACCACGTTCCTTAGTTGATTGTTTTGCGTTTCTTACTATATATTGCGTTGATTTCGATTTTATACACTGAATCAGTAAGTAACAAGAGATAAATGGTTTTCTCACTTGGTTGGCTATCGCAACAATTATTATTATCGCTTATATTATATTAAACGTCCGGAAATACAACAGTTCATAATTCATTATTATGAATTGTTCATAATAGTTCATAATCCTGCCGACGACGCCAGTTAAATGTCTAGTTCATAATCTCGTAAGCACCCGAGATCAGGCTTAAAAACATTCTGTGAACTCGTCACATAAGAGGGAGCATGCTTTCTCCAGACTCTTATCAGGCTTGTCGCATGACTGGATACTCTGTAAAGTAGAATAGTTAGACAGAAGGAATTTATCGATAGAAATTCCTAAATACGAGATTGCATCACGACCTAGCAAGTTTAGTCCTTTGACTGTCGTGACTACAAAAGGAATATTATCTGACCTTCCCGTGGAAGGACAAGTTACCTGGGCCGTGAAAGAACCCGTGATTGGTACTAGATGCTTGGTAGCAGATTGGAACTGCGACACTGGTGCTTGCAATTGAGGTGCGCCTACCCGAGTCCAGACGTCGCTGGAAAGGAAATTTCCATTTGTAGCAGTGTCCAGTTCTAAGTGTGTGGTTACCGAATTAATGGAGATCGGTACTTCCAACTTTGAATTTCGAGGTTTTCTGCAAGAACTAGAGAGCATGTTAATTTCCTCGATACAATTTACCTTAGAAGGTTTGAACCGTTTAGCTTTCTTTCGACAAACACTCTGTGAGTGTCCCGTAATATTGCAGAAATGGCAAGTGGCTTTTTTAAACCTACAGTCATTGGCGTTGTGGTTGGAATTACCACAGTGATAGCATTGTTTATTTTTAGAAGTAAAGAAAGTACCTGTAAGTTACCTAGTTTTTGGAGGTTTGCTGATGGTCCTTACTTTCGCAACTGGTGCTGGTGGAGTGCCGTAAACAGTTTCTTTGGCCACCTTGGCTGCCTCTTCGGTTTCTGATGCAACTTCCACCGCACGTTTGAAAGTAAGTTCATCAGCTCTGATTTTGAATAACGCCTTAAGCACCGCCTCGTTACCTATTGAACAAATAAAACGAGTACGTAAAGCTTCGTCCAATAGATTTGAAATGGATGAGAAGTCACTGGTGGCAGCTGCTTGGCGTATGCGGATGGCTAGTTCTTGAGCTGTTTCACCGGGCTTGCGCTTCATTTCGCTTCAGAAACGGAATCGCTCCCTCACGATGAAGCGTTTTGGGTCGAATTGTTGAGCCATGTAATTTGTAATTTCCGTCATGGTGAGATCGTTGACTTCCTTTGGGTTTGTTTCCTGCGCAGCCAAATTTGTTAACATTTTGTAGATTGTAGGTGATTGATTGGTGAGAAAAACCTGCGGCATTTTGTCTTGTGCCACTGAATGTGCTGCTACAAAGGTGTTAAACCTCTTCCAATAGTCTGCCCACAGTTCAGTGGTGGCATTGAACGTCACGAACTTAGGTAAAGATACCTGCTGTTGTATTGTTGTTGGTTGTGGTCTTGAAGTTTGGGCTCGCATTTCTCGTAGTTGCTCCATTTCGTCTCATCTTGGTGACGTTATTCTTGTCTGGCCATTTGCTCCTTCGTCTGGCGTTCTTGGTTGGCAATTTGTTGTTGCAGGACTTCGATCAGTTTCTCCATGTTTCTAAAATCCTGTAGAAATTCTGTAAAGATCCTGCTGACGACGCCAGTTAAATGTCTGTTGTATTTCCAGACGTTTAATATAATATAAGCGATAATAATAATTGTTGCGATAGCCAACCAAGTGAGAAAACCATTTACCTCTTGTTACTTACTAATAATAATAATAATAATGTTATGGTTTTATTTATTGTCGCTCTACAACAGCTAAGGTCTTTTAGCGACAGGGCTCATTTTTAATTTATATCAGGTTTTACGATGTTATCACATTATTACCCGACTCATTCTCACTGCGCTATGCAGGATAGAACACAATCGGTACCGTTTTTAAAGTCTTCGGTTTGACCCGACCTGGTATCGATCTCAGATCTACCAGCACCAGAGCCGAAGGCGAAACCACTCGGCCACTGAGCTGGTTTGTTACTTACTGATTCAGTGTATAAAATCAACGCAATATATAGTAAAAAAGAAACGCAAAACAATCAACTAAGGAACGTGGTACAGAACGCTTAATTGATTACACGCGCAGCGCGGTGGTAATCAATTCCAGCGTCTGTACCAGAAAACGCTGAACGGTGATTATGTAGTGACGCTGGTCACGAGTTACATATATTCAACGTAGATGACGACAATAACAGAAAAGCAAAGGGTTAAATATCATAATCTTTGTTTACTGCACGCACAAATACTTCCAGCTCAGCTGTAGGCTTATCTGTAGTGTCTGTGCTCTCATATGTTGCCATTACGAAGAACTGTAGATATACAATAATTTTTGCTAGATGTTACTGTTACGGACGATTTTCATATCAAACGTCATATAAAGCCGTTCAGGTCTACTAAATATTGGCGTCTGACGTAATGGACTATTGCTAAAAATGAGCGGATTGCAGAGTCGTTTGTAGGACCTGTGAAGCATTGCAGCTGCAGCATAGCATTGCATCATCGTTGAATCTTTAATTACGAAACAGCTGTAGACCAGGCTTGAACAGGTGTGGGCCGAACTTGAACAGATGTTGGCCAGGCTTGGGCAGGTGCTTGAATGGCTTATCATTGCTTATGGATTGTTGCGTCACATGACTGCTTACGTGCGTTTGAAATATGGAAAATTATTCTGGTCATTCTTAAAATTGTTGATTCAAAGGTTGGTCGCATATTTAACTGTTTGCTTGGTGCTTGCCAGCTGGACGAAATATCCGTCTTTATCTAAGTAGTTTGTATTGTAGTGACAAGTTTTAGTGGTGTACGGTGTTGCATCCCGATTTCGACAGCCAGTTGGCTAATTTTACAGAAATACAATTCTCGAATAGACGTTTCAGAGGAGTGTTTCTTTTTCGGTCATTACATACAAACGAACGAATCCGTCATCTTATGTTACAATTTTCCCACGAAGAGATTATGGTTTACCGCTGTGACCAGTTACGTTCTCCGATTTCTCTTTTTTTCGTCGAGTTACGGTTCTTGTTGAAAGACTTAGGCCTGTATCTGAAAAGTAGTTTTTTTTCTCTGGACATAGGCTGTGTTTTCAATAACATCCGTCTTACACCTTTTCTCAAATTCTCCATCACTATACGATTTCTTGTCTTTTGCTATTGATTGTGCTACCTTGTAGGGTAGCCACTTTAACAAGTCGAAATTCTGCCACTGAAATTGACTAGAATGAAACCGTCAACCAATCATAAGCTACGGTTTAAGTGATGTAAAAAAATGCGAAAAGAAGATGATAGAAAGCAAATTAAGTGATGGATTTTTTGTCAGCTGGTTGGCTTAGGGGTTAGGGTTAGGGCTAGAAATAATCATTTCTTTGACGCGTGTTCGATTCTCACCACTGCTATTGCTCTTTTTCTTCTGTAATTACCAAATAAAGTTCAAAACAAGCATTAACTCTCTGGATGAGTGCTAGAAGGGTCACAATTGGACGGTAGGCTCTTATAACACGTTCTGATTGGTTGGCGGTTGCATTGTAGTCAATTTCAGTGGCAGAATTTCGACTTGTTAAAGTGGCTACCACCTTGTAGCTAGCACAAGAATTTTCTGATTCATTGGTTTTCCTTTCCTTTGTAACAAAGAAATTTGCTGTTTTAAAGCTATTTTTGAGTAGATTAACGTTGCCGTTCCTTGTTTGACCCATTAACTAGGAAAACATATTATGTTTTGTATCATAATGGCGCTTTATGTTGAGTTCTTTGTTTATAGTTCAGTTCAGTTTATTTTTGTTCTGTTGGCAAAAAAGAAAGAAAAAAACAAACATAGGCTATAGGCCTACAAGAGCACAATAAACACAAATAATTCGCACAAACAGAAACGCTGCAAATCAAAGACGTGGGCCTACTTAAATGATTCCCGTAACGAAAAGTACTTGTTCTTCCATTAGATTATACTGTAATAAACCACTGGCCTGGCTACAAATTATTATAATTTGTAAAGGAGCGGCGGGCTGGATAATTTTTCTTGGCGGGCCGTAGGTTTCCGACTGCTGGTGTAAACGATTTTAAGCATTAGGAATGCAACAATGTTATGAGGGGTCTGGGGGGCTTCGCCCCCCAAAAGTTAGATTGACTTTGACTGCTGCCCCTCTGGGCCCATCTACTTTTAAATGGTTCCTCCATCCCTCGTCTAAAGCATGTGCAAAATAAGAATTACCGAAATGAAAAAGTGAACTTGTTATTTCTAGCAGGTTTAGATCAAATAGGTTGGCTTTATTTTTATCAAAGAGCATTTCAATTCAATTGAAATGACAGTTTCGTAGGGCTATAATTTTGATGATTTTTTATTTGTCCTAATCCGGGTAAACCTATTTGCAGTGTAACAACAGTATCTCACCAACAGTAAGCTACCCATAATTTGTGGTTGAGGCAATTCCTGCAAATGCTGTTGATGTGACAGTGTCACTGTCAGTGACAAAGACTGTGTGCTATTGTTCCAGACAATCACTCCCCAAATGAATAGTCACATAAAACCGTTATGGTCTACTTAACCTAGCTGGCAACTTACGTCATGGAAATTGCTAGAAATAAGCAATGATTGCATCACCTTTGCACACCTGTGAAGCATTGCATAATCGTTAAATCTTGAATTACGAGATATGGTGTAAGACACATTTAACAGGTGCTTGAATAGCTTGATAATGCTTATCATTATTACGTCACAGTATCAAAGTTTGTGGTCTGAGATATTCAGTCAGTTCTCGTCATTTTTAGAATCGTTGCTGAAAGGTTGGTAGCATATTTAAACTGTTTGGTTGTGCTTGCCAGCTGGACGAAATTTCCGTCTTTATTTAAGTAGTCTGTATCGTAGTGACACGTTTTAGTGGCGTACCGTGTTGCGTTCCACTTTCGACAGCCAGTGGCTATTTTTACAGAAATACAATTCTTGAATATACGTTTTCAGAAGAGTGTTTTTTTGATCATTACATACAGACCAATGGATCCGGAAACTTTATGTTACAATTTTCCCACAAAGAGATTATGGTTTACCGCTGTGACCAGTTATCTTTTCATGCTTTCCCACAAAACAAAGTGCTGAGAAGAAAATGGTCAAAGTTTTCTTCAGGTGTTCGAAAGTGAGATAGGCCATACAAAACTAGTCGCATATGTACTCTTCACTTCACTGAAGATGATTTTGTTATGGTGGTACGTTTGCCACAACTAGCACTCTAGGTCAGTGGTCTCCAACCTGTGGGTCGCGACACCAAGTGGGGTCGCCTTGACTTTTCCTGGGGTTGCCACAACTCACCATATTCAATTCATTATCGAAAAAAATACCGATACTTTTTTGTTCTAGTTCGCAACATTTTGCCAGTGTTTTGGAGTACAGCATGCTACCCCGTTTCACAGATAAACCATTGTGGTGCAATAATCAAAAATGGAATAGTTGCGACAAGTAGGACAGAACAAAAGCATTCGCGATGCTAGTTTAGACTAACTTTTTACTATTCAAGGTGACTCCAGAACGAGCGAATAGTTATTTATGCAGGTGTAGTGTGCAGACATTTCATCGGCTGCATACGGTTTGCTTTGCAGCTAGTAATGGTAATTTGTAGGTAGTAATAGTAAGTATAGCTAAATATTATACAAAAATGGAAGCAAAAAATACCAGAAAAGGATCATATGACGAGGCTTTTTTTAAACTTGGTTTCACTTAATTTAATGGCAAACCAAAGTGTGTAATCTGTCTTAAAGTTTAGCGGGTTTAACAAGATAACTTATAATTAGAGCAAGTTTTTTCAACTTTTTTTACAGCTTCCAATAGCTTTCTAAATACTCAGAATTTAAATCAAATATAGTTATTACTATCTGAAGCCTTTACAAATTGTTTCACCTAACGGATCATCAGAAAGTCTGAAAAAACATGCAAACAGTAATGAATCGATAATTCTGAAAATATATTAAATATTACAACTGTAATTTAATCTGCCAAAAAAAAATCTCTAAACCTGTAATTCCTGAGAAGATATTAAATATTACAACTTTAATTTAATCTGCAAAAAAACCCTTCTAAACCTGAATTCCTGAAAAGATATTAAATATTATAACCGTAATCCAATCTGCAGAAAAAAAAACCTCAGAATTACTGAGGGCTACCTCTATCCGTTACCACAAAGTTTCAATCAATTTGTCCAAATGGAAACCAAGCAACATGATGGCAACATCTATGACATCACAAAGAAGCAAAATGCATTTGTGATGATGAGTGCAACCTGTAGGGACCTGAACAAAATAAATGAAAAATGTTTTTATACCTGTAAAAATTAAATGAGATTTATAACCTGTAAAAATCAAATGAAATTTAATTTTTTCAAAATTATAACCTGTGAAAATCCCAAGGAATTGTGATGATGTAACCTGCAGTGACCTGAACAAATGAAATAAAATCTGTTTTTAAACCTGTAAAAATTAAATGAGATTTATAGCCTGTAAAAATCAAATGAAATTTAAAAAAAAAAACTGTGAAAATGAAAAGGAATTTATTTTATTTTGAAGTACTTGAGTTTAAATTTGTTTCTATGACGAGATTTGCCGATCAGTTCCGAACGCTTGTTCAAAAGGTGGTCACCATCAGCCTTCAGAATGGCCAGCTTTTCAGCCAAACATAGACCACAATTGTTACGACCACCTCCACTATAAGGCCGAGCACAGCAGTGTTCGATAAGACCGCATCTGTTTATAATGATACCCTTTTGAAAAGTAGTTTTGCGGAGAGAGTTTGCTAAAACCCTGCTAATAACTTGCGAACATCTAGGAAAAAGAGTCGAAAAATTTTATGGTTTAATCCTCCTTACAGCTTGCAGGTTGATAGCAATATTCGTAAGGTATTTTTCAGGCTTGTTTCCATACACTTCCCGCCCCATCATAGATTGCACAAATTATTCAACCGTAATACTATTAAGCTGAGGTACAGTTGTACTCCGAATGTTGCAAGCATTATATCCTCCCACAATAAAGCAATATTGCAGGCTGATAATGAACCATCGCAGCCTGGTTGCAATTGTAGGGTGAAGCCAGATTGTCCTTTGAATGAGCAATGCTTGCAGAAGGCCGTTGTTTACAAAGCCACCATTGATAACGGCCCGAAGGTTCTTAATTACATTGGTTGTTGTGAAACTACTTTTAAAAAACGTTTTTCCAACCATAAATGTTCTTTCATGGATAGGTCTAAACGAAACAGCACCGAACTATCTAAGGCAGTTTGGGACCTTAAGGACAAGGGTGTTGATCCTAAAATCACTTGGTCCATCCACAGCTGTGCTCGGCCTTATAGTGGAGGCGGTTCATAACAATTGTGGTCTATGTTTGGCTGAAAAACTGGCCATTCTGAAGGCTGAAAGTGGCCACCTTTTGAACAAGCGTTCGGAACTGATCGGCAAATGTCGTCATAGAAACAAATTTAAACTCAAGTAAAAATAAGTTCCTTTTGATTTTCACAGTTTTTTAAAAAAAAATTTCATTTGATTTTTACAGGCTATAAATCTCATTTAATTTTTACAGGTTTAAAAACAGATTTTATTTCATTTGTTCAGGTCACTGCAGGTTACATCATCACAATTCCTTGGGATTTTCACAGGTTATAATTTTGAAAAAATTAAATTTCATTTGATTTTTACAGGTTATCATCATCATCATCATCGGCCATGCCTGAATAAGGCGTCGGCTACCGTGAGTCTCCACAACGATCGATTGTCCATACTTCTAATTAGGTTTTCAAAATTTTGGTTTGTCCATGTTGAAAGATTTTTGAAGATTTCCAAACGTGGACGTCCCCGGTGCCTCTGATCAGGAAATCGCCCCATCATTGCCGAGTGTTCAATTCCGCGTTTGCGGTAGACATGCCCGATAAATGTCATTTGCCTTTTTTTGATAGTTGTGATGAGGACGCCAGGGGTGCACCCAGAGCGTCTCCACACTTCTTCGTTAGTGATTTTATCCATCCAGTTAATTCCCAACATTCTACGAATGAACCAAATTTCAGCACTGTTTATCTTCTTCTCTATCTTCGGGGATACAGTCCAAGATTCACAGCCATATAGCAGAACTGACCAAATGTACACATGTAAAATTCTTATTCTAGTGTTTAGAGAGATTGAATTAGATTTCAGTATTTTGTCCATTTTGATGAAAGCTTGTTTGGATTGTGCAATTTTCGATTTTACGTCGCTCCAGCATCGACCATTCGAAGTGACCATAGAACCCAGATAGTTGAAACTATTTACTTGTGAGACTGTTGTATTTTGTATTTTGATAGTGCATACTGGAGTTATTTCTTTTGATGAGATGGTCATGCAGAAGGTTTTTGTTGCATTCAAATTAAGTCCAAGGTTCTCACTTTGCTTAATGACTATGTCGAGTAAATTTTGTAAACTGGAGTTTGATGTGGCGATTAGTACTGTGTCGTCTGCGTATCTTATGTTGTTGAAGTGTTGTCCGCCTACAGAGATGCCTTCTTCGTCATTTAGATGTCGTAAGATCATTTCGGCGTAGAGTGAGAAAAGATCAGGTGAAACTACGCACCCCTGTCTAACACCTCTCCGAATTTGTGTCCACTTGCTCAGCTCGCCATCTATCCGGACTGCTGCTGATTGATCCCAGTAGAGATTTCTGAGAAGTCGAAGGTCTTTACCATCTGTGTCTAAGCTGTCAAGCATCTCCATGAGTGGCTCATGTCTAACGCGGTCGAAAGCTTTGCTGTAGTCCATAAAGCAGAGGTACAGGTCTTCCCTGTGTTCTATCGACCTCTCAGCAAGTGTTCTGATTAGGAATGTGGCGTTTCTAGTTCCTTTGTCTTTCACAAATCCGCATTGCACATCTGAGATTTCGGGATTGGTGCATCTGCGCAGTCGATGGAGTAAAACGGTCAGAAAAATTTTGGTGACATGACTCATTAGACTGATTGTGCGGTGTAGTTCGCAATCAATCGCCCCAGGTTTCTTCGGTAATGTGATAACGATCGATTGTAATAGGTCCTCTGGAATTTTTCCGCTGTCATACATCTCATTCGCGATTTCAGTCAACTTTTTTATTCCAAAATCATCTAAAACCTTAAGGGTTTCTGTATGCACAGCGTCAGGACCTGGAGCTTTTTTCAATTTGGCTTTCTTTATAGCGTGACGTATTTCACTTTCTAGAATCGGTGGTCCATCCATCTCTTTCGATATCGCAGGTTTGTTTCCACGAGCATCGTCGAACAAGTCTCTGATATATTCAGCCCATCTCTCGAGGATTTCATCCTTCTCCAGCAAGATGTTACCGTTCTTGGCTTTGATGCAGCCTGTGCAGGAGTGCACAGAGTTCTTTTGCATCTTCTTCACTTGGATGTGAGCAATGGATGGTCTACGCTCAATCTCGTCACACTGTTGGTTCCACCATTGTTCTTTCAGTTGTTTACATCGAGTTTTGATTTCCTTATTTAATGATTTCCTTATTAAATGAGTTACAGGTTATAAATCTCATTTAATTTTTACAGGTTTAAAAACATTTTTCATTAATTTTGTTCAGGTCCCTACAGGTTGCACTGATCATCACAAATGCATTTTGCTTCTTTGTGATGTCACAGATGTTGCCATCATGTTGTTTGGTTTCCATTTGGACAAACTGATTGAAACTTTGTGGTAACGAATGGAGGTAGCCCTCAGTAATTCTGAGGTTTTTTTTCTGCAGATTGGATTACGGTTATAATATTTAATATCTTTTCAGGAATTCAGGTAGGTTTAGAGGGTTTTTTTTGCAGATTAAATTAAAGTTGTAATATTTAATATCTTCTCAGGAATTACAGGTTTAGAGATTTTTTTTTGGCAGATTAAATTACAGTTGTAATATTTAATATATTTTCAAAATTATCGATTCATTACTGTTTGCATGTTTTTTCAGACCTTCTGATGATCCGTTAGGTGAAACAATTTGTAAAGGCTTCAGATAGTAATAACTATATTTGATTTAATTTGCTCTGCTTTGCCTTTTTGCTTAGCATTGAGCACTTTTTGTAGTATTAATAGTTTTCGTTGTTTTACTCAGAATTTATATATAGTATGATGTTTTAGCTGTTTGTAGGAATTTTATATTGATACTTTTTGCAATTTCTTTCTATTTTTCATGCAACTTTTTATTGCAACTTTTCTCAAGTATTGAGCAAAATGTCAAGGAGTGATTTAAAAAATATGCGATTAAATTGTTTCTAGTATGGTTCTGTTCTCTTTGATTTGCATAACATTGAGCTATGTGATGGATTAGCTGCATCTCAACGTTAGCTATGACGCAACAGTTTGCTTGTAAGCTAGAAGTTCGACAACCCCAGCCAACCACGCACTGCCCGAAGGCTTTTGGCCAAGCCCGCATAAACGAAAACAGGTTGTATCTAGACTTTCGAAGTAAATAAATGGTAAAAAGGTAAATAAAATAAATGCAACTTTTTACTGCAACTTTTGTTAAAATTAAGTGCAACTTTTTCACAATTTCAGTGCAACAAAAACTTGCCCTACTTATAACATAATAACTCAAAAGTTTTCGACACGTACGTGTGTCCTCATCAGGGATTCAATCTGCAATATGCATAAATGAAAATTTGTAAGATAAATTTGACTTTGCACTACAACTGTAACGACACTCTGGACTGAAAAGCACCTTTTCCGAAAAGTTAAAGACAGTGCAATGTTAAATTTATCTTACAATTTTGGGAAAAACAAAATGGGGTCGCATGTAAAAGTTGAAAATCATTTTCATTTAAATTTGGGTCGCTATGTTCCAGACAATCGCTCCCCAAATGAAACGTCACATAAAACCGCTATGGTCTACTTAACCTAGCTGGCATCTTACGTCATGGAAATTCCTAAAAAGTGAGCCGAGATTGCAACATACTTCGTCAGACTTGTCAAACATTGCACCTGTAGCATAACATTACATCATCGTTAAATCTTGAATTACGAGATATGGTGTAAGCCAAGTTTGGCAGTTGCTTGAATAGCTTCATAATGCTTATCATTATTACGTCACAGAAGATGCTTACGTGCGTTTGGAATCTTGCAATCTATTCTCGTCATTTGTAAAGTTGTTGCTTGAAGAGTTGGTCGCATATTGAAGCGGTTTTGCTTGTGCTTATACCAACTAGACGAAATTTCGTCTTTATTTAAATAGTCTGTATCGTAGTGACAAGTTTTAGTGGCGTACCGTGTTGCGTTCCAATTTCGAAAGAAAGTGGCTATTTTTACAGAAATACAATTATTGAATAGACGTTTTCAGAAGAGTGTTTCTTTCGGTCATTGCATACAGACGAACGGATCCGGGAACTTTATGTTACAATTTTCCCACGAAGAGATTATGGTTTACCGCTGTGACCATAAATAATAAAGACAATCTTGTTGGTTGGTAGGCTACGGAAGCAAACTAATAAAGACGATTGTTGTTAGTTGGTAGTCTGCAGAAGCAAAAGATTAAAGACATTTCTTCTCAGTTGGTGCAGAAGAACTTAAAGCATAAGAAAATTAAAGACATTTCTTCTCAGTTGGTACTGAAGAACTTCAAGCTAAAAATTAAAGACGTTTCTTTGTTGGTTCTGAAGAAAAACAGCATTGACATTCATTGGCAAGAAAGAAGATTTTAAAGACAGTCGATCTGTGCTTGAAGCTTCAAGTGGACGAATCCAAGCAAGATTGTGGAACTTTCAATAGCCTAGATTGGAAATCTCCAGAACTTTAGTAGAACTTCATATACCCCTACAACTACGGTATTGTGCATTTAAATTCTTTTTGTATTTTTTACGGTCTTTGCTGTTAAGTTTTTTATAACTACAATCAAAAATAAGATCAGAAAATTATTAAATTTTGTATTGCAATTCATTGCAATGCAACACAAGTTTACAGTTCATAATATTGTGCATTTAAAATTTTCTATTTTATGCCTGTTTGACTTTGCATTGAAACAACAAAATAAAATCCTGCTTGAGACTAGCGGCGGATTGAACATTGCGACTTTGGTATAGCGCCTATATTGCAAAGTCCACGCAGAAGTTATTTTCCAATGCAGAGTCATCAAATAACGAAGTTCGAATTTAGCAGGTGAAAATATGAAAAGGACTGTGATAACTCTGTATTGCAGTTGGGTATAATGTTGCCTAAAAGCAAACCTTGTCATTGTTTTGGTTTTGTTTCACTTTTCTTTAGTTAGTAGAACTAAATCAGATGCGCTATTCTGGATTCGTCATGACTATTCTAGAATAGATTTAATTGTCAACTATTCAAAAATGTTGATCCTGGGCTTGTTCGCAACTATTTTCGCATTAAATTGATGAGATATATAATGCAGATGATTTTCATTGTTGATAATAATAAATTAGCCTAATATCAATCATCAGAAATTGTTACAAGGTGACTAGTGAATATCAAGTGGTAAAAGAATTTTGTAAGTAAGTAATCACTAAAATATAAGCACTGTTTAACAAGAAGATAGTAACTAACAGCAAGACAACTAACAACATGACAATAACTAACCACTAATAATATACACTAACAAGCCAAATTATTTGTAGTGCATTGATGTTTACAATACAATCATGACCAATATAAAAATGAAATAACTGTAATGTTTGCACTTAAAAAAATACAATGAAATCTATGACAGCATATTATAGGCTATATAATACGCCTACACGATAAGTTGCATCTAAATACAATAGCAGTGGACCTACTAATCAAACAAATTTTCAATCTTTAGCTTGGTACAAAAGGTTTTGCAGACTTTTACAGTTAGTTCGAAAGCTCATGTGTAAAACAACTTTGGCACAATCTAGTAGAATGTGTTTGGCATACCGAGTGGCCACATCTTTGGCATTGGCTATAGTTTGCCGGTAGCTGCTTTCGTTTCTTACTTTTCGTAAACCAGAGTGGTTTCTCCATTAGATGGGTTCATGACCCGCCCAGCCGTGACACAATTAAACACTGCCCTCTTATGAGCGATGCTTACACTACGATTAGTGACAGCAGGTGCCGTTCTATGACCATTGCCATTGCCCGATGTTCTTTGAGGATTCACATAGGCTTTGTGCAGTAGATAATAGTGCTTAAATCCGAAATGTTCACCACAGCACCTACAATTACATGATTGGGTGCAGTTTTTTGCTTCTTGTCGTAGACGTAGACAGTTTAGACAACGACCAGTCGTGGCGATGACATCCCGGCGTCGCGACGGCGTCAAGTTTAGGAACTCGGGACAATTGGGTAGTCTGTGACGCTCCTGCTTATTCCTACTCTCACAATAGATACAAAGTATGTCCTTCTTCGTACCCTCAAAAGAGCGGCTACCAAACATTTCTTCTTGGCTCCCAGAACTAGAGCCAGACCCGCGACTGCTACCTTGGGTGATATTTCTGACAGGCTATGCTGAGGTTATGCTATGCTATGCTGAAGAAACAGTCCGGAAAGGTCGAGGTTTTAAATCTGTCAAAAGGAAGCTCAGCTTGGGAAAAACTCATATGACTGGAATAAAAGAACAAGATGGCTCTATTACGAAATGCAGAAACCGGATAATAGAAAGAACAAGAGAATTCTATCAAAATCTCTATGCTAGCAGCAATCAGGGTCAAGGGGAGGTCGACAAATCCAGTGATAAATCTCAAATTTTAGCAACCATTCCAGAAGTAAATATCTCTGAAATAAAGCATGCAATTGGTCAGATGAAACGAAATAAAGCACCTGGTGAAGATAATATCACGCCTGACCTAATTAAAGATGCAGAAGAAACAATTTTATCACCTCTTGCTCATCTGTTTACAGAATGTATTAAAACAAGACAAATTCCTTCCAACTGGAAGAATGCTATCATCATACTTCTTCATAAGAAGGGAGACCAAAAAGACTTGGGAAACTATCGTCCGATTAGTCTTCTTCCAACAATTTACAAACTTTTTACCCGAGTAATTACCAACAGAATTGCTAAAGATTTGGACTACCACCAACCGAGAGAACAAGCAGGTTTTAGGAAAGGGTTTTCAACCATGGACCACTTGCATACTATCAACCAATTAATTGAAAAAACAAACGAATATAACATCCCACTCTGCCTTGGACTAGTAGATTATAAAAAAGCGTTTGACTCTGTTGAAACATCAGTTGTCATCTCAGCACTGGAAAAACAAGGAATTGACCAATCATACACTCAGCTTCTCAAAAACATTTACGAAAAAAATACATCTATAATTCGGCTGCACAAAGACTCCGAATCATTTCAGATTCAAAAAGGGGTACGTCAAGGTGACACAATATCTCCAAAACTTTTTACAGCAGCCTTAGAAGAAATTTTTAAGCAACTTAACTGGGAAGAAAAAGGAATCAAAATTGATGGTGAATACATAAACCATTTACGTTTTGCTGATGACATCATCCTTATATCTGAGCAACCTAAACAACTACAAACAATGCTAAGTAAACTCAATACAGAAACCAAAAAGATTGGCCTTCATATGAACTTTAACAAAACGAAAGTCATGTAGTATAACAAACTGGCAGACATCGGCAGCAATATTCTTTTGGACGGAGCGACTATCGAAAAAGTTAATCACTATATATATCTTGACCAAAAAATTACAACCAACTCCAATAAAGAAGATGAAATCCAAAGAAGAATATCACTTGGATGGCAAGCCTTCGGAAGAGCAAGTTCGATATTTAAATCAAAACTGCCCCTTTCTCTCAAGAAACAAGTCTACGATCAATGCGTCCTTCCAACCGCTACATATGGTGCAGAAACTTGGAACCTTACAAAGAAATTAACACTTAAACTAAGAACTATGCAGAGAGCACATGAACGAATCATGATGGGTTTAACATGGCGAGATAAAAAGACTGCCGAATGGATCAGAAATCAAACGAAATTGCGAGATATAGTAAGCACAATCAAGAAACTAAAATGGTCCTGGGCAGGTCATATAGCAAGATGTCAGGACAATAGATGGACTAAAAAATTAACAACATGGACACCACGAGAAACCAAAAGAAAGAAAGGAAAACCAAAAGTGAGATGGAGGGACGACATTGATAAACAATGCAATACAACCAGTTGGTACCAACTAGCACATAATCATGTAAATTGGCATGAAAAGGGGAAGGCTTACGCTCTTCAGTGGGCTCTCACAGGCTGAAAATGATGATGATGATGATGATGATGCTGAGGTTTGACGAATAAGTATAATGTGATTATCACTCGCCGACGGTTTTGTATCTTTTGTAGCAACGACTTCCTCCATTAAGCGTATGGCGAAGTCCGTAGAGCGACACGTCTCTTCCCAATTTACGAAATCCATTAGGCTTTGGAAGCTTGTTTCCTCGGTGCTACTATATTGCTCTTTCAGATAGCACAAAAGTCTTTCTTCACATATCCATGTAATCGACCTGCCAAGTCTAGTACAAAACGTCCTTCTAGCTGATGACGCTGGTTATACGCCCTAGCGAAGAGGGTACACTGAGCCAGCTCGTCTTTGAATTCCTTTATTGAGGATGATGACATCCTAGATAATTTATTGCCATGCCGTATCCGCCGAATCTCCGGCTCCGCGAGAAATCCGCCTCTAATGCCAAAGCGCTGCGACAAGCGATCCAGCGAAATATCGGTCCTTTCCTTTTCGCTCCAACCAGAAGTACCCCATGCTAAGTTTGAAATGGTTTGCGCGGCGCTACGTACGAAGGTTGCCTGTAGTAAAGTCAGCCAATTTTCCTCAAATGGGCAACTCTCCATTAGTGATTAAATACGATTTAAAAAATATATAAACGGCATGTTGTTGCCGTCATAGTCGATCAATGCTGCCCTGTCATAGAAATTGCGACAATTATGATATTTATATAACCAGTTTTGTTGATCGTCAGCACCTCTGTTTGCATTAACCCCTGGCGGGGGTGTCATAAAATGTCTAGTTTCACGGCCATCATTTTTAACTAGTGGTGAATTACATTTATCACTTTTAAGATCTTTCCTTACAGTTAAAGGGTATGTTTGTGACGGTTTCACATCCTTCTCTCTATAAAAATCACTTTGATTATAATGAGGTTCTCTTTCAGCGGCCCCATGGTCCCCCGTGTAGTTTTGTCAAAACATGATCTTTGGTCCAGGTTCTATCCTTGTTTGCGAGGGCGTTCCCGGAAAATAGCTTTCTTAGGGGGGTTTCTCTGTCTGGCGGTTCCAATGAATTCTCCCGTTTAACTTGCTCTGTTTAAGTTGGGCATCTATGCCAGCGGCCCATGAGTGTCTTCGGATTTCCTAGGCGGATTGAGAATGACAGCGTCCCACCTCCGGATCTTTTCTATTGCGGTAGGGATGTGATCGGTGACTCCGAGACAACTGGCCGTAGGCCGTCGTGGCTCATGCTGCGACCCTTGGTCTGATCCACATTGTGAAAACAGCTCAAGTTTACTTTGCCTTGCTCTCAGTTCGGCTGCCTGGATCTGCATTTCAATTTCGGCTTCTTCAGCATTGGCTTTGTTTACCTGCTTCTGTCTTTCCCACTACAATTTCTCCATTTCGAGCCTGATATCAATTATTTCTTCTTCTTCTTTGGAACGGCGGGAACGACCCCTGGAGATACTGGGTGTTATTTTGCTATTGACATGACCGTGACTGCTAGAGATTTGATTTTGTTTGGCTAGAGATACGCTAGAGATTTGCTTTGTTTCACTAGAGATACGCTAGAGATTGCTTTTGTTTCAAAGCCTGTCTTAACTCTTCAACTTCTGTTCTGACCTGTTCTCTAGCTTCAGATATCATAGTGCTATCCTCCAGTTTATTCGCTAGGTTCAACAGCTCTCCAAAGTTGCTTTCTACCTCCGCCATACCAACCAAGGCTCGCTCTAAAGACGCTTCATCCTGTACCATGGGGAGACTTCTCCTTAATTCTCCAACCCCCGCAGCACCTCTCTTTTTTATGTCTGACGTCCCTGAGCACAGCTTCTGCAGTGGAATCAGCATGGGTAAGGCTGCCATGAACCCCATGAGGATACACCTGCCCAACGTCTGGGTGGTCCGCCGAACCACCCCCAGACGCAGCGTCCCCTGTCCCACTGCCAGCGGGAAACGTACAAGACACCGGATGGCCACTATCACCTTCCATTTATCACATTTAAGAATTTACACTTCAGCCTACACACAGTAATAGCGACACACGTAACGTAATGGACAGCGTAAACAACACAAATTAGGAACATACCGCTCTCTGAGTTATAATCTTGACAAACAATACAGTATACTTCACACAAGTTATTATACACAATTAGGCTACAGTAGAGTTTCAGTTTACAACACAATTAAAATTTATTAAAGTTCCTTCGTTGCAAGGATGTGCTGACCACCCCTTCTGAAGTCTTCCTTGATTGAAATTTAAATTTGTTAGTCTTTAAGTTAGTTCTTGTTCTTTTAATTCTGTCAATTTTCGTTATTTAGATACTTTATAACTTCTTTACTTCAGTTGTCGAAAGGTAAATCAGGTTTTTATTTTTGGTTACAAGAGTAGGTGCTCACTGCTTTCCTACAATCCCTCCTCTGTCTGCCTCAACCATACTTGCAATTGTTTCTAGTTGTTTTTTGATTTATTGAGTTAGTGAGTTGGGATAAAAACCTGATTTTGTATAAACTTATAATGGCTTTAACAACGATAACTTAAATCCGTGGTACACATTGGCATTCCTCTAGCTTGCTATTTCGATAATGAAATGAAACCCAACACAATGGCAAATAGTCTCCAGAAGCCACGGCTCCCGGCACGCGGCAAAGGCGACAATCAGAGATTAAACGTCTTAGTCATCAGTCTAACGTCTTTGTCATCAGAGCCACGTCACGTAGAACAGTGAAACAAAGCAAATTCAAAGTTGCTTAATTCAGTCAGCCAAGTTACAAAATTCATCACAATTATAATCAAGAGGGCAAGTGACCCGCCGGAACAATAAGAAATCTTTAGGCGGCCATTTGACATTTAGATCTTCCGATTCGTACAGGGTTTGGCAACACCATGACAACCCTTGTGCTTTCCACAGAGTGGATATCTTCGAGTTGTGGTTCAACAAATGAATTGCGACCTTTGGAGTTCTTTCTATAAAATTTAATGTCAAATTCTTGTTCCTCTCTGTCGAAGAAGCAACTCTGTCCCTCGGTCGACGGGCACTGGAGCCTAACTATCTTCTCCACAACAAGATCTCTGCCTTCTCAAACGGGCACCCCCGCCGACTGAAATCAAGACACCCATTCGTGCCAGCCGCTCAACTTCTCATCAACGAAGCTGATGAACAAGACATCTCTGCGGCTACTTGGGCGGACCATAAATTGAATTCTGAATGGAGGTCAAGCACCACCAGACTCCATTCATTCATCCCCAACGCCGACACACACCCCATCGGCCTGACACTACAGAGACAGGCATGGGTGCGCCTCAACCGTCTCCGTACGGGCGTCAGGCTTTTCCGCTCAACCACGCACCAATGGGAAATGGCTTCTTCCTCCTCCTGTGAATGTGGTGCCGAGGTACAGACCGCAGACCACATCATCAATGACTGTACCATCTTCAAGCCATCTAACGGAGTGGAAGGTCTGCGCGTCATGAATGATAAAACTAAAGACTGGCTGCTCTCTAGCAGCCTTCCAGTGTAGTCCGGGAACATCGTGAATCTGGGGTGGTAAAAGCATAGACCCTCGGCCCCAGAAGCTCAGACGACGACGATTGTTAGATTCTTCGAAATCGACCACTTCACCGACATAAAAAAAACAAAAACTGTTTATTCCTCTTTGAATCATATTTGACCAGTACAAAGTCCCCCACTTCTGGTTTTTCTTTGGAATAGGAAGTGGACACTCTTCTTCACTAGACATGTCATCACTTAAATGCATTATTTCAGAGGTCAAAGATTCATCACTAGAATAACTCTCGATCAAAAGTTTTCGTTTTGGCTTCCTCTTGGTTTTGTTTGTTGTTATTACCGACGGAAAAAACAACGTTCCATGTCAAATAAGCTATGACACCACACGGGTGTGGCAGACTTGATGACCAGTCCGGTCCTTCTGCCACTCCATCATCATCAGTAAGCAACCTAGTTCACATTGTAATTTTGTACTGTTTTTTTTTTTTACATGTGCTGATGATGCAAAATAAAAGAACTTCTCACTCAACTTCTCTCCAAACTGGCGGCAGTGCTACTCTGCTGGCACCGATGATGCCAACTTGGGTGACGAGCTCTCTTCTTTCTATAAAGCTAGACGTTACTTGGCAAACTTGGCTTGCTCCACGTTGACCAAAAACTTTGGGAAGCTTTGTTACGGTGGTAATTCCAGGCTAAACAAATGGGGTTTGTTTAACACTAGAAGGTGTCGAAATCGACACTTTTAGAAATTTAGTGCACTATTTTGGGCCTTACTTATTATCGCAACGTTTTCAAACCTTCATTAGCTTCCCAATTATGCTTGCACTTTATAGTTCAGTATTATTTTTTTAAATTTTTTTTTATGTTATCAATGTTATACAATGTGCGGATATAGGCCTACCTCTAACGGCCGAGGTGTCGAGGCCTACCTCCAGCAGCTACAGACGGCCGTGATAGGGTGTGATTTTGCTCAATGTTAGATGTGGGCAAGCTTTCATTGACCCATTTTCGTAGTCTTGGCTTTTTTCTTGCTGGAGCGTTAGGAACCCAGGTGCGGGGCCTTGCCACTATAGCTTCAGCCGTAAGCTGATCACGCGGTAAATTGCCCAGCTGCACATTTCCTTCGTAACCTGAACCTTCATCAGTGATATTTCCATTATCCGGTGGAGCGATAAACACTGTAATTTCTTCAGACGTTTGAATGACAGTGATGTAATCATCATTTTCTTCTTCAAAACTTTCTTTGTCATAGAGTCTTTCAAGTTCTTCAACACTTCATCCAATCTCTTTTTCCTAACAATGGAGACAAAAATAATTAACCAAATGTGTGGGAAAACTAGAATTAGAAAAGTAGAACAACAATGTAATTTGCTTTCGACAACAATCATTAAATTTGGCCAACAGTTAGTACAAAAGAATTCCTGTAACACTGAAAAATTGCTATGATATGGAAGATAAGTCGGGCTTGTGGGGTATTACTTGAAAACCTTCAACAGATCTTTCAAGCACATTGTAGAATTTTAATAATTAAAATATAATTCTTAACTGTTTGAAGGTTGGGTGGGGGCTGTCAATTCAACTTTTTTGCATCAACAGTTGTATCTCTAAAACCACTGAGGCTGCGACTATGAGATTTCTTGACTTTTCCTAACTTTCATTCACCTCTATTGAGCTAAAATTTTGAGCGAATAAAGGTTATAAATTGAGAGATATAAGGCATTTCTCAGCACATCCTCTGAAATATTTCATATTCTATTGTTCAAAATTTTCCCACCAGCTGGATGAAAGTAATTAATTTGGCCCATGTCTCGTTAATCCTAACTGCTTCACAGCGTGAAGGAAATTGGCAGAATGCGTGGACCTTTTGTTCTCACCACGGCTTATAAGCGACTTCGATACAAGAAAAGCTTCAACTTTGATACGATGAGTTACCGTCGCTTGCTGTTGAAATTGCGTAAAATTAAACATAAGACTTGGTGCCAATGCATCTAGAGCGACAATTGTTTTTCTCAGACAATGATGTCCTTTCAATCAAACAAAGCATAGGCTACAACGTTATTGCAATGACTCAACGTCATTTGGAGTAGATTTGATGTAAAATGTGAGATAAGTATTGAAAGTGATCGACTTGTTTTGTTTCACTCTCATTTCTCGTGACATATTCAACGTTGTGGACTGTTTTTTGAATTGTTCTGTTTGGGCCACAACGCTTTTTTGAATAATTAGAAATTTACCTACTATAGAAGCTGCGCTGTAACATATTATGATTTTGGTTTCAAATCTTTCCTTTTGTCCGACACACTATCAAAAGCAGAAAAGGCGTCGATGTTCCCAAAGCTTCTCACATATACTTGTAAACATTTATTTCCAAGTCGACATGTAAAGATTTGAAACGCAATACGCTTCTCATTTGTGTAGGATAAACCAGAACATCACGCTTTTGTGAAAAGGACGATCGTTCCACCACGTTTATACGTCATGCGGCTTAGTTGAATCAATATATTCGAGGCTTCTTGTACCAGGTTCACTGTCACTGATAAACTAAACCGCAATGCAGTACCTCGCAAAGCAATTGTAGCGTAACATTTCCATGTGCTATAACTCGTCATAAACTGTGAAAACTTGTGTATTTACTTGTCAAGTTATCTCATGTGAAATATAAGTTTGCATGGCAATGTCACAATGAAATCTTATCTCCGTTTACCAAACTAAAGATATGAACTTATGCGACGTCTTGCAATGTTGAATCGACGGAAAGGCGGGTAACTGCCAACCTAAACTGAGAATGCATGAAAGAAATCGTTTATTGTCGAATGGACGTGACGTCAGAAAACGATGAATCGACATAGGCTAGCGGCGAGAGATATTTTAGTTAGATAATGACACGCGGCAGCGCGTTTACATTGAATAAAAATACCTTTATTTTATCCATTTCTATTTCCATTCTTCCTAGTTTCGTCTCACAATAACAAACAGATGAAGTTACGCATATTTACTAAATTATTCAATAAACAATAATGCATCATCCAGCATTATGTCAGCGCTGATTGACTAGACATATTCACGAGTTGTGTGAGAATTGTATTCGATTAATCGCATTATTTATTGTAGGTAACACCTGCAAAAATTCAAGTAATTGCAGACTCTGCCTTCATAAGTGTAGTTTAGAAGTAGCCATCTCATATTGAGCCAATCCAATCAATGTAAAATAGAACGCTTTTACTTGATAGCGCGTGTGATATATAGGTTTTATCTAACAACTACTTTCAGTTACATTGAAAGTGAATGAGTAAGCATTATGCAGTCTGTGACAAGGACTGGAAATGTATAATCAGAAAATATAATATCATAAAGTATATTGCGTTATGTACATCTAGTAATTTTTATGAACATGGTATCATTTTGCAGGCAGGCGTTTGTATAGGGATACAAACTTATTCCATAGTTTGGTTTATGGCACTTATCCAACTGTTTCATAATGCGAATAGCTGTTTTAGTTCAATTTAGAAAAAAATATAACTTATAACCGCAGACAGATGCAACTTTTTTCATGCTTTAGGCAATCGGCAGTACGGTGAACTATAGTGGTACATAACATAACCCATATGCGGAGTAATCGCAAGGGTCAACCCAAGTAATGGAAAGGTTCTTTTTGAATTATGGTGATGGAATTCTTGTAATGCTATTGAACTTCATCTTTTTATGAAAAACTTATATTGTTTGCATTTGCAAGAAATATCAAACTTTTGGATTTTTTTTATCACTGAACTGTCCGTTAGTAGAATGTTTCTTTATTACCTTAGTTAGGCCTATTGGTAAGTCAGGAAAGTATTTGTTGATGTGACATATGAGGATATTCTAAGAGACCGAGTTATTTTGTAAATAGTATTTGATTTTTGGACACCATCAAAATTTTCACACAATACACAAATGCGCATCGAGATATAGTGCTCATAGTTGGGAAAAGTTAGATTGTGATAATTACAACTTGCCTGAGTAGACCTACAGCAAGGGACAATCAAAATAGATGAAACCGCATTCATGGTAATATAGACGTTTTGCAAACTGCTCTTTTCATTTTCAATATAATAACAAGAATGACAGCTTATTTTCACTAAACATATAAACAAATATCAAAAATTATGGATGAACAGCGCATCTATATTTTTCGGTTTAGGTACAACAATGCATTCTAGCCGTCAAAATGATGGAATATTTGGTAATTTTGTTGAGACATACCATTGCCCAATCGTTGAATTTACATCAGAGATAATTTTATTAGATAGATTATCAGTTTCATGCACATGGTTTCATTCAGCGTTATAATGTTGTTTTTCAAGCCACGTGGCGTTCATGGTCATAACGCAACATTGCAGAAACAGCCAATATTGATACCAGGTAGGTCTACTAATTATTACGCCGCTTTCGTCGAATCTACGTCGCTAAACGACGAAATTGTGCAAACGCCTGTTGAATTTCCCTTCTACGTGTAGTTTATCATAAACGTGAAGCATTGCTCAAGAAGCTAATCTGAATCACCATAGATAACCATAGCATTCATATAGTTTCATCATCAGTAAATATGTAAAGTGCACTTCACAATTTTTGACAACGGTCTGACAATTTATTATATTGCAAAGTTTTGGTTTATTCTTGATTTTTATAATTCTGTGTAACAGTTTTTTTCTAACTAGTTTCTATGGGACTAACAATTTGTTTCATTATACATTTTCTTTAGTATTTCAATGCCATTATTAAAAAAATTACGTCCTTTTCACTTTTAAATAAAACATGGCAAGGCAAGGATTCAGTGCTGAAGAAATATTGCAACATGTTTTACTGGATTCTGACGACGAAAGCCAGGCGGATGATTTGGAGGATTTATGGCACGCCGATTCAGATGAAGAAGCGGATTCTTCTCCGTCAACTTCCGCAACAGCGATTCCGATCGAGATTGACGACCAGTTACCTTCCATGGGCGATGTTCAACCGGAGTTTGCGCCATCAGGACGGATTATAACATCGAAAAGACTGGTGAACAGCATAGATTCCTCTCTCGACATGAACAACTACGATGCTGTAGAGTTTCCCGACACACTGAAGTCTTATACAACTTTTGTAGAAAAGCCAAAGAACAGACAAGAGGGCGGCGTCAGCATTACTTAGTCTAATGCGAGACCGGTGCACAATGGGAGAAGGGGCCGGGCTAACATTATATCTGGCCGATTGGTGTTAGAGGAGAAGCCAAAGAAGCCAAGACTCCTCGGCAAGCATAGGAACTACTTTTTTCTTTAAACATTTTGAACATTATTGTTCAAGAAACAAATAGAAAAATTGCCACACTCATTTCTCAATTGCCAGAGAGAATTTTAGATGACAGCAGGTACTGCTATTTTGGCCCAACCAACAACGAGGAGATGCTGGCCTTTGTTTGATTGGAGTATTTTCGGGGGCTTTTAGGACAGGCTGGTCATTCCACGGATGTATTGTTCAATCAACTGCAAGGACATCCCGTGTTTAGTGCAACAATGAGCATAAACCGCTTTAAATTTTTATTTTCGAACATTTCGTTCTACGACCAAAATACTAGGCCGCAACGTTGGAAGAATGACTGGTTGGCCGCATTTCGAGTCGTTTTCGAAATGTTTAACGAAAACTGCGGCAAACATGTCATTCCAGGTGACTAATATTGTCGTTGGACAAAACGCTATACCCCATGAGGACACAAATTGCCTTCAAGCAATATAATCCAAACAAGCCTGCGAAATATGGCCTTCTGTTCAAGTCGGTAAACGCCAGCAGATTCCCATGCACATTTGCGGCATCGGTCTATTCAGGTAAACCGAAGGAAGAGCCATTTAATTTTTACGTTCGTGGAACAGAAGAACTGGTAAAAGGAATGGTGATGAGCCTGGAACAACACGGTGACCTTCAAGGTCGGAAAATTTTGTATGACCGCTTGTACACCTCCATACCACTCGCGCAGTGGTTGCTTGACAGGGGTATAACGTCAGCTGGAACCCTCAACGCTATACGTAGAGGAATACCCCTGGAAGTGAAGCAAGTGAGTGGTAGGGAGAAATTTTCGTACGAAATTTATTGGCAGACGAGTGAGGCTGATCTCAGCCTACATTCTTATGTAGTAAAAACGAAGAATTCTGGCATGCGGAATGTGTTGATGTTGACGATCATGCAACCTCTATTGGGGATTACCAAGGATGACGGCAAAAAGAAGCCAGGCTTGTATAAGCTTTACGACTTCACAAAGGGTGGCACCGATATCATCGACCAAAGGATGGGTTGGTTCATTCACGTGCAAAGCGAAGTCCCCACGGTGGACAACTACTGCGTTTGCTTATTGAGAAGGTGCCAAAGCCAGAAAAAATAAACTACCAAAAAACCGTGGCCAATGTCAGTGCTGTGAAAAGCCTTTATGCCCTGCACATTCCATACGAGTATGTCAAGCTTGCTTTTGCGCAGAATAAACTATTTGAATGATTGCGGTTTTATAAACTTTGGCTTCAACTACAGCCTAAATAAAACGCGGAGCTCAATGAAAGATTTTCCTTTTTTCCTTTCATTAGACAGATAGCTATTTTTACGTTGATTCAACATATCAAGACGTTGAACACTTGTAAACATGTGCGGTTTTGCAATTAGATTGCTTATCAAAATCGTCTATCCTTTTTTGTATAAAAAGTGGATCATAAAACTAATCGTAATAATTACTCGATGTAAAATTCAGCATTTTTATATGCTGAAACAGTATTGTATTCATATTTTATAAATCCATTTTCTATTTAGAAAATATCAACATAATGCGGTTTGAGCATAGCTGAATTTTAGCACGGATACAACGACTGATTTTATGACTTTTATACAAACAAGGACAGAAGAGAAGTAATCTAATTGCAAACCCGCGCATGTTTACATAATGATTTGACGCATAATAAATACTACTTTGAATAAATTTAAATATTGTTTGGATTTTAGTGTGTGGCATATGAATCTTAGAGAGCTTATTGAATCCACAAGAAAATGACCCGAGGCATTACAAATTTTCCTTTTGATGAAAAGCGTTGTGACGTTCTGTTAATTAATGAACCGTAACTGTTTTATTTTGAATTTCTTTCTGACTTCTGTTTACGTGAAGCATCATCGACTTTATCGGGTACTCTTACTCCTAGTACTAGCCTTGTATGTAGCCGAGTTCACATTGAACTTACATTGAGAGACGCTGTTGCAACTACAATACATTGCATTTAAACCGCGTTTTTTGTTGCATGATCTTCCATTCGTTTCGTGGATTACATAATAGTATTTGATAAACGCCACCCTGCTTCTTCAGCTGGTCTACATTTGTTAATAAAGCGTAGGAGTTGCTGTTCTTGGAACCGAGGTCACAAGATCATAATCCAAATTGGTGTGACACGCGTTCAGAAATCTCATTACTGCATGTAATTGATGAAGCATTGTTCTTTTAGTCAAGGAGCGAGCTTTATTTTGAGCGTGGGAAAAGTTATTATTTTGCATGAAAAATATAGATTCAAATTGAGATTATGTAAAAAAAATTATATCACAACATTGCAATGCATGTTCTTCATTACTCTACCAAAAAATAATGTGTAAACTCACGCTACAATTGCTTTAGTCGCAAAATAATCCAAAAGTCATAAGTCACCTCAACCTTACAACGTCTATGAGCAGTTCTAAAATTCACATAGGTTTAATTTTCGGATATGCTCAGCGTGAATAATTTTACAAAGTGAATCCCAAAGTTTGTACCTTAAAAAATAACAGAGATATCACTCCTAAAGCATAAGAAGAATCGACAGCCCCCCCAAACTGAGCAAGACTCCAGAGAGCCCAACCTCGTAAGGGTTAATTTACAAATAAATTCTAACTTGAATAGCGGTTAAATATTTTTGCATGAGATTTTCGTTTTACTGTAATTATTTACGAAAGTAATGTAATATGTTATAAAACATTCAAAGATAGATAGCAGATGAATTGAGTTGGGTCAGATTATAATTTGTAAAGAAAACTTTATTTACAGATTAGCATATTTCATTATCAACAGCAATCAATCTATAATAAAATGCAGAGCGGTCGCACATCGAAGGCTCACGCTATGACAAACGTTGCGAAAACGCATCGTTCAGCGCATCTGTGATGACAAACGTTGCGAAAAACCAACATAAATTGCCATGCATTTTGAACACGAAAGCACTTCTACTTAGAATACAGCTAGATTTTATATAAGTGAACCAAGCAATACCTAATACATTAAATTAAGACACACACTAAAAAAAAATGTAAATTCGTCATATAAAAATCGTCAGACTAATAAAATAATGGCGTAACTCACTTTTTGACGAAATTGAGATATTAGTGTTTTGTAGGTCCCTAAAATGTAGCGCATCTGCCACATAATTTTCTAAGACCTACGTTAACGAGAAAGTGTTTTTTTCGTAAAAATGTCAAATGGCCTAACTCAAACGCATGACTTAGGCCATTTTACAAATCTTTTTAATCGTTTGCTGGAAATAAAGCTTTCCTCCAACAGAGCAGATGTTCAGCAAACGACGATCTAAATTGTTCATAAGTAGAGCTCCCACTTCATCACAAGCCTAGACGATTAATTTAGCACAAAATAATTACGTTTTTTGCTGTTCTATGTATCGTAATCTTGGCCATTTCCAAGTAACTAGCCTACTAAAATCAATTTGTTTTCTTTCTGTTCCTTTGAGAAGCTTCATTTTCCTAGCACTCGTCGTCGTGTGTGAGCTTTTGGGGCCGAGGGTCCATGCTTTTACTACCCCAGATTCACGATGTTCCCGGACTACACTGAAAGGCTACTAGAGAGCAGCCAGGCTTTGGTTTCATCATCTATGACACGCAGACCTTTCTCTCCGTTAGGTGGCTTGAGGATAGAACAGTCATTGGTGATGTGGTCTGCGGTCTGTACCTCGGCACCACATTTACAGGAGGAGGAAGAGACCATTCCCCATTGGTGCATGGTTGAGCGGAAAAGCCTGACGCCCGTACGGAGACGGTTAAGGCGCACCCATGCTTGTCTTGGTAGTATCAGACTGATAGGGCGACTTATCACATCACACTGTGATACAGGGCAGATCTTCTCAATGCACCGTTTCTCGGAGTCTTCTTGCACCCATGGCAGGTTTTTGTAGAAAGCCATTGTTGGGCACTTTAATTCTCAACTTAATATCACACTTAGCAACTTTATAAGCTCGTTGCTGGTTCTTCGCCATCATTTTTGAGTTTCACTGATGGGAGAAGGAGAACATAGGAAAACATAGACTTCAACACGTATGAATTGACGTTTATGTGTAGGTAAATGTGCTAAAATGGGAAAAGAGGAATATCACTTTATGGCGAAATTTCTCAATGACCTGCCTACTGTAGATTCTCATTATTGTAGAAAGGTCACAACATACAGAAAGAAAAAATTCTTGCACCCTTGAACTACCATAATCCAACTTCATCGGCAATACATAGAGCTTGCTGAATCATCAGGAACACGATCATTGAGCACAGCCTATTTTAGTGAAGTAAATCATGATGAGAATTCTCCGTCTTTATCGTCGGCTCCAGCTCGTGTCCGAGCACTGGTTTGTCGTCAAATTGAATTTGGCTGTGGATGGTAATGTCGTGTGTGGCTTTGGAGGCCCAGTCTATGATGGAAGACGTGGCAAAAGACAATGGGAGAGGATCATCATAGATCCGCCGCCAATGTGTGAAACCGGGCTGGAGGCTTCCAACTCTACCAAGCTTGCCCCCGTTACCCGTGATCATCGCCATTGGGCTTTGTTTGGTCCTGGTCTAAATTGAGACAAAGGCCATTCGCTTGTATGGTTGTTTAAGGGGACTACGCGAGGGCTACACACACACTCTTGGCCAGATCCATGTCCACTGCGGTCCAATAAAATCGAAACGTGGAGCTTCGGGGGAACTGGTTGCAACGGGATGACGGGTGCTCTGTTCATACCAAGTAAGGATCAGTGCGACGTGTGTGTTTCATTCAAACACAGTAATATTACCAAGGAACAGTACGATGACCATATCAAGTTGAAGAATGAAGCTTGAGATGAAAAGATGATAGACAAAGAGTCCGCTAGCGCAGTTAAATCCGTATGAACAATGGATTCACAGGCTGTACTTCTGTGTCCCAAAACTAAGGCAAGCACTATGTACTGTAAAACCAAGCTGCAGATGGGCCTACACAATTTTACACTATTCAATCTTGAATCAAAAGGTGCTTATTGCTCTATTTGGAATGAAATCGCTTTCTTGCAGTTTAATCATTTCAAACGGGTAATTTCTGGAAGCCCCGGTCTGGAGGAGATAGTTATTTGGAGTGATGGGTGTGGATATCAAAATAGAAACTCTAATGTCTCTAGTGCCTACTGTGCCCTTGCATGGAAGCATGACATCACTTACTCAGAAGTAGGCTACCTCGTAGCTGGTCACACTCAAACGGAGTGCGATAGCATGCACATTGCACATAGTACTATCAAGCGAAAATTGGTAAACAACATTTTTATGACGAGAGCTTACAAAATTATCATCCAGAATGCCAGGATCAGACCGCATCCCAACAATGTACAGAGAATACAACACAGTGATTTTATGAAAATCGATGGATGATGCTTGTTGAGGATCAGGCCTGGAAAGAAAGCTGGAGATCTCACGGTTCATGATCTTAGAGGCCTGAATCATGAAAGCAGTGGAAAGGAATTGTACAAGGTCTCATTATGTGAGGCTGCACAGTGAGAGGATCTGCCACAGCGGTCACAAACAAATTCAAGCGACACTACAGTACATGGATTCCTATTTTTTTAAACCATCTTCCAATCAAATTAAGGAAATACAATGACCTCCAATCTATGAAACATGTTATGCCAACAGGGTGCCACTCCCTTTTTGATAATTTGCCTCATCACTGATAATTTATTCAGCTTGTCTTGGCTACTCTGAACTGTTTTTAGGCAAAATATGCAGTCTAGCATGAAATATAACTCCTATCGTTAGGTTGGAGTTGCTATTAGGGATTTTCCTGTTAATTCCAGTGGTATTATTACTGTTATTATGTTGCCGTTAAAAAACTCATATTGATAAAGTCAAAATATCAAATGGCCTAAGTCATGTCTGTGCATTCAGAAAATGACCTAGTCATCCCAGCACATTATGGGATGCAAAATGAAGCAAATCAAAGTATACATGCTCATTGTACTTGTGTCGACATGCTATTTTCGTTTAACTGCACAATTAATATGATAAAAACAACCGTGTAGACAGTTTTTTTCGATTATCTCAAACCAAGAAAAAATGAGTTACGCCATTATTTTATTAGTCTGACGAAATGCAACTTAATTAATATTTCTTGCAGCCATCGTATTCCAAAAATTTGTCCGGAAGAGTCATTCAGTCATTCAAAGAGTCATTCAAAGTTTTAAAAATCTATTTTCTTATCTGTTTTTTACATTAAGAAATTAGTTCAAGTAAATTCCTGGTTGCATGAACTAACTGACTGTTCAATACGATATTATTAATGGCAGATTTGTTTCTTTGCTTATATATAGGCTACATTTACTATGACTTATAACATAGTACTGTATATATTGAATTAAAACTTACTTGATTTACAGATATGCATAAGGTTTTTCTTATTTTTTGAAATATTGGTTGGCTCATACTTTCAAGTTCTAATACATTATGCTAAAATTTACAGTCAATACGTAACTGCTGGCAAACAAACTGATTGTGACTCTACAAACACTTTCACAATCTCATTGTGTGCAAAGCTAGAAATACTTATACAATGTACAACACTAAGCCTTGACTCAACTCCGAACCTTGCCCATTTGCATTACCTGTATCCAAAACCTTTAGTAAAGTATACTACATTATAGTACTACAACTACAATACCGTTTTTACTAACAGTTGCAAACTGGCAGATACTGTAAAGCATTGGAAAAAACAGCACAAGGCATTGTAAAATCTATTAAAAAAGAGTTGATTAAAGCCTAACTTTTATTGATGAGATTGCTAACCTGATGAAATTGTTATACCGACCATTCTGGCTGTAACTTGTTTACGTATTTTAATGCTTATTTCCGGTTTGAAATTTTCATTTAGTAGGCCTTTAAGGTGCATGAGTATCATGACTACAATCAGATGATTTGAATCTTGCTTTCTGATTGGTTAACAAACTTCATCTGCTGCAGCGACCTGCAGATTACAAGTAGGTCTCTTGTTTTGATTCGTATACGTTCCACAGCATGTGACGACTCTGAGAATACACGTCTGCTCTGAGAATACACGACTCTCACTCTGAGAATACTCGACTCTGAGAATGCACGTGGTTGTTTCCTTGGATTGTCCTGCTGTTGAATCGACAATAAATGCAATTGATGAAACGATACAACGTGTTATAAAGCAATTGTATAGTTCATCAAACCATAGCCTTGTAGGCATATCTCTCTGTAGGCGGGTCAATATATGAAAAATATAGGGGCAACCCAAAAAAAGTTTATACAAAAAGTTTTTTTGTTCCAAGTGTATGATTAGGTTGTACTATACCCCAGAAAGAAAGTCTACAAAAATCCGACCCCGGGAAAGTAGTTAATTAACATAACTATTACGTCATGTACATCCTTTAGTTAACACGTAGTATTGCATCTTTGTATGACCTAGAGTTACCTTTGTTGAAACCTCGCTTTACTTTTTGTCTCCCACGCATTTGTTCAATTTAAGTACGCGCTGATTAATTATTACTTCTGTTCTTTCTTTTTGATAACCGCTATGTATGAGCTGCTATCCAATCTGTCTTCTTCCTAACTTTCGACTCAAGTTCCACATGTATTGAGTGAAGATTGATGGTATATTGTTAACAAGAGACGGGTTCAATTGTGATGTGGAATAGTCACTTTACACTCTTAATTACGTCCGTCCGTTAGATTCACACATCGTAAAAGAAAGACGAAGCACGTTTGGAAAACACAAGTTAAAAAATTAGAGAAAGAATGACGAGAAATTGTCGCTCAAGCGTGACAGTGCATCGCAATGATGACGTCACGATTGCGCGACAATCCATGTCACAATACGGAGACAGATAACTTGGCCATAATTTCGTGAACAACTTCACTTTCGTTGAAAGAAGCTACTTCTGTTAAAAAACTGTCTGTTATTCTTTGGTTGAAGGGTCAGCCATTTTTTACATATTATACAAGTAAACGGAAGGACAAAGTGAAAACTTTACGTGATTCATGTTGCATCAAAGTTTCCCAAGATAGATCCATCGATCCCGCCCTACTTTTCCAGAGACTTTTGGTCATATCGAATGCAGGTGACATTTCTCTAGAGACAGGGCCTATGAGAGGGGTACGAAGGGTACGGCGTACCCTTGAGGGCCCAAGCTTGTTGGGGGGCCCGAAATTGTGATTTTTTAGTTTACGCGCAAAAATGTTTGGTTAAACCCATCCTAAACAACTGAATTCAAGCATAAAAGTTGTCATTCTTTAGTCCTCTGGGGCCCGTAATGTAGCAAAAGGGTCCGGAAAGATAATTGAGTGCATTGCGCTCAAATCAGGGTCCCAAAGTGGCGATTTAATGCTTTACGTGCAATAATGTTCTGTTAAAAGCACCCTAAATTATATCATAAAAGTTGGTTATTCTCCTGTCCAGAGGGGGGGGGGGGGGGGGGCATTGGTCAGATGTTTATTTTGATTATATTTTAACAAGATGTTATGTTTGAGCCTTGGTAGAGAGCTTGGCTTGTTGTACCAGATACATATAACACTTAGTAAGTTTAACGGATTTAACATTTTTTATTAAACACACAAAAACAAGAAAAAACTACTAAATCCAACGTTTTCGACACCACATTGTGTCCTCATCAGGAATAATTACAGGTTACATCTAAGAGAAATAAATAATTGAATTTAAAAATCTTACATTAAATCTGTAGCCTACAAGCTACACCTCTCTACAACCCAATCAACAACTGATTCACGAATTCAATGCAGGATGCACAAATTGTTGAGGGACAGCTTACATGATATGCACAACACAAAACACTAAATAACTATTATAATAGTTTTATTGCAACCTGATACTATTATTTCGCACAGATGTACAATCCTGCAATAAAATGTTGGATGGTGTGCAATATGCCTAAGTAAACATCATGCGTTTTGCCCAAGACTAAGGGGGCCAGGAATGAGAGGGGGGCCCGGAATGATTCTTCGTACCCCTAGTGAAAACTTCTCTCAGAGGCCCTGTCTAGAGGAGGTTCTAGAATACGAATTGAGCCCATTCCCACCTGCCCTGTTTGAGACAAGCAACATTATGAGAAAGCCAGAGAAAACACAGCTTGCTAAAGCAATCGATGAGTACGCAAGCAGCCTATCTGATGAGGCTGTTACCAACGAAGCACCACAGAGCGAGAAGTATGTCCTTGATGGTGGTTCCCTCATGCATCGCGTGCAATGGACGAAGGGAAGCACATACGGCGCCATTGCGGATAGCTATGTCGACTTTACCCTACGCAATTGCGGGATGGCGACAGTCGTCCAAAAGTGAGCTTCACTCCAGCAACAGTCTTCACTGGAAACAAGGAGGAATTCCTATCACCTGCAGGGCTGCAATAACTAAGGGCTGATCAATATGATAAGCAACAAACTGCGAGTGAAAGGCCCACAGTTATAAACGCTGAAGGAGATGCCGACTATGATATTGTTCAGGCAGCTATTGCACCTTCTTAATACCACACTACAACCCTGGTTAGAGAAGACACAGATCTCTTGATCCTTCTCCTCTATCATATGGACAGTCGGAAGAAGACAATGTATTTTTGTTCGAACAAGAGGTCTAAAGATTAGAGGGTGTACAATATTAATACCCTAAAGGAATGTCTCGGACAACAGCTATGTTCTCAGTTACTCTTCCTCCATGCGTTTACAGGATGCGATACCACATCACGAATCTTCGGAATAGGAAAGAGAACACTCTTTCAGAAAGCCACCAAAAGCGACAAAGAGCTAGAATCCTTGGCACTTGCATTTACAAAACCTGGCCAGAGGGTGGATGCAATTGAAGAGTATGGCAAACAGTCAATGGTTCTACTCTATGCTGGAAAGCAAATCGAAAGCATCTTAAGCATGCTGGATGCTAGCAAAGATGCTGGAAAGCATCTTTGCGACATTCTGTGTTGAAAAAGAAAGTAGTTTCAGTGTCATCCTTCGTTGCGCCAGCCCGATTCCCACCAACTGCATCTTCTACAATATTCCATTTCCTGTGTGCTTACTATCAAATAATGATATGGTTAGGACTAGAAAGCAATTTGGACCCTACTGGCTGGGGTTGGAAGATTGAGGACAAACAATTCGCACCAGTAATGACACTGAAAAACCCTGCACCGGACAATCTGTTAAAGATTGTGCATTGTAATTGCACGATCGCTTGCACAACACGGCGATGTACATGTAGGAGGTACGGATTTCTGTGTACCTCTGCTTGTGGACAATGCCAACTTGTGTACTGTGAAAACCCAAACAATGTGCTTCCATTGGATCAAGACGACACAGACAGTACCAATGATAATTGTGACGACTACTAGTATGTAACAATCATAACTTGAAAAATAGTACTTCATCTCTGACATTCTCTGACGTTTAGTGCATATACTCTTCCATCATAGGCGTCGATTCCCGGCAGGCAGTGGGGCGCACCCCCCAGTAGAAATTGTTTGAGGGGGCAGCCACCCTGCTTTTCTGTTCTTTTTTGTAGCTTTGACAGTGTAATTTTATGGAACTGTTCAAATTTGGCTACATATTTCACACTTTTTATCATCTTGCCCCTCAGATTTTTTCTTAAATGTTAAAAAATCGACGCCTATGTCTTCCATGACATCATAATGACATCACAGACGGTTTCTGATATGTTCATTTGGTGCATAGATACCATGTTTATATGTGTTTAATACATTTATAGTGTGTTAACCCTATTCGGACTAAGCTATTTTTGTGAGGTAATGGCCTGACGTGTGGACTTATTCCATCCACACTTTCATTTGCTAATAATTTTTGATATAAAAACGTTACGAGGTTGCTTTTTTCGCAAAGTTAAAGCAAAATTATTGACAAACTGGTTAAAATTTTAAGTGGACACACATACTCTACCAGTTATTTGCTATTGCTTTTTTGCTAAAAGTAGTCATTTTTTTTTAATTTTTCTGATGTCTCCGTCATAATCTCCTGAAATCGTTAATATCTTCGTAAAAGGCACACGGTCCAGTCATGCATGTAATACGAAATGGTCAGTAGTCATGTAGGTCACGCAGTAAATCTTGGAAGGCACAAAACAATACAAATGTTTGCTAACTTGCTTGTACAAGATGATAAAGTTTTTCAGATGACCTGGCAATTTTAGGAGTAGGGTGTCAAAAACTGCTGATAACTAAAAAACTATACCACATAAAAATGTCATTTTATTACAAAAACAAAGATGAATAATTTTTAGGAAAAGTCATAAAACTTCAGCTAATTTGAGCCAGTAACTTTTATGTAATCGATGAAAGTTTTAGGTATGGACGGAACCCGTCCACCCGTTAGTCCAAATAGGGTTAATTGAACTAAAAAAAAATTTGGCGTACATTGAAAAATTTGGGGGGTCACCATTTTCAAATTATGTAAATTGACCACTTTCCCGGGGTCAGATTTTGTAAACTTTTATTTTGGGGTATAGTACAACCTAATCATACACTTAGAACTAAAAAACTTTTTGTATAAACTTTTTTTGGGGTCAAACCTTATATTGACCCGCCTACTGGTGCTGTCTGTTGTTTATAACAGTGGTTCTTATCCAAGGGGTAGCCTATACGCTCCTCTTGGTGAACGGCAATAGGCAGCACCTTGACTGGTTAACCGCAAGATTGTTCGGTGCTGCCAGATCTTTCTATTGCGATATTTTGATTTGTATGTAATTGTGTTTCTTTTTCTCGACTCGTATTAGGAAGAAAAATAAACAAAAATCTCTCTCTCTCTGAACGTCAACCACTTTTCATGGAGGGCACGAGCTTTTCAACGATATTAGATCTTTTTACAATAATTTTAATGTCGTAAACTGATTTGTTTGCCATTTGCATGTTTCTAAAACTGAGCTTCACTGGAAGGACTATGTGCAGACGGAGCTTTTGTTGTCTTTGTTTTGCAATCTGGTTTCATTGTACGGGTACGTCAAAGCAAAAAGAATAAGAACTTTGATGCGTTAACACTCATTGTGTTACTTATCGAAGAGCCTTAGCTCCCAATAAAGCAATAATGGGTGTCTTGAACGGACTTAAATATCAAGATGGTCAACTACTGTATGCAAAAGCAAAGTGCTTCATGAAAATCTGGAGCTCTTAGGGCGGAATTCAGAAACCAGACTTAAGGCGGCTTAAGTCTCTCTGGACAAAAGTCTGCGTTAAGCGTCGATTTTGCTATTCAGAAAGCAGACTTACGCTTTAGCAAGGCTTATACTCGGCTTAAAAGCCGAAAGATATAAGCCACCTGCGGAGGTGGTTTAAGCCTCTGTTGAAGGAAAAAGTGTTTGGCTAATACTGGAGGTATTGAAAGTAGGAGGTTTGTTACAGCATTTTTTTTAAAAATAGACCGTCTGGTGCAAAGGCCACGAGACGTTTTTGATAGTTTTTAATGTGAAGCAGGTGTGCCTGTTATCTTAGCTTGGTTGCAGGCAGTTTCGGTCTGACAGTTGGCTTGATTGTTGAATAACTAGACTTCTTTCAGACGCTGACAATAGTAGATTACTAGTGTTATTGCTGGTGGTGTAAATTTTGAAATGCCTATTTTGTGTTGTTGAATAACCAGACGCTGACACGCAGTTTAGTAATACTGCTTGTAACATCACTGTTGCAAACATACAATTGTGATTGGTCATACTTTTTCCTTTGTCTGCAATGCCAGGAAAAGACAAGTCTATTAACTATCTTACATTTGACAGTTTTCAGACCAAAGGGAGTCTATGCGCCCGCCCTTTTAGTCATAAACTGGCAACAGTATTCCTACAATAATTGTACTATTTTTAACTTTCAAGGCATCAAAAATAACCTGAGTTATCTGATTCTTTCAAATTGATGAATTATTGCAAACGAAAACCATGTGCGTATTGGCATAACGTTGTCGTAACGTTGTTTCAGTGCTTAATGAGTATTACTTGCTTGTGAAGGAAATTTTTGTGCCAGATCTGTTGCGTCATGGATTACTTGGCATCTACGTTAACGAACGACTTACTGATGCAACTACAACGTTTCTATTTAAACGTCACAAAAAACGACCTTTTTCTAGTTGTAGGTTTAAATAGCACAACATTGCATTATTTTTTGATTTAGCATGAATATAGCTCAGCTATGCGCAAACACTTCTTCGCGTAGTTAACTATCGCTAAGATATGAACTACTGCTTTAAATTTAATGAGCAACTTGATGAGCGAGTTTACTGCGCTTTTAGATAAACATAGTTTATACAAATTCCCCTAACCCTTTAATGTAAATTGCATTATCAATTTTCTTATTTCAATAAAAATACCAAGAGGATTTAATTACAACGATTCTGAACGCCAACTGCTTATTGACCTCATCAAAGACTTTCCAGTGGTGGAAAATAAATGAAAAAATGATAAACAAGCCTTTCCAAAATAATCAAACGAGGAATGATTTAACTAAAGTTTTTAACGCGAACAGCTCTACTGAAAGGACCACCCAGAGAGCAAAACCCGTTATATTTACATTGATTCAACGTCTGCATGCGTTGAATCAATGGTAAAATGACGAATCTTGCTATCTGGGCACAGATCAGCTGAAAAAGTTAGGGTTAGTTAGTCCATCTGATACATGGCGTTATTGACACAGGTTTTGGTTTGATACTTTGGTCACAGTATATTATTGCATATAATTATATTTTCGTTTTCTCACAAATTTGCAAACCATTGCTTTTAGGCAACTCTTCGATGAAGAGTATGCAAATATTCACATTGAAAGGCCTGTTCTCGATCATGCAGATCCTTTTAATCAACTTAACGACAAGCAGTTTTGTCAACGTTTTCGTCTTAGCAAAACTGCAACTATGGAACTCTTTGAATTGTTTAAAAATGACGAAACGTTGACAGCCCGATCGCATGCAATACCGCCCATACTGCAGCTATTGATAAGCCTTCGATTTTTTGCAACTGGCCATTTCCAGAGAAGCGATGGCGAATTGGCCGGGGTTAGTCAAAGTTCTGTTTGCAGAATTGTAGCGCGTATTTCTCGGTGCATACCCATTGTCACCCAATAGGATTCCATCAATTTCTCCATTCTCAAATTTATCTCGAATGATGCTGTTGTCAAAAATCCGCGCATCATGTGTCAATCCTGGCCATGATTGTGCAAGCAAAGTCAAAACTTTCCTATTTAGGCATCAAAAATAACTTGAGTAACCTGATTCTTTCAAATTTATGAATTATTGTAAACGAAAGCCATGTGCATATTGGCATAACGTTGTTTTACGTTGTTTCATTGTTAAATGAGTATTCCTTGCTTGTGAACGAACTTTTTGTGCTAGATCTGTTGCGTCATGGATTACTTGGCATCTACGTTAACGAACGACTTACTGATGCAGCTATAACGTATTTCAACATCATAAAAAAGTGCTTTTTTCTAGTTGTTAGTTTAAAGCACAACATTGCCTTATTTGGTGGTTCAGCATGAATGTAGCTCAGCTTTACAGCCTTCAGTTTCACGCTTCATTACCTCAACCAAAGAGTTGCTATAGCAATTTCTCTTTCGCGCAAAAACAAAGAGACTTAATACGGTCTTATATAAGTCGCGCGTAAGTCGAGTTTCTGCATCGCAAATAAGCTTCTCGTATAAGCCTGGCCTATATAAGTCTGGCTTACGCATAACACTGACTTATTTTGAGACGCAAATCTGAATTCCGCCCTTACAGTCTGTTGTTTTTTCAACCTGTGTAAGGAGATGCAGTCTAATTGTAAACAATGTAGTGATGCATTTTTCACAGGTATGATTGATGGCTGTCCATGAAATACAAGCTAATTAGAAGTTTCTTATTCAAACTATACACCTGTAAAAGCCGATTTAACAAGAAAATCTAGAGAACTTCAGTGGCCTAAGTTTTTTCGCTTGTTCTTCAGGTCACTTTCGATAATTATGAAAGCCAATCCTGAGAGATGGTAAGTTTTGTAGTGAACTAATGTACTATATGATGATTTGACTCCATAATTGTAGTTGTACGATTCATTTGGTGATAAACAATCAAGAACATTACTTAGGTAACAAATTGGAATTTTTTTTTAGTTTTACATCAGGGTTGTTGAAGATTTAAGAAAAAATTTTCACTTTTCTAACATTTGTGGGTCACTTGTTCATAAAATTGTAATGATCTTAACTTCCGAGGACAAACATTCAATCTCTAGACAAGTAGGCTAACATAATCACGCTCCAATGACACAATTTTCAGCGTTGAAGCAAATATCAAAGGAATACCATGCCATTATTTACTAAATTTCATATCTCTCTCTCTTTAGGTATCATAGCTGATATGGGAAGGTATGGACCCATGACCATACCTCACCCATGAACCACCCCCTTCCAAATTCGATTAAAACCTTATAGTAGATTTTTTATCAACTAAATAAGTTGCATTTAGTTCAATAGTACTTCTTGGAAAGTATTAGATTGAATCTTTTAAAATTTTGCAAGTTAGAGGGCGGGTGTGATTTTGAGGTGTTTCAGCAAAATTTCTCATTTGCGTTTGGAGCTTTACAGAAACTTAAATACAGCTAGCATCGAGATATAAAATTCAGAAATTGTAATGGGCTATATAGTGCAGGATTTAGTACAGTTCATTTAGATTTTACTTCATTCTAATTAAGTAAAGCTAAGATGGAACTTTGTCACCAACAGTTCTGACCGATGATCCACCAAAAGTGTTGTCCCTTGAACCACATAGTTCATGGGTTAGCACAATGCCTAATTGAGGGACAATAAACATGTTTCAGTTTTTTATTTTAGAAATTATTGTGTATTGTAAGTGGAGTGTAAAGTATTATAAAATGACTAGCAAAGCTGGTGATGCCTCATCAATTGTTTTTGTCCTCTCCCCACCACTTGCAGGAACGACAAAACAAACAGTTGACATTAAAAAGTGTTGAACCGACTTTTCGCAGTTTAATATTGCTTAATCTATTTCTGCAAACTGTTAGCAGTGTGCGCATTTGACAGTGTATTTATTGTATCATAAAAGTTTGCTCTAAACATCTTTAAGGTCAAACTTATCAGAGTGGTTCAAGGATCCATACCCGGTAGTTCAAGGGTCCAAACGCGTTTGCACCCTTGAACCACTCTGATCACCGTCAATGTTGTCAAATATTTTTGTTGTTTCTATAATTATACGTGGTTGAATTTTTTACACAATATACTGAAGTGATCACACTATGTTGTGTTGAAGTTTCGTCATCATAGAGTGATTAGTTAACCCTTTGCTTTTCAACCTTTTTTTGGAAGTTAACTGCTCAAGGGAGGGCCGTTTTTGGATCAAATTCAATCAGTTGTTACGTGTTATCCGCTGGTGCTATTTCAACAGAAGTTGCACTGGTATGAAAAAAAAATCATTTGTCTATAAGTTTGAAAAATCATTATTTCAAAATTTTATATGTTAAACTTGATATTTCAATTTTTGCAAAGGTACCCAAAAACAACAATTTTGATTTGTCTTGCCGCTGCTTAATTACCATGCTAAGCCGATTTCATGCAAAGTTCTGAATAACAAAGAGCTCGATCAACCGCACGAAGTGTGTGTGCGGTGTGCCTTGCATTGATAAAGATTTACGACTTGCGAGCAAATCTTATTGTAAGCTACTCATTGATTCTAAAATAGTTACAATCAGAGTAATATTGTTACACGAATTTGGAAAAAAAACAAACTGCGTTTGTTCTTTTACATTTTTGTCCTAAACTAATGCTTTCCAAAACTCATGGCTAGCTTCTAGTTTTAGGGAACCAAACTTCTCATAAGTAACACCTTAGCCTGCTTGAATAGCTGTTTACATATTCGTTTGTGTATTTTAAGTCTACAATTGAGTTTGTGGTATGAATATTTTTAGTAGAGAGAAGACAATTGAACAAGTTGTTGAAATTATCTGAAATTTCTAAGTTCAAATTAGGTGCTTTTGAAATTGTGGATTTGTGTCAAGTCGCATCACAAATATCATGCAGGCTACATCATAAGTCATTTCGCTTACGGTTGTTTATAAACATGACTCATAAATTATATCCACAAAAAATACAGCATTTACATCAACAAAGCTAAGTTTGAAGATTGTGTCAATCAATTTGAAAATACATTTTTAGTCCGCCAGCGTCGAAACAATGCAACAGCGAATTGAGGAACATGCGTAAACAAAAGAAATGTGAAATAACCCACAGTCAGCAAATCTACATAAATTTAACGTTTACAAATGTTGAATCAATGTAAAAGGACTGGATTGCTGAGTGACTGGGTCCTTATTGTTTGAAGCACAAAAAATACGCCTAAAGCCGACAACATCAGCAAGGCAGCGAATATGTTTCTGGCCAAAAAAAAAATTAACTTTTGACTTCAAAGATAAAAATGATTATAACGAAGCTTCAAAGTTTGTCGTAATAAATATTGCAGAGATACAATAAACATAATCATTTTTTGCCAGATTGTGAGAAGACTTCCTAGATTCTTTCTAAACATTTGCATGATTGCAAATTATTTTCTATAACTTTATACTTCCAAAAAATGGCTTCTTTGTTGAAACAACGTGGCTACAATTCTATAAAAAATTCATAGGCCTACTACATTGAAGTAATGAAATGTTTTATAGTGATTTAGCTGATGACGTTTTACAACATCCGAGAAGTAAAAAATAATAATGATGAATTATTTTACAAAACCGTGGTTTGCAAGCGCTTCACAAAAATTGTTGGGGAAAATTTACTATTAGACGTAAAACGTTTGTAAAAGAAAATTGTCGGTTTACGTATTAATAATGTTTATTGCGCTGATATCGAATTATGAACTGCCTGTATTGTCTACCTTTGTAGTTACCGGCCAGCTTAGAGCAGCATGCAAACTACGCGTTTATGGTATTTGCATCGTGTTATGATTCTCGAAAATTTCCCACAAAGTCTTTATTTTTATCGTGATATTTTTGTGCTTTTTCTGTCCTAAACTTGAAGTCATTGTGCAACACAATCTACATCTGTTTTTAGACTCAGTTGCAAGAATACTTGTTTAGTCTTCATTGAAAATCTTTTGTGTGGTGCATCATTTCAAGTAGTGTCTTCCCCTAAACTGTTACACAAACCGCCCAGAACCAGGTTGATTATGTATCTTACAGCCGTTGAGAACCCGTTGTTGTATGTGTGGAATTATTAGATGTCTGACTAAATTCCTGCCAAAGTCGAGCAAATTCTGCTTTCGGGTCCTTGCCGTTATTTACTGTATTTTTGTTGATAAGTTTAGGCAGCATTTTTCCAAGATAAATGAAGACATCGGTATTGTTCGTCACATTGGCGTAACGTATTCAGATGTTGAATCAATGATCAAGAAAGCTGATTCGTTGTTTGTCTCATGTGACGCCTAGCTTTATGCCTCGTCATGTAGATAAGGCATTATCATCTTTATTTTTCGCTCTTTGGAACAACACACAGTGCACTGTGAAACAAAAATGCAAGACATAACAGCAAGTAGGCAACATAAAGCAAGGAAGGGACATGTAGCCATCGAGTTAGCTGCTACGTGTAGCCTAAATGGAGCCTATCTCATAATCTTGAGTGTATCTCACAATTACTGTTTGCGAAAACGCTATTTCTCCGGCTTCTCCCAAAAGCATTTGCAGTGATACATTTCCTCAATTGCAAGTTTTGCCAATGAGAGCATTTCCATAGAACGTTTATTTCGAAACCAGGTTTTTCGTGTCTTTACCCAAGGGAAGATTTGTTATTGTAACGTTTTTTATTCGTCAATGAATATTATCTGCTTGAACCAACTGTTTTGAATAGTTTGTGGCCTACATAGCCTACTATTTTGATCATTGATTGCTATTGTTCGTAGAGCTGATAACGCAAAAAAACGCTTGCTATTATTGTTTCTAATTAACAGCTTTGTGATCACTGGCTTTTCTTTTGTGGCATAAGAAATAACGCGCTTTGTATTATTGAGGTCAAACCAAACAAATGAAAACAAGAGGATGTTTCGCTCTGCTCGCGCATATCGATGCATGAAGCAATTATGAGCTTATGGCTTGTCATCGCAATGTAATCCATTTCACGCTTTGCTGGAAGTTAGCTAGAAATAGCAAAAATTCACCAAAATCTTGAATTTACAAGAAAACTACACAACTTTTAGCCTCAAATTTAATATCATCAGATCCGCCTGGCAATTTTAGGAAAAGTCAAGAAAAACCACGTGCATGGCGTTACTGTGCTTCAAGTAATCAAAGGAAATATGAGGGGGGGGCCAAATCTGGCCACCCTTTGAGGAACAAAGTGTTAACCAACTATAGCTTTTAATGTGAAAAAGTGGCTCATCAGTCCATACCTTCCCCTACAGCCCTCGATGTACAATGATGTTCCAGTTTGTTCGATCTCGTGCTTCTTGCCAAATTTTAGTAGGGATTTTGATAAGTGGTTGAAAATTGTGCAAAAATGTGAATCTTTGTGCTCCTCTTGACCGTTTTCCTAGAATTTTTCCACTTAAAGATAAATATTCAAGTTCGCCTTTCCTTATAATGTGACCCCAAAACTTCAGCTGCCGCATTTCTAAAGATCTCATTATCTGCTGCTCCTGGCCCATCTGTTGAAGAACTGCTCTGTTGGTTCGAAAAGCTGTCCATGGAATTTTAAGAATTCTTCGGTAAAACCACATTTCTGCAGCTTCAATTTTTTTCGGGTTTTTGCCGTTAATGTCCAGGTTTCAAACCCATACATCAAAATTGACCAAACAAAGCATTTTAACAAACGAATTTTTAAGGTTTTGGAGAGCTTTCGATCTTTAAAGATTTTTTCCATGGTGTTGAAACTTGACTTTGGTAATGCAATGCGTCGTCTAATTTCTTCTTCACATTGGGTGCTTGGATTCAGTATTGAGCCCAAATAATTGAATTTTTGCACCTGTTGAATTTTGTTATCATTGCAGTACACGCAAATTGTTGGTTCAGGAAGACATTTCGAGACGGCCGAGTTTTAGTTTTGTTAATGTTTATTTTTAGTTCATATTTTTCACTGGATGTTTTGAACTGCATCAAGTATAACTTGCAAACCACATTGTGACGTTGCAAGCAAGACTGTGTCATCTGCATATTGAATATTATTTATAAGTTTTCCGTTTATATTAATTCCTTCATCAATTTCTTCCAGTTCTCTAAGGATGAGTTCACTGTACAAATTGAAGAGATCTGGGCTCATGACACAGCCCTGTCGAACACCCCTTGATATTTCCATCCATTCAGTGGTTCTATCGGGAAGCATGACAGCGGCTTGCTGCTTGTAGTATAGATTGTGTATCATACGGAAATCTTTATCATCAATCCCAATTCGTTTTAGTGATGAAAGAAGCTGGAAATGGCGTACTTTATCGAAAGCTTTTTGATAATCTATGAAACACAGATTTACATCTTGTTGGTGCTGAATTGAACGTTCACACAGCATGCAAACTACAAAAATTGCATTTCTGGTTCCTCTGTCAAGCATGAATCCGGTATTGGCAAGAAGATATTTCCGGTAAAATCTTTCTTCGTATTCTTTGGAGGACAATTTTTAAGAGCAGATTTAATGTATGTGACATTAGACTTATCGTTCTGTGATTTCCACACTCAAGTGCGTTTGTTTTTTTCGGGAGGACAATAAAAAGAGATTTCAGCATATCCTTAGGTAATTCACCACTTTCATAAATGGTATTAATGAGATTCCACAACAAGTTTATTCGATCTTCTTTCAAGGCAATCAACATTTCCACCACAATTTCATCTGGGCCTGCTGCCTTGCCGGTTTTTGAATTCTAAAGGCTAAAGATTTTTTCTTTAGCCTTAGCTAATCTAAAGCCCACTGTACTTCTTCCTTTAATATTGGTGGTCCCGTTTCACAATTAAACATATTATTATCAATATCTTCTCTGTCATCTTGAAAAAGGGTAGTAATGTACTCTTCCCAACGTTTCTTCACATCTTTTGGTTCATAGAGAATTTTTCCAACAGAAGATCGAATGCATTTTGATGTTAATACAGGACCGGTGCTGGATATTAAGCGTATTTCATTGAACAGTTCCTTCGGGCTGATGTCTTCAAGCCTTTCAATTTTTTCACACTTTTCTTCTAACCATCGTTCTTTTGCAGATTTGCACTTTTCTTGAATAGATTGATGAATTTTTTTATATTTTTCTCGGTTTGTTTTTGATTGTCTTCTCTCTGACATAAAATTTTTTATTTCTGTCATCCAGTGAGGCTGTTTAGTTCGTCTGGTTTCTTTTGGTATAACTTTATCTGCTGCTGAGAGAATACTTGTTTTGAGATTGTCCCACTGATTATCTACTGTTTCTTTATTTTGGTTCACTGGGAGATTGTCCAGGACAGCATGACAAAAATCTATTCTTATTACAGGATCTTTTAGAGCAGTTAACAAATATTTCGGTTTGCGTTTCGGCTGTTTTAGAGTGTTTAAACAAATTTTGATTGTTGTAATTACAGGGTTATGATCACTTTTTGCATCAGCACCTGGATTGGCTCTTGTATTAGAAATGGAAGACCTATATCTTTCATTTATCATGATTTAGTCAAATTGATTTCTTCATCGGTCACCAGGATTTGTCCAAGTATGTCGACGCCGAGGATGCGCCACAAACCATGTGTTCTTAACAGCAAGCTTTTTTCTTTCACACCAGTCAATGAGCATCTCACCACGATCGTTTTGTGATCCAAGGCCGTGAGGTCCAACAGATTTTCCATGTTTGTTGCAGCCAACTTTAGCATTGAAATCAGAAATCACCCATCACAATATTCACTTCCTGTTATTTACATTCCTTGTACAATTCATCCAGTGAGTCGTAGAAATCACCAATTTCCGAGTCATCTGCATCCGTTGTTGGTGAATGAGCAACAATCAGATTGATATTGAAAGGACTAGCTTTCAGTTTTACGAGAAGAAAACGATCAGATTTAGGCCAACTACCCAATATTGATTTAGAAATTTGTTTGTCAATAGACACAGCAACATTTCTTTGATGTTCAAATCCTCCAGGGTATATAATTGTTTTATCATCCTTCCCAAGTTGACTAGTATTTGTCGAATGTCCATCTTACAGTACTTCGCAAAAACCCAAGCGGTTCATTCTCATTCTATCCATTTCCAGCATAACATTGTCAAGTTTTCCTTGTTGGTAAAGTATTCGTACATTCCATATGGCAATTCTTTGAGTTCGTTGTCGGATTGTTTTTGCATTAATTACAGTTGTTGAATGACGATCGAAGGAGGCCTGCAATTGATGACTCCGATTACCGGGCGAGGGGCTCTGGTTTCTAGAACTCATAGACCCATTTACGCCGTTTCTCGTATTTTTGTTGAACTTTTGCATCATTGTAGACTTGGCCATAGTACTGAAGTAGGTAGGCCAGTTCCTTTCTTCAGCGCCTCTGTGTTTAGTCAGCCGCACTGCTTCCAGCCGCACCACGAAGAGGTACACAGATGACTTGGTGCCAAGAACGGTCACCCAACGGCCACCCAACGGTCACCCAAATTTAATATGCATGTGAATAAAAAGCTATTTATTCACATGCAATAAAAAACATTTCTCTAATTAAAAATGATATATAATTTTCTCGAGTCATTAAACGACAATGTTTAATTGAACCATAGACATGATTCAAGGGATGGTTTATTGTGTATTGTTCAAGAAAATCACCTCTTTACCTAAATGATGATCAATTGCTGTACGATAAAAAACAGTGAATAAATCTTATCAAGGATTAAAGGTAAAATAATTGCCTTTCAGAAAGTTGAAATAAACGTTTACAATACCAGAGACCTTGATAATATCAGCTTGTTAAGTTGCAAGTTCTTAAGGTTAATGTATCTATCTATAAATCTTTACCCAGTTTTCAATATTATCTTTGAAATGACAATCTGAATTAGTTCTTGCAATCAAGCTAGTTACCAAAATGGATGCTGTAATCACAACTCTCAGAGATCAAAATAACTCCTTATAAACAAGAGGAAGCACACTAGCTTTGTAGCACAATTGTATCTGTGCATTTTTTTATTTTTTTTCAACACGTTTCAAAGGAAACGTCGCAAGCGAGGTTATGTCATTTGTTACTTACTAAACAGTTCATTGCTATGTGTAGCGGACGCGGCAGTTAACACGCGCGCTCATATGCAGCCGTTCATGCTGACGGCGACATTCCTGGGCAGAACCGGGGTCAAAACTGGCGAGGAATGACCAGGACCCGATAGTCTTCTTTACTGCCTTATTTATCGACTGGTTTGACAGAATAATACTTGACCACAAGACAGAATTCTTAAGACTGCATTATTTATTAGCTTGGCTTCTACTGTAGCTTCAGAAGAACAGAATCCGCACACATCAAAAATGAAAACACCGAACTACTGACAATCCCACTACCAAAACACTAACATGCTGGCGTACTACATTATGAACTCCATCACAAAGAAATGAGGAAACTTCGTACATCGGGGTAAAAGGAACTTCGTTTACAACTGCATCGTCCAGCGAATAAAATTCTACATATTACCTTTCACAAATTACATTCCAGAAGCCGCAGAAATCAACCAACCAGCTTGATTACAAATGGAATAGTAATAATAATGTTATGGTTTTATTTATTGTCGCTCTACAACAGCTATGGTCTTTTAGCGACAGGGCTCATTTTTAATTTCTATCAGGTTTACGATGTTATCACATTATTACCCGACTCATTCTCACTGCGCTATGCAGGATAGAACACAATCGGTACCGTTTTTAAAGTCTTCGGTTTGACCCGACCTGGAATCGATCTCAGACCTACCAGCACCAGAGCCGAAGGCGAAACCACTCGGCCTCTGAGCTGGTAAATGGAATAGTAGCGAGGGATCATAGTTGCAGTTTCTTAAAAAGAACTCTAGCTTTAATTGGAGAGGCGCAACCACAGGAATTGCCAATTCTACATGCGACCATCTAACGTAATATAACGTGGATTTACGTGTCGATGAAGTACAGTGGGACTGCGATTCAGGCACAATGCAAAAATTGATTAAAAGACTGCATTCCGAGAGCGCGCGGTATTTGTTAATTGGAAAGAAAGGTTCTAGAATGCGACATGACGTCATGGAATTGACGCGCGTTATGTCAGATAAAATGGCTCTCTGGCGCCACAGACAATGTTCTAGAATACGGCTTGACGTCATTGCAGTGACGCGCGTTGCGTCAGAGAAATTAGCTTTCGGGCACCCGTAAGAAGGCAAACGGGGCGAACCGTTTGGCTTCTGATGAAGGTACCTAAAGCAAAAATATGTAAAGCGGAAGAAACGTGCAAGTACAAGCCATAGTATGTATATATATAACAAGGTAATGTCTAAATTAAATCGATAACACGGTATGCACTGAAAACAAGAACGGGGTCAGATCCCCTCCTCACGGTGCGGGCGCTAACAGTCTCTCTGTCCTAGAAGAGCGGCTGGTCGGCTCTGACGGTCGGTTGAAGCAGAGGTCTTGTGCAGCGGACATCCGGCCACGATGATTCCTAAATAGCACAAACAAATGTGGGAGGTTATAATTATAGACAAAGAGAAGCACAATCTAAATGCTACGCAATGACAATCCAATCACTACGGTTATCACAGGTTAATTTTGCGGAAACAGATAATGTCTAAATACAATGCACGAGGCTTACGTTGTGATAATTGACGGAGCATGTCAGAGGGCACAGAGCGTCCTCTCTCTGCGACACGGGGAAGCAAATCGCACAGCGGCCGGACGAAGCAACTGCACGAAATGCCACACCGCGCGGCGCGAGAGAAAAGCATCGTGACAGCAGGATGGGGAAACTAACTAAGCGGGGAAGGTGAAAAAAACGGACAAACGTTTAAATGAAACCAAACCAGGACTTTAGTGCCAGCAGACAACCAAGGGAAGCGACGAAGCTAGAAGTGCCCAGCCTCACGACAACTTGCAAACACAACAACTGAAAGATAGATAGACTGAAAGCATGATAGTTATACGAAGCGACTGCACGGGAAACCAGTCCAACAGGGCAGGAAGCGGTGGACAGATGAATGCCAGTAGCTGTGACGAAACAAGGCCAATAAGGTTGTTCTTTCTTTTTGATAACAGCTATGTATGAGCTGCTATCCAACCTGTCTTCTTCCTAACTTTCAACTCAAGTTCCACATGTGTTGAGTGAAGATTGATGGTATATTGTTAACAAGAGACGGGTTCAATTGTGATGTGAAATAATCACTTCACACTCTTATTACGTCCGTCCGTTAGATTCACACATTGTAAAGAAAGAGGAAACACGTTTGCAAAACACAAGTTAGAAAAATTAGAGAAAGAATGACGAGAAATTGTCGCTCAAGCGTGACAGTGCATCGCAATGATGACGTCACGATTGCGCGACAATCCATGTCACAATACGGAGACAGATAACTTGGCCATAATTTCGTGAATATAGCAGCCTCCAAGATGAATATTACAATATCCATCTTCCAGAAGATTATTTTTACCTAAACGAAATTACTCATCATTGGCCATACCTAACACACATTAAACATAATTGCAATGTCGCATAATACTGTCGTATAAATAACATACATAGTCATGTAGATGAACCTGTAGTCCCATACTGCTATCTGAAGGTATTTAACACTTTGCTCCTCAAAGGGAGGCCAGATTTGGCCCCCCCCTCATATTTCCTTTGATTATTTGAAGCACAGTAACGCCATGCACTTGGTTTTTCTTGACTTTTCCTAAAATTGCCAGGCGGATCTGATGATATTAAATTTGATGCTAACAGTTGTGTAGTTTTCTTGTAAATTCAAGATTTTGGTGAATTTTTGCTATTTCTAGCTAACTTCCAGCAAAGCGTGAAATGGATTACATTGCGATAACAAGCCATAAGCTCATAATTGCTTCGTGCATCGATATGCGCGAGCAGAGAGAAACGTCCTCTTGTTTTCCTTTGTTTGGTTTGACCTCAATAATACAAAGCGCGTTATTTCTTACGCTACAAAAGAAAAGCCAGTGATCACAAAGCTGTTAATTAGAAAAAATAATAGCAAACGTTTTTTGCGTTATCAGCTCTACAAAGAAGAATAGCAATCCACGATCAAAATAGTAGGCTATGTAGGCCACAAACTATTCAAAACAGTTATTTCAAGTAGATAATATTCATTGACGAATAAAAAACGTTACAATAAGAAATCATGGGTAAAGGCACGAAAACCTGGTTTCGAAATAAACGTTTTATGGAAATACTCTCATTGACAAGCATTGCAATTGCGGAAATGTATGACTGCAAATGCTTTTGGGAGAAGCCGGAGAAATAGCGTTTTTGCAAACAGTAATTGTGAGATACACTCAAAATTATGAGATAGGCTCCATTTACACGTAGCAGCTAACTCGATGGCGTCCTTTCCCTGCTTTATGTCGCCTACTTTTTCTTATGTCCTGCATTATTGTTTCACCGTGCACTGTGTGTTGTTCCAAAGAGCGCAAAATAAAGATGATAATGCCTCATGTACATTACAAAATATTTTGTAATGTAGACAAGGCATAAAGTTAGGCGTCACATTAGACAAAAAACAAATCAGCTTTCTTGATCATTGATTCAACGTCTGAATACGTTGCGTCAATGTACAGAAAAAGAGGCCGGCTATTGTGAAGACCCGCCATTTATAAAGGATCCGATTATACCAAAAGTGAGACAAACTAGTGGATCAAAGAATGAATAAACAATGCTGAGGAAACTAAATCTAAGTGACGAACAATACCGATGTCTTCATTTATCTTGGAAAAATGCTGCCTAAACTTATCAACAAAAAATACAGTAAATAACGGCAAGGATCCCGAAAGCAGAATTTGCTCAACTTTGGCATGAATTTAGTCAGACATTTACAGTAATAATTCCACACATACAATAACGGGCTTTCAACGGCTGTAAGATACATAATAATCAACCTGGTTCTGGGCGGTTTGTGTAACAGCTTAGGGGAAGACACTACTTGAAATGATGCACCACTCAAAATATTTTCAATGAAGATTGAGTCTAAAAACCGATGTGGATTGTGCTTCACAATGACTTCAAGTTTAGGACAGAAAAGGCACAAAAATATCACGATGAAAATAAAGACCTTGTGGGAAATTTTCGAGAATCATAACACGATGCAAATACCAAAAACGCGTAGTTTGCATGCTGGTCTAAGCTGGCCGGCAACCACAAAGGTAGACAATACAGGCAGTTTATATTTCGATAACAGCGCAATAAACATTATAAATACGTAAACCGACAATTTTCTTTTACAAACATTTTACGTCTAATAGTAAATTTTTCCCCAACAATTTTTTGTAAAGCGCTTGCAAACCACGGTTTTGTAAAATAGTTCATCATTATTATTTTTTACTTCTCGGATATTCTAAAACGTCATCAGCAAAATCACAAAAAAAAATTTATTACTTCAATGTAGTAGGCCTAAGAATTTTTTATAGAATTGTAGCCACGTTGTTTCAACAAAGAAGCCATTTTTTGGCAATATAAAGTTATAGAAAATAATTTGCAATCATGCAAATGTTTGGGAAGAATCTAGGAAGTCTTCTCACAATCTGGCACAAAATGATTATGTTTATTGTATTTCTGCAATATTTTTTACGACAAACTTTGAAGCTTCGTTATAATCATTTTTATCTTTGAAGTCAAAAGTTAATTTTTTTTTTGGCCAGAAACATAATCGCTGCCTTGCTGATGTTGTCGCCTTTACGCGTATTTTTTGTGCTTCAAACAATAAGAACCCAGTCAGCAATCCAGTCCTTTTACATTGATTCAACATTTGTAAACGTTAAATTTATGTAGATTTGCTGACTGTGGGTTATTTCACATTTCCTTTGTTTACGCATGTTCCTCAATTCGCTGTTGTATTGTTTCGACGCTGGAGGACTAAAAATGTTATTTCAAATTCATTGACACAATCTTCAATAAAAAGTGAGCTTCGAACTTAGCTTTGTTGATGTAAATGCTGTATTTTTTGTGGATGTAATTTATGAGTCATGTTTAAAAACACCCGTAAGCGAAATGACTTATGATGTGGCCTGCATGATATTTGTGTTGCGACTTGACACAAATCCACAATTTCAAAAGCACCTAATTTGAACTTAGAAATTTCAGATAATTTCAACAACTTGTTCAATTGTCTTCTCTCTACTAAAAATATTCATACTACAAACTCAATTGTAGACATAAAATACACAAACGAAGATGTAAACAGCTATTCAAGCAGGCTAAGGTGTTACTTATGAGAAATTTGGTTCCATAAAACTAGAAGCTAGCCATGAGTTTCGGAATGCATTAGTTTAGGATAAAAATGTAAGACAACAAACGCAGTTTTGTTTTTTTTCAAATTCGTGTAACAATGTTACTCTGATTGTAACTATTTTAGAATCAGTGAGTAGCTTACAATAAGATTTGCTCGCAAGTCGTAAATTCTAATCAATGCAATGATTCGGCACACCGCACACACACTTCGTGCGTTCGATCGAGCTCTTTGTTATTCAGAAGTTTGCATGAAATCGGATTAGCACGGTAATTAAATAGCGGCAAGTTAAATCAAAATTGTCGTTTTTGGGTACTTTTGCAAAAATTGAAATATCAAGTTTAATATATAAAATTTTAAAATAATGACTTTTCAAACTTATAGACAAATGATTTGCTTTCACACCAGTGCAACTTCTGTTGAAATATCACCAGCGGATAACACGTAACAGCTGATTGAATTTGATCCAAAAATGGCCCCCCCTTGAGCAGTTAACTTCCAAAAAAACGTTGAAAAGCAAAGGGTTAAAACGGACCATGTTTACACGACATCATTAACACACTATAGGCTACACAAGGTTATGCAAAAACAAAGTTGTCATATGAAGATACTAAATTAAATGTAAAAGAATGAATAAGATGCTCAGCTTAGTCACAGGTATCACAAGCAAATTTGCTGTAAGCGATATTGGCGTGACTCAAAGTGACAATATGTACTTGATAAATACATATGGTTCCAGCCAGACTGTATCTATTTATTTTGTGAACAGCGAGCATAAGCATCATACATCACACAAGTCATAAACAATTAAACATTAATAAAAAAGTTAACACATTTTCTATGAGTGACGTCCCTTAACGTCCATCTGGGGGGCCCGAACCAACTGGAGCGAGCACAGCAGTGCGTGCCCGCGCGCCCTCTACCGGAGCAACGCAAGAAATATTACGAAGCACGGTTTCAACGTGCGACTTCTTTGTGTTAGTGTCCCATGCTACCACAGCCTCCCTCACCCTTCTCACAAACTCTTTACCCTTTCGATGCTGCGGTAAAATTTCAACCACTCTGCCGACTCGGTAGTCCCCTTGTTTAGGCCGATCGTTCATATCCCATACCAGGACCAAGTCTCCTGGTTCTAAATTGCGACGGATGTTTCTCCATTTTCTTCGACCCCGCAGCTTAGGTAGGCAGAAATCTGTCCAGCGACCCCAAACGTTATTGGCGAGTGACATGCTCCGACGCGATTCTGCCAGCGTGGCTTCTTTTAACTCCTGCCTTAATTCATCCACAATGCAGTCGCGCGTCAAAAGTTTTAACCAGTCCACGTTCTCAAGGTCATCGCGAACCTGTACTTTCCTGACTGTGACACGACTGTCCGAACAGAGAGGAGACCGCCCCCCTCCAGCTAGCCATCCCAACGGTATGTTGATCGCGTGCGGCTCATACAACGTTTTACCAACTCGCTCTTCAAGCACAGTTAACAAGAATGGACAGTCATCGCCTATCAAAGTGTCCACAGTCTGACGATTTTCTAATTCAAACACACTAATGTCATCAAAATGTCTGTAACCACTCAATTCTTGCTTATGGGGCAAGGTTTCAATGTCATCGCTCCATGGCGTCGAACAAACAACATTATCTATGTTAAAACTCTCACCAGTCGACAACGATTTTACCATAAATTTGACCAAACCAGTATCAACTTTCGCGTCACCGTTCAAGGTTTTCATGGTAAAGGAAATGTTTTCATAGGGCTGTAACCCCAACTCTGCACACAAAGATTTTGATACCAGCGTTATCTGGGATCCATAATCAAGCTGACAGTACACCAACTTTTCTAAGCTAGTTGCCGGGTTTATGACCTTCACAGCAACTGTTCGGTTTAAAACTTTACAAGGTGTCACTTTCACATTTCTCAAGGAGACTGATTTTTCTCTACCTTGAACTCCAGTTTTATTAACCGCAGACTTGTCCACTTTGTCCACAGCGGACTCGCGTACCTTCTTTGGAACTGGTTTGTTTGCTGGCCTATCATTAACGACCCATTCATGCAACATAGCGAAATGCTTTGGCGTTTTGTAGTTAGCGTCCTGACACTGATCACAGTTCATGGCACAGCGACAATCTCTAGCCCGATGCTTTCCTCCACAATTATAACAGAGCCAATGTTTGTAGAAAAACTCTTCACGCTTTGCCACAGTCATACCCTGCAAACGATGACATACCTCCAAACCATGATCCACATTCACACCAAACGAAAGGCAACACTCACACAGCGAGACACTCGTTTTTGACGTTGCGGAATTTATATTACCATAGCCGTCAACCTTGGCCGCCGTATGTTTCACTTGAAATGCACCCGCGTCCCTTTTACTCTCCGACTTACCAACAGAATGGATTATTGCTCGACTTATGGTCCTCACTCATTAACCAAACGCCAAAGTCGGTTGATTTCGCATTTTCTTCCGCAATGACAAATTGCAACAATCTATCAAAGGAAGGGTCCGCTGTACCACCAAATTTATCACCTAAGAAATCAATAAAGCGTTGACGCGCATACACGGGCAAACGTTTAGCTAGGTCACAGACAAATTTCCCTTCAAGGTAGTCCAACCGCTTGTATGCTGCCGCATATATTTGGCAATCTAGTAATTCTGCCCGAAACTTGCGCCAATCAGTAATGTCAGCCCCGACACACGCGGCCCAAATCGGATACTTTTAACACAAGCCTCAGAATTAAAACCGCCGCGAACAGAAAATCTTAAAGACAAACGCTCCAATGCCATATTAGCACGCATTGCTTCGTTGTAACCTGGGGTGCTACTGATCACCAAGCTTATGTCTTGAGCAGCAGTTTTAATACATGCTGCTCTAATCAAGCTCAATCTCATATCCTCATACGGGCATTTTTCTAACAAAGCATTTATCTCGTTTTTAAAAACAATAAAAGGCATAGAAAACCAGTCATATTTTATGAGCGAGGCCATGTCAAGATAGTCCTTCCTTGACGCCTTTTCGCACGCTCCGTCGTAGGCTAGGGGCGGTTGCTGTTCTCTCCTTGCCATCACGTCACTTTCATGCAGGGGTAAGCCATAATACCCATCATGGACTGCACTACCCTTAGGGATATACCTAGTAGTATCAGTAAATCCTGGCGGAGGTCTAATAGGTCTCTCATAGACAGGTACATTTAAGCTAGGGGCCATTAACTTGTCTGCTTTGTTAGCAGCCTCCTTATGGGCACAGAATTTAGACAACACTGAGTGAGGGGCTTTTTTTGGTTTCTCGGTTTCCTTGAGATGGGGACCATCTTTCACCTGGGCGCTCGTCATGGAATCCCGCGTGCGATAACTCCTCAAGCTATGTGTCTTCTCTGTATAGCATTCCGACATGGCCATCTGCTTCTGCAAGCTTGCAAGTACTTGTAACTCCCTAAGCTCTCTGGCCAGCTTACGCTCTTCTCGGGCTTCCTGTTCCCGGGCCTCCTTAAGCTCTCTGGCCAGCTTACGCTCTTCTCGGGCTTCATTAAGCTCTTCTCGGGCTTCCTGTTCTCGGGCCTTCTTCAATTTCTTTGTCTCTCGCGCCTCATCTAAGCGGTTCTCAATTTGAATCTGTTCTAATTGAGTTTCCAGATCAATCTGAGCTAGAATATGCGCAGACCTTCTGCTTTTCCCTGCAGATGAGGGAGGGACCCCAATGGTTATGTTTGGCAGGGAAGCTGAATTTACTGGGAGCGAGTCTGTTAGCTCCTCCCATCGTTCTTTACATCTCCTCACCAACACCTGAAACTCGGGGGCGACTCGAGGTTCGGAGTCCTCTTTCTGCGTAATGGCACAAAAGTCTAACCCTCCAATCTAGAGCCTTGACATGCTGTGAGTCCAATTCTATGACTTCGTCTCTGCTTCTTAGTTCCGCAAGCTGTCTCGTGGCCGCACTGGTGTCACTAAGTAGCTGACGCCTTCGTTGACGGGCTTCCCTGTCAATCTGTAGCCCTAACACTTCCTGGTGAACCTCCTCTCTACCGACCTCTGAGGGCAGTTGTGATTGTACTACTGGTCCACTCACCGGAAGCCGCGCTACGGTGGCCCCACTCTCCACGACAGATCCACCTCGCCCCACCAAAGAGCGGCGGACCGGCTCCTGTACACTCCCCAGCCCGCCCGAGACCCACAGACAGTCCTCAAGGGAAGCGGCACTCATAGTTATTTCAGTAACTTATTAAATGGAATATGTACGGTAATCAACAAATTAATCTTTTACTACTAAATTTCAGTAGGCTACACAAATTTGCTATAAAAGCTCGATAACATACACAATCAAATTAAGCAGCACACTGACCAGAGGCAGGAAATAGTCCTCGCACCACTGCCCTTACGAGAAGCGTCGCACCCTTTGTCCACGTGGTCCAGTTTCAAAATGGCGTCGCGCGCTTCGTCTTGTGGTCGGTGGAATAACACAGTTTTTTGCTCTCCTCGGACAGTTCGATCGTCGACGGATTGTTGGTCTGGTGACCGTTCCCCAGCCGCTTCAGGCAGTATTAAGTCAGCGTGATTATACTGCCCCACAGTAGAATTAGTGACTTCTCGTATTCTCGACCTGGAGATCTGGTTTCGCTTTTTCGATTGCTCTTCCTTGGCCGCTTCGGTTGGCCAGCAATATGCGTTTGACAACACCAGCAACAAACAATTCTTGTAACTACAGCCTCACGATTGAAGTGACCTCCCGTTTAACACAATTAAAGATGTTCTTTCTTTTTGATAACCGCTATGTATGAGCTGCTATCCAACCTGTCTTCTTCCTAACTTTCAACTCAAGTTCCACATGTGTTGAGTGAAGATTGATGGTATATTGCAAGAGACGGGTGCAATTGTGATGTGGAATAGTCACTTCACACTCTTATTGCGTCCGTCCGTTAGATTCACACATCGTAAAGAAAGACGAAACACGTTTGCAAAACACAAGTTAGAAAAATTAGAGAAAGAATGACGAGAGATTGTCGCTCAAGCGTGACAGTGCATCGCAATGATGACGTCATGATTGCGCGACAATCCATGTCACAATACGGAGACAGATAACTTGGCCATAATTTCGTGAACAAAGGCAGAGGGCTACAGGCAAGCTGGTCGCAAGCAACATGTCGGCTTATATCTATGACGGCTGGGTAACGAAGGCAGGACAATGCCTATAGGGCAGAAAGCGACGGGCAAGCTAGTCGCAAGCAGCATGTCGGCTTATATCTGATACCACCTTAACAAGCAAGTTCCTAACAACAGTGGCTACAATGATAAACAACAAGGCGCTACTTGAACAAAACGACGGTAGTCAGACAAAGATTATAACAAGTACTATATACAGGAAGTGTGCTGCGTCGCACGCCTATATGACGGAAGCGTAGCTCCTAAAGACAACTACAGAGCAGGGAACTGCTAAACGAGGGAATGGTTAACTGAGGAAATGTATGCAGTTTCAAGTCTTACCCAGGACTAAGAAACGGTTGCAGTATTACGTCATGCCCAGGACGGAAAGCTAAGCGGGGAAAGTAAGCTGCATTACTAAACACCAAGTCCGTGTTCGGGCCAGGAGGAACGCGGACCACGGTCTAAAATTGCACTAGGTGTGATGCTGAATCGGACACTATGAAAGTTGTAATTGAAGGATGTACAATCGACTAGAGTCTAGACCAAGTACAACAAAAATGAAGGGATGTAAGGCACATGTCGATTATTAAGAGAAACCAATAAGCAGAGCAGGAGTGAAAGGGGATTACACGACAAGGCGCCAATAGAGCAGAATGCACGTTGACTTACATCAGACCAACGTCGATAGAGCCCAAAGTCAGTGAACGTCTATAGTAGAAAATTTCTACAGTGACCGCAATGGTTGGGCACAAGGGCGACAGGTAAGAGTGCGATTAGACATGCTAACATACAGATAACTATAACACTTAAGCCAAGTCCAAGGGAAGCAGCAGTTGAAATCCTATGAAATCCGACTCAGCAAACTCACGAAAACGATGATGAAGGCGTTTAAAGGAAAAATTGGAAGGTTGGATGCAGTTTCACGTTGTGCCCTGGACGAAGACTACTGTAATTATTTCGATAACTGTATGCAAGAACAGCGACTAGCTAATGAAAGATGGAATGGATGGATGCAGTTTCATGTCGTGCCCAGGACGGTGACTAAGCAAAAGAAAGGTGGAATGGATGGATGCAGTTTTACGTCGTGCCCAGGACGGAAAGCCGGTTAAGATAAATCATAGTCTTTCAAGTATGCGGGCGCAACGATGTTCCTACCGGCACGGGAGACGACGGAACTCCAATGATGCTCGCCAACGTCTACAATCAGAGCCCCGGAGCATTGCGCATATTCGCGTTCTACGGTGGGACCAGGTCCAGTTTGAGGCGAGAGCGCCTCCAACTTCTCTATTGCTACTATGGGATGAAGCACCGCTGCTTTAAGCCTATCGATCGATACCGTGTCAGCCTTGCTATTGATGCTCATGGTGAAGTACTTATCACTACGGTTGAGGATGAGATATGATCCTTGGTATGACCGTTGCAGGCTGCTCAACACTCTGTCCGTTCAGAAGAACACATGCGTACATGATAGCAGGGCGTCGTCTAGAAAGGTGGCTTGCTTGTTGGGATGCCTAGGGCGAGTGTAGCAAAGCGTTTGCATGAAGTATGACAGGTTCTGAGCATACAGTGAGCGTTGAATGTCCTCCCCGTTACGAGCATCGAAGAATTCGCCGGGAAGCCTTAGCAAAGTGCCCATATTCATTTGTGCGGCCGAACAGGATAGGTCTTCCTTCAGTGCAGAACGCAGTTTTAACATAACGAGACCCAGATTACTACACCAGGCAGCGGGGTTGTGCTGAGTTTTTAACCCTTTACACGTCAACGTTCCTAAAATGGGAACATGGAATTGAAGTCGCCCACAGCTTTACACAGACCTCATTTAAAAATGTTCTGTTTTGGATATTGTTATTGTTGAATGCTTATTGTTTCAGATGCGTTTGTTGAAAAAATAATATTTGCAAAATTTTTCCTTTATGAAAGCGATGGATTTAGTCAAAAATCATATTTTTCAGCTTTCGAAAAAAAGTGCTTCTCGAAAACACAAATCAAACTTTTTTTCGAAATATTTGCGTTTTTTATGTGAGAATATTACTAATAACTTGTTTCCTCTACCATTTGTTTCGTTATGTTTGACATTTTTCTTCTCATAATTAAATTTATAGGATGTTCCCAAAATGAGAACGTTGGCAACATGTGATACACAAATAACAGAGTTTATCTTAAAAAAGTTCTCACTACTTTTAGCAAGAGAATATTTTCACAGCTTGATAGTGTCACAGCTTGATGTTTTCACAGCTTGATCTTAAGCAGAAAACACTTCTATGACTTCTATCGAAGGAACGGAAAGAGCTTGCAGATGGCGAAAAAAAGACAAAGCATCACTCATCATCATCATCGGCCATGCCTGAATAAGGCGTCGGCTACCGTGAGTCTCCACAACGATCGATTGTCCATACTTCTAATTAGGTTTTCAAAATTTTGGTTTGTCCATGTTGAAAGATTTTTGAAGATTTCCAAACGTGGACGTCCCCGGTGCCTCTGACCAGGAAATCGCCCCATCATTGCCGAGTGTTCAATTCCGCGTTTGCGGTAGACATGCCCGATAAATGTCATTTGCCTTTTTTTGATAGTTGTGATGAGGACGCCAGGGGTGCACCCAGAGCGTCTCCACACTTCTTCGTTAGTGATTTTATCCATCCAGTTAATTCCCAACATTCTACGAATGAACCAAATTTCAGCACTGTTTATCTTCTTCTCTATCTTCGGGGATACAGTCCAAGATTCACAGCCATATAGCAGAACTGACCAAATGTACACATGTAAAATTCTTATTCTAGTGTTTAGAGAGATTGAATTAGATTTCAGTATTTTGTCCATTTTGATGAAAGCTTGTTTGGATTGTGCAATTCTCGATTTTACGTCGCTCCAGCATCGACCATTCGAAGTGACCATAGAACCCAGATAGTTGAAAGTATTTACTTGTGAGACTGTTGTATTTTGTATTTTGATATTATTTCTTTTGATGAGATGGTCATGCAGAAGGTTTTTGTTGCGTTCAAATTAAGTCCAAGGTTCTCACTTTGCTTAATGACTATGTTGAGTAAATTTTGTAAACTGGAGTTTGATGTGGCGATTAGTACTGTGTCGTCTGCGTATCTGATGTTGTTGAAGTGTTGTCCGCCTACAGAGACGCCTTCTTCGTCATCTAGATGTCGTAAGATCATTTCGCCGTAGAATGAGAAAAGATCAGGTGAAACTACGCACCCCTGTCTAACACCTCTCCGAATTTGTGTCCACTTGCTCAGCCCACCATCTATCCGGACTGCTGCTGATTGATCCCAGTAAAGCATCACTAAGCGACCCGAAAAAACTGCATCCATCCGATAAGGTTCAAGCTCATGGAGGGAAAAGCATGTTTGAGATATTTTCTCTGTTCTTTACTGATGACATGTTCTCTTTACTCGTAGAGCAAACAAGCTTATATACAAGGAGAGACAAGAATAGGATAAACTTCAAAGTTGATGAGGTTGATATGAGGAAACTTATTGGCTTACTAATTATTGTCAGTGGTTACCACAGTCTTCTATCAGAAAAAGACTATTGGTGTACAGCAGATGGCATGGAGGCACCAATATTTTCTAAGACCATAAGCAGAGACCGTTTCCGCAATATAAAAGCGTACTTGCACCTGGCTGGCAATCACAATCTAGCTCAGTCTAAAATGGCCAAGGTAGTGCCGCTGTTAGATCTTCTAGAAAATTGTCAACAATTTGGTACATTTCACCACTTAGGCAGTTACTAACCATTGACGAATCGATGGTTCCTTATCGAGGACTACACAGTGAAAAACAATATATAAAAGGAAAGCCAGTAAAGTTTGGTTACAAGTTGCGGATGTTGTGTAGCTCCGATGGTTATCCCTACAACTTCGAAACATACTGCGGTAAAAACGAAAGAAGAGCTGAACCTTTGGGAGCACACGTAGTTGAGACAATGCTGTCATGTGTTGCCGACAAAGACCAACATATTACTCTCTTTGACAATTTTTTCACAAGCCATCAACTACTGTACTTACTGATCTTGCTGGAGAAAGCATCAGAGCATGTGGTACAATTAGAGAGAACAGGACCGGTTCCTGTCCTCTCTCCAGTGAGAAAACCTTCCAGAAAAAGCCTAGAGGAGAATTTGATTACTGATCAGACGGCATTGTAATTTGTGCCAGATGGAACGATAATTGTGCTGTCACTGTTGCAAGCAATTACTGCGGTGTAGCACCAACTCAAACAGTTCAACGAAAAGTAAAACATAAGGGAAAATCAGTGACACAACCATTTATGATTGCTATGTACAATCAGGGAATGGGGGTGTGGATGTATGTGACAGGTTGCTATCTTCTTATTTTCTTAGGAATTCGATTGAAAAAATGGTGGTGGAATCTTTTTGCCCATATTGTCAACCTTTCAATTGTAGCTGCCTTCCGTTTTGATTATCACGGAAAGCAATGTTCTGAAAACCACCTTCAGTTCAGGCGCGAGATTGCTCGGTCATTGGTGAAAGTGGGGAAACCAAGCCGTCGACTTAGGGAACGTACTGCACCTCCGTCTGCAACAGTGCGATTCGACTCGTTGAATCATTTTCTTGTATCATCGTCACAATGAAGATGTGTATTGTACAAAAAAATACAAGGTGGCAATGCACAAAACGCGAAAAACGGATGCATACGTTATGCAGTGACGTATACCACCAAAAATAAAGTTAGTGACAGGGTATATAGTTGTAGAAAGTACAGCTACATGGTAGAAAGTACAGTGGTAGAAAGTACATTTGTTGTTTTTGGATCTCTTAAACGTGTGTACTTTTGTTTATTGTCTTTTTCAATGCTATTGTATCGAATAAAGTAGGCTACCCAAGCTTACGTCGTATTCAAATACAAAACACGTTACGATATGTTTTGGTACCTTTACATGCCAACGTTCCCATTTTGGCAACATAATAAAAAACAAACAAAGAAATAAAAATTTTAAAATTTTTTCATAAAATATTCTTCGTTGGACTAAAAACTACAATATACAAAAAAATCACTAACAAATAACGAGAGATAGTCTTCGCCGCCTGTAAAGGGTTAAAGAAACTTTTAGACTCCGGTTGAAGTGTTCATTGATACCGTTGGACGCAGGGTGGTATGCCGTGGTGTGCACAATTTTACTTCCCAAGAATGAGGCCATCTCGTGCCAAAGGACAGAGGTGAATTGCCTACCACGATCCGATGACAATACGCAGGGGGCTCCGAACCCGGAGACCCAATGCCGTATGAATGCGTCGGCACAGATCTTCGCGCTGATCTCTGGCAGGAGTATGGCTTCCGGCCAGCAAATAAATCTATCGATGACGGTTAAGATGTAACAGTACCCACCTGAATGCGGAAGGGGTCCTACCAGATCGACGTGCACATGTGAGAAACAAGCATCAGGAGCGTTAAAGTGTTGCAGTGGGGCAACGTTATGGCGTCCTATTTTGGTTTGCTAACAGGGCAAGCATTCCCTACAGCATTGCCGTAAATCGGACCTCATTTTCGGCCAGGCGAACCGTGCGGATACAAGATTACGGGTTGCTCTAATTCCCGGATGAGCCAAGTTGTGCAACGTTTGAAACGCGAGGGGCCTGTACAACTTAGGCACTAAAGGTCGATACCTCCCGGTACTGATGTCGCAAATTAAGGAGACCCCGTGATCGAGTAGAGTTTTTCTTTCTAACTTCAAGGAATGTTCGGACCTGCAGAATTCAGCCACTGATTTGTCATCCTCCTGCTCAATGGCTAGTTTGAGTAAGTCAATACCCGGAAAGTTTTCGAAGATGGCATTTATCTGGGGGCGATTTATGCAGTCAGCTACGACGTTATCTTCACTCTCTTATATAGGCCTACTGTAGATTAGACGTGAATTCCGAGATATAAGAAAAATGTCGATACTGCCTACCTGTAGCATGGGCAAGCGTACCCTTGAAGGCAGTGATGAGAGGTTTGTGATGCGTGAATATGGCAAACTTGCGACCTTCCAGGAAGTACCTAAAGTGCCTTAAGGCGAGATATATTGCTAATAACTCATGGTCGAATGTACAATAGCGTCTCTGAGTGTTATCCAGACATTTGGAAAAGAAAGCAATGGGCTTCTGTTTACCATCGATTTCCTGTTGGACCACGGCACCGACAGCAGTGGAAGATGCATCTACGACGAGAGAGGTCACGGCGCCGGGGGCTGGATACACTAACAGTGAAATGCTCTGCCTTCCTTAGACCTGTCGAAGGCTGAAATTGCATCTTCGGTCCAAGGTATCGGTTTCTGACCGGATAGCTTAGGAGTTAAGATTCCGTGTAGCGGCTGCAAGAGCCGTGCACAGTCGGGAATGAATTTACGATAGAAGTTCACCATGCCAAGATACCTCCTGAGCTGCCCTGCGTGTAGTGGGCGCTGAAACTTCTGGATTGCTTCCACCTTTCTGGAAAGGGGTTGAACGCCTTCAGAGTTTACTTTATGACTTAAGAATTTTACCTTCGGAACACCAAACACACATTTTCCCTTATTCAAAATGAGCCCGTAGTGCATTAAGCGTCGAAAAACTGCCCTCAGGTGGATCACATGTTCTTTCTTATGTTTGGATAAGCGACCTGTGTCCCCTTTTGGGACAATGTGAACAGGAGAGGCCCAGGGAGAGTTAGAAGGACGAAGAACACCCAGATCTAAGAGGTGCTGCATCTCCTCGCGCAGATTTATTAACTTTTCCGGCGATAACCTGCGCACGCGCGTCGCTGTGGGAGGACCAGAAGTGAAAATATGATGACACGTTTCATGTTTAGACGGACGATGATAGTTTTCCAGAGCAAAAACCTTCGGGAGCTCGACGTTTAAGAATGCGGAATGCTGCTTAAAGAGCTAGGCAACATTGGAGTCCTCGCCTTTTAGTCTGCTAGAGAGTGCGGTATGTCGCACACGATTAACATGGTTATCACGATTCGGCATAATCAGGTGCCTATTAGGAATATCAATGGACAGGCCAAAATGTAACAAAAAGTCTATGCCTATTATGGGTACAGGTAGATCGGCGAGCTTAAAAGTCCATTCAAATTCGACGAGTAGGCCAAGTGAGAGCCGCTTGCGCACGCTGCCGAACACCTGAATGGGCGAGCCGTTCACAGCGGTAAGAACATTAGAGGGTTTAGCATGATTAAAGGAACGGCAAAGGAGTATGCTTAGACTACTACCAGTGTCAATAAGAAAAGTTAGATTCGTGTGCGGGTCGTAGAGCCGAAGCATCGCGGCGGAGTTTAAGCCGATGGTCCCCACTTCGCCCGCTCTGCTGAAGTGGGAATCGACACGCTTTTTGCTCCTTCCCAATTGCAAGGAGGGGCGCAGCGACGAGCCCTAGGACCAAACCTATCGTGATAGAAACAGAGTGAGGGGCTACCTCGAAGATTGTCACGTAGGGGCGTTGGCATCCGAGCGGTGAGAGAGGGGGACGCCCGAAAGTCAGGTGTCCTGAAACTTCCAGAAATCTCACTACCGGAAGAGTTCATCCTGCTGTCAAATGATTGTATAGACTCAGACAATGCGGAAACACGTCTCATCCAAAGATTGATTAATGTCTGCCTGCGAGGAAAGGCTGCATGAACCCTGTGCAACGGCATCATCGCCGCTTGAAATTTTAACTATTTCAACCGCTCGGCGCGCCAACATCTCCAAATCATCACCCGCATGCGCGGCTAGAATGCGCCTAACGTCGGTCGGCAACTTGCCCAAAAACAATTCACGCAACAAAAATGTATTTTCTCTAGCAGCACTACCCAAAAGTCGTCTTATTTTAGCTAAATGAGTCGAGGGCCTTTCGGCTCCGAGAGGAGTCCTGTGGAACAAGGCACTCATACGGTCTCCCTCAGTGAGACCAAACTCGCGCAGGAGGGCCCGTTTAAGCATGGCATAGAGGTCGTCACAACCGTCAAGGTCGACTACGGCGTCGGCGACCCTATGCAATTGCTGCTCGTTGAGTGCCTGTATAACTAAGTCATATCGTTCATCAGTATCATCAATGGCCCTATTTCAAAAGAAGCTTTCGACTAACTCGATCCAAAGTGGTACGTCCGTCTCTAAGAACCTCGGCAACGACATGCCGTAGGGCCTGGAATGCCTGCAGACACCACAATCCAGTGTCTGAAGGGAGTCGTCCGAACGGGACGAAACACATTGTCATCGCTGCTGTCAAGACGCCCCGATCGCGAGCCACGAGTGAGGCGACGACCAAGGACGGCAATGGCGAGGGAGATTAAAAGGCTTATGGCCACTACGATAAAGTAAAAAGAATATTCAACCATCATGAATTAATGTCACTTAACTTGAGTTCCACGGCGTCGCCGTTGAAGGAGCGTCCGATGAAGGGCAAGGCTTGTTGTAATCTGTGATGTACTCCAAAATAATCCAGTGCAACCAATGATTAGCTCACAGTAAGTTAGTTCACAGTTAAATCACGTTATTAATTCATAGTTTAGCAAAATCACGTCGGGGTCACCATAAATATGTAGCGGACGCGGCAGTTAACACGCGCGCTCATATGCAGCCGTCCATGCTGACGGCGACATTCCTGGGCAGAACCGGGGTCAGAACTGGCGAGGAATGACCAGGACACGATAGTCTTCTTTACTGCCTTATTTATCGACTGGTTTGACAGAATAATACTTGACCACAAGAAAGAATTCTTAAGACTGCGTTATTTATTAGCTTGGCTTCTACTGTAGCTTCAGAAGAACAGAATCCGCACACATCAAAAATGAGAACACCGAACTACTGACAATCCCACTACCAAAACACTAGCATGCTGGCGTACTACATTATGAACTCCATCACAAAGAAATGAGGAAACTTCGTACATCGGGGTAAAAGGAACTTCGTTTACAACTGCATCGTCCAGCGAATAGAATTCTACATATTACCTTTTACAAATTACATTCTAGAAGCCGCAGAAATCAACCACCTAGCTTGATTACAAATGAAATAGTAGCGAGGGATCATAGTTGCAGTTTCTTAAAAAGAACTCTAGCTTTAATTGGAAAGGCGCATCCACAGGCATTGCCAATTCTACATGCGACCACTAACGTAATATAACGGTGGATTTACGTGTCGATGAAGTACAGAGGGACTGCGATTCAGGCACAATGCAAAAATTGATTACAAGACTGCATTCCGAGAGCACGCGGCATTTGTTAATTGGAAAGAAAGGTTCCAGAATACGACATGACGTCATGGAATTGACGCGCTTTACGTCAGAGAAAATGGCTCTCTGGCGCCACAGACAATGTTCTAGAATACGGCTTGACGTCATTGCAGTGACGCGCGTTGCATCAGAGAAAATTAGCTCTCGGGCGCCACACTATGCAAAAGCGATGCAAAATATAACCGTTTTCGGCTGTAGCCTATATCATTTTACCCTCATTAAGGATTTGAGAGACTGATTCATGCTGCTGTAAAATAAGAACTGCTTTTATCTATAACCTCTATCGATTGAATTAATTTCTTTAAGTTAGGTGCTAGGTCAGCGATCTTTATGCAAGAAAAGTCACAACGCAGTGAATGTGAAATTTAACAGCCTGTTTTAAATTTAATCTTTTTGGTTTCTTGTGTCTCAGTAGCAAGAAGTGATAGCGATAGACATTGCAGTTCGCCCAGTAGGCTGGGCTCGTCAGTATCGCGCCACTAATTCATACCACAAGAATTCTATGGCTTTGTTCTATTGCTTTGCCACAAGAGTTCTATTGCTTGGTTACCTTATAATCTATAAGAGGAAGGCGATGGAATCAAATCTTATTGAAGTATTGCTAAAAACGTTTTCACAAATAAACAACGGGCTGGCACACGTAACCATGACAGTTCTCTGAATGATCGTTTGTGGACTAATAACTTATAAAATGATAAAGTATAGAACAACACTTCATCAAACAACAGTTCGAGGAATTGTCAAACAGTTAAAATATCATTAAAATGTTTTAGCAAAGAAGGGCAATGGCCACTTTGCCATGGTCGGGCTTGGATTGGAACCCTACAGCGTCTTTCACAAAGCTCCACAAAAGACGACTTTGCGTAGATTCCATGCATGAACGTTACTATTGCTAACGTATAAATTTCTTCTATGTTTAAAATTACAAACTTGTTTAAAAGTAATACAATATTGGCCGCGTAATCACTAAATGTCAGCTCTGATTTTTCCTTTATGAAGTTTAAGGACTTAATCCAAGTTTGCTCTTGAAGCAACACCCTAACTACTGCAGATTTGCAGTATTGACGATGAGGGCACACAAGGCTGTAGTAAACGCATCAAACACAAATTTTTGATGATTTTGTGCATAAATTTAGTATTTGGTGCTTTCAGCTGAGTAACTCATCTATTACTACTTCTAGGAATTTTATATGATCTTTCCTAAGTTATTTTTTCTGTACTTAAACATAATTTATTGATTTTCATCCAGTTATCAATTTTCACCAATTGTTTATTTATTTCTATTTCTAAGCAATGAATGTTTTTCATGTGACAATGAAAGATTTATGTCATCTGCAAACACAGTTGTTTGAAACGTCGATACGATAGGAAAGTCATTTGTATAAATGAGAAACAAAAGTGGACTAAGAATTGAACCATGAAAATCTCCATACAATACAGCCGTAGTTTGTTTTATGTGCAGATGTCAAATTTGCAAAAAGTTATGATAGTTTGATAAGTGAATAATAAAATCGTTTCAGATTAGTTTTAGAATAGTTGTTTACTGGCAAGTTTTGAACGACCGCTACTTTTTAAAATGCCAAAGTGATATTTTGTTTCTAGAATTTAAAAATAGTTGGCAACACTTTTACCTCCACTTGTCGGATATCGCAAGCTTTCGAGTTGGCGATCCCCCACTTTCGTGAATCTCTGTGCTTTATATTTACATCTACTATATTTCGTACGGGACTACACTGATAAAGCGTCGGTGTAATGATTAAGAATCATTTGGCACAACTGTTAACTGCTGAGCGGCTTCACAAATATTGACGGTACGATAAAAACATGAGTGCACTAAAGTATACAAAACTACATATAATATAATGTATGTATCTGCAGAAGCATTTTTGGAAAAATGGTATACTTTAAATTAAATCACATCACATCACATTACATTACATCACATTGCAATCCATTAGGCTACACCAGATTACATTACATCACGAAATTAATATCAAGATTTTTGATTTAGATTGAATGTTGACTCTGTTGGCAATGTTGACTTACATTTTGGACTAAGTTTTGAACGACCGCTACTTTTTAGAATGCCAAAGTGATATTTTTTTTCTAGAATTTAAAAATATTTTGCAACACTTTTACCTCTAATTTTCAGATATCGCAGCCGAAGTGGCGATCTCTCACTTCCGTGAATCTCTGTGTTTTTTTTATGTTCTATATTTCGTACGGGACTACACTGATAAAGCGTCGGTGTAATGATTAAGAATCGTTTGGCACAACTGTTAACTCCTGAGCGGTCTCACAAATATTGATGACATAGGCTACGATAAAAACATGAGTGCACCAAAGTATACAAAACTACCTATATAATGTATGTATCTGTAGAAGCATTTTTGGAAAAATGTATACTTTACATTAAATCACATCACATTACATTACATCACATTACAATCCATTACACCAGATTACATTACATTACATCACATTACATTACGACATTATATATTTTAATTTTTGACCTAGATTGAATGTGGACTCTGTTGACAATGTTGACTTACATTTTGGACTAAGTTTTGAACGACCGCTACTTTTTAGAATACCAAAGTGCTATTTTTTTTCTAGAATTTAAAAATAGTTGGCAACACTTTTACCTCCGCTTGTCAGATATCGCAGCCGAAATGGCGATCTCTCACTTTCGTCAATCTCTGTGTTTTATATTTACATCTTCTATATTTCGTACGGGACTATACTTATAAAGTGTCAGTATAATGATTAAGAATTATTTGGCACAACTGTTAACTGCTGAGCGGCTTCACAAATATTGACGGTACGATAAAAACATGAGCGCACTAAAGTATACAAAACTACATAAAATGTATGTATCTGTAGAGGCATTTTTGGAAAAATAGTATACTTTACATTAAATCACATCACATTACATTACATCACATTACAATCCATTACATCAGATTACATTACATTACATCACGACATCAATATTAAGATTTTGGACTTAGATAAAAAGATATCTACATCCACTCGGCAAGTTATGAAGGATTCAGTCCGGGTCGAGAAACTTCAAAGTTTGTTCCATATGCAGGGGTGTTGACAGAGGGGTCTAGGTGGTACTTTTGGACCCGGGTAAGGAGTATTTAAGGGGCCCGGATTAAAACAAGTCCCCTCAAATTCAAACATTATCAAGATCTTAATATAATCAGAACTAAAGGAGTTGCCATCAGAGGTTAAAACAGCCATTTTAGCCGTCAGATTGTAAACTACCGGGCCCCCTTCTGGGTACCGGGCCCACTTCAGCTTTCTGGTGGTAAAATAGCCACATCAGCCACCAAACAGTAAAATATACTAGTAAATGTTCAGTAAAGTACAGTATGCTAGAATTTAGTCTAGTATAGTGATTTCCCTAACTACGAATATTACCCGAAACACGAATTTCAAAATAAAGAGGCTACTACTCGTTCAAACTCAAAAACTTAAATGGCACAGGTAAGAAGATTGCTATCCCTTCTGCAATAACAAATAAGCCAAAACCGCTTTTCAGATTGCAGCAATCAGCAAATGCTTGGGTGCAACCTAATTCGTACCCTGAAAAGATTGAGAGAAAAAATTAAAAAAGGCGAAGTCGCTGATCGTAGTTTTCCGCAAACATTTTAAAAGGGTTAGGGTTGGGTTTATGGTTGGATTAGGGTTGATCAAAGTTTCCGCAAACATTTTAATTTTCCTGTAATGATCCTAAGAGTTTTTGTTTGTTTGTGGAAACTCCGATCAGCGACCTTGGCTTTTTTTAATTTTTTCTTTCGATCTTTTCAGAGTACGAATTTTTCAGGGTACGAATTTGGGTGCATCCAAATGTTTGACCTAGGTCCAAACACCTTTCCCAAATAAAATTGAAAACTTTTTGACTGCACTAACTTTGCTGTAAATTCTCTTCTGGTGAGCCTAGAATGACCAGTGAAACATCAATGGAATCGGAAAGTAATACTCTAGAGAAGTGGTTCTCAACCGGGGGTCCACGAATCCTAAGGGGTCCGCGAAGCGATTTCAGGAGGTCCGTTAAAGTTTCCGAGTTTGCAGCATGATTGATAAATTACGACATTTAAAACTTGGTTGGTTATGCTTTATTTGTGTATTACCGTGATTTTCAAACTGTACTTCCCAACGAACTGGTGCGATGTCCTTTTCAAGTTTCAAAGGACATTGCACAAAGGTTTGGTTTCCGAACTAAAAAAATATCATATAAATTAATTAATTTTTTAATAAGGCTGTGTTCAACTTAATTCTTTTGAAACAGCAGTCTATTGATCAATGCCCAACTTAGAAAGGCCAACATTAGTCAGCAATCTCTCACGACTCACAGTTTTGCAATGGCAAAGATTATAACGAATTTATATTAGAAATGAAAAAATAGATGAAATTTTTTGTAACGGTCGCAAAATTGTATTGATTTTTAATAAAATTTATAGAAAAATATCAAATCAACGTATAGATTAGGCTACTGATTTTTGATGCTGTCTGCCAACATAATGCTCATAACATAATTTCGTCAACGTCATTAATCGGCATAAGTGCGTCGCGAGTTCAGCAAATTCTTTTAAGTGTGTCGTTTTGAAACTTATGAAACATTTGATTCCATTATAGGAAAAGCGATATACTAAAATTTCAGATAAAACTTTTTCAGTGTCCGCGACCGTTTCGAAGGTACCAAAAGGGGTCCGTCAAAACAAAAAGGTTGAGAACCACTGCTCTAGAGCCATGTGACAAATCAAAGTTCAAAAAAGCAACCTCTAGAAAGAGATAGTAAGTTTTGAGGTTCAAGAAATTTTAAGATTCTGCAAGATTTTTTAAATGATAATGCTTAAACGATATCAATAAAGTTTGTACACAACCTTTATATTCATAACATTGCGGTTGAAGGGGGCCCGAAAATAAATTGGTACCGGGCCCTAGAAATCTTGTCAACGGCCATGTCCATGAACTACCAATGTCTACTACAGAGCCTTTCAAACAAACTCTGCAGACGAATTAACAATGTTGACTCACATTCTAAATTTATAAAAAAAAAAAGGATCATTTTTTCTCCCAGTGATGGCAATTTTCACGAGCGCATAAAAATATAAACAACATCATCAGAAAGGGAAGATTTAGGAAAATATTAAATTTAGGTTAGGTCGACTGTTAAAAATAACGTGCTGAAAAATAACATAAAGAGTCAAATATTAGCCCACAAAAGGATGAAATAACAACGTATCCATCCCATCAAAAATTAAGTCATTTTTATTGTATAAAACATACTGTGACAATCAGAAGAAAAATACTTAAAACGTCCATTATATTTTCAAATGATTCAACAATATTTCCCGTTAAAATCAAATCTCTTTATTCTGAATATATTTAGTAACCCAACACCAATTTTGTAGTTCTTCAAAAATACGCCACTTATTTGCCTGCTTCATGCATGCGTTCATCTTTTTTCTGTCTGCAGTTTCAAGTAACTCAAAAAGATGTTCCCATGAATCATAGTATTTAATGCAAGGCCATCGATAAATTTCTGCAAACGAAATCCAAAACTTTACATCATCTTTAACCATTTCTCCATTGGTATCGATTCGGACATTTGGATCAAATTCGTCAGGCGCGTTTGCATGTTTAGGTACATGCATTAAAGTAGTCATACCCTCACAGTATGGTTTATAGGTTGCTGTTGGGTCATTCATCATAGACAGAGATGGGCAAGATCAAGATCACCAAGAATAGGTGATCTTGAAGATTAAGATCACCAAACCATGTGATCTTGAAGATTAAGATCAAGATCATGATCTTGAAGATCAAGATCACTTTAAAGATCACTTTTTGTGTACTTGAAAAAAAACGAAGTTTTTGATCAATGATGTTGATAAAAATAATTAGTATAAGCAACCTGGGTAAAGGTATATACTGTAGTTGGTATTGCTAATTTTTACTTTTAACTACTCGATCGCTGGCCTAAGAATTGCAATAAGTTGGTGACTATTGCTATTGGGCCTATCAATTGTTGACGTAGTTTGCGTAAAATCGCAACGTCACACCCAAAGGCCGAGGTTAATTACAGCAGTACTAAAAAAGTCGCAAAATTTGCAAATAGTTTTATACGTTTGTTTATAATAACTAAATAAAAATAAATTTTAAACTGCATCATTTTTTACCAAATTTTTGTTTGGTTCATGTGGTAGTTTTTATTCGTGTTACTAACAGGGCCGGATTTAGCTGATGGGGGCCCGGGGCACTTTTAGATCGGGGGGCCCCTTGCGAAACAGTAGCATCAATCCAGCACTGCACAGCATTTTGCAGAAACTTCAAAGGCTGAAAGGAAGAAAAAATAACACGAAATCACATTTTTTTCCACGTAGGGGGGCCCTTCAAAAGCCGGGGGGCCCGGGCACCTGCCCTTTCTGCCCCCTAAATCCGGGACTGGTTACTAAGTAGTTTCAGCTTTCACTGTATTATGTTTATTGCACTATTTACCCATCTGGCAACCTTGATACTGTTGTCTGCTATCAAAAAAGTTCAGAGGTTTGCGGTCAGACAAACCGCTCCATACTCAGACCCTAAACAAGTCTTGGTCTGGTTGATTTGCTGCAATAAACCACTTTACATCACCAAAGTCGGCTAGAGTCCAGATTTTTTAACACCGCCATTCTAGACTTTTCAAACATCTAAAATTGGGTCAAAGAAGGCAAAAATTTCTTTAAAATTCACACATGGAAATTGTGAACAAAGTTAAATCATTTTTATTCTATGTCAACATAAAGTACAAGGAAGTTGACTTCTTTATTATGACCAACACAGAAAACTTTTTTCAATTTTGAAATGGCAACACTGACCAGATTAGGTGGAGACTTTAAATCGTCTTTTGTTGGACACATATCATATTAACAGTGGCTTAATGCTAGTAGTTGTCACTAACTTCTTTGTACAGTACGAGTTCTAAAAAAATGCCTCTTTCTAGTAAGTAAACATCAATTTTAAAGTGATCTTGATCTTACTGCTCTTCAAGATCAACATCACACAAAAAAAAGTGATCTTAGATCAAGATCACCAAAAAAAGTGATCTTCAAGATCAAGATCACGCCCATCTCTGATCATAGATTTGGCAAACTTAACGGATGGGGCAAACATTGGAATATTCATCGCATATTGTTCAACAGATTTTCCAAGTGTAATAGAATAAGGGACGACAACAACACCAGCATATTCTGTTAAAGTGGAAAGTTCGTACCTTTCATGGGCTTTATGGTGTTCGAGATTAACTAATTTTAACTTATCGTGTTGTGGTACTGGAAACTTTACACCGCTGTTTATTAAAAACTCAGTTCGTTTTTGGGACCACGTCAGGCCATCAACTGCTGATATGAAAGTCACAGGAAGATAAATCGGATTGAGACCAGTGTAGTGTCGCATGTACTCGAGATGATACAGAGTATTGGCTCCTATGACATGATGTAAGGTAGAATTTAGAGAAAATTCAAGAAGATGGTCAAACAATTGTTGAGATGTTTCCTTTGTGCATTTGCATAGATCTGCAACATGCCACAATGTAAGCATAAGGGGTTTGTGAAAGTGCATCCATTCTTCCCAAAACGCCGGTTCAAATCTAAAAATCAAAGCATCTACACGACAAAAATCAGCATCTTTGACCACGCGCCCACTCCCCCAATTACAACCTGGTATTTCTTTGGTAACTACTTTGCCAGGACACTCTTTGAAGGGATAATGAAAGTTCTTTGTGGGTCCATATCTGAATTCTATGTATAACTACACAAAAATACTTCATGATTTGTTGATGAAATTTTATTTAATCGTTTTTCGATCAATGTTGCTGCACTGGACATCGCAGCGTGATGGATGGACATATCGTACAACCGAAGACTCTTTTCCACAGGGCATGACAGTTGTGATGGTGGGTCTGTATCTTGCCAATCGAGTTGCATCCAACAAAGTGGTTCTTTCAAGCACATGAATGGTCGAGATAACAATTGGTCTCGTGATGATGGCGGATATAACAAATGGTCACCAACACATGAAGACCAGTCATTGTTTTTTTGGTAACAATGCTTTTCAACACTTAACCATGGATTAAGTTGGTTTTCATTAATTTTAATTTTATCGGCATTTGCTTTTGTAGTTAAATCTTCTTTTGCAGTGGCTTGGTTTTGCAGAGTTTTGGTACTGTTAATTTTGCTGGCTGGTGTCGAGGATTTGTTTACGTGGAATTTACTTGGATGTTTATTTTTAACTTGTTTTGGATCAGTTGGCATATTGAAATTCAATTGTTTGCTAAATAATACTTTTATTGTATTGTTCATGAGGTGTTTTCATATTATAAATGTTTTCAGCTATATTTCCCGTAGGCCTATGGTGATTAATGCCAAAACCCGATGAAGGAACTCTCAAGTCAAAAATCCATTTGTCAATCCCAACCAGACACCAATAGATATCTACAAAACAAAAGTAAAATGCATTAAAATGCAGTAACTTAAATGTTGTGTTTTTACCTCATTCAACCAGAGTCATATAAAGATTTTCTACTTGTATTTTAATTCGCAAGAAAGAAGCTGTAAAAAGGGCGTGTCACCAAAATATACTTGAATTCAAAACGAGAAGCGCTGATTAACAAAAGCATGCGGATGAATACAAAGCAAAAGAGAAGACCAGAGGGAAACGAAAACAAAGTACTCATAGGTGGGCAAAGTTACTTTCAAAAGTAACTGAGTTACAGTTACAGTTACTTGGCCAAAATAGTAACGGAGTTACCGTTACAGTTACCGATTTTAAAAAGTAGCTAGTTACAGTTACTAGTTACTTTCAGTTACTCACAAATCTGAACATAAAATTTTGCACCTGGCCAGCTCTGCATACAAGTTCAGTTTAACCGCAATGTTTGATATATAGTGTTAGAACCATCCATGCTAACATAACAGCACAAGTACAAAACCAACAAGGTTTTATTTAAAAAAAAATTACTCAGTAGCTTATATGTTTATTTCCTTTGAGAAATACCAGTATTTCAAAGTGATCGTCACTCAGGCCTGCCCTTTTGGGCTTTAAAATGTCCTTGCCCAATCGTCGTCGTCGTGTGAGCCTCTGGGGCTGAGAGTCTATCCTTTTACTGCCCCAGATTCACTGTGTTCCCGGACTACACTGGAAGGCTACTAGATAGCAGCCAGTCTTTAGTTTCATCATCCATGACACGCAGACCTTCCACTCCGTTAGGTGGCTTGAAGATGTTACAGTCATTGAAGATGTCTGCCCGGATAGTTCAATTGGTTAGCGCGTCACTTCTGGAACAAAGAAGCTTCAAGATCAAGCGGCACTGGTTCGACTCTCAGAGCATGCGCTTGAGCAACGCACGTTAAGGACTGCTCTCCATTTAGCGGCATCTAATAGATGGAATAATTCCCCGGCAACAAGACTAGCTTCAACAATCGGAAACTTCATTTTGTCAATCCCTGCGTCAGTGATTTAAAGCCTTTAGTCTACAAGTATGCGAAACTGCCAGGATTAAGCTCTGCAAGAAGCTTTCCCGAGGATAAAGATTTAATCAATTAATCAATCAATGATGTGGTCTGCGGTCTGTTCCTCGGCACCACATGCACAGGAGGAGGAAGAGGCCATTTCCCATTGGTGTATGGTTGAGCGGAAAAGCCCGACGCCAGTGCGGAGACGGTTGAGGCGCACCCATGCCTGTCTTGGTAGTGTCAGGCCGATGGGGCGTGTGTCGGCGTCGGGGATGAACGAATAAAGTCTTGTGATGAACAAGTGTTGCAAAGAAAACAATATTTCCACTGCAGCACTTGACGGAATGGGAGTGTTATGCTTTTAAAAAAGTTTTTTCATCGGTCCAATTGTGAAACTGGATCCGCTTAACTTGTCCTCAGGGTCCGCTTCCAAATACTCCTGTAACAGATTCAACGCGCATTGCTTTCTTTTCTTGGTTTTGCGTAAAGTGGTGCAAAAAGTCCTCCCTGGCTCTACCACCATCCACTTCAGTATCGGTGCTACTCCCCTCTTCAGCAGAGCAGTTTGCTTCTTCAATTGCTTGAAGCATGTTCTGTTTTATTTTGGTCTTCAATTTAGCAGTGTCACTTAATGGTCAGGCCAGTGCTGGATTAAGGGGGGAGAGGGGGCGGACTGGGCTGAAGCCTAGGGCCCCCACGTTACGTATAGTATTCCTGAAGTGTATGTATAGTATTCCTGAAGAGGACATCTTGTGATGTCGAAAACGTTCGATATTTAATTGTTGCGTAGTTTTGTGTTTTTTGTAAATATAATAATCTTTAATATGTTAAACTTGATAACGTTGCTCGGCTTCGTATGCCTATGGTTTGTATTCCTTCACAAGAACGTCCACCAACGGCAAGCAAACAGCAATGCTGTTGCTGGTTTAATGTCAAACAATCTTTTTAGAGGCATTGCAAGCGTTACACTAAATGCAATAAATTTCAACTTCTTGATAGTAACTAACTAACTGACTATAAGCATCAAGAAATTGCTTTTAATCGCTGCGTGTTTCTTGATGCTTATAGTCAGTTACTGTAGTTAGTTACCTTCAAGAAGTTGAAATTTACTGCATTTTTATAAATATTTTCAGGTTCCTGATGAGGGCTTAAGTTAAATCGAAAACGTTTGACTGTTAAATTATTTGTAAATATGTAAAATATATTGTTATAATGCTCAACCCTGTTGTATTGTTGTGTCTTGCCTGTCTTTGGTACATATTGATTAATCGCCAAAAACAATTAATTTAGACAAAACAGTTATCAAAAACCGCCAAAAAAGAGCCAAATCATGAAGCTAAACGTCTTAAAAAAATCGCCAGATTTCTGGATTTTGGCGATAAATTCGCCAATATGGCAACCCTTCTCCACAAGACCACAAAACAAAAGTAGAACCGCGCATGCGCAGTGCTACGCCGATACAGCTGCGAGAAAAATGCATTATTGCGCAAAGTACAACAAACACGCACTATGCAAGACACAAACACGTGCAGAGAAATAAACGGCAATTAAAAACTGAAATTTCAATACAAAAGTAACTTGTAACTGTAACTGTTGAAAAAGTGCTAAAATAGGAACTAGTTACCGCGTTTCGTTACTTTTGGAAAATAGTAACGAAGTTACCGTTATAGTTACTCAAAAAGTAACTAGTTACAGTAACTAGTTACAGTAACTAGTTACTTTTGTAACTAGCTACTGCCCACCTTTGAAAGTACTGTACATCGTTTCAATGCAAATAAACCAAAATACATAACATTAATAAAGTAAAAAAATAAAATAAGCCATAGGATGATCACTTGTTTAAAGTGCTACTGCACGATTAAATTAACATTGGCTATAATTCATTGCCAAGACATCCGATACCTGTTGAAAAACTCACTTCCTTACAATTGAGGCCCACAGCCAAGAAATCGACACTTTTCCCACGCTCTCTAGCGCTTCTCTCTCACGCTACCTGGAAGTGGCAAACTCGTCAACGCCACCTAGTGATATGACGTCAGTTGGAGTCGAACTTAGTGGAGACCAAACTAGCCGAGATAGGCTTGGTTGCTAGTGAATGCGCTAATTTATAAGGCATCCATAATGAAGACGCATCTTGCAGCCAGCATTATACAAATTTAGTTGTTCATGCCTGTGTGCCAGGAGTGGTTTGCGAAGCCCATCGCCGAAGGCTAGTTTCGTAGATTACAACAGCCAAACTTGGTTATATCGAAAACATTTTGTATTGTAGGACATAGTACAGTCGACTATCATGCGATAACGCTTTAGCATTTATTAGGACTGTTTTCATCTAGTTTTTTTTTTTTTTTTTTTTTTTTTTAAATCTAGATCAGGGGTTGGCAAACTTTTTATCTCGAGGGCCGCATTCAAAATCTGAATTTGTTCGAGGGCCACAGTATAGTATAATTAAGATTAGGCTATAAGTCAAAATATAAAGCCTAGTATAGTCAAAGCACAAGCTTTTATTTAGTTTTGAAGTGACGAAAGAAACGGAGATTTTATATACAGTACATGTGTTACATAAAAGATGTTTGTCACAATTGTTTATTCGAATACAACCCACATCAAGATAACACTTTGCCAGACGCACTTTGAGCGAAGTAAATAGATTACATCTGAGCTAATTAACACAATCAGAAAAATTGTCGCAATCGCTGCTTTTCTGTCTACCAAGAGTCTTAGCCTTGATCCAAGATTAAAACAAAAAAAAAAGTCTCATGATGTGACAGGCCGAAGTCAGAAATTTCGATTGTAACGTAATCGGCTGTTTAGCAATGGCTGCTTTGACACTAATAACAGCCATGCATTCATGCAAGATCACAATGTGGCTGGGGAAAAAAACTACTACAATACGACAAAAAGACTATAATTTATATTTATCAAGATGAAATATATGAAGAAAAAGTTTAATTAAGTCATTGTAGTAATTAAAATTTTCAAGCAATTTTAGGACTATGTTTTTATATAATTGCTTCAGGCATGGCCACCTGGAGATCCGGCCTGATTTGTCACATTTTGCAGATTTTGATTACAGCTACTGCTAGTGCTTGACTGACATTTTTTGAGATGTTTTTACTTTTTGCGGTTTCCTAATGACGAAAAACTTTTTTGTTGCCTTGGGGAAGCAGTAGAAAATGAGAAAAAGTAAGTTGAAAAACACAAAATCAGACTGTTATTGAAAATTAACAGTCTGACTAAAATCTACAAAATCAAATTTTCTTTGTTTTTCAACATGTGAGGATGTTAAAACCTATTGTGTCATCTGGGAAAAAGAATAAAGAAAGCGTAAAAATCTAATGTTTAGAAAAATTTACTTAAACGTTCGCCCAAAGTTAGAAAAACCGAGAAATTTCTGCAAAATGTGACAAATCAGGCCGTATCTTTAGGTGGCCATGCTTCAGGCTTTCGCGGGCAGCACAGAAAGTTGTTTCGGGCCGCATGCGGCCCGTAGTTTGCCCACCTCTGATCTAGATGATAAAGCTTTGGTAGAGAGTTTGCTTTGTTGAACCATAGAGAAATAAAACTCCTGACTCCAACTGACGTCATAACACGCGTGTTGCGGAATGCAATCCGCCATCGCAGAAACGTGGCCAAAAATACAAGCGCGTGGAAAACCTCTAGTTTTGATAATTTTTATTGAGATAAATATAGCCTTAAAATGTAAGGGCGAGGTTGGTATTTATAGATTGAAACATGCTCTTTCAGATAAAGTGAGGTCAAAGTCATCGTGCAGTTGCACTTTAACTTAAAGTAGTAGAATGTACTTACCACCATTAGGCAACAAAAACAGGTCCTTAAATTCTTTAAACTTTTTGCTCCGCCCATTTCCAATTTTGAAGCTTACAAATTTTGCAAGATGTAAAGTGTCGATTATAATCTATATAATTTTAAAAAAGATTTAAAGCAATGACTTGTGTGTGTGAATGGTTTTTGTCACACCATTCTTTACAATGTGGCTCAATACATGTCTTGCTGCAGTTTTGCAAAACGCTAAACTTTTTTTTGCTTAAAAGCTCCTAATTTCTGTTTATTAATTTCCCTCGAGCTTCTACACCTTCCATCTAGCAAATTTACTACATAGCAAAATAAGATTGAAAGATACAGCTTCTCAGTTTGTATATATGTAATTTGTAGTCGCTGCAGCAAATGGAGTGTTTTGACCAGTAAACACTTTAACATTGGGTAATTTTTTCTATGGGTATCATCATAATCCATCGTCGGTTTGTTCCCCACTAATTTTTTCTAGGTACTTTTTAAATATCAAAAAAGCTACTTCCCACAACATTCAAAGATATAATTAAGTGTAAACAATCAAGTAGCCTAACAACAAGAAGTAACTCTCCTTCTATTCCTATATATTGCAGAATTAACACTTGCAAACAATCAATACGGTACATGGGGCCAACAGTTTTGGAACAAAGCTTCCAACTACTATAAGAAATACCACAGACAGATAAAATCGATAAAAGCTTTATAAGATTGAAGATTAAGATTAAGATCTCTTTGACAGTGCAGTGCCAGTAGCCTACTATGAAAACAGCTCACGTGTCGATTTCAATAATTCATTCAAGTATAGTATAGCTTTGGTAGAGAGGTACTTTTTAAAAACCATAGACAGACAATCGATAACAACTTAATAACATTGAATTGCATAATTCAAAAAATAATACATAAAACAAAATAGCTACATAACTTCAAACGTTTTCGGCAAAACTTTATGCCCTCGTCAGAAAAATACCTTAATTCGTCTAAACAAAAATAAATATTCGTGAAATGTTAATAATAAATGACTGAAAATAAATAAAACTGCACTGACCTGCGTACAAGCAAGAACTGACGAATAAACACAAAAGGTGGTAACAATCTGTCATAAACTATGCGGGAGTGTGGTCATGAGACAAGATAGTGAGCGGAACAACGTAAAGGTAATCAAGGAAAAAAACACAAAGCAACATAAAACAAATGTAATCTAATACAAATTCAACAGAAAAGATGCCCCTCCAGCGAATAATTGTTTGTTGAGCCTGGGGTTGTGCTGCTTTATTTGGAGTGCCTCATGAATTTTAGTTTCAAACTCTGATTGACAGTTGCGAATTATTTTGAATGAATCTAATGTAAATTTGATGTTGGAACAAATACTGCAGTCATAGATGTGGTCTTTAATTGCACTGTGTTTGTTGATGTCTTTTAAATTTAGGTGTTCCGTTGCTCTTGTTACCAAGTGTCTTGTGGACATACCTATGTATGTCATGTTCGTGTCGCACGAACAAGTGAATTTGTAGACAATGTTGGAACGAAGAGACTGCGGAACGGGAGATTTCAGCAAAAAATATCTACTTATTTTGAAAGTTTTGTACAGAGGAACAATGTCGATATCAAATTTACACTTAAAGAGTTTAGACAGCTTTTAGCGTATACGAGTGATTCCTTTCCTAGGAAAGGTATGGATATAGAGTTCCGGAAATTTATGACGTCAGTATTCGGTGAAGATACTGAATTGAAACGTTGTAAAACCTTATCAAAAAACTGCCCGGAATATCCATTCGCACATAACATAGATTTAATTTTGGTGATTTCATTTCAGTATTTGTGATAGGCCAATGTGTCTAGATTTGTTAGAAAAATAGTAAGGTTGTAAATACTCCTAAATTGGCTTTCTGGTTCTTGTATTTTTTGTCTACAGAAGTTCTACAGAGTCTGCAGAAGTTTTTCCATCCTCTTTGACCAATTGCCATCTTTCGGTGAAGCGGTGGCCATGTGCTCCAACCAGTTGTTTTATGTCAATATCTTGGATTTGATCGTCATGCTATTGTTTTTTTGTTGATCTATTTTTCTAACGTAATATGCCGAACTGGATTTTTTTAAACTTTTATTATGGTTTAACGTGTAAAACATAGGGTAACCCAAATTCCTCATATTACTGTGGCATGCCACTACTACATCCCAGCTAGCGATGCTTGTCATTTTTGCATTAATTCAACGTTTGCTAACATTGGATCGGTATGGAAGTAACAAGTTTAGCTGACTGGGGTCTAAAATTATCGCTTTATCAACGCAACTTTATATCAAAGCACGCTTGATATCTTCAAGACATCTTCCCTGGGTATAATTGAATTTCCGCAAGATGATCTTCTTCTTTCGTTTGAGACTAGATCAAATTTCAGGGCAGGTGGTGGAGAGCCAGGTGAGTGTAGCTTCGTCCAGCGTTGCTATACCATGCGTTCCATTTGGTGCCTTGTAGATGGGACATTCGAGAACGACATGGTCAGCAGTTTGTTCCTCCGCGCCGCATTCGCAGGCCGATGAGGGAGCCAGACCCCACTTGTGCATGTTGGAATGGAAGCGACCGACTCCAGTCCGGATTCTGTTGAGCTTGACCCAAGTCGGCCGAGGCAGGTCCATAACAGGTCCATAACAGGCGCGCGACCGGGTGGGGTATAAAACCATGTAGTTTGGCGTCGGTGGCGCACCACGCTGCATTCCAAGTACTTTCCATGTAGTGTGCTGCACTGATGGCATGATCGTTGAATAGATGTATAGTAATTCAAGTTTGTTTTAGGCCTATTTGTTTTTGTCATTGTTTTCATGTCGTCAAGTTATAGCCTATCTATGTTGTGAGTCGTGCAAGGCCTGGTACGTTGCGCTTGAAATGGCTTTGCCCGTGCCGTGGTAGGATTTCTTTGTGGGGTTTTCTTTGCCTACCTTGCTCTTCTTTGCTATGAGCTAAACGCATCAAGACTTGTTCCCCTTACGACTATCAGCACTCTTGATAACGCACCATGGCCGATCTTCATAGCAACTGTCCATGCAAATCTTAAATATATCAGTAAAAGCTATGTAGGCTAATAAAGCGATAGACTAAATATATGTTGTTTATTTGTTTTTATTTTTATGCTGTTTATTTATTTGTTTTTGTTTCTTTTTTGTTTGTAACATTTTTTTTCCTTTATATCTTAAAATTTTCTGAAGGTGTTGCGACCGTGTCAAATTTCTTTCAACTCAATAACTTACTTCGGTCACAAGCACGTTTTAACGTTCGCGTTTTTTTGCTTCTACCTTTTTCTCGACCTTTATTGCTATGTTGACGTGTATTGTTTTTGATATGATGGTCAAAAATAAAAACAACTGAACTGAACAAGCAGACAACAGCATTGCGACCTTTCTAGTACTTCGTCAGAGGGATTTTTTCTTTGAACTTTGTTTGGTAAGTTAATTACAAAAGAAACAAATCGAAGTTATGACAGAGATTGAAATCGAACCCACGTCATCAAAATAACTGCAGTAGAATTCGCTTATAGTGACACCTGAAGGGACCGCGGAAAAAGTGTCACCATAACCGAAGTGTCACTATAGCCGAATTCTACTCAACTGTTGCGTATGCAAATGGATCTTTGCAACAGTTGTCACTATAGGCGAAGTGTCACTATAACCAAAGTCACTATAGGCGAATTCTACTGTACTTTCCTAACCCTAACTCTCAAACCGCTAGGCTAAGCAGCCTACGGCAAAACGTTCAATTTCGTGCATGAATATCATGACTACAATCAAATGATTTAAATCTTGTCTTTTGATTGGTTAACAAACTTCCTCTGCTGCAGTGACCTGCAGATTTCTAATATGCTTCTAGTTTAGATTCTTAAGTGTTCCACAGCATGTGACGACTGTGAGAATACACGTCTGCTTGTTTCCTGTACTGTGGTGGCTTCTTTGGATTGTCAAGCTGTTGAATCGACAATAAAATCGATGCAATCGATGAACCGATACAACGTGTTATAAAGCAATTGTATAGTTCACCAAGCCATAGCCGTGTAGGCATATCTCTCTGGAACTGCGTGCAGTTTATAACAGTCGTTCTTAACCGAGGGGGGTACGCTCCCCTTGGAGGACATCAACCACCTTTCATGGATGGCGTGAGCTTTCCAACGATATCAAATCTTTTTGAATTAATTTTAATGTCGTAAACTGATTTTTTTGCCATTTGCATGTTTTAAAAACTGAGATTCATTGGTAGGACTTATATGCAAACGGAGCTTTTGTTGTTCTTGTTTTGCAATCTGGTTTCATTATACGAGTACGTCAAAGCGAAAAGAATAAGAACTTTTATGTGTTAACACTCATTGCGTTATTTATCAAAGAGCTTTAGCATCCAAAACTTTACCTCCCATAAAGCAATAAAGGGCGTCCTGAACGAACTAAATTATCAAGGTGGTCAACTTGGCAAAAGCAAAGTGCTTCATAAAAATCTGGAGCTCTCACACTTGTTTTTTCAACCTGTGATAGGAGATGCAGCCTGATTGTGAACACTGAACAATATATAATGTGCATTGTGATGCATTTTTCACACGTACGATTGATTGTTGTCCATGAAAGACAAGATAATTAGAAGTTTCTCATTCAAACTATGCATCTGGAAAAGTCGATTTAACAAGGAAATCCAGTGAACTTCAGTGGCTTAAGTTGAGTGCTGCACTCGCAGATGGTAGCCTAACTTTAGTTTGAGTGGACTATTCAAGTAGCAGCTCATCTAAATGCCTTGAAAGCAAACAGCATAAAATAATTTTCAGATGGAGATGAAAACATGGAGACCAACCAAAACGTTTAATCTTTCGACTATAGTCTAAAGGGCGCCACTACCAATAAACTCGCAAAGCTCTCACAACACAGGACTTGAAATAGCATTGAACAACAACGCTGAAAACACGATGCATTGACTGAGCGACTGCTGACAAATTTTTTCCTCTCATCTATGACGTATAAAAAATTAAAGTTGATGTAGGTTGCGCCAAAATTTTTTGCTTGCTTTTAAAGGTATACTTTTGTTGTTTTTAAGATAGGGCTGCTTAAAGCCAAAGTAGGCTATTGTGGAGCCAAGATATCGGATCTGGTTGAATACCGGTAGTCGATGTGTGTTTCATTGGTGGTTAGCCTAATTTTCAGTAGGCAACAGTTTCCACTGTTTGTGGGGACAGCTTGATTGCTTTCATTTAGTTTTACCTTGAAACGTTTTCAATACCAAAGTTTGTTTCATTTTGACCGAAATTCCTATCGTAGGCTTCACAGTGGCAATTTTGTGGTAACTTTGGTAGTTTTGTGGTAATTTAACAGTGGTAACTCCAAGGTCTACTGCCAGTCACCGGTGCACCATTTTGTAAGTTTATTGTGTATACCAATAAAGGTGTAGCCTACACATCGAAACGATTAAGCCAGAAAGGGAATTTTGCAAGGATATGTTGGAGTCACTTTCTAAGTTCTATTTTTATTACGGCCTTCCGTACCTATCTGAAAAATATGCAGTTGATCAGTCAACAGCCTCTGTGACTTGTGTTATTATGATTTAAAAAATAGTGTATCGTGTATGTTACTGATTGATGCTGTGCCTACTTGAATTTTGTAGCCGCATTGCAACACACAACATTGTGGACATTGTGGTTTACTAAACTTACCTAGAGTGATTGCGTTGTAGCCTATGTTGATAAGATAAAAGTGGGCAATTGTTTGCTTCCTCTAGATTCGGTTACTCAACACCACAAGTTTACTGCTTGTGTAATAAATAAATTTTATTTTCATTTATAACGTTTGTGTAAGCACGTGAAATATGAGGGCTTATGTAATAATCCCAGAATTCCCAGAATACATTCACCCAATCAATACTTTGAACAAAAAGAAAAAAATTCAAAATCACTTGTGGTGTACTTAAAAACACTGTAGGCAGCCCACTTATCTTGAAGCAATTAATATTTACCTTGAGGAGAAATAGTTCACAACTTGGTACATTTAAAAACACTGGAAAGGTTGGATATCTTGAAGCAATATTTGGCTTGAAGTGAAACAAATCACTACTGATACAAACAAACATAATGAAACAACGAAACAAATGAAAATAAAACAATGAAAAACAATAAAACAAATCGCAACTGACTAATGACATTGAATAGGCTACTGGTCAGGACTTAATTACATAACTGCAGTAGAAAAATCTCACAACAGAGAAACTCGGCACCTTATTGCCTCCAACCCTCGACGAGAGGAAGGAACGATGATGAAAAAAATCACAATAAGGTAAATCTGGTGGCCGGTCGATTGGTTGACAGACATTTGGTCGACAGTCATTTGGTTGACAGACATTTGGTCGACAGGACGTTTGGTCGACAGACATTTGGTCGATAGACATTTGGTCGACAGGACATTTGGTCGACAAGACATTTGGTCGACAAGACAGTTGGTCGACAAGACATTTGGTCGACAAGACATTTGGTCGACACATTTGGTCGACACATTTGGTCGACAAGACATTTGGTCGACAAGACATTTGGTCGACAAAACATTTGGTCGACAAGACATTTGGTCGACAAGACATTTGGTCGACAAGACATTTGGTCGACAAGACATTTGGGTTAGAGTTAGGGTTAGGTTTAGGGTTAAAGTTAGGTTAGGGTTAGGGTTAGGTTAGGGTTCGGTTGGGGCTAGTTAACCCTAACCCTAAAATGAATCGTTCTGTCGACATACATCACTACTGGACATTAGAGCATGTTGACGAAGCAAATGGTTGAAAATTAAGATTTAGACCAATTTTTTTTTTTTTTCTAACTTATTTAAAACCCCTTTTTAGACATCAAGCCATCACCCACAACAAGAGAGTCACTTTCCAACAAAGTTTGAAAAAGTTTAAAAAATCCTGATTAGATGCAAATGTTTTTATCAGATATGCAACCAGTAAATAATGCACTGGAAAACATGAAAGAACCCCGAGGATCTACAACTACAACAGCTTTTAAAGTGGTATATGATTTGTAATCGGAATAAAATTAAGATTGAGCCTTCAACGAAGAAGGCCTTTCAGTCAGAATTTCTGTGCAATCAAATAATGCCATGCAGTTTGGAAAGTTATTTTAATATTTTTTAGGCATATTACCCATTATGATATTGCGATGTGGCCAATAACACAATGAACCCAACCTTGAAAACATGAAATCAATCCATGAGTTAAAAATAATGCTTGCAATTTGAGGTAAACAATTAAATCTATAGGCCAAATCTTTTAAATGAAACCCATTTCTTAACCTGCAAAGAGTCAAAAGTAGCTGATTTTCCAAAAACAATTTCAAACATTTCTCTTTCATTCTTTGTATGTAATGGCACTTGTGGCATTATGCGTCAAAAAATCAAACAGGTTTTACATTGCACGTGACTTAAACCAGCAGTATAATATGCTAACAATTCATTAACAAGAGAATTTAAAATGGAACTTACACTAAAAAATGACCCTTCTTGCAATTGTAGCAAAAGAAGAGATTGCGATTCATGTTGCATTTTTAGACCACAAAGTTCTTCTTTCAAAGCTTGATTTTCAGTTACCAGCTTACAAGATTCTGCAATGAATAGCATAGCCTGTAAACTATGGTTGTTTAAATTTAATGGTTGCATAAGATAAACAAAAATGAACTGAAACATAGCCTATAAAACCAATAGCCTAGTAGGCTACCGTAAGCTACCAGTAATTAATTCATACAAATCAAGAAGTAAACCATAGCCTAACCCATTGCAAAATGACTAATTGAGATGTCATGGATAATTATAACCTACCATTGTTTTGTGCTTCTGAAATACTTTTTTTCTTCTTTTGTACATGGTGATCTTGTTCATTGCATGCATCATTCACATGAGACATATCTGGCAGAACTCTTTTTCGGCTCTTTCGAGTTGTTCGTACTTTCATTCCATCAGCTGGAATTGGGTCTGGATCAGTGGCGTAGCCAGAAATTTTTTTTTGGGGAGGTCAAATATTTGATGAATTGAAGAGAACGACAAAGTGTTTGATTTAAAACATCGTCACCTGATGTGCAGTGGTGTATCCTGGTGGGTTGAGCAAGGGAAGCAATAAAACTGGTGGGGGGTTAGAGCGTGCCGAAGGCACGCGTATTCTAGGGGGTCCGGGGGCATGCCCCCCCCCGGAAAATTTTTGCAAAATTACACTCAAATATTGGATTATAGCGCTTTCTGGAAACACTTTTAGGGTAATATTTGTATGAAATTTATTAGCAGATAAACAGCTATTAACTTATTAAAGGTAGATATTACACACAAACGGGCAAAAGATGCGGCTAAAATTAGAGAACATCAAAAACTCAGCTAGCCTACTCAAAAACTACACAAAAACCCAACAGAGTAAGCGATTCTGAAATTGCTTCCACAGATTAGTTAAAAGAAGCGTAAATCGCGCAAACTTTGCGTAAATCGCGCAAAAGACCTGGGAGGTGTTAATAGCCAGATGTCTTGGAAAACGATATAAATTTCTACAAATTTTATTACATTTTCAAAAAAGGGCTCAACTTCGGAATCCAAACTTTGAAAATTGGGGGGGGGGCATCACCCCTTTCGCTCCCCCTGGCTACGCTTATGGTCTGGATGAATGCAGAAGGTTTTCCATCCACAAAATGCTAAAATTGGTAACACTTCATGTATTGATTGTATTTTAATAGATTGTAAAACCACCACCAAAAATAAACATTAAAATCAGTCTATCGGTACCTTCCAGCAGACCTAATAGATCGTTTAGGGAATTGATGCAGCTCTGTAAGACAGTTTCTGTTTTGATAAGATCGCAAACAGTTTTAGATTCTAATCTAGATAGTATAGTTACCACCCACCTTTGAACAAACGTATGAATGATGGTTAATTCTTGACACGTTTAGCTGTAGCCTACATGAGGCCGACCACATGCTTTGATTCAACGTAAACAGTCTTTCAATCTTGTTTTTGGTTTAGGAAAGCAAATGAAAGTGATATCTTTGCATTTCTCTGGATATCTGTCATCAGAATTGAAAGTGCCATAACTACATCGCTTATTTATCATCACGAAACCAGCATAAACGTGACCGAAACTGCACAAAACCAATGCGACTAGTTGAAAAGCTTGCTCTCCTTCGCTCTGATTGGCTGAACGTTGCTAGGTGATGGATCGGTCTATTTCTGTTGGTCTTCACTGCTTCAACTTTATGTTTATTATTGGAAGAATTTACGTAATTTAACGTGGAAAGTAACCGTTCACACATCATTGGCCAATCTTTAAAATTTTGTGTGTTTTATTTTTTCTTGCCTTCCATCGCACTGCAGTAAATAACTTTGTGAATTTTATTTTGTATGTTATTCGCTCTGAGGATGCGCATTGTCATGGTGCGCGAAACGTCAGTGAAGCAATAAATAAACCTATTTATTATTGCTTTTACTTTCACTTTTCTCAGATGTACGTTGCAACTAGTGCTAGAAACGATAATTGTTCTGATGAACACCCAAACCTTTCAGTATTCAATTATAAGACAACAGTTTTTAAGAATACAAATTAGCAGAAAATGCTCAAGTAGCCCGAGCAATCATTCTTAGACCGTATGTGGCCTTTTGGCCAAAAATATTGGACACCCCTGCTTAAACATATTCATCTTCAAACGATAACAGAAGACAAACCAGGCAGTCTAACCTTCTACAATTGTGGCAACTATTCTTCTATTTGCGAAGTGGTTCCTGCAAGCTAGTCTTTTAAACTCGTTAATTGTCGCATCACTTCCTTGCAAAGAGAGGTTTGAATAATAACTTATTTAAACTAAAAAAATGTTCTGAAACAGCCCGAAGTTCCCGCAGCAATATTCTCTAGTATTTGCAGATTACTAGGCTACCCTGGGATAGATCATTTGGATGAGCTCCTGACCTTAAGATGTAAAAACGGAAAATTAAGAACAATTTAATTATCAAAGTGTCGGCTACGCTTGAGCAACGCATTTAAAGGCAGATCTCCATCTAGCTGCACACATTGGGTGAAATAATTCAAAAACAACACTTTGACGACAAACGGAAACATCATTCTGTCATCATCGGTAACAAAAGTAATGTAAAGCATCTATGCAGATTGCAGAATTACCCTAATTCCAAGCTTCCGATTTCCCAAGAGTTTTTCGCCGTCCGAGGACAATAATTCCTACAAGCACTGATTCAAAATGGTAAAGCGGTAGCTTCTTTCGTTTTCGACACTTTGTCAGTCAATACGACTGATTTTTCAAGAAGCAGAAGCAAGTCATACCGTATCTGTTAGCATAAAATGACACGACTCGTAGAAATAGACTGATCGAAAAAGCCAGCTAGCCACAAAAGTTAAAACGAGAAAATCATTAAATTGACGGTTTATAAATGAAACGTTATACGTACAAACTTGCAATTCAACGACAAAAATATGCATTGGAGCATAAGTAATTGAGGTATATTAAGCAAAGGAATTCTAGTGATATGGAAATAATTTGATAAAAATAGTTTTGGCTATTGTTCAATGTTCAGGCATGTTAAAGCCATAGTGCAGAAGTAGCAAATTCAAATGACATTGGAATAAAAATGGCCGTAAAACAAATATTGACTGCATACAGGCAAGTAACTACCCTCAATCAATTTTTTTTAGATTAGGTACTGTTCCCTGTTTGATTTAAAAAAATCAATGTAATGATCAAAAGTGGAAAAAACTAACTGGAAAAGGCGATCTGGTACTAAGACACTTCCTCAAATGGGCGATCTGCCTAATACAGAAGCAATCACAAAGAAAACAAATTAATAGTTTTTTTTCTACAGTCTAAACCTTCTAAACATTTGGCTAGGCTAATACACACAACAGTACTTCAATAAAATTTATAATTTATGTTGTGGAACCGGTTTTCTTCCAATAGGATTCATCAGCATAACTGGATCGAAACGAAAAAATTACAGTAGAAAAATATTGATTGATTGCATTGATTGCTCTATCTTTTGCATAATGCAAGTTTAGCATGATAATGTAATAGAAGCGTTTGTTCTAGATTTCACGGTCATAGCATTTCTTATTCCTACTTGTAAAATTTATCTCCGTTATTCTACTTTTCACAACTGCGTGTAGGCCTACCTACAGTTTTAGTATTTGATTGTTGCAATATTTGCTGTATTTGTCCTTTTCACCAAAACTATGAAGAAAAAAAGAAGGAATAAAGCAAAGAAATGGAGGTTTTGAACATTAAGTGACTTATATTTATTTTATGTAAATTTGCGCTTTTCCGGGCTAGTTGTGCTGATGAATCCTATTGGAAGAAAACTGGTTCCACAACATAAATTATAACTTTTATTAAAGTACTGTTTGTGCGTGTTAGGCTAGCCAAATGTTTAGAAGGTTTAAACTGTTGGAAAAAAAACTATTAATTTGTTTTCTAATCAATGTAATGGCTTTGAGCTTGTGAATTTATTTGCTTGCACCAGAGAAAGCGGGCTGTAAATGAACATGGATAACATTTGTTACGGGAAATAAAGTAGCCTAGTGCAAAAATGCTTAAAAATCGGACCGTGTAGCAGCAATTTCTAATGTTTGATAACTTTTCGAAGGGACTAAAACAGTTTTGAGGGTGATACAGCCAACCTTTCAAAAGCAACGTAGGCTAAGGAAAAACTTATCTTTGATATTGGCTACACGTTCCTTTAAACAAAACTGTTTATACAAAACCGACCAGAACAGCTTAATTAAGAATTGGTAAAGTAAGATAAACTACACGTTGAATATTTGAATTTTTGCTGAAATAAAAACAATTCAACCAAATATGCACATCGATAAAAAAATCATGTTTGGCCTGTGCAAACCAAATTCAGAGGTATTTAAAATAGTAGGCTACTCCAATACTTATACTTACAATACTTTTACTAAGAGTCAATCTTCAGAAAAAACTGTGGCAGGCCTGAAGTATCACCTGTCGCAATATTGGATGTAACGATGTGTTGTATTTGCCTGACACAGTTTTGTCTGAAGATTGACTCTTAGTAAAAGTATTGTAAGTATAAGCATTAGAGTACTATTTTAAATACCTTTCAAATACGTTTGCACAGGCCAAACATGATTTTTTTGTCGATGTGTATATTTGGTTGAATACAACACATCGTTACATCCAATATTGCGATTTGTTTTCGAGTGATTGTTTCGGAATAAAATTTGCATTTCAAATTTACAAAACCTTTCGAATTTTAAAAATACTGTAAAATCATGTTTTAAATGTGAACGCAAAGAAATATTGTGAAAATTCATGTAGCTGTGCTACCATTCAATACAATAATAAAACAATATCGATCAATAAAATGAAAACATAATTTATAAAATTCAAAGATCATTATTCTGAATATATTTAGTAACCCAACACCAATTTTGTAGTTCTTCAAAATTACGCCATTTATTTGCCTGCTTCATGCATGCGCTCATCTTTTGTCTGTCTGCAGTTTCAAGTAACTCATAAAGATGTTTCCATGATTCAAAATATTTAATGCAAGGCCATCGATAAATCTCTCCAAATGAAATCCAAAACTTTACATCATTTTCTACGCCCTGTCCGTCGGTATCTATTCGGACATTTGGATCAAATTCGTAAGGCGCGTTTGTATGTTTAGGTGGATGCATTGAACTAGTCATACCCTCACAGTATGGATCATAGGTTGCCGTTCGGTCATTTATCATAGTTTTGGCAAACTCAACGGACGGGGCAAACATTGGAATATTCATCGCATATTGTTCAACAGATTTTCCATTTGTAATAGAATAAGGGACAATAACAACTCCAGCATATTCTGTCAAATCAGAAAGTTCGTATCTTCCTTTGTGTTCGGGTTTAACTAATTTGAACTTATCGTGTTCTGGTGGTACTTCATTGCCATTTATTAAAAATTCATTTCGTTTTTGGGACCACGTCAGGCCATCAATTGCTGATATTAAAGTCGCCGGAAGATGAATCGGATTGAGACCAGTGTAGTGTCGTATGTACTCGAGATGATACAGAGTATTGGCTCCTATGATATGATGTAAGGTAGAATTTAGAGCCAACTCACGAAGATGATCAAACAATTGTTGAGATGTTTCCTTTGTGCATCTGCATTGATCTGCAACATGCCACAATGCAAGTATAAGTGGCTTATGAAGGTGCATCCATTCTTCCCACATCGATGCTTCAAATCCAAAAATCAAAGCATCTACACCACGAAAATCAGCATATAAGACCTTTCGCCCACTCCCCCATTTGCAACCACGTATTTGTTTGATAACTACTTTGTTAGGACACTGTTTAAAAGGATAATGATAGTTCATTGTTGCTCCACCATTGATGTTTTTGTAATTACACAAAAATACTTCATGATTTGTTGATGAAATTGTATTTAATCGTTTTTCGAGCAAAGTTGCTGCACTAGCCATTACGGTGTCGTGGAAAGACATATCGTACAACCGAAGACTCTTTTCCACAGGGCATGACCATTTTGGTGGATTTGTATTTTGCCAATCGAGTTGCATCCAACAAAACGGTTCCTTCAAGCACATGAATGGTCGAGATAACAATTGTTCATGTGATGATGGCCGATATAACAAATGGTCACCAGCGCATGAAGACCAATCATTGTTTTCTTTATAACAATGCTTTTCAACACTTAACCATGGATTAAGTTGAATTTCATTAATTTTAATTTTATCCGCACTTGATTTTGTAGTTACATCTTCTTGTGCAGTGGCTTGGTTTCGTAGAATTTTAGGAAATTCGTAATTGATCTGTTTCAATGACCGTATCCACTTACGCGCAAGATGCACATCTTTTACACCAATAAAATCACGTTCATATAACTCAATAAATAACTCAACAAACCGCTTTTCGAAAGACATTGACTGACTTTTCCACTTTGACAATACTTCTATAAGAGCTTCTGTTTTTTCGTACAACGGTTCTTCACTCATGAAATCTGCTTGATAACTATGCGCATTTCGAACTTGTTTTACAAACGGGCTCACAAATCCAACGCTCATACCAACGTCATGCATCAAACGCTGCATGATATAACTTCTCCAAATGTCACTTACACGTCCATGAACCGATACCGGAAGGAACGTTCCCCATAATGCGTAGTGGACTGTTGCTTGTGCATTGTAGCTAGAGAACGTTCCAGGATGTAATAACAAGCGAATATCATCATCAAAATACATCGGCAACTTTCGAGTTAACCGCCATATTGCATCCATGTCGGGATCATGATTTGCTAAACTTTGAACAACACCAATGTTCTTGGCAGGTACCTGTGTAATTTTTGTTGGTTTAATCCAAGTGCTAGTGTTTTGAATTTGTGTTAATGGAAATCCACGAGGCCATGCAACATCCTTCAGATTAATGAATATTGGATATGGATTGAACACTTGAATGTTGTCAGTCACAAGCCAATTTTCAGCAGGTAGCCAAGGCACTTCAGATGTCAGTTCATTGTCATCATCAAAATCAAATATGACTGTAGCTCCGTGCATGATAGCATACAAATATCCTACGTTTTTGCGACCAAAGTGGTTCCAAGGAATATCAGACACTCCTTCTAGGTTTTGCAGAGATGCTTGTTTTTCCACTGATAAAAATACAACAGTATTTGTAGACTTTTCCAAAGCTTCATACTTTTCTACTGGTGTTTTTTGGTCAGCAACGATAACCAAACATAGGTTGGAGTGCTTTGCAGCTTTGTAGATGCTCATAGTCGGTGCATTGATAGTAGTTACTACTCCCCACCGTCTGCACTTTGGTACCGAGATGGTATTGAGTGTTTGTGGAAGAGATTCTTCTATCAGTGACGTTGTAAATTTGTTTGTTCGTTCACCGAGAAACACATGACCGGTGGTGCCAGAAACATCGGTTTCGGAATGTATTCTGCACTTGTTTGTATCACCCAAATTAGTTATTGTGCTAAATGATGTCGATTTGTTTTTCAAACATTTCTGAATAATCCCATTTTCTTTTAAAGTTTCTTCGTCGATCTGATGCGTTTGGCCTTTGATATATACACTTCCGACGTACTCCCACCCCACTCGTTTAGTGGGAAATGGCAGCCCTCCTCCCCACTTATCACATGAAAAAGAGTCGTGTTGTAACATACTATTTTGAGCCATAGGCCATATCACATTTTTTAGAAAGTTATTTTCTTCTCGAATTGATTGATCTGTTGTAGCAATCAGCATGTCAATTACACTTGGAATGGTTTTCGTGCACCACATACCACCCAATATCGGATACTTTGAATGCTTAGGATGGTCACGCATGATATGAAAGTGTTTCCCAGATTTAATCCATTTATCGACAGCAGCTTTTTCACGAGTTGAAAGTCGCGAGTCAATGTCTCTTGAGCAAAAACGCTTTACTTCTTCGGCTGCTTGGAAGCGCCACAACTTTTTGTTTATTTCGGATCCTGTCATGCTCACAAGCTTGACATTTGCTTCTTTTAGTTGATTTAGGATCTTTTTGGGAACACTATCATCATAATATACACGCATTGTCCATCCAGGATATATTTGTTTGCACAACTTAGCGTTTGCAAGCGCTCCATCTGTGTATCTTGGATCAGAACCATACAACGAGTAAGAAATTACATTTTGTGCTGATACAATGTCGTCTGGTTCTTGTTGTTTACGGGGAAAATTATTTCCTGAGCGATATTTGGTGTCTGGGTTGTAGAAAACGTCTTTCCAGGATTCAGTTAAGCCATCATAGTGTTTGGAATTTCCCCAAACAATGACACCCAAAACCATCGATCCACAAACCTACAAAACAAAGTTTAGATACAACTGTCATTAAATCCACTGTACGTCGTATACCGTACCTTCGTGAGCAACCAGTGGTGGCCTTTGGGGTGGGCAAATGGGCCCGCAAATTTATGGGGCCCTTCGCTTTTCTAAAACATGCACAAATTCTCCTAGATGAAGCCATTACGAAGATGGATGATAGGTTTGAAAAAATCATGGAGCTCCAAAAAGAGTATGGTTTTGTGTGTGATATTTGTTTGCCGATCTCCATCACAGAAGAAAATCTGTTAAAAAATGCTCTGTAGAAACCCCAGAATTTGCTAGAGAAATTGACAGTGAAGAACTTTCCACTGAAGTGCAGAGCTTCACAAGAACATATTTACCATTGCAAACAAAACAAATCACAGTTCTCTCTGTTCTACAGTATCTGTATAAAGAAAAACTGAATATTGTGTACCCTAACTTGTGCTTGTTATTAAGACTATTTCTTACTGTGCCAGTTACTGTAGTTTCAGGGGAAAGATCATTTTCTAAACTAAAGCTGATAAAAAAATTACCGAAAAGAAAAATTACCTTCGCTCTACAATGAGCCAAGAACGCTTGGTTGGATTAGCTGTTGTTTCAATTGAGCACAATGTGGGCAAAACATTGGACAATGCTTTTCTTATTAAAGAGTTTGGCGCAATAAAAGCTAGAAAGGTGCATTTTGTGTAAGTGCTGCAGACGGGTGGTGTAGGGCTCGGAGGGCATTGGGTGTGATGGTACAACATAGCACCAGAGTGACGTGAAGATGTCACAGCATGAAATACACCTTTCTTCCTTACCATCGCTTTTTGTTGTTGTATCATGTTAATTCATTTTTGTGTTATTGTGATTTATGGCTATTTGAGTTTGTGCACTTTAATTTATCGATACCGGCCTGTAGGGGGCCCTCATATCCCTTTTTGCCCAGGGGCAGGGCCCACAAAACCTTAAGGCCACCACGGTGAGCAACCCAATATCAGTAAACTTACAATTAAATAAAATATAGTTGTTAATATCTGAAACCTTAACAGCCTGTTTCACCTAAATAAGGATCATCAGAAGGACTTTATTCAAATAGGATATTTAATATCTGATAAACCTTATTTAGGTGAAACAAGCTGTTAAGGTTTCAGATATTAATAACTATATTTGATTTAATTCGCTCTGCTTTGCTTTTTTGCTTAGCATTGAGCACTTTTTGTAGTATTAATAGTTTTCATTGTTTTAAACTTACAATTATGTATAAAGGAGCGTTCTTTCTGCTATAAGCATAAGGCTGAGTACTCACTAGAACAGCAAACAATTGAGACTCGCTTACCAAAACGGTGCAGTCTTTACGTTCAGATGCTAAAAAACTTAATCAAAAGTAACACTGAGTTCAAATGGCGTTGGTTACATCATGGCCACCTGGAAATGCAGCCTGATTTGTCACATTTTTCAGATTTTGATTACAGCTACTGCTAGTGCTTGACTGACATTTTTTGAGATGTTTTTACTTTTTGCGATTTTTTAATGACAAAAAAACTTTTTTGTTGCCTTAGGGAAGCAGTAGCAAATGAGAAAAAGTAAGTTGAAAAACGCTAAATCAGACTGTTATTGAAAAATTAACAGAATCAAATTTTCTTTCTTTTTCAATATATGAGGATGTTAAAACCTATTGTGTCATCTGGGGAAAAGAATAAAGAAAGCGTAAAAATCTAATTTTTAGAAAAATTTAATTAAACGTTCGTCCAAAGTTAAAAAAAAACCTGCAAATTTCTGCAAAATGTGACAAATCAAGCCGTATCTTTAGGTGGCCATGGTTACATAGACACTGCTGCACAGATCAGATTGAGGTCAGGACAGGGTTTTTAAACTCATGTCCAGTTATTAAGCCTAACAAACAAAAAACAAGTTCTAAAATAGAAGAAATAGAAGAGCAAATTCTGCCAGGAAAACCAAGCAAACGTACACTGAAATAAAGGTGCTATAGGTTTAAAAGGCCCTCTTTCCTCCAGAATTAACTCTCTATAAAAAAATTGAAGCCGATAAACCCGAACCTGTTGACAGGTGAATCAGCTCAAACCAATCAGAACCAAATCCTACTTTAATCTCGCCAACTAACAACCGTGCATTCAGTTTTTTACGTCAATTGAGGGGCTTGGTAAAAACTTAAGCAAACTAATGATACTCTGCCAATATATGTTTCGTATCAAGTCTGTAATACTATAGACACTGAATGCCTACAAATGCATCAGTTGACGCGCTTAGTGATGCTCTAATGTTGCAACGACATCTCAATGGTCTGGGTCACTACAGTTGACCACGGTTTCGGGCCCCGATTAAGAACGAAAAAAGACCAATAGTTTAAATCAGAAAAAAAGTGCTGACTAATGATATCAAGAAGGGCTTTGCGGAAAGTAAAACCAATGGACAGAAATTTCATAAAGCACAAAGACAATAGTTGTTTCATGCTATCTTCAATTAATACTATAAAAATGTTCTTACCATGATGAAGTAACAACATCTTATTCTTGACCTCTTCAAAGACATCTTCCAGCAGTCATTTCTCATTTTGAAGTTAAAAATTATGCAGCGTATAAAGTATCACCTATGAATAACGTAAAACTGTAAAAAAGCATTTACAACAATGAGATTTGTATCAAATTCGATTGATGCTTTCTTCAATTTTTTTTGCTATTCCGAATTTAGCTTGAATTCAACTTAATCCTGAAATGCCTCGATATTTCAGTAATGATTATGATCTTTTGAGGTCGCACGCGACCCTGTTTGTAAAATATTATCACTATATTTCTTACCGTTCATCCTCCTTGAAGCTTGGTTGTGGAACAAAACAGCTTGTTGCGACTTACAATTCACCCAAAAGGCTAAAATTAAAAAAATTGCTGGTATAATATTCTTGTTTCGGTTGCTCCAACTTCTTTACCATTTTAGTTGATTACACTAACTAGTCGGATAGAAATTGCAAGAACTAGGCTGCATTTGGAAAAATGAAAAATGTTCAATCAAACTTTAAATTTATCAATTCGTCAAAGGATGTTAAAATGCTATGTCTGGTCAACCCTTTTATACAACTCTGAAACTTGGACAGAGAAACAGCGTTACAAAAAATGGAGAAACGGATCGATGCCTTGAGCTCTGGACATACAGGCCATGTTAAAAATTTCATGGAAACAAAAGACCACTAAGCATGAAGTACTCTCCAAATTCAATTCTAGCAAAATTCTCTTACAAATTGTCAAAAGAAGAAAATTGAAGTATTTCGGACACACAATAACACAAAACTCGTTACAAAAATCATTAATAGAAGGGAAGGGAAAAGAAACAAAGACAGACCAAAATTGATTTGGACAACAAACATCACTAAATGGACAAAATTAAGTTATAAAAGTGCAGTACGAATAGCTCATGGTCGAGAACAGTGGCGCATTGTATCCAACCCTCAATACGAGGAAAGAACATAATGATGATGAGCTTTTGTGCACTTCGCATTAGCTTGACAATTTTAATAAAACTTCTCAACAGCTCAGTGGCCGAGTGGTTTCGCATTCAGCTCTTGCGCTGCTAGATCTGAGTTCGATTCCAGGTTGGGTCAAACCGAACAATTAAAAACTGTACCAATTGTATTTGTGCTTGCATAACGAAGTGAATATAAGTCGGGTAAATATGTAATGACATCGTAGATCTTATGTAAAATCAAAATAAATCCCGCCACTAAAAGACTTCAACAGTTATAGAGCTGAAACTGAAAAGTTTAGGTGTTCATCAGGACAATTATCGTTTCTTGCACTAGTTGCAACGTTCATCTGATGGAATTGAAAGTAAAAGCAACAACAAGCAGGATGGTTTATTGCTTCACTGACGTTTCGCGCAACATGACAATGCGCATCCTCAGAGCGAATAACATACAAAATAAAATTTCACAATTGCTTGTTTTATTTTTTCTTGCGTTCAATCGCACTGCAGTATATAACCTTGTGAAATTTTATTTTGTATGTTATTCTCCCTGAGGATGCGCATTGTCATGGTGCGCGAAACGTCATTGAAGCAATAAACCATCTTGTCTGTTGTTGCTTTTACTTTCAATTTCATCAGATGAACGTTGCAACTAGTGCTAGAAACGAATTGTAGAGCTACTGGATAATAAATAAAACTAAAACATCATACTCAACACCTCAGTATACGAGTGGTTGCATCATGTTCCATGTTTCTAACTAACAAATTCAAATTGAACATTTGACCGAAACCTATGAGAATTGCAAATCCTCAATTCTGCTCTCATGGAATTTAGGTCACCACTTCCGACATGGCTGTGTAACCGTTTTGTTTTCATAACTCCCACCATATTACGGTACTGATAAAAAGGCACTAGGCTACATCATGAAATAACGCGGGGAATTGAAAAACGTATATAAACCAAAAGAATTTCCATGTCGAAAGAGACCAGTCGAAAGAGACCACAAAGTGCAGACCGAACGACTTTCAAACAAGAAGATAAAAATCACCACTGGAGAATGTCGCTTTTCTGAAACCCGTTGCAATGAACAAAATTAATTAGAGTTAAGAAGGAGCAATCTTTCTGGCGTCAGCACTACCTGACTACTCACTATAGAACAGCGAGCATTGTGTTTCGCTAGTTTCTATAGTGAGTAGTCAGTTAGTAGGCTACTGACGCCAGAAGATCGCTCCTTCTCAACTGTGCGTATCCTCGGCGACAGTTAGTTTAGTTGTTTTTTTTCCACAAATGTAAGGATTTAATTGACTGACAATGTCCTTCAACCAAACAAAGATGAAGATCTGCCAAGAAACAACGAAGTACCTACTAACTATAATCTTTAAAGCGAACTGCTTTTGAAACGCTTAATCTTTCAAAAACTGAAGAAAAAAAGTAATAGTAATAATAATCATAGTGTTAATAGTCTAATATAATGTGATTGTGTATCATACCTTTGACACCTAGTGAAATGCTTTCTGAGGCAAAGAGTCAAACTTGCCACACGCAAGTTAAAAACCTTAAAATTAGCTTAATCAATATAAATATGGAATTTCCAAAAAGTTTAACAATATTATAAAATTCTTTAAGCTTCATAGACTTTCTACCTTAGCTATTAAGGAAACTCATCGATTTTTACCTAAACAATTGGAAAATTGGGAAACATTTTACCACATCAAACTATTTTCAAACATAATTACCTGATTCCTCAAGTTTTTACACAGAAACCATGATAATACTAAAAAATGAAATACAGTATATCAAAAGGGCCAACCCAGACATACTATTTTAAAGAACAACCACCTCCACCAACTACGCATCAATATTAATGGTAAAAATATCCATATTCAATGCATACTTTCCACAAAACCATGAAGACAAAACATCACTGTTGTATTTCCAGACGTTTAATATAAAATAAACAATAATAATTGTAGCGATAGCCAACCAAGTGAGAAAACCATTTACCTCTTGTTACTTACTGATTCAGTGTATCAAAGCAACGCAAAACAATCAACTGAGGAACGTGGTACAGAACGCTCAATTGATTACACGCGCAGTGCGGTGGTAATCAATTCCAACGTCTGTACCAGAAAACGCTGAACGGTGATTATGTAGTGACGCTGGTCACGAGTTACATATATTCAACGTAAATAAAATGACGACTATAACACCTCCCCCGATAATTTTTATACACAAAGAAAAATATGAACAAGACACCGAATTAAACAATAACTCTTAAAGTCCGAAACGGGCCGGAGGTCTGCGGCGACGGCTCGACTTTCGTGGGTTGTGTGGCCCGAATTCCGGTACAGTCGGTGTGTCGTCCGAATCCGTTCGAGCTGAGGTGGAGACAGCGGAGGAGTCGACTGTTGGTGCAGGAGTTTCTCCCGGCTCCTGGTCCTCCGATGATGCATAGCGAGGTTGCAGTTGGTCCATATGGCGCCTCCACGTCGGACCTGGTGGCAGCAGACGTACCAGGAAGATTTGGCTACCCTGTCGCTTAATCACCTCGGCTGGAACCCAACGAGGATCCTGGCTCCGTCGTGGAGTGAATGATAGCGCGTAACAGGGATCTCCCGGTTTGAAATGTCGTTTTGTAACTTCAGAGGCGTCCGTGTTGTGAGGGTTTTGTCGGGGTACCACTTGAGACGGTGTGGGGAGAAGCGTGTCGATCTTGGTGCGAATCTGACGATTGTTGAGTAATTGGCTTGGAGAGTAGCCAGTCGGAGTGGGCGTGCGTCGATACTGCTGTAGGAATTCTAAGACTGCTTGTTTCGGGGGCAGGGAAGATTTGCGAAGTGCTTGCTTGAACGTACGTACGAGGCGCTCCGCCGCTCCATTGGTTTCCGGATGGTAAGGGGCACCCGTGATGTGTACCATGCCCCTCTCCTTACAGAAAGTTTGGAATTCTGTGGATTTAAAAGTAGTAGCATTGTCGGTAACTACAGTATGGGGATAGCCGAAATGAGCAAAATCTTTTTCTAGCAGGTTGATAGTAGCTGTTGAAGATAAGGAAGTAGTAGCATGAATACCAGAGTATTTAGAAAAAGCATCAATGCTGAGTAACCAATGGTAACCCATGAATTCTACCCCATGATCTATGTGTAAGCGACGCCACGGTGCTTCTGGAACCGTCCATGATTGGACCTGGGTTTTAGATTGCGGTTGATATTCGCCACAGGTACTGCACTTGTGACAAAGTTCCGCGATGTCTCGATCGATGTTTGGCCAGTAGACGGACGTCCTTGCCAACTGCTTCATTCTCTCAATGCCGAAATGTCCTTCATGAAGCAACTGAAGGACGGAAGGACGAAGTTTGGAAGGGATGACCACTCTGGAACCGTAAAGTAGACATCCGGAACAAGTAGAAAGAGAGTCTGCGTACTTACGGAACGGTTCGACCGGGTCTTGTGGAGAAGACTTGGCCGGCCATCCTTCATGAATGAAACGCATTACCGTGGAAATGATAGGATCTTTAGAAGATTCTTTACGCAGTGAGGCGGCATTTGGGGTCTGGACCTGCAAATCCAAAGCATCGATAGCACAGACGATATCAATGTCATCCGCACTTTCCTCTTCATCGAAGACTTTATCCCCTCCTGCTGGTAAGCGACTCAAAGCATCAGCGTTTTGATGATCCTTTGTCTTCCTGTACTCAATAGTGTATGTAAATTGCGACAAAAAGAGTGCCCAACGTGCCAAACAATTTGCCGCCAAAGAAGGTGTCGATTTGGTCGGGCCAAAAAGACTAAGCAATGGTTTATGATCTGCCAAATGAATGATCTACCAAAAAGATATTGATAGAATTTCTTTAGCGCAAATATTATCGACAAAGCCTCTTTCTGAATTTGACTATAGTTTCTCTGAGAGGCTGTTAATACTTTTGAAACGTTTGCTATAGGCCGTTCTGTGCCATCTGGGTAACGGTGAAACAAAGTAGCACCAATGCCCACACTAGAAGCATCACATGCGATACCTACCGGAAGTGACGCATTGAAATGTGTAAGAACCTCATCAGTAGATAGATGATGCTTCAGCTGAGCAAAAGAGTTTTCTTCTTGTTTTCCCCATCTCCAAGGAATGTCCTTTTTCGTGAGATGGTATAGTGGTTCTGCTACAGTAGAAGCGTTCAACGGTAGAAACTTCGAATAAAATTGTAAGGAACCTAAAAACGACCGAAGAGAAGATACGTCAGTGGGGGCAGACATCTCTAGTATGGCGTTTACCTTAGGACCTTTGGAGATGCCCTGCCTGGACAAAATGTGTCCGAGATACTCTACCTGAGGTTGTGAAAACTTACACTTGTCTTTCCTACACCTCAGGCCTTTTGAGTGAAGTCGATCGAGGAGCCGTCTAAGATTCTGGAGATGCTCCTCAGCAGTAGTGCCACTGACAAGAATGTCGTCTAGGTAGACTGCAACCCCTGGAAGGTCGGCTGTAAGGTCGTCCATGATCTTCTGAAAATAACCTGGAGCAGAAGATATGCCAAAAGGTAAAACATTTTGTAAAAGTACGCCACGGTGAGTGCTTAATGCGAGTCGTTTTCGACTGTCAGGACCAAGTCGAATCTGGTTGTAGGCATCAGCCAAGTCTATCTTGCTGAAACCTTACCCACCACCCAACTTTTGCATTAAGTCTTCTGGTAAGGGTAACGGGTGACGATGGGTCTCCAGGGAAGGGTTCACCGTGACTGAATAATTGCCACATATGCGTAACTTGGCCTTCGCTTCTGAAGAGTTTGAAGGCTTACGGATTGGAACAACCGGTGTGCCCCAATCGCAAAACTGAACTGGTGTCCATACACCACGTGCAATGCCCGAATCATAGGCTTGTGCTAAGTCCTCCTTTAGCGCGAAAGGTACAGGCCTAGGTTTAGCATCAGACTTAAAATCTATGTCTAGTTCATAATCTCGTAAGCACCCGAGTTCAGGCTTGAAAACATCTTTGAACTCGTCACATAAGAGGGAGCATGCTTTCTCCAGACTCTTATCAGGCTTGTCGCATGACTGGATACTCTGTAAAGTAGAATAGTTAGACAGAAGGAATTTATCGATAGAAATTCCTAAAGACGAAATTGCATCACGACCTAGCAAGTTCAGTCCTTTGACTGTCGTGACTACAAAAGGAATATTATCTGACCTTCCCGTGGAAGGACAAGTTACCTGGGCCGTGAAAGAACCCGTGATTGGTACTAGATGCTTGGTAGCAGATTGGAACTGCGACACTGGTGCTTGCAATTGAGGTGCGCCTACCCGAGTCCAGACGTCGTTGGAAAGGAAATTTCCATTTGTAGCAGTGTCCAGTTCTAAGTGTGTGGTTACCGAATTAATGGAGATCGGTACTTCCAACTTTGAATTTCGAGGTTTTCTGCAAGAACTAGAGAGCATGTTAATTTCCTCGATACAATTTACCTTAGAAGGTTTGAACTGTCTAGCTTTCTTTCGACAAACACTCTGTAAGTGTCCCGTAATATTGCAGAAATGGCAGGTGGCTTTCTTAAACCTACAGTCATTGGCGTTGTGGTTGGAATTACCACAGCGATAGCATTCTTTATTTTTAGAAGTTAAGAAAGTACCTGTAAGTTGCCTAGTTTTTGGAGGTTTGCTGATGGTCCTTACTTTCGCAACTGGTGCTGGTGGAGTGCCGTAAACAGTTTCTTTGGCCACCTTGGCTGCCTCTTCGGTTTCTGATGCAACCTCCACCGCACGTTTGAAAGTAAGTTCATCAGCTCTGATTTTGAATAACGCCTTAAGCACCGCCTCGTTACCTATTGAACAAATAAAACGAGTACGTAAAGCTTCGTCCAATGGATTTGAAATGGACGAGAAGTCACAGGTGGCAGCTGCCTGGCGTATGCGAAAGGCTAGTTCTTGAGCTGTTTCACCGGGCTTGCGCTTCATTTCGCTCCAGAAACGGAATCGCTCCCTCACGATGAAGCGTTTTGGGTCGAATTGTTGAGCCATGTAATTTGTAATTTCCGTCATGGTGAGATCGTTGATTTCTTTTGGGTTTGTTTCCTGCGCAGCCAAATTTGTTAACATTTTGTAGATTGTAGGTGATTGATTGGTGAGAAAAACCTGCGGCATTTTGTCTTGTGCGACTGAATGTGCTGCTACAAAGGTGTTAAACCTCTTCCAATAGTCTGCCCACAATTCAGTGGTAGCATCGAACGTTACGAATTTAGGTAAAGATACCTGCTGTTGTATTGTTGTTGGTTGTGGTCTTGAAGTTTGGGCTCGTATTTCTCGTAGTTGTTCAAGGTGGCGCTTTTCTTGGTTGGCAATTTGATCTTGATGACGTTGTTCTTGTTCTTGGTGACGTTGTTCTTGTCTGGCAATTTGCTCCTTCGTCTGGCGTTCTTGGTTGGAAATTTGTTGTTGCAGGACTTCGATCAGTTTCTCCATGTTTCTAAAATCCTGTAGAAATTCTGTAAAGATCCTGCCGGCGACGCCAGTTAAATGTCTGTTGTATTTCCAGACGTTTAATATAAAATAAACAATAATAATTGTAGCGATAGCCAACCAAGTGAGAAAACCATTTACCTCTTGTTACTTACTGATTCAGTGTATAAAAGCAACGCAATATATAGTAAGAAAGAAACGCAAAACAATCAACTGAGGAACGTGGTACAGAACGCTCAATTGATTACACGCGCAGTGCGGTGGTAATCAATTCCAACGTCTGTACCAGAAAACGCTGAACGGTGATTATGTAGTGACGCTGGTCACGAGTTACATATATTCAACGTAAATAAAATGACGACTATAACAATCACTAACAAAAATACTATCTACAAACTTACAAAAATGGAAGGATGACAAAATAATACTACTTGGTGACTTTAACCTAATCACAGATCCTCTAGATACTGCAAACCCTCAATCTTACTCAAACACCTAAGTTACGACAAAACGGCTTTTAAAACTAGTCAATAATTTTCAACTAATAGACATAATTCGATACAAACATCCACACAAAGCAATCTATACATATTCATAATATCACATCCAAAAGCCAAGACAAAAGTAGATAGAATATATATAAACAACAATACCTTGAAGCAATTTGAAAACATTACGCATCACACAAATTTGTACCCAAACTATAATAATGCATCAACTTTATCATTAAGCTATTACACACACATAAAATGGGATCAACACACATATGAAGTAAATAATTTCATCTTTCAACATCAACATGTAATATCAGAAGTAGAAACAACATAGATCAATTGGACAATAACAAAACCAAACTTTCAAAATACTCTTGAATGGTGGAATGAAGGAAAAGAGATACTTTAAAATAAGCTGATAGAACTCTGACAGCAACTTGCAGCAATACAACGAGAAGCATATGCCACAGCAAGCCAACGTCTCCAGATTTTAAACTCTAAGATTGAAAATGAATTTCATCCAAACTTAAAATCTGACCGAGCAAAATTTACCGATGTTATTAAACAATTTCACAATAACACGCAAAGAGGAGGACAAATTCGCTGCAAAATACCTCAAAACAATTCAGAGCAAACGAGCAAAGGATTCTTTCATCTTGAAACGAAAAGAGGTAAAATAATACTAGGGGCCTATTGTGGTATTTACGTATTGACAACGTCTGGAATTTGTGTTTGGCAGTTACGTCATCTGCTGCTTGATTAAGAAACGCGATGCCTTTGGCACCGCAAGCAACCTTTCCTTTCAACTGCTTTGCCAGAGCGTCGCAGTCTTGTGTTTGAAACTATATGTTACAGTAGAAGTTTGTGTTGTATGCCTACTACGTTACCTATTGCTATTAGTTTTTTAGTTCTTATTGTTTTGTGTTTCTATATTTCAGTGAATAAAAGCCTCAATTGGTTATTAAATGTTTCATCACAATTTTATTCACTTGATTTAATGGACAAGTTGTTGCGACCCAACAGACTGGAGATCCTTCCAGAGGAGCCCGAAGCAAAGAAAATATACGATCACTGGAAAAAAACTTTTGAAACTTTTCTAACTGCGGTTGAAAGAAACGAAGGAAATCCAGAGAACATCGACAAGCTGGGGTTACTAGCAAACTCACTCTCACACAGAATCTACGCCTTCATCGCAGATGCAGGGACCTACGCCGCAGCAAGGACAGCACTCGACAATGCTTATCATAAAAAGAAAAATGTTGTGTTTGCTAGACATTTGTTAATGACCAGAGTTCAAAATCCTGAAGAGACCATCGATGAATACATTCACGCATTACGTCAACTAGCAAGAGAATGCGAATTCGAAAACGTAGACGCCGAGACCTACAAGGGCGAAACTACAAGAGATGCTTTTATTAATGGCATCAACTCCAATACTATTCGACAGAGATTACTTGAAGAGCAAAAATTTGATTTCCCAACTGCCATTAGAAAAGCTGAAATGCTGGACCAAGCCAAAAAACACTCAAATTCTTATTTAACTAATCCACCCCAGCATGCTTCATCCATTTCTAACTAATCCAGCAGCGATGTAAAAACGGCAACAATGAAATTTACAGTTTCTAACCGATGCACAAAGCGCAAGTGTTTTTTTTGTGGAGGTAATCTCCATGCAGATACTTCTGTCCAGCGAAAGACAAGCTTTGCAATGCTTGTGGCAAGATTGGTCATTTCCAACGTGTTTGCCAAAACAACCTTCGGAAAGCAGCTGCAATACCATTTGCAGGCCACAAGTCCCCACTTGATGATGACAACGCAGCCCATGATGATGCTGAAAAATCTCACTTGTTTTCTGTTCTTGGTACAGTCCCAGAATGCTTAAATAAAACCACATTACGTACACAAATAAAAGGGGTGGATTTCGATTGCTTGCTGGACACAGGTGCATCCGACAACTTCATGAGTGCCAAAGCTGCAAAATTTATTAAACTGCAACCTCAAGGCAAGCCATCTAAAGTTTCAATGGCTTCGGACCAACTGACTGCACAAGTGCTTGGGAATGTGTGTACTGACGTCAAACTTCAAGAGAGAAAGTATGCCAACGTCGTCTTTGGAGTAGTACCAAAACTTTGTGCCGACATCATACTAGGCCAAGGTTTTCTGAACCAGCATGAAGAAGTTGTGTTCAAACTTGATGGATCACAAAAAAAATTAGTAATTGGAGACTCTTACTGCGGGGTATCTGCCTCAACCATGGAATCTCCTCGTTTATTTCAAAGTTTGGAACCTAACTCCAAGCCCATCGCTACTAAGTCTCGGAATTTCAATCAAAAAGATCGTAAATTCATCCGGGAGGAGGTGAGCAAACTTTTGTCCGAGAAAATTATCGAACCTTCTTATTCACCATGGCGAGCGCAAGTGCTGGTTGCAAGAGATGGACGACATAAACCAAGAATGGTTGTTGACTATTCGCAAACTATAAATAGATTTACATTACTTGATGCTTATCCGCTTGCTAAAATAAGTGACCAAATTGCCAAAATCGCCGAAGGATCTGTGTTTAGCACTTTAGATTTAAAATCCGCCTATTATCAAATTTCGCTTTGTCCTGCTGACCGCCCATTTACAGCTTTTGAAGCCGAAGGAAAATTATTTCAATTCACGCGCTTACCATTTGGTGTTACTAACGGTGTGTCGTTTTTTTAACGAATTGTTGACAAACTGATCGAAAAGCATAATTTGACTGACACCTATGCCTATCTTGATAATATAACTGTGTGTGGCAATGATCGAGCAGATCATGACGCGAAATTAAACGCCTCGTTTGCTGCAGCTAAAGCCGAGGGCTTAACTTTTAATGAATCGAAATGTGTTTTTGCTCGTAATGAGATTGACTTGCTGGGCTATAGACTTTCACACCATAAAATCAAACCTGACCCCGAACGCCTTCAACCCTTGCTCGAACTTACCTTGCCGAAATCTAAACCGGAATTACAACGGGTTTTGGGAATGTTTTCTTACTATGCCAAATGGGTACCTGATTTTCCTGAAAAGGTTACCCTTTAGTACAATCCAATCTATCATCTTCTTTCCCTCTACCCTCTGACGCTATTAAAAGCTTCGAAACTTTACGTGAGGGTCTTGCATCTGCTTGCCTCACCAGTGTCAAAGAAGGAATTCCGTTTGTAGTGGAGTGCGACGTTTCGGAGCATACCTTAGCTGCCACTTTAAATCAGGCAGGGCAACCTGTTGCCTTTCACTCTAGAACCTTTTCTCGTTGCAAAGCAAACTATTCAACTGTAGAAAAAGAAGCTTCGGCTATCATGGATGCGGTTAGAAAGTGGAGCCATTTATTACATGGCCGCAAGTTTACACTTTTGACAGATCAAAGGGCTGTTTCCTTCATGTTTGACCCAAAACGACTAGGTAAAATTAAAAACAACAAAGTCCAGCTGTGGCGTGCCGAATTGGGAAATTTCGATTACGACATCTTGCATCGACCCGGTAAGAGCAATCTGGTTCCAGATGCGTTATCCAGAGCGTGTACACTATCTTCTAACTCACCGGATCTTACCAAAATCCATGAAAAACTTGGGCACCCTGGAATTTCACGTTTATCCCATTTCATTCGCACCAAAAATCTGCCATTTTCTGTGGAAGATGTCAAAAATGTTTGTTTGCACTGCAAAGTCTGCGCTGAATTAAAACCTCGATTTTATCGTAAACCACCCGAATTGTTGATTAAATCGATGAGACCATGGGAAAGACTTAGCATTGACTTTAAAAGACCCCTCGATGGCAGGAATAAGTATATGTTGATTGTTGTTGATGAATATAGTCGCTATCCTTTCGCATTTGCATGTAAAGACATGACTTCGCCTACTGTTATTCGATGCCTTGGTCAACTCTTTTCTTTATTTGGTTATCCCTTGCATATCGAGCTGTCGAGCTGTTGGACGCAAACTCAAGTTTCGCCCATGTGAGATTTCCCAATGGTCGAAAATCTTCCGTCTCAACCAACGATCTTGCCCGAACAGCTAGAAATGGATCAAACAATGATAACATGGTTTCTACTCCTTCTGAATCTCCCTTTCAAACTTCACTCACACAACAAAATCTTACATCAGAACCTCCATGTACACAACGAAACCCTTCACTAGAAACCGCAGGTACACAGCAAAATCTTACACCGGATATTGATGCAGATGCTCATACTTCTTCGGAAACTAGTCATGAAATGACTGAATCTCCCTTAACTATTTCTACACACCCGAGACGTTCTTCTAGAGTAACTAGACCACCTGAAAGATATGGTCACAATATATACGACGTTTGAGATGCCTGTAGGTATAATGCATTTATTCATCATGTATAAAATGTATTTGTTGATTATTGTATCGTTTTGTCAGTTTGTTATTGTTTTGTTCAAAGATGATGTTCCGAAGATGAAGGAGGGAAGAATGTGGTATTTACGTATTGACAACGTCTGAAATTTGTGTTTGGCAGTTACGTCATCTGCTGCTTGATTAAGAAGCGCGATGCCTCTGGCACCGCAAGCCACCTTTCCTTTCAACTGCTTTGCCAGAGCGTCGCAATCTTGTGTTTGAAACTATATGTTACAGTAGAAGTTTTTGTTGTATGCCTACTACGTTACCTATTGCTATTAGTTTGTCTTTAGTTCTTATTGTTTTGTGTTTCTATATTTCAGTGAATAAAAGCCTCAATTGGTTATTAAATGTTTTATCACACCTATCACCGAACTACATATGAACGACAATAAAATTGTAACCAACAAAAATAGTATCATAGAGCTTCGGTAGAAAGTTTGTCTTGTTGAACCATAAGCATACGAAGCCGAGTAACGTCATCAAGTTTAACATCTTCAAGTTTATTACATATAGAAACACAAAACTACTTAATTTGTTGCGTAGTTTTGTGTTTCTATGTGTAATAAACTTGAAGATGTTAAACTTGATCACGTTACTCGGCTTCGTATGCCTATGGTTCAAAAATAGTATTTTAAGAAAAACACACATCTTCTACCACAAAATATGGGGAATTAATGAAAAAATCGATCCAACTGTTTGTTTGTCGATCCAGGCTTACACCCGGTGGTTGAAGATTTAGATTAAGTGGGCGGGAAGACAAGGAAGCCAATCTTCGTGTCCGCCTTCAGGCATGCCTTTAAGTGTCCTGCCAGTGACACATCCGCATGCTCTTGAGTGGTGTCGAACCGGTGCCCTTTCGATTGCCGTTCCAGGGCTTTCACCACTCGGCTATGCAGCCGACATGCTATGCCGACCGCTATGCAGCCAACCACTGAGCTATGCGATCCAACTGAACTAGATGAATATCTAAACATTTTGAATTACACCACAATGCAGGCAGATGAAGCACAAGAAAATGTATAACAAAAGATGAAATTAATAACGCAATTGATACATTAAATAAGAATTCAGCCCCTGGCTCGGATGGCCTCAGCGCAATCTTTTATCAAAAATGTTGGTACATTTTGAAATATGATTTGCTTGAAATGTATTCTAACGGTTTTCTAAAGAAGACTATGACCGTAACGATAAGAGAAGCCATTGTTAAACTTTTTCACAAAAAAGGAGATAAATCATTGCTCAACAATTGGAGACCAATCTCATTATTGAACACTGATCACAAAATTTTAAGCAAAATCCTAACCAATAGGATCACCCCCTCAATGAAAACACTGATTCAACCCAAACAAAATGTGGTCTACCGAGCAGACGAATTGAACACGCTACAATGAATATTCAAGCAGCCATCGAAGCATCGAAATTAAAAAACAGGAAATTTTGTATAACGGTAACAGACTATGAAAAAGCCTTTCACAGAGTGGAACATTCTTTCTTGTACAAAATACTTCAAAAAAATTAGATTTAAGCCAGTGATGATTTCATACTTAACCCTTAGCTACTTAGTCGAGTTGAAATGAATCGAGCATGGACAAAACAATTGATATGAGACGAGGCATACGACAAGGATGCCCTCTGAACATATTCTTTTTTATGATATGAGCCGACGTACTCGCACGTCGCATAGAGATCAATGCATCAATAAAACGTTTCTCCATAAATCAAAAAGCAGTAAAAATCGAACAATACGCAGACGACACAACATTTATCACAAACAACCTTAATTTAACTACTGAAATACTTAACCCTTTGCTTTTCAACGTTTTTTTGGAAGTTAACTGCTCAAGGGGGGGCCGTTTTTGGATCAAATTCAATCAGCTGTTACGAGTTATCCGCTGATGCTATTTCAACAGAAGTTGCACTGGTGTGAAAGCAAATCATTTGTCTATAAGTTTGAAAAGTCATTATTTTAAAATTTTATATGTTAAACTTGATATTTCAATTTTTGCAAAGGTACCCAAAAACGACAATTTTGATTTAACTTGCCGCCTTTAATTAACCGTGCTAATCCGATTTCATGCAAACTTCTAAATAACAAAGAGCTCGATCGAACGCACGAAGTGTGTGTGCGGTGTGCCGAATCATTGCATTGATTAGAATTTACGACTTGCGAGCAAATCTTATTGTAAGCTACTCACTGATTCTAAAATAGTTACAGTCAGAGTAATATTGTTACACGAATTTGAAAAAAACAAAACTGCGTTTGTTGTCTTACATTTTTATCCTAAACTAATGCATTCCGAAACTCATGGCTAGCTTCTAGTTTTATGGAACCAAATTTCTCATAAGTAACACCTTAGCCTGCTTGAATAGCTGTTTACATCTTCGTTTGTGTATTTTAGGTCTACAATTGAGTTTGTAGTATGAATATTTTTAGTAGAGAGAAGACAATTGAACAAGTTGTTGAAATAATCTGAAATTTCTAAGTTCAAATTAGGTGCTTTTGAAATTGTGGATTTGTGTCAAGTCGCATCACAAATATCATGCAGGCCACATCATAAGTCATTTCGCTTACGGGTGTTTATAAACATGACTCATAAATTACATCCACAAAAAATACAGCATTTACATCAACAAAGCTAAGTTCGAAGCTCACTTTTTATTGAAGATTGTGTCAATCAATTTGAAAATACATTTTTAGTCAGCCAGCGTCGAAATAATGCAACAGCGAATTGAGGAACATGCGTAAACAAAGGAAATGTGAAATAACCCACAGTCAGCAAATCTACATAAATTTAACGTTTACAAATGTTGAATCAATGTAAAAGGACTGGATTGCTGACTGGGTCCTTATTGTTTGAAGCACTAAAAATACGCGTAAAAGCGACAACGTCAGCAAGGCAGTGATTATGTTTCTGGCCAAAAAAAAATAACGTTTGACTTCAAAGATAAAAATGATTATAACGAAGCTTCAAAGTTTGTCGTAAAACATTTTACTGAGATACAATAAACATAATCATTTTGTGCCAGATTGTGAGAAGACTTCCTAGATTCTTTCCAGCCATTTGCATGATTGCAAATTATTTTCTATAACTTTACATTGCTAAAAAATGGCTTCTTTGTTGAAACAACGTGGCTACAATTCTATAAAAAATTCTTAGGCCTACTACATTGAAGTAATGAAATGTTTTTTTGTGATTTTGCTGATGACGTTTTACAATATCCGAGAAGTAAAAAATAATAATGATGAATTATTTTACAAAACCGTGGTTTGCAAGTGCTTCACAAAAAATTGTTGGGGGAAAATTTACTATTAGACGTAAAATGTTTGTAAAAGAAAATTGTCGGTTTACGTATTTATAATGTTTATTGCGCTGTTATCGAATTATAAACTGCCTGTAGGCTATTGTCTACCTTTGTGGTTGCCGGCCAGCTTAGAGCAGCATGCAAACTAAGCGTTTATGGTATTTGCATCGTGTTATGATTCTCGAAAATTTCCCACAAGGTCTTTATTTTTATCGTGATATTTTGTGCCTCTTCTGTCCTAAACTTGAAGTTATTGTGCAGCACTATCCACATCGGTTTTTAGACTCAGTCTTCATTGAAAATCTTTTGTGTGGTGCATCATTTCAAGTAGTGTCTTCCCCTAAACTGTTACACAAATCGCCCAGAACCAGGTTGATTATTATGTATCTTACAGCAGTTGAGAGCCCGTTATTGTATGTGTGGAATTATTACTGTAGATGTCTGACTAAATTCATGCCAAAGTCGAGCAAATTCTGCTTTCGGGATCCTTGCCGTTATTTACTGTATTTTTTGTTGATAAGTTTAGGCAGCATTTTTCCAAGATAAATGAAGACATCGGTATTGTTCGTCACTTAGATTTAGTTTTCTCAGCATTATTTATTCATTCTTTGATCCACTAGTTTGTCCCACTTTTGGTATAATCGGATCGTTTATAAATGGCGGGTCTTCACAATAGCCGGCCTCTTATACATTGGCGCAACGTATTCAGATGTTGAATCAATGATGAAGAAAGCTGATTTGTTGTTTGTCTTATGTGACGCCTAAATTTATGCCTCGTCTACAGTACAAAATATTTTGTAATGTACATTGTGTACATTGTACATTTTGTTTGTAGGCCTACATTACAAAATATTTTGTAATGTAGATGAGGCATTATCATCTTTATTTTGCGCTCTTTGGAACAAAACACAGTGCACTGTGAAACAAAAATACAGGACATAACAACAAGTAGGCGACATAAAGCAGTGAAGGGACGCCATCGAGTTAGCTGCTACGTGTAAATGGAGCCTATCTCATAATTTTGAGTGTATCTCACAATTACTGTTTGCAAAAACGCTATTTCTCCGGCTTCTCCCAAAAGCATTTGCAGTGATACATTTCCTCAATTGCAAGTTTTGTCAATAAGAGCATTTCCATTGAACGTTTATTTCGAAACCAGGTTTTCGTGTCTTTATCCAAGAGAAGATTTCTTATTGTAACGTTTTTTATTCGTCAATGAATATTATCTGCTTGAAACAACTGTTTTGACTAGTTTGTGGCCTCCATAGCCTACTATTTTGATCGTGGATTGCTATTCTTCTTTGTAGTGCTGATAACGCAAAAAAGCTTGCTATTATTGTTTCTAATTAACAGCTTTGCGATCACTGGCTTTTCTTTGTAGCATAAGAAATAACGCGCTTTGTATTATTGAGGTCAAACCAAACAAAGGAAAGCAAGAGGATGTTTCTCTCTGCTCGCGCATATCGATGCACGAAGCAATTATGAGCTTATGGCTTGTTATCGCAATGTAATCCATTTCACGCTTTGCTGGAAGTTAGCTAGAAATAGCAAAAATTCACCAAAATCTTGAATTTACAAGAAAACTACACAACTTTTAGCATCAAATTTAATATCATCAGATCCGCCTGGCAATTTTAGGAAAAGTCAAGAAAAACCAAGTGCATGGCGTTACTGTGCTTCAAATAATTAAAGGAAATATGAGGGGGGGGCCAAATCTGGCCTCCCTTTGAGGAGCAAAGTGTTAAAGAATTGAAACTTTACCAACAAATGTCAGGATAAAAATTAACAAAAATAAAACACAAATGCTTCTATCACAAGCTGAGTTACAAAGTGAGGTACAACAACACTATCCACATATTCAAATTCAAAATGAAATAAAAATTCTTGGAATCTAGTTAGGAAACAACAAAAACTCGACACTCTTAAATGGGAAAAAGTGATAAAAAAACTGAAACGACTGCCAACATTCATAAATTTCGTCCACTCTCTATTCTAGGAAAAATCACCATAATAAATACTCTCCTCATGCCTATATCTCTTCACATGGAAAGAGTGTTTTCTACTCACAAAAAAAACACATGTAATCCTTAAACAAAATCTTATATAATTTTCTATGGTATCCATCTCCAATTGAGCAATTAAGAAGAACTAAAATCATAGCAGAAGTTAAAAACGGAGGATTAAAAAATGATTGACGTAGAAACAAATTTCAAACCAGTAGAGCTGACCGAATTAGAAACCTGTCCACACTCGATAAAGCTACAGAGCTATAGCATGAGTGGGAAAAGTACAATCTAAATTATAAAATAAGGCACATCAACCCAAAATTAACTGCAGACAGTGCACACCGTTTCGACCTCCCGGTCTCATTAACTGCAGACAGTGCACACCGTTTCGACCTTTTTTTTTTTTTTATTGTCGCTCTACAACAGCTAAGGTCTTTTAGCGACAGGGCTCATTTTTAATTTGTATCAGGTTTACGATGTTATCACATTATTACCCGACTCATTCTCACTGCGCTATGCAGGATAGAACACAATCGGTACCGTTTTTAAAGTCTTCGGTTTGACCCGACCTGGAATCGATCTCAGATCTACCAGCACCAGAGCCGAAGGCGAAACCACTCGGCCACTGAGCTGGCTTTTATTCACTGAAATATAGAAACACAAAACAATAAGAACTAAAGACAAACTAATAGCAATAGGTAACGTAGTAGGCATACAACAAAAACTTCTACTGTAACATATAGTTTCAAACACAAGATTGCGACGCTCTGGCAAAGCAGTTGAAAGGAAAGGTGGCTTGCGGTGCCAGAGGCATCGCGCTTCTTAATCAAGCAGCAGATGACGTAACTGCCAAACACAAATTTCAGACGTTGTCAATACGTAAATACCACATTCTTCCCTCCTTCATCTTCGGAACATCATCTTTGAACAAAACAATAACAAACTGACAAAACGATACAATAATCAACAAATACATTTTATACATGATGAATAAATGCATTATACCTACAGGCATCTCAAACGTCGTATATATTGTGACCATATCTTTCAGGTGGTCTAGTTACTCTAGAAGAACGTCTCGGGTGTGTAGAAATAGTTAAGGGAGATTCAGTCATTTCATGACTAGTTTCCGAAGAAGTATGAGCATCTGCATCAATATCCGGTGTAAGATTTTGCTGTGTACCTGCGGTTTCTAGTGAAGGGTTTCGTTGTGTACATGGAGGTTCTGATGTAAGATTTTGTTGTGTGAGTGAAGTTTGAAAGGGAGATTCAGAAGGAGTAGAAACCATGTTATCATTGTTTGATCCATTTCTAGCTGTTCGGGCAAGATCGTTGGTTGAGACGGAAGATTTTCGACCATTGGGAAATCTCACATGGGCGAAACTTGAGTTTGCGTCCAACAGCTCGACAGCTCGATATGCAAGGGATAACCAAATAAAGAAAAGAGTTGACCAAGGCATCGAATAACAGTAGGCGAAGTCATGTCTTTACATGCAAATGCGAAAGGATAGCGACTATATTCATCAACAACAATCAACATATACTTATTCCTGCCATCGAGGGGTCTTTTAAAGTCAATGCTAAGTCTTTCCCATGGTCTCATCGATTTAATCAACAATTCGGGTGGTTTACGATAAAATCGAGGTTTTAATTCAGCGCAGACTTTGCAGTGCAAACAAACATTTTTGACATCTTCCACAGAAAATGGCAGATTTTTGGTGCGAATGAAATGGGATAAACGTGAAATTCCAGGGTGCCCAAGTTTTTCATGGATTTTGGTAAGATCCGGTGAGTTAGAAGATAGTGTACACGCTCTGGATAACGCATCTGGAACCAGATTGCTCTTACCGGGTCGATGCAAGATGTCGTAATCGAAATTTCCCAATTCGGCACGCCACAGCTGGACTTTGTTGTTTTTAATTTTACCTAGTCGTTTTGGGTCAAACATGAAGGAAACAGCCCTTTGATCTGTCAAAAGTGTAAACTTGCGGCCATGTAATAAATGGCTCCACTTTCTAACCGCATCCATGATAGCCGAAGCTTCTTTTTCTACAGTTGAATAGTTTGCTTTGCAACGAGAAAAGGTTCTAGAGTGAAAGGCAACAGGTTGCCCTGCCTGATTTAAAGTGGCAGCTAAGGTATGCTCCGAAACGTCGCACTCCACTACAAACGGAATTCCTTCTTTGACACTGGTGAGGCAAGCAGATGCAAGACCCTCACGTAAAGTTTCGAAGCTTTTAATAGCGTCAGAGGGTAGAGGGAAAGAAGATGATAGATTGGATTGTACTAAAGGGTAACCTTTTCAGGAAAATCAGGTACCCATTTGGCATAGTAAGAAAACATTCCCAAAACCCGTTGTAATTCCGGTTTAGATTTCGGCAAGGTAAGTTCGAGCAAGGGTTGAAGGCGTTCGGGGTCAGGTTTGATTTTATGGTGTGAAAGTCTATAGCCCAGCAAGTCAATCTCATTACGAGCAAAAACACATTTCGATTCATTAAAAGTTAAGCCCTCGGCTTTAGCTGCAGCAAACGAGGCGTTTAATTTCGCGTCATGATCTGCTCGATCATTGCCACACACAGTTATATTATCAAGATAGGCATAGGTGTCAGTCAAATTATGCTTTTCGATCAGTTTGTCAACAATTCGTTAAAAAAACGACACACCGTTAGTAACACCAAATGGTAAGCGCGTGAATTGAAATAATTTTCCTTCGGCTTCAAAAGCTGTAAATGGGCGGTCAGCAGGACAAAGCGAAATTTGATAATAGGCGGATTTTAAATCTAAAGTGCTAAACACAGATCCTTCGGCGATTTTGGCAATTTGGTCACTTATTTTAGCAAGCGGATAAGCATCAAGTAATGTAAATCTATTTATAGTTTGCGAATAGTCAACAACCATTCTTGGTTTATGTCGTCCATCTCTTGCAACCAGCACTTGCGCTCGCCATGGTGAATAAGAAGGTTCGATAATTTTCTCGGACAAAAGTTTGCTCACCTCCTCCCGGATGAATTTACGATCTTTTTGATTGAAATTCCGAGACTTAGTAGCGATGGGCTTGGAGTTAGGTTCCAAACTTTGAAATAAACGAGGAGATTCCATGGTTGAGGCAGATACCCCGCAGTAAGAGTCTCCAATTACTAATTTTTTTTGTGATCCATCAAGTTTGAACACAACTTCTTCATGCTGGTTCAGAAAACCTTGGCCTAGTATGATGTCGGCACAAAGTTTTGGTACTACTCCAAAGACGACGTTGGCATACTTTCTCTCTTGAAGTTTGACGTCAGTACACACATTCCCAAGCACTTGTGCAGTCAGTTGGTCCGAAGCCATTGAAACTTTAGATGGCTTGCCTTGAGGTTGCAGTTTAATAAATTTTGCAGCTTTGGCACTCATGAAGTTGTCGGATGCACCTGTGTCCAGCAAGCAATCGAAATCCACCCCTTTTATTTGTGTACGTAATGTGGTTTTATTTAAGCATTCTGGGACTGTACCAAGAACAGAAAACAAGTGAGATTTTTCAGCATCATCATGGGCTGCGTTGTCATCATCAAGTGGGGACTTGTGGCCTGCAAATGGTATTGCAGCTGCTTTCCGAAGGTTGTTTTGGCAAACACGTTGGAAATGACCAATCTTGCCACAAGCATTGCAAAGCTTGTCTTTCGCTGGACAGAAGTATCTGCATGGAGATTACCTCCACAAAAAAAACACTTGCGCTTTGTGCATCGGTTAGAAACTGTAAATTTCATTGTTGCCGTTTTTACATCGCTGCTGGATTAGTTAGAAATGGATGAAGCATGCTGGGGTGGATTAGTTAAATAAGAATTTGAGTGTTTTTTGGCTTGGTCCAGCATTTCAGCTTTTCTAATGGCAGTTGGGAAATCAAATTTTTGCTCTTCAAGTAATCTCTGTCGAATAGTATTGGAGTTGATGCCATTAATAAAAGCATCTCTTGTAGTTTCGCCCTTGTAGGTCTCGGCGTCTACGTTTTCGAATTCGCATTCTCTTGCTAGTTGACGTAATGCGTGAATGTATTCATCGATGGTCTCTTCAGGATTTTGAACTCTGGTCATTAACAAATGTCTAGCAAACACAACATTTTTCTTTTTATGATAAGCATTGTCGAGTGCTGTCCTTGCTGCGGCGTAGGTCCCTGCATCTGCGATGAAGGCGTAGATTCTGTGTGAGAGTGAGTTTGCTAGTAACCCCAGCTTGTCGATGTTCTCTGGATTTCCTTCGTTTCTTTCAACCGCAGTTAGAAAAGTTTCAAAAGTTTTTTTCCAGTGATCGTATATTTTCTTTGCTTCGGGCTCCTCTGGAAGGATCTCCAGTCTGTTGGGTCGCAACAACTTGTCCATTAAATCAAGTGAATAAAATTGTGATGAAACATTTAATAACCAATTGAGGCTTTTATTCACTGAAATATAGAAACACAAAACAATAAGAACTAAAAAACTAATAGCAATAGGTAACGTAGTAGGCATACAACACAAACTTCTACTGTAACATATAGTTTCAAACACAAGACTGCGACGCTCTGGCAAAGCAGTTGAAAGGAAAGGTTGCTTGCGGTGCCAAAGGCATCGCGTTTCTTAATCAAGCAGCAGATGACGTAACTGCCAAACACAAATTCCAGACGTTGTCAATACGTAAATACCACAATAGGCCCCTAGTATTATTTTACCTCTTTTCGTTTCAAGATGAAAGAATCCTTTGCTCGTTTGCTCTGAATTGTTTTGAGGTATTTTGCAGCGAATTTGTCCTCCTCTTTGCGTGTTATTGTGAAATTGTTTAATAACATCGGTAAATTTTGCTCGGTCAGATTTTAAGTTTGGATGAAATTCATTTTCAATCTTAGAGTTTAAAATCTGGAGACGTTGGCTTGCTGTGGCATATGCTTCTCGTTGTATTGCTGCAAGTTGCTGTCAGAGTTCTATCAGCTTATTTTAAAGTATCTCTTTTCCTTCATTCCACCATTCAAGAGTATTTTGAAAGTTTGGTTTTGTTATTGTCCAATTGATCTATGTTGTTTCTACTTCTGATATTACATGTTGATGTTGAAAGATGAAATTATTTACTTCATATGTGTGTTGATCCCATTTTATGTGTGTGTAATAGCTTAATGATAAAGTTGATGCATTATTATAGTTTGGGTACAAATTTGTGTGATGCGTAATGTTTTCAAATTGCTTCAAGGTATTGTTGTTTATATATATTCTATCTACTTTTGTCTTGGCTTTTGGATGTGATATTATGAATATGTATAGATTGCTTTGTGTGGATGTTTGTATCGAATTATGTCTATTAGTTGAAAATTATTGACTAGTTTTAAAAGCCGTTTTGTCGTAACTTAGGTGTTTGAGTAAGATTGAGGGTTTGCAGTATCTAGAGGATCTGTGATTAGGTTAAAGTCACCAAGTAGTATTATTTTGTCATCCTTCCATTTTTGTAAGTTTGTAGATAGTATTTTTGTTAGTGATTGTTATAGTCGTCATTTTATTTACGTTGAATATATGTAACTCGTGACCAGCGTCACTACATAATCACCGTTCAGCGTTTTCTGGTACAGACGTTGGAATTGATTACCACCGCACTGCGCGTGTAATCAATTGAGCGTTCTGTACCACGTTCCTCAGTTGATTGTTTTGCGTTTCTTTCTTACTATATATTGCGTTGCTTTTATACACTGAATCAGTAAGTAACAAGAGGTAAATGGTTTTCTCACTTGGTTGGCTATCGCTACAATTATTATTGTTTATTTTATATTAAACGTCTGGAAATACAACAGACATTTAACTGGCGTCGCCGGCAGGATCTTTACAGAATTTCTACAGGATTTTAGAAACATGGAGAAACTGATCGAAGTCCTGCAACAACAAATTTCCAACCAAGAACGCCAGACGAAGGAGCAAATTGCCAGACAAGAACAACGTCACCAAGAACAAGAACAACGTCATCAAGATCAAATTGCCAACCAAGAAAAGCGCCACCTTGAACAACTACGAGAAATACGAGCCCAAACTTCAAGACCACAACCAACAACAATACAACAGCAGGTATCTTTACCTAAATTCGTAACGTTCGATGCTACCACTGAATTGTGGGCAGACTATTGGAAGAGGTTTAACACCTTTGTAGCAGCACATTCAGTCGCACAAGACAAAATGCCGCAGGTTTTTCTCACCAATCAATCACCTACAATCTACAAAATGTTAACAAATTTGGCTGCGCAGGAAACAAACCCAAAAGAAGTCAACGATCTCACCATGACGGAAATTACAAATTACATGGCTCAACAATTCGACCCAAAACGCTTCATCGTGAGGGAGCGATTCCGTTTCTGGAGCGAAATGAAGCGCAAGCCCGGTGAAACAGCTCAAGAACTAGCCATCCGCATACGCCAGGCAGCTGCCACCTGTGACTTCTCGTCCATTTCAAATCCATTGGACGAAGCTTTACGTACTCGTTTTATTTGTTCAATAGGTAACGAGGCGGTGCTTAAGGCGTTATTCAAAATCAGAGCTGATGAACTTACTTTCAAACGTGCGGTGGAGGTTGCATCAGAAACCGAAGAGGCAGCCAAGGTGGCCAAAGAAACTGTTTACGGCACTCCACCAGCACCAGTTGCGAAAGTAAGGACCATCAGCAAACCTCCAAAAACTAGGCAACTTACAGGTACTTTCTTTACTTCTAAAAATAAAGAATGCTATCGCTGTGGTAATTCCAACCACAACGCCAATGACTGTAGGTTTAAGAAAGCCACCTGCCATTTCTGCAATATTACGGGACACTTACAGAGTGTTTGTCGAAAGAAAGCTAGACAGTTCAAACCTTCTAAGGTAAATTGTATCGAGGAAATTAACATGCTCTCTAGTTCTTGCAGAAAACCTCGAAATTCAAAGTTGGAAGTACCGATCTCCATTAATTCGGTAACCACACACTTAGAACTGGACACTGCTACAAATGGAAATTTCCTTTCCAACGACGTCTGGACTCGGGTAGGCGCACCTCAATTGCAAGCACCAGTGTCGCAGTTCCAATCTGCTACCAAGCATCTAGTACCAATCACGGGTTCTTTCACGGCCCAGGTAACTTGTCCTTCCACGGGAAGGTCAGATAATATTCCTTTTGTAGTCACGACAGTCAAAGGACTGAACTTGCTAGGTCGTGATGCAATTTCGTCTTTAGGAATTTCTATCGATAAATTCCTTCTGTCTAACTATTCTACTTTACAGAGTATCCAGTCATGCGACAAGCCTGATAAGAGTCTGGAGAAAGCATGCTCCCTCTTATGTGACGAGTTCAAAGATGTTTTCAAGCCTGAACTCGGGTGCTTACGAGATTATGAACTAGACATAGATTTTAAGTCTGATGCTAAACCTAGGCCTGTACCTTTCGCGCTAAAGGAGGACTTAGCACAAGCCTATGATTCGGGCATTGCACGTGGTGTATGGACACCAGTTCAGTTTTGCGATTGGGGCACACCGGTTGTTCCAATCCGTAAGCCTTCAAACTCTTCAGAAGCGAAGGCCAAGTTACGCATATGTGGCAATTATTCAGTCACGGTGAACCCTTCCCTGGAGACCCATCGTCACCCGTTACCCTTACCAGAAGACTTAATGCAAAAGTTGGGTGGTGGGTAAGGTTTCAGCAAGATAGACTTGGCTGATGCCTACAACCAGATTCGACTTGGTCCTGACAGTCGAAAACGACTCGCATTAAGCACTCACCGTGGCGTACTTTTACAAAATGTTTTACCTTTTGGCATATCTTCTGCTCCAGGTTATTTTCAGAAGATCATGGACGACCTTACAGCCGACCTTCCAGGGGTTGCAGTCTACCTAGACGACATTCTTGTCAGTGGCACTACTGCTGAGGAGCATCTCCAGAATCTTAGACGGCTCCTCGATCGACTTCACTCAAAAGGCCTGAGGTGTAGGAAAGACAAGTGTAAGTTTGCACAACCTCAGGTAGAGTATCTCGGACACATTTTGTCCAGGCAGGGCATCTCCAAAGGTCCTAAGGTAAACGCCATACTAGAGATGTCTGCCCCCACTGACGTATCTTCTCTTCGGTCGTTTTTAGGTTCCTTACAATTTTATTCGAAGTTTCTACCGTTGAACGCTTCTACTGTAGCAGAACCACTATACCATCTCACGAAAAAGGACATTCCTTGGAGATGGGGAAAACAAGAAGAAAACTCTTTTGCTCAGCTGAAGCATCATCTATCTACTGATGAGGTTCTTACACATTTCAATGCGTCACTTCCGGTAGGTATCGCATGTGATGCTTCTAGTGTGGGCATTGGTGCTACTTTGTTTCACCGTTACCCAGATGGCACAGAACGGCCTATAGCAAACGTTTCAAAAGTATTAACAGCCTCTCAGAGAAACTATAGTCAAATTCAGAAAGAGGCTTTGTCGATAATATTTGCGCTAAAGAAATTCTATCAATATCTTTTTGGTAGATCATTCATTTGGCAGATCATAAACCATTGCTTAGTCTTTTTGGCCCGACCAAATCGACACCTTCTTTGGCGGCAAATTGTTTGGCACGTTGGGCACTCTTTTTGTCGCAATTTACATACACTATTGAGTACAGGAAGACAAAGGATCATCAAAACGCTGATGCTTTGAGTCGCTTACCAGCAGGAGGGGATAAAGTCTTCGATGAAGAGGAAAGTGCGGATGACATTGATATCGTCTGTGCTATCGATGCTTTGGATTTGCAGGTCCAGACCCCAAATGCCGCCTCACTGCGTAAAGAATCTTCTAAAGATCCTATCATTTCCACGGTAATGCGTTTCATTCATGAAGGATGGCCGGCCAAGTCTTCTCCACAAGACCCGATCGAACCGTTCCGTAAGTACGCAGACTCTCTTTCTACTTGTTCCGGATGTCTACTTTACGGTTCCTGAGTGGTCATCCCTTCCAAACTTCGTCCTTCCGTCCTTCAGTTGCTTCATGAAGGACATTTCGGCATTGAGAGAATGAAGCAGTTGGCAAGGACGTCCGTCTACTGGCCAAACATCGATCGAGACATCGCGGAACTTTGTCACAAGTGCAGTACCTGTAGCGAATATCAACCGCAATCTAAAACCCAGGTCCAATCATGGACGGTTCCAGAAGCACCGTGGAGTCGCTTACACATAGATCATGCGGTAGAATTCATGGGTTACCATTGGTTACTCAGCATTGATGCTTTTTCTAAATACTCTGGTATTCATGCTACTACTTCCTTATCTTCAACAGCTACTATCAACCTGCTAGAAAAAGATTTTGCTCATTTCGGCTATCCCCATACTGTAGTTACCGACAATGCTACTACTTTTAAATCCACAGAATTCCAAACTTTCTGTAAGGAGAGGGGCATGGTACACATCACGGGTGCCCCTTACCATCCGGAAACCAATGGAGCGGCGGAGCGCCTCGTACGTACGTTCAAGCAAGCACTTCGCAAATCTTCCCTGCCCCCGAAACAAGCAGTCTTGGAATTCCTACAGCAGTATCGACGCACGCCCACTCCGAGTGGCTACTCTCCAAGCCAATTACTCAACAATCGTCAGATTCGCACCAAGATCGACACGCTTCTCCCCACACCGTCTCAAGTGGTACCCCGACAAAACCCTCACAACACGGACGCCTCTGAAGTTACAAAACGACATTTCAAACCGGGAGATCCCTGTTACGCGCTATCATTCACTCCACGACGGAGCCAGGATCCTCGTTGGGTTCCAGCCGAGGTGATTAAGCGACAGGGTAGCCAAATCTTCCTGGTACGTCTGCTGCCACCAGGTCCGACGTGGAGGCGCCATATGGACCAACTGCAACCTCGCTATGCATCATCGGAGGACCAGGAGCCGGGAGAAACTCCTGCACCAACAGTCGACTCCTCCGCTGTCTCCACCTCAGCTCGAACGGATTCGGACGACACACCGACTGTACCGGAATTCGGGCCACACAACCCACGAAAGTCGAGCCGTCGCCGCAGACCTCCGGCCCGTTTCGGACTTTAAGAGTTATTGTTTAATTCGGTGTCTTGTTCATATTTTTCTTTGTGTATAAAAATTATCGGGGGAGGTGTTATAGTCGTCATTTTATTTACGTTGAATATATGTAACTCGTGACCAGCGTCACTACATAATCACCGTTCAGCGTTTTCTGGTACAGACGTTGGAATTGATTACCACCGCACTGCGCGTGTAATCAATTGAGCGTTCTGTACCACGTTCCTCAGTTGATTGTTTTGCGTTGCTTTGATACACTGAATCAGTAAGTAACAAGAGGTAAATGGTTTTCTCACTTGGTTGGCTATCGCTACAATTATTATTGTTTATTTTATATTAAACGTCTGGAAATACAACAGTGATGTTTTGTCTTCATGGTTTTGTGGAAAGTATGCATTGAATATGGATATTTTTACCATTAATATTGATGCGTAGTTGGTGGAGGTGGTTGTTCTTTAAAATAGTATGTCTGGGTTGGCCCTTTTGATATACTGTATTTCATTTTTTAGTATTATCATGGTTTCTGTGTAAAAACTTGAGGAATCAGGTAATTATGTTTGAAAATAGTTTGATGTGGTAAAATGTTTCCCAATTTTCCAATTGTTTAGGTAAAAATCGATGAGTTTCCTTAATAGCTAAGGTAGAAAGTCTATGAAGCTTAAAGAATTTTATAATATTGTTAAACTTTTTGGAAATTCCATATTTATATTGATTAAGCTAATTTTAAGGTTTTTAACTTGCGTGTGGCAAGTTTGACTCTTTGCCTCAGAAAGCATTTCACTAGGTGTCAAAGGTATGATACACAATCACATTATATTAGACTATTAACACTATGATTATTATTACTATTACTTTTTTTCTTCAGTTTTTGAAAGATTAAGCGTTTCAAAAGCAGTTCGCTTTAAAGATTATAGTTAGTAGGTACTTCGTTGTTTCTTGGCAGATCTTCATCTTTGTTTGGTTGAAGGACATTGTCAGTCAATTAAATCCTTACATTTGTGGAAAAAAAACAACTAAACTAACTGTCGCCGAGGATACGCACAGTTGAGAAGGAGCGATCTTCTGGCGTCAGTAGCCTACTAACTGACTACTCACTATAGAAACTAGCGAAACACAATGCTCGCTGTTCTATAGTGAGTAGTCAGGTAGTGCTGACGCCAGAAAGATTGCTCCTTCTTAACTCTAATTAATTTTGTTCATTGCAACGGGTTTCAGAAAAGCGACATTCTCCAGTGGTGATTTTTATCTTCTTGTTTGAAAGTCGTTCGGTCTGCACTTTGTGGTCTCTTTCGACTGGTCTCTTTCGACATGGAAATTCTTTTGGTTTATATACGTTTTTCAATTCCCCGCGTTATTTCATGATGTAGCCTAGTGCCTTTTTATCAGTACCGTAATATGGTGGGAGTTATGAAAACGGAACGGTTACACAGCCATGTCGGAAGTGGTGACCTAAATTCCATGAGAGCAGAATTGAGGATTTGCAATTCTCATAGGTTTCGGTCAAATGTTCAATTTGAATTTGTTAGTTAGAAACATGGAACATGATGCAACCACTCGTATACTGAGGTGTTGAGTATGATGTTTTAGTTTTATTTATTATCCAGTAGCTCTACAATTCGTTTCTAGCACTAGTTGCAACGTTCATCTGATGAAATTGAAAGTAAAAGCAACAACAGACAAGATGGTTTATTGCTTCAATGACGTTTCGCGCACCATGACAATGCGCATCCTCAGGGAGAATAACATACAAAATAAAATTTCACAAGGTTATATACTGCAGTGCGATTGAACGCAAGAAAAAATAAAACAAGCAATTGTGAAATTTTATTTTGTATGTTATTCGCTCTGAGGATGCGCATTGTCATGTTGCGCGAAACGTCAGTGAAGCAATAAACCATCCTGCTTGTTGTTGCTTTTACTTTCAATTCCATCAGATGAACGTTGCAACTAGTGCAAGAAACGATAATTGTCCTGATGAACACCTAAACTTTTCAGTTTCAGCTCTATAACTGTTGAAGTCTTTTAGTGGCGGGATTTATTTTGATTTTACATAAGATCTACGATGTCATTACATATTTACCCGACTTATATTCACTTCGTTATGCAAGCACAAATACAATTGGTACAGTTTTTAATTGTTCGGTTTGACCCAACCTGGAATCGAACTCAGATCTAGCAGCGCAAGAGCTGAATGCGAAACCACTCGGCCACTGAGCTGTTGAGAAGTTTTATTAAAATTGTCAAGCTAATGCGAAGTGCACAAAAGCTCATCATCATTATGTTCTTTCCTCGTATTGAGGGTTGGATACAATGCGCCACTGTTCTCGACCATGAGCTATTCGTACTGCACTTTTATAACTTAATTTTGTCCATTTAGTGATGTTTGTTGTCCAAATCAATTTTGGTCTGTCTTTGTTTCTTTTCCCTTCCCTTCTATTAATGATTTTTGTAACGAGTTTTGTGTTATTGTGTGTCCGAAATACTTCAATTTTCTTCTTTTGACAATTTGTAAGAGAATTTTGCTAGAATTGAATTTGGAGAGTACTTCATGCTTAGTGGTCTTTTGTTTCCATGAAATTTTTAACATGGCCTGTATGTCCAGAGCTCAAGGCATCGATCCGTTTCTCCATTTTTTGTAACGCTGTTTCTCTGTCCAAGTTTCAGAGTTGTATAAAAGGGTTGACCAGACATAGCATTTTAACATCCTTTGACGAATTGATAAATTTAAAGTTTGATTGAACATTTTTCATTTTTCCAAATGCAGCCTAGTTCTTGCAATTTCTATCCGACTAGTTAGTGTAATCAACTAAAATGGTAAAGAAGTTGGAGCAACCGAAACAAGAATATTATACCAGCAATTTTTTTAATTTTAGCCTTTTGGGTGAATTGTAAGTCGCAACAAGCTGTTTTGTTCCACAACCAAGCTTCAAGGAGGATGAACGGTAAGAAATATAGTGATAATATTTTACAAACAGGGTCGCGTGCGACCTCAAAAGATCATAATCATTACTGAAATATCGAGGCATTTCAGGATTAAGTTGAATTCAAGCTAAATTCGGAATAGCAAAAAAAATTGAAGAAAGCATCAATCGAATTTGATACAAATCTCATTGTTGTAAATGCTTTTTTACAGTTTTACGTTATTCATAGGTGATACTTTATACGCTGCATAATTTTTAACTTCAAAATGAGAAATGACTGCTGGAAGATGTCTTTGAAGAGGTCAAGAATAAGATGTTGTTACTTCATCATGGTAAGAACATTTTTATAGTATTAATTGAAGATAGCATGAAACAACTATTGTCTTTGTGCTTTATGAAATTTCTGTCCATTGGTTTTACTTTCCGCAAAGCCCTTCTTGATATCATTAGTCAGCACTTTTTTTCTGATTTAAACTATTGGTCTTTTTTCGTTCTTAATCGGGGCCCGAAACCGTGGTCAACTGTAGTGACCCAGACCATTGAGATGTCGTTGCAACATTAGAGCATCACTAAGCGCGTCAACTGATGCATTTGTAGGCATTCAGTGTCTATAGTATTACAGACTTGATACGAAACATATATTGGCAGAGTATCATTAGTTTGCTTAAGTTTTCACCAAGCCCCTCAATTGACGTAAAAAACTGAATGCACGGTTGTTAGTTGGCGAGATTAAAGTAGGATTTGGTTCTGATTGGTTTGAGCTGATTCACCTGTCAACAGGTTCGGGTTTATCGGCTTCAATTTTTTTATAGAGAGTTAATTCTGGAGGAAAGAGGGCCTTTTAAACCTATAGCACCTTTATTTCAGTGTACGTTTGCTTGGTTTTCCTGGCAGAATTTGCTCTTCTATTTCTTCTATTTTAGAACTTGTTTTTTGTTTGTTAGGCTTAATAACTGGACATGAGTTTAAAAACCCTGTCCTGACCTCAATCTGATCTGTGCAGCAGTGTCTATGTAACCATGGCCACCTAAAGATACGGCTTGATTTGTCACATTTTGCAGAAATTTGCAGGGTTTTTTTTAACTTTGGACGAACGTTTAATTAAATTTTTCTAAAAATTAGATTTTTACGCTTTCTTTATTCTTTTCCCCAGATGACACAATAGGTTTTAACATCCTCATATATTGAAAAAGAAAGAAAATTTGATTCTGTTAATTTTTCAATAACAGTCTGATTTAGCGTTTTTCAACTTACTTTTTCTCATTTGCTACTGCTTCCCTAAGGCAACAAAAAAGTTTTTTGTCATTAAAAAATCGCAAAAAGTAAAAACATCTCAAAAAATGTCAGTCAAGCACTATAGCAGTAGCTGTAATCAAAATCTGAAAAATGTGACAAATCAGGCTGCATTTCCAGGTGGCCATGATGTAACCAACGCCATTTGAACTCAGTGTTACTTTTCATTAAGTTTTTTAGCATCTGAACGTAAAGACTGCACCGTTTTGGTAAGCGAGTCTCAATTGTTTGCTGTTCTAGTGAGTACTCAGCCTTATGCTTATAGCAGAAAGAACGCTCCTTTATACATAATTGTAAGTTTAAAACAATGAAAACTATTAATACTACAAAAAGTGCTCAATGCTAAGCAAAAAAGCAAAGCAGAGCGAATTAAATCAAACATAGTTATTAATATCTGAAACCTTAACAGCTTGTTTCACCTAAATAAGTGTATCAGATATTAAATATCCTATTTGAATAAAGTCCTTCTGATGATCCTTATTTAGGTGAAACAGGCTGTTAAGGTTTCAGATATTAACAACTATATTTTATTTAATTGTAAGTTTACTGATATTGGGTTGCTCACCGTGGTGGCCTTAAGGTTTTGTGGGCCCTGCCCCTGGGCAAAAAGGGATATGAGGGCCCCCTACAGGCCGGTATCGATAAATTAAAGTGCACAAACTCAAATAGCCATAAATCACAATAACACAAAAATGAATTAACATGATACAACAACAAAAAGCGATGGTAAGGAAGAAAGGTGTATTTCATGCTGTGACATCTTCACGTCACTCTGGTGCTATGTTGTACCATCACACCCAATGCCCTCCGAGCCCTACACCACCCGTCTGCAGCACTTACACAAAATGCACCTTTCTAGCTTTTATTGCGCCAAACTCTTTAATAAGAAAAGCATTGTCCAATGTTTTGCCCACATTGTGCTCAATTGAAACAACAGCTAATCCAACCAAGCGTTCTTGGCTCATTGTAGAGCGAAGGTAATTTTTCTTTTCGGTAATTTTTTTATCAGCTTTAGTTTAGAAAATGATCTTTCCCCTGAAACTACAGTAACTGGCACAGTAAGAAATAGTCTTAATAACAAGCACAAGTTAGGGTACACAATATTCAGTTTTTCTTTATACAGATACTGTAGAACAGAGAGAACTGTGATTTGTTTTGTTTGCAATGGTAAATATGTTCTTGTGAAGCTCTGCACTTCAGTGGAAAGTTCTTCACTGTCAATTTCTCTAGCAAATTCTGGGGTTTCTACAGAGCATTTTTTAACAGATTTTCTTCTGTGATGGAGATCGGCAAACAAATATCACACACAAAACCATACTCTTTTTGGAGCTCCATGATTTTTTCAAACCTATCATCCATCTTCGTAATGGCTTCATCTAGGAGAATTTGTGCATGTTTTAGAAAAGCGAAGGGCCCCATAAATTTGCGGGCCCATTTGCCCACCCCAAAGGCCACCACTGGTTGCTCACGAAGGTACGGTATACGACGTACAGTGGATTTAATGACAGTTGTATCTAAACTTTGTTTTGTAGGTTTGTGGATCGATGGTTTTGGGTGTCATTGTTTGGGGAAATTCCAAACACTATGATGGCTTAACTGAATCCTGGAAAGACGTTTTCTACAACCCAGACACCAAATATCGCTCAGGAAATAATTTTCCCCGTAAACAACAAGAACCAGACGACATTGTATCAGCACAAAATGTAATTTCTTACTCGTTGTATGGTTCTGATCCAAGATACACAGATGGAGCGCTTGCAAACGCTAAGTTGTGCAAACAAATATATCCTGGATGGACAATGCGTGTATATTATGATGATAGTGTTCCCAAAAAGATCCTAAATCAACTAAAAGAAGCAAATGTCAAGCTTGTGAGCATGACAGGATCCGAAATAAACAAAAAGTTGTGGCGCTTCCAAGCAGCCGAAGAAGTAAAGCGTTTTTGCTCAAGAGACATTGACTCGCGACTTTCAACTCGTGAAAAAGCTGCTGTCGATAAATGGATTAAATCTGGGAAACACTTTCATATCATGCGTGACCATCCTAAGCATTCAAAGTATCCGATATTGGGTGGTATGTGGTGTGCGAAAACCATTCCAAGTGTAATTGACATGTTGATTGCTACAACAGATCAATCAATTCGAGAAGAAAATAACTTCCTAAAAAATGTGATATGGCCTATGGCTCAAAATAGTATGTTACAACACGACTCTTTTTCATGTGATAAGTGGGGAGGAGGGCTGCCATTTCCCACTAAACGAGTGGGGTGGGAGTACGTCGGAAGTGTATATATCAAAGGCCAAACGCATCAGATCGACGAAGAAACTTTAAAAGAAAATGGGATTATTCAGAAATGTTTGAAAAACAAATCGACATCATTTAGCACAATAACTAATTTGGGTGATACAAACAAGTGCAGAATACATTCCGAAACCGATGTTTCTGGCACCACCGGTCATGTGTTTCTCGGTGAACGAACAAACAAATTTACAACGTCACTGATAGAAGAATCTCTTCCACAAACACTCAATACCATCTCGGTATTAAAGTGCAGACGGTGGGGAGTAGTAACTGCTATCAATGCACCGACTATGAGCATCTACAAAGCTGCAAAGCACTCCAACCTATGTTTGGTTATCGTTGCTGACCAAAAAACACCAGTAGAAAAGTATGAAACTTTGGAAAAGTCTACAAATACTGTTGTATTTTTATCAGTGGAAAAACAAGCATCTCTGCAAAACCTAGAAGGAGTGTCTGATATTCCTTGGAACCACTTTGGTCGCAAAAACGTAGGATATTTGTATGCTATCATGCACGGAGCTACAGTCATATTTGATTTTGATGATGACAATGAACTGACATCTGAAGTGCCTTGGCTACCTGCTGAAAATTGGCTTGTGACTGACAGCATTCAAGTGTTCAATCCATATCCAACATTCATTAATCTGAAGGATGTTGCATGGCCTCGTGGATTTCCATTAACACAAATTCAAAACACTAGCACTTGGAAGAGACCAACAACAATTACACAGGTAGCTGCCAAGAACATTGGTGTTGTTCAAAGTTTAGCAAATCATGATCCCGACATGGATGCAATATGGCGGTTAACTCGAAAGTTGCCGATGTATTTTGATGATGATATTCGCTTGTTATTACATCCTGGAACGTTCTCTAGCTACAATGCACAAGCAACAGTCCACTACGCATTATGGGGAACGTTCCTTCCGGTATCGGTTCATGGACGTGTAAGTGACATTTGGAGAAGTTATATCATGCAGCGTTTGATGCATGACGTTGGTATGAGCGTTGGATTTGTGAGCCCGTTTGTGAAACAAATTCGGAATGTGCATAATTATCAAGCAGATTTCATGAGTGAAGAACCGTTGTACGAAAAAACAGAAGCTCTTATAGAAGTATTGTCAAAGTGGAAAAGTCAGTTTATGTCTTTCGAAAGGCGGTTTGTTGAGTTATTTATTGAGTTATATGAACGTGATTTTATTGGTGTAAAAGATGTGCATCTTGCGCGTAAGTGGATACGGTCATTGAAACAGATCAATTACGAATTTCCTAAAATTCTACGAAACCAAGCTACTGCACAAGAAGATGTAACTACAAAATCAAGTGCGGATATAATTAAAATTAATGAAATCCAACTTAATCCATGGTTAAGTGTTGAAAAGCATTGTTATAAAGAAAACAATGATTGGTCTTCATGCGCTGGTGACCATTTGTTATATCGGCCATCATCACATGAACAATTGTTATCTCGACCATTCATGTGCTTGAAAGAACCGTTTTGTTGGATGCAACTCGATTGGCAAAGTACAAATCCACCAAAATGGTCATGCCCTGTCGAAAAGAGTCTTCGGTTGTACGATATGTCCTTCCACGACACCGTAATGGCTAGTGCAGCAACTTTGCTCGAAAAACGATTAAATAAAATTTCATCAACAAATCATGAAGTATTTTTGTGTAATTACAAAAACATCAATACTGGAGCAACAATGAACTATCATTATCCTTTTAAACAGTGTCCTAACAAAGTAGTTATCAAACAAATACGTGATTGCAAATGGGGGAGTGGGCGAAAGGTCTTATATGCTGATTTTCGTGGTGTAGATGCTTTGATTTTTGGATTTGAAGCATCGATGTGGGAAGAATGGATGCACTTTCATAAGCCACTTATACTTGCATTGTGGCATGTTGCAGATCAATGCAGATGCACAAAGGAAACATCTCAACGATTGTTTGATCATCTTCGTGAGTTGGCTCTAAATTCTACCTTACATCATATCATAGGAGCCAATACTCTGTATCATCTCGAGTACATACGACACTACACTGGTCTCAATCCGATTCATCTTCCGGCGACTTTAATATCAGCAATTGATGGCCTGACGTGGTCCCAAAAACGAAATGAGTTTTTAATAAATGGCAATGAAGTGCCACCAGAACACGATAAGTTCAAATTAGTTAAACCCGAACACAAAGGAAGATACGAACTTTCTGATTTGACAGAATATGCTGGTGTTGTTATTGTCCCTTATTCTATTACAAATGGAAAATCTGTTGAACAATATGCGATGAATATTCCAATGTTTGCCCCGTCCGTTGAGTTTGCCAAAACTATGATAAATGACCGAACAGCAACTTATGATCCATACTGTGAGGGTATGACTAGTTCAATGCATCCACCTAAACATACAAACGCGCCTTACGAATTTGATCCAAATGTCCGAATAGATACCGACGGACAAGGCGTAGAAAATGATGTAAAGTTTTGGATTTCATTTGGAGAGATTTATCGATGGCCTTGCATTAAATACTTTGAATCATGGAAACATCTTTATGAGTTACTTGAAACTGCAGACAGAAAAAAGATGAGCGCATGCATGAAGCAGGCAAATAAATGGCGTAATTTTGAAGAACTACAAAATTGGTGTTGGGTTACTAAATATATTCAGAATAATGATCTTTGAATTTTATAAATTATGTTTTCATTTTATTGATCGATATTGTTTTATTATTGTATTGAATGGTAGCACAGCTACATGAATTTTCACAATATTTCGTTGCGTTCACATTTAAAACATTATTTTACAGTATTTGTAACATTTGAAATTTGAAAAGTTTTGTAAATTTGAAATGCAAATTTTATTCCGAAACAATCACTTGAAAACAAGTCGCAATATTGAATGTAACGATGTGTTGTATTCAACCAAATATGCACATCGATAAAAAAATCATGCTTGGCCTGTGCAAACGTATTTGAAAGATATTTAAAATAGTACTGTAATACGTTACTGATACTTACAATACTTTTACTAAGAGCCAATTTTCAGACAAAACTGTGTCAGACAAATACAACACATCGTTAGCCTACATCCAATGTTGCGACAGGTGATACTTGAGGAATTCTAGTGATATGGAAATAATTTCATAAAAATAGTTTTGGCTATTGATTGATTGATTGATTGAATCTTTATCCTCGGACTGGGAAAGCTTCTTGAAAAGCTTAATCCTGGCAGTTTCGCATACTTGTAGGGGCTTTGAATCACTGACGCAGGCCCGGTCACCGAGATTGACAGAGTGAAGTTTCCGATTGTTGAAGTCCTGTTGCCGGGGAATTATTCCATCCATTAAATGCCGCTGAATGGAGAGCAGTCCTTAACGTGCGTTGCTCAAGCGCACACCCCGAGAGTCGAACCAGCGGCGCTTGATCTTGATGCTTCTTCGTTCCAGAAGTCACGCGCTAACCAACTGAGCTATCGGGGCGGACGTTCAATGCTCAGGCATGTTAAAACCATAGCGCAGAAGTATAGCAAATTCAAATGACATTGGAATGAAAATGGCCGTAAAACAAATATTGACTGCAAACAGGCAAGTAACTACCCTCAATCAACTTTTTTTAGATTACGTACTGTTCCCTGTTTGATTTACTAAAATCAATGTAATGATCAAAAGTGGAAAAAACTAACTGGAAAGGGCGATCTGGTACTAAGACACTTCCTCAAATCGGCGATCTGCCTAATACAGAAGCACTCTCTAAGAAAACAAATTAATAGTTTTTTTTCTACACTCTAAACCTTCTAAACATTTGGCTAGACTAACACACACAACAGTAATTTAATTAAAGTTATAATTTATGTTGTGGAAACGGTTTTCTTCCAATAGGATTCATCAGCATAACTGGATCGAAACGAAAAAATTACAGTAGAAAAATATCAGCACAACTAGCCCGAAAAAACGCAAAAATACCGCGCGGCCACTCAGAACTTTCCGCAGGCCATAGGTTGGCCCCCCTGTATTTAGGATTTGAGTCGGTAGCATCAAAATCTATATTATTCAACATCTTGAATTGTCCCTGCTTCGTGCCGTCTTCCATGGTACAAAGACCTGACTAACATTATAGGCTACTTGACCTTAGTGCAAAGATGTCGAAAAAGTTGGCTTAGTTCAAAGCTTCGAATAGGATAAAGTTGACATTTATGAATAAAAACGGCGTTTCCAGCTTTTAGTTGTCTCGCTGTAACTTACTTATATCCGACACTCAGCATCAAGGTGTTTATGATAGTTATTTGATTTTCAATGATTTATTTGGGAAAATCTAGGTTTTGTGAACTGACATCCATCAAAACAAAGTTGAGAAATTTTTTCAATGTATGCAGTGAAATTCTCTTTGTGCAAAAAGATGTCCGATGGAAAATGGCTTCTGCGACTAGTTCCAGAGCAAGTGTCGTACCAATTGCGTTAATCTTTTTGATTATGTTCCGCGTCTCTTAACAAACTATCCAACGTAGAGAATAACACCCTAAACACAAAAAAGTTAAAACAGGGGTGGGCAACGAAGGGTCTGTGGCACGGTCCGAGAGTAGGTTTTGTGCGGAAACAGCTCCATGTATCCTGCCCTTGACCGCATTAAAAATTGGTGTTTTTTTCGAGTCGGCCAGATCCAATTTATGCTGAATGTACATCCCTTTTATGTAAAATCGTGTTTTTTAAGAGTATACTGCATAAACGACAAGACTTTTTGAAATTACCACTGGTAAGCCTACGATAGAATTTTCGGTCAAAATGAAATAAACTTTTGTTTTTAAAACGTTTCAACGTAAAACTAAATCATAGCGATCGAGCTGTCCCAACAAACAGTGGAAACTGTTGCCTACTGAAAATTAGGCTAACCACCAGCGAAACACACATAGACTATTCAAGCAGATCCGATATCTTGGGTCCACAATAGCTTAGTTTGGCTTTAAGCAACCCAATCTTAAAAACAACAAAAGTAGGCTGCTGTACCTATTTTAAAACGCAAGCAAAAAGTTTTGATACAACCTACATAAACTTTTTAATTTTTTCGTTTATCATAGATAATGTTTTGGCTATAATTGCGATATCATAACAAAAACAAGTGTTTACTAGCTTCGATTTACCCAAAACCGTTATTAATTTACCTTGGTGAGGAAAAATAGAGGATAATATAAGGTATTAAGTACGATACAGACAAGATAAACAATAGAACAAACGAAACTTAGATATTAAACTCAATAAGGGAGTTTGAGCAGTAATTGTGCGTTCTCTTGAAGTCGGCACTTTGGAGCACATATACGTAGTTTTACGTCTTTTTACCGTTGTGTATCTGCCGGAGACCACGTTGTGCATCTGCCCGCAGGCTACGTTGTTCTTTGGTGCGTCGTTCCAGACACTGGGTTTCTCTAGAACCAACGTCTAGCGTCTAGCTCTCGCGTTAAACCAGAATCAGTATTGTTTTTCTCAGTCATTGAATGGTTGAGTGGTATATTTTTTTCAGTCAGTTTACCACGGATTCTTTTTCTTGAAAGTCACGGTACCAATTTAGTTATGGTGGTAGTTTAATTTCACGTTTCTAATCATAATTTGATTTAGTTCATCACGTCCTGTTAGCTAGGCATCTTTTGGTTACAACGGTTTTGAGTTAATGCGCCATGATGATTTGAGGAGTTGCTTTTTGCAATACTCATACTTATAGAAATCAAGATATCATTCTCGGATTATCCTCGCCATCAATTTGCTTGGAATGTTGCTGCAATGATTACAGATAGGTATGAGCGGATGCTTTGGACAATTCTACGTTCGCTACAAGGTTATGGAGAGGTAAAATCTCCATAACCTTGTAGTTACATTGTTACATTGTAGTTACATTGTAACGTAAGAAACGTAAGAGTAGCTTACATTGAAGCGGAAATTTACACCTCAATGTTTGAGATATGATCCAAACTGGAATTAATTTCAGATCTATCATCCCTAGATCCGAACGTGATAACAATGTAGGTTTTTTATGTTGAGCTATCTTTAGTGTAGGCTTTTGTTTATTGGGAGACTCTGAGACTCTATAGCTGCAAGTGGATAATTTAGAGTTTTTGTCTTGGGACATGATTGCCTGCAAAAACTAAATAAGTTAAAAGTATTTTTTGTTAATCAAAGTTATAATCTCTTACTCTGGAAATTGAGAAATACTTATCTTGTCTAACTCTGATCAATTTAGTGTTTCTCTGCAGTCGAGTGTAGCAAGAATTGACAGCGATAGACACGTGTTTCTCCCATGAGGCTGTTTTTTTTGTTTTGTTTTTTTATTGAAAAGCGAAAACAGTACTACACTAGAACGGCAATCGAGAGGGCGCCGGTTCGATACCGCTCAAGAGCATGCGGCTGTGTCTGTGGCAGGACACTGAAATGCATGCCTGAAGGTGGACACGAAGATTGACTTCCTTGCCTTTCCGTTCACTTAATCTAAATCTTCAACCACCGGGTGAAAGCCTGGATACGACAAAAAAAAGAAAAAAAAAGTGAATATAATAAGCACATGATTTCTAATCTTAAAAAGCTCAATTAGGAAAGTAACAAAACAAAAGAAAAAATAGTGAAGGCAATCATGTTATTGATACCAATCTGTTGCACAGTATAGGTTAAAATAATCATTCGCTATCTCCGCTTTTACAACGAACATGTAACAAGTATGGTTCATAGCAGCGCAAAAGTTATTCTTACCATAAATAGGCCAAAAGACGTTGTTGTCTTTGATATGAAATCAAGTGCATCGCGCAGGGCAGGTGGGTAACACATTATACTGTAAGACACAAGAAAAATGGCTATATTAATGTGCGTCCGACAACGCACATTTGTCGCCGAAAAATAAACAAATAAATAAACAAATAAAAGGGGAGATAATGTAATGCATGCGATTACATAAACGAAGACGGATCTGTATGTTGTTGTTGCTTCGTTACTCTCTTATAGTGCAATGATGCTACATGCAGATGACATGGTTAAGGTGTGAATAAGTATCATTTACTATGACGCATTCATAAAATTCACAAGTCATGAGCATACACAGAAAATGACAATCATTAATAGCAGAATTCTTTCCAAGACAGTGGGTGTTTGGTTGGCATATTCGACTTATGCTACAGTGTGGGGAGTTTGTAGGGGCGTCGGTATTAAAGAAGTGTCACTTTGAAGATATTCCTTAATTATTTTTTTTTTATAACCCAGAGGGTTGTTTTAGCAAACTTTTTGTTGTCCCACATATATTTTTATCCAATTACGAGTGAAATTTTTTTAAATTATGGTAGCCTACTTTTAACTGTGTTTAGGATCAGGAGAATCAATAGATTGTCTGCCAGTCTGCTTGGAAAAGGGTTATATAGGAATATATCAGTTGTAAGTTTAATCTTTTGTTTTGTTGTTAGATTGTTTGTAAAAGTTGCCCCATTTAAAAGTTGAATGTGCTATTCGATAGCAGATTGATGTGTCAGAGTTTGAGAAGTAGGGCTTGATATTTTTCTTTGTAAGAAATATTTCTGACCAGCTTACTAGTTCATTGTTTAGGTTCTTAATTTCAATTTTAGTTTCATTTTGTGATTTTAGGGTTGTGTATATTGTATTATAATATGAAAACAATGAAAACTATTAATACTACAAAAAGTGCTCAATGCCAAGCAAAAAGGCAAAGCAGAGCGAATTAAATCAAATATAGTTATTACTATCTGAATCCTTAACAGCCTGTTTCACCTAACGGATCATCAGAAGGTCTGAAAAACATGCAAAAGTAATAAATGGATAAATCCTGAAAAGATAACATCATCTTCAAATATCGATCTTTACTTGGAATTGCTATGTTTTCAAGAATTATCGATTCATTACTTTTGCATGTTTTTTCAGACCTTCTGATGATCCGTTAGGTGAAACAGGCTGTTAAGGATTCAGATAGTAATAACTATATTTGATTTAATTCGCTCTGCTTTGCCTTTTTGCTTGGCATTGAGCACTTTTTGTAGTATTAATAGTTTTCATTGTTTTCATATTATAATACAATATACACAACCCTAAAATCACAAAATGAAACTAAAATTGAAATTAAGAACCTAAACAATGAACTAGTAAGCTGGTCAGAAATATTTCTTACAAAGAAAAATATCAAGCCCTACTTCTCAAACTCTGACACATCAATCTGCTATCGAATAGCACATTCAACTTTTAAATGGGGCAACTTTTACAAACAATCTAACAACAAAACAAAAGATTAAACTTACAACTGATATATTCCTATATAACCCTTTTCCAAGCAGACTGGCAGACAATCTATTGATTCTCCTGATCCTAAACACAGTTAAAAGTAGGCTACCATAATTTAAAAAAATTTCACTCGTAATTGGATAAAAATATATGTGGGACAACAAAAAGTTTGCTAAAACAACCCTCTGGGTTATAAAAAAAAAATAATTAAGGAATATCTTCAAAGTGACACTTCTTTAATACCGACGCCCCTACAAACTCCCCACACTGTAGCATAAGTCGAATATGCCAACCAAACACCCACTGTCTTGGAAAGAATTCTGCTATTAATGATTGTCATTTTCTGTGTATGCTCATGACTTGTGAATTTTATGAATGCGTCATAGTAAATGATACTTATTCACACCTTAACCATGTCATCTGCATGTAGCATCATTGCACTATAAGAGAGTAACGAAGCAACAACAACATACAGATCCGTCTTCGTTTATGTAATCGCATGCATTACATTATCTCCCCTTTTATTTGTTTATTTATTTGTTTATTTTTCGGCGACAAATGTGCGTTGTCGGACGCACATTAATATAGCCATTTTTCTTGTGTCTTACAGTATAATGTGTTACCCACCTGCCCTGCGCGATGCATTTGATTTCATATCAAAGACAACAACGTCTTTTGGCCTATTTATGGTAAGAATAACTTTTGCGCTGCTATGAACCATACTTGTTACATGTTCGTTGTAAAAGCGGAGATAGCGAATGATTATTTTAACCTATACTGTGCAACAGATTGGTATCAATAACATGATTGCCTTCACTATTTTTTCTTTTGTTTTGTTACTTTCCTAATTGAGCTTTTTAAGATTAGAAATCATGTGCTTATTATATTCACTTTTTTTTTCTTTTTTTTGTCGTATCCAGGCTTTCACCCGGTGGTTGAAGATTTAGATTAAGTGAACGGAAAGGCAAGGAAGTCAATCTTCGTGTCCACCTTCAGGCATGCATTTCAGTGTCCTGCCACAGACACAGCCGCATGCTCTTGAGCGGTATCGAACCGGCGCCCTCTCGATTGCCGTTCTAGTGTAGTACTGTTTTCGCTTTTCAATAAAAAAACAAAACAAAAAAAACAGCCTCATGGGAGAAACACGTGTCTATCGCTGTCAATTCTTGCTACACTCGACTGCAGAGAAACACTAAATTGATCAGAGTTAGACAAGATAAGTATTTCTCAATTTCCAGAGTAAGAGATTATAACTTTGATTAACAAAAAATACTTTTAACTTATTTAGTTTTTGCAGGCAATCATGTCCCAAGACAAAAACTCTAAATTATCCACTTGCAGCTATAGAGTCTCAGAGTCTCCCAATAAACAAAAGCCTACACTAAAGATAGCTCAACATAAAAAACCTACATTGTTATCACGTTCGGATCTAGGGATGATAGATCTGAAATTAATTCCAGTTTGGATCATATCTCAAACATTGAGGTGTAAATTTCCGCTTCAATGTAAGCTACTCTTACGTTTCTTACGTTACAATGTAACTACAATGTAACAATGTAACTACAAGGTTATGGAGATTTTACCTCTCCATAACCTTGTAGCGAACGTAGAATTGTCCAAAGCATCCGCTCATACCTATCTGTAATCATTGCAGCAACATTCCAAGCAAATTGATGGCGAGGATAATCCGAGAATGATATCTTGATTTCTATAAGTATGAGTATTGCAAAAAGCAACTCCTCAAATCATCATGGCGCATTAACTCAAAACCGTTGTAACCAAAAGATGCCTAGCTAACAGGACGTGATGAACTAAATCAAATTATGATTAGAAACGTGAAATTAAACTACCACCATAACTAAATTGGTACCGTGACTTTCAAGAAAAAGAATCCGTGGTAAACTGACTGAAAAAAATATACCACTCAACCATTCAATGACTGAGAAAAACAATACTGATTCTGGTTTAACGCGAGAGCTAGACGCTAGACGTTGGTTCTAGAGAAACCCAGTGTCTGGAACGACGCACCAAAGAACAACGTAGCCTGCGGGCAGATGCACAACGTGGTCTCCGGCAGATACACAACGGTAAAAAGACGTAAAACTACGTATATGTGCTCCAAAGTGCCGACTTCAAGAGAACGCACAATTACTGCTCAAACTCCCTTATTGAGTTTAATATCTAAGTTTCGTTTGTTCTATTGTTTATCTTGTCTGTATCGTACTTAATACCTTATATTATCCTCTATTTTTCCTCACCAAGGTAAATTAATAACGGTTTTGGGTAAATCGAAGCTAGTAAACACTTGTTTTTGTTATGATATCGCAATTATAGCCAAAACATTATCTATGATAAACGAAAAAATTAAAAAGTTTATGTAGGTTGTATCAAAACTTTTTGCTTGCGTTTTAAAATAGGTACAGTAGCCTACTTTTGTTGTTTTTAAGATTGGGGTTGCTTAAAGCCAAACTAAGCTATTGTGGACCCAAGATATCGGATCTGCTTGAATAGTCTATGTGTGTTTCGCTGGTGGTTAGCCTAATTTTCAGTAGGCAACAGTTTCCACTGTTTGTTGGGACAGCTCGATCGCTATGATTTAGTTTTACGTTGAAACGTTTTAAAAACAAAAGTTTATTTCATTTTGACCGAAAATTCTATCGTAGGCTTACCAGTGGTAATTTCAAAAAGTCTTGTCGTTTATGCAGTATACTCTTAAAAAACACGTTTTTACATAAAAGGGATGTACATTCAGCATAAATTGCATCTGGCCGACTCGGAAAAAACACCAATTTTTAATGCGGTCAAGGGCAGGATACATGGAGCTGTTTCCGCACAAAACCTACTCTCGGACCGTGCCACAGACCCTTCGTTGCCCACCCCTGTTTTAACTTTTTTGTGTTTAGGGTGTTATTCTCTACGTTGGATAGTTTGTTAAGAGACGCGGAACATAATCAAAAAGATTAACGCAATTGGTACGACACTTGCTCTGGAACTAGTCGCAGAAGCCATTTTCCATCGGACATCTTTTTGCACAAAGAGAATTTCACTGCATACATTGAAACAATTTCTCAACTTTGTTTTGATGGATGTCAGTTCACAAAACCTAGATTTTCCCAAATAAATCATTGAAAATCAAATAACTATCATAGACACCTTGATGCTGAGTGTCGGATATAAGTAAGTTACAGCGAGACAACTAAAAGCTGGAAACGCCGTTTTTATTCATAAATGTCAACTTTATCCTATTCGAAGCTTTGAACTAAGCCAACTTTTTCGACCTCTTTGCACTAAGGTCAAGTAGCTTATAATGTTAGTCAGGTCTTTGTACCATGGAAGACGGCACGAAGCAGGGACAATTCAAGATGTTGAATGATATAGATTTTGATGCTACCGACTCAAATCCTAAATACAGGGTGTCCAACCTATGGCCCGCGGAAGGTTCTGAGTGGCCGCGCGGTATTTTTCGAAATAACTTATATTATTATCAACTTAATCGGCTGCGGAATTTTTGGAGAACTTACATTACGACAAATTGGCATTTAATGTTTGCTTTATTTTGTCTGTTAGCCTACTCTATACCAGTGGTTTTCAACCAGGGTCCCTAAAGTTCCACCAGTAAGTCTAGGGCAGCGGTTCTCAACCAGTAGGCCATGGCTCACTGGTGGGTCATAGAAGCATTTTGAGGTGGGCCACAGACATATGTTAAAACTTGAAAGATGTATTGAAACATTTTGTTTCATTTTTGTCACTATAGTCAATTTTACACTTGTGTGTTTGTTTAGTTACAATGAATGATGCTGCTGTTTTTAGCTACAAAGTGGCAATCATCATTCTAATTATTGCAACATACAGTTTTACATCAACTCAGTTTTTACAACACTTTATGATGTAATTGCAATAGACCAGTTTGTGGTTACAATTAAGCCATCTTTATAAGCGGTAGCCTTGTTGAACTTCTGCAGATCCGCTTTTTAGTACGTGCAGCATTTTATTTTGTGAATTGGTTTGGGGAGGAATTGACAATGCTTGAAGCTTTAAGTTTTATGAAAATTACATTCAGTAGGCTATGTACATCAACTTTTGATAACAGAGAAGAAAAAAGACGATGTGTATTATATTGTAAAGTTCTTACTCATCATTCATTGAGGCCATCAAAACTGAAACTTCACCTGGAAAAAGTTCATTCTAATTACAAGGATGAAAATATGAATTTTTTTAACGAAAAGAAAACGGTGTGAAGCGTCAGCGCCTGGATTCAACCAGGGGATTCCAGCAACATTCCTAAGGCAATGTTCTGCTGCTTTTTGTTTGTAAACCTTTTTTGTAATTTTTTTCTTACATAAAAACTGATTGGGCCACAGAATTTTTATGCAAACAAAAATGGGCCACGAAAGAAAAAAGGTTGAGAACCACTGGTCTAGGGGTTCCGCAAGTTTACATTCAAATCCGAGAGTATCTTTTTTTATTAGGCTATATGCATATTGTTTAAATATAATCAAATATTGACTAAGTTTGCCACTGTTTTGCCACTAGTTTGTATTTTTATTGTACATAAATAAATCTGAACATAATGAGCAGCCTATTTTAATTTAATTTTATTAATCAAACGATGTTTTTTGCATAAGGCAATTAAATTATTGAACAGGGGTTCCTCGAGCTTTAGGAATGTTTCATTGGATTCTGTTCCACCAAAAAGTTTGAAAACCATTGCTCTATACTATAGAGCAGGGCTACTCAACTGGTGGACCGCGGTCCGAATGCGGACCTTCTGGATGTTGATGGTGGACTTTGAGAATAACCTCGTTGCCACGTTTCAAGGCTTCTTTAAACAGATTTCTACCGGTAGGAAGCAATCTTTACTGTGATTATTCTAGTTGATGGGAGGCTTCGACTCCAAAACTCCTCAACACTTTCTTAAACCCTTTATCCTGTGACGTATTTTGGCTAGTTGACTTGCGGACGGGGGGGTCGTTTCGACACTATCACTTTGAGCTCGTGTAACTTCAAAACTACGCAAGATACATCAATCAAATTTTCACATGGTGTAGATACTTTATCTGACAACATAACATCGAAACTCTTTTGCAATTTGTTCAACAGCGCAACTTGAAAAATCAAATAATTTGATGGTTGGTCATATTTTTTTTATTTGACTTGAGAAATTGCTTCGTAATTAACTTATAATTGAGTGTGACGGGTTAATTCCATTGTGTAGATTTTAATCTCTTACGCGGAGACGTCGTCCACGCTTCAATGAAATCGTAATTGGCGTCCGACTCGCGTTTGTTTGTTGTTTTGCCGGAGGCATTGTAAAACAAATTTGCTTTGTTTCAACATTTGCAGAGAATAAGACAAAGTCACCACAAAAAAACTATTTCAAGTTTTTTTTGAGCCACATGTTTATAGTCTACACTTTTTCAAACGTACTGTCATTACTTGATATTGGAACTAAATCAAGCAAATTTTTTTTCACATTCACACTGTCGAATTTGGTTATGCATGATCAAGAAATACTTTGTATTTCACAGCACATCTCAGGAAGCTATTTATTCGTTTTTAACATTATTTCAACGTCTAAAGACTTTGAATCGATGTAAAAAATGTCTGATTTGCTGCTGTCTGGGTAGCGATTGAATACAGAAAAGTAAGGTAGCCTAATGGTGTCACGTGGTATTTGAACAACAACCTATCCAAAGGTAGTGACTTGCTTCGATAGGAGCTTGTTCCATTTTAGGCCATCATGCACTCCAAAAACAAAGAGCGTCTAAAACTCCTGACTGATAAACTATGTCACGATGCATTCCAAAGTGAAATGTTTCAATACTTACCAACAATGATCACTTTGAATGAAACAATTTTGCAAACAGTTGTGACAAAATGTAGTGATAATAATCGTTTAGTCAAATCGTGTTGGTAGGCTTTCGAAGAGGTCGTTTGCCAAATGGAACTCCCGTTCTGCGTGACAAACTCAAAGTCGTGGCATAACGATACGAAAAATAGAAAAAAAAATCTTTTTCAGGCCGAGTGCTATTGTCGTAAAATAACAAAAAATCACTAAAGTGTTGACTTTTTCCTTGAGCAAAATTGAAGGTTGTTGATATTTTAAAAATGCACGTTTGTGTCAAAATGATTGAAGTGTTTTTTTCATGTTGTTAACTAGATTTGCAAAATAACGTTTTCTACATTTTTTTTCTAATTTGTTGGACATGCATTTTGTGTCAAGTTATTTATTACGTATTAGAAGATTTCTTTTTTTCAAATTTTGAAATAACATTTTAGATGCAGTTTGCGGTTGATGGCGTTACTGCAAAAGCCATCTTTTGTAATTGACACACTTCCAAAAACAAAAGATGCATAAACTACTGCTGGCTGATAGACCACGTCACAATACATCATAATGATGTTTTTCCGAACCGAAGACCCAGAAAACCAATTTTGTCGTATATTATTTTAGACGTCTGCAGACGTTGAACCAATGACAAAAAGTGATTTGCTGATTTGAAACAAAGTGATTGCTGTTTCCAATGTGCAAACATTTTGATAAAAAGTAATCAAGTTTAGGCCACAGCTTTCTGGTCCATTTAGGCTACTATGGTCATCAACTCCCGTTGCAAATAACTTGTTTTGTGTAAAGTCTTGCTTGTGAAAAAGTCGAAGTAAAAACACAAAAATGAAGTAAGCTATATTTACAAAGTATTATATTCTTGAATGAACCATAGTTTTTAAAAAAAATAGTTTGAAGAGGTTTCATCTGATAGAAACTATAATTGATATCATCGCGAAGGATCAAATAGCTGCGAAAATCACTTCAAGCAATTCTTTGGGGTGATTTTCATTATGCAAACCAAGGTGACCTCAATATACATATTTTTATGCCAAACGATAAAAATCGTTCTTTCTTTTTTTCAAGGACAAGGAAAACGATCCGTATAAAATATAATTCAATTGAACATATTTCACTTCTTTTGTCAGATATGCATTTTGTGTAACAATGCTTTAGAAAAATTGCTGAGTATGGTATAGCGTTTGAGATGCAGTCAGAGAATACAACTCTATGGTTGATGGCGTTGTTACAAAAGCCAATCTTTTGTCACAGAGATGTATTCGAAAACAAAAAGGCACAAAAGCGCTGACTGATAGATTACGTTACGATACGTTACACAAACGAGGCATTGATTCAGATTCTTTCAACCCAACAAACAACTTTGCTCCAAATGACACAAACGTCTAAATTTATGGAGAAAAAGATGTAGGCCTACACCGTTTTGTGAAAATAAGCTTTTGAAGACCAACATTTAAATGAAAAGTTTGAAATTATTGAGTTGGTCCTAATAGTGTTTCTGCTGAGATATATCAAAACTTTTCAATCCTCGTATAAAAAAAATAATTTTGTAATCTCTCAAGCAACTGCAAAATTACCATTTAGGTAAAGATTCAGTGATGATACAATATGCACTATGCTTGTCAGCACAATAATTTAGCTGCGCATGTTTTTCACAAAAGCCAAGCAGTTTAGATAGTCTGTGTCAAGTTCTTTTCACTATCCATCAATCTCTCGTTTTCATAAAACATTTTCACAACATCCATAAATATTCATGTGAATATAAGTGTACAGGTACATGCAAAAGTTTATTGGCGGGTCAAGAACGCACTCCTTGCTTTCGGACAAGAAATCAAGAAACTCACGACATCAGTCTGTTTGTTTTATGAGATAAACAGAGTTTTGGCAAGAATTTTCCTACTGCTTCTTGTTATAAGTTAGAAACAAAATGTATTCGCCATAGAAAACAACGTAAAATTACATTTTTTTAGCATAGCTTATCGGATGCTGTCTGATAATTTCAAAGCAACTCAGATGTAATTAAAAGATTAATCAAAGCAACTCAAAACTCGAGTTTGCAAACAAAAGGTGGAATCATCACGGTTGAATGCTTTACAACAAAGCCAACTCATGAGATATCTGCGTCGCAGTTCCACGCACGGCGGCGCTCAGTAATCCTATTAATCCGAATAATTTGAAAACAAAAGGGCTAGCTAGTAGCTAGCTAAAATATCAGAGTATGTTATGAAAATCATGCCATATCTCTAAAACTATAGACAATAGCAACGTCATTTAAAGCGGAATAAATACTTGAATAATTTTTAGGAAAAGTCAAGAAATTTTAAAGCTGTGGGTCGCGTAGTTCTTTAATGATATTGCTTTGAAAAGTACCAAGTCCCCACCGACCCCCCCCCCACAGGAAATAGGGAAATCTAATTCGAGTTACATTTTACCTAAAAAAGTTTTTGGTTACAAACAGTTTAACTTTCGTGGTTCCGTGTGAAATAACTTATTCACCAGACCGATAAAAATATTCTACTTGTCAAACTGGACCTTTGTTAAGATTAGTTGAGTAACCCTGTCTATAGAGTCTATTGTCTCAAGTGCAGGCGCAGGCAACTTCTCCTGTCGGCGGACCCAATATGGGAAAATAAAAAACTTGGCTGGCCAGATTCTTGAATCGATACATTAATCTCGTATTTATCCACCTATACAAGGTATAATTCATTATAATGTAAGCTTTAAGTTTAGTCTTCAGTCCAGTTCTATTGCTCATGTTTGCCATTCCGCTGCTGATAAAGTACTGTATTAGTCTGCAAAGTAGGCCTACTTGGGCATCCAATCTTACTTAAATTCGCGAGAGTCCTTGTTAACTTTACATTTCTTGGTAAAATTCATGGGTAAAAAAATAATTGTAAACTCTAAATCTAATTTTAACCAAAAACAAAGAATCTGAAAACATAAAGAGCTAAAGAATAACTAACGATCACTATTATTTGCGTGCTTTTCGCCTTTAATTATTACACTATTCAGCCAAACTTCACTTTGATCTATTTTTCAGGTTTAGGCTTGAGACAAGGCTTGGGACTGAAGATTCCAGCAAGAGACAGAAAAAGATGGAAAGGCCCTAAACAAAGAAAATAAAGAACTAAAGGATGACTAACAGTCACTATTACTTGACGTAGTAAGCAAGTAGTGGGGAATTGCAGGAGACTGTGGCCGCGTTCCACATTGTCATGTAAGACCGGAAGCTGTCTGTGGGCCGCTCAAAATCCCGTCGCGGGCCGAGTCAGGTCCAGAGGCCGTTTGTTTCCCGCCCCTGCTCTACAGTTTCTAACGCAGGGGTGCACTACTCATCAAGTTACATTTATTGCATCACAATGCACATTGCTACGCATCACATTTTCCACATTATTACGTCCACATCCTTTCCACACAATCGTTGGAATCGTACTCGTGTTTCAAAAGTCAGTCAGTTAGTAATATTTATTGCTTCATTGAGGTACATCTGATATCAGAGACTCGCGTAAAACGCATTTAGCGGGGAAATGTCTTCTGCACTCCGCAGTGGTATGAAAAATATGTCTCTAAAAAAAGTCAGATGATTCATAGGTTGGTAGTTTTCGTGACCACATTATTCGGAAGCACTTATTTGTGAGTGCAAGTTTTTGCGCGGATGAGCCTTGTCGAATCCCTTGTGTGATCACTAATTTCTGACAGCCAATTGACAAACTCGCTTCGCAATGCTACATCGTTCATCTCACCGAATATTGCGGAACTTGTGAGAGAAAAACAGCGGCAAACTTCACATTGAAATGTCTACGTGCGGCATTGTAGTAAAAGCTTTGTTGACTGTACTATAGCTTGGTAGGCCCTATGTTTATTGTTCTTATTATTTTAAAGAGGGTGGGAAAACAGTCACTTTCACGCGGTCCCCCCTGTAAGTAGCATTATAAAAATGCGAAACGAAGACTGTCAAAACCGAACCTCGACCCCGGATTATTTTCAGAGATGTACGTATACGCCGCAAATTCTACGCCGTAGACTTGCGGCGTAGACTTTTTGTTTGCGCTAACGCTTGCGGCCACATTTTTTTTTGATAGTTTGCGCTTGAGGCTACGCTGTAAAGTTTTCGCGGTTTTTTAGCGCATAGCGTAAACGCATACTTTTTAATGTATTTTTTTCTCTACAACACGCCAATACCTTCCAGCGCTGCAGTTGAAAGAATGTTTTCAATGGGCAAAGACATATTGGAACCAAAACACAGCAAAATGTCAGATGAACACTTTCAGATGCTTGTGTTTCTTCGGGGAAGTTCAAAATAAAACTTGTTTGTTTCGAGTGGTTTATACCGTGTGAATGTTTGGCACCTTGCAAACAAAATGAGTTTACGCTAGTGTATGCGCTGACGCTGACGCCGCCAACTTTTTTTACAAGTTACGTTGACGCATACGGCGTATGGTTTTTCGAACGTTTGCGTTTACGCTGACGGCTTCAATATTTTTTGTATGCGCGTACATCACTGATTATTTAAAAAAAGGATAATACACATTTCTAAGATTAGAATTTAGGTGTGAGGGTTTTAATTGGAAAATATAAGAGACCCTGTTTCAAAGATTATAAATTAGCAGCATACTCAAGTAACCCGTGTAATCATTCGTAGACCGCCTGTGGCCCTTTGGCCAAAAAGATTGGACACACCTGCTTAAACATATTCATCTTTAAACGATCACAGAAGACAAGTCATTGTTCTTCCCTTGTGGTTCGGTACAATGTTAGTAGTTAGTTTTAGCAGGCATGTTCTATGCTCTCAGTTTTCTTTAGTAAGCTCATTCTCTAGTATTCATTTTGATCGGTGGTGTTAGGGGTGTGGTTGCTAGTCATTCGTTTCTTCAGTCAATGTTTGTGGTTCTGTACAATGTTAGTAGTTAGTTTTAGCATGCATGTTCTTTGCTCGTAGTTTTCTCAAGTAGGCTTATTCGCTAGTATTCATTGTATCGGTGGTGTTGGTGGTGAGGTTGCTAGTCAATATTTTTTCAGTCATTGTTCTTTCAATTCTTTGGTCAATCGTGTTTTGGCTTTTCAGTCAATGTTTATGGTTAGGTAAACATTTTATAGTTAGTTTTAACATGCGTGTTCTTTGCTCTCAGTATTCTTTAGTATTGTTTTCGATTGACAGTGTTAGAAACGTGGTTCGGTCAATGTTTTTTTCATAAATCGTTTGGTGCAGCATCACTTGTAGTAAAGTACTTATTTGAATAGAACTGATGTATGTGTTAGTAAATGTTAGCAAGCAAAGGGTACAGTGTTGGTAAGTGGAATCAGTAGAGCTAATCGCTAAGCCCCTGTAGCATATGCCGATCAGGTAGATTTATTTTTGCATGAGCTTATAATAACGTGGTTTAAACCTATCAGGCAAAACATTAACCACTTGGTGAAAGTGTTGAAATGTTCTTTTTGCTATAGCCAATTTTTGTTGCACCCAAAAATGTTTTGCTCTTTTATTTTTATTAACTTACGCCTACGTTTTTAATAAGATAATACGTTAGTAAAATTTCGAATATCTGTAATTTTAGGGAAAATTGCTTTCAAGTGCAGTTACTGTAACTAAATTAAAATTCTACCAATTTGTCAAATCTTGTCCGACTTAAAAAAACAAACTTTTGAAGTCAATTTCATAAGCATGCCAAATTTTCATGCTAGCTTTTATTGTGCGACACAAGTTCTGGATTGAATCATTCCAATACTTCATGACCATTGCCAGTAACATTGTTAATGCTTTTGGGTTTCATTCTGAGCAAAGGTGTAGCTATGACATGTTAAACCTGTGGTTGCTATCACTTAGCCTAGCCTACATTTGTGTTGTTTTCAAAACACGTCAGGACATTTATAGAAGTGAATCACCTTTCCATATAGATGTAGTGAAAATACAAACTATATTATGACAACTTTTCTTGCCAGAAGGGGGCCTAAAATTATTTTGGCCCGGGGCCCATAAAGAGCTTAACACAGCACTGACTGTATCTGTTTAGCATAAAATGAAACGACGTGTAGAAATAGACTGATCGAGAGAAAAATCCAGCTAGCCACAAAACTTAAAACAAAGATATCATTAAATTGACGATTTATAAATGAAACGTTATACATACAAACATGCATTTCAACGACAAACATGTGCATTGGAGCGAAAGTAATTCAAGAATATGAAATAGAGGAATTCCAGTAATATTGAAATAATTTGATAAAAATAGTTTTGGCTATTGTTAAGCATGTTAGCCATAGCGCAGAAGTACCAAATTTAAATGAAATTGGAATGAAGGTCGCCGTAAGATAAATATTGACTGCATACATACAAGTAACTACCTTCAATCAACTTTTTTTAAATTAGATAACTTATACTGTTCCCTGTTTGATTTAATAAAATCAATGTCATGTCTGTAAGCTTGTGAATTTATTTACTTGCAGCAGACAAAAAAAGGCTGTTAATAACCATGGGTAACAATTGTTATGGGAAATAAAGTAGCCTATAGTGCCAAAATGCTTGAAAATCGGATAGCCCACCGTGTAGCAGCAATTTCTAATGTTAGATATCTTTTTGAAGAAGCTAAAACAGTTTTGAGGGTGATACAGCCAACCTTTTAAAAGCAACGTACGGAAAAACTAATCTTTGATATAAACGTTCCTTTCAACGAAAGTGTTTATACAAAACCAACCAGAACAGGTTAAAAGAATTGATGAAGTTAGCTATACCAACTACACGTTGAATAGTCGAATTTTTGCTGAAATAAAAACAATTCAACCAAACATGCACATCGATAAAAGAAATCATGTTTGGCCTGTGCAAACGCATTTGAGAGATCTTTAAAATAGTATTCTACTACTTATACTTACAATACTTTTACTAAGAGTTAATCTTCAGACAAAACTGTGTCAGGCAAATACAACACATCGTTACATCCAATATTGCGACTTGTTTTCGAGTGATTGTTTCGAAATAAACTTAGCATAAAATAGTCATCGATAAAACCTTTCAAATTTTACAAATACTGTAAAATAATGTTTTAAATGTGAGTGCAACAAAATATTGTGAAAATTTATGTAGCTGTGCTACAATGCAATATAACAATAAAACAATATCAATCAATAAAAAGAAAACATAATTTATAAAATTCAAAGATCATTATTCTGAATATATTTAGTAACCCAACACCAATTTTGTAGTTCTTCAAAATTACGCCATTTATTTGCCTGCTTCATGCATGCACTCATCTTTTGTCTGTCCGCAGTTTCAAGTAACTCAAAAAGATGTGTCCATGATTCATAGTATTTAATGCAAGGCCATCGATAAATCTCTCCAAATGAAATCCAAAACTTTACATCATCTTCAACGCCCTGTCCGTTGAAGTCGATTCGGACATTTGGATCAAATTCGTAAGGTGAGTTTGCATGTTTAGGTGGATGCATTGAACTAGTCATACCAGCACAGTATGGTTTATAAGTTGCTGTTCGATCAGTTATCATAGTTTTGGCAAACTCAACGGATGGGGCAAACATTGGAATATTCATCGCATATTGTTCAACAGATTTTCCATTTGTAATTGAATAAGGGAGGATAACAACACCAGCATATTCTGTCAAATCAGAAAGTTCGTATCTTCCTTTGTGGTTGGGTTTAACTAATTTGAACTTATTGTGTTTTGGTGGCACTTCATAGCCATTTATTAAAAACTCATTTCGTTTTTGGGACCACGTCAGGCCATCAACTGCTGATATTAAAGTCGCTGGAAGATAAATTGGATTGAGACCTGTGTAGTGTCGCATGTACTCGAGATGATACAGAGTATTGGCTCCTATGATATGATGTAAGGTAGAATTTAGAGCCAATTCACGAAGATGGTCAAACAATCGTTGAGATGTTTCCTTTGTGCATCTGCATTGATCTGCAACATGCCACAATGCAAGTATAAGTGGCTTATGAAGGTGCATCCATTCTTCCCACATCGATGCTTCAAATCCAAAAATCAAAGCATCTACACCATGAAAATCAGCACTTTTGACCATGCGCCCACTCTCCCATTTGCAATCACGTATTTGTTTGGTAACTACTTTGCCTGGACACTGTTTGAAAGGATAATGAAAGTTCTTTGTGGCTCCACCATTGATGTTCTTGTAATTACACAAAAGTACTTCATGATTTGTTGATGAAATTTTATTTAATCGTTTTTCGAGCAATGTAGCTGCACTAGCCATTACGGTGTCGTGGAAAGACATATCGTACAACCGAAGACTCTTTTCGACAGGGCATGACCAATTTGGTGGATTTGTATTTTGCCAGTCGAGTTGCATCCAACAAAACGGTTCTTTCAAGCACATGATTGGTCGAGATAATAAATGGTCACGTGATGATGGCGGATATAACAAATGGTCACCAGCGCATGAAGACCAATCATTGTTTTCTTGGTAACAATGCTTTTCAACACTTAACCATGGATTAAGTTGGTTTTTATTAATTTTAATTTTATCGGCATTTGCTTTTGTAGTTACATCTTCTTGTGCAGTGGCTTGGCTTGGAAGATTTTTGGTATTGTTAGTTTTGCTGGCTGGTATCGAGGTTTTGTTTACGTGGAATTTACTAGGATATTTCTTTTTAACTTGTTTTGGATCAGTTGGCATACTGAGATTCAATTGTTTGCCAATAATACTTCTATTGTATTGTTCATGAGGTGTTTTCATATTATAAATGTTTCCAGCTTTATTTCCCGTATGGTGATTATGATTAACGCCAAAAACCAATGAAGGAACTCTTAAGTCAAAAATCCTATTTGTCAAACCCAACCAGACACCAACCGATATCTACAAAATAAAAGTAAAATGCATTAAAATGCAATAACTTAATAAAGTAAAAAAATAAACTATATCATCATCACTTATTTAACTTAACCCTTTGAAGGTTGGGGGGGAGGCTGTCAATTCAACTTTTTTGTATCAACATGTGTAACTCTAAAACCACTGAGGCTGCGACTACGAGATCTCTTGACTTTTCCTAACTTTTATTCACCTCTATTGAGCTGAAATTTTGAGCAAATAAAGGTTATAAATTGAGAGATATAATGCATTTCTCAGCACATCCTCTGAAATATTTCATATTCTGTTATTCAAAATTTTCCCACCAGCTGGATGAAAGTAATTAATTTGGCCCATGTCTTGTTAATCCTAACTGTTTATGTAAAATTATGTAAAAAAAAATTAATCACAACATTGCAATGCATGTTCTTCATTACTCTACCAAAAAATAATGTGTAAACTCACGCTGCAATCACAGTCATAAGTTACCTCAACATTTCAACGTATATGAGCAGTTCTAAAATTCACATAGTTTTAATTTTTGAGTATGCTCAGCGTGGATACTTTTACAAAGTGAATCCAAAATTTTGAAACCGTGCCGTAAAAAATAACAGAGATATCACTCCTAAAGCATAAGAAGAATCGACACCCCTCCCCAAACTGAGCAAAGACTCCAGGAACCCAACCTTCTAAGGGTTAAAGTAGTAGAATGTACTTACCACCATGAGGCAACAAAAAAAGGTCCTTAAATTTTTTAAACTTTTTGCTCCGTTCATTTTGAATTTTAAAGCTTACAAATTTTGCAACATGTCAAGTGTCGATAATAATCTATATAATATTTAAAAAAGATTTAAATCAAAGAAATGTGTGTGTGAATGATTTTTGTCACACCATTCTTTACAATGTGTCTCAAGACATGTGTTGCTGCAGTTTTGCAAAACTCTAACCTTTTTTGACTTAAAAGCTCCTAATTTCTGTTTATTTAATTTCCCTCGAGCTTATAGACCTTCCATCTAGGAAATTTACTGCATTGTAAAATAAGATTGAAAGATATAGTTCCTTAGTTTGTATATTTGAAGTCTGTAGGTCGCTGCAGCAAATGGAGTGTTTTGACCCCTAAACACTTTAACATTGAGTATTTTTTTCTATGAACCAGCTAACCGCAGCATTGTGACCCTTCTAGTATTCAGCCAGAGGGATTTTTTCTTTGAACTTTGTTTGGTAAGTTAATTACAGAAGAAACAAAAAAAGTAATGACAGGAAGTGAAATCGAACGCGTTATCAAAATAACTACTTTCCTAACCCTAACTCAAACCGCTAGACTAAGCAGACGACAGCAAAACGTTCAATTTTCGTGCATGAATATCATGACTGCAATCAGATGATTTAAATCTTGTCTTTTGATAGGTTGACAAATTTTATCTGCTTCAGTGACCTACAGATTACAAATACGCCTCTAGTTTTGATTCCTGAATGTTTCACAGCATGTGACGACTGTGAGAATACACGTCTGCTTGTTTCCTGTACTGTGGTGGCTTCCACAATAAAATCGATGCAATTGATGAATCGATACAACATGTTAGAAAGCAATTGTATAGTTCACCAAGCCATAGCCTTGTAGGCATATCTCTCTAGGGCTGTGTGCTGTTTAAACAGTCGTTCTTAACCGAGCCGGGTACGCTCCCCTTGGGGGACGTCAACCACTTTTCCAACGATATCAAATTTTTATGAATTAATTCTAATGTCGGAAACTGATTTTTTTGCCATTTGCATGTTTTAAAAACTGAGATTCACTGGTAGGACTATATGCAAACGGAGCTTTTGTTGTCCTTGTTTTGCAATCTGGTTTCATTATACGGGTACGTCAAAGCGAAAAGAGTTAGAACTTTTATGTGTTAACACTCATTGCGTTACTCATCGAAGAGCCTTAGCCCCAATAAAGCAATAAAGGGTGTCCTGAACAAACTTAATTATCAAGGTGACCAACTTGGCAAAAGCAAAGTGCTTAATGAAAACCTGGAGCACTTACAGTCTGTTGTTTTTTTCAACCTGTGTAAAAAGATGCAGTCTGATTGTAAACAATGTAGCCTATAATGTGGTGCATTTTTTACACGTATGATTGATGGCTGTCCATGAAAGACAAGCTAATTAGAAGTTTCTTATTCTTACTCCCTTATTGAGTTTAATATCTAAGTTTTGTTTGTTCTATGGCTTATCTTGTCTGTATTTAATGCCTTATTAGTTATTACCTTATCCTCTATTTTTCTTCACCAACGTAATTTAATAACGGGTTTTTGTGTAAATCGAATCTAGTAAACACTTATTTTTGTTGTGATATAGCAATTATAGCCAAAAAATCATCTATGACGAATCGAAAAAATGAAAGTTTATGTAGGTTACATCAATTTTTTTACTTGCTTTTAAACAGTGGCGTACTTAGAACGTTTGTTAGGGGGAAGCCAAGACATTGTGTCAGTCAGCCGCGTAGCGACTGACTCGGCGGCTGGAGGCCAATGGGGTCTGTATTACACACCGGGTAGTCTCAACGGTAGTACACAGAAAGATCAAATTTGGTAAAAATGGCTGCTAATTGGTTCAAATTTTTTCTTCTTGGGTTAAAATTAGACTTGTTTGACCTTTTAAATAAGGGGGGGGGGGGGTAAAATGTCATATGATGCGTCAGAACAGGGGGAGGGGGTTAGCTGAAACTGTCAGAATACCGTCACGTAGGGAAAGAGGGGGTCCAAAATCAAGAGCGAATCCGCAAAAGTAAGTTACTGTTCCAATCAATGAACCAACAAAAAATATCAAACACTTCAGAACATAAACAATAAGTTAGTCCTTCCGACCTCGAATACCTTTTGAACATTCTCGGCGATTCGCAATGACAGTTTACAGTTTAAATGCGATGGCTGCGCTTGGCAAATATATCAATGACTGCATCATGCTCGAGTACAATGTCAATATCCTGTATGCAGTGTATGCTAGTGATTGCTTGCTTGATTAAATATTTTTAACTTGCTGTAATCAAGATTAAACTAGAAGTTGATTTGGAAACTCAGAAAATTATTGACAAATTACTGTACATTGCAAAAAGTATACCCCTTCCCCCCGCGCTATAGGATGAATCATCAAAGCAATTAGCCTATGTCTTGCGCTACAACTTTTCTTGTAAAATGTGTATTTTTTATATTTTTTTTACTTGATTATTAGGGGGGCCATCGCCCTTTATCCTCCTCCTAAATACGCTACTGCTTTTAAAGGTAGCCTATACTTTTGTTGTTTTTAAGATTAGTAGGGTTGCTTAAAGCCAAACTGGGCTATTGTGGACCCAAGCTATCGGATCTGGTTGAATAGTCGATGTGTGTTTCGTTGATGGTTAGCCTAATTTTCAGTAGGCAACAGTTTCCACTGTTTGTTGGGACAGCTCGACCATACAAGAAAAAAAATTTCTACCGCCACACAACGCACAATTTCCACACCTTTTTGAAGATTCAATGTTTTTAATTGTTTTATTTGAAAAAACCAAAACCTTATAAGTCGTGACATAAGATGCAATAGTTGGTGGTCTTTTGAAGGGTTGTAATGTTTGTATGAGGTAGCCCAAATGATTCTCTTTTTGTCTGTGTTGGTTTTCTTCTCCGGTGCAAGTCTAGATTTCCAAGTTTTTGCCAAGTCGATCATGCTTTTGGTCATTTTTTTTATTAAAGCCAGAGGCTTAACATTTATTGTACAAGCGAGTTAAACTCTTCAAGTAATGTTGTTCAGTTTCATTCAATCGACGCATTCGAATGCATTCTCCATACACAATTGATGTGAACACACTCTGCGGATGATGTGAATTTCCATGAAGAAATTTACCGTCAACAGCTGTTGGCTTCACAGACAGAAGGGAAAAACCCCATGTTGTTTTGGATGGCAATGAAATGAAACACGTCAAGATACTCAACTCTTTTTCCTTCATTTTTGGTGGAAATATTTCTAAATTTTAGTTTTATACAAGGTATAATTCCCATTTAGTGTAAGCTTTAAGTTTAGTTTTCAGTCCAGTTTTATTGCTCTTGTTTGCCGTTCCGCTGCTGATAAAGTACTGTATTAGACTGCAAACTAGTTGGGCATCCAACCTTACTTAAATTCGCGAGAGTCCTTGTTAACTTTGTTTCTTGGCAAAATCCACGGGTAAGAAATCAATTGTAAACTCTAAATCTAATTTTATCCAAATACAAAGAATTGAAAACACAAAGAGCAAATGAATAACTAACGATCACTATTATTTGTGTCCGTTTCGCCTTTAATTATTATTACACTATTCAGCCACATTTCACTTTGATATATTTTTCAAACTTACACTTGAGGTAAGACTTGGGACTGAAGGAGATTCAAGCAAGAGATCTCAAATTTGCGGGCCGCTCAAATTCCCGTCGCGGTCGCGTCCGGACCTCGGGCCGTTTGTTTCCCGCCCCTGCTCTATAGTCTCTAATGCAGGGGTGAACTACTCTTCAAGCTACATTTATTATATCACAATGTACATTGTTACGCATCACATTTTCCACATTGCAGTGATATGAAAAATGTGTTTCTAAAAAAAGTACGGGAATTCACAGATTGGTAGTTTTGGTGACCACACTATTGGGCAGCACTGACTTGTGAGTGCAAGTTTTTACGCGGATGAGCCTTGTCAAATCCCTTGTGTGATCACTAGCTTCTGACAGCCAAATGACAAACTCGCTTCGCAATGCTACATCGTGCATCTCACCGAATATTGCGGAACTTGTGAGAGAAAAACAGTGCCAAAGTTCACATTGGAATGTCGACGTGCGGTACTGTAGTAAAAGTTTGCTGAATGTACATACCAAGATCTCAAAAAATAACCTATCAAATGAAGAAGAAAAGTCATTGAAAAGTCTCCTAAGCAACAAGGACATTACAATTTTGAAAGCTGACAAATGTAACTTTACGGTTATACTGGATATCAGTGACTATGAACAAAAAGTTAACGCTTTATTGTCCGATTCCAAAACTTACTCAATTTGTAAAAAGAACCCTCTTACGGCAACGGAACGTAATCTCAATAAATTCATTTGGAAATTAAAAACTGAAAATAAAATCGATTTTTTCACTTATAAACAGTTAAGAAGTTCAGACGGCATTGCTCCAAAATTTTACGGTTTACCTAAAATACAAAAACCGGAAATTCCTCTTCGACCAATTGTTTCGTTTGTCGGTTTTCCTACTTATTAAACCATAAACAGACATAACTAAGCAACAACACTACATTTAACATTATAAAACAAAAAACAACAAGCGAACGTTTTCGGCTAGTCATATAGCCCTTTTCAAGCCTATAAGAAAAATACATTATTGAAAGAAATGCTAAAGAATCATATAGTATCACAGCAAAAATATGGTCAAATCTAAACATTTGAGAAACTGCCTCGCTCACACAAAATGATAACTGAAAATTACGCACCACAACGGGTCAAGTATTTCAGAGGTAAAATTAATTGTTGGCAAGGAATCCAAACGTTTTGCCACAAGTTTGTCCAGATTTATTGCATTGAAGTTTAACGTTAAGATTTTTCCCGTTTATAAAACATTTAAAGCTGGTTATTATTTTCAGTTAAAGTCCAAAACTCCTTTCCGCTTATGTTCTAACGTCGTGTATAAGTTCACTTGCTCGCATGATGCGAGATCGTCATACATTGGTATGACCACGCGACATTTGGTGACGAGAGTGGGAGAGCATTTGAATTTCGCTAATTTTAATAAAAACAGTGCAATTAAAGACCATATTAGAAACTGCTAATCGTGCTCAAATAATAAACCGTCATTGCAGTCTTTCAAAATTGTACGTAAGTGTTTGTCCGAATTCGAAACCAAAATTCATGAGGCATTGATCATCAAATCTTTAAACCCAGGGCTCAACAGGCAATTATTTGCTTGCGGAGCTTAATTACCTTTTAACAGTTTTTTGATTAAATTATCACGTCTTGTGCTTTTCGCATTACTTTGTTTTGTGCCACTATCTCTTGTGCTTCTGTCTTTCTTGCGTGATCTGCCTGAGTCCTTGTCTGAACAATCAATTAATTTTACCTCTGAAATACTTGACCGGTTGTGGTGCGTAATTTTCAGTTATCATTTTGTGTGAGCGAGGCAGTTTCTCAAATGTTTAGATTTGACCATATTTTTGCTGTGATACTATATGATTCTTTAGCATTTCTTTCAATAATGTGTTTTTCTTATAGGCTTGAAAAGGGCTATATGACTAGCCGAAAACGTTCGCTTGTTGTTTTTTGTTTTATAATGTTAAATGTAGTGTTGTTGCTTAGTTATGTCTGTTTATGGTTTAAAAGAGTTACCTCTCTACCCAAATTGTATTCCTACTTATTATTTGGCAAAACACTTGGCCAATATTTTCAATTCTTTGGTTGGGTGCACCGATTTCTCCGTTAAAAATTCAAAACAGGTCTGTAATATTATTATAAAATAAATCCCAATGAAGTTCAAATTCCCTTTGATGTAGTCAGTTTGTTTATCTCCTTACCTGTCAACATGGCCCGCAGTATCGCTTTAGATAAACTCTCCCAAGATTGCACTCTTTCAGACAGAACTGATTGGACAATTCCGGATATTGAACGAGCTCTACAGATTTGCCTTAAAGCATCGTTTTTTACCTACAAAACGACAATTTACAAGAACAACAAAAAATTATAACACTTTAAAACTTAACGGATTTCCAAAGAAAATGGCAGAACGGCACACTTATTTCTCGACCAAACGTCACGTCAAACAAAGCACCAGCAATATTTATAAAACTTTCACCACCATTTCATACATGCAGGGAGTTTCTGAGTCGATAAGGCGAGCATTGAATCGCGCCGGAATTAAAGTCGCTATGAAACCCTTTCGAACCATCGGCGATATTTTATCACTACCAAAAGACCTAACCCCTTTTCACAATAAATGTGGCGTTGTTTATGAAATTCCGTGCAATGATTGTAAGGCAGTTTATATTGGCCAAACTGAACGTAGCAGAAATTCCCCGGTCAAAGAATATCGCAGAGCTGTCAAAAATATGGAAGACGAAAAGTCAGCCCTTTGTTCACATATGCTAAAAGAAGATAACAAAATTAACTGGTCAGAAACAAAATTTTGAAAAATGAAACAAATTATTATCAACGCACCACGGCAGAAAGTTGCTTCATCAACATTACATCAAAACATTGCACTGTACTCAACGGGAACGATGGAAATCTATTATTGAGAGCTTATAAATCATTATTGTGGACACGCAGGCTTCATGCCTACTTGAACACAACTGGAAACGTTATTGATTTAATTTCGTCTCGAATTTCTGTTGGTCTTCACATTTATGTTTATTGTTGGAAGATTTTACGTAATTTAACGTGAAAAGTAACCGCTCACACATCATTGGCCAATCTTTAAAAGTTTATGTGTTTTATTTTTTCTTGCCTTCAATCGCTCTACAGTAGCGTATATAACTTTGTAAATTTTATTTTGTAAGTTAGGCTATTCGCTCTGAGGATGCGCATTGTCATGGTGCGCGAAACGTCAGTGAAGCAATAAATCAACCTGTTTATTGTTGCTTTTACTTTCACTTTCATCAGATAAAAGTTGCAACTACTGCTCGTCGTCGTCCTGTGAGCCTCTGGGGCCGAGGGTCTATCCTTTTACCACCCCAGATTCACGATGTTCTCGGACTACACTGGAAGGCTACTAGAGAGCAGCCAGTCTTTGGTTTCATCATTCATGACACGCAGAACTTCCACTCCGTTAGGTGACTTGAAGATGGAACAGTCATTGATAATGTGGTCTGCGGTCTGTTCCTCGGCACCACATTTACAGGAGGAGGAAGAGGCCATTCCCCATTGGTGCATGGTTGAGCGGAAAAGCCCGACGCCCGTACGAAGACGGTTGAGGCGCACCCATGCCTGTCTAGGTAGTGTTAGGCCGATGAGGCGTGTGTCGGCGTCGGGGATGAACGAATGGAGTCTTGTGGCGCTTGACTTCCATTCAGAACTCCATTTATGGTCCGCTCAAGTAACCGCGGAGATGTCTTGTACATCAGCTTCGTTGATAAGAAGTTGAGCGGCTGGCACGAATGGGTGTCTTGATTTCAGTCGACGGGGGTGCTCGTTTGGGAGAGCAGAGATCTTGTGGTGGAGAAGGTGGTTAGGCTCCAGTGCCCGTCGACCGAGGAACAGAGTGGCTTCTTCGCGACGAAGCTCAGCAGGTTGGATGCCAGCGAGAATGGGGAGATTGTCCAATGGTGTGGGACGCAAGCATCCAGTCACTGTGCGCAGGGCGCTGTTTATGGCAGTGTCAATGTTGTGGCAGTGAGCACTGCGGCACCAAACAGGTGCACAATACTCTACTGAAGAGTAGACAGGGGCTAAAGCTGCTATACACAAAGTGTCAGCCCTCGCCCCCCTAGCTAGAGCCTGCCAGGCGCTTGAGTAGCGCAGCGCGGTGAGTTTCTTGCGCAGTGACACCAAATGATGGCGGTATGTGAGCGATCTGTCCAGTGCAGGCCCGCAACCAGCAAATATTTTCGGGGAGGGCATTTAATTTTTATCAAAGAACAAACATTAAAATAATGCATTGTGACATTGTTATGTTAATGTCCGCGCCCATTGATAGAGTGTGTGGCACTACCATGTTACGGTTCAGTGGTCATAACTTATGTCAATCACGTTTTTGTTTAGTACAGCATTAAAGGAAACTAGCCTTTGTAACCCTTTCTCATTTAGCTATGACTACCCAAGGAAGAAAATTACGATAATACAGTAACGTGTTCAGTCGATTACAAATAAAATACAACATCTGTAGGCTACGAACTGCATTGGCACGACTGGAGTCATAAATTAATCAATAACATATATTTACATCAACATAAACAAACAGATACATATGAATAAACTCAACACGGTAATTACAAATTACAATCCTGAAACATTTTGTTGGCTCAACAAGTTTTTATGTTTGTAGGCCCAAAGAAGTTGACTTTGCAAATGCAAAATGACATTTTAATTTAGAGCATAATGTCTAACTTTCTACTTGATTTGGCAAGTTCGTTTGACACCAATTCCGCGCTTGGAATTTAAGTAGGCTACGATGGATTTGCATGAGAGCTAGTCCAGAAAGCCTGTCCTGCCCCATAGTGCTTCTAAGGTAACTTTTCAAGCGTCGTAGACAGCTAAATGTTCTTTTTGCAGAAGCAGTTGTGACTGGAAGTGTAGCCAAAATTATCAAGAGTTTGTAAATGTTTGGATAAAACTCTTTTTGGGATTCTATTGCTGACACCGCATCAATCGCACTTGCTGGCCTTTCACTTTCATGAATTCGTTCCCACTTAATTTTCCACCTGGCAAGTTCATCTATCATGGCTTCGCAGTCAATGTCTCTTTTGTAAAATTGTACTGTATTGTCAATGTCACTATAGGCTACCTCGTTGAAGCGACATTTCTAGGCACAATGAGTTGAATTTGGGCAGCTGTTTTAAAATGCTCATGAAATCTTCCTTGCAATTCTTGTAGAAGGCCATCTACATACGGTATGTAGCCTATACAGATTGACGATAGAAATCTTCCGGATCATTTGTCTCGTAGTTTTCTCTCATTGATTGGCGACCAGCTTTCCTAGGTATTGTTATTGCATCTAGAAGCAGCTCTTGGGCCTTAGAATATATTATTTTGAAATCAGCAACTGCATTTTCTCTGCAATCAAATACAACTGCTTGAAATCCGCTAATTTCCTTTGCACACTGTGTGAGGTCCATATTTGGAGATTGAAGAATTTTAGAAATCGGCAAAAGTAATCTTGAAAATCTGGCGCACACACAAAGAGATACAACAAATTTTGGAGAGAGCATAGCACATAAATATTGCGATGCCTTGGCAGCAGCAGTTGTATCTGACCACTCTGTCATTCCTTCAAGTGTGTCAAGCACGACAGGAAACATTTCCACAAATTTTGTGACATTCTTGTGACGATCCACTAGGGATGGTAGAACGATCCACCCACCTGGTTTGGTTTCACACAGGCGTGTGAGTGACTTACTCCTACATGCACCCGAAATGGATTCACTGCTCTGTTGCAATGCTTTCATGCGCTTTGCTGAACCTCTAACAAATGTGGTGATGTCTTTAATTGTGCTCACGCAATTAGATATGGCAGCTACACTGGAAGCCTTACAAACAACCAGATTCAATACGTGTGAAGCACAGTGCATATACAGTACACAGCAGTAGGGTACTGTCTTTTTACATGTGCCTGCACACCATTAACGTACCCTTTCATCGATGCAGATAATGAGGATGCCAGCCTAATTTATCGAACAAAGTCGTTAGCATGGCTTCCAACCAGCGTAGCCTACTTTCGGTTTCGATAGTCTACACTCTACACTACAGTATGGCTGTAAGTGTACGACTTACGTCTATTTATAGTACATTTCATACTGCATAAAACGCTTAAAATGTTTTCAAAAAATTTCGGGGGGGGCAAATGCCCCCAATGCCCCCCCCTGGTTGCGGGCTTGGTCCAGTGTTACCCCAAGATATCTTGGTTCGGGGCAGAAGGACAGACATTTTCCGTTGTTCTGGACGTGTAGCTCACAATCAGATTCCCGATTGTGGAGGTGGAAAGCTGCTGCCACAGTTTTGGTTTCGCTGAGTTTAAGTCGCCAGTTCTGGAGATAGGCTGAGAGAGTTTTCATGTCCTGGCTCAAGGTGTCTTCTAGAACTACTGCTAGAAACGATAATTATCCTGATGAACAGTTGAACACTCAAACTTTTCATTACCGGTAATCAATTATAAGACAGCTGTTTCTAAAATGACAAATTAGCAGAAAATACTCAAGTAGCCTAGCCCGCGCAATCATTCGTAGACCGCATATGGCCCTTAGACCAAAAAGATTGGACACACCTGCTTAAACATATTCATCTTCAAACGATCACAAAAGACAAACGAGGCAGTCTAACCTTCTACATTCGTGGCAACCAGGGTCTGATTAAGGCTCATGGGGGCCCGAGGCACAACTAAGTTTAGGGGCCCCTATTGTCAATCGCCTTTGATGCAATGCCATGTAGTCTCTGCGAATGATGAAATATGGGCTAACAAATAGTTCAAGCAAAACTATAACTTCATAAATATTAATTTAACCAATTTATTTACAAATTTCTGACAGTATTCTTCTTCTTCTTGCGTTTGAGGCCGCCACAGATCACGTTGTTACATCCAGGCACAGCAGCCAATGGATTGTGTATTCATCGAGCATTGTTAGGTCCACATGTCTATCTTGTGGTCGGTATACAGGACATTGTCAAACTGCACACCACATTATCTATCAATCTGACAGTATGAACAGTGAACACTTTTATACTTGTTACGGTACTTACATGAATATATCCAACCTACGGTATACAGACGATACTGTTTTGTTGGCTGAATCAGCAGAAGCTCTCCAAACAATAATAGAAAAAGTGAACAATACTGGAAAGGAATATAACATGAAAATCAACACAAACAAGACGAAAACGATAATTATTACAAGAAAAGAAACTGTACCAAGTTAAAACTTTACCTATCTAGGACACACAATAACTGAAAATGGCAGATGCGATACAAAAATGTTGAGACGAATAGAAATAGCAAGAAACAACTTCGTAAAAATGAAAAAGACAACAACACGCAAAATTAATATCAACACTCGAAAACGAATTATGAAATCCTTTATTTGGACTACGTTACTTTACAATGCAGAAACATGGACACTATCATCACAAATGGTTAAACGATTTGAGGCATTTGAAATGTGGATTTATAGAAGAATGGTTAAAATTTCATGGAAGGATATAATCACAAACAAAGATGTACGATCTAGAATACAAACCAACATGGAAATTTTACAAACAATTAAATCAAGAGAATTAAAATATATTAGTCACATGATTCGCAATAATTCTATTCAAAGACAACTATTAGAAGTAAAAATGAACGGCAAGCGAAACAGGGGCAGACCACCAAGAGTTTGGACTAATGATATCGAAGACTGGACAGAACTTGACTACAAAACTGCAGTACAAAAATCTCACAATAGAGAAACTTGGCGCCTCATTGCCTCCAACCCTCGACGAAAGGAAGAAACTTCGAAAGGAAGGAAGAATGATGATGATAGCTACTTGTTACAAAAATTATTGAATGAAAAATCCAACAGATTGGAAATTGAGCGCAATTCATACTAAAAACACTAGCAAAATATACACTTGAATTTGAACTAGCTGAGTTTATTAATGGTTTCTTGAAACCTATGAAAGTATTGACTTTTTTACATACGATGGAAGATTGACATAAAATGCTGTAGCAAGTAGCCTATATATTAATTATGGTTATCGGGTTTGGTAGGCTACTATAAACAACACTTAAATTACAAACACCAGTATAGGCTAATATCTAATAGTAATATAAACAAGCTAACAAATTAAAAAGTAAGAGCGGTAGTCATTAGAGAAATAAAAAACAATTGTTTTCACAAAATAATTGTGCCAGGCCCCATTACGTAAACTGTTCAGTCATCATAACTCTTGTTGACTTTATTACGATTTACTGTTTTTGAAATGTGAGCTGGTTGACAGCAGGATTCCAGGATAGTACAAGAAAAAATACAAAGTAGCCTATTCATAAAAATATCATGGCAAGCTATTCCAGAAATTATTAATAGCCTATGTAACTAAAACTAGTTCCATTTCATTGTGGTATCAGTAATTGAATGTTAAAACAAACCCACCTCTGTGCAATGTTTTACATGTTTTACTGGCACAACAACTTTCACTAGCTACGCCTACGGTACTAATGTAAAAAAATGGGGGCCCCCAAAACCAGAGGGCCTGAGGCCTGTGCCTCATGGTTAATCGGGCCCTGGTGGCAACCATACTTTTATTTACAAAGTGGTTCCAGCAAGCTAGTCTTTTAAACTCGTTAACTGTCGCATCACTTCCTTGCAAAAAGAGGTTTAAATAATAATTTTAATACTAAAAAAATGTTATGAACAGTCCGAAGGTCTCGTTGCAAAATTATTTAGTATTTGCAGATTACTAGGCTATCTTGGGGATAGCTCATTTGGATGAGCTCCTGACCTTAAGATGTAAAAACGGAAAATAAGAACGATTTACTTATCAAAGCGTCGGCTACGCTTGAGCAACGCATTTAAAGGCAGATCTCTATCCAGCTGCACACATTGGGTGAAATTATTCAAAAACAACACTTTGACGACAAACGAAAACATGATTCTATCATCATCGGTGACTAAAGTGATGTAAAGCATCTGTGCAAAACCATCCGAATTCCAAGCTTCCAATTTCCCAATGGTGTTTTGCAGTCCGAGGACACCAATTCCTACAAGCACTGAATCGAAATGGTAAAGCGGTAGCTTCTTTCGATTTCGACACTTTGTCAGTCAATACGACTGATTCTTCAAGAAGCAAAGGCAAGTCATACCGTATCTTTTTAGCATAAAATGACACGACGCGTAGAAGTGGACTGATCGAAAAAGCCAGCTAGCCACAAAAGCTAAAACGATGAAATCATTAGATTGACGGTTTATAATACTGTATAATAGTTTATAAATAAATTTTACAAGTAGGAATAAGAAATGTTTATGCCGGTGAAATCTAGAACAAACGCTTCTATTACATCATTATGCTAAACTTGCATTATGCAAGAGATAAAGCAATCAATGCGGCAGTTTTTTCCACTTTTGATCATAGATAGATACGGTTTTTTGTTTTCCTAACCTTGTCACCTGTTTCTGCCGCATTGATTGCTTTATCTTTTGCATAATTAATCCAAGTTTAGCATGATGATGTAATAGAAGCGTTTGTTCTAGATTTCACGGTCATAGCATTTCTTATTCCTACTTGTAAAATTTATCTCAGTTATTAATTATTATACTTTTCACTACTGCGTGTACAGACTGTTTTAGTATTTGATTGCTGCAATATTTTCTGTATTTGGCCTTTTCACCAAAACTATGAAGAAAAAAAGAAAGAATAAAGCAAACAAATGGAGGTTTTGAACATTAAGTGACTTTTATTTATTTAATATGTAAATTTGCGTTTTTTCGGGCTAGTTGTGCTGATATTTTTCTACTGTAATTTTTTCGTTTCGATCCACTTATGCTGATGAATCCTATTGGAAGAAAACCGTTTCCACAACATAAATTATAACTTTAATTAAATTACTGTTGTGTGTGTTAGTCTAGCCAAATGTTTAGAAGGTTTAGAGAGTAGAAAAAAAACTATTAATTTGTTTTCTTAGAGAGTGCTTCTGTATTAGACAGATCGCCGATTTGAGGAAGTGTCTTAGTACCAGATCGCCTTTTCCAGTTAGTTTTTTCCACTTTTGATCATTACATTGATTTTAGTAAATCAAACAGGGAACAGTACGTAATCTAAAAAAAGTTGATTGAGGGTAGTTACTTGCCTGTATGCAGTCAATATTTGTTTTACGGCCATTTTCATTCCAATGTCATTTGAATTTGCTATACTTCTGCGCTATGGTTTTAACATGCCTGAGCATTGAACGTCCGCCCCGATAGCTCAGTTGGTTAGCGCGTGACTTCTGGAACGAAGAAGCATCAAGATCAAGCGCCGCTGGTTCGACTCTCGGGGTGAGCGCTTGAGCAACGCACGTTAAGGACTGCTCTCCATTCAGCGGCATTTAATGGATGGAATAATTCCCCGGCAACAGGACTTCAACAATCGGAAACTTCACTCTGTCAATCTCGGTGACCGGGCCTGCGTCAGTGATTCAAAGCCCCTACAAGTATGCGAAACTGCCAGGATTAAGCTCTTCAAGAAGCTTTCCCAGTCCGAGGATAAAGATTCAATCAATCAATAGCCAAAACTATTTTTATGAAATTATTTCCATATCACTAGAATTCCTCAAGTATCACCTGTCGCCATAGGTGGGCAAAGTTACTTTCAAAAGTAACTGAGTTACAGTTACAGTTACTTGGCCAAAATAGTAACTGAGGTACCGTTACAGTTACCGATTTTAAAAAGTAACTAGTTACCGTTACTAGTTACAGTTACTAGTTACTTTCAGTTACTCAAAAATCAGAACATAAAATTCTGCACCTGGCCAGCTCTGCATGCAAGTCCAGTTTAACCGCAATGTTTGATATATAGTGTTAGAACCATCCATGCTAACATAACAGCACAAATATGATACAAAACCAACAAGGTTTTATTTAAGAAAAAATACTCATTGGCTTATATGTTTATTTCCTTTGAGAAATACGAGCATTTCAAAGTGTTCGTCACTCAGGCCTGCCCTTTTGGGCTTTAAAATGTCTTTGCCCAATCGTCGTCGTCCTGTGAGCCTCTGGGGCCTAGAGTCTATTCTTTTACCTCCCCAGATTCATGATGTTTCGGGACTACACTGGAAGGCTACTAGAGAGCAACCAGTCTTTGGTTTCATCATTCATGACACGCAGACCTTCCACTCCGTTAGGTGGCTTGAAGATGTTACAGTCATTGATGATGTCCGCCACGATAGTTCAATTGGTTGGCGCGTCACTTCTGGAACGAAAAAGCTTCAAGATCAAGCGGCACTGGTTCAGCTCTCTGGGCATGCGCTTGAGCAACGCACGTTAAGGATTGCTCTCCATTTAGCGGCATGTAATAGATGGAATAATTTCCCGGCAACGAGACTTCAACAATCGGAAACTTCACTCTGTCAATCTCGGTGACCGGGCCTGCGTCAGTGATTTAAAGCCTTTAGTCTACAAGTATGCGAAACTGCCAGGATTAAGTTCTGCAAGAAGCTTTCCCAGTCCGAGGATAAAGCACTGCTTCCACAAGAACGTCCACCAACGGCAAGCAAACAGCAATGCTGTTGCTGGTTTTCATGTCAGACAATCTTTCTAGAGGCATTGCAAGCGTTAGACTAAATACAATAAATTTCAACTTCTTGAAGGTAACTAACTAACTGACTATAGGCATCAACAAATTGCTTTTAATCGCTGCGTGTTTCTTGATGCTTATAGTCAGTTAATTAGTTACCATCAAGAAGTTGAAATTTACTGCATTTTTATAAATATTTTCAGGTTCCTGATGAGGGCTTAAGTTAAACTGAAAACGTTTGACCTTTAAACTCGTTTGTAAATATGTAAAATATATTATTATAATGCTCAACCCTGTTGTATTGTTGTATCTTGCCTGTTTTTGGTACCTATTGATTAATTGCCGAAAACAATTAATTTAGCCAAATCAGTTATCAAAAATCGCCAAAAAAGAGCCAAATCATAAATATGAAGCTAAACGTCTTAAAAAATCGCCAGATTTCTGGACTTTGGCGATAAATTTGCCAATATGGCAACCCTTCTCCACCAGACCACAAAACAAAAGTAGAACCGCGCATGCGCAGTGTTGCGCCGATACATCTGCGAGAAAAATGCATTATTGTGCAAAACGCTAGAAACACGCACTAAGCAAGACACAAACACGTGCAGAAAAATAAACGGCAATAAAAACTGAAATTTCAATACAAAAGTAACTTGTAACTGTAACTGTTGAAAAAGTGCTAAAATAGGAACTAGTTACCGCGTTTCGTTACTTTTGGAAAATAGTAACGAAGTTACCGTTACAGTTACTCAAAAAGTAACTAGTTACAGTAACTAGTTACTTTTGTAACTAGTTACTGCCCACCTCTGCCTGTCGCAACATTGGATGTAGGCTAACGATGTGTTGTATTTGTCTGACACAGTTTTGTCTGAAAATTGGCTCTTAGTAAAAGTATTGTAAGTATCAGTAACGTATTACAGTACTATTTTAAATATCTTTCAAATACGTTTGCACAGGCCAAGCATGATTTTTTTATCGATGTGCATATTTGGTTGAATACAACACATCGTTACATTCAATATTGCGACTTGTTTTTGAGTGATTGTTTCGGAATAAAATTTGCATTTCAAATTTACAAAACTTTTCAAATTTCAAATGTTACAAATACTGTAAAATAATGTTTTAAATGTGAACGCACCGAAATATTGTGAAAATTCATGTAGCTGTGCTACCATTCAATACAATAATAAAACAATATCGATCAATAAAATGAAAACATAATTTATAAAATTCAAAGATCATTATTCTGAATATATTTAGTAACCCAACACCAATTTTGTAGTTCTTCAAAATTACGCCATTTATTTGCCTGCTTCATGCATGCGCTCATCTTTTTTCTGTCTGCAGTTTCAAGTAACTCATAAAGATGTTTCCATGATTCAAAGTATTTAATGCAAGGCCATCGATAAATCTCTCCAAATGAAATCCAAAACTTTACATCATTTTCTACGCCCTGTCCGTCGGTATCTATTCGGACATTTGGATCAAATTCGTAAGGCGCGTTTGTATGTTTAGGTGGATGCATTGAACTAGTCATACCCTCACAGTATGGATCATAAGTTGCTGTTCGGTCATTTATCATAGTTTTGGCAAACTCAACGGACGGGGCAAACATTGGAATATTCATCGCATATTGTTCAACAGATTTTCCATTTGTAATAGAATAAGGGACGATAACAACACCAGCATATTCTGTCAAATCAGAAAGTTCGTATCTTCCTTTGTGTTCGGGTTTAACTAATTTGAACTTATCGTGTTGTGGTAACGCTACAAGGCTGTTTATTAAAAACTCATTTCGTTTTTGGCACCACGTCAGGCCATCAACTGCTGATATTAAAGTCGCCGGAAGATAAATTGGATTGAGGCCTGTGTAGTGTCGCATGTACTCGAGATGATACAGAGTATTGGCTCCTATGATATGATGTAAGGTAGAATTTAGAGCCAATTCACGAAGATGGTCAAACAATCGTTGAGATGTTTCCTTTGTGCATCTGCATTGATCTGCAACATGCCACAATGCAAGTATAAGTGGCTTATGAAGGTGCATCCATTCTTCCCACATCGATGCTTCAAATCCAAAAATCAAAGCATCTACACCATGAAAATCAGCACTTTTGACCATGCGCCCACTCTCCCATTTGCAATCACGTATTTGTTTGGTAACTACTTTGCCTGGACACTGTTTGAAAGGATAATGAAAGTTCTTTGTGGCTCCACCATTGATGTTCTTGTAATTACACAAAAGTACTTCATGATTTGTTGATGAAATTTTATTTAATCGTTTTTCGAGCAATGTAGCTGCACTAGCCATTACGGCAGCGTTTCTTAACCGGGGGTGCTAGCACCCCTTGGGGGTGCTGGAGTAGACTGTAGGGGGTGCTAAATGCATGCAGTATAATAGCAAAAAATTCCATTTTACTTTTCTGCATTGTTTCGTCTTTCTGCCAGCATCGGCAGTTGTCATATCAATGATTGCTCTTTCGAAGTAGCCTACCGTACATGGTTTGTTGTTATTGTAGTCATCTCCCAGTCAAGTACGCAACTTGATCCTAAGTAGTTTGTGCGAACTTACCTGGTGGGTGCTTTGTTGTAATATTACTGCTCGCTTCTAGCAACCACCATGGCAAAATACGTTCCCACAAATCACTCATATCCAGAGTGGATACAGCAGCCCTTCTTGGCAGACATGAGTGATGATAATAGACTAAAGGAGAAGCTGATTGACATGCAGGTGAATCAGAGTTGTCGGACAAAATTTCGTCCTTCCGCTTGCTGATTTCTGGTGTGATCAGTTGCCAGCATATCCTGCATTGGCACGAGCAGCATTGAAATCGATCTTTCCATTTCTGACTACCTAACTGTGTGAAAAGGCGTTCTCCACCATACTCCAAATCAAAATAATTGACAGGAACCGCCTTCAACATGGGTTGCTCCAAGATATGAGAGTGGCTTTGACCAACACTTAGCCTCGAATAGAGCAATTGGTCACACATAAGCAACAACAGAAATCACATTGATACATGTGTAACTACTTACCCAGCTGAGTAACTTAACTATGCTTAAGTTTTTCCATGTTCTTTCACTATTCTCGGGTTTTCCTATTTCTTTATCACCAATGACGACAGTAGTTTTGAAGAATAAACAAAATGATCAATTTTTACATCGCTTTCCTTTCAATAATGCAGACCAAAGTTTAATGGTGGCGCCAAAATTTTGACATGCTTCTTGATCACTGGCGGTATATTTTGTATTTTTTGTCGCCTAACTAACTGTGCTGTTGTTTTAAGAGAGTTGATTCGCTTACATATGGTTATAAACTTATAATTGAATTTTTGTTGGTGAATAAAAGCCAAATAGTAATACCAAATCCTGAATCAACTTGGTTAAAACAACTGCACAGTTTGTTAAACAACAAGAGACTTCATTACAAAATATATCGCCAGCGATCTAAAGGCATGTCAAAACTTTGGCCTCTACTAAACTTTTGGTCGGCACTGTAGCAGCCTAGTCGTATGCCAACGATAGTTAGGGGGTGCTAGACTGTTGAGGCCTGTTTACAGGGGTGCTAGAGTCAGAAAAGGTTAAGAAACGCTGCATTACGGTGTCGTGGAAAGACATATCGTACAACCGAAGACTCTTTTCGACAGGGCATGACCAATTTGGTGGATTTGTATTTTGCCAGTCGAGTTGCATCCAACAAAACGGTTCTTTCAAGCACATGATTGGTCGAGATAATAAATGGTCACGTGATGATGGCGGATATAACAAATGGTCACCAGCGCATGAAGACCAATCATTGTTTTCTTGGTAACAATGCTTTTCAACACTTAACCATGGATTAAGTTGGTTTTTATTAATTTTAATTTTATCGGCATTTGCTTTTGTAGTTACATCTTCTTGTGCAGTGGCTTGGCTTGGAAGATTTTTGGTATTGTTAGTTTTGCTGGCTGGTATCGAGGTTTTGTTTACGTGGAATTTACTAGGATATTTCTTTTTAACTTGTTTTGGATCAGTTGGCATACTGAGATTCAATTGTTTGCCAATAATACTTCTATTGTATTGTTCATGAGGTGTTTTCATATTATAAATGTTTCCAGCTTTATTTCCCGTATGGTGATTATGATTAACGCCAAAAACCAATGAAGGAACTCTTAAGTCAAAAATCCTATTTGTCAAACCCAACCAGACACCAACCGATATCTACAAAATAAAAGTAAAATGCATTAAAATGCAATAACTTAATAAAGTAAAAAAATAAACTATATCATCATCACTTATTTAACTTAACCCTTTGAAGGTTGGGGGGGAGGCTGTCAATTCAACTTTTTTGTATCAACATGTGTAACTCTAAAACCACTGAGGCTGCGACTACGAGATCTCTTGACTTTTCCTAACTTTTATTCACCTCTATTGAGCTGAAATTTTGAGCAAATAAAGGTTATAAATTGAGAGATATAATGCATTTCTCAGCACATCCTCTGAAATATTTCATATTCTGTTATTCAAAATTTTCCCACCAGCTGGATGAAAGTAATTAATTTGGCCCATGTCTTGTTAATCCTAACTGTTTATGTAAAATTATGTAAAAAAAAATTAATCACAACATTGCAATGCATGTTCTTCATTACTCTACCAAAAAATAATGTGTAAACTCACGCTGCAATCACAGTCATAAGTTACCTCAACATTTCAACGTATATGAGCAGTTCTAAAATTCACATAGTTTTAATTTTTGAGTATGCTCAGCGTGGATACTTTTACAAAGTGAATCCAAAATTTTGAAACCGTGCCGTAAAAAATAACAGAGATATCACTCCTAAAGCATAAGAAGAATCGACACCCCTCCCCAAACTGAGCAAAGACTCCAGGAACCCAACCTTCTAAGGGTTAAAGTAGTAGAATGTACTTACCACCATGAGGCAACAAAAAAAGGTCCTTAAATTTTTTAAACTTTTTGCTCCGTTCATTTTGAATTTTAAAGCTTACAAATTTTGCAACATGTCAAGTGTCGATAATAATCTATATAATATTTAAAAAAGATTTAAATCAAAGAAATGTGTGTGTGAATGATTTTTGTCACACCATTCTTTACAATGTGTCTCAAGACATGTGTTGCTGCAGTTTTGCAAAACTCTAACCTTTTTTGACTTAAAAGCTCCTAATTTCTGTTTATTTAATTTCCCTCGAGCTTATAGACCTTCCATCTAGGAAATTTACTGCATTGTAAAATAAGATTGAAAGATATAGTTCCTTAGTTTGTATATTTGAAGTCTGTAGGTCGCTGCAGCAAATGGAGTGTTTTGACCCCTAAACACTTTAACATTGAGTATTTTTTTCTATGAACCAGCTAACCGCAGCATTGTGACCCTTCTAGTATTCAGCCAGAGGGATTTTTTCTTTGAACTTTGTTTGGTAAGTTAATTACAGAAGAAACAAAAAAAGTAATGACAGGAAGTGAAATCGAACGCGTTATCAAAATAACTACTTTCCTAACCCTAACTCAAACCGCTAGACTAAGCAGACGACAGCAAAACGTTCAATTTTCGTGCATGAATATCATGACTGCAATCAGATGATTTAAATCTTGTCTTTTGATAGGTTGACAAATTTTATCTGCTTCAGTGACCTACAGATTACAAATACGCCTCTAGTTTTGATTCCTGAATGTTTCACAGCATGTGACGACTGTGAGAATACACGTCTGCTTGTTTCCTGTACTGTGGTGGCTTCCACAATAAAATCGATGCAATTGATGAATCGATACAACATGTTAGAAAGCAATTGTATAGTTCACCAAGCCATAGCCTTGTAGGCATATCTCTCTAGGGCTGTGTGCTGTTTAAACAGTCGTTCTTAACCGAGCCGGGTACGCTCCCCTTGGGGGACGTCAACCACTTTTCCAACGATATCAAATTTTTATGAATTAATTCTAATGTCGGAAACTGATTTTTTTGCCATTTGCATGTTTTAAAAACTGAGATTCACTGGTAGGACTATATGCAAACGGAGCTTTTGTTGTCCTTGTTTTGCAATCTGGTTTCATTATACGGGTACGTCAAAGCGAAAAGAGTTAGAACTTTTATGTGTTAACACTCATTGCGTTACTCATCGAAGAGCCTTAGCCCCAATAAAGCAATAAAGGGTGTCCTGAACAAACTTAATTATCAAGGTGACCAACTTGGCAAAAGCAAAGTGCTTAATGAAAACCTGGAGCACTTACAGTCTGTTGTTTTTTTCAACCTGTGTAAAAAGATGCAGTCTGATTGTAAACAATGTAGCCTATAATGTGGTGCATTTTTTACACGTATGATTGATGGCTGTCCATGAAAGACAAGCTAATTAGAAGTTTCTTATTCTTACTCCCTTATTGAGTTTAATATCTAAGTTTTGTTTGTTCTATGGCTTATCTTGTCTGTATTTAATGCCTTATTAGTTATTACCTTATCCTCTATTTTTCTTCACCAACGTAATTTAATAACGGGTTTTTGTGTAAATCGAATCTAGTAAACACTTATTTTTGTTGTGATATAGCAATTATAGCCAAAAAATCATCTATGACGAATCGAAAAAATGAAAGTTTATGTAGGTTACATCAATTTTTTTACTTGCTTTTAAACAGTGGCGTACTTAGAACGTTTGTTAGGGGGAAGCCAAGACATTGTGTCAGTCAGCCGCGTAGCGACTGACTCGGCGGCTGGAGGCCAATGGGGTCTGTATTACACACCGGGTAGTCTCAACGGTAGTACACAGAAAGATCAAATTTGGTAAAAATGGCTGCTAATTGGTTCAAATTTTTTCTTCTTGGGTTAAAATTAGACTTGTTTGACCTTTTAAATAAGGGGGGGGGGGGGTAAAATGTCATATGATGCGTCAGAACAGGGTGAGGGGGTTAGCTGAAACTGTCAGAATACCGTCACGTAGGGAAAGAGGGGGTCCAAAATCAAGAGCGAATCCGCAAAAGTAAGTTACTGTTCCAATCAATGAACCAACAAAAAATATCAAACACTTCAGAACATAAACAATAAGTTAGTCCTTCCGACCTCGAATACCTTTTGAACATTCTCGGCGATTCGCAATGACAGTTTACAGTTTAAATGCGATGGCTGCGCTTGGCAAATATATCAATGACTGCATCATGCTCGAGTACAATGTCAATATCCTGTATGCAGTGTATGCTAGTGATTGCTTGCTTGATTAAATATTTTTAACTTGCTGTAATCAAGATTAAACTAGAAGTTGATTTGGAAACTCAGAAAATTATTGACAAATTACTGTACATTGCAAAAAGTATACCCCTTCCCCCCGCGCTATAGGATGAATCATCAAAGCAATTAGCCTATGTCTTGCGCTACAACTTTTCTTGTAAAATGTGTATTTTTTATATTTTTTTTACTTGATTATTAGGGGGGCCATCGCCCTTTATCCTCCTCCTAAATACGCTACTGCTTTTAAAGGTAGCCTATACTTTTGTTGTTTTTAAGATTAGTAGGGTTGCTTAAAGCCAAACTGGGCTATTGTGGACCCAAGCTATCGGATCTGGTTGAATAGTCGATGTGTGTTTCGTTGATGGTTAGCCTAATTTTCAGTAGGCAACAGTTTCCACTGTTTGTTGGGACAGCTCGACCATACAAGAAAAAAAATTTCTACCGCCACACAACGCACAATTTCCACACCTTTTTGAAGATTCAATGTTTTTAATTGTTTTATTTGAAAAAACCAAAACCTTATAAGTCGTGACATAAGATGCAATAGTTGGTGGTCTTTTGAAGGGTTGTAATGTTTGTATGAGGTAGCCCAAATGATTCTCTTTTTGTCTGTGTTGGTTTTCTTCTCCGGTGCAAGTCTAGATTTCCAAGTTTTTGCCAAGTCGATCATGCTTTTGGTCATTTTTTTTATTAAAGCCAGAGGCTTAACATTTATTGTACAAGCGAGTTAAACTCTTCAAGTAATGTTGTTCAGTTTCATTCAATCGACGCATTCGAATGCATTCTCCATACACAATTGATGTGAACACACTCTGCGGATGATGTGAATTTCCATGAAGAAATTTACCGTCAACAGCTGTTGGCTTCACAGACAGAAGGGAAAAACCCCATGTTGTTTTGGATGGCAATGAAATGAAACACGTCAAGATACTCAACTCTTTTTCCTTCATTTTTGGTGGAAATATTTCTAAATTTTAGTTTTATACAAGGTATAATTCCCATTTAGTGTAAGCTTTAAGTTTAGTTTTCAGTCCAGTTTTATTGCTCTTGTTTGCCGTTCCGCTGCTGATAAAGTACTGTATTAGACTGCAAACTAGTTGGGCATCCAACCTTACTTAAATTCGCGAGAGTCCTTGTTAACTTTGTTTCTTGGCAAAATCCACGGGTAAGAAATCAATTGTAAACTCTAAATCTAATTTTATCCAAATACAAAGAATTGAAAACACAAAGAGCAAATGAATAACTAACGATCACTATTATTTGTGTCCGTTTCGCCTTTAATTATTATTACACTATTCAGCCACATTTCACTTTGATATATTTTTCAAACTTACACTTGAGGTAAGACTTGGGACTGAAGGAGATTCAAGCAAGAGATCTCAAATTTGCGGGCCGCTCAAATTCCCGTCGCGGTCGCGTCCGGACCTCGGGCCGTTTGTTTCCCGCCCCTGCTCTATAGTCTCTAATGCAGGGGTGAACTACTCTTCAAGCTACATTTATTATATCACAATGTACATTGTTACGCATCACATTTTCCACATTGCAGTGATATGAAAAATGTGTTTCTAAAAAAAGTACGGGAATTCACAGATTGGTAGTTTTGGTGACCACACTATTGGGCAGCACTGACTTGTGAGTGCAAGTTTTTACGCGGATGAGCCTTGTCAAATCCCTTGTGTGATCACTAGCTTCTGACAGCCAAATGACAAACTCGCTTCGCAATGCTACATCGTGCATCTCACCGAATATTGCGGAACTTGTGAGAGAAAAACAGTGCCAAAGTTCACATTGGAATGTCGACGTGCGGTACTGTAGTAAAAGTTTGCTGAATGTACATACCAAGATCTCAAAAAATAACCTATCAAATGAAGAAGAAAAGTCATTGAAAAGTCTCCTAAGCAACAAGGACATTACAATTTTGAAAGCTGACAAATGTAACTTTACGGTTATACTGGATATCAGTGACTATGAACAAAAAGTTAACGCTTTATTGTCCGATTCCAAAACTTACTCAATTTGTAAAAAGAACCCTCTTACGGCAACGGAACGTAATCTCAATAAATTCATTTGGAAATTAAAAACTGAAAATAAAATCGATTTTTTCACTTATAAACAGTTAAGAAGTTCAGACGGCATTGCTCCAAAATTTTACGGTTTACCTAAAATACAAAAACCGGAAATTCCTCTTCGACCAATTGTTTCGTTTGTCGGTTTTCCTACTTATTAAACCATAAACAGACATAACTAAGCAACAACACTACATTTAACATTATAAAACAAAAAACAACAAGCGAACGTTTTCGGCTAGTCATATAGCCCTTTTCAAGCCTATAAGAAAAATACATTATTGAAAGAAATGCTAAAGAATCATATAGTATCACAGCAAAAATATGGTCAAATCTAAACATTTGAGAAACTGCCTCGCTCACACAAAATGATAACTGAAAATTACGCACCACAACGGGTCAAGTATTTCAGAGGTAAAATTAATTGTTGGCAAGGAATCCAAACGTTTTGCCACAAGTTTGTCCAGATTTATTGCATTGAAGTTTAACGTTAAGATTTTTCCCGTTTATAAAACATTTAAAGCTGGTTATTATTTTCAGTTAAAGTCCAAAACTCCTTTCCGCTTATGTTCTAACGTCGTGTATAAGTTCACTTGCTCGCATGATGCGAGATCGTCATACATTGGTATGACCACGCGACATTTGGTGACGAGAGTGGGAGAGCATTTGAATTTCGCTAATTTTAATAAAAACAGTGCAATTAAAGACCATATTAGAAACTGCTAATCGTGCTCAAATAATAAACCGTCATTGCAGTCTTTCAAAATTGTACGTAAGTGTTTGTCCGAATTCGAAACCAAAATTCATGAGGCATTGATCATCAAATCTTTAAACCCAGGGCTCAACAGGCAATTATTTGCTTGCGGAGCTTAATTACCTTTTAACAGTTTTTTGATTAAATTATCACGTCTTGTGCTTTTCGCATTACTTTGTTTTGTGCCACTATCTCTTGTGCTTCTGTCTTTCTTGCGTGATCTGCCTGAGTCCTTGTCTGAACAATCAATTAATTTTACCTCTGAAATACTTGACCGGTTGTGGTGCGTAATTTTCAGTTATCATTTTGTGTGAGCGAGGCAGTTTCTCAAATGTTTAGATTTGACCATATTTTTGCTGTGATACTATATGATTCTTTAGCATTTCTTTCAATAATGTGTTTTTCTTATAGGCTTGAAAAGGGCTATATGACTAGCCGAAAACGTTCGCTTGTTGTTTTTTGTTTTATAATGTTAAATGTAGTGTTGTTGCTTAGTTATGTCTGTTTATGGTTTAAAAGAGTTACCTCTCTACCCAAATTGTATTCCTACTTATTATTTGGCAAAACACTTGGCCAATATTTTCAATTCTTTGGTTGGGTGCACCGATTTCTCCGTTAAAAATTCAAAACAGGTCTGTAATATTATTATAAAATAAATCCCAATGAAGTTCAAATTCCCTTTGATGTAGTCAGTTTGTTTATCTCCTTACCTGTCAACATGGCCCGCAGTATCGCTTTAGATAAACTCTCCCAAGATTGCACTCTTTCAGACAGAACTGATTGGACAATTCCGGATATTGAACGAGCTCTACAGATTTGCCTTAAAGCATCGTTTTTTACCTACAAAACGACAATTTACAAGAACAACAAAAAATTATAACACTTTAAAACTTAACGGATTTCCAAAGAAAATGGCAGAACGGCACACTTATTTCTCGACCAAACGTCACGTCAAACAAAGCACCAGCAATATTTATAAAACTTTCACCACCATTTCATACATGCAGGGAGTTTCTGAGTCGATAAGGCGAGCATTGAATCGCGCCGGAATTAAAGTCGCTATGAAACCCTTTCGAACCATCGGCGATATTTTATCACTACCAAAAGACCTAACCCCTTTTCACAATAAATGTGGCGTTGTTTATGAAATTCCGTGCAATGATTGTAAGGCAGTTTATATTGGCCAAACTGAACGTAGCAGAAATTCCCCGGTCAAAGAATATCGCAGAGCTGTCAAAAATATGGAAGACGAAAAGTCAGCCCTTTGTTCACATATGCTAAAAGAAGATAACAAAATTAACTGGTCAGAAACAAAATTTTGAAAAATGAAACAAATTATTATCAACGCACCACGGCAGAAAGTTGCTTCATCAACATTACATCAAAACATTGCACTGTACTCAACGGGAACGATGGAAATCTATTATTGAGAGCTTATAAATCATTATTGTGGACACGCAGGCTTCATGCCTACTTGAACACAACTGGAAACGTTATTGATTTAATTTCGTCTCGAATTTCTGTTGGTCTTCACATTTATGTTTATTGTTGGAAGATTTTACGTAATTTAACGTGAAAAGTAACCGCTCACACATCATTGGCCAATCTTTAAAAGTTTATGTGTTTTATTTTTTCTTGCCTTCAATCGCTCTACAGTAGCGTATATAACTTTGTAAATTTTATTTTGTAAGTTAGGCTATTCGCTCTGAGGATGCGCATTGTCATGGTGCGCGAAACGTCAGTGAAGCAATAAATCAACCTGTTTATTGTTGCTTTTACTTTCACTTTCATCAGATAAAAGTTGCAACTACTGCTCGTCGTCGTCCTGTGAGCCTCTGGGGCCGAGGGTCTATCCTTTTACCACCCCAGATTCACGATGTTCTCGGACTACACTGGAAGGCTACTAGAGAGCAGCCAGTCTTTGGTTTCATCATTCATGACACGCAGAACTTCCACTCCGTTAGGTGACTTGAAGATGGAACAGTCATTGATAATGTGGTCTGCGGTCTGTTCCTCGGCACCACATTTACAGGAGGAGGAAGAGGCCATTCCCCATTGGTGCATGGTTGAGCGGAAAAGCCCGACGCCCGTACGAAGACGGTTGAGGCGCACCCATGCCTGTCTAGGTAGTGTTAGGCCGATGAGGCGTGTGTCGGCGTCGGGGATGAACGAATGGAGTCTTGTGGCGCTTGACTTCCATTCAGAACTCCATTTATGGTCCGCTCAAGTAACCGCGGAGATGTCTTGTACATCAGCTTCGTTGATAAGAAGTTGAGCGGCTGGCACGAATGGGTGTCTTGATTTCAGTCGACGGGGGTGCTCGTTTGGGAGAGCAGAGATCTTGTGGTGGAGAAGGTGGTTAGGCTCCAGTGCCCGTCGACCGAGGAACAGAGTGGCTTCTTCGCGACGAAGCTCAGCAGGTTGGATGCCAGCGAGAATGGGGAGATTGTCCAATGGTGTGGGACGCAAGCATCCAGTCACTGTGCGCAGGGCGCTGTTTATGGCAGTGTCAATGTTGTGGCAGTGAGCACTGCGGCACCAAACAGGTGCACAATACTCTACTGAAGAGTAGACAGGGGCTAAAGCTGCTATACACAAAGTGTCAGCCCTCGCCCCCCTAGCTAGAGCCTGCCAGGCGCTTGAGTAGCGCAGCGCGGTGAGTTTCTTGCGCAGTGACACCAAATGATGGCGGTATGTGAGCGATCTGTCCAGTGCAGGCCCGCAACCAGCAAATATTTTCGGGGAGGGCATTTAATTTTTATCAAAGAACAAACATTAAAATAATGCATTGTGACATTGTTATGTTAATGTCCGCGCCCATTGATAGAGTGTGTGGCACTACCATGTTACGGTTCAGTGGTCATAACTTATGTCAATCACGTTTTTGTTTAGTACAGCATTAAAGGAAACTAGCCTTTGTAACCCTTTCTCATTTAGCTATGACTACCCAAGGAAGAAAATTACGATAATACAGTAACGTGTTCAGTCGATTACAAATAAAATACAACATCTGTAGGCTACGAACTGCATTGGCACGACTGGAGTCATAAATTAATCAATAACATATATTTACATCAACATAAACAAACAGATACATATGAATAAACTCAACACGGTAATTACAAATTACAATCCTGAAACATTTTGTTGGCTCAACAAGTTTTTATGTTTGTAGGCCCAAAGAAGTTGACTTTGCAAATGCAAAATGACATTTTAATTTAGAGCATAATGTCTAACTTTCTACTTGATTTGGCAAGTTCGTTTGACACCAATTCCGCGCTTGGAATTTAAGTAGGCTACGATGGATTTGCATGAGAGCTAGTCCAGAAAGCCTGTCCTGCCCCATAGTGCTTCTAAGGTAACTTTTCAAGCGTCGTAGACAGCTAAATGTTCTTTTTGCAGAAGCAGTTGTGACTGGAAGTGTAGCCAAAATTATCAAGAGTTTGTAAATGTTTGGATAAAACTCTTTTTGGGATTCTATTGCTGACACCGCATCAATCGCACTTGCTGGCCTTTCACTTTCATGAATTCGTTCCCACTTAATTTTCCACCTGGCAAGTTCATCTATCATGGCTTCGCAGTCAATGTCTCTTTTGTAAAATTGTACTGTATTGTCAATGTCACTATAGGCTACCTCGTTGAAGCGACATTTCTAGGCACAATGAGTTGAATTTGGGCAGCTGTTTTAAAATGCTCATGAAATCTTCCTTGCAATTCTTGTAGAAGGCCATCTACATACGGTATGTAGCCTATACAGATTGACGATAGAAATCTTCCGGATCATTTGTCTCGTAGTTTTCTCTCATTGATTGGCGACCAGCTTTCCTAGGTATTGTTATTGCATCTAGAAGCAGCTCTTGGGCCTTAGAATATATTATTTTGAAATCAGCAACTGCATTTTCTCTGCAATCAAATACAACTGCTTGAAATCCGCTAATTTCCTTTGCACACTGTGTGAGGTCCATATTTGGAGATTGAAGAATTTTAGAAATCGGCAAAAGTAATCTTGAAAATCTGGCGCACACACAAAGAGATACAACAAATTTTGGAGAGAGCATAGCACATAAATATTGCGATGCCTTGGCAGCAGCAGTTGTATCTGACCACTCTGTCATTCCTTCAAGTGTGTCAAGCACGACAGGAAACATTTCCACAAATTTTGTGACATTCTTGTGACGATCCACTAGGGATGGTAGAACGATCCACCCACCTGGTTTGGTTTCACACAGGCGTGTGAGTGACTTACTCCTACATGCACCCGAAATGGATTCACTGCTCTGTTGCAATGCTTTCATGCGCTTTGCTGAACCTCTAACAAATGTGGTGATGTCTTTAATTGTGCTCACGCAATTAGATATGGCAGCTACACTGGAAGCCTTACAAACAACCAGATTCAATACGTGTGAAGCACAGTGCATATACAGTACACAGCAGTAGGGTACTGTCTTTTTACATGTGCCTGCACACCATTAACGTACCCTTTCATCGATGCAGATAATGAGGATGCCAGCCTAATTTATCGAACAAAGTCGTTAGCATGGCTTCCAACCAGCGTAGCCTACTTTCGGTTTCGATAGTCTACACTCTACACTACAGTATGGCTGTAAGTGTACGACTTACGTCTATTTATAGTACATTTCATACTGCATAAAACGCTTAAAATGTTTTCAAAAAATTTCGGGGGGGGCAAATGCCCCCAATGCCCCCCCCTGGTTGCGGGCTTGGTCCAGTGTTACCCCAAGATATCTTGGTTCGGGGCAGAAGGACAGACATTTTCCGTTGTTCTGGACGTGTAGCTCACAATCAGATTCCCGATTGTGGAGGTGGAAAGCTGCTGCCACAGTTTTGGTTTCGCTGAGTTTAAGTCGCCAGTTCTGGAGATAGGCTGAGAGAGTTTTCATGTCCTGGCTCAAGGTGTCTTCTAGAACTACTGCTAGAAACGATAATTATCCTGATGAACAGTTGAACACTCAAACTTTTCATTACCGGTAATCAATTATAAGACAGCTGTTTCTAAAATGACAAATTAGCAGAAAATACTCAAGTAGCCTAGCCCGCGCAATCATTCGTAGACCGCATATGGCCCTTAGACCAAAAAGATTGGACACACCTGCTTAAACATATTCATCTTCAAACGATCACAAAAGACAAACGAGGCAGTCTAACCTTCTACATTCGTGGCAACCAGGGTCTGATTAAGGCTCATGGGGGCCCGAGGCACAACTAAGTTTAGGGGCCCCTATTGTCAATCGCCTTTGATGCAATGCCATGTAGTCTCTGCGAATGATGAAATATGGGCTAACAAATAGTTCAAGCAAAACTATAACTTCATAAATATTAATTTAACCAATTTATTTACAAATTTCTGACAGTATTCTTCTTCTTCTTGCGTTTGAGGCCGCCACAGATCACGTTGTTACATCCAGGCACAGCAGCCAATGGATTGTGTATTCATCGAGCATTGTTAGGTCCACATGTCTATCTTGTGGTCGGTATACAGGACATTGTCAAACTGCACACCACATTATCTATCAATCTGACAGTATGAACAGTGAACACTTTTATACTTGTTACGGTACTTACATGAATATATCCAACCTACGGTATACAGACGATACTGTTTTGTTGGCTGAATCAGCAGAAGCTCTCCAAACAATAATAGAAAAAGTGAACAATACTGGAAAGGAATATAACATGAAAATCAACACAAACAAGACGAAAACGATAATTATTACAAGAAAAGAAACTGTACCAAGTTAAAACTTTACCTATCTAGGACACACAATAACTGAAAATGGCAGATGCGATACAAAAATGTTGAGACGAATAGAAATAGCAAGAAACAACTTCGTAAAAATGAAAAAGACAACAACACGCAAAATTAATATCAACACTCGAAAACGAATTATGAAATCCTTTATTTGGACTACGTTACTTTACAATGCAGAAACATGGACACTATCATCACAAATGGTTAAACGATTTGAGGCATTTGAAATGTGGATTTATAGAAGAATGGTTAAAATTTCATGGAAGGATATAATCACAAACAAAGATGTACGATCTAGAATACAAACCAACATGGAAATTTTACAAACAATTAAATCAAGAGAATTAAAATATATTAGTCACATGATTCGCAATAATTCTATTCAAAGACAACTATTAGAAGTAAAAATGAACGGCAAGCGAAACAGGGGCAGACCACCAAGAGTTTGGACTAATGATATCGAAGACTGGACAGAACTTGACTACAAAACTGCAGTACAAAAATCTCACAATAGAGAAACTTGGCGCCTCATTGCCTCCAACCCTCGACGAAAGGAAGAAACTTCGAAAGGAAGGAAGAATGATGATGATAGCTACTTGTTACAAAAATTATTGAATGAAAAATCCAACAGATTGGAAATTGAGCGCAATTCATACTAAAAACACTAGCAAAATATACACTTGAATTTGAACTAGCTGAGTTTATTAATGGTTTCTTGAAACCTATGAAAGTATTGACTTTTTTACATACGATGGAAGATTGACATAAAATGCTGTAGCAAGTAGCCTATATATTAATTATGGTTATCGGGTTTGGTAGGCTACTATAAACAACACTTAAATTACAAACACCAGTATAGGCTAATATCTAATAGTAATATAAACAAGCTAACAAATTAAAAAGTAAGAGCGGTAGTCATTAGAGAAATAAAAAACAATTGTTTTCACAAAATAATTGTGCCAGGCCCCATTACGTAAACTGTTCAGTCATCATAACTCTTGTTGACTTTATTACGATTTACTGTTTTTGAAATGTGAGCTGGTTGACAGCAGGATTCCAGGATAGTACAAGAAAAAATACAAAGTAGCCTATTCATAAAAATATCATGGCAAGCTATTCCAGAAATTATTAATAGCCTATGTAACTAAAACTAGTTCCATTTCATTGTGGTATCAGTAATTGAATGTTAAAACAAACCCACCTCTGTGCAATGTTTTACATGTTTTACTGGCACAACAACTTTCACTAGCTACGCCTACGGTACTAATGTAAAAAAATGGGGGCCCCCAAAACCAGAGGGCCTGAGGCCTGTGCCTCATGGTTAATCGGGCCCTGGTGGCAACCATACTTTTATTTACAAAGTGGTTCCAGCAAGCTAGTCTTTTAAACTCGTTAACTGTCGCATCACTTCCTTGCAAAAAGAGGTTTAAATAATAATTTTAATACTAAAAAAATGTTATGAACAGTCCGAAGGTCTCGTTGCAAAATTATTTAGTATTTGCAGATTACTAGGCTATCTTGGGGATAGCTCATTTGGATGAGCTCCTGACCTTAAGATGTAAAAACGGAAAATAAGAACGATTTACTTATCAAAGCGTCGGCTACGCTTGAGCAACGCATTTAAAGGCAGATCTCTATCCAGCTGCACACATTGGGTGAAATTATTCAAAAACAACACTTTGACGACAAACGAAAACATGATTCTATCATCATCGGTGACTAAAGTGATGTAAAGCATCTGTGCAAAACCATCCGAATTCCAAGCTTCCAATTTCCCAATGGTGTTTTGCAGTCCGAGGACACCAATTCCTACAAGCACTGAATCGAAATGGTAAAGCGGTAGCTTCTTTCGATTTCGACACTTTGTCAGTCAATACGACTGATTCTTCAAGAAGCAAAGGCAAGTCATACCGTATCTTTTTAGCATAAAATGACACGACGCGTAGAAGTGGACTGATCGAAAAAGCCAGCTAGCCACAAAAGCTAAAACGATGAAATCATTAGATTGACGGTTTATAATACTGTATAATAGTTTATAAATAAATTTTACAAGTAGGAATAAGAAATGTTTATGCCGGTGAAATCTAGAACAAACGCTTCTATTACATCATTATGCTAAACTTGCATTATGCAAGAGATAAAGCAATCAATGCGGCAGTTTTTTCCACTTTTGATCATAGATAGATACGGTTTTTTGTTTTCCTAACCTTGTCACCTGTTTCTGCCGCATTGATTGCTTTATCTTTTGCATAATTAATCCAAGTTTAGCATGATGATGTAATAGAAGCGTTTGTTCTAGATTTCACGGTCATAGCATTTCTTATTCCTACTTGTAAAATTTATCTCAGTTATTAATTATTATACTTTTCACTACTGCGTGTACAGACTGTTTTAGTATTTGATTGCTGCAATATTTTCTGTATTTGGCCTTTTCACCAAAACTATGAAGAAAAAAAGAAAGAATAAAGCAAACAAATGGAGGTTTTGAACATTAAGTGACTTTTATTTATTTAATATGTAAATTTGCGTTTTTTCGGGCTAGTTGTGCTGATATTTTTCTACTGTAATTTTTTCGTTTCGATCCACTTATGCTGATGAATCCTATTGGAAGAAAACCGTTTCCACAACATAAATTATAACTTTAATTAAATTACTGTTGTGTGTGTTAGTCTAGCCAAATGTTTAGAAGGTTTAGAGAGTAGAAAAAAAACTATTAATTTGTTTTCTTAGAGAGTGCTTCTGTATTAGACAGATCGCCGATTTGAGGAAGTGTCTTAGTACCAGATCGCCTTTTCCAGTTAGTTTTTTCCACTTTTGATCATTACATTGATTTTAGTAAATCAAACAGGGAACAGTACGTAATCTAAAAAAAGTTGATTGAGGGTAGTTACTTGCCTGTATGCAGTCAATATTTGTTTTACGGCCATTTTCATTCCAATGTCATTTGAATTTGCTATACTTCTGCGCTATGGTTTTAACATGCCTGAGCATTGAACGTCCGCCCCGATAGCTCAGTTGGTTAGCGCGTGACTTCTGGAACGAAGAAGCATCAAGATCAAGCGCCGCTGGTTCGACTCTCGGGGTGAGCGCTTGAGCAACGCACGTTAAGGACTGCTCTCCATTCAGCGGCATTTAATGGATGGAATAATTCCCCGGCAACAGGACTTCAACAATCGGAAACTTCACTCTGTCAATCTCGGTGACCGGGCCTGCGTCAGTGATTCAAAGCCCCTACAAGTATGCGAAACTGCCAGGATTAAGCTCTTCAAGAAGCTTTCCCAGTCCGAGGATAAAGATTCAATCAATCAATAGCCAAAACTATTTTTATGAAATTATTTCCATATCACTAGAATTCCTCAAGTATCACCTGTCGCCATAGGTGGGCAAAGTTACTTTCAAAAGTAACTGAGTTACAGTTACAGTTACTTGGCCAAAATAGTAACTGAGGTACCGTTACAGTTACCGATTTTAAAAAGTAACTAGTTACCGTTACTAGTTACAGTTACTAGTTACTTTCAGTTACTCAAAAATCAGAACATAAAATTCTGCACCTGGCCAGCTCTGCATGCAAGTCCAGTTTAACCGCAATGTTTGATATATAGTGTTAGAACCATCCATGCTAACATAACAGCACAAATATGATACAAAACCAACAAGGTTTTATTTAAGAAAAAATACTCATTGGCTTATATGTTTATTTCCTTTGAGAAATACGAGCATTTCAAAGTGTTCGTCACTCAGGCCTGCCCTTTTGGGCTTTAAAATGTCTTTGCCCAATCGTCGTCGTCCTGTGAGCCTCTGGGGCCTAGAGTCTATTCTTTTACCTCCCCAGATTCATGATGTTTCGGGACTACACTGGAAGGCTACTAGAGAGCAACCAGTCTTTGGTTTCATCATTCATGACACGCAGACCTTCCACTCCGTTAGGTGGCTTGAAGATGTTACAGTCATTGATGATGTCCGCCACGATAGTTCAATTGGTTGGCGCGTCACTTCTGGAACGAAAAAGCTTCAAGATCAAGCGGCACTGGTTCAGCTCTCTGGGCATGCGCTTGAGCAACGCACGTTAAGGATTGCTCTCCATTTAGCGGCATGTAATAGATGGAATAATTTCCCGGCAACGAGACTTCAACAATCGGAAACTTCACTCTGTCAATCTCGGTGACCGGGCCTGCGTCAGTGATTTAAAGCCTTTAGTCTACAAGTATGCGAAACTGCCAGGATTAAGTTCTGCAAGAAGCTTTCCCAGTCCGAGGATAAAGCACTGCTTCCACAAGAACGTCCACCAACGGCAAGCAAACAGCAATGCTGTTGCTGGTTTTCATGTCAGACAATCTTTCTAGAGGCATTGCAAGCGTTAGACTAAATACAATAAATTTCAACTTCTTGAAGGTAACTAACTAACTGACTATAGGCATCAACAAATTGCTTTTAATCGCTGCGTGTTTCTTGATGCTTATAGTCAGTTAATTAGTTACCATCAAGAAGTTGAAATTTACTGCATTTTTATAAATATTTTCAGGTTCCTGATGAGGGCTTAAGTTAAACTGAAAACGTTTGACCTTTAAACTCGTTTGTAAATATGTAAAATATATTATTATAATGCTCAACCCTGTTGTATTGTTGTATCTTGCCTGTTTTTGGTACCTATTGATTAATTGCCGAAAACAATTAATTTAGCCAAATCAGTTATCAAAAATCGCCAAAAAAGAGCCAAATCATAAATATGAAGCTAAACGTCTTAAAAAATCGCCAGATTTCTGGACTTTGGCGATAAATTTGCCAATATGGCAACCCTTCTCCACCAGACCACAAAACAAAAGTAGAACCGCGCATGCGCAGTGTTGCGCCGATACATCTGCGAGAAAAATGCATTATTGTGCAAAACGCTAGAAACACGCACTAAGCAAGACACAAACACGTGCAGAAAAATAAACGGCAATAAAAACTGAAATTTCAATACAAAAGTAACTTGTAACTGTAACTGTTGAAAAAGTGCTAAAATAGGAACTAGTTACCGCGTTTCGTTACTTTTGGAAAATAGTAACGAAGTTACCGTTACAGTTACTCAAAAAGTAACTAGTTACAGTAACTAGTTACTTTTGTAACTAGTTACTGCCCACCTCTGCCTGTCGCAACATTGGATGTAGGCTAACGATGTGTTGTATTTGTCTGACACAGTTTTGTCTGAAAATTGGCTCTTAGTAAAAGTATTGTAAGTATCAGTAACGTATTACAGTACTATTTTAAATATCTTTCAAATACGTTTGCACAGGCCAAGCATGATTTTTTTATCGATGTGCATATTTGGTTGAATACAACACATCGTTACATTCAATATTGCGACTTGTTTTTGAGTGATTGTTTCGGAATAAAATTTGCATTTCAAATTTACAAAACTTTTCAAATTTCAAATGTTACAAATACTGTAAAATAATGTTTTAAATGTGAACGCACCGAAATATTGTGAAAATTCATGTAGCTGTGCTACCATTCAATACAATAATAAAACAATATCGATCAATAAAATGAAAACATAATTTATAAAATTCAAAGATCATTATTCTGAATATATTTAGTAACCCAACACCAATTTTGTAGTTCTTCAAAATTACGCCATTTATTTGCCTGCTTCATGCATGCGCTCATCTTTTTTCTGTCTGCAGTTTCAAGCAACTCATAAAGATGTTTCCATGATTCAAAGTATTTAATGCAAGGCCATCGATAAATCTCTCCAAATGAAATCCAAAACTTTACATCATTTTCTACGCCCTGTCCGTCGGTATCTATTCGGACATTTGGATCAAATTCGTAAGGCGCGTTTGTATGTTTAGGTGGATGCATTGAACTAGTCATACCCTCACAGTATGGATCATAAGTTGCTGTTCGGTCATTTATCATAGTTTTGGCAAACTCAACGGACGGGGCAAACATTGGAATATTCATCGCATATTGTTCAACAGATTTTCCATTTGTAATAGAATAAGGGACGATAACAACTCCAGCATATTCTGTCAAATCAGAAAGTTCGTATCTTCCTTTGTGGTTGGGTTTAACTAATTTGAACTTATCGTGTTGTGGTAACGCTACAAGGCTGTTTATTAAAAACTCATTTCGTTTTTGGGACCATGTCAGGCCATCAATTGCTGATATTAAAGTTGCTGGAAGATAAATCGGATTGAGACCTGTGTAGTGTCGTATGTACTCGAGATGATACAGAGTATTGGCTCCTATGACATGATGTAAGGTAGAATTTAGAGCCAATTCACGAAGATGGTCAAACAATCGTTGAGATGTTTCCTTTGTGCATCTGCATTGATCTGCAACATGCCACAATGCAAGTATAAGTGGCTTATGAAGGTGCATCCATTCTTCCCACATCGATGCTTCAAATCCAAAAATCAAAGCATCTACACCACGAAAATCAGCATATAAGACCTTTCGCCCACTCCCCCATTTGCAATCACGTATTTGTTTGATAACTACTTTGTTAGGACACTGTTTAAAAGGATAATGATAGTTCATTGTTGCTCCAGTATTGATGTTTTTGTAATTACACAAAAATACTTCATGATTTGTTGATGAAATTTTATTTAATCGTTTTTCGAGCACAGTTGCTGCACTAGCCATTACAGTGTCGTGGAAAGACATATCGTACAACCGAAGACTCTTTTCCACAGGGCATGACCATTTTGGTGGATTTGTATTTTGCCAATCGAGTTGCATCCAACAAAACGGTTCTTTCAAGCACATGAATGGTCGAGATAACAATTGGTCATGTGATGATGGCCGATACAACAAATGGTCACCAGCGCATGAAGACCAATCATTGTTTTCTTTATAACAATGCTTTTCAACACTTAACCATGGATTAAGTTGGATTTCATTAATTTTAATTATATCGGCATTTGATTTTGTAGTTAAAAAGTAAAAAACGTTAACCATAAAGGCCTATTTTAGGGCGGAGGGTGGTCCGTTTAAGCGGGGTGGTGGTCCGTTTAAGCGGGGAAAATTGTACAGAAAAATGGATTTGGATTCGGGACCAGTGCAAAATGGTCCGAATAAGCGGGTGGTCCTATTAAACGTGGGCCGATTAAGCGGGGTTGACTGTATAATAGTTTATAAATAAATTTTACAAGTAGGAATAAGAAATGTTTATGCCGGTGAAATCTAGAACAAACGCTTCTATTACATCATTATGCTAAACTTGCATTATGCAAGAGATAAAGCAATCAATGCGGCAGTTTTTTCCACTTTTGATCATAGATAGATACGGTTTTTTGTTTTCCTAACCTTGTCACCTGTTTCTGCCGCATTGATTGCTTTATCTTTTGCATAATTAATCCAAGTTTAGCATGATGATGTAATAGAAGCGTTTGTTCTAGATTTCACGGTCATAGCATTTCTTATTCCTACTTGTAAAATTTATCTCAGTTATTAATTATTATACTTTTCACTACTGCGTGTACAGATTGTTTTAGTATTTGATTGCTGCAATATTTTCTGTATTTGGCCTTTTCACCAAAACTATGAAGAAAAAAAGAAAGAATAAAGCAAACAAATGGAGGTTTTGAACATTAAGTGACTTTTATTTATTTAATATGTAAATTTGCGTTTTTTCGGGCTAGTTGTGCTGATATTTTTCTACTGTAATTTTTTCGTTTCGATCCAGTTATGCTGATGAATCCTATTGGAAGAAAACCGTTTCCACAACATAAATTATAACTTTAATTAAATTACTGTTGTGTGTGTTAGTCTAGCCAAATGTTTAGAAGGTTTAGAGAGTAGAAAAAAAACTATTAATTTGTTTTCTTAGAGAGTGCTTCTGTATTAGGCAGATCGCCGATTTGAGGAAGTGTCTTAGTACCAGATCGCCTTTTCCAGTTAGTTTTTTCCACTTTTGATCATTACATTGATTTTAGTAAATCAAACAGGGAACAGTACGTAATCTAAAAAAAGTTGATTGAGGGTAGTTACTTGCCTGTATGCAGTCAATATTTGTTTTACGGCCATTTTCATTCCAATGTCATTTGAATTTGCTATACTTCTGCGCTATGGTTTTAACATGCCTGAGCATTGAACGTCCGCCCCGATAGCTCAGTTGGTTAGCGCGTGACTTCTGGAACGAAGAAGCATCAAGATCAAGCGCCGCTGGTTCGACTCTCGGGGTGAGCGCTTGAGCAACGCACGTTAAGGACTGCTCTCCATTCAGCGGCATTTAATGGATGGAATAATTCCCCGGCAACAGGACTTCAACAATCGGAAACTTCACTCTGTCAATCTCGGTGACCGGGCCTGCGTCAGTGATTCAAAGCCCCTACAAGTATGCGAAACTGCCAGGATTAAGCTCTTCAAGAAGCTTTCCCAGTCCGAGGATAAAGATTCAATCAATCAATCAATCAATAGCTAAAACTATTTTTATGAAATTATTTCCATATCACTAGAATTCCTCAAGTATCACCTGTCGCAACATTGGATGTAGGCTAACGATGTGTTGTATTTGTCTGACACAGTTTTGTCTGAAAATTGGCTCTTAGTAAAAGTATTGTAAGTATCAGTAACGTATTACAGTACTATTTTAAATATCTTTCAAATACGGTACGTTTGCACAGGCCAAGCATGATTTTTTTATCGATGTGCATATTTGGTTGAATACAACACATCGTTATATTCAATATTGCGACTTGTTTTTGAGTGATTGTTTCGGAATAAAATTTGCATTTCAAATTTACAAAACTTTTTAAATTTCAAATGTTACAAATACTGTAAAATAATGTTTTAAATGTGAACGCAACGAAATATTGTGAAAATTCATGTAGCTGTGCTACCATTCAATACAATAATAAAACAATATCGATCAATAAAATGAAAACATAATTTATAAAATTCAAAGATCATTATTCTGAATATATTTAGTAACCCAACACCAATTTTGTAGTTCTTCAAAATTACGCCATTTATTTGCCTGCTTCATGCATGCGCTCATCTTTTTTCTGTCTGCAGTTTCAAGTAACTCATAAAGATGTTTCCATGATTCAAAGTATTTAATGCAAGGCCATCGATAAATCTCTCCAAATGAAATCCAAAACTTTACATCATTTTCTACGCCCTGTCCGTCGGTATCTATTCGGACATTTGGATCAAATTCGTAAGGCGCGTTTGTATGTTTAGGTGGATGCATTGAACTAGTCATACCCTCACAGTATGGATCATAAGTTGCTGTTCGGTCATTTATCATAGTTTTGGCAAACTCAACGGACGGGGCAAACATTGGAATATTCATCGCATATTGTTCAACAGATTTTCCATTTGTAATAGAATAAGGGACGATAACAACACCAGCATATTCTGTCAAATCAGAAAGTTCGTATCTTCCTTTGTGTTCGGGTTTAACTAATTTGAACTTATCGTGTTCTGGTGGCACTTCATTGCCATTTATTAAAAACTCATGTCGTTTTTGGGACCACGTCAGGCCATCAATTGCTGATATTAAAGTCGCCGGAAGATGAATCGGATTGAGACCAGTGTAGTGTCGTATGTACTCGAGATGATACAGAGTATTGGCTCCTATGATATGATGTAAGGTAGAATTTAGAGCCAACTCACGAAGATGATCAAACAATTGTTGAGATGTTTCTTTTGTGCATCTGCATTGATCTGCAACATGCCACAATGCAAGTATAAGTGGCTTATGAAGGTGCATCCATTCTTCCCACATCGATGCTTCAAATCCAAAAATCAAAGCATCTACACCACGAAAATCAGCATATAAGACCTTTCGCCCACTCCCCCATTTGCAATCACGTATTTGTTTGATAACTACTTTGTTAGGACACTGTTTAAAAGGATAATGATAGTTCATTGTTGCTCCAGTATTGATGTTTTTGTAATTACACAAAAATACTTCATGATTTGTTAATGAAATTTTATTTAATCGTTTTTCGAGCAAAGTTGCTGCACTAGCCATTACGGTGTCGTGGAAGGACATATCGTACAACCGAAGACTCTTTTCCACAGGGCATGACCATTTTGGTGGATTTGTATTTTGCCAATCGAGTTGCATCCAACAAAACGGTTCTTTCAAGCACATGAATGGTCGAGATAACAATTGTTCATGTGATGATGGCCGATATAACAAATGGTCACCAGCGCATGAAGACCAATCATTGTTTTCTTTATAACAATGCTTTTCAACACTTAACCATGGATTAAGTTGGTTTTCATTAATTTTAATTATATCCGCACTTGATTTTGTAGTTACATCTTCTTGTGCAGTAGCTTGGTTTCGTAGAATTTTAGGAAATTCGTAATTGATCTGTTGCAATGACCGTATCCACTTACGCGCCAGATGCACATCTTTTACACCAATAAAATCACGTTCATATAACTCAATAAATAACTCAACAAACCGCCTTTCGAAAGACATTGACTGACTTTTCCACTTTGACAATACTTCTATAAGAGCTTCTGTTTTTTCGTACAACGGTTCTTCACTCATGAAATCTGCTTGATAATTATGCGCATTTCGAATTTGTTTTACAAACGGGCTCACAAATCCAACGCTCATACCAACGTCATGCATCAAACGCTGCATGATATAACTTCTCCAAATGTCACTTACACGTCCATGAACTGATACCGGAAGGAACGTTCCCCATAATGCGTAGTGGACTGTTGCTTGTGCATTGTAGCTAGAGAACGTTCCAGGATGTAATAACAAGCGAATATCATCATCAAAATACATCGGCAACTTTCGAGTTAACCGCCATATTGCATCCATGTCGGGATCATGATTCGCTAAACTTTGAACAACACCAATCTTCTTGGCAGCTACCTGTGTAATTGTTGTTGGTCTCTTCCAAGTGCTAGTATTTTGAATTTGTGTTAATGGAAATCCACGAGGCCATGCAACATCCTTCAGATTAATGAATATTGAATATGGATTGAACACTTGAATGTTGTCAGTCACAAGCCAATTTTCAGCAGGTAGCCAAGGCACTTCAGATGTCAGTTCATTGTCATCATCAAAATCAAATATTGCTGTAGCTCCGTGCATGATAGCATACAAATATCCTACGTTTTTGCGACCAAAGTGGTTCCAAGGAATATCAGACACTCCTTCTAGGTTTTGCAGAGATGCTTGTTTTTCCACTGATAAAAATACAACAGTATTTGTAGACTTTTCCAAAGTTTCATACTTTTCTACTGGTGTTTTTTGGTCAGCAACGATAACCAAACATAGGTTGGAGTGCTTTGCAGCTTTGTAGATGCTCATAGTTGGTGCATTGATAGTAGTTACTACTCCCCACCGTCTGCACTTTAATACCGAGATGGTATTGAGTGTTTGTGGAAGAGATTCTTCTATCAGTGACGGTGTAAATTTGTTTGTTCGTTCACCGAGAAACACATGACCGGTGGTGCCAGAAACATCGGTTTCGGAATGTATTCTGCACTTGTTTGTATCACCCGAATTAGTTATTGTGCTAAATGATGTCGATTTGTTTTTCAAACATTTCTGAATAATCCCATTTTCTTTTAAAGTTTCTTCGTCGATCTGATGCGTTTGGCCTTTGATATATACACTTCCGACATACTCCCACCCCACTCGTTTAGTGGGAAATGGCAGCCCTCCTCCCCACTTATCACATGAAAAAGAGTCGTGTTGTAACATACTATTTTGAGCCATAGGCCATATCACGTTTTTTAGGAAGTTATTTTCTTCTCGAAAAGATTGATCTGTTGTAGCAATCAACATGTCAATTACATTTGGAATGGTTTTCGTGCACCACATACCACCCAATATCGGATACTTTGAATGCGTAGGATGGTCACGCATGATGTGAAAGTGTTTCCCAGATTTAATCCATTTATCGACAGCAGCTTTTTCACGAGTTGAAAGTCGCGAGTCAATGTCTCTTGAGCAAAAACGCTTTACTTCTTCGGCTGCTTGGAAGCGCCACAACTTTTTGTTTATTTCGGATCCTGTCATGCTCACGAGCTTGACATTTGCTTCTTTTAGTTGATTTAGGATCTTTTTGGGAACACTATCATCATAATATACACGCATTGTCCATCCAGGATATATTTGTTTGCACAATTTAGCGTTTGCAAGCGCTCCATCTGTGTATCTTGGATCAGAACCAAACAATGAGTAAGAAATTACATTTTGTGCTGATACAATGTCGTCTGGTTCTTGTTGTTTACGGGGAGAATTATTTCCTGAGTGATATTTGGTGTCTGGGTTGTAGAAAACGTCCTTCCATGATTCAGTAAAGCTATCATAGTGTTTGGAATTTCCCCAAACAATGACACCCAAAACCATCGATCCACAAACCTACAAAACAAAGTTTAGACACAACTGTCATTAAATCCACTGTACGTCGTATACCGTACCTTCGTGAGCAACCAGTGGTGGCCTTTGTGGTGGGCAAATGGGCCCGCAAATTTATGGGGCCCTTCGCTTTTCTAAAATATGCACAAATTCTCCTAGATGAAGCCATTACGAAGATGGATGATAGGTTTGAAAAAATCATGGAGTTCCAAAAAGAGTATGGTTTTGTGTGTGATATTTGTTTGCCGATCTCCATCACAGAAGAAAGTCTGTTAAAAAATGCTCTGTAGAAACCCCAGAATTTGCTAGAAAAATTGACAGTGAAGAACTTTCCACTGAAGTGCAGAGCTTCACAAGAATATATTTACCATTGCAAACAAAACAAATCACAGTTCTCTCTGTTCTACAGTATCTGTATAAAGAAAAACTGAATATTGTGTACCCTAACTTGTGCTTGTTATTAAGACTATTTCTTACTGTGCCAGTTACTGTAGTTTCAGGGGAAAGATCATTTTCTAAACTAAAGCTGATAAAAAAATTACCTTCGCTCTACAATGAGCCAAGAACGCTTGGTTGGATTAGCTGTTGTTTCAATTGAGCACAATGTGGGCAAAACATTGGACAATGCTTTTCTCATTAAAGAGTTTGGCGCAATAAAAGCTAGAAAGGTGCATTTTGTGTAAGTGCTGCAGACGGGTGGTGTAGGGCTCGGAGGGCATTGGGTGTGGTGGTACAACATAGCACCAGAGTGACGTGAAGATGTCACAGCATGAAATACACCTTTCTTCCTTACCATCGCTTTTTGTTGCTGTATCATGTTAATTCCTTTTTGTGTTATTGTGATTTATGGCTATTTGAGTTTGTGCACTTTAATTTATCGATACCGGCCTGTAGGGGGCCCTCATATCCCTTTTTGCCCAGGGGCAGGGCCCACAAAACCTTAAGGCCACCACGGTGAGCAACCCAATATCAGTAAACTTACAATTAAATAAAATATAGTTATTAATATCTGAAACCTTAACAGCCTGTTTCACCTAAATAAGGATCATCAGAAGGACTTTATTCAAATAGGATATTTAATATTCTGATAAACCTTATTTAGGTGAAACAAGCTGTTAAGGTTTCAGATATTAATAACTATATTTGATTTAATTCGCTCTGCTTTGCTTTTTTGCTTAGCATTGAGCAGTTTTTGTAGTATTAATAGTTTTCATTGCTTTAAACTTGCAATTATGTATAAAGGAGCGTTCTTTCTGCTATAAGCATATGGCTGAGTACTCACTAGAACAGCAAACAATTGAGATTCGCTTACCAAAACGGTGCAGTCTTTACGTTCAGATGCTAAAAAACTTAATCAAAAGTAACACTGAGTTCAAATGGCGTTGGTTACATCATGGCCACCTGGAGATCCGGCCTGATTTGTCACATTTTTCAGATTTTGATTACAGCTACTGCTAGTGCTTGACTGACATTTTTTGAGATGTTTTTACTTTTTGCGATTTTTTAATAACAAAAAACTTTTTTGTTGCCTAAGGGAAGCAGTAGCAAATGAGAAAAAGTAAGTTGAAAAACGCTAAATCAGACTGTTATTGAAAAATTAACAGTCTGACTGAAATGTTTCTCGGCAGCCGATTTGTAGCAAGAATTGACAGCGATAGACACCGTGTGTACTAGTGAGTGCTCAGCCTTGTGCTGATAGCCGGGAAGAACGCCCCTTTCTTCACAAGTCTGACTGAAATCTACAGAATCAAATTTTCCTTGTTTTTCAATATATGAGGATGTTAAAACCTATTGTGTCATCTGGGGAAAAGAATAAAGAAAGCGTAAAAATCTAATTTTTAGAAAAATTTAATTAAACGTTCGCCCAAAGTTAAAAAAAACCCTGCAAATTTCTGCAAAATGTGACAAATCAGGCCATATCTTTAGGTGGCCATGGTTACATAGAAATTGCTGCACAGATCAGATTGAGGTCAGGACAGGGTTTTTAAACTCATGTCCAGTTATTAAGCCTAACAAACAAAAAACAAGTTCTAAAATAGAAGAAATAGAAGAGCAAATTCTGCCAGGAAAACCAAGCAAACGTACACTGAAATAAAGGTGCTATAGGTTTAAAAGGCCCTCTTTCCTCCAGAATTAACTCTCTATGAAAAAAATTGAAGCCGATAAACCCGAACCTGTTGACAGGTGAATCAGCTCAAACCAATCAGAACCAAATCTTACTTTAATCTCGCCAACTAACAACCGTGCATTCAGTTTTTTACGTCAATTGAGGGGCTTGGTGAAAACTTAAGCAAACTATTGATACTCTGCCAATATATGTTTCGTATCAAGTCTGTAATACTATAGACACTGAATGCCTACAAATGCATCAGTTGACGCGCTTAGTAATGCTCTAATGTTGCAACGACATCTCAATGGTCTGGGTCACTACAGTTGACCACGGTTTCGGGCCCCGATTAAGAACGAAAAAAGACCAATAGTTTAAATCAGAAAAAAAGTGCTGACTAATGATATCAAGAAGGGCTTTGCGGAAAGTAAAACTAATGGACAGAAACTTCATAAAGCACAAAGACAATAGTTGTTTCATGCTATCTTCAATTAATATTATAAAAATGTTCTTACCATGATGAAGTAACAACATCTTATTCTTGACCTCTTCAAAGACATCTTCCAGCAGTCATTTCTCATTTTGAAGTTAAAAATTATGCAGCGTATAAAGTATCACCTATGAATAACGTAAAACTGTAAAAAAAGCATTTACAACAATGAGATTTGTATCAAATTCGATTGATGTTTTCTTCAATTTTTTTTGCTATTCCGAATTTAGCTTGAATTCAACTTAATCCTGAAATGCCTCGATATTTCAGTAATGATTATCACTGGTCAACAGCAAATTTTAATCGAGCTCGTGATTGATTGATTCTAGAAGCATTTTGTGCGCTGATTTCAAAAATGTCTTTACTTTTTTTCTAGCACATCATGTTTTCTAGATATTCCAATTTTAAAATTTTGAAGGCATGCCACATTTACAGGCAAGTAAAGCAGTTTTTTTATTCGCAAATTAAGTGTGACGTCATAATAAAACAATGATATAAACAATAAAACAATGATACGTCATAATCAAGCAAAAGGACAAAATAACTTATCCAAACTTGGAATCTGCTCGCCGGCCGGTTCCTCATGATGAAACCATGTCGCCACCTCTACCTCCACATGGAGGCCTAGATTCCATTGAAAATGATGGTGATGACGTCGCTTCATTAAGCGAACTCTCATCAACAAGTTCTGAGTATCAAGAAGAAGAAGAAGGCAGGCCACAGTTATTTTCCCAGGAGCACCTCAATGATTTGATTAGAGACCTTGGCCTTTCAAAGAAAAAGTCAGAAATCCTTGCGTCAAGATTAAAAGAGCGAAATCTGGTTGAGGAAGGTGTTGCAGTGAGCCATTACGGAAAACGAAACAAAGACTTCGCTGCTTTGTTTAAAGTTGATAGCCCCTGTGCTTTTGTCATGATATTAAAGAACTTTTTCACAAATTGGGAGAAGTTCACAATCCTCATGAGTGGCGAGTTTTCATTGATTTCTCGAAAAGAAGCGTGAAAGCTCTTCTTTTACATAACGGAAATGAAAAGCCATCCATTCCCATAGCACACTCGGTGCACCTAAAGGAATCTTATGAAAACATCGAAATTCTTCTCAATGCTATTAATTACAGGGATTATGAGTGGAGTATTTGTGGAGACCTGAAAATGATTGGAATCTTAATAGGGATGCAAAGGGGATTTACAAAGTACTGTTGTTTCTTGTGTCTGTGGGATAGTCGCGCTACTACTGAGCACTACCAGAAAAAGGATTGGCCAACAAGAAGCTCCTACAATCCTGGATGAGAAAGTGTCCAAAATGTCCCGCTAGTTAATCCTGACAAAATTCTTTTGCCGCCATTACATATAAAACACGGCTTGATGAAGAATTTTGTGAAAGCAATGGGCAAATCAAATTCAAACGGTTTTCTGTACCTCTGTAAGAAATTTCCAAAACTAAGTCATGCATAGCTTAAAGAAGGAATATTTGTTGGTCCACAGATTCGAGAAGTTTTAAAAGATACTGACTTTGAAAAATCACTCGCTTCATCAGAATGTCGAGCATGGCAATCCTTTAAATGGTTATGCTTTGACTTTTTGGGAAATTTCAAGGCTGTTTCCTTCAGAAAAGGTCTTGAAAGGTTGCTCTCAACTTACAATGACATGGGCTGCCGCATGTCCCTCAAGATTCATTTTCTTCATTCCCACCTGGACTTTTTCCCTGAGAACCTTGGTGCAGTAAGTGATGAACAAGGTGAAAGGTTTCACCAAGATATCCAAAGCATGAAAGCACGCTATCAAGGGTTCTGGAACGAAAGGATGATGGGTGATTACTGCTGGATGCTGCATCGCGATGATCCAACATGTACACCTATGCCCAGCGATTTTAATGCAGCAATGTCTAAGTGTCATTGCAACATTTTAAACACTATCTTTGGTATCATGCTGAACGTTTTTCTTGTGTTTTTGTAATATAATACAGGGAGCTTAAAAACCTGACACTTCAGTATTGTGCTAGCTCAAGTATTTAGTACCTCAGACAAGGTTTAAGAGGCATTTCTTGCACTCTAGTGTCTAGTATGCATACATATGCAACTAAATAGTGTTGAATCTGTGAAAGCAATGCACAAATCTGAAACACTCTGCTCTCTGAAGCTAATCTAAATTTGAAAATTGTAGCGACAAAATCGGTATTTGAACGCAATATTGACGTTTCTGGTCAAAAATTTTCAGACCAATAACTTTAAAACCTGATGTGCTAGAGCGAAACTAGCGCCAGATTTGAAATCAGCAGCAAATTGTGGTCTAAGAAAAGTTACTCCCATTCTCGATTAAATTTTTTTTTCAAATTTTGTTAACCTGTGTTATGATCTTTTGAGGTCGCACGCGACCCTGTTTGTAAAATATTATCAATATATTTCTTACCGTTCATCCTCCTTGAAGCTTGGTTGTGGAACAAAACAGCTTGTTGCGACTTACAATTCACCCAAAAAGCTAAAATTAAAAAAATTGCTGGTATAATATTCTTGTTTCGGTTGCTTCAACTTCTTTACCATTTTAGTTAATTACACTAACTAGACGGATAGAAATTGCAAGAACTAGGTTGCATTTAGAAAAATGAAAAATGTTCAATCAAACTTTAAATTTATCAATTCGTCAAAGGATGTTAAAATGCTATGTCTGGTCAACCCATTTATACAACTCTGAAACTTGTATGTCCAGAGCTCAAGGCATCGATCCGTTTCTCCATTTTTTGTGACCCTGTTTCTCTGTCCATGTTAAAAATTTCATGGAACAAAAGACCACTAAGGATGAAGTACTCTCCAAGTTCAATTCTAGCAAAATTTTCTTACAGATTGTCAAAAGAAGAAAATTGGAGTATTTCGGACACACAATAACACAAAACTCGTTACAAAAATCATTAATAGAAGGGAAGGGAAAAGAAACAAAGGCAGACCAAAATTGATTTGGACAACAAACATCACTAAATGGACAAAATTAAGTTATAAAAGTGCAGTACGAATAGCTCATGGTCGAGAACAGTGGCGCATTGTATCCAACCTTCAATACGAGGAAAGAACATAATGATGATGAGCTTTTGTGCACTTCGCATTAGCTTGACAATTTTAATAAAACTTCTCAACAGCTCAGTGGCCGAGTGGTTTCGCATTCAGCTCTGGCGCTGCTAGATCTGAGTTCGATTCCAGGTTGGGTCAAACCGAACAATTAAAAACTGTACCAATTGTATTTGTGCTTGCATAACGAAGTGAATATAAGTCGGGTAAATATGTAATGACATCGTAGATCTTGTGTAAAATCAAAATGAATCCCGCCACTAAAAGACTTCAACAGTTGTAGAGCTGAATACTGAAAAGTTTAGGTGTTCATCAGGACAATTATCGTTTCTAGCACTAGTTGCAACGTTCATCTGATGGAATTGAAAGTAAAAGCAACAACAAGCAGGATGGTTTATTGCTTCACTGACGTTTCGCGCAACATGACAATGCGCATCCTCAGAGCGAATAACATACAAAATAAAATTTCACAATTGCTTGTTTTATTTTTTCTTGCGTTCAATCGCACTGCAGTATATAACCTTGTGAAATTTTATTTTGTATGTTATTCTCCCTGAGGATGCGCATTGTCATGGTGCGCGAAACGTCATTGAAGCAATAAACCATCTTGTTTGTTGTTGCTTTTACTTTCAATTTCATCAGATGAACGTTGCAACTAGTGCTAGAAACGAATTGTAGAGCTACTGGATAATAAAACTAAAACATCATATTCAACACCTCAGTATACGAGTGGTTGCATCATGTCCCATGTTTCTAACTAACAAATTCAAATTGAACATTTGACCGAAACCTATGAGAAATGCAAATCCTCAATTCTGCTCTCATGGAATTTAGGTCACCACTTCCGACATGGCTGTGTAACCGTTCCGCTTTCTTAACTCCCACCATATTACGGTAATGATAAAAAGGCACTACATCATGAAATAACGCGGGGAATTGAAAAACGTATATAAACCAAAAGAATTTCCATTTAAACAAAGTCGAAAGAGACCACAAAGTACAGACCGAACGACTTTCAAACAAGAAGATAAAAATCACCACTGGAGAATGTCGCTTTTCTGAAACCCGTCGCAATGAACAAAATTAATTAGAGTTAAGAAGGAGCAATCTTTCTGGCGTCAGCACTACCTGACTACTCACTATAGAACAGCGAGCATTGTGTTTCGCTAGTTTCTATAGTGAGTAGTCAGTTAGTAGGCTACTGACGCCAGAAGATCGCTCCTTCTCAACTGTGCGTATCCTCGGCGACAGTTAGTTTAGTTGTTTTTTTTCCACAAATGTAAGGATTTAATTGACTGACAATGTCCTTCAACCAAACAAAGATGAAGATCTGCCAAGAAACAACGAAGTACGTACTAACTATAATCTTTAAAGCGAACTTCTTTTGAAACGCTTAATCTTTCAAAAACTGAAGAAAAAAAGTAATAGTAATAATAATCATAGTGTTAATAGTCTAATATAATGTGATTGTGTATCATACCTTTGACACCTAGTGAAATGCTTTCTGAGGCAAAGAGTCAAACTTGCCACACGCAAGTTAAAAAGCTTAAAATTAGCTTAATCAATATAAATATGGAATTTCCAAAAAGTTTAACAATATTATAAAATTCTTTAAGCTTCATAGACTTTCTACCTTAGCTATTAAGGAAACTCATCGATTTTTACCTAAACAATTGGAAAATTGGGAAACATTTTACCACATCAAACTATTTTCAAACATAATTACCTGATTCCTCAAGTTTTTACACAGAAACCATGATAATACTAAAAAATGAAATACAGTATATCAAAAGGGCCAACCCAGACATACTATTTTAAAGAACAACCACCTCCACCAACTACGCATCAATATTAATGGTAAAAATATCCATATTCAATGCATACTTTCCACAAAACCATGAAGACAAAACATCACTGTTGTATTTCCAGACGTTTAATATAAAATAAACAATAATAATTGTAGCGATAGCCAACCAAGTGAGAAAACCATTTACCTCTTGTTACTTACTGATTCAGTGTATAAAAGCAACGCAATATATAGTAAGAAAGAAACGCAAAACAATCAACTGAGGAAAGTGGTACAGAACGCTCAATTGATTACACGCGCAGTGCGGTGGTAATCAATTCCAACGTCTGTACCAGAAAACGCTGAACGGTGATTATGTAGTGACGCTGGTCACGAGTTACATATATTCAACGTAAATAAAATGACGACTATAACACCTCCCCCGATAATTTTTATACACAAAGAAAAATATGAACAAGACACCGAATTAAACAATAACTCTTAAAGTCCGAAACGGGCCGGAGGTCTGCGGCGACGGCTCGACTTTCGTGGGTTGTGTGGCCCGAATTCCGGTACAGTCGGTGTGTCGTCCGAATCCGTTCGAGCTGAGGTGGAGACAGCGGAGGAGTCGACTGTTGGTGCAGGAGTTTCTCCCGGCTCCTGGTCCTCCGATGATGCATAGCGAGGTTGCAGTTGGTCCATATGGCGCCTCCACGTCGGACCTGGTGGCAGCAGACGTACCAGGAAGATTCGGCTACCCTGTCGCTTAATCACCTCGGCTGGAACCCAACGAGGATCCTGGCTCCGTCGTGGAGTGAATGATAGCGCGTAACAGGGATCTCCCGGTTTGAAATGTCGTTTTGTAACTTCAGAGGCGTCCGTGTTGTGAGGGTTTTGTCGGGGTACCACTTGAGACGGTGTGGGGAGAAGCGTGTCGATCTTGGTGCGAATCTGACGATTGTTGAGTAATTGGCTTGGAGAGTAGCCACTCGGAGTGGGCGTGCGTCGATACTGCTGTAGGAATTCCAAGACTGCTTGTTTCGGGGGCAGGGAAGATTTGCGAAGTGCTTGCTTGAACGTACGTACGAGGCGCTCCGCCGCTCCATTGGTTTCCGGATGGTAAGGGGCACCCGTGATGTGTACCATACCCCTCTCCTTACAGAAAGTTTGGAATTCTGTGGATTTAAAAGTAGTAGCATTGTCGGTAACTACAGTATGGGGATAGCCGAAATGAGCAAAATCTTTTTCTAGCAGATTGATAGTAGCTGTTGAAGATAAGGAAGTAGTAGCATGAATACAAGAGTATTTAGAAAAAGCATCAATGCTGAGTAACCAATGGTAACCCATGAATTCTACCGCATGATCTATGTGTAAGCGACTCCACGGTGCTTCTGGAACCGTCCATGATTGGACCTGGGTTTTAGATTGCGGTTGATATTCGCCACAGGTACTGCACTTGTGACAAAGTTCCGCGATGTCTCGATCGATGTTTGGCCAGTAGACGGACGTCCTTGCCAACTGCTTCATTCTCTCAATGCCAAAATGTCCTTCATGAAGCAACTGAAGGACGGAAGGACGAAGTTTGGAAGGGATGACCACTCTGGAACCGTAAAAGTAGACATCCGGAACAAGTAGAAAGAGAGTCTGCGTACTTACGGAACGGTTCGACCGGGTCTTGTGGAGAAGACTTGGCCGGCCATCCTTCATGAATGAAACGCATTACCATGGAAATGATAGGATCTTTAGAAGATTCTTTACGCAGTGAGGCGGCATTTGGGGTCTGGACCTGCAAATCCAAAGCATCGATAGCACAGACGATATCAATGTCATCCGCACTTTCCTCTTCATCGAAGACTTTATCCCCTCCTGCTGGTAAGCGACTCAAAGCATCAGCGTTTTGATGATCCTTTGTCTTCCTGTACTCAATAGTGTATGTAAATTGCGACAAAAAGAGTGCCCAACGTGCCAAACAGTTTGCCGCCAAAGAAGGTGTCGATTTGGTCGGGCCAAAAAGACTAAGCAATGGTTTATGATCTGCCAAATGAATGATCTACCAAAAAGATATTGATAGAATTTCTTTAGCGCAAATATTATCGACAAAACCTCTTTCTGAATTTGACTATACACTGTTAATCAAAAGGGTGGAAACCTTGGGGTGGAAATTTCCATGGGTGGAAATCTCTCGCGGCAAGGGTGGAAAGCGAAAAGAATGGTGGATATTTCCACCATCTAGAATTTAATCCACCCTAAACTGTGGAAATACACACGTTGTTAACAAGGAGGGTGGAAAGGTTGAGTTGGAAATTATTGAGGGTGGTTATTTCTCGCGGCAAGGGTGGAATGAAGGAAAGGGTGGATTGTTCCACCTATCTCAAATTTGTTCAAATCTCAAAATAGAGATAATTAGCGTATAGCATCAGTAGCTTTGCAGTATGGCAGGAAGAGAAGATTTCTACACTGTTTAATTTGAAAAAGTTGCAAAAGCTTTTTCAATTGCCTTTGTAGCCAAATTCAGTGCATTGTTTCTGCAATAAGCTAAACCAGCTCATTAACCCAAAGATAAATACAGATGGTACTGTAGTTAAAGATTATTTACTTGTAGCGTCTGTGGCATAACATGTGTGTTGTTAAAAATGCTTAGATTGCTGGTGTAGGCTATAGCTTATAAGCTTAAAGCGTATTTAAAATGAATTTCTTTGAATGAAAAGAAGCTTTATTCCATAATCTGCAGTTTGAATTGAAATATCTGTAAACATTAGGCTAATACCAAAGAATAAAGGGAAAAAATAAAATTAAAAATTTATTTTAAAACAAAGTTTGATTATGAAAGACCTTATAGACTATTCATTCATTGAGCGACGTACTTTCTATGTTTAACGGTGCTGATGAGTTCCACTAATAATTCAAGCTAATACAAATAACAAAAGTAGGCCTACCCAACCAGCAAAACTGGTTCTATTCACATTGATTCAATGTCTGCAGATGTTGAATCAATGTAAAAAAGACCAGTTTTGTGGGCTGGGGCATGGATTTCAAAAAAAGGATTTTTTTCCAGAAAGTTGAAAACGATGTATAAACAATATCAACTTATTTTTCATTTCGACGTCCTAATCAAAACGTCACCCCATAAAATATTGTGTTAACAATAGCTAAGTGGTAAAACACTATGAATAATGGCATATACCGCACCAAACGCTTTTTGCATTGCTTAAACAAAATATTAGTTCTTGTTTACTGCTTTGCAGTTGAGACTGAACTAATATTTAAAAAAAACAAGCATGTTTATCGAAATTACCGTTTTGGAAATACGATTCAATGAGAAAGAACTTGCTAAAAGTAATCAAAATGAAAAATTAGTGGGCATGCAATGTAATCATATCCAATCAAAATGTTGGCAAAAACAAACACAAGCAATAATTTCATTGAAAATCTTATCTGAGTGAGAAAACTTGTTGGAAACTCCTTCCTAGCAGTACTTCACAGTTACAAATATTTTCAATCACAAAGACAGGACGTCACCAGGGTCAAAAGTATGAATTGCCACTTTTATTGTGTTGTTGCCTGTAAATTATTTCATCCTCTTGGTGCCGCTAAAGAAAGCTGTTCGTGTAGCGCAATGCTCAAAGACGTGTTCCGACAGCTGAATCATCGCTCTTTGATTTCGAGAAATTTGAGTTTGCTAAACTATTTCCAAAGTATTGTCGGAGCAAACAAACGAGTTCAACTAGAACAAATTTATGAGAAATGTTCAAAACAAATTTTATTCTATGAAAAAACTTTTTTTCACTGGAATGTCTTTTTAAAATATGTTTGTTTTAAGCAGTACTCAAACTTACTGTACGTTTGTGAACAATTGTAGAAACTGGGCAGCTTAATAGTTTTAGAAATGAGGATTGATCGAAACGAACTTTGCTAGTGAAACAAATATAAGGATTGTGAATTTATGTAAATATCGAATGACTAACTTTGAAATTACAGAATCAAGACCAAAACAAATATTGGTTACCAAAGCCTATTGCTCACCATCCCTATGGAAAACCATGTTCTGCTGAAACACATCTGCTCAAATCTTACAAAATGTTGTCAGTAATCTTTTTTGCCCCAGAGCCCGTGATTTTTATCACAGAACAACATAATAGCTGTTAAACATTTACCTTGACATTTAATCCAAGCAACAAAGATGAAAAGAAGCAGACCTCCGACCTTTAGACTGGGGAAGAAAGTTTTTACAAAGAAAATAATATACATTTGTTATAACGATTTCCCCATAGGACATGCACGACATGAAGAATGATGTTGCGAACAATTTTTCATTTGCAAAATGACGATCAGCGATTACAAACTTCGAAACACGAGATCTCTCGTAAATTTGAAAGAATCGAAAAAAAAAACGACTCTAAACGTTAATCCATACCCAAGAATTTATTAGGTTTACTAATTGCAAAAAGAAGAAGGTCATGACGTATCACCTTATTGAATTCTTCATGCACACTGCATAAGATACAATCAGACTGAAACAGATTTATGTTAGTCGAGCTTTATGTGTTGCGAGAAATACTACAAGTTAAATGTTTCTATCTGCGACATGAAAGTTTTGATTTGAACCATCAACATTTTGATAAACATCGCTTCAAAGAATTGATTCTGAACAGAGTATTTTCAGAATACCTGAAAACGACATTCTTCTAAAACGAAATGAAATTTCGAAAAAAGGAATAACGATTAAAGTTTTCAATGAGACGAAATCCTACAAAGCATGCCAACAGCGTCACGATTAACTTTAATATACCTCCTACCCTACTTTTCATTCAAAAGTGGACCTCATTTCTTTTTCGATATTTGACTACTGGATTCTTTTCATGTTTTTACAAAGGATTGGTAGACTTCGTAATCATTTTAGCTAATTCATTGTTTTCATAACACACTGAGAACCCCCTCCCAGAGCGAATCGATCTATCAGCTTTCCGCCGAAACAGCTCTTGCCCCAGACAGCAAAATCCGTCGTTTTTACATTGATTCAAAGTCTGTAAACGTGGAATGTAAAAACGACGGATTTTGCTATCTGGGGCGTGATCATTATAATCTCTTTTGCTTTCTGCTTTTCCTGATTTTCTGTTCGCTCGTATACAGAGTAAGGCTCGTATACAAAGTAATTACGTTTTATAACGTGTTTTAATTGTATCTTCGTATTGAGCTAGCTGGTAATCACAGATGGCTTGGAAGGCTGTTGTTTTAACTTCAGTTCTGTTCAGTTGTTTTTACTTACTGTACTTCGACATCAGGGGTCTCCAAAAACAACAAATCACAATTTACAACGATTTCGTATTTTTCAGACCTTTCTCATGATTTGCATTATCGTTTCGAACTGATAACTTGACAAAACGAAATAGCTTGGACTTGTTTGCATTTTTCGTACATAATATAGTAGGGGAGAGGAAACAAATTTTGCTTGATCTAACGGTTCTTCAAATGTTGTAGTTTTGTTTCTAATAGCCCCAGTTAGCTTACAAACAACAAATTGTGAAGCTAATATAGGTAATATTGCATTATATAGGTAGTATTGGATAATATTTGTAATATAACTGCATTCACAAATATAAGTAATAGCATGCGACAGAACAACACATCGCATGCAAAACAAAAAGTAGAAATGAAACAAAAACTGACATCAACTGCAGGGCCGTTGAGAGGATAATTGAGGCCTGGTACCAATGAGACTCTTGATCCCAAATCAGGACACTTCTAAGAAACAAATGCGCTGTATCCGAACAAATCTCGATGGTTTCTTCAAGTTCTCAGGCCCTAAGGTATGTTACAGGCCCCTAAAATAATCTCGGGCGTCCAAAAGTATTTTCTGGACCCCCTGTCAATGCTATTGTCAACATGCAATAAGCTTGTTACACATATCTTTCATAAAGTTAAGAGTTGGACTTTGTTGTCTCATGGCCATGGTTGTCTCTGGAAATTCTTTCATCACAGACCAAACCAGTATAAACTTTGTTGAAATATTTTTGAAAACGTGTTTTCCATCGAATGAGGGGTTGGCGGTTGCTAATAATACTTCGTCCGTTATCGCCAGAAAAAATAATTCTTCAGCAACTTCAGTCGGAGTTGAAGGCTATTCCAGATAATATCGGTGCTGACAATGCTGTCATCGAAAAGTGCAAGTTCTTGTCTAGTATCCTCTGTTACACCTTTATCATTACCTAAGCGTTCACAACCGCTTTCTGGAGAGTATATGACAGATCTGTCATGTCTCCTGGTCAAAACTAATCGGTTTCAAACACAAATCAGTAAAGCGTTGATAAAAAAAATCAATAATCAAACTTCACAAGCCTTTTCACTTCTATGTCAACAGTAACAGCTTTCTCATTGCTTAGGCCTACTTAGTTTGGTGACTGTATGTCCTTAGAAGTGTAAAAATGTAGCCTTAAAGGCAATGGTTGCATATTGTGTATGATTGACATGATTTTGGTATATACGTTGCACAGGGCCTGATTAAGGCTCATGGGGGCCCGAGGCACAGCTAAGTTTAGGGGCCCCTGTTGGCAATCGCTTTCAAAGCAATGCCATGTAGTCTCTGCAAATGATGAAATATGGGCTAAAAAATAGTTCAAGCAAAACTATAACTTCATAAATATTAATTTAGCCAATTTACCTACAACTTTCTAACAGTATGAACACTTTTATACTTATTACAAAAATTATTGGATGAAAAATCTCTCTAACAGATTGGCAACTGAGCTCATTTCAATTTCATACAGGAAACACTAGCAAAATATAGGCTACATTTGAATTTGAACTAGCAGAGTTTATTAATGGTTCCTTGAAACCAGTGCTGTGTTAAACCTTTTGTGGGCCCCGGGGCCAGAATAATTTTGGGCCCTCTATCGTCAAGCAGACCTATAATATTGTGTATATTTTCACTGCATCGACGTGGAAATGTGGTTCATTTCAATAGACTTTCTCACCAGTTTAGAAAACAACACAAGTGTAAGTAACCGCAAACACAGGTCTATCATTTCTTAGCTACATCTTTGCTCGGAATGAAAGCCAAAAGTGTTAACAATTTCTAATAAAAAAAAATACTGGGGAGCTGGTACACAAGTCCCCCCACCCTTGGCAACTCATGATAAAGAGGAATTGACCAAAACATGTGGATGGAAGTGTGTGAACAGTAAAGCAAAGGTAAAGTAGTTTCACCCTATTTGTTTGGTTGAGTCCTGTCTTTGTCATGAGTTGCCAAGGGGGGTGGGGGGACTTGTATACCAGCTCCAATACTGGCAATGGAACATTATCGGTCACGACGCGGTCATACCATCGTACCACACAAAATTTTGACTGTTTTAACTTTGCCCTGTTTTGCCGCCCGGTACCGCGCAGATAAAATCTGGGGATAAAACCAAAGCTGTAGAAATTATTAATTTCCATTCAGATTTGGTCATCTGATAACATTATTGTTTTTCACCATTTTTATGTTTTATCTATGCGCTTGAGCAACGCACGTTAAGGACTGCTCTCCATTCAGCGGCAATTAATGGATGGAATAATTCCCCGGCAACAAGACTTCAACAATCGGAAACTTCACTCTGTCAATCTCGGTGACCGGGCCTGCGTCAGTGATTCAAAGCCTCTACAAGTATGCGAAACTGCCAGGATTAAGCTCTTCAAGAAGCTTTCCCAGTCCGAGGATAAAGATTCAATCAATCAATCAATCAATCTGGCAACATTACTTGTTCTGTCAACCAAGGTGAAAACATTGTGATTGTGCGGTAATTTGTAAACAAAAGCAGTGTAAAGCGTTTTGAGGATCAGGTGTTCAATTATTTTTGTTCAACATTATTTCATTCCAAGGCAAAGCTTTCATAAGTTTATGTAGGCATTCAAGTTAATTAAAGTTTTTAGGGTATGGTAGCCTAGGTTAGTGGCAAGAATAAACAGGTTCCTTGTGTTAAAAATGATTTTTGTTTTGTACCTTACAACACGTGGTATGCCAAGCTTATAAGGTATTTGAAAATAAGAGCAATTTCATGTGCGTATATTCAGAAAAAGTAAATACAGAAGAACGTTTCTGCTAAAAGTACAGGACAGGTTTTTCCTGCTCGCAACATCACTAGTCAAGGATATTTATAATTATGGTTTTGTAAATGTTAAAATTGAAATGATAATTAAACTATCTGAAATGCTATTTTGCTTACAGCTTACAATTTTTTAAAACAAAGCACTTTTATTGATGAAAAGAATCTGAATATGTGAATTCAAAAGGGCCCTCCAGTTTTTTTTATTTTTTATTTCACTATTTGTGCTTTCCAATTTCTTTCAATGTCTTCTAAATAATACTTAAAAAAAAACAGCCAGATTTTCCAAACATATTGGTAAAGACATAAAAAATACTCTATCAATTTTTCCATTGATTTTGAAATGGGCCCAACTACAGCAATTGCACTTCAACTTCTCTATAGTTTCTCCACAGAATCCTCAATGAGTGAACTTTTTAGGTATGATGCTTCTTACCAGTATGTTTAAGCATGTAATCATTATCGAAGTTTCACCACAAAAGTAAATGACCAAAATAATTAAAACAGTTGTGCCAAAAACACTTTGTGGCAATTGGGCCCTTTTCGAATTCATAATTATATTCAATTGCATCCAATAGATTTCTGCAGAACATGTTACTAACTTTATCGCATTTTAACTTTGGTTGTAGATAGCAATGGTGTTTTTAGAGATGTTTCAGTGTAGTTAGGGCCCAAATTTGTAAAATAGGCCCCAAATTTGAGATGTTTTAGTATAATAAGGGCCTAAATGATCTTCTTAATGGACAAGTACATGCAGTGAACTTTAACAACTCAAAAAACACTTTTCTGAAATGCAAAAATCTATTATTTGTGGGCCCCTTGAGATGGTGGGCCTGGGATCCGGCCCCCCCTTGACACGGCAGTGCTTGAAACCTATAAAAGTATTGACGCCTACGGTATTAATGTAAAAAAAATTGGGGGCCCCCAAAACCAGGGGGCCTGAGGCCTGTGCCTCGTGTGCCTCATGGTTAATCGGGCCCTGACGTTGCAATGCAGAAATAGCCTACGGTAAATTTTGATGTTGTGGCTATCTAGTCTAACGACAATCTTGTGTTTTTACTCGACTTAAAATTCTAGACAACATTTTCACACAATATGCAAATACAGATCCTATATATATTTCTTGCATGTATAGTTGATTTCAGCAACATGGTCCTGTGTTTTGCCATGTTAGACAGGTAGCCACTACCTGGTCTCGCTCCTTGAAGAAGTCAGTCGTGTCTGATTGACGAAACGTCGGAAGAAAAGCAGATTGTCACTTTATACATCGTGTGATAGTTTAGCTTAATTTGCACCACTAGAACGCATCATGTTATTTAACTAAATGCCTGGTGAACAGACTCATTCAATTTTCAACAGCAGCCTATACTTCGCAGTTGGCCCATTTCTTTTTTCAAGCATTGATAAAGATAGTAAAAACAGAGAGAGACTGTTCACCAGGCATTTTATAATAAAAGTAATTTGCGTTCTTCTGGTGACTATTTACTAGGTTACCTCCTGATGTTAAAGATGATAACTAGCTTTTGTATTTCCGACGTTTCGTCAGTCAGCACGACTGACTTTATCAAGGTGGCTAAAACAGGTTAACACAACCTGTTCAGCAACGATGGCACAACACAAAAACGTACTGATAAAATGAATAAAGTAAGCAGCAAGAATCAGAATTAAAACACGCAACAAGATACCTAGAGGTTAAACTGAATGCAGTGAATGCCTAAAACCAGTAGGCTGCTTTCCAACAGCTTCCAATAGATAGATAAATTTACGCTGTTGGAAAGCAGCCTACTGGTTTTAGGCATTCACTGCATTCAGTTTAACCTCTAGGTATCTTGTTGCGTGTTTTAATTCTGATTCTTGCTGCTTACTTTATTCATTTTATCAGTACGTTTTTGTGTTGTGCCATCGTTGCTGAACAGGTTGTGTTAACCTGTTTTAGCCACCTTGATAAAGTCAGTCGTGCTGACTGACGAAACGTCGGAAATACAAAAGCTAGTTATCATCTTTAACATCAGGAGGTAACCTAGTAAATAGTCACCAGAAGAACGCAAATTACTTTTATTATTGATAAAGATATTAACCACCTAACAAGCAATCAGACGTCCAAGAGGAACAATATCCTGCAGAACAGCTTTGGTAGCTACTGTATAGTCGAAAAATTGGATTTGTACACGATTTCTTTGTGTATTCAGGAAAAATCGAATCATTGCCTGATCAGCCAGACTTTGGAGCCAGTTCCAATGTGGTAATAAATTTATGCAGATCTGTTTCAAGGGGTCTTGACCATTTGCTTTACTTTGACAGGTGGTTTACATCTATTCCTCTTCTAAACCATCTGGAAAAATCAAATATACACTGTTTAGGGACTGTGGCAGTTAATCGGCTACCAGGGATCACATTTTTCAGTGACAAAAGAGGTGCTCATGAAGAAAAGAAAGTTGTGGTTGATGGCACGGAAGTGCGTGTGGTAAAATGGATAGGCAACAGATCTGTCGCTTTATTGTCCACCTTTGCTGCTGCTCAACCAATGGGAGAGTGTAAACGGTTTGACAAAAATAAAAAATGTTCTAAAACGGTACCTTACCCTGTAATTATGAAGGAGTACAATCAGTTTATGGGAGGCGTTGATCTCATGGACTCTCTCATGGCTCTATATCGAATCAAAAAATATTGCCATAAATCATGTTTTAGATCTAACTATAATAATCTGCTGGCTGTTGTATAGAAAGGACTCTTTCGCTGTCAGTGGTTCTGAGAAAACAATGATGCTTCAAGAATTCAAGCTTTGTATTGCTGAAGCTCTGCCTCTTGAAGGAAAACCTACGACACCTCGCAAAAGAGAGCGGCTATCACAGACAACGACTTCACAATTCATAAAAAAAAGAAATTAGGTGCTGCTACCAAAGCAATACCTCCTGTTGAAATCCGAACTGATGGGTACCATCACTTTCCAGTAATGATGACAAGAGGAAGATGCAAGAACCCCAATTGTAAGGCAGCCCTTGTGTTTTACTGCGAAAAATGCAAAGTGCATTTTGCATTACCAAGGACAAAAATAGCTTTGTTAATTTTCACCGAAATTACACTGTTGACAACTGGTATTTCTAATATGTTTCAAATGTGGCTTCTAATTTTTTATTGTGCTTTTACTTGGAGATTTCCGTGCGTTTGAAATGGTGCTTCTTATGACGATGCCATGTGGCGTAGGCTACGCAGGAGCCGCGGTGCACCGTCTCGACAACACTCCTCAACTCAATAATCACCTACGCAAGTCAATAATGGGATTGTTGGGGAGAAGTAGCCTACTGCTAGTAGCCTACAATACAACCAAAACCAAATTATCAGCCACAGCCATTCAAAAAGCGTTGTGCCATATGTGTAGACGACATCAGAGGAACGGGATATTTCAAAAAATGAAATAATCTCACCAAAGTTTCTCATCGTTTCTTCAAATGCAATTTGCCTTTGTACTCAGCTGGTCATACAGGCAAATGTTAAACATTTCATGGAAACAAAAGATCACTAACGATGAAGTATTATCCAAATTTAATTCAAGCAAAATGCTCTTACAAATAGTCAAAAGAAGAAATTGAAGTATTTAGGACACACAATAAGGCAAAACTCGTTACAAAGATCATTAATAGAAGGGAAGATAAATGGTAAAAAAACAAAGGCAGACCAAGAATGATTTGGACATCAAACATCACTAAATGGACAAAATTAAGTTATGAAAATGCAGTACGCACAGCTCATGGTCGAGAACAATGGCGCATTGTATCCAACCAATCCAACCCTCAATACAAGGAAGAAACATAATGATGGTGATGATGATTTGTGCTCAAAGCACACGTTGAAATTATGTACCGTATTTTCTTGAATAGAAACCGCGGCTACTTTTATTTTTATTTTTTGAACGTTTTCTGTGGCTTCTATTCGAAGGCGGCTTCTATTATGTTTATATGAACGTTTTTGTCTTCTAATTGGTGCTCACTGCTCGGTGGGCATTCGAGTTTCGAGTAACAAGAAAACGTAAACAGTAAGTCCGCTGCAATTGTACCGGTATCTTTTGTGAAACCGCTAATCCGACAGCTGCTATTATGTTCGCATCTGTGTGAAGCAAACAAAACCAAAAGGAAGTACCTTTTGCTTTACCTGCCACCTTTTAATTACAGTACTGTGCTCATCCAACTTTATGCAAAGCACTGAAAAACAATGAGCCCGCTCCAACGCAATGTGTAGTGTGTGTGCTGGTGTATTATATTATATAGCTTTACGTGCGAATCTTACATCGTGCTTTACTTCTGAAATCTTCGATGCTAGAAGCCCATAGATATTTTACTGGTTGGAAAATCTGGCATTGTTACATTATGTTACAATGTAAACAATGACTAAAATTTTCAGTAAACAATGACGGTTTACATTGTTGTGCAATGCAAAAATGACTAATTATATCGGCCTGATATGAATGGTTTCTATCGTTTTCAACATCAAATTGAAACAAAAATTGCATTTGCTTTTCACAAGCCAATGTTTTCCGAAACTCATAATGCCTAGTTTTCATGGAAACAAGCATCCCTTATCAATAGTACCTACAATATTGCCTTTTTTGTTTGTGTTGTTTTGCCTTACAACAATCGCATGTAAATATTTCGATGTGAGAAGAGCAGCCTACTATTGAAATTATATGAAATTTCTCATTTGCAAACTTGTTGTTGTTTAAATTATTGATTTTCACGACAGCTTCTAACAAAGAAGCAAAAGCCATTCCAGTTGCACTGTAGCACGTTTATGACTAACCATGTGGGATACTCACTAAAATATAATTATAAATAACGCTAGGTTGGATTACTTCTTTTATTGTATATTTCTACCAGACAGTTTACTTGCTCCGTCGTAAGTAACAAAGACAACATAAAAGACACAAAAAGAAAATACAGTTGGACAGAAACTATTACGTGAAAGAAGTGGTCAAGCAATGAGTACAAGCAAAGCGCCATCATCCCAGACACAAAATCCGTCCTTTACGTTGATCGTCTTCAGACGATAAAAAATGTAAAAATGACAAAGTTTTCTTTCTAGGAATAGTTTTTAACAAGAACAAAGAAATTGTCATATGGTTTCAACAAAAGAAGTGATTTCAGCGTAGTTTCAAAGTTTATGGCAATAGTTGACATGGAGCTACAATAAAAAACAACTAATTTGTAGGCTACCCGATTATTACCCTTCTTCAAAATTTTCAAACCTTTAGATACCGCACAGGATTGATAGAATAAAGCTGTCACCGTTTATTAGTCATGTTGTAAAGAAGAAATTTTGCTGTACCATAGACAGAAGCAAAACAAATCCATTGGGTTTGAATGACGCTATTGAAACCCAATTACCCATCGGTCTATCATCTGTGTGAGGTGTAATCTGTGTATTGTAGTCTCTTGTTATTGCACAAAGCTGAAAATTACGTTTTGTTGGTTACTTGAAAGAGAAGTTATTTTGTTGTACCATAGAGTAGACAACTAATCAATCTCAATTATGACAGTGTGGTCCAAGTGCAGGCCCGCGAGCCAAATTTGGCCGCGAGCTCCTTTTTTTTGCCCAGAGAACTGATAGTCAGCTTTGCTTCAATGTAGCAATATCACTTCAATTTTTGTTTCTTTGTTATTGTAATTGACAAAAAACTTTGTGAACGATCCTTTGTGATGCATAACAATGTTTTTAGTTACTCGCCTTGTTGTCCTAGCCTAAAACTTACCAGTTTCGCAAAACCTAAGGGTCAAGATAATGAGTAGACTACTTGTAAAAAAAGAAAGGTGGAAGAAAGATCATTTTAAAATAAATAGGAAGAAGATTATTTATTTGCAGAAAATTCAGGAAAACCACTCTGTCTAGTTTGCCAAAAAAAAAAAAAAACAGTTTCAGCTGCTAAAGAGTATAACATCAAGCGCCATTATGAGTCTTTTCACAAAAATAAGTTTAAACTGACGACATCCAAAGTGGTTCTCTGTGGCCTTTGGCCATGCGATTATGGGAGCCAGATCAGGCCGCAGGATCAAAGTTTTAAACGTAGTAGCATATTTTGAGTGGAGTGTAGAATATTTTAACATTTTTGTTTGTGCTGTATTTTATGTGCGACAGCATCGCTGGTCAGATAAATGAAGCGTGAATTGGATGGCGAAAGAATTGTTTTCGCTTCGTCGACGAAGAGACGCTGACCTAATTTACTGGTATCTCTGTGCGGTCGAGTGTGGCGAGGATTGACAGATGCCTCAGAAATGTTAAAGTGTTACACGAAAGCGTTGTTTGTATGTTGTAAATTCTTTTCGCTGACCAAGTTTTTATGTGCAGTAGGCTACTTGTTTTGTTTAGTTTAGTTCCAATGGCAGAGCTAGAGGTAGTCATAATGCAGAGAAAAGCACGATTTAAAATGAAGTTATGTTATTTGTTTAATTCACAGCAAAACTTTGTATGAAACCTATTATAGTGGATAGTGGTATTGTTTTGTTTGTCGCTGTGACTTCATCGTGGATTATCAACAACTAGTGAACTAAGTTGTTTATATACATGAATTTCCCCTTTAAGTAGAATATTGAAATCAACTACGTAATTGCGTTACTTTGGACGATCTGCACCTTGGACACGAAATAGTTTGGTAAGTAACATTGTGACTTTTTTCTAGTACCGTACTATAATTGTCAAACTAATTAAACCAAAATTATTGACTTTTTGTCTATCTACAGTAGTATTCTTTATGTTGTGTATATATGCTGTAACACCAGTCTAAATTGTAACAACAAAAAACATGTAGGTCGTAGCAGATTATTATATATATTCTGTAATCTGTGTATTTTTTGTTTACACTGTTTGTTTTTGTCACAATTTATGAAACCAAATGCTGTCAAGGTTAGGTCTAAAACATTTGACCAGTTAACAATTTAAACCAGTGGTTTCCAAAGTGGGCGCCAGCGCCCCCCTGGGGGCGTTTGCAATCATGAAGGGGGCTCTGGCTATAAAGTGGGCGATTGGGGAGCGCTGAGAGTAAATCGGGGCAGTTACAAGAAGATGATAGCAAAGCATTTTTTGTCATGTTTCGCTTCAAGGAAATACAAAAGAAGACGGTGACTATAAGAGCTCTGTGGCAGATTTTGTGGCAATTATGTTGGCAAAGTCGCTTCGCAGTGCCTTACAAGTTTGTTGAAATCGTAACACGTGACTTACTTTGAAGCACTGCGATTACGCAAATCCGATCTTTCAATCCAAGAGTATTTTGATCTAGCGTTCGTCTTAATCTATCTTTGAAGACTGTCATCAAAGCAGTGAATAAAATTAAAGCGCACGCTCTGAATACACGCTTATTCAAATGATTGTGCAATGAGAATGATGAAGCTTTTGAGCGCATACTACTCTACACCGAAGTACGATAGCTTTCCAAGAGAAATTGATGCACGATTTTATTCGCTGTTTGAAACTATCAAGGAATTTCTGCAGAGTTGTGATCCTGCCCTTGCAAATGACGTCCTGGTTGTGAAAAGTGATATCGCCTACTTGTCAAACATAGGCTATTTTCCTAATTTAATGAATTGAATTTATCCCTTTAGCGTAACGAAATAAGCTCGTGTTGTATCAGCGAAATTTAGCTAGACGAGAATTTTTCCACTTCTCAAGCTTGCATCAACTTGATACCAGTGGCAAAGGCATATCTGATGTTGAAGTAGGAACATACAGCAATCATCTTCAAGAAGTACGCAAAGACATGGGAGTTCGATTCCAGGATGTATTCCAGTTAGAAATCTATGATTGAATAATCGACCTATTCTGTGATATTTCCGAACATGGAATTTTTAAGGAGGAACTAATAACATTGTAAAACGATTTTGCACTCAAACCGAAGTTCAACATCTCGTATCAATCGTTCTGGCTGCAGAACCAAATCAAGGAGAAATACCCTCACGTGTGGAATCGGGTCAAAGTTTATTTCGGTCATTTTTTCTGATGAAAATATTTCCTTTCAAGTAGCTGCTCCAAACCAAAATTTGCACTTCCTGACTAGCTACAACATTAAGTTTCGCTGAGAAACGTTGTCGTGTTTTATCTGAGAAAAGTTAGAACAGACAAACGTTTCTTCAACGTTCATCAGCGAACCTCAACCTTGCAACACCGGCCGCAATTGACCGAATTGACTATATGTTTTTCGGACATTTTGCTAAAAAATAGGTCAATGACCGATAAATGACCGAAAAAAAAACAGGACTCTAGTTTTGTCATTTGACCAGAAGAAGCAGTTAAACCACGAACCCATACCGGTAACTCTTTATCTAATTTGATCAAATAGGTGAAGCAACTTACATTGCATAGAATTGTCTGATAATACTCTATTGTGAATTATTTAGCGTGAGAATATTTAATATTTTCTGGCAACTTGTCATGTCTTGCACGATGGTTTTGTTGTGTCTACTGTTCTAAGTACATATCAAAGCCAAGAGAAAGTAACTGGCCATTCTCCTTTCGTTAGTGCCGAAGGCATAGTGTGATGACAACCTTATCTTCTCATTCCCGAAACTTAGTAACTGAGTTTGGCACCGCTCATTTACTTTATCTATTAATTATGCACAGCTCATAGTTATTTTGTATTTGCAGATCGCTGGAGAGCTCTGCTGTGCTTACCACTTGTTTTCAAAGAGGGAATGCAGCATTTTGTGATAATTGGCGCTGTAAGTCATCAGTCTACCGCTAGCTACAATTGATTACAATTACATTTTTTACTTAAACGGTTTGATGCTGTTACCTCGCAGTATCCGTATCATAATGCACGTAAGCACTAGGTAAGGTAGGAGGCACTACTTCACCTATTAGAATGTATCAAAATAAAAACAAAATGGAAAAATGATGATCATCGTAGAATGTGTATGACTGTCTTGCAATATTAGTAAAAGTTATATCTCATTTTGTATCCCGCATTCACATTAAGCGCTTGCTTAATGAAACAAAATTTGTCGGAAAACGCCTCACAACTCATTACTCACACCTAGTGGTCAAAATTGTTAAACCGTACATCAGCGGAATGCCAACTTTATTTTCTTCGCAATAGTGCACTCTCTAAGACAGAGCGTTAAAAAAGAGGTGAGATCACGGGCTCTAAGTCCACTGACGTCACAAATAAAAGAGAGAGAATTTTTTTTTTCCATTTTTTTTTGCTTGTAAAAATGCGCATGGTTTTTATCGGGGCTCTGGAATAGGAGTTTTTAAAAAAAAAGACAGACTGCAACTCCGGCTGCATACAAAACGATAAACAATAAATATTTTGTTTGCAATTTTAAACTGCATGCAATGAGATATATAAGACCAAGCTTCTATTACTTACAACAACACAACTTTAACGCACAACGTTTCATAGAACCACTGATTATTATTCTTTTTGTATTCTTTTTGAATACTCCAAATAACAATCTGGAAGCCCTAAAAAACCTTACAACACTGAAGCCGGAGTCAGCCAGTTATAAATCGAGGAGTCGAAGTCGTATGTTTTTCGCCCAACTCCACAGCTCTCGTTTTGACACTTTAAAGCTTTGGATGTTTTAAAAGAATTTTATTTGAGCAAATGAAATTTCAAGAATCGTGGTGAGAAGCAAAACTAAATAAAAGAATTGAAACTGAAACGAACCAATAATTTCAAGTAGCTTTAAGATTAATTTAAAAAAAGCAATTTATTTTTGTGTTTTTTTACTTCTTTGTCTTAGTTTCGTTTCGAAATCCGCCAATGTTGCAATTCGAAGTGTTCGGTTTGCCCTATTTTCTAGAAACGTAAGTGCGTTTGAAAACAAAACCGTGTCATGACGAATTTTTTTTTATTTTTTTATGCACAAATTCTGCAAAAAACTCAAAGTGTTCATGTTAAAGGAGTTTTTTTTTTAACCATAAATAGACATAACTAAGCAACGAGACAACATTTAACATTGTGAAAACAAAAACGACATAACAATCGTTCTCGGTTATGCAATATGCATCTAGTAGTCTTTATTAAGCCTTTAAAACACCTTATACCTTGAATAAGAAATACTAAAGATTAGACCAAAATATACAGGATAACAACAAAACTATAGTCTAATCTAAACAATTGAGAAACTGCTATATCTTGCACACATACGAAATGAGAACTAAAGTTACAGCTCTTAAAAAAAGCGTTTTGTGTTGCCTGATCGAAGATGAAATTAAAAGTGAAATGAAATGCAGATGAGATGATCAAAATTGAATTAAAATGTGAATTCTATTGAATTAATATTTTATTAATCAGATCATAAACAGTTTTTCGAGGGTCACATTTTGCTGCTGAATATTTCATTTGCCTGCCATTTTTATATTGGTACGAAATTGTTACATTGCCAATAACTCTGTATAGCTTATTTGTGTGCCATAGAGATGGTAGTGTGTCACAACAACACAATTCGTTAGCATCGTATAAATCTATACCTTTTCCAAGTATAATCAGTTTTACCATAGGCCTATAATTCTTATAAGGTTGGATCAATGCTAATGTTACATATTGTTTTACAGGATGACAGTTTCAGCTTGACAAAAGTCACAACTCCTTATCTGGAGCACATCCGAGGGATTTTCTCTACACGTGCAAAGGCAACTGCTATGCCACATCGAGGAGCCTGAAACTGCACTGCTTCTGCTTTTGTACACGTATTGGATATTTGATATTAACTTTCCCCAACAAGTCGCCGAAACGCTACAACTTTTAAATTACCTGTGTGACATTTCCGTTGATATTAGCACACCTGTGCAAGCTTTAATAAATCAGTTTTGAATAACAATTTGGTAGTGCTGGTGTAAGGCAGTGATTTTTAACATGATTGTGTTCCGCGGTACACTATATCGTTCCGTAAAAGATCGTCAGGTGTTCCGCAGGAAATTGTTAAAATGGACTAGCGTTCTATGGAACACAGGTCGAAAATTAAAATCACAACTGCTTTGCGTTTGCCTTTCTGCAATTCCTGCCCGAATATCAACTTTGTGCAATTGTGCTCATCCAAACAGGCCAAGATATCGCATTGAGAAAAGCTGAAAGTGAATAAACTGTTGTTGTATTGTTTATTTTTTGCATTATGGATTAGCCCATATTATAAAATCCGATTTGGTGTTCCGCAACATTATTTTAATGCATAAAGTGTTCCGTGGCTCAAGAAAGGTTGAAAAACACTTATGCAAGGAACACTTTTTACGCAACCTGACGGATAGGGAGGCAGAAAGTGCAACAAAAAAACAGGAACACGAATTAATGCGATAAAAAAAACAGTCTGAATTGTAGAGTGGACATTTCCAACTCAAGCAAAAGGAATAAGGTAAAAATTAGGACCATCCTAAAGGGTGGAAATTTAGACAGCCTGAGAGTAAATGCTACTGAGGTGGAAATTTCTACCTCAGATGAAGGGTGGAATTTTACACTTTTGTGGTGGAAAAATCCACCCTATGAGTGTATAAGCCTAGGGTGGAAAACAGAGACTAGGGTGGAAATTTCCACAGTTTAGGGTGGATTTTGCTGGGGGTGGAAATTTCCACCATTGCTGAAGGGTGGAAATATCCACCATTTTTGGTGGAAAAATCCACCCTACAGAAGCATAGGGTGGAAAACAGAGACCACCCTTAGGGGTGGAAATTTATATACCTTTTACTTAACAGTGTAGTTTCTCTGAGAGGCTGTTAATACTTTTGAAAGGTTTGCTATAGGCCGTTCTGTGCCATCTGGGTAACGGTGAAACAAAGTAGCACCAATGCCCACACTAGAAGCATCACATGCGATACCTACCGGAAGTGACGCATTGAAATGTGTAAGAACCTCATCAGTAGATAGATGATGCTTCAGCTGAGCAAAAGAGTTTTCTTCTTGTTTTCCCCATCTCCAAGGAATGTCCTTTTTCGTGAGATGGTATAGTGGTTCTGCTACAGTAGAAGCGTTCAACGGTAGAAACTTCGAATAAAATTGTAAGGAACCTAAAAACGACCGAAGAGAAGATACGTCAGTGGGGGCAGACATCTCTAGTATGGCGTTTACCTTAGGACCTTTGGAGATGCCCTGCCTGGACAAAATGTGTCCGAGATACTCTACCTGAGGTTGTGCAAACTTACACTTGTCTTTCCTACACCTCAGGCCTTTTGAGTGAAGTCGATCGAGGAGCCGTCTAAGATTCTGGAGATGCTCCTCAGCAGTAGTGCCACTGACAAGAATGTCGTCTAGGTAGACTGCAACCCCTGGAAGGTCGGCTGTAAGGTCGTCCATGATCTTCTGAAAATAACCTGGAGCAGAAGATATGCCAAAAGGTAAAACATTTTTTAAAAGTACGCCACGGTGAGTGCTTAATGCGAATCGTTTTCGACTGTCAGGACCAAGTCGAATCTGGTTGTAGGCATCAGCCAAGTCTATCTTGCTGAAACCTTACCCACCACCCAACTTTTGCATTAAGTCTTCTGGTAAGGGTAACGGGTGACGATGGGTCTCCAGGGAAGGGTTCACCGTGACTGAATAATTGCCACATATGCGTAACTTGGCCTTCGCTTCTAAAGAGTTTGAAGGCTTACGGATTGGAACAACCGGTGTGCCCCAATCGCAAAACTGAACTGGTGTCCATACACCACGTGCAATGCCCGAATCATAGGCTTGTGCTAAGTCCTCCTTTAGCGCGAAAGGTACAGGCCTAGGTTTAGCATCAGACTTAAAATCTATGTCTAGTTCATAATCTCGTAAGCACCCGAGTTCAGGCTTGAAAACATCTTTGAACTCGTCACATAAGAGGGAGCATGCTTTCTCCAGACTCTTATCAGGCTTGTCGCATGACTGGATACTCTGTAAAGTAGAATAGTTAGACAGAAGGAATTTATCGATAGAAATTCCTAAAGACGAAATTGCATCACGACCTAGCAAGTTCAGTCCTTTGACTGTCGTGACTACAAAAGGAATATTATCTGACCTTCCCGTGGAAGGACAAGTTACCTGGGCCGTGAAAGAACCCGTGATTGGTACTAGATGCTTGGTAGCAGATTGGAACTGCGACACTGGTGCTTGCAATTGAGGTGCGCCTACCCGAGTCCAGACGTCGTTGGAAAGGAAATTTCCATTTGTAGCAGTGTCCAGTTCTAAGTGTGTGGTTACCGAATTAATGGAGATCGGTACTTCCAACTTTGAATTTCGAGGTTTTCTGCAAGAACTAGAGAGCATGTTAATTTCCTCGATACAATTTACCTTAGAAGGTTTGAACTGTCTAGCTTTCTTTCGACAAACACTCTGTAAGTGTCCCGTAATATTGCAGAAATGGCAGGTGGCTTTCTTAAACCTACAGTCATTGGCGTTGTGGTTGGAATTACCACAGCGATAGCATTCTTTATTTTTAGAAGTAAAGAAAGTAGGGGAGAGTGGGGCTAGTCGGAAAGATTTTTTTTTAAAGTGAAATTTAAAACAATGCGTGCATAACCTGACAACTTGAAGCGGCTTAAATTATCACCTATGGTGTCCTCTATCATACAACCAAAAATAAGTATTGAGTCAATTAAGCTTTTAATAAAAATTTAAAATAAACAAACATACAATGGATTTTTCAACTAACCCCATGCCTGGGGTTAGTTGAAAAACGTCAGTTTGATGCCCACCAATGAACTGGATACTATTTTTTCAACCAACAAACATTAACATGGGGTTGTAAGCAAATATGTTAACTTGCTTTAAAATCAAAATGCAATGAATTCTACATCAAATCATCGTAAAAACATTTTTTAATAAACGCATTGTTAAAACTTGTGATGCCGCATATATAGCACTTTCCAAGTTATTAAAATTAAAATTTTACAATGTATATCTGCTTAAAACAAGTACATTGGAGCTTATACTACTTATTATCATACCACGACGATATACTCGTATCATACTACATAGTCATACCGTTATCAAAACGTTTTCCAACTAACCCCACCCACTATTTTCCAACTAGCCCCATTAACATATGACAAACTATTTTCTTAAAATATTGAAGCATGGTGCGTTGGACTAAAATTTGTTTATTTCTTAGTGTTGTAGAACACCTACAGCTGACACACACTAAAAAACTTCTGCCTATCTTTAACGATATCGACGCATAAGATGTTTTTCAATACGCCAAAAATTTTACTTCGAAAGTAAGAAAATACAAAATTGTCAGCCAAACAGGTATACCTTGACTCAACAAATCGAAATTAACATGGATTATGTGTTTTTATAAACTACTTCACATGTTGGCAACAAATATTTAAAAAAGTTATCAAGAGTTAAAAAAATGACCATTTTTCAACTAACCCCCCCTTCCAACTAACCCCACTCTCCCCTACCTGTAAGTTGCCTAGTTTTTGGAGGTTTGCTGATGGTCCTTACTTTCGCAACTGGTGCTGGTGGAGTGCCGTAAACAGTTTCTTTGGCCACCTTGGCTGCCTCTTCGGTTTCTGATGCAACCTCCACCGCACGTTTGAAAGTAAGTTCATCAGCTCTGATTTTGAATAACGCCTTAAGCACCGCCTCGTTACCTATTGAACAAATAAAACGAGTACGTAAAGCTTCGTCCAATGGATTTGAAATGGACGAGAAGTCACAGGTGGCAGCTGCCTGGCGTATGCGGATGGCTAGTTCTTGAGCTGTTTCACCGGGCTTGCGCTTCATTTCGCTCCAGAAACGGAATCGCTCCCTCACGATGAAGCGTTTTGGGTCGAATTGTTGAGCCATGTAATTTGTAATTTCCGTCATGGTGAGATCGTTGACTTCTTTTGGGTTTGTTTCCTGCGCAGCCAAATTTGTTAACATTTTGTAGATTGTAGGTGATTGATTGGTGAGAAAAACCTGCGGCATTTTGTCTTGTGCGACTGAATGTGCTGCTACAAAGGTGTTAAACCTCTTCCAATAGTCTGCCCACAATTCAGTGGTAGCATCGAACGTTACGAATTTAGGTAAAGATACCTGCTGTTGTATTGTTGTTGGTTGTGGTCTTGAAGTTTGGGCTCGTATTTCTCGTAGTTGTTCAAGGTGGCGCTTTTCTTGGTTGGCAATTTGATCTTGATGACGTTGTTCTTGTTCTTGGTGACGTTGTTCTTGTCTGGCAATTTGCTCCTTCGTCTGGCGTTCTTGGTTGGCAATTTGTTGTTGCAGGACTTCGATCAGTTTCTCCATGTTTCTAAAATCCTGTAGAAATTCTGTAAAGATCCTGCCGGCGACGCCAGTTAAATGTCTGTTGTATTTCCAGACGTTTAATATAAAATAAACAATAATAGTTGTAGCGATAGCCAACCAAGTGAGAAAACCATTTACCTCTTGTTACTTACTAATAATAATAATGTTATGGTTTTATTTATTGTCGCTCTACAACAGCTAAGGTCTTTTAGCGACAGGGCTCATTTTTAATTTATATCAGGTTTACGATGTTATCACATTATTACCCGACTCATTCTCACTGCGATTTGCAGGATAGAACACAATCGGTACCGTTTTTAAAGTCTTCGGTTTGACCCGACCTGGAATCGATCTCAGATCTACCAGCGCCAGAGCCGAAGGCGAAACCACTCGGCCACTTAGCTGGTTAGTGATTCAGTGTATAAAAGCAACGCAATATATAGTAAGAAAGAAACGCAAAACAATCAACTGAGGAACGTGGTACAGAACGCTTAATTGATTACACGCGCAGTGCGGTGGTAATCAATTCCAACGTCTGTACCAGAAAACGCTGAACGGTGATTATGTAGTGACGCTGGTCACGAGTTACATATATTCAACGTAAATAAAATGACGACTATAACAATCACTAACAAAAATACTATCTACAAACTTACAAAAATGGAAGGATGACAAAATAATACTACTTGGTGACTTTAACCTAATCACAGATCCTCTAGATACTGCAAACCCTCAATCTTACTCAAACACCTAAGTTACGACAAAACGGCTTTTAAAACTAGTCAATAATTTTCAACTAATAGACATAATTCGATACAAACATCCACACAAAGCAATCTATACATATTCATAATATCACATCCAAAAGCCAAGACAAAAGTAGATAGAATATATATAAACAACAATACCTTGAAGCAATTTGAAAACATGACGCATCACACAAATTTGTACCCAAACTATAATAATGCATCAACTTTATCATTAAGCTATTACACACACATAAAATGGGATCAACACACATATGAAGTAAATAATTTCATCTTTCAACATCAACATGTAATATCAGAAGTAGAAACAACATAGATCAATTGGACAATAACAAAACCAAACTTTCAAAATACTCTTGAATGGTGGAATGAAGGAAAAGAGATACTTTAAAATAAGCTGATAAAACTCTGACAGCAACTTGCAGCAATACAACGAGAAGCATATGCCACAGCAAGCCAACGTCTCCAGATTTTAAACTCTAAGATTGAAAATGAATTTCATCCAAACTTAAAATCTGACCGAGCAAAATTTACCGATGTTATTAAACAATTTCACAATAACACGCAAAGAGGAGGACAAATTCGCTGCAAAATACCTCAAAACAATTCAGAGCAAACGAGCAAAGGATTCTTTCATCTTGAAACGAAAAGAGGTAAAATAATACTAGGGGCCTATTGTGGTATTTACGTATTGACAACGTCTGGAATTTGTGTTTGGCAGTTACGTCATCTGCTGCTTGATTAAGAAACGCGATGCCTTTGGCACCGCAAGCAACCTTTCCTTTCAACTGCTTTGCCAGAGCGTCGCAGTCTTGTGTTTGAAACTATATGTTACAGTAGAAGTTTGTGTTGTATGCCTACTACGTTACCTATTGCTATTAGTTTTTCAGTTCTTATTGTTTTGTGTTTCTATATTTCAGTGAATAAAAGCCTCAATTGGTTATTAAATGTTTCATCACAATTTTATTCACTTGATTTAATGGACAAGTTGTTGCGACCCAACAGACTGGAGATCCTTCCAGAGGAGCCCGAAGCAAAGAAAATATACGATCACTGGAAAAAAACTTTTGAAACTTTTCTAACTGCGGTTGAAAGAAACGAAGGAAATCCAGAGAACATCGACAAGCTGGGGTTACTAGCAAACTCACTCTCACACAGAATCTACGCCTTCATCGCAGATGCAGGGACCTACGCCGCAGCAAGGACAGCACTCGACAATGCTTATCATAAAAAGAAAAATGTTGTGTTTGCTAGACATTTGTTAATGACCAGAGTTCAAAATCCTGAAGAGACCATCGATGAATACATTCACGCATTACGTCAACTAGCAAGAGAATGCGAATTCGAAAACGTAGACGCCGAGACCTACAAGGGCGAAACTACAAGAGATGCTTTTATTAATGGCATCAACTCCAATACTATTCGACAGAGATTACTTGAAGAGCAAAAATTTGATTTCCCAACTGCCATTAGAAAAGCTGAAATGCTGGACCAAGCCAAAAAACACTCAAATTCTTATTTAACTAATCCACCCCAGCATGCTTCATCCATTTCTAACTAATCCAGCAGCGATGTAAAAACGGCAACAATGAAATTTACAGTTTCTAACCGATGCACAAAGCGCAAGTGTTTTTTTTGTGGAGGTAATCTCCATGCAGATACTTCTGTCCAGCGAAAGACAAGCTTTGCAATGCTTGTGGCAAGATTGGTCATTTCCAACGTGTTTGCCAAAACAACCTTCGGAAAGCAGCTGCAATACCATTTGCAGGCCACAAGTCCCCACTTGATGATGACAACGCAGCCCATGATGATGCTGAAAAATCTCACTTGTTTTCTGTTCTTGGTACAGTCCCAGAATGCTTAAATAAAACCACATTACGTACACAAATAAAAGGGGTGGATTTCGATTGCTTGCTGGACACAGGTGCATCCGACAACTTCATGAGTGCCAAAGCTGCAAAATTTATTAAACTGCAACCTCAAGGCAAGCCATCTAAAGTTTCAATGGCTTCGGACCAACTGACTGCACAAGTGCTTGGGAAAGTGTGTACTGACGTCAAACTTCAAGAGAGAAAGTATGCCAACGTCGTCTTTGGAGTAGTACCAAAACTTTGTGCCGACATCATACTAGGCCAAGGTTTTCTGAACCAGTATGAAGAAGTTGTGTTCAAACTTGATGGATCACAAAAAAAATTAGTAGTTGGAGACTCTTACTGCGGGGTATCTGCCTCAACCATGGAATCTCCTCGTTTATTTCAAAGTTTGGAACCTAACTCCAAGCCCATCGCTACTAAGTCTCGGAATTTCAATCAAGAAGATCGTAAATTCATCCGGGAGGAGGTGAGCAAACTTTTGTCCGAGAAAATTATCGAACCTTCTTAGTCACCATGGCGAGCGCAAGTGCTGGTTGCAAGAGATGGACGACATAAACCAAGAATGGTTGTTGACTATTCGCAAACTATAAATAGATTTACATTACTTGATGCTTATTCGCTTGCTAAAATAAGTGACCAAATTGCCAAAATCGCCGAAGGATCTGTGTTTAGCACTTTAGATTTAAAATCCGCCTATTATCAAATTTCGCTTTGTCCTGCTGACCGCCCATTTACAGCTTTTGAAGCCGAAGGAAAATTATTTCAATTCACGCGCTTACCATTTGGTGTTACTAACGGTGTGTCGTTTTTTTAACGAATTGTTGACAAACTGATCGAAAAGCATAATTTGACTGACACCTATGCCTATCTTGATAATATAACTGTGTGTGGCAATGATCGAGCAGATCATGACGCGAAATTAAACGCCTCGTTTGCTGCAGCTAAAGCCGAGGGCTTAACTTTTAATGAATCGAAATGTGTTTTTGCTCGTAATGAGATTGACTTGCTGGGCTATAGACTTTCACACCATAAAATCAAACCTGACCCCGAACGCCTTCAACCCTTGCTCGAACTTACCTTGCCGAAATCTAAACCGGAATTACAACGGGTTTTGGGAATGTTTTCTTACTATGCCAAATGGGTACCTGATTTTCCTGAAAAGGTTACCCTTTAGTACAATCCAATCTATCATCTTCTTTCCCTCTACCCTCTGACGCTATTAAAAGCTTCGAAACTTTACGTGAGGGTCTTGCATCTGCTTGCCTCACCAGTGTCAAAGAAGGAATTCCGTTTGTAGTGGAGTGCGACGTTTCGGAGCATACCTTAGCTGCCACTTTAAATCAGGCAGGGCAACCTGTTGCCTTTCACTCTAGAACCTTTTCTCGTTGCAAAGCAAACTATTCAACTGTAGAAAAAGAAGCTTCGGCTATCATGGATGCGGTTAGAAAGTGGAGCCATTTATTACATGGCCGCAAGTTTACACTTTTGACAGATCAAAGGGCTGTTTCCTTCATGTTTGACCCAAAACGACTAGGTAAAATTAAAAACAACAAAGTCCAGCTGTGGCGTGCCGAATTGGGAAATTTCGATTACGACATCTTGCATCGACCCGGTAAGAGCAATCTGGTTCCAGATGCGTTATCCAGAGCGTGTACACTATCTTCTAACTCACCGGATCTTACCAAAATCCATGAAAAACTTGGGCACCCTGGAATTTCACGTTTATCCCATTTCATTCGCACCAAAAATCTGCCATTTTCTGTGGAAGATGTCAAAAATGTTTGTTTGCACTGCAAAGTCTGCGCTGAATTAAAACCTCGATTTTATCGTAAACCACCCGAATTGTTGATTAAATCGATGAGACCATGGGAAAGACTTAGCATTGACTTTAAAAGACCCCTCGATGGCAGGAATAAGTATATGTTGATTGTTGTTGATGAATATAGTCGCTATCCTTTCGCATTTGCATGTAAAGACATGACTTCGCCTACTGTTATTCGATGCCTTGGTCAACTCTTTTCTTTATTTGGTTATCCCTTGCATATCGAGCTGTCGAGCTGTTGGACGCAAACTCAAGTTTCGCCCATGTGAGATTTCCCAATGGTCGAAAATCTTCCGTCTCAACCAACGATCTTGCCCCAACAGCTAGAAATGGATCAAACAATGATAACATGGTTTCTACTCCTTCTGAATCTCCCTTTCAAACTTCACTCACACAACAAAATCTTACATCAGAACCTCCATGTACACAACGAAACCCTTCACTAGAAACCGCAGGTACACAGCAAAATCTTACACCGGATATTGATGCAGATGCTCATACTTCTTCGGAAACTAGTCATGAAATGACTGAATCTCCCTTAACTATTTCTACACACCCGAGACGTTCTTCTAGAGTAACTAGACCACCTGAAAGATATGGTCACAATATATACGACGTTTGAGATGCCTGTAGGTATAATGCATTTATTCATCATGTATAAAATGTATTTGTTGATTATTGTATCGTTTTGTCAGTTTGTTATTGTTTTGTTCAAAGATGATGTTCCGAAGATGAAAGAGGGAAGAATGTGGTATTTACGTCTTGACAACGTCTGAAATTTGTGTTTGGCAGTTACGTCATCTGCTGCTTGATTAAGAAGCGCGATGCCTCTGGCACCGCAAGCAACCTTTCCTTTCAACTGCTTTGCCAGAGCGTCGCAATCTTGTGTTTGAAACTATATGTTACAGTAGAAGTTTTTGTTGTATGCCTACTACGTTACCTATTGCTATTAGTTTGTCTTTAGTTCTTATTGTTTTGTGTTTCTATATTTCAGTGAATAAAAGCCTCAATTGGTTATTAAATGTTTTATCACACCTATCACCGAACTACATATGAACGACAATAAAATTGTAACCAACAAAAATAGTATCATAGAGCTTCGGTAGAAAGTTTGTCTTGTTGAACCATAAGCATACGAAGCCGAGTAACGTCATCAAGTTTAACATCTTCAAGTTTATTACATATAGAAACACAAAACTACTTAATTTGTTGCGTAGTTTTGTGTTTCTATGTGTAATAAACTTGAAGATGTTAAACTTGATCACGTTACTCGGCTTCGTATGCCTATGGTTCAAAAATAGTATCTTAAGAAAAACACACAACTTCTACCACAAAATATGGGGAATTGATAAAAAAATCGATCCAACTGTTTGTTTGTCGATCCAGGCTTACACCCGGTGGTTGAAGATTTAGATTAAGTGGGCGGGAAGACAAGGAAGCCAATCTTCGTGTCCGCCTTCAGGCATGCCTTTAAGTGTCCTGCCAGTGACACATCCGCATGCTCTTGAGTGGTGTCGAACCGGTGCCCTTTCGATTGTCGTTCCAGGGCTTTCACCACTCGGCTATGCAGCCGACATGCTATGCCGACCGCTATGCAGCCAACCACTGAGCTATGCGATCCAACTGAACTAGATGAATATCTAAACATTTTGAATTACACCACAATGCAGGCAGATGAAGCACAAGAAAATGTATAACAAAAGATGAAATTAATAACGCAATTGATACATTAAATAAGAATTCAGCCCCTGGCTCGGATGGCCTCAGCGCAATCTTTTATCAAAAATGTTGGTACATTTTGAAATATGATTTGCTTGAAATGTATTATAACGGTTTTCTAAAGAAGACTATGACCGTAACGATAAGAGAAGCCATTGTTAAACTTTTTCACAAAAAAGGAGATAAATCATTGCTCAACAATTGGAGACCAATCCCATTATTGAACACTGATCACAAAATTTTAAGCAAAATCCTAACCAATAGGATCACCCCCTCAATGAAAACACTGATTCAACCCAAACAAAATGTGGTCTACCGAGCAGACGAATTGAACACGCTACAATGAATATTCAAGCAGCCATCGAAGCATCGAAATTAAAAAACAGAAAATTTTGTATAACGGTAACAGACTATGAAAAAGCCTTTCACAGAGTGGAACATTCTTTCTTGTACAAAATACTTCAAAAAAATTAGATTTAAGCCAGTGATGATTTCATACTTAACCCTTAGCTACTTAGTCGAGTTGAAATGAATCGAGCATGGACAAAACAATTGATATGAGACGAGGCATACGACAAGGATGCCCTCTGAACATATTCTTTTTTATGATATGAGCCGACGTACTCACACGTCGCATAGAGATCAATGCATCAATAAAACGTTTCTCCATAAATCAAAAAGCAGTAAAAATCGAACAATACGCAAACGACACAACATTTATCACAAACAACCTTAATTTAACTACTGAAATACTTAAAGAATTGAAACTTTACCAACAAATGTCAGGATAAAAATTAACAAAAATAAAACACAAATGCTTCTATCACAAGCTGAGTTACAAAGTGAGGTACAACAACACTATCCACATATTCAAATTCAAAATGAAATAAAAATTCTTGGAATCTAGTTAGGAAACAACAAAAACTCGACACTCTTAAATGGGAAAAAGTGATAAAAAAACTGAAACGACTGCCAACATTCATAAATTTCGTCCACTCTCTATTCTAGGAAAAATCACCATAATAAATACTCTCCCCATGCCTATATCTCTTCACATGGAAAGAGTGTTTTCTACTCACAAAAAAAAACACATGTAATCCTTAAACAAAATCTTATATAATTTTCTATGGTATCCATCTCCAATTGAGCAATTAAGAAGAACTAAAATCATAGCAGAAGTTAAAAACGGAGGATTAAAAAATGATTGACGTAGAAACAAATTTCAAACCAGTAGAGCTGACCGAATTAGAAACCTGTCCACACTCGATAAAGCTACAGAGCTATAGCATGAGTGGAAAAAGTACAATCTAAATTATAAAATAAGGCACATCAACCCAAAATTAACTGCAGACAGTGCACACCGTTTCGACCTCCCGGTCTCATTAACTGCAGACAGTGCACACCGTTTCGACCTTTTTTTTTTTTTTTTTTTCGCGCAACGCTCAGAGTTCAAGATGGATACCACTACATTTTGCAGGTTTACAAATTGTCCATATGGAATGGATTTGTTTCCTGTCTCATCATTAGTGCGTCCGCTCCGGGAGCCGTCCACACACCCAAACACTCAGCAGGCACACCATACTTACATGGAAGATACCTACCAGGGAGGCGAGGGACTAACTACGACCGAAGGGACCCACCGCGGTAGATGGTAATCTGTGGATGTAAATATTTGGTTAGTGGCTGCCTCAAGCTGATCTGCCTGTCTCAACTTTCCTCTTGCTGATCTTGGAGCAGTCTAGGAGATGGCGGGTCAAGCTCAAGAACTAGCGCATTTTGGTAGAGAGTTAATTTTTATTTTATTTGAGATTGTTTGTGTGTGTGTATCTTCTTGTTGCCCGCTTGAAGAAGGGCACCTGCTTGTGGGAGACGGGCCACTGCAGTCTGACACCTCATTTGGCGGAGATGCCAGAGAGGAGCGGCCAGAGGGAGGGTAGCTTTCGCTGACCCCAGAATCATCTTAGAATGGGCCGCTGCAATCCTGTCATCCCAGAGCGAGTGGGACAACGGAGAGGGACGGTTAAAGATCTCCCGCTGCAATCACTCTTCCGGCATCAGGCCGTTGTAGATGAGTGAGAGGGACGGGTTAAAGTTGGGTTGTTAGGCCCTTGGCTGTCTAATCTTCTTCAAAGATGATCTACGACCGTACTGTGCTAGTGAGACCCACCGCTGCAATCAGTCATCCCTACCACCAAGGACGACTGAGAGGGCGGTTGAAGAGTGGATCTCGACTGGTTCTTCTTTCTTCTGACCGTAGGAGGAGGTTTGGAAGGAGTAGAAATGTCAGATGACAAAGGAATGTTATGCTTTTGTGTTATGTCTTTTGTTTTTGTCATGATGACCCACAGGGCTTGAATGGTGGACCGTTTTGTGTCCTGTATATATGTGTCGCCTATGTCCAGAGATATCTTTATTTGGATGATGGTGTGCTTGGCGACATTCATCATGGTCAAAAGAATCGGGTTGTTCTTCTGTCCGTCAGGGATTTGGTTGTAGAGGATCATGTCTTTTGTTATCTCCATGTCTTCTTTGGTTAAGCCAAGATATTGTTGCTTCAGGCGCTCCCATATTCCTAGCGCAAAAGAGCATTTGGTGAGGACGTGAGCAACATTGTCTTCTGGTTTTCTGCAGAACTTGCAATTTGTTATTCTGTCGGAATGTATTGATCTATTAAAGTCTCCCCATTTGTATCCTCCATGTGCAATCCGAAAGGACATGGAGGATAGGTAAGGTGGAAGGAGGAGTTTGATTCCCTTGTTTTTCAAGAGGATCTCATTCCAAGGAATCTTCTTTCCGTTTTGATCAATCTTGTCAATTTTCTTTTCATATTGGGTTTTCAGATCGAGATAGATGTTTTTGTAGGAAGTATTTTCCCAGTCGTGTTTCAAGCCTTTGAGTTTGCAAAAGGACTTGAAGATGTCCGCATACATTTCGTTTGGAATCGGGGCATGCGGAATGCTGTTGGAGAACAGATGAGGATTAATGTGTCTCATTCTGTAGCTCAAATTGAACATGGCCCATTCATGCCAGATTTCGGTGGCGTCTTCTAGTGAGAAGAGGTGGCGAATTCTGTCGATGCGGCTTGTTTGAAATTTTGATTGGATGTCCACCATGTTGATGCCTCCATCTTTGACAGGAGGAAATGTCTTGCTTCTCTGGAGTTGTTCAAATGGTGAAGGATACCAGAGGAAGTCGAATAGGATTTTGTTGAGTTCTTTGATGTGTTGTTTCGTTGGCATCAGCACTCTACTGAGATGCAAAGTGACGGGTACCAAGAGAGTGTTGATGATCGAGATCTTTCCATAGAGGGAGAGTCTTCGTGGTTTGTGGATGTTGGCGATCGTTTGAGTTTTCTTGATGGCGGTCTGTCAGTTCATCTTGTCAAGTTGTGTTTTGTTTGTGCCTAGCCAGATGCCCAGGATCTTCACGTTGTTCAAGATCGCAGCTTCTGGAAAGAGTTGTTGAGCTCTTTGGGCCAGGTCAGGTTTGGACGCCAGGATCTGGGTCTTTCCCTGGTTCACTTTCTGGCCGGACATCGTCTGGTAGATGGCTAGTTCTTTGTTGATTTCCTTGAGAGATGGAATGTCTCTTGTGATGAATGTGGTGTCGTCCGCATATTGCTGGGTTTTGATTGTCAGCTTGGAAAAGCGAAAACCGTTGATCAGATGGTTTTTCTCTATGCGTCGGGTGAGAACGTCAGCACAGATTATGAAATAGAGCATGCTGAGGGGACAACCCTGTCGTATGCCCCTTTTAACGTTTATTCGTTTTGTTAAAGCTCCATTGATTTCTAACTTCATTCCTCACCAAGGTAAATTAATAACGGTTTTGGGTAAATCGAAGCTAGTAAACACTTGTTTTTGTTATGATATCGCAATTATAGCCAAAACATTATCTATGATAAACGAAAAAATTAAAAAGTTTATGTAGGTTGTATCAAAACTTTTTGCTTGCGTTTTAAAATAGGTACAGTAGCCTACTTTTGTTGTTTTTAAGATTGGGTTGCTTAAAGCCAAACTAAGCTATTGTGGACCCAAGATATATCGGATCTGCTTGAATAGTCTATGTGTGTTTCGCTGGTGGTTAGCCTAATTTTCAGTAGGCAACAGTTTCCACTGTTTGTTGGGACAGCTCGATCGCTATGATTTAGTTTTACGTTGAAACGTTTTAAAAACAAAAGTTTATTTCATTTTGACCGAAAATTCTATCGTAGGCTTACCAGTGGTAATTTCAAAAAGTCTTGTCGTTTATGCAGTATACTCTTAAAAAACACGATTTTACATAAAAGGGATGTACATTCAGCATAAATTGCATCTGGCCGACTCGAAAAAAACACCAATTTTTAATGCGGTCAAGGGCAGGATACATGGAGCTGTTTCCGCACAAAACCTACTCTCGGACAGTGCCACAGACCCTTCGTTGCCCACCCCTGTTTTAACTTTTTTGTGTTTAGGGTGTTATTCTCTACGTTGGATAGTTTGTTAAGAGACGCGGAACATAATCAAAAAGATTAACGCAATTGGTACGACACTTGCTCTGGAACTAGTCGCAGAAGCCATTTTCCATCGGACATCTTTTTGCACAAAGAGAATTTCACTGCATACATTGAAAAAATTTCTCAACTTTGTTTTGATGGATGTCAGTTCACAAAACCTAGATTTTCCCAAATAAATCATTGAAAATCAAATAACTATCATAAACACCTTGATGCTGAGTGTCGGATATAAGTAAGTTACAGCGAGACAACTAAAAGCTGGAAACGCCGTTTTTATTCATAAATGTCAACTTTATCCTATTCGAAGCTTTGAACTAAGCCAACTTTTTCGACATCTTTGCACTAAGGTCAAGTAGCCTATAATGTTAGTCAGGTCTTTGTACCATGGAAGACGGCACGAAGCAGGGACAATTCAAGATGTTGAATAATATAGATTTTGATGCTACCGACTCAAATCCTAAATACAGGGGGGCCAACCTATGGCCTGCGGAAAGTTCTGAGTGGCCGCGCGGTATTTTTCGAAATAACTTATATTATTATCAACTTAATCGGCTGCGGAATTTTTGGAGAACTTACATTACGAAAAATTGGCATTTATTGTTTGCTTTATTTTGTCTGTTACTCTATACCAGTGGTTTTCAACCAGGGTCCCTAAAGTTCCACCAGTAAGTCTAGGGCAGCGGTTCTCAACCAGTGGGCCATGGCTCACTGGTGGGTCATAGAAGCATTTTGAGGTGGGCCACAGACATATGTGAAAACTTGAAAGATGTATTAAAACAATTTGTTTCATTTTTGTCACTATAGTCAATTTTACACTTGTGTGTTTGTTTAGTTACAATGAATGATGCTGCTGTTTTTAGCTACAAAGTGGCAATCATCATTCTAATTATTGCAACATACAGTTTTACATCAACTCAGTTTTTACAACACTTTATGATGTAATTGCAATAGACCAGTTTGTGGTTACAATTAAGCCATCTTTATAAGCGGTAGCCTTGTTGAACTTCTGCAGATCCGCTTTTTAGTACGTGCAGCATTTTATTTTGTGGATTGGTTTGGAGAGGAATTGACAATGCTTGAAGCTTTAAGTTTTATGAAAATTACATTCAGTAGGCTATGTACATCAACTTTTGATAACAGAGAAGAAAAAAGACGATGTGTATTATGTTGTAAAGTTCTTACTCATCATTCATTGAGGCCATCAAAACTGAAACTTCACCTGGAAAAAGTTCATCCTAATTTCAAGGATGAAGATATGAATTTTTTTAACGAAAAGAAAACGGTGTGAAGCGTCAGCGCCTGGATTCAACCAGGGGATTCCAGCAACATTCCTAAGGCAATGTTCTGCTGCTTTTTGTTTGTAAACCTTTTTTGTAATTTTTTTCTTACATAAAAACTGATTGGGCCACAGAACTTTTATGCAAACAAAAATGGGCCACGAAAGAAAAAAGGTTGAGAACCACTGGTCCAGGGGTTCCGCAAGTTTACATTCAAATCTGAGAGTATCTTTTATTATTATATGCATATTGTTTAAATATAATCAAATATTGACTAGGTTTGCCACTGTTTTGCCACTAGTTTGTATTTTTATTGTACATAAATAAATCTGAACATAATGAGTATTGAGTAGCCTATTTTAATTTAATTTTATTAATCAAACGATGTTTTTTGCATAAGGCAATTAAATTATTGAACAGGGGTTCCTCGAGCTTTAGGAATGTTTCATTGGATTCTGTTCCACCAAAAAGGTTGAAAACCACTGCTCTATACTATAGAGCAGGGCTACTCAACTGGTGGACCGCGGTCCGAATGCGGACCTTCTGGATGTTGATGGTGGACTTTGAGAATAACCTCGTTGCCACGTTTCAAGGCTTCTTTAAACAGATTTCTACCGGTAGGAAGCAATCTTTACTGTGATTATTCTAGTTGATGGGAGGCTTCGACTCCAAAACTCCTCAACACTTTCCCCTTTATCCTGTGACGTATTTTGGCTAGTTGACTTGCGGACGGGGGGTCGGTTCGACACTATCACTTTGAGCTCGTGTAACTTCAAAACTACGCAAGATACATCAATCAAATTTTCACATGGTGTAGATGGTGGGGGGCTTCGACTCCAAAACTCCTCAACACTTTCTTAAAAATCTAATTCGAGTTACATTTTACCTAAAAAAGTTTTTGGTTACAAATAGTTTAACTTTCGTGGTTCCGTGTGAAATAACTTATTCACCAGACCGATAAAAATATTCTACTTGTCAAACTGGACCTTTGTTAAGATTAGTTGAGTAACCCTGTCTATAGAGTCTATTGTCTCAAGTGCAGGCGCAGGCAACTTCTCCTGTCGGCGGACCCAATATGGGAAAATAAAAAACTTGGCTGGCCAGATTCTTGAATCGATACATTAATCTCGTATTTATCCACCTATACAAGGTATAATTCATTATAATGTAAGCTTTAAGTTTAGTCTTCAGTCCAGTTCTATTGCTCATGTTTGCCATTCCGCTGCTGATAAAGTACTGTATTAGTCTGCAAAGTAGGCCTACTTGGGCATCCAATCTTACTTAAATTCGCGAGAGTCCTTGTTAACTTTACATTTCTTGGTAAAATTCATGGGTAAAAAAATAATTGTAAACTCTAAATCTAATTTTAACCAAAAACAAAGAATCTGAAAACATAAAGAGCTAAAGAATAACTAACGATCACTATTATTTGCGTGCTTTTCGCCTTTAATTATTACACTATTCAGCCAAACTTCACTTTGATCTATTTTTCAGGTTTAGGCTTGAGACAAGGCTTGGGACTGAAGATTCCAGCAAGAGACAGAAAAAGATGGAAAGGCCCTAAACAAAGAAAATAAAGAACTAAAGGATGACTAACAGTCACTATTACTTGACGTAGTAAGCAAGTAGTGGGGAATTGCAGGAGACTGTGGCCGCGTTCCACATTGTCATGTAAGACCGGAAGCTGTCTGTGGGCCGCTCAAAATCCCGTCGCGGGCCGAGTCAGGTCCAGAGGCCGTTTGTTTCCCGCCCCTGCTCTACAGTTTCTAACGCAGGGGTGCACTACTCATCAAGTTACATTTATTGCATCACAATGCACATTGCTACGCATCACATTTTCCACATTATTACGTCCACATCCTTTCCACACAATCGTTGGAATCGTACTCGTGTTTCAAAAGTCAGTCAGTTAGTAATATTTATTGCTTCATTGAGGTACATCTGATATCAGAGACTCGCGTAAAACGCATTTAGCGGGGAAATGTCTTCTGCACTCTGCAGTGGTATGAAAAATATGTCTCTAAAAAAAGTCAGATGATTCATAGGTTGGTAGTTTTCGTGACCACATTATTCGGAAGCACTTATTTGTGAGTGCAAGTTTTTGCGCGGATGAGCCTTGTCGAATCCCTTGTGTGATCACTAATTTCTGACAGCCAATTGACAAACTCGCTTCGCAATGCTACATCGTTCATCTCACCGAATATTGCGGAACTTGTGAGAGAAAAACAGCGGCAAACTTCACATTGAAATGTCTACGTGCGGCATTGTAGTAAAAGCTTTGTTGACTGTACTATAGCTTGGTAGGCCCTATGTTTATTGTTCTTATTATTTTAAAGAGGGTGGGAAAACAGTCACTTTCACGCGGTCCCCCCTGTAAGTAGCATTATAAAAATGCGAAACGAAGACTGTCAAAACCGAACCTCGACCCCGGATTATTTTCAGAGATGTATGTATACGCCGCAAATTCTACGCCGTAGACTTGCGGCGTAGACTTTTTGTTTGCGCTAACGCTTGCGGCCACATTTTTTTTGATAGTTTGCGCTTGAGGCTACGCTGTAAAGTTTTCGCGGTTTTTTAGCGCATAGCGTAAACGCATACTTTTTAATGTATTTTTTTCTCTACAACACGCCAATACCTTCCAGCGCTGCAGTTGAAAGAATGTTTTCAATGGGCAAAGACATATTGGAACCAAAACACAGCAAAATGTCAGATGAACACTTTCAGATGCTTGTGTTTCTTCGGGGAAGTTCAAAATAAAACTTGTTTGTTTCGAGTGGTTTATACCGTGTGAATGTTTGGCACCTTGCAAACAAAATGAGTTTACGCTAGTGTATGCGCTGACGCCGCCAACTTTTTTTACAAGTTACGTTGACGCATACGGCGTATGGTTTTTCGAACGTTTGCGTTTACGCTGACGGCTTCAATATTTTTTGTATGCGCGTACATCACTGATTATTTAAAAAAAGGATAATACACATTTCTAAGATTAGAATTTAGGTGTGAGGGTTTTAATTGGAAAATATAAGAGACCCTGTTTCAAAGATTATAAATTAGCAGCATACTCAAGTAACCCGTGTAATCATTCGTAGACCGCCTGTGGCCCTTTGGCCAAAAAGATTGGACACACCTGCTTAAACATATTCATCTTTAAACGATCACAGAAGACAAGTCATTGTTCTTCCCTTGTGGTTCGGTACAATGTTAGTAGTTAGTTTTAGCAGGCATGTTCTATGCTCTCAGTTTTCTTTAGTAAGCTCATTCTCTAGTATTCATTTTGATCGGTGGTATTAGGGGTGTGGTTGCTAGTCATTCGTCTCTTCAGTCAATGTTTGTGGTTCTGTACAATGTTAGTAGTTAGTTTTAGCATGCATGTTCTTTGCTCTTAGTTTTCTCAAGTAGGCTTATTCGCTAGTATTCATTGTATCGGTGGTGTTGGTGGTGAGGTTGCTAGTCAATATTTTTTCAGTCATTGTTCTTTCAATTCTTTGGTCAATCGTGTTTTGGCTTTTCAGTCAATGTTTATGGTTAGGTAAACATTTTATAGTTAGTTTTAACATGCGTGTTCTTTGCTCTCAGTATTCTTTAGTATTGTTTTCGATTGACAGTGTTAGAAACGTGGTTCGGTCAATGTTTTTTTCATAAATCGTTTGGTGCAGCATCACTTGTAGTAAAATACTTATTTGAATAGAACTGATGTATGTGTTAGTAAATGTTAGCAAGCAAAGGGTACAATGTTGGTAAGTGGAATCAGTAGAGCTAATCGCTAAGCCCCTGTAGCATATGCCGATCAGGTAGATTTATTTTTGCATGAGCTTATAATAACGTGGTTTAAACCTATCAGGCAAAACATTAACCACTTGGTGAAAGTGTTGAAATGTTCTTTTTGCTATAGCCAATTTTTGTTGCACCCAAAAATGTTTTGCTCTTTTATTTTTATTAACTTACGCCTACGTTTTTAATAAGATAATACGTTAGTAAAATTTCGAATATCTGTAATTTTAGGGAAAATTGCTTTCAAGTGCAGTTACTGTAACTAAATTAAAATTCTACCAATTTGTCAAATCTTGTCCGACTTAAAAAAACAAACTTTTGAAGTCAATTTCATAAGCATGCCAAATTTTCATGCTAGCTTTTATTGTGCGACACAAGTGTTCCCGACAATTTTCACCAAATCAAACGTCATATAAAAACCGTTCAAGTCTACTGAATATTACGTCATGGAAATTCCTAAAACATGTGCCAAAATTGCACCAGCGTTCATAAGAATTGTGTCAAACCTGTTTGGGCCTGTTTGGGCCTATTTAAACAGGAAATATTACATCAGCTTTAAACACCTGTTGGAATGACTTCATAATTGTCTTTCATTATTGCGTCACAGTACTGCATACGTGAATTTGAGATATTGCTATCTATTCTGGTCATTCGTAAAATGATTGTTTGAAAGTTGGCCGCACATTTAACTGTTGGCTTAGTGCTTGCTAGCTGGACAAAAGTTCCGTCTTTTATCCAAGTAATCTGTTCTGTAGTGACAGTTTTCAGTGGTGTACGCGTTGCACCCCCTCGTTTTCGGTAGCCGTGGGCTAATTTTTACAGAAATACACTTTTTGAAAAGAAGTTCAAGTGTGTGTTTCTTCGGTCATTATATGCATACGAAAGGATCCGGGAACTTTAACACTTTGCTCCTCAAAGGGAGGCCGGATTTGGCCCCCCCCCTCATATTTCCTTTAATTATTTGAAGCACAGTAACGCCATGCACTTGGTTTTTCTTGACTTTTCCTAAAATTGCCAGGCGGATCTGATGATATTAAATTTGATGCTAAAAGTTGTGTAGTTTTCTTGTAAATTCAAGATTTTGGTGAATTTTTGCTATTTCTAGCTAACTTCCAGCAAAGCGTGAAATGGATTACATTGCGATGACAAGCCATAAGCTCATAATTGCTTCGTGCATCGATATGCGCGAGCAGAGAGAAGCATTCTCTTGCTTTCTTTTGTTTGGTTTGACCTCAATAATACAAAGCGCGTTATTTCTTATGCTACAAAGAAAAGCCAGTGATCGCAAAGCTGTTAATTAGAAACAATAATAGCAAACGTTTTTTGCGTTATCAGCTCTACAAAGAAGAATAGCAATCCACGATCAAAATAGTAGGCTATGGAGGCCACAAACTATTCAAAACAGTTGTTTCAAGCAGATAATATTCATTGACGAATAAAAAACGTTACAATAAGAAATCTTCTCTTGGATAAAGACACGAAAACTTGGTTTCGAAATAAACGTTCTATGGAAATGCTCTCATTGACAAAACTTGCAATTGAGGAAATGTATCACTGCAAATGCTTTTGGGAGAAGCCGGAGAAATAGCGTTTTTGCAAACAGTAATTGTGAGATACTCAAAATTATGAGATAGGCTTCATTTACACGTAGCAGCTAACTCGATGGCGTCCCTTCACTGATTTATGTCGCCTACTTGTTGTTATGTCCTGTATTTTTGTTTCACAGTGCACTGTGTTTTGTTCCAAAGAGCGCAAAATAAAGATGATAATGCTTCATCTACATTACAAAATATTTTGTAATGTAGGCCTACAAACAAAATGTACAATGTACACAATGTACATTACAAAATATTTTGTACTGTAGACGAGGCATAAAGTTAGGCGTCACATAAGACAAACAACAAATCAGCTTTCTTCATCATTGATTCAACATCTGAATACGTTGCGCCAATGTATAAGAGGCCGGCTATTGTGAAGACCCGCCATTTAGGCTATAAACGATCCGATTATACCAAAAGTGGGACAAACTAATGGATCAAAGAATGAATAAACAATGCTGAGAAAACTAAATCTAAGTGACGAACAATACCGATGTCTTCATTTATCTTGGAAAAATGCTGCCCAAACTTATCAACAAAAAATACCGTAAATAACGGCAAGGATCCCGAAAGCAGAATTTGCTCAACTTTGGCATGAATTTAGTCAGACATCTACAGTAATAATTCCACACATACAATAACGGGCTCTCAACTGCTGTAAGATAACACGATGGTTCTGGTTCTGGGCGATTTGTGTAACAGTTTAGGGGAAGACACTACTTGAAATGATGCACCACACAAAAGATTTTCAATGAAGACTGAGTCTAAAAACCGATGTGGATTGTGCTGCACAATGACTTCAAGTTCAGGACAGACAAGGCACAAAAATATCACGATAAAAATAAAGACCTTGTGGGAGATTTTCGAGAATCATAACACGATGCAAATACCAAAAACGCATGGTTTGCATGCTGCTCTAAGCTGGCCGGCAACCACAAAGGTAGACAATACAGGCAGTTTATAATTCGATAACAGCGCAATAAACATTATAAATACGTAAACCGACAATTTTCTTTTACAAACGTTTTACGTCTAATAGTAAATTTTCCCTCAACAATTTTTTGTGAAGCACTTGCAAACCACGGTTTTATAAAATAATTCATCATTATTATTTTTTACTTCTCGGATATTGTAAAACGTCATCAGCAAAATCACAAAAAAAATTTCATTACTTCAATGTAGTAGGCCTAAGAATTTCTTATAGAATTGTAGCCACGTTGTTTCAACAAAGAAGCCATTTTTTAGCAATATAGAGTTATAGAAAATAATTTGCAATCATGCAAATGGTTGGAAAGAATCTAGGAAGTCTTCTCACAATCTGGCACAAAATGATTATGTTTATTGTATCTCTGTAAAATGTTTTACGACAAACTTTGAAGCTTCGTTATAATCATTTTTATCTTTGAAGTCAAAAGTTATTTTTTTTTTTTTGGCCAGAAACATAATCACTGCCTTGCTGATGTTGTCGATATTACGCGTATTTTTAGTGCTTCAAACAATAAGGACCCAGTCAGCAATCCAGTCCTTTTACATTGATTCAACATTTGTAAACGTTAAATTTATGTAGATTTGCTGACTGTGGGTTATTTCACATTTCCTTTGTTTACGCACGTTCCTCAATTCGCTGTTGCATTATTTCGACGCTGGCGGCAATTCGCTGTTGCATTATTTCGAATTGATTGACACAATCTTCAATAAAAAGTGAGCTTCGAACTTAGCTTTGTTGATATAAATGCTGTATTTTTTGTGGATGTAATTTATGAGTCATGTTTATAAACACCCGTAAGCGAAATGACTTATGATGTGGCCTGCATGATATTTGTGATGCGACTTGACACAAATCCACAATTTCAAAAGCACCTAATTTGAACTTAGAAATTTCAGATAATTTCAACAACTTGTTCAACTGTCTTCTCTCTACTAAAAATATTCATACTACAAACTCAATTGTAGACCTAAATACACAAACGAAGATGTAAACAGCTATTCAAGCAGGCTAAGGTGTTACTTATGAGAAATTTGGTTCCATAAAACTAGAAGCTAGCCATGAGTTTGGGAATGCATTAGTTTAGGATAAAAATGTAAGACAACAAACGCAGTTTTGTTTTTTTTTCAAATTCGTGTAACAATGTTACTTTGATTGTAACTATTTTAGAATCAGTGAGTAGCTTACAATAAGATTTGCTCGCAAGTCGTAAATTCTAATCAATGCAATGATTCGGCACACCGCACACACACTTCGTGCGTTCGATCGAGCTCTTTGTTATTCAGAAGTTTGCATGAAATCGGATTAGCACGGTAATTAAATAGCGGCAAGTTAAATCAAAATTGTCGTTTTTGGGTACCTTTGCAAAAATTGAAATATCAAGTTTAACATATAAAATTTTAAAATAATGACTTTTCAAACTTATATACAAATGATTTGCTTTCACACCAGTGCAACTTCTGTTCAAATAGCATCAGCGGATAACACGTAACAGCTGATTGAATTTGATCCAAAAACGGCCCCCCCTTGAGCAGTTAACTTCCAAAAAAACGTTGAAAAGCAAAGGGTTAAGTTACAATTTTCCCACGAACAAATTATGGTTTACCGCTGTGACCATAAAAAATAAAAGACGATTCTCTGGCTAGTGTTTGTACGGAAGCACAGGCAGCATAAAAAAATAAAAGACGAAGTTTGTAGTTGGTAGGCTAAGAAGCACTTAGAAGCAAAGAAATAATAAAAGAAGATCTTATTGGTTGGTAGTCTAAAGAAGTAAAGAAAATTAAAGACATTTCTTCTCGGTAGGCAACTGAAGAACTTTAAGCTAAAAAGTAAAGACATTTCTTCTCAGTTTGGTACAGAAGAAAAATAACTTTGACATTTATTGGCAAGAAAGAAGATTAAAGGCAATCCATCTGTGCTTGAAGATTCAAGTGGAAGAATCCAAGCAAGTTTTGTGGACGTTTGGACTTCACATACTCGTACAGCTACGGTATCGTGCATTTAAATTCTTTTTTGTATTTTTACGGTCTTTGCAGTTAAGTTTTTTATAACTACTGTAATTTTGTGTGTTTGTGTAACTTAATTTTTTAATTGTTAAATTTAGCCCTAACATTTAATATGTCTACACTCGGTGGTGACAGGGACTCGACCGCCGTCGACTCGACTGAGTTTAAGCCTGATGATGTTCTTTGCGGTCGGGCAGGCCATTCTGGGGAGGGACCCATTAACGATGAGGCTAAGTCAGTTCGAGAGGCCCGGCATCTTAGAAGGGATATTTTGACTCAAATTGGGAAACTTTCTGTAGCCCTAGGTTCTTTGAGTGATAAGCAGGAACTGTTAATTTTTAGATCTAAGTTATTTACTTTAGAAGAGGAATTACGGCATTTCCATGCTCTCTTGAGTAAAATTTTTAACTCTGCAATCTTAGCAGAACTTCGTGATAGGGTAGATCCCGAATTTAACTCGTTAAAAAATAACTTCGAACAAAAAGAAAGTGAGTTCTCAGATAGGTTGGATGCTGACATACATCCTGAGGATAGCGCCTCAAATGTAAGCACTAGGATGTCTGAGAGCTCGTCACGAATAGTTGCACAAATTAACCTACAGTTAAGACGAGAGGAGCTAAAGATCCAAGCTGAGGCCGAAGCAAGAGCTGCTGAGGCCATCGCAAGAGCTGAGGCCATACGAGCTGAGGCTGCCGCGAGAGCTGAGGCCGAAGCGAGAGCTGCTGAGGCCGCCGCGAAAGCCGAAGCTAGAGCTGCTGAGTTCGCACTCAAAGACGCTCAGTTGAGGGCCGAACAACGTAAAGAGGCAGTTTTAGCTGAATATCGTACTGAGTTGGGCTCCCGGCGTAGCTCTAGGAAAGGCTCTTCTAGGCATTCCAGAAGTGAACATCAATCACAGTTTAATTTACCTAACCTTTTCCACACGCCTGTTCAATCCGTAAGTGGACCTGTACAATCCACATGTTTTCCAGCTGTTTCAGGAGGTCTCGGGGCCGCTGCTAAGGGTATTCCGAAGGCTGTAGAGCCAAGGTCTGCAAATTACAACCGAACTCCTCCCCCAGAGCGTACAGGTCACGGGGCCGCCATTAGCAGTAATGCTTTGCCCCCTTCAAAGTTTTCTGCGCCGCTAGTTTTTGATCGCCCAGCTACACGTAATTTAGGTGGTTGTGAGAGGCGTATCGTGTCTCCTGATTTTAACGTGTTTGAGGATCGTGATCGGGCTGTGCATGTGACTGAGCCCACTCAGCCCCTTAAGGGATATAGCTTGTCTTCTCCCGCTAAATCGAGTTCTCAACAGCAGGATTGCTTTTTTGAATACCAAAATAGTAGGACGTTCTTCGATAAGGCGGCCTTGATTGGTTACGATGGTAATAATATGCCATTTGTCTTCTTTAAAAATCGTGTTATGGCCTTGATGGCAGCTTCGCCCTTTAAGGGAACTCGTTTGACTTTGTTACAAGCAGCTTGTGTTAGAACAGCTGCACAAACGATTGCTAATTTGGTTTCCGACACTCCTGGCTTGTCAGAGGAAGACAGGATAGAAATGTCGTTAGCTCGCTTGTCCCAACGTTTTGGAGTTCGTGGAGGTCTTTTCGCAGAACCAGAAATTAGAAAGTATCGCTATGGTAGCAAATTGACTTCTATCTCTTCCAGTGATTTGAAAGAGTTTAAAGATGAATTGTCGCAGTGTTTGCTTTACGCGAAAGCTTATGGTCAGCGTGATAAATTAGAAGGACGTTTTGTTTTGGATTTGGCTAAGCGACTCCCGTTTGACGCTAAGCAGCGTTATCTTGACTTTTTAGGTGATCAGTATGGTAGCACTGAGGAACCTACTTTTCAGAGTTTGTTTGATTTTGTAGTACGGGAGGAAACGCGCAAGTCGACTGATTTTAGCATTATGCTAATGGGCGATTCTGGTGAGTCGCAGCATTTTAAAAAGTTTGGCAAAGGAAAATTGCCTTCATGTCCGGTTAGGCAGACGTCGGTAAAACCCCATGATAATGTGATTTCAGGGAGTTCGCAGTACTCGACTGCTGTTGGCGCACCGCGCGGCGGTGTGGCCAGACGTAGTGACATACCGGCATGTTTTTGTTGTTCGTCACGTGGTCAAGTTGAATATCATTTTTTGTCTAATTGTAAAGAATTTTTGCGCTTGACACCTAAAGATCGGAGAGATGTCATTGTGAAAGCTGGCAAATGCTTGAATTGTTTGCGCCAGCATATGGTTAGAGACTGTAATCATGCAAATAACTGTCGTAAGTGTGGACCCACCAACGATAGGAAACACTATTTTCTTCTGCATGATTTTTATGTGACGTCCCGTGATTCTCTGGATTCGGTCGGTAAAGATGAGGCTGGTGCCAGAGTTCCTGTGCGTAATGTTAAGATTGGAAATGTTAAAGCAGCCTTTAACCGCGTTACTGCTGCTCGTGTTTTGAATCCAATGACTGGCAAATCGAAGTTGGTGTATTGTCAGCATGATCCTGGTTCGCAGTTGACCTTTGTTTCGAGTGACTTGGTGTGCGAACTTGGTCTTAAACCGTATGATAAAGCGTCGTTTAAAATGGATACTCTGGCTGGTCAGAAACCTACTTGTGCTGACCTTGTTAAACTCAACATCCAGTCGTTAGAGACTGATGAACTGTTTTGTGATATAACCTCGGTGGTTAACCCAGCTTGGGCTGACGATGTTAAAACTTTTCCCCATAAACAAGATTTAAGTGGTTTCCGTCATTTTCATGACGTGAATATGTTTCATTTGAATGATTGTAGTACTGTAGATGTACTGATTGGCAACGACAACGCTTATTTGATGTGTGCAAAAGAAGAGCGTGTTGGTGACAATCGTAGTGAACCGCATGCTTTGCTCACTCCTCTCGGTTGGTTGGCTTGTGGTGGTAAGTCACCCTTAGTTGAAAGCGTTGCTAAAGTGTGCAGAGTGCAGACGTCTTCAGAGTCGGATGTCATCTCTGGCTTTCAGCGTAAAATTGAGTCTCGCGATATGGAAATAGCAGACCTGAATAAAGTCATTCAGGATTTGACTTTGCAAAATGAAACCTGTGAATTGTCTCGCAATGATATTTTGGCTAGAGAACTTGTCGAACCGAATATTGAGTTGAAAGATGGTCGATTTGAGATACCTGTTCCGTTGAAGGAAGTTATTGATTTACCTAACAATTTTGTGTTGGCGTCAGATAGAGCTGCTGATTTAAAGAAGAAGGCTTTAAAACAATCTGAATTCCGAGGAACTTGTGTAAATGATGTAATGTCTTCTTGTCCTGAATTGTCTGACTTGTTAAACCCTCTGGCAGATGTCTTGGCTAGATTTCGGCTTGAAAGATTTGGTTTCATGGCTGATGTGACCAAATACTTTTTTCACATTTTGGACTCTTCAATACGTAAGCCCAGTTTTATTGAACTGCTTACGTACACAGGCAGTGCCGTTCGGATCGTGAACGAACGCCCTTTGGTACCTTTGAGTGACGACCCTAGGGATTTTACTGTCATCACCCCTGCCTCACTTTTGACCCCATACTTAGACCCATACTGTGCTGTTGGGCAACCACATGATCGTGACCAATTAAGAAGGGATTATCGGTTCAATTTGTCACTTTCTCAGCAGTTTTGGAGTAAATGGATCGATTTTTACTTGCCAGGTCTTCAGGGCCGGAAAAAATGGCTAAAAATGGCCGAGAATTTGGAGCCTGGTCAACTTGTAGTGGTAGGTTCTCAACTTGTAGTGGTAGGTAGTGGAAGTATCAACTTGGGAGGGTGCATGAGGTAGTTCCACAAATTAGGAAAGGGAAGCCTGTGGTTCGTAGAGCCAAAGTTGCCGTCTGCAACTATGATGAGAGTACGGGGAAAGTAAAAGTAGACTACGTGTTGAGGGATATTTCGTGCCTCGCCCCCGTAAAGAACACCTAAGTGTTAGGATTTGAGCCTGGTTTTGTCTGCGGTGGCCGACACTTGTCTGAGCCCAGAACAGTCGGTTATTATCGCAACAATTGTATATAGCGTCATTTTAGCGTGTACCTATGGTACCAATTTCATGTATCGTCGTGTATTATTCCGTATTGTTGTTCATTCTTTGCATGCCCTTTGTATTTGCGTATTAACTTAAACGTGAGTGATTCAAACAATTTGCGTATCATGTGTTTTTATTCATTGGCTCACAATTGTCGTCAATTCTTTTTTAGTTATGCCATGTCAGACTGTCATAACTAGGGGCCGCTATGTTCCCGACAATTTTCACCAAATCAAACGTCATATAAAAACCGTTCAAGTCTACTGAATATTACGTCATGGAAATTCCTAAAACATGTGCCAAAATTGCACCAGCGTTCATAAGAATTGTGTCAAACCTGTTTGGGCCTGTTTGGGCCTATTTAAACAGGAAATATTACATCAGCTTTAAACACCTGTTGGAATGACTTCATAATTGTCTTTCATTATTGCGTCACAGTACTGCATACGTGAATTTGAGATATTGCTATCTATTCTGGTCATTCGTAAAATAATTGTTTGAAAGTTGGCCGCACATTTAACTGTTGGCTTAGTGCTTGCTAGCTGGACAAAAGTTCCGTCTTTTATCCAAGTAATCTGTTCTGTAGTGACAGTTTTCAGTGGTGTACGCGTTGCACCCCCTCGTTTTCGGTAGCCGTGGGCTAACTTTTACAGAAATACACTTTTTGAAAAGAAGTTCAAGTGTGTGTTTCTTCGGTCATTATATGCAGACGAAAGGATCCGGGAACTTTAAGTTACAATTTTCCCACGAACAAATTATGGTTTACCGCTGTGACCAACAAGTTCTGGATTGAATCATTCCAATACTTCATGACCATTGCCAGTAACATTGTTAATGCTTTTGGGTTTCATTCTGAGCAAAGGTGTAGCTATGACATGTTAAACCTGTGGTTGCTATCACTTAGCCTAGCCTACATTTGTGTTGTTTTCAAAACACGTCAGGACATTTATAGAAGTGAACAACCTTTCCATATAGATGTAGTGAAAATACAAACTATATTATGACAACTTTTTTTGCCTGAAGGGGGCCTAAAATTATTTTGGCCCGGGGCCCATAAAGAGCTTAACACAGCACTGACTGTATCTGTTTAGCATAAAATGAAACGACGTGTAGAAATAGACTGATCGAGAGAAAAATCCAGCTAGCCACAAAACTTAAAACAAAGATATCATTAAATTGACGATTTATAAATGAAACGTTATACACACAAACATGCATTTCAACGACAAACATGTGCATTGGAGCGAAAGTAATTCAAGAATATGAAATAGAGGAATTCCAGCGATATTGAAACAATTTGATAAAAATAGTTTTGGCTATTGTTCAAGCATGTTAGCCATAGCGCAGAAGAACCAAATTCAAATGAAATTGGAATGGAGGTCGCCGTAAGATAAATATTGACTGCATACATACAAGTAACTACCTTCAATCAATTTTTTTTAAATTAGATAACTTATACTGTCCCTGTTTGATGTAATAAAATCAATGTCATGTCTGTAAGCTTGTGAATTTATTTACTTGCAGCAGACAAAAAAGGGCTGTTAATAAACATGGATAACAATTGTTATGGGAAATAAAGTAGCCTATAGTGGCAAAATGCTTGAAAATCGGATATCCCACCACCGTGTAGCAGCAATTTCTTATGTTAGATATCTTTTTGAAGAAGCTAAAACAGTTTTGAGGGTGATACAGCCATAACCTTTTAAAAGCAACGTACGGAAAAACTAATCTTTGATATAAACGTTCTTTTCAACGAAAGTGTTTATACAAAACCAACCAGAACAGGTTAAAAGAATTGATGAAGTTAGCTATACCAACTACACGTTGAATATTCGACTTTTTGCTGAAATAAAAACAATTCAACCAAACATGCACATCGATAAAAAGAAATCATGTTTGGCCTGTGCAAACGCATTTGAGAGATATTTAAAATAGTATTCTACTACTTATACTTCCAATACTTTTACTAAGAGTCAATCTTCAGACAAAACTGTGTCAGGCAAATACATCACATCGTTACATCCAATATTGCGACTTGTTTTCGAGTGATTGTTTCGAAATAAACTTAGCATAAAATAGTCATCGATAAAACCTTTCAAATTTTACAAATACTGTAAAATAATGTTTTAAATGTGAGTGCAACAAAATATTGTGAAAATTCATGTAGCTGTGCTACAATGCAATACAACAATAAAACAATATCAATCAATAAAAAGAAAACATAATTTATAAAATTCAAAGATCATTATTCTGAATATATTTAGTAACCCAACACCAATTTTGTAGTTCTTCAAAATTACGCCATTTATTTGCCTGCTTCATGCATGCACTCATCTTTTGTCTGTCCGCAGTTTCAAGTAACTCATAAAGATGTGTCCATGATTCATAGTATTTAATGCAAGGCCATCGATAAATCTCTCCAAATGAAATCCAAAACTTTACATCATCTTCAACGCCCTGTCCGTTGAAGTCGATTCGGACATTTGGATCAAATTCGTAAGGTGAGTTTGCATGTTTAGGTGGATGCATTGAACTAGTCATACCAGCACAGTATGGTTTATAGGTTGCTGTTCGATCATTTATCATAGTTTTGGCAAACTCAACGGATGGGGCAAACATTGGAATATTCATCGCATATTGTTCAACAGATTTTCCATTTGTAATTGAATAAGGGACGATAACAACACCAGCATATTCTGTCAAATCAGAAAGTTCGTATCTTCCTTTGTGGTTGGGTTTAACTAATTTGAACTTATCGTGTTTTGGTGGCACTTCATAGCCATTTATTAAAAACTCATTTCGTTTTTGGGACCACGTCAGGCCATTAATTGCTGATATTAAAGTCGCCGGAAGATAAATTGGATTGAGGCCTGTGTAGTGTTGCATGTACTCGAGATGATACAGAGTATTGGCTCCTATGACATGATGTAAGGTAGAATTTAGAGCCAATTCACGAAGATGATCAAACAATTGTTGAGACGTTTCCTTTGTGCATCTGCATTGATCTGCAACATGCCACAATGCAAGTATAAGTGGCTTATGAAAGTGCATCCATTCTTCCCATATTGATGCTTCAAATCCAAAAATCAAAGCATCTACACCACGAAAATCAGCATCTTTGACCATGACCCCACTCCCCCATTTGCAATCACGTATTTGTTTGGTAACTACTTTGCCTGGACACTCTTTGAAGGTATAATGATAGTTCATTGTTGCTCCAGCATTGATGTTTTTGTAATTACACAAAAATACTTCATGATTTGTTGATGAAATTTTATTTAATCGTTTTTCGAGCAATGTTGCTGCACTGGCCATCACAGTATCGTGAAAGGACATATCGTACAACCGAAGACTCTTTTCCACAGGGCACGACCATTTTGGTGGATTTGTATTTTGCCAATCGAGTTGCATCCAACAAAACGGTTCTTTCAAGCACATGAATGGTCGAGATAACAATTGTTCATGTGATGATGGCCGATATAACAAATGGTCACCAGCGCATAAAGACCAATCATTGTTTTCTTTATAACAATGCTTTTCAACACTTAACCATGAATTCTGTTGGACTTTATTAATTTTAATTGTATCTGCACTTGATTTTGTAGTTCCATCTTCTTGTGCAGTGGCTTGGTTTTGCAGAAATTTAGGGAATTCATACTTGATCTGTTTCAATGACCGTATCCACTTACGCGCCAGATGCACATCTTTTACACCAATAAAATCACGTTCATATAACTCAATAAATAACTCAACAAACCGCCTTTCGAAAGATATTGAATGACTTTTCCACTGTGACAATACTTTTACAAGAGCTTCAGTTTTTTCGTACAATGGTTCTTCACTCATGAAATCTGCTTGATAATTATGCACATTTCGAATTTGTTTCACAAACGGGCTCACAAACCCAACGCTCATACCAACATCATGCATCAAACGCTGCATGATATAACTTCTCCAAATGTCACTGACACGTCCATGAACTGATACCGGAAGGAACGTTCCCCATAATGCGTAGTGGACTGTTGCTTGTGCATTGTAGCTAGAGAACGTTCCAGGAGGTAATAACAAGCGAATATCATCATCAAAATACATCGGCAACTTTCGAGTTAACCGCCATATTGCATCCATGTCGGGATCATGATTTGCTAAACTTTGAACAACACCAATCTTCTTGGCAGATACCTGTGTGAATTTTGTTGGTTTAATCCAAGTGCTAGTATTTTGAATTTGTGTTAATGGAAATCCACGAGGCCATGCGACGTCTGTCAGATTAATGAATGTTGGATATGGATTGAACACTTGAATGTTGTCAGTCACAAGCCAATTTTCAGCAGGTAACCAGGGAATTTCAGATGTCAGTTCATTGTCATCATCAAAATCAAATATTGCTGTAGCTCCGTGCATGATAGCATACAAATATCCTACGTTTTTGCGACCAAAGTGATTCCAAGGAATATGAGACACTACCTCAAGATTTTGCAGAGATGCTTGTTTTTTCACTGATAAAAATACAACAGTTTTTGTAGACTTTTCCAAAGCTTCATACTTTTCTACTGGTGTTTTTTGGTCAGCAACGATAACCAAACATAGGTTGGAGTGCTTTGCAGCTTTGTAGATGCTCATAGTCGGTGCATTTATAGTAGTTACTACGCCCCACCGTCTGCACTTTGGTACCGAATTGGTATCGAGTGTTTGTGGAAGAGATTCTTCTATAAGTGACATAGCAAATTTGTATGTTCGTTCACCGAGAAACACATGACCGGTGGTGCCAGAAACATCGCTTTCGGAATGTATTCTACATGTACACTTGTTTGTATCACCCAAATTAGTTATTGTGCTAATTGATGTCGATTTGTTTTTCAAACATTTCTGAATAATCCCATTTTCTTTTAAAGTTTCTTCGTCGATCTGATGCGTTTGGCCTTCGATGTATACACTTCCGACATACTCCCACCCCATTCGTTTAACGGGAAATGGCAGCCCTCCTCCCCACTTATCACATGAAAAAGAGTCGTGTTGTAACATACTTTTTTGAGCCATAGGCCATATCACGTTTTTTAGAAAGTTAGTTTCTTCTCGAAAAGATTGATCTGTTGTAGCAATCAACAGGTCAATTACATTTGGAATGGTTTTCGCACACCACATACCACCCAATATCGGATACTTTGAATGCTTAGGATGGTCACGCATGATATGAAAGTGTTTCCCAGATTTAATCCATTTATCGACAGCAGCTTTTTCACGAGATGAAAGTCGCGAATCAATGTCTCTTGAGCAAAAACGCTTTACTTCTTCGGCTGCTTGGAAGCGCCACAACTTTTTGTTTATTTTGGATCCTGTCATGCTCACGAGCTTGACATTTGCTTCTTTTAGTTGATTTAGGATCTTTTTGGGAACACTATCATCATAATATACACGCATTGTCCATCCATGATATATTTGTTTGCACAATTTAGCGTTTGCAAGCGCTCCATCTGTGTATCTTGGATCAGAACCAAACAACGAGTAAGAAATTACATATTGTGCTGATACAATGTCGTCTGGTTCTTGTTGTTTACGGGGAGAATTATTTCCTGAGTGATATTTGGTGTCTGGGTTGTAGAAAACGTCTTTCCAGGATTCAGTTAAGCCATCATAGTGTTTGGAATTTCCCCAAACAATGACACCCAAAACCATCGATCCACATATCTACAAAACAAAGTTTAGAAACAATTGTTGTTAGATCCACTGTACGCCGCATACCGTACTTTTTGTGAGCAACCCAGTATTACTAAACTTACAGTACAATTAAAGGAGCTTTCTTTCTGCTATAAGCATAAGGCTGAGTAGTGTGTACTCACTAGAACAGCAAACAATTAGGACTCGCTTATCAAAACGGTGCAGCCTTTATACGTTCAGATGCTAAAAAACTTAAACACTGATTAAATCAAAATTTACGCCGAGTTCTAATGCCGTTGGTTTCACAGACACTGCTGCACACAGGCCCGGATTTAAGGGGGGGCAGAGGGGGCAGTTGCCCCGGGCCCCCCGACTTTTGAAGGGCCCCCCTATGTGGAAAAAATGTGATTTTGTGTTATTTTATTCTTTTTGACCTTTAAAGTTTCTGCAAAATGCTGTGCAGTATTGGACTGATGCTACTGTAGACATAGAGATGGTTTTTATGCGCCGTAGGCGCGAAAAATTTTTTTTGCACGGGGGCCCCCCGATCTAAAAGTGCCCCGGGCCCCCCATCAGCTAAATCCGGCCCTGGCTGCACAGATTAGATTGAGGTCAGGAAAGGGTTTTTAACGGGCGTATCATCAATGGAAGCAAAGGAAGCATTGATTCCCCTGTCAAATATAAAAAAAAGAGAAGATGATATTTTTCAGTAAAACGATTTCGTAATTTGTTTACCTGAACTCGAATTAAAACAGCTTCTAACTCATGTCCCGGTATGATTTCAGCTCGGTTTTAATTTAAAAAAAGTTGGAAGCTTACGGAAGAAGAGAATCGTATCGCATCCCTTGTTCTCGTTTTAGCTATCCAGGGGTCACCAAACTACGGCCCGCGGGCCAGAACCGGCCCGCGAACTGATTTCATCCTGCCTGCCAAGTGCTGCGGAAATTACAGCTGCACTACAATTCTGTACAATGTACATGTGCTTCCCTTGGTAGTAGCAACGGTCTTTGGATTTGCCTTCTTGTGTAATAAAGACTACTTTGTTAAAATTGTTCGTTCTTATAACTTAGTTCGTTGTTGTATGTTGAATTTGTACATTTTTCCATCAGGCAGCACAAATGGGGACAGCCTAGGCCAAATTTGGAAAGATGTAATGTTTTTTCAAGAGCACGATGCCGTGTAGTGTATCACAGCAGGGGATAACTTTTCCAGCAACCTTTCGCTTTTCATCACGACTTTGCTATTCCACCGGTGAATATCCGTCGGGGTCATGTTGTGGAGTTTCCCTGCAATCTGGCCCATTGTACGTCACAATGTTTTATTGTCTTTGAACAATCAACAAACTAGTCGTTGTATATGCAGTTGAAATAAAATTACCAAGGGCCGATCAAAAATTCCAACATCGGGGCAACTGATGCACTCTAACCAGGGGTCACCAAACTTTTTTTCTCTGTGGGCCGGATTGCTGCGATATTAACAGCTGCGGGCCGGATGCAAATTGTGAAAAGATATACAACTATTTAGAATATCCATTGACTTGAATTGAGCGCAATGAAATAACCGTTGTTTGTTAATTTGATTCGTTTGCTGTTTAGTTAGACAGTGGTTCCCAACCTGGGGGTAAATGACCCCCGAGGGGCAATTTGCTTATTTTTGGGGGGTAACGAGACACGATTTGGAAACAGTGAAGGTTGTGAACTTTATAAAAGCGAAGGAATTGAACAGCCGTCTTTACAAGGAACTGTGCAAGAAGACGGGAGAAATATACGAAGCATTACTGTACCACACAGAAGTACAATGGCTGTCTCGTGGCAAAGTGATAACCTGCCTGGTCGAACTTCGTGAGGCTGTCCATGTTTTTCTAATAGAAAAGAAGTCCGACTTGGCTGAATACTTCTCTAACCAACAGTGGATTTTCCAGCTGTGCTACCCGGTTGATATCTTTGGTGAATTGAATAAAGGAAATCTTTTAATTCAAGCAAGAATAAATGTAACTGTGATCGACACCAAAGTAGCCGTAACAGCATTTATCGCAAAGGTTAACTTGTGGAACAAGCGAGTTGGAAGGGACACAGTGGCGCAGTTTCAGACGCTTGACATGTACCTCGAAGGCAATAGACTTGATTTGACAGCGGCGTTGAAGGAGGACATAGCTGACCACTTAGGCCAGCAAGCCAAGAAGATGGACATTGGACAACTACCGTACTTTCCGAATTTGGACACGGCTATAGTCTCCAATGTTGCACTGAGCCCTTCACATGTAATGACAGCCAGGTGGATGATGACGACTTTCCGGCCAAAGAAGAATTTATCACTCTCCGAATGAACGAAGCGTTGAAACTTGATTTCAAGGGCAATGGCTTGGAAGCCTTCTGGTTTGGCAGACTCCAGGACTCACCAACATTAGCGACACGGGATTTAAATATCCTGACATCTTTTTTCAACAACGTATCGCTGTGAACAAGGATTTTCAACTGTCTTGGGATAAAGACGAAGAAGCGCAATCACGTGGATGTCAAAAGCGACACAAGAATCGCCCTCAGTACCACAATGCCCAGGATCACAAAGCTGGCGGCTGAAGTCCAGGCCCAAACTTCGCATTGAATGTTTACCACGCATTGTTACCTTGTATTCAGTATTGTATTGCATTTTGATTGTCATAGTTAGCCCTTTGAAATACATAGCAATAAACACTTTTGTTTTTGAAAATTTATTGTGGGGGTAATTGGCTCACTTAAGGGTGGAGATTAGGGTAACAGCCAAAAAAAGGTTGGGAACCACTGAGTTAGAGTTATGCTTGCTTAATGGTTTCTCGAAGCTAGCTAGATAGAAGATAGATAGCAGCAACGTAAATTAACTTTTATAAGACAATCTTAACTTTTACATCGATTCAGTTGAGAGAAGTGACCATAGTTGCACAAATTCAACGTTCGACAATGTTGAATCGTTGTAAAAAGGATGAATTTGGTATAACTACGTTGGTGTGAACTTTTCAGTTTGCTTTAAAATATGTGCATGTCTGAGCTTAGTTAAAGACGTTACTAAAACTTAATTTGGTCTATGTAACGCGTTCACAGGCCGGAACACAGTCAGTAGTCAAGTGCTTCACTGACGTGCAATTCTCTAATTTTAATGACATCACTTCAACATTTCCACCTCTTATATTTTGTTTTATGTACACACTGATTTACGATTTAAACAGCTTGAGAAGCTGCTATGACACATAACCATGGAAGTTACAGTGTGACTGTGTATAAATTCCACTTTTCTTTCCTTACCTTGCTGTACATACTGTGATAACGGATGCGTTAATTTTCCAAAATTTCGAGTTCACTGTTGACCCCTTTAATGAAGTTCAAATTCAATAAAATTTTGGCTATGACGTTTTTTGGTGAATGGGAACAAAACTACTAAGGGCCGAGTTGAATTTCCAATTTTTCAAAAATAAAGGGGCAACCGATGCACTCTACCCCTGGTATAATACGAACAAACAAAGGAAAATGCAGCGCAAAGTTTACGCGATTAACGTTTCTTTTAACTAATCTGTGGAAGCAATATCAGAATCGCTTACTTTGTAAGTTTTTGTGTAGTTTTTGAGTTTTTATGTAGCTGAGTTTTTGGTGCTTTTTAATTTTTGCCGCAGTTTTTGCCCGTTCGTGTGTAAGAGCTACTTTTAATAAGTTAATAGGCCTAACTGTTTATCTGCTAATAAATTTCATACAAATATTACCCTAATAAGACACTGGGTGCCTACAATTGCCTACCTATCTTCAATTAATAGTATAAAATGTACTTACCATGATGAGGTAACAACATCTTATTCTTGACCTCTTTAAAAACATCTGCCAGTCGTTTCTCATTTTAAGGGAAGAATTATGCAGCATATAAAGTATCACCTATGAATGGCTTAAAACTGTAAACAAAATTACTGCAATGAAATTTATATGTAGGCTAATATCAAATTCGATTGATGCTTTCTTCAATTTTTTTGCAATTTCAAATTTATGTTGAATTCAACTTAATCCTGAAATGCCTGGATATTTCAGTAATCATTATTATCTTTTGAGGTCGCACGCGACCCTGTTTGTAAAATATTATCACTATATTTCTTACCGTTCATTAATTGGTTAAAGACAGAATAAGTACTTTTCAATTTTCCGAATAAGAATTTGTAACTTTGATTAATAATAAATATATTTAATATTACATTTAACTATTCTTTTAATTTATCTTTTCAATAACCAAAAGACAGCTTCAGATAGCCAAAACCCTACATTAGCATCTTAAACGTTTTTTTTCAAATACTCACTTGAGACAGAAATTTAAACTAACTTACTAGGCTAGCTTTCAGCTAGAGCAGGAGTCACCAAACTATGGCCCGCGGGCCAGAACCGGCCCGCGAACTGATTTCATCCGGCCTGCCACGTGCTGCGGAAATAACAGCTGTACTACAACTGTTAAGGAAAAAGGTTACCAAACTTTTTGTAAAGGACTGACGTTGCTGTTTATCATTAGGCCACCACAAATGGGGACAGCCTAGGCCAAATTTGGAAAGATGTAATGTTTTTTTCAAGAGCACGATGCCGTGTAGTGTATCACAGCAGGGGATAACTTTTCCAGCAACCTTTCGATTTTCATCACGACTTTGCTATTCCACCGCTGACTTTATTATTTATTGCGCTCAATTCAAGTCAATGGATATTCTAAATAGTTGTATATCTTTTCGCAATTTGCATCCGGCCCGCAGCTGTTAATATCGCAGCAATCCATCCCTCAGAGAAAAAATTTTGGTGACCCCTGAGCTAGAGTAACATTCGCGGCGATGCCAAAGACGGATAATTAATATCTCGTGATAGTTTATGTTCCATAAATATATTACTCTTTTATTTTTAAATGTATTTTTTTTCCATATATAGCCTAAGTGCTGTAGTTGCATTTGTTTTTCTATATACGTTTCTAAGTGACAGCAGTCAATTTTTTTTCTTGCATAAACTGTGAAAACCAATTCAGATTAACTATGGAGTGTTGAATTTGCATCTGAGCTTAGATTTCTTCTGTTACGTCAAAGTTTTGAGAAAAATAAAATTAATTACTTTTTTTTCAAACGTTAAGTTTGTCACACATACACGCTGTGGTGTATCAGATAATTTGTCTTTAGACTCAAATGTTAAACATAGAAAGGAGTGGCAACTTAACAAGAAAAGCACAAGTCCATAGCAATAGCTTACACCCTGAGTTTAGAAGTTTTTTTGTTAATCACAAATATTGAAGCAAAAGCTTTTCCCAGGCAGCAAATCAGTCGTTTCTTACATTGATTCAACTTCTGCAGACGCTGAATCAATGTATAATGCGGCCTGAAGATTTGAAGATTTATTTTTGCTATAAACTCATGCTTCTAGAAACCAAGATGTCATTCTCGGATCATTCCCACCATCGATGAGCTTGGAATGTTGCTACAATAATTATAAATAGGTATGAGCGGATGCTTTGGACTATTCGACGTCCGCTACAATATGGATCACGCGTGTTTTCATTAACGGATTAGCAAGGTAGAAATATTTTCATAGGCCTACACTCCTTAAAAACAGATTGGCTACAGTAAAACCACAGAAAACTTCAAAGTAAACACATTTCTCACCCAACTATAGTTCACAATTATTTGTTTCACAAATAAATGTGACAAAGATACCGTAGCATAAGAACAAACAATTAAGTTAACTAATTGACCCTTCTACACTTTATAGACTTCTGCTATGTTTGGCATGTTGCCTATTGTGTTTCGTTGTGATGGCCAGAAATAAAAACAAACTGAAACTGAACTTATTCCAGTGTTAACAGACAACACCTTATAGCAGGGCTTCCCAAACTTTTTTGCTCGCGACCCCTTTTAATCTCCTAAAATTTTTCGCGACCCTTTAGGGTTAAAAGGACAAACAATGCGAAATATACTTTTGTGATATTTATTGAAAGGCTTAATTTAAACGAAAACTAAAAACAAGCTATCCGTAATCGAAGCCTACTACTTTACTACTTGTAGCCTGTTGGAAACAAAACCAAAAAGTCAACACATTTATTCAGTGTGATGGGTGCGACTTCTCTCTGCTACAAAGCAAGTCTAACCGTCGCACGACTTCTCTCTGCTACAAAGCAAGTCTAACCGTCGCACGATGTTTGTCAATGCTAGTCTCAAGGCGGTTTAATGTTGTGCGCGAAACGGTCTACTTGTTCACTTTTCTTTCTTCGGTCTCAGTTTTCAACGACTTGCAAAATGAAGAGAAACAATATTTGTGCACTTTTGTTTTATTAATTCAGTTTCTTCTCTCTAGTGATAAGCAAAAAAATGAATAACCGTCCTGTAACTCAACCAACTCAAAACCAAGGATGCCAGCGACAAATTTCCAATAAACTTAGATTGTGCGCTAAAAAAAACCCAGATGAGGCAAAAAAAACCCAGGTCCAGAAAATATGTAGTAAAGCGGTTAAAAAAACCTGCGTGCGCTTTCAGCACCATTTTTAAATCATTACACAGAAGCCTCAGAAAGCTACAAATAGTAACACGTAGCCTACAGTATATATATATAATTATACAATATATATACATGCTTATGTTGGTATGGTAGTTAATATATATGTAATATAACTATATACAAAAACAAGAGCTTGGTAGGCCTATATGGGCTCACAGCAAAGATTTTGGTTCAAAATTACCTTTATGGTAAAGCGTCTAGCTAGCAAGGTTCAGTGCGTGTTTAACCAAAATTTCTAAAACTGACTAGACAAAACCAATAAGGTTAGTTTTGACTTTTGAACTAAACTTTTTGCTGTGTGAGTTGTAGACTGCGGCTGAGGAGAATCATCATGCCTGCTTACTGCTTGGTGTACAACTACGATAGTCAAGTCAAGTCAAGTCAAGTCAATTTATTTTGTTTTAACAGCGCCATATATTAACAAATAATCAGAGTAAAATGTAATTGTCAAAACAATGCATTGTACAACTGTTGGTTAGATTATGGCGCAATCAGGATGGTAGCGAAAGACCATAAGCAGTCATCTAGTCAGCCACCACCCCATCACAGTAAATCTAACTACACATTCATACACACTAGTGTGCAGAGGCAGGCACACTACTTCATTGAATAAAAAGAGTTCGCCACTGAGATTGAAAAACAACTACTGTTGGTTTGAATCTGCATTCTCAGACTGAGTAAGCCGAGGATGAAGATTCAAACCAACGAGCAACGACCAAGAATTGACCAACCACCAATAATTAGTGATTGTGTGCTATAATAGGCTACAGCACTTGCGAAAGTTTTCCTGAAATAACGAGGAAAAACGTGGATACCACCACCGAATTGCAACAATTTTTATGTGAAGCATACAAAAACAGGGCAATTTGATACTAATAACTGTAGAGAACAAATATTAATAAGTAACTTACGATATGATGATATAGGCCTACTGTAAAGGTAAGTTATCCTTTGTATTGAGCACTTAAGGTACGCATGTATATTCATGTAACAGTTGGTTTTTGAGATTTTTTTTAAAGCAATGGAACGGTAAATCTTTTACATCGTGTGAAATTTCACTCCACACTTGCACACACAAGAAATGGAGTGTTTTTTTGCCAAAGTTTGTTTCAAACCTGGGAAGAAAAAATCTGGTTTTAGCCTTATGTCTTGTATCATGTTGATGTATGTCGTCTAATTTAACAAAGTAGCCAGAGAAACATGCTGGCAAAAAATTATTTTCGTACTTGAACATGAACTGTGCATATGCCAGCTTTGCAAGGTCACTCAACTATAACTTGATAACTTGGTTCTTAGCAATAAACCCTGCTTAGCCTTTTTCATTTGAACATAATGTTGAAAAGAATAACTCAAATTCACAATAAGTAGATGTTCAGTCACACAAATAGTTGTACTAGTCCAATTTTTAGTCATCCACATTTTCATAAAGTTGGATCATTTCTTTAGCATCCTGTACCTCACTGACTGCAGTAGCTGATGCAAAAAAACATTACCAGTAGGCTACCTTATCATTTTTGTGTTGCAGTGGGGACCATTTATCGAAGATCCCAGTGCCTTAATACCGTGCAAGCTCTGTACAAAGTTAAAAACCAAAAAAACCTAGATTTACCTAAATTTGAAATAAAAAAACTTAAAACCCAGATTTGGTCAAAAAAACCCAGATCTAGGTGGAAAAACCAAGGTCTGGCATCCTTGCTCAAAACTGATGCATTTTTCTCAACCTAGTCAAAAAATGAAACGTGTAACTTACAAAAAATGTGAGATCATCTGAAGGCAAGCGCGAGACTAATTTAGTTTCTCGCGCGGGCTTGCGGTGATCGAAGCCAAACGTCACAATGTTACTTCCGCTGGAACGCTTTTTATCAACATTGAAAACACTGACACGCACTTATAGGCTACGTAGAGACAAACGGCAGGAGTGCGGTTATTGCTAAGTAATATAGCCGAGTGGTGAATATTCCCATCTAACGTTGGGCTAAGCCAAAAAGTTTGACTTTTTTCTAGAAAATTCAAGCCACTACTTAGAGTCAAAAGATAGATCTGCAAATTTTTTTTAGAGATTTGAAAGAGAGGTGCTCGGTACTTTGTTTTTGCATTAAATGGGTTTTAGATTAAATCTAAATTGGTAGGCTATTGTCCAATTCTAGATAAAAATACTTTTTAAACTCTTTCAACAGTCTTGACAAGTGTCGATGACCAGAGGCTTAATAACGTTTGATTCCACGCCATTGTTAGCCAAAAAGCTTTTCAGTAAATGAGAATATTTCAAATAAATCATTTTCAATCTTATGTTTCTAGATGTTTAATTTTTTGATGAACGCTCCACCTTTAGATTTCAATGTAAAAACATGGACGTTTTCTCCTTGAAAGGACAAATTAAATTCGATCCCCTTTTTCAAGCAAACCCGACAAATAGCATGCTTTGAAAAGCCTTTCCAAAAACGTCTTTACAAAAACGGCGGACAAAGTCTAAACTTTTTTCCGTTGGAAAAATCACGACTTAATTTTTTAACACTAATAACTTTTTAAACCATTGACTTTAATTTTGAAATCCACGTTTACAATGCAGCAAAGATGGTTTTAAGCTCCTATTCCATATTTCACTATATAAATTTACAAAATACGGGTAGCCTATTGAGTGCACGACTCTTAATAAAGTTAATAACTTTCACAGCATCTTGCACATAAGTGTTAATATGCAGTGTTTTGTGTAAAATTTGTATATTTTCTGCGACCCCCAAAGTTCGTTACGCGACCCCTCAAGGGGTCGCGACCCCCAGTTTGGGAAGCCTTGCCTTATAGTAAGCTATGCATAGTCGAGCTGTCGGCTGCGTAGTCGAGTGCATAGTCGAGTGGTGAGAGCCCTGGAACGGAAATCGAAAGGGCGCCGGTTCGATACCGCTCAAGAGCATGCGGCTGTGCCTTTGGCAGGACACTTTAAGGCATGCTTGAAGGTGGACACGAAGATTGGCTTCCTTGCCTTCCCGTACACTTAATCTAAATCTTCAACCACCAGGTGTAAGCCTGGATACGACAAACAAAAAGTAAGCTATAAGATAAATTATGCTACTGCATAAATTATGCTAAATTACGCTAAATTATGCAAAGTCTACAGGCTACTGGAAGAAGAATAGGCTATGAGACTTTTCACACAAATTTTCGAAATTTTCCTTAAAACGGCTATGCAACACCATAGGCATACACAGGGCCTTTGAGAGGACAAATTTGGGCCCTGTAGCCTACCTATTAAGCGAAAGAATATTGAACTGAATGCACACACCTACAGTACTGGACAATTTATTATGGATTTTTTTTGGACAATTTTACAGCAAATCTCAATTTTTTTGTTTTTCCGATAACTGAGAGCTCGGAAATAATTGTAATGGTGGCCCAAAGCAAAGAAGTTGCCATTCTACACAATCGGTATTCAACAGAGCCAAATTGTGACGTCATAATGGACGTCATAAAGGCTCAACTGAACTGCTGGCATTGTAGTAAAGACTTGCGCTATTATGACGTCACAATTTGGCATAGTTACGTGTTATTGAATACCGATGTTGGAGAATTGCAGCTTCTTTGCTTTGAATCACCGTTACATTTATTGTAGTGCTCTCAGTTATCAAAAAGAAATCTGAAATTTGCTGTAAAATTGTCCAAAAAAAAATTAATCCATAATAAATTGTCCAGTACTGTATCACTTGGTGGTACTGCAAGTCGTCACTGTCGCCATCTGACATTGCGTCACTTAAACGTTCCACAAATTCCAAGGCTCTACATTCTACAACTGCTATAGCTGCTACTACAACTGCTATAGTCTTCTAGCAATAAGGCTCATTTTTAATTTTGTATCAGGTTTGCGATGTATGTATGAAATGCTTTAAAAAAAACGCTTTCAAGAAGGAAATAGTTTTAATTATTAATACAGTAGGCTTTGCAAGAATGCATAAATATAGGGTGAAATCAATTACGAAATTTAACCTTTAGGTTGGGATGTCTGAGTACAAGCCTACGGAAAAGTTTGGCATTTTTTTCTTTCCTTTTTTTCATAATTTAGCGGGAATTTGACTTGGGTTGTTCTAAACAAATTCTTATTTTATTTTTATTTTAACAGTGTAACGCCTACTTAAATGTTACCTCAGTAAAGCCAATACTTAGCAACTTAGCATACTTATATTCAATCTATAAAAAGGAACAAAAAGCTAAGTTTTTCAATAAAAAATTCTGCAAAAGCAAAAGTATTTTGTAGCCTGCTAATTTTAATTTTTTTCAAGCTATATATCAGTCCTGCTTTTCTCACAGACTCCGGACACTATAAAACCTTTTGACTTCGACTTTATAACACTGCTCTAAAACGTGCATGAGCAGTTTTAATGGTAGTACATCATGCTTTGTGTTAATATAGTAATCACAGTGCAAGGATTAGAATAGTCGAAGCTTGGTAAAGGTGGTAAAAAAAACCGTTAATTAAGAAAGTAACAGTTTCTTTTTTCTTTTTGAAACTTAAATCAACAAATATCTTTTGTGCGTTCTTTTGTAATTTCAAAGGCCGTTTCTTTTGTAATTTCATTGTGAGATACGTAGCCTAACTAATACAACCAAATACTTCAACAACACAAAGACACCACAACAAATGAAAGAAACTTAATAGTCACGGGAGTTCAAACTTCGTTTTGGTTGAAATAGGCTTAGACCAGGGGTCACCAACCTTTTTTGCATGCGGGCCACTTTGGCACTAAGGAGAGCTGTGGCGGGCCGCACTAATAAAATGTTAGGTAGGTTGACTCTTATGCTAGAAAAGAACGCATTTCGTACCCAGTATCCAGCGTTACATGTTGTTCATATTTATGTTAGAATACCGTAGCAACAAAATTAATCGAACAACGCTACTGCCAGGCCAAGCTCCTTTTACAACACTTTTGACTTTTTTAACAATGCCTAATAAATAGAGGCCACTTGTTTTGTGCACTTATAGCGAGGCGAGCGGTTTCATCAGAATATTCATCGCCAAGCAAGAGTGGTGTTGTTACTTCGCTTCGCAAAAAATATCTTGCAATTTACAGTTTCAGTAAACAAGGAAATGTTTGACACATCGCAATACAGGCAACAATAGTGACCTGCAAACATATCAGCGAAAAATAGGCTCCAATAACAGGGAAAAAGAAACCAGGTACCATCTTCTCTTCTCTCGTGTTGTCGCTATATGTCAGGGCATCCGTTGGTTAACCACTGCCTGGTGTCGTCATCGATGAAAACTAGACCTTCCATACCATGAGGAGGTCTGTATAGCCGGCAATCCATGATAATGTGTGCTGCCGTCTGCATTTCACCACACTCACAAGCAGCACTCTCTGCCGACGAAAGCAAGTACGTTCACGTGGCCACCCCGCAAGTACCGACTTTGGGAAACTAAACTTGCTACAACTGTCGTCAGTGGCGTACGCAGGGGGGGGGCCATTGGGCCATGCCCCCCCCCCCCCCCCCCCCTTAAAATGTTTTAGTAGTTAACGACGTAGATTAAGGCATTTAATATGTTTTGCATTGCTCTGTCAAAGCAATTACTGTAACAATGTTGTTTTATAGACTAAGCCAATACGAAATACATGGCCCAATCCACCTACACCACCCCAGGTATGCCAATGTGGCATAGTGTTCTGTAAGCCTATTATAGTGATTAGTGAGAGAGGATTGGATAAAGTCTAAACTAAAACTATACTGGGATATCATGAAGTAGTCTGAGATATCAATGACGAGTGGCGTAGCCAAGGGGAGGGGGGTTGGGGGTTACAACCCCACTTTGGCACGCGTGTGACGTCACGATATTGAGAGTGATGCTTCCAGTCTCTTTATGCTTGGGAATGATGCTTTCAGTCTAAAAAAAACTTGCCTAATTTTAAACGAAACTGCATTACAAGAGCGAGTTTTGCCAATACCAAACATTTAAACATCTCCGCAGTCAGGAATTAACAAGAAAACATAGAGACTTGACTTTATTTCCGAAATATGCCCAAGAAAACATGATCTTATCCTTTTGCTATGCCACCTGACAGCACCATTTTACAGGAATATTCATACCCACATTTTTGTTTAAAATGCTCTCAGAATGCACCAAATTCAAAGTAATTTTTCCAAATTTTCTGGGGGAGGCCCCCCAGACCCCCCGCCGCTGGGTGTCGTCTTAAGCAAAAACGCCGTCGGGCTTCGCCCGCCGGTCGTCAAAACCCCCCCTTTCAAAATTTCTGGCTACGCTACTCTCAATGGCCCCCCCCCTGACAAAATCCTGCGTACGCCACTGACTGTCGCTATAAAGTTATGCGGAAGAACAATCATCAGAATGGCACCCCCAGACCAAGCACAGCGCCCTTGTCAGGGAAAAGAGCACCAGCTATTGTAGGTCAAGGAGTGACCATTCTGCAACTAAATGTTGAAGGCACCACCACCGCTAAACTAGACATCATCACACCAGGTACCATGAAACAAACGCTTGTGGAACTCACCGAAAAATTGTAATTTATGAACAGTCTTCCCTCTAAAAAAGCAATGAGTTGGTTTTTCATCCTTTTTGTGAGAATCTATAAAACCGTTTTTCTTTTATTATAGACAACTGTCACTTGCGGTGCTCATCAGCGTGGCAAGAATTTGTTGATTAACAACATTTTGCAGTACTTGCTTCGGCAGTACATATACTATAATTGGAACGATACAGATTAGCATGGCTCCTGCGCAAGGATGACACGCAAAATCGTGAAGCGTTCCATATTTCTTAAAAAAAAAACGTTTTGCAGTAGTCTAGACCTACTAAGCTAAATATTTTCATAATACAATCAGAAAAAGTCTCTAAATTTATATGTAATATATTGCCAATTTTTATAAATTGAGTTGGCACACCGACCCATTTTGCCAACAAAAACTTGCATAAAGAGAACACTGCTCGTGAAACACAATAACGGTGAAACTCGCACTAGTGTTTACATGACATTTGCAAACTTAAAATAAGCAACCCTATGCTCACAGACAATTTCAAAATTCGAAAACAGACGTTTTAATCAACCACTGGGACAGTGTGGCATTGGAATAACTTTAAGCAACCCCCACCTAGAACTATAATCTGATTGGTCGGTTGGTGGAATCGTATGCAAAGCGAAGATATGCTTCCAGGAAAGAATTTTTTGCCTTCGTGCTCTTTAACTCCCTCAAGAAAAGTATTTTTGGTTATACTTGTACGCTGATACCTTCCGCGGGCCACAGCGATACAGCGTGGCGGGCCGCATGCGGCCCGCGGGCCGCCATTTGGTGACCCCTGGCTTAGACAATACAAACTCGAGAATCAAAAGTTTGAATAAAATTTGACCAGTCAGGAAAGCTAACAGAGGTGGCTATAAACCTTTCAGAAGTTTACTAAACTTTACAAATTTTATGCAAAATTTGAAGCCATTTTGCAATTGCCTCTTTAGCATTTATAGAGATATTGGTTATCTCACATTTATGAAGTAAACTTTTGAAAATGTATCAAAAAAATTGTTAGCAAGGCCAAATTTTGCAAGCATCTCCATAAATGTTACAGAGTCTTGTAATTAGTTTTATCGTATCTAGGTTTATGTCTGTACCTGAAAGTAGAAGAGAAAATTTAAGCTATATGGACGAGAAGCCAAGGAGTCTAACTTTCGTGTCTTTCTTCAAGCATGTGATTAAGTGTCTTGTCTAGGCACAGTCGCGTGCTTTTGAGAGGATTCGAACCAATGTCCTGATTAGAGTCATGTACGCGCTTTGACATCTCGACCACGGAGCAGCGTAAGCTGCAGCAGTGTTTTGTGCACAAAAAAAAATTCGTTTAAGAATGTTACGAAATTTATTAACCATAACTTGTATGTCTAACTTAGAAGTGCATAATCTAACCGAAAATGCTGATTTCGCAACTACTGCAGATAATTGGAAGAATTGCAATCACCTATCTTAATGTCCTTATCGTGTTTACTTTACTTTTATAAGAATATTAACACAGTGGGCTTATATGCTTTTGGCTTGTATGTTTTTGTATACAGGCTATAGCCTGCAGCAGGTACTTTTTGAAGTACGGGATGCGAAATTACCTTCTCAGAGTAAGGTGGGTTAACCGAAAGGGATGACAGATACTTTTTTACCAAAAATATGACTATGCAATATCTGTGAAGTTTGCAGTTTCTTTTCAGATTTTGTAAAAGACCAAGCAGCTTGAATTTATAACACAGTTACATTGATAAAACATGTTTGTCGTATCCGGGCTTATATCTAGCCCATATTTTTTTAGAAGTCACTTTTTAGATTAATAAACACTTTTTGAAAATGTTGGGCTAGGTTTGATTGGAAAGAGTTGGTTTATTTTCGAGCAATCCGATTACAAATTCATTTTATCTAGAATTTACAGTAGAACTGGCAACGCTTTTCAATAACGCCACCCTACTCACAGAAGCAAGATAGCGTCAGTTGCGTTTGTAGGCCTACCAACTTTATGGTTGGAATGTCACTAATCAAATATTGCTAGTCTCTCTCAGACTATTAAACTTGCATGTATTTCTTACTTTTAAACAATGTTTAAACTGTAGGCTTAAAATAGTACGAGCACTTTAATTTTGTGCCATGTAGCCTACATCATCATCATTAGCACGCAATAATGTGCCTTGGCAAGACAATTTTTACACTTAGGTTACACATGCAATGTGTCTTGTTTGCTTTTCTGTTTCCTACATTTAATTTTCCACCTCAAAACATATTATGCTTGATTTCGAAAAAAAAACAGCGGTTAGTTCAGTTTGATTGTATTTCTGACCATCACAACAAAAACGAATATATGCCAAACACAGCAAAGGTCTAGAAAAAAGTGGAAGCGACAAAACGGAAACGTTATAACGTGCCTTATACTCAGGCCCGGACTTAGGGAGAGCAGAGGGTGCAGGTGCCCCGGGCCCCCAACTTTTAAAGAGCCCCCTACGTGAAAAAAATGTGTTTTTTGTGTTATTTTGTTTTTCTTTCAGCTTTCAAGTTTTGTGCAAAATGCTGTGCAATGCTGGATTAATGCCCCGTAGACGTAGAGGTGGATGTTCGCGCGTAGTCGCGAAAATTTTTTTGTTTGCACGGGGGCCCCCCGATCTAAAAGTGCCCCGGGCCCCCATCAGCTAAATCCGGCCCTGCTTATACCGAAATAAGACAGTTAGTTTAAAATATGGCACAGTCGCAACATATTAAACGTGCACATGTATAAAGCATTTTTGGTTTAATTTTTCATTTATAAAGTATTCACTGGCCGCACTGGCGTGTACATGGGGTCTGTGGGTTAACTTCCACACTAAAACTGATGACTGTAAAAATTAACAGAACTTATTGCATTCATTTTATCATTTCATTATTATACATTTTCGCAATCAAAACCTGTTTACGTTCTTTTTTGTGTCAAGACTTATTTTCTTGTCACACATGCCCATTCCAGAATTGCCTGTCACACAACAAAAGTCAAAGTGTAACAAAGTTTAGTATGAACAGTTGATTGGTCATACAAAATGTGAAAACTGCGAGGAGAATGTTGCTCATGCTAGCTCGAAGCTGCAGGTTTCACAAACTATGAATTGATTAGTTATCCCATTAAAATAAATAGGCTATGAATAATAATGGACAAAGGCTCTTAGAAAAAAAAGAAAAACAACAACAAATTCTTGTAACAGAATTAAGCATTTGATATTTTGTTCTTTGTCCTAAGTTAGTCATGAATAGCAGTACTATTTTTTAATTACGATTAATTTCTACATTTAAAAATGCATAGCAAGACGTCTCGTCGTTGGATTATTCTTGTAAGTATAATTGTTTTAACTCAGTGTTGTTCCCAGCGTTTAGTTTTTGAGTTTTTTTTCGAACATTTAAATTGTAGAATAACTTGGTTCATCATACACATACTACAGAATTTTAAGAATATTTCTCATCAATTTTTAGCCGTTATTTTTACACATTAGGAACCAAAAGTACATTTGAGTTTTGTAATATTTCTATTTCGCTTTTAAATGCATTCACCAGCATTTTAACTCAACAATATGTTTGACTAGTTTAGTGTAAAATAACCTAAACTAGGCTATATCCCTAGTGTTTCAGGTAATATCATCCACTTAGTGGTTAGTGCGTCCGTCTCCAAATCGGCAGACATGGGTTCGATACCCGATCGATTCGTAGGACCAAAGACTTTTTAGAAATAGTACTGAATCTTATTCTTGCTTGGCACTGAGCAATGTTATGGATGAAGATAATAATGTACTCAATTGCGCCTCTATACGGCTGCATTGACACTCTTTGCTTTGCAACGCGCTGAGGAGCAACGCATTCTGCTATGGATACAGCGCTATATAAAAACACGCTAAAAGACTTCAACACCATTCGTCATAGCACATGACTCAGGAACTGTTTTCCGAAAGCTAGTGCAATTCGCTATTACCTCAGCGAACTCGCAGCATCAGGCTAAAACAGGTCGTTATCTACATTGTGCAGTAAACAACGATCATGCTGCTTAAAGCGAAACTCAATCAATTGCATTTTGCTGTTGGCTGCATAATGCGAAATTGAAGATGGATTAATCTGGAAGAGACAAGACCGGCTATTATTATTAGATGGCAACCTCATTACACACCACAAACGCTTAGTCACTAAATTGTTTGAAGTTTTACATATAAATAATAATCTAATGAAGGTATATTTCAAACACGCCAACGAACATTTCACAACAAAAATATACACGTTTTGTTTGTCGTATCCAGACTAACACCCGGTTGTTGAAGATTTTGATTAAGTGGACGGAAAGGCAAGGAAGCCAATCTTCGTGTCCACCTTCAGGCATACCTTTAAGTGTCTTGCCAAAGACACAGCCACATGCTCTTGAGCGGTGTCGAACCGGGGCCCTTTCGATTGCCGTTCCAGGGCTCTCACCACTCGGCTATGGAGCCAAAAAAAATTTGTTTTGAATAACATTAATACTCCCATCTCATGTCTGACAAATTAGCAATATTTCTATGTTTAGGTTATATAAGTTACTTGGTCAAACTGTTCATAAAGTGAGTTAAATGTTACTTCACGTAACCCCAACTATATTTTAGTTAGGCTGAACATATGTAAGTTGATCCTAATGGTTAAGAATTTGCCGTGACTAAACCGTTGGTGTATTCATTAATCTGCAGGTCGCTGCAGCACATGAGGTTTATTAACCAATCAAAAGGCAAGATTTAAATATGTGACTATGCGAATGCTCCAATAGAAGTGAAGTATTACCCAGACCGCCACTTTGTCTGGACCAGATCTGTTAAAGATCTGGTCAGATCCGTACCCGATCTGGTAAAGATATGAACCAGATAAAGTCGCTGACAAACACTCGCATAACTTTGTTTACACAAAAATAACTAGAAAAAGAGGAAAATTTCAAGCACTAGTTGCAACGTCCATCTGAAGAAAGTGAAAATAAAAGCAACAATAAACAGGATGATTTATTGCTGCTTTTACTTTGATGCTTTTACTTTACTTTACGTTCATCTGATGAAAGTGAAAGTAAAAGCAATAATTGTCCTGATGAACACCCAAGCTTTTCAGTATTCAAAAAAGGAAAGGTCAAATAAAATATAAAAAAAGGGTCACATGTTGCCCATCCCTGTTGAATTTTATGTATTTGCTAGAAGATAAGTAAAAGATTTTACTAAAAATAACAGTTCAACTTTGCTTTATAGATAATCGGAATTCTGTGTGGAGCAGTGGTGTTTGTCACGTGGAATTCTTTGAAATATTCTGGTTCTCTTCATAATGCTGGGAAGATAGTAGAACGTTTCTCAAATAAAACAATTCTCATGGATATGCAAAATCAAATCACTACAACAACTGCTGGGACCAAAAACGAACCAAATATTGTGAAAAAAAATGAAAGCATCATTTCTTACTCCCTGTACGGTTCGGATCCGCGATATACAGATGGAGCACTTTGGAATGCTGTTCTGTGTAGGGAAATATATCCTGAATGGACAATGCGTGTATATCATGATGACAGTGTTCCGGAAAAAATCCTGGATAAATTGAAAACTGAAAACGTAGAGCTCGTTGATATGACAGGTTCCAAGATGAACAAAATGTCGTGGCGCTTTCAAGGAGTTGTGGACGCAAAGCGTTCCTGTTCCAGAGACATTGATTCACGCTTAACCCTGCGTGAAAAAGCTGCTGTCGATCAATGGATACAATCCGGGAAACAGTTTCATGTGATGAGGGACCATCCCAACCATTCACTCTTTGCAATGTCTGGTGGCATGTGGTGCTCAACAACTATTCCGAAAATGCTTGAATTGCTGAAAAATGTCACTAGTCAAGCTTACATTCAAGATATGAATTTTTTGAATAATGTGCTTTGGAAAACAGTGCGTAATAATGTATTGCAGCACGATTCATTTTCATGTGAAAAGTGGAAGGGGTCGCTTCCATTCCCGACTCCAAGGGTAGGGAAGACGTTTGTTGGTTGTGTTTATAAGAATGGAAAAACAGGTGGTGCTGCGGAAAGCAAAGAACGAAAAGAAATCAACAAGAAATGCTTGAAAGATAATTGGAAGGAAGCCAATATTAGTGGACCGCCTCCAAAACTGTAAGAGCGCATGTTTTATAACAGGTACTTTTTTAAATTCTTCCTTATGGCTCGACCTGGAATCAATTTAGGACCTACCAGCACTATAGGCGAAGACGAAACTCCTCGGCCACTGAGCTGATAGTTGGCTGCTTGCCTGAGTGGTGAAAACGGGTGTACGTTGGTTTGTCACCGTTTATGTTTAAGGCACGTATAGCTGTGTTTAGAAAAGACATTTATTTTTTATTGTATTCTTTTACTGTATTTTCATAACATGAAAGTGGCAGCAGGCATTGCTTAGTGTCTACAGTGTATAGTTTTTTGGTGTTTTTGTGCTATTTACAGATTTCCTGTTGTTTTTATTTATTTATTTGTTTCAGATATGCACACATGTTAAACATCTATATGTTGCACTTCCTTGCAACATCTGTAATTTTATTTTACTGTGTATTGTCACGACAGACCAAAAATAAAATAACTACTTTTATGTACTGATGTATCCCAGTTTTTCAAAGCAGTTTTCTTCAATTGTTTAAAATTTGAAGCATAAACACGAAAAAACCTTTCTTTTTTTAACCAATTTCAGCGACGTAGACTACTCGAGCAGGTGATTGGAGGTCAACCTTTATTGCGCTTGATATCTGAACTTAATGCTTCCATGCATGTTATGCATTTTGACATACTGTAGGGCAGGCCTACTCAAGAATGGGAACGCGGCCCGAACGTGGACCTTCTGGGTGTTAATGGTGGACCTCGGGCTTCTGAATGAATAACCTCATTGCCACATTTCAGGGCCTTTTTAACCCTTTGAGGACCATTAATTTCCCCCCAAAAAAATATTTATGTAGAATTTGTTTGTCTACGCATCATATGTCATATGAACAACACTTACGCAAAAAAAATTAAAAAAGGATGTCTATCCTAAATTTAAGCATAGATATCCAATACTACGTTAGGGTATCAGCAGTGGCATTTTTTTTAAAATCAACTGGGAGGTAATCGGCCTAATTTCATGGGACACTTATGTCCCAGCGGTCCTCAAAGGGTACAAATTTTTACAGAGAGGAAGCAATTTTCTGTGATTATCCAAGTAGCTGGGGAAGCTTCGCCCCTCAGACCCCCCAACACTTTGTCAAAAATCCAAGTCGAGTTACATTTTACCTAAAACAACATGGTTCGGTGCTGGTACTGATAATTTCAACTCTCGAGGTTGCGCATGAAATAACTTGTTCATCGGACCGCTAAAAATATTCAACTTGCCAAACTAGACCTTTGTTAACATAATTTAAGTAATCCTGCTGTAGGGTGTTGTCAACTGTACTTTTGTAAGCCCCGATAGCTCAGTTGGTTAGCGTATGACTTCGTCGACGAAGAAGCTTCAAGATCAAGCGACGCTGGTTCGACAGTCGGGGTATACGCTTGAGCAACGCACGTTAAAAACTGCTCTCCATTCAGCGGCACCTAATGGATGGAATAATTTCACTGGCAACAACACTTCAACAATCAAAAACTTCACTCTGTCAATCTCGGTAACTGGCCCTGGGTTAAAAGCCTCTACAAGTATGCGAAACTACCACGAATAACCTATCAAGGCTTTGATTTAATTGATCCAACTCTGCCTGAGAGCAGTGCAGTTACTGCACATCTGCAATTGATACAGCGATGAAACACACTGCATATAATCTGGACTTAAAAAATCATTGTTAGGCTACTATTGCAAAATGCTGTATTTATTAACAAATATTTACAAATAATGTTTCAAAATGTGTTAATATTCAAAGAAAGTTTGAAAAAAATCTGTGATGAAATTTCAAATTTATTGTATCCTTTTATTGTTTATAACTTATCCTATGTTTTTTAAGTCTATATAGGCTACATTGTTTTGTAGAAGGCGATGCTCATGTCGGCAGCAGTGGCCGAGTGGTTAGCGCGTTGGGCTCGCAGTCGAGAGCCTGCATGTTCGACTCCAGCCACCCGCACTTGCTGTTGTTTCTCTGGGCAAGAAACTTTACGATAATTGCCTCTACCCAGTGATCGATTTCGAGTAATGGGTAGTACCAAATTTCAGTCATAAGTAGAGTAGACAACCGGAAACAGACATTGCCGTCGGCTGCAGCGTGGGTCAGGTGTACGTCGGAAGGCGTACACCGATGCATAGCGCTCAAGTCCGCTTTCCCGCAATGCAGGATAAAGATAATAAAAACAAACAAACAAACAAACAAAATGCCTGCAGAAAATTGTGCCTTTATTGCGACTTTACGATTACCTCTACGTTGAGCGATGATAGTCGGAACCTTCCCGCCAGTTGGCAGTGCAGAGCTATACAAGTCTTTTTTTAATAAAAGTGTAACAAAACTGTGTCCAGTTTGGATGAATCAGGCACTGAAGTAGTGATAACAAAAGCTTGATGTAAGGCGGTATCTGCCCATTGATAGAAAGAGTAAAAGAAACAATAGTCCCTCTCCCATCCTCCAACCAAGGAAGCAAGAAACGCAGAGGCAAAAACCGCAGAGGCAATAATTGGGCATTCCGAAAGAGGCAACAACCAGCGTGCTCGTAAACAATGACATCAGAGTCAATGCATGAAGACAACGAAGGGGGTTTCCCCTTTGCAACAGTGTAGCTTTCAAGGAAGTAGGCTAATTCATTTCTGCAATCAGCTTTACCAATTTAATTCTGTGTCGGCTATGCTATGTAAGTGGACTGAAATGGGTGGCAAAATTTGATCCTCTGTGGCAGAACCCTCTGTGGCAGACCCTCTGTGGCAGAACAACGTTTGCTAGACTCCTTTTATTGTTTATAACTTATCCTATGTTTTTTAAGTCTATATAGTCTACATTGTTTTGTAGAAGGCGATGCTCATGCAATACGTTATAATTAATAAAGTAGCCTGTTTGTTTGTTGTTGAGATCTGTTTTTGCAGGCGGTCTTAACTTGCTTCCTAATGAAGGCTATAGGCCTATCAGCTCAAATCTATTCATTTTTCTACAAGAAATGCGCAAGTAATGTTTAAAACGTGTTTTTATGTTGTGGTTTATGTTCCTTTGTTTAAAAAAACCTATTTATGTTGATTGATTGAATGATGAATCTTTATCCTCGGACTGGGAAAGCTTCTTGCAGAGCTTAATCCTGGCAGTTTTGTATACTTGTAAAGGCTTTGGATCACTGACGCAAGCCCGGTCGCAATTTTCAAAACGAGTTTACGCTAGTGTATGCGCTGACGCTGACGCCGCCAATTTTTTTTACAAGTTAGGTTGACGCATACGGCGTATGGTTTTTCGAACGTTTGCGTTTACGCTGACGGCTTCAATATTTTTTGTATGCGCGTACATCACTGATTATTTAAAAAAAAGGATAATACACATTTCTAAGATTAGAATTTAGGTGTGAGGGTTTTAATTGGAAAATATAAGAGACCCTGTTTCAAAGATTATAAATTAGCAGCATACTCAAGTAACCCGTGTAATCATTCGTAGACCGCCTGTGGCCCTTTGGCCAAAAAGATTGGACACCCCTGCTTAAACATATTCATCTTTAAACGATCACAGAAGACAAGTCATTGTTCTTCCCTTGTGGTTCGGTACAATGTTAGTAGTTAGTTTGAGCAGGCATGTTCCATGCTCTCAGTTTTCTTTAGTAAGCTCATTCTCTAGTATTCATTTTGATCGGTGGTGTTAGGGGTGTGGTTGCTACTCATTCGTCTCTTCAGTCAATGTTCGTGGTTCTGCACAATGTTAGTAGTTAGTTTTAGCATGCATGTTCTTTGCTCTTAGTTTTCTCAAGTAGGCTTATTCGCTAGTATTCATTGTATCGGTGGTGTTGGTGGTGAGGTTGCTAGTCAATATTTTTTCAGTCATTGTTCTTTCAATTCTTTGGTCAATCGTGTTTTGGCTTTTCAGTCAATGTTTATGGTTAGGTAAACATTTTATAGTTAGTTTTAACATGCGTGTTCTTTGCTCTCAGTACTCTTTAGTATTGTTTTCGATCGACGGTGTTAGAAACGTGGTTCGGTCAATGTTTTTTTCATAAATCGTTTGGTGCAGCATCACTTGTAGTAAAGTACTTATTTGAATAGAACTGATGTATGTGTTAGTAAATGTTAGCAAGCAAAGGGTACAATGTTGGTAAGTGGAATCAGTAGAGCTAATCGCTAAGCCCCTGTAGCATATGCCGATCAGGTAGATTTATTTTTGCATGAGCTTATAATAACGTGGTTTAAACCTATCAGGCAAAACATTAACCACTTGGTGAAAGTGTTGAAATGTTCTTTTTGCTATAGCCAATTTTTGTTGCACCCAAAAATGTTTTGCTCTTTTATTTTTATTAACATACGCCTACGTTTTTAATAAGATAATACGTTAGTAAAATTTCGAATATCTGTAATTTTAGGGAAAATTGCTTTCAAGTGCAGTTACTGTAACTAAATTAAAATTCTACCAATTTGTCAAATCTTGTCCGACTTAAAAAAACAAACTTTTGAAGTCAATTTCATAAGCATGCCAAATTTTCATGCTAGCTTTTATTGTGCGACACAAGTTCTGGATTGAATCATTCCAATACTTCATGACCATTGCCAGTAACATTGTTAATGCTTTTGGGTTTCATTCTGAGCAAAGGTGTAGCTATGACATGTTAAACCTGTGGTTGCTATCACTTAGCCTAGCCTACATTTGTGTTGTTTTCAAAACACGTCAGGACATTTATAGAAGTGAACCACCTTTCCATATAGATGTAGTGAAAATACAAACTATATTATGACAACTTTTTTTGCCTGAAGGGGGCCTAAAATTATTTTGGCCCGGGGCCCATAAAGAGCTTAACACAGCACTGACTGTATCTGTTTAGCATAAAATGAAACGACGTGTAGAAATAGACTGATCGAGAGAAAAATCCAGCTAGCCACAAAACTTAAAACAAAGATATCATTAAATTGACGATTTATAAATGAAACGTTATACATACAAACATGCATTTCAACGACAAACATGTGCATTGGAGCGAAAGTAATTCAAGAATATGAAATAGAGGAATTCCAGCGATATTGAAACAATTTGATAAAAATAGTTTTGGCTATTGTTCAAGCATGTTAGCCATAGCGCAGAAGTACCAAATTCAAATGAAATTGGAATGGAGGTCGCCGTAAGATAAATATTGACTGCATACATACAAGTAACTACCTTCAATCAATTTTTTTTAAATTAGATAACTTATACTGTTCCCTGTTTGATTTAATCAAATCAATGTCATGTCTGTAAGCTTGTGAATTTATTTACTTGCAGCAGACAAAAAAAGGCTGTTAATAACCATGTATAACAATTGTTATGGGAAATAAAGTAGCCTATAGTGCCGAAATGCTTGAAAATCGGATAGCCCACCGTGTAGCAGCAATTTCTAATGTTAGATATCTTTTTGAAGAAGCTAAAACAGTTTTGAGGGTGATACAGCCAACTTTTTAAAAGCAACGTACGGAAAAACTAATCTTTGATATAAACGTTCTTTTCAACGAAAGTGTTTATACAAAACCAACCAGAACAGGTTAAAAGAATTGATGAAGTTAGCTATACCAACTACACGTTGAATAGTCGACTTTTTGCTGAAATAAAAACAATTCAACCAAACAAAATATGCACATTGATAAAAGAAATCATGTTTGGCCTGTGCAAACGCATTTGAGAGATATTTAAAATAATATTCTACTACTTATACTTACAATACTTTTACTAAGAGTTAATCTTCAGACAAAACTGTGTCAGGCAAATACAACACATCGTTACATCCAATATTGCGACTTGTTTTCGAGTGATTGTTTCGAAATAAACTTAGCATAAAATAGTCATCGATAAAACCTTTCAAATTTTACAAATACTGTAAAATAATGTTTTAAATGTGAGTGCAACAAAATATTGTGAAAATTCATGTAGCTGTGCTACAATGCAATATAACAATAAAACAATATCAATCAATAAAAAGAAAACATAATTTATAAAATTCAAAGATCATTATTCTGAATATATTTAGTAACCCAACACCAATTTTGTAGTTCTTCAAAATTACGCCATTTATTTGCCTGCTTCATGCATGCACTCATCTTTTGTCTGTCCGCAGTTTCAAGTAACTCAAAAAGATGTGTCCATGATTCATAGTATTTAATGCAAGGCCATCGATAAATCTCTCCAAATGAAATCCAAAACTTTACATCATCTTCAACGCCCTGTCCGTTGAAGTCGATTCGGACATTTGGATCAAATTCGTAAGGTGAGTTTGCATGTTTAGGTGGATGCATTGAACTAGTCATACCAGCACAGTATGGTTTATAAGTTGCCGTTCGATCAGTTATCATAGTTTTGGCAAACTCATCGGATGGGGCAAACATTGGAATATTCATCGCATATTGTTCAACAGATTTTCCATTTGTAATTGAATAAGGGACGATAACAACACCAGCATATTCTGTCAAATCAGAAAGTTCGTATCTTCCTTTGTGGTTGGGTTTAACTAATTTGAACTTATCGTGTTTTGGTGGCACTTCATAGCCATTTATTAAAAACTCATTTCGTTTTTGGGACCACGTCAGGCCATTAATTGCTGATATTAAAGTCGCCGGAAGATAAATTGGATTGAGGCCTGTGTAGTGTCGCATGTACTCGAGATGATACAGAGTATTGGCTCCTATGACATGATGTAAGGTAGAATTTAGAGCCAACTCACGAAGATGATCAAACAATTGTTGAGACGTTTCCTTTGTGCATCTGCATTGATCTGCAACATGCCACAATGCAAGTATAAGTGGCTTATGAAAGTGCATCCATTCTTCCCATATTGATGCTTCAAATCCAAAAATCAAAGCATCTACACCACGAAAATCAGCATCTTTGACCATGACCCCACTCCCCCATTTGCAATCACGTATTTGTTTGGTAACTACTTTGCCTGGACACTCTTTGAAGGTATAATGATAGTTCATTGTTGCTCCAGCATTGATGTTTTTGTAATTACACAAAAATACTTCATGATTTGTTGATGAAATTTTATTTAATTGTTTTTCGAGCAATGTTGCTGCACTGGCCATCACAGTATCGTGAAAGGACATATCGTACAACCGAAGACTCTTTTCCACAGGGCACGACCATTTTGGTGGATTTGTATTTTGCCAATCGAGTTGCATCCAACAAAACGGTTCTTTCAAGCACATGAATGGTCGAGATAACAATTGTTCATGTGATGATGGCCGATATAACAAATGGTCACCAGCGCATAAAGACCAATCATTGTTTTCTTTATAACAATGCTTTTCAACACTTAACCATGAATTCAGTTGGAATTTATTAATTTTAATTGTATCTGCACTTGATTTTGTAGTTTCATCTTCTTGTGCAGTGGCTTGGTTTTGCAGAATTTTAGGGAATTCATACTTGATCTGTTTCAATGACCGTATCCACTTACGCGCCAGATGCACATCTTTTACACCAATAAAATCACGTTCATATAACTCAATAAATAACTCAACAAACCGCCTTTCGAAAGATATTGACTGACTTTTCCACTTTGACAATACTTTTACAAGAGCTTCAGTTTTTTCGTACAATGGTTCTTCACTCATGAAATCTGCTTGATAATTATGCACATTTCGAATTTGTTTCACAAACGGGCTCACAAACCCAACGCTCATACCAACATCATGCATCAAACGCTGCATGATATAACTTCTCCAAATGTCACTGACACGTCCATGAACTGATACAGGAAGGAGCGTTCCCCATAATGCGTAGTGGACTGTTGCTTGTGCATTGTAGCTAGAGAACGTTCCAGGAGGTAATAACAAGCGAATATCATCATCAAAATACATCGGCAACTTTCGAGTTAACCGCCATATTGCATCCATGTCGGGATCATGATTTGCTATACTTTGAACAACACCAATCTTCTTGGCAGATACCTGTGTGAATTTTGTTGGTTTAATCCAAGTGCTAGTATTTTGAATTTGTGTTAATGGAAATCCACGAGGCCATGCGACGTCTGTCAGATTAATGAATGTTGGATATGGATTGAACACTTGAATGCTGTCAGTCACAAGCCAATTTTCAGCAGGTAACCAGGGAATTTCAGATGTCAGTTCATTGTCATCATCAAAATCAAATATTGCTGTAGCTCCGTGCATGATAGCATACAAATATCCCACGTTTTTGCGACCAAAGTGATTCCAAGGAATATGAGACACTACCTCAAGATTTTGCAGAGATGTTTGTTTTTCCACTGATAAAAATACAACAGTTTCTGTAGACTTTTCCAAAGCTTCATACTTTACTACTGGTGTTTTTTGGTCGGCAACGATAACCAAACATAGGTTGGAGTGCTTTGCAGCTTTGTAGATGCTCATAGTTGGTGCATTTATAGTGGTTACTACTCCCCACCGTCTGCACTTTGGTACCGAATTGGTATCGAGTGTTTGTGGAAGAGATTCTTCTATAAGTGACATAGCAAATTTGTATGTTCGTTCACCGAGAAACACATGACCGGTGGTGCCAGAAACATCGCTTTCAGAATGTATTCTACACTTGTTTGTATCACCCAAATTAGTTATTGTGTTAATTGATGTCGATTTGTTTCTCAAACATTTCTGAATAATCCCATTTTCTTTTAAAGTTTCTTCGTCGATCTGATGCGTTTGGCCTTCGATGTATACACTTCCGACGTACTCCCACCCCACTCGTTTAGCGGGAAATGGCAGCCCTCCTCCCCACTTATCACATGAAAAAGAGTCGTGTTGTAACATACTTTTTTGAGCCATAGGCCATATCACGTTTTTTAGGAAGTTAGTTTCTTCTCGAAAAGATTGATCTGTTGTGGCAATCAACATGTCAATTACATTCGGAATGGTTTTCGCACACCACATACCACCCAATATCGGATACTTTGAATGCTTAGGATGGTCACGCATGATATGAAAGTGTTTCCCAGATTTAATCCATTTATCGACAGCAGCTTTTTCACGAGATGAAAGTCGCGAATCAATGTCTCTCGAGCAAAAACGCTTTACTTCTTCGGCTGCTTGGAAGCGCCACAACTTTTTGTTTATTTTGGATCCTGTCATGCTCACGAGCTGGACATTTGCTTCTTTTAGTTGATTGAGGATTTTTTTGGGAACACTATCATCATAATATACACGCATTGTCCATCCAGGATATATTTGTTTGCACAATTTAGCGTTTGCAAGCGCTCCATCTGTGTATCTTGGATCAGAACCATGCAACGAGTAAGAAATTACATTTTGTGCTGCTACAATGTCGTCTGGTTCTTGTTGTTTACGGGGAAAATTATTTCCTGAGCGATATTTGGTGTCTGGGTTGTAGAAAACGTCTTTCCAGGATTCAGTAAAGCTATCATAGTGTTTGGAATTTCCCCAAACAATGACACCCAAAACCATCGATCCACATATCTACAAAACAAAGTTTAGACACAACTGTTATTAAATCCACTGTACTGCGTACATAGCCGTACGAGACCAAAGCATTTTGGGGGGGCAGAAAGTAAATTTGCCCAAATGTGCACGCTTTTATAGAAATTGCCCAAATATAATGTATGCGGTGTATGATAACTATCCCTGATGATAACAGTGAAAAAGTAACATAACAAGATCACCAGCAGTGGCGTAGCCAGTAATTTTGAAAGGGCGGGGTTTGAGGGCATGTTTCGCTTATGACGACACCCGGCAGTGGGAGGGGCTGGAGGGCCTCCCCCAGAAAATTTTGAAAAATTACTTTGAATTTGGTGCATTCTGAGAGCATTTTCAACAAAAATGTGGTTATGAATATTCCTGTAAAATGATGCTGTCCGGTGGCATAGCAAAAGGATAAGATCATGTTTTCTTCGGCATTTTTCAGAAATAAAGCTACAATTCTCTATGTTTTCTTGTTGCTAATTCCTGGCTGAGATATTTGAATGCTTGGTAATGGCAAAACTCGCTCTTTGCAATACCCCCCCCCCCCCCCCGTCCCCCCCCCCCCCTTGGCTACGCCACTGATCACCAGCTAGCTAGAACTTCTTACCAAAGTATTCAAGATATGGCAAATGAATTCATCTTTGAAGAGCATGGTAAGTAGGAGTAACAAATATTGTTTTACACACCACAAATAATAAACAAGGCTACTTAAATATTCAGTTGTGATGTCATAAAAGACTCAGAAAAATAAACATTGCAGGAAACCGGCTCAGGGTGACCATGAGGATTCAGAAAAAAGTACATAACAATAGAGAAATTATAATTAAATGTAATAAAACACAGACATACTACTTCTGTTCAAATAAACTTTGTTCAATCAATTAAAGTAATTTTGATGATACGAATTTTAGTACAAAAATAAAAAGGTCTGGCAGCACTACTTCTAAAAATATAGTTAGGCTAGGTAATTTGATGACAAAAATAACTAAGTTTAATATATTCTAAGTTTGCATACAGACAGTGACGTAGGATTCAAAGAACCCAATTAGCCTAACAGTTCGTATTTACATTGATTCAATGTCTGAATATTGAATAATATTCAATCATCGGATTTGCAGAAGGCGTCGTTGGATTTTCAAAAAATCGCCGAATAGGAAACTCGCCGAAAAAGGCTCTGGCCGAATAGGGAACTCGCCGAATAGTAGCAGAACCTTTTTATAAAAGTAACCAAACAAAGCTAAGCAACACCTTAACATTACAGTACTTTTAACAGGTATATATAACATGTTTTTGTTAAATGTTGTGGTGGTGTTGCTTTGCTATGTCCATTTATGGTTGAAAAAGTACTGTGACCTCCTCACCCGAATTGTTTTGTAAAAGTGCCGGTAGGCTATTCACCAGATTTATATAAATTCATATTTTGTAGTTGCCCAAATCAAGATGATGCATTTATGGATATTATGAAAAAAATTAAAGACTTTGTACATTTTGATGCGAGGCAACTGCATCATGCCAATTTGGGCAGTTTTATAAATAGACTATGATCAGATAATTTCATATTTTTTGTTGCCTTAATCTAAACGATACAGTTATGTAAATGGGAAAAATTAATGAATTTGTTCATTTTGGGTAAACTGCCTCACGCTAATTTGGGCAGTTGCATAAACAGACAGACTAATCAGTTTCATCAAATAATTTCATGTTTTTAGCTGCCCAAATCAACACGATGCATTTGTGAAAATTAATAAAATTAGCTATATAGCAAATTTTGTGTTTTGATTTGGGCAGTTTCACAAAAGTATTAGAGACATATTTTGGTGGCTGCCCAAATTGGCATGATGCAGTTGGTTAAATGCATTTCATACTATAGTTTGATCACCATGCAATACAATACATCAGTACTGGTGTGCCAAATGAAAATTTTGCGGCACATTTATTGTGCAAATAAAAGGCTGTACCGTACTTAGGTTGATAGGTAAAAGATATTAATTTATAGTTTTTCTTAATTCATGCAATTTTGTAGCTTTTTATATAGCAATTTTTGCCCTAATAATTTTAAGATTTGGCCCGGATTCGCGACGTTTTGAAACAACAGGGGGGGCGGCTGCCCCCCCTGCCCCCCTGGCTCGTACGGCTATGACTGCGTATACCGTAGCTTCGTGAGCAACCCAATATTACTAAACTTACAATAAGGATGAGTACTCACTAGAACAGCAAACAATTGAGACTCTCTTACCAAAACGGTGCAGGCTTTACGTTCAGATGCTAAAAAACTTAAACACTGATTAAATCAAAATTTACGCCGAGTTCTAATGGCGTTGGTTTCACAGACACTGCTGCACAGATTAGATTGAGGTCAGGAAAGGGTTTTTAACGGGCGTATCATCAATGGAAGCAAAGGAAGCATTGCTTCCCCTGTCAAATATAAAAAAAGAGAAGATGATATTTTTCAGTAAAACGATTTCGTAATTTGTTTACCTGAACTCGAATTAAAACAGCTTCTAACTCATGTCCCGGTATGATTTCAGCTCGGTTTTAATTTAAAAAAAGTTGGAAGCTTACGGAAGCAGAGAATCGTATCGCATCCCTTGTTCTCGTTTTAGCTATCCAGGGGTCACCAAACTACGGCCCGCGGGCCAGAACCGGCCCGCGAACTGATTTCATCCTGCCTGCCAAGTGCTGCGGAAATTACAGCTGCACTACAATTCTGTACAATGTACATGTGCTTCCCTTGGTATTAGCAACGGTCTTTGGATTTCCCTTCTTGTGTAATAAAGACTACTTTGATAAAATTGTTCGTTCTTATAACTTAGTTCGTTGTTGTATGTTGAATTTGTACATTTTTTCATCAGGCAGCCTACATGTTGATGTTCTGTTTTTATCATTAGGCCACTACAAATGGGGACAGCCTAGGCCAAATTTGGAAAGATGTAATGTTTTTTCAAGAGCACGATGCCCTGTAGTGTATCACAGCAGGGGATAACTTTTCCAGCAACCTTTCGCTTTTCATCACGACTTTGCTATTTCACCGCTGACTTTGTTATTTATTGTGCTCAATTCAAGTCAATGGAGATTCTAAATAGTTGTATATCTTTTCGCAATTTGCTTCCGGCCCGCAGCTGTTAATATCGCAGCAATCCGGCCCTCAGAGAAAAAAAGTTTGGTGACCCCTGGACCCTGGTATAATACGAACAAACAAAGGAAAATGCAGCGCAAAGTTTACGCGATTAACGTTTCTTTTAACTAATCTGTGGAAGCAATATCAGAATCGCTTACTTGGTTGGTTTTTGTGTAGTTTTTGAGTTTTTATGTATAGTAGCTGAGTTTTTGGTGTTTTTTAATTTTTGCCGCAGTTTTTGCCCGTTCGTGTGTAAGAGCTACTTTTAATAAGTTAATAGGCCTAGCTGTTTATCTGCTAATAAATTTCATGCAAATATTACCCTAATAAGACACTGGGTGCCTACCCCTACAATTGCCTACCTATCTTCAATTATTAGTATAAAATGTACTTACCATGATGAGGTAACAACATCTTATTCTTGACCTCTTTAAAAACATCTGCCAGTCGTTTCTCATTTTAAGGGAAGAATTATGCAGCATATAAAGTATCACCTATGAATGGCTTAAAACTGCAAACAAAATTACTGCAATGAAATTTATATGTAGGCTAATATCAAATTCGATTGATGCTTTCTTTAATTTTTTTGCTATTTCAAATTTATGTTGAATTTAACTTAATCCTGAAATGCCTGGATATTTCAGTAATCATTATTATCTTTTGAGGTCGCACGCGACCCTGTTTGTAAAATATTATCACTATATTTCTTACCGTTCATCCTCCTTAAAGCTTGGTTCAGTGGCGTAGCTAGAGAATGTGCCGCCCGGGGCGGATTCAGATTTTGCCGCCCCTTCAAGAAAAAGCATGTAAAAATGAGATTTTTTTAATTGACTTAAAGTGGGATTATTGTAAGTTTTGAACCAGTAGCGTAACCAGTAATTTTGAAAGAGGGGGTTTTAAGGGCCGGCGGACGAAGCCCGACGGCGCTCTCGCAGCGGCGGCGGGGGGTCTGGGGGGCCTCCCCCAGAAAGGTTTGAAAAATTACTTTGGATTTGGTGCATTCTGAGAGCATTTTCAACAAAAATGTGGGTATAAATCCCCTAGTATAAATATTCCTGTAAAATGGTGCTGTCCGGTGGCATAGCAAAAGGATAAGATCATGTTTTCTTGGGAATTTTTCGGTAACTTAATAAAGCTAAGTCTCTATGTTTTCTTGTTGCTAATTCCTGGCTGAGATATTTGAATGTTTGGTATTGGCAAAACTCGCTCTTTTAATGGAGTTTCTTTTAAAATTAGGCAAACTTTGTTTTAGAGACATAGAGACTGAAAGCATCATTCTCAATATCGTGACGTCACATGCGTGCCAAAGGGGGGGTTGTAACCCCCAAACCTCTCCTCCCCCTTGGCTACGCCACTGTTTTGAACGTTGCCATTCTGTTTGCTTTTATTTTCCGTGTACTTTTGCATTATCAACAAAAAAACAAAACGTCCTGTCTGAAAGTGCCGCCCCCCAGACGTGCCGCCCGGGGCGGTCCGCCCCCCCCCCCCCCCCCCCCCCCCCCCCCTAGCTACGCCACTGGCTTGGTTGTGCAACATTCAGCTTGGTTTTGCAAAAAAAGAGGTTGTTGCGACTTAAAATTCACCCAACAGGATAAATTTTAAAAACCAAATTTGCAACCATTGCTGGTATAATATTTCTGTGAATTTTGATTTAGTTACGTTATATTTATTTAGGTGACTCTTTACCTGCGTGTTTTCAAATTATGTTTCAAGCATGTTCCGGTTGTTCCAACTTGTTTGCCATTTTCTTTGATTTAGTTACTCCTTAATTAGCTTTTGTGCACTTTGTATTAGATTGACGATTTTATAGTAACTTCAACAGCTCAGCGGCGGAGTGGTTTGCTGGTAAGTCGTTTTAATGGTGTTAAAGTCGGTGAGTCGTTTTTTAAATAAAGAACGACTCGCTGACTTCAACACCATTCGTCATAGCACATGACTAGGGAACTGTGTTTCGAAAGCTAGTGCAATCCGCTATTACCACAGCGAACTCGCAGCATCAGGCTAAGACAGGTCGTTAAAATCAAGATTATGAAGTAAGCAACGATGCTAAAAGCGAAACTCAATCAATTGCATAAATTGATTGGAGTTGAGAAGGTCTTCTTGGCGTCCGCCTACCTGACTACTCACTATAGAAAAACGAGCACTGTGTTTTGCTATAGTTTCTAAAGTGAGTAGTCAGGTAGTGCTGACAACCAGAAAGATCGCTCCTTCTCAACTGTCATATTCTTTGCGAAAGTTGGTTTAGTTACCACAAAGGGAAGTTAGTTTAGTTACCACAAATTCAATTGACTGACAAAAGCAGCAGTTGAATTTGTGATGCGATACCGACGAGACCAGCCTCATGGGCGAAACACGTGTCGATCGCTATCAATTCTTGCTACACTCGACTGCAGAGAAACACTACATTGATTAGAGTTAGACAAGGTAATTATTTGTCAATTTCCCGAGTAAGAGCTTACAATTTTGATTAACACAAAATAATTCAACGTGCTTAGTTTTTGCAGGCAATCACATCCCTAGACAAAAACTCTAAATTATCCACTTGTAGCTAGAGTCTCAGAGTCTCCCAATAAACAAAAGCTTACACTAAAGACAGCTCAACGTCAAAATGCCTACATGGTTATCACTTTCAGCTCAAGCGATGGTAGATCTGAAATTAATTCCAGTTTGGATCATACCTCAAACATTGAGGTGGAAATTTCAACCTCAATGTAATCTACTCTTAAGGGTGATTTTACCTCTCCATAACCTTGTAGCGGACGTCGAATAGTCCAAAGCATCCGCTCATACCTATCTATAATTATTGTAGCAATATTCCAAGCTCATCGATGGTGGGAATGATCCGAGAATGACATCTTGGTTTCTATAAGCATGAGTTTATAGCAAAAATAAATCTTCAGGCCGCATTATACATTGATTCAACGTCTGCAGAAGTTGAAGCAATGTAAGAAACGACTGATTTGCTGTCTGGGAAAAGCTTTTGGTTCAATATTTGTGATTAACAAAAAAACTTCTAAACTCAGGGTGTAGGCCTAAGCTATTGCTATGGACTTGTGCTTTTCTTGTTAAGTTGCCACTCCTTTCTATGTTTAACATTTGAGTCTAACGACAAATTATCTGATATACCACAGCGTGTATGTGTGACAAACTTAACGTTTGAAAAAAAAAGTAATTAATTTTATTTTTCTCAAAACTTTGACGTAACAGAAGAAATCTAAGCTCAGATGCAAATTCAACACTCCATAGTTAATCTGAATTGGTTTTCACAGTTTATGCAAGAAAAAAAAAATTGATTGCTGTCACTTAGAAACGTATATAGAAAAACAAATGCAACTACAGTACTTAGGCTACATATGGAAAAAAATACATTCAAAAATAAAAGAGTAATATATTTATGGAACATAAATTATCACGAGATATTAACTATCCGTCTTTGTCATCGCCGCGAATGTTACTCTAGCTCAGGGGTCACCAAACTTTTTTCTCTGAGGGATGGACTGCTGCGATATTAACAGCTGCGGGCCGGATGCAAATTGCGAAAAGATATACAACTATTTAGAATATCCATTGACTTGAATTGAGCGCAATAAATTATAAAGTCAGCGGTGGAATAGCAAAGTCGTGATGAAAATCGAAAGGTTGCTGGAAAAGTTATCCCCTGCTGTGATACACTACACGGCATCGTGCTCTTGAAAAAAACATTACATCTTTCCAAATTTGGCCTAGGCTGTCCCCATTTGTGGTGGCCTAATGATAAACAGCAACGTCAGTCCTTTACAAAAAGTTTGGTAACCTTTTTCCTTAACAGTTGTAGTGCAGCTGTTATTTCCGCAGCACGTGGCAGGCCGGATGAAATCAGTTCGCGGGCCGGTTCTGGCCCGCGGGCCATAGTTTGGTGACCCCTGCTCTAGCTGAAAGCTAGCCTAGTAAGTTAGTTTAAATTTCTGTCTCAAGTGAGTATTTAAAAAAAAACGTTGAAGATGCTAATGTAGAGTTTTGGCTATCTGAAGCTGTCTTTTGGTTGTTAAAAGGATAAATTAAAAGGATAGTTAAATGTAACATTAAATATATTTATTATTAATCAAAGTTACAAATTCTTATTCGGAAAATTGAAAAGTACTTATTCCGTCTTTAACCAATTTAGTTTTATCGACCTGTGTCAGAAAAGCTACATTCTCCAGTCGTGAATTTTACCTTCTCGTCTACAGTCGTTCAGTCTGTTCTCTTTTTAAGTCTGTCTCTAAGTGTGTGCATTTTTCAATTCCCCGCTTATTTCATAATATATCGGTAGTACCTTTTTATCGATAATAGCCTATCGTGAGGGTAACGCCTAGAACATCACACAACTAAGGCGAAAGAGAAAATTGAATTGAGTCCTGTCTTTGTCATGAGTTACCAAGGGGGGTGGTGGGGGGACTTATATACCAGTCCCAGGTATATAAGTCCCCCCACCACCCCCCTTGGTAACTCATGACAAAGACAGGACTCAATTCAATTTTCTCTTTCGCCTTAGTTGTGTGATGTTCTAGGTTTTTCCTATCGTGAGAGTGGCATTTGTAGGGAAGCGTGACCTAGATTCCGTGAGAGCGGAATTTAGGTTTTTAATTTTCACAGTTGAATTGCATTTTCAAATTTTAGTTCTCATAGGTTTCTGCCAAATGTTATAATAATTTGAATTTGTTAGTTACAAACATGGTAGGCTACATGTTACAGTTGTTACACTAACAACACTAACATTAGGTCTCGGAATAATGAATTCTCTATTAAAGTTTAAAACTTTGTCTAAAAGCTGATGTAGCTTGAATGTTGGTTCAGATTTGCATAACTTCATGACTACCTAATAGGCTAAGTGGTGTAATTTCTTGCGTAGATATATGTTAGCTCATTTTAAGTCTCGTATAAAATTTGTAGTGATAGTGTTAGATTAGATAGACTAGTTCCTTACAAATAAAACAGTCATGCTGCTTGTCAGTATCAGTCTAGTCGTGACTAGGCCTAGGCCTATTTACAATGGTCGAGAGATTAAGTTACAAGAGAATGTAAGAAGATCTTTTTACTTAGCTTACGAGAACAATGAAAGAACTGACACTTTCCACTAAGTCACCATTTCCAGCCAATATAAGTTGAATTGAGTAGGCAACACAGAACACCGCCATATGGACTTCTCTCCTTGAAAATGATATTTTGTGACGTGCAACGCTTTGAAATCATACTCAGTGAAATTCCGAGCTCGGTGCAATAGAACTTGCCTATAGTACAATAGAAACAGCCAATTACCCATACAATGTGGCGTTAAATTATAGAATCCAGCAAAATTGCACAAATATGTTCGAGATGAAAAAATTGTCAAAGGCTAGAATACTATATCATAACAACTCACTAATATGATGGGAAAAAGGTAAGAAATTTGTGAGTTTTAAACAAAAGTTAAAGGGTCAATCAAAAAATGTTCCACTCGGACTTTTAGATTTTGTTAGGCCTAACCAAAGTAGCTCAATCTTTTCATTATTAAGATAATTTAATAACTCAATATTTGTAAATTTGCATTAAAACAAAACTAAAATGACAACCTATTTAGATATCAAACTGGTAACATTATTTAATCCATGCTACTTCAAACCTTACAGCCTTAAAAGAATTTGACAGCGTTATCATGCTGTGCGCATCAAACTTGCACCTTTGAACAAAACAATGAAATCATAGTCAATGTTCTTTCAGAACATCATTACAAAGATATTCTTACTTCATAATGAAGTAGTTACTCAAATCTCAAGCACTGAAGAAAAAATGACTCCCAGGCAAACTTCAAACCCAATCCTTGCCACAAAATACTGAGCAGTGGGGTATATTCAGGGTGTTCAAGGTGTGCACTGAACACCCCAAAAAATCCAGAAAAAAAGAAAACTTCCATCGGTTGTCGATGTTCTTTACTTTCATGATATTCTAACATCTTGCTGCATGCTGATTGCTTTCTTTTCAATTGCAAAACTCTTCCCCTTCTAATTTTAATACTCCAACGTTTGAGGTCATTGCCTTTAATTTTTTTCGGTCATTACCTTTAAGCTGAGTGTGCACTGACAGCTTGGCGAGTGCTATTTAAAATAAACAATTAAGAAAAATGACGTCACAAGGCAGCGAAAACAGCAATGGTTTTAGGTCAGCCAGGCTGTGCAGTCGCTGATCTGCACACCTTGGCGCGTCATTGGGGGAATCCCAGGCAATAGGAAGTTTTAGCTTGTTGGATTAGAGTTTGAGGTGATCAGAGTTGGAAACAAGATAAGATAAAATGTTTTTTATGCACCAAGTGCCAGTAAATTAGGACTAGCTTGTCTGAATTTGCAACAAAGCTTATGGCAACAGCCAATATCATTGATGCACCATTCTAAAACAACACATCTAATCGTTTTGTAATTAGAGTGTTTGTATGTTACTGGTATTGTACCTTATTGCTGAAACACCTTAATTATGTAGCAGGTGCCAGCTGACTCAAAGTCGCTTTCTGTGTCTCTTGGTTTGTCTCACATTAATTATTGCCTATGTTTGTTTCGTCTTGGGTGTACCACCGGTACGGTATATAATATATATATTAAAATGTGAAGCCAATGAACAAAATGATACCGGTACTGATAATAAAAAAATTGGCTAGTGGCCAAAGCTGCGTTTAGACTACATCCGTTTTTACTACATGTTTGTTTTTAATTTGCTTGTACATTTCTCAAAGTGTTGCGACCGTGCCTAATCCTCGCATGAAGTAAATCATTTCCATCTCGAGCACGCTTTAACTTTCGCGTTTTTTCAGACTCCTGCTGTGTTATGGCAAGTAATATTGTTCGTTTTGATGGTCGGAAATAAAAACTGAACTGAAGTATGTGACTTTAGAAATGCAACTTAATGTTTGATATTATTAAGTCTTTCATTCAATAGGCGCTGTCAAATAAATATCTATTTTGTATTCTTCTCCATTCCGACAACATTATTTTTGTCAGTTCTGTTCATGTTCAGAACTTGTGCTGAAAATGCTCTCAGAACGCACCAAATTCAATGCTAATTTTAAAAATTTTCTGGGGGAGGCCCCCCAGACCCCCCGCTGATGCTTTGCCGTCACTGAACACCCTGTCAAAGTGATCACGGTACGCCACTGATACTGAGCACATTACCAACAGCAGTGTCTACTCTACATTGCCTGATGCATCAACTGCATGAATTGGATGACAAAACAACATGACACGTGGTTTTATATTTGATTGTTGTTGCTCTAATACTGTGTCATAATTAGGGCCATTTTTATATGACCTAAAAAAATCAATAATATGACTTTATTTTTTGGAAAATATGACTTTATGTGAAAATCGTTTATTTTTACATACGAACAACGTCACTCACGGAACTAAAGAGTAAAACATACGTAACATAACAGCAATACACATCCATTTTTATTTTAAACCACTGTTGTAGTACAGTTTCATGTAGTGTGGAATGTTAGAGTCTTTCGACTTTAGTAAGAAAAATGAGCGCTGCACAGACGCTGATGTGGGTTGACACTTCTGCAGTTTTGCATAAAGCGCTGGTGAAATGTCTTGTCTTTGTAGCTCCATAATTTGTTTCACATCGTTTTTGTCCATTCGCTTCTTAATGTAATTTTTGAGCTCAAGCGGATCTTTTCCGAAATCAAGGGCATTTAGATCAGCATGGGCCTCTTTGATGGTGTACGTACAACGTTCCATTTTGAGTATTAAGTTGACCTCAATGTGTGACCTCATAAAATATAGGTCTGTGACTGTAAGTGTTATGTAGGCTAATCCTACAGTTTGCCTTCGTTCAATCAGAAATTGCCTTACTTTCTTAGTGCTTAATTGCTTCACCGCTTAAATTGGTATTTTTTATTTAAAGTATACAACGGTATGACTTTATAACTCAAAAATATGACTATATAACTTAAAAAGCTGATATATGACCTAACCAGGAAAATATGACTTTATATGACTTCATAACTTTCTTAATATTCCTCATAGGGATGTGGTTTTTGCGTTAAAATTGATTTCACGACTTACTGATGCATAGAAAAAAATATGACTTTAATGACTTTAAATGGCCCTAGTCATAATACTATCATAATACATATGTGTTATACAATATGTGTCATAGATAGTAAATAGATGAACATATCAACCTTAGGACTGTCAAAGACAAGCAGCAATTACTGTAATGCAAAAACCTTCTTTATAGAAAACAGTTAAACCGTAGACCACAAAAACATGAATTCAAATGCTGGAAAATTCACAAACTGTTTTCAATTAATATAATTTTTGCTTTGTGCAGGAGGCCTATAGTTGGTTGCCAGGACCAAATGCTGAGAAAAGTGGTTTAGCCTATATACGCCTCACAACTGTTGATTTTTAAAGTTTATAACAAATGTTAAACTTATTTGGCCATATATAGAAATAATAAGCTATCTTCGTGGTACTTAAGTTAAGTTTTGTGAGAATAGCATAACTCATGGTAAGACTGATTTATCCAATTACTGGACATTTTTGCCCAAATATTTTTTACAAACAACTACATTAGCAGGATATAAAAAAAGAAAAAAAATCTCATAAGCTTACCAGAACCCAACAGGGTTTTAAAATTCTACTGATAAAAAAATGTAGGCTGGTTTGTATTTTATCATCATCATCAACCAATTTTGATTTTACAGGCCATGAATTAATTCTCATGTCGAGGGTGTGGCCTGTCTGTCTGCCGAGAACGAAGTCTTCCCCTCCACACCTCGCGATTTATTGGGTTGGCAGAGTCCATGTTCAGGGCTGCAAGGTCACGTTTTACAAGTCCTTCCCAAGAAAGTTTTGGTCTACCTTGACCCCGTTGTGCTGCGATGTTGACACATCTGACCTGAGAGATCCAGCTTGAGCTGCGCTCAACGTGACCAAGCCATCTCAGTCTACCTAATTGGAGGACTTCATTGTATTATTTCATAACAAAATATTTGTAAAAAGGTTTCCTCAGCTCGCCAAATGCATTATTTTACATTTCTTTTCGGCAAATACCGAATCGAAACTTAACATTTCGCTTAAGTTTCAATACCAACCAAACGTTTCCAAAATTGTGGATGCTACATTTTACTGCACATTAAAAAAAAGTGTTAATATATTTCATACAAAATGCAACACTATAAAGTTACTAAACTAGTTGTTCCCGACAATTTTCACCAAATCAAACGTCATATAAAAACCGTTCAAGTCTACTGAATATTACGTCATGGAAATTCCTAAAGCATGTGCCAAAATTGCACCATCGTTCATAAGACCTGTTTGGACCTGTTTGGGCCTGTTTAAACAGGAAATATTACATCAGCTTAAACACCTGTTGGAATGACTTCATAATTGTCTTTCATTTATTGCGTCACAGTTACTTTCTACGTGAATTTGAGATATTGATATCTATTCTGGTCATTCGTAAAATGATTGTTTGAAAGTTGGCCGCACATTTAACTGTTGGCTTAGTGCTTGCTAGCTGGACAAAAGTTCCGTCTTTTATCCAAGTAATCTGTTGTGTAGTGACAGTTTAAGTGGTGTACGCGTTGCACCCCCTCGTTTTTGGTAGCCGTGGGCTAATTTTTACAGAAATACACTGTTTGAAAAGAAGTTCAAGTGTGTGTTTCTTCGGTCATTATATGCAGACGAAAGGATCCGGGAACTTTAAGTTACAATTTTCCCACGAAGAAATTATGGTTTACCGCTGTGACCATAAAAAATAAAAGACGATTCTCTGGCTAGTGTTTGTACGGAAGCACAGGCAGCATAAAAAATAAAAGACGAAGTTGTTGGTTGGTAGGCTACAAAAGCAAAGAAATAATAAAAGAAGATCTTGTTGGTTGGTAGTCTAAAGAAGCAAAGAAAATTAAAGACATTTCTTCTCGGTAGGCAACTGAAGAACTTTAAGCTAAAAAGTAAAGACATTTCTTCTCAGTTTGGTACAGAAGAAAAATAACTTTGACATTTATTGGCAAGAAAGAAGATTAAAGGCAATCCATCTGTGCTTGAAGATTCAAGTGGAAGAATCCAAGCAAGTTTTGTGGACGTTTGGACTTCACATACTCGTACAGCTACGGTATCGTGCATTTAAATTCTTTTTTGTATTTTTACGGTCTTTGCAGTTAAGTTTTTTATAACTACTGTAATTTTGTGTGTTTGTGTAACTTAATTTTTTAATTGTTAAATTTAGCCCTAACATTTAATATGTCTACACTCGGTGGCGACAGGGACTCGACCGCCGTCGACTCGACTGAGTTTAAGCCTGATGATGTTCTTTGCGGTCGGGCAGGCCATTCTGGGGAGGGACCCATTAACGATGAGGCTAAGTCAGTTCGAGAGGCCCGGCATCTTAGACGGGATATTTTGACTCAAATTGGGAAACTTTCTGTAGCCCTAGGTTCTTTGAGTGATAAGCAGGAACTGTTAATTTTTAGATCTAAGTTATCTACTTTAGAAGAGGAATTACGGCATTTCCATGCTCTTTTGAGTAAAATTGTTAACTCTGCAATCTTGGCAGAACTTCGTGATAGGGTAGATCCCGAATTTAACTCGTTAAAAAATAACTTCGAACAAAAAGAAAGTGAGTTGTCAGATAGGTTGGATGCTGACATACATCCTGAGGATAGCGCCTCAAATGTAAGCACTGGGATGTCTGAGAGCTCGTCACGGATAGTTGCACAAATTAACCTACAGTTAAGACGAGAGGAGCTCCAGATCCAAGCTGAGGCCGAAGCAAGAGCTGCTGAGGCCATCGCAAGAGCTGAAGCCATACGAGCTGAGGCTGCCGCACGAGCAGAGGCTGCCGCAAGAGCTGAGGCCATACGAGCTGAGGCTGCCGCGAGAGCTGAGGCCGACGCGAGAGCTGCTGAGGCCGAAGCGAGAGCTGCTGAGGCCGCCGCGAGAGCTGCTGAGGCCGCCGCGAGAGCCGAAGCTAGAGCTGCTGAGTTCGCACTCAAAGACGCTCAGTTGAGGGCCGAACAACGTAAAGAGGTAGTTTTAGCTGAATATCGTTCTGAGTTGGGCTCCCGGCGTAGCTCTAGGAAGGGCTCTTCTAGGCATTCCAGAAGTGAACATCAATCACAGTTTAATTTACCTAACCTTTTCCACACGCCTGTTCAATCCGTAAGTGGACCTGTACAATCCACATGTTTTCCAGCTGTTTCAGGAGGTCTCGGGGCCGCGGCTAAGGATCTTCCGAAGGCTGTAGAGCCAAGGTCTGCAAATTACAACCGAACTCCTCCCCCAGAGCGTACAGGTCACGGGGCCGCCATTAGCAGTAATGCTTTGCCCCCTTCACAGTTTTCAGCGCCGCTAGTTTTTGATCGCCCAGCTACACGTAATTTGGGTGGTTGTGAGAGGCGTATCGCGTCTCCTGATTTTAACGTATGTGAGGATCGTGATCGGGCTGTGCATGTGACTGAGCCCACTCAGCCCATTAAGGGATATAGCTTGTCTTCTCCCGCTAAATCGAGTTCTCAACAGCAGGATTGCTTTTTTGAATACCAAAATAGTAGGACGTTCTTCGATAAGGCGGCCTTGATTGGTTACGATGGTAATAATATGCCATTTGTCTTCTTTAAAAATCGTGTTATGGCCTTGATGGCAGCTTCGCCCTTTAAGGGAACTCGTTTGACTTTGTTGCAAGCAGCTTGTGTTAGAACAGCTGCACAAACGATTGCTAATTTGGTTTCTGACACTCCTGGCTTGTCAGAGGAAGACAGGATAGAAATGTCGTTAGCTCGCTTGTCCCAACGTTTTGGAGTTCGTGGAGGTCTTTTCGCAGAACCAGAAATTAGAAAGTATCGCTATGGTAGCAAATTGACTTCTATCTCTTCCAGTGATTTGAAAGAGTTTAAAGATGAATTGTCGCAGTGTTTGCTTTACGCGAAAGCTTATGGTCAGCGTGATAAATTAGAAGGACGTTTTGTTTTGGATTTGGCTAAGCGACTCCCGTTTGACGCTAAGCAGCGTTATCTTGACTTTTTAGGTGATCAGTATGGTAGCACTGAGGAACCTACCTTTCAGAGTTTGTTTGATTTTGTAGTACGGGAGGAAACGCGCAAGTCGACTGATTTTAGCATTATGCTAATGGGCGATTCTGGTGAGTCGCAGCATTTTAAAAAGTTTGGCAAAGGAAAATTGCCTTCATGTCCGGTTAGGCAGACGTCGGTAAAACCCCATGATAATGTGATTTCAGGGAGTTCGCAGTACTCGACTGCTGTTGGCGCACCGCGCGGCGGTGTGGCCAGACATAGTGACATACCGGCATGTTTTTGTTGTTCGTCACGTGGTCAAGTTGAATATCATTTTTTGTCTAATTGTAAAGAATTTTTGCGCTTGACACATAAAGATCGGAGAGATGTCATTGTGAAAGCTGGCAAATGCTTGAATTGTTTGCGCCAGCATATGGTTAGAGACTGTAATCATGCAAATAACTGTCGTAAGTGTGGACCTACCAACGATAGGAAACACTATTTTCTTCTGCATGATTTTTATGTGACGTCACGTGATTCTCTGGATTCGGTCGGTAAAGATGATGCTGGTGCCAGAGTTCCTGTCCGTAATGTTAAGATTGGAAATGTTAAAGCAGCCTTTAACCGCGTTACTGCTGCTCGTGTTTTGAATCCAATGACTGGCAAATCGAAGTTGGTGTATTGTCAGCATGATCCTGGTTCGCAGTTGACCTTTGTTTCGAGTGACTTGGTGTGCGAACTTGGTCTTAAACCGTATGATAAAGCGTCGTTTAAAATAGATACTCTGGCTGGTCAGAAACCTACTTGTGCTAACCTTGTTAAACTCAACATCCAGTCGTTAGAGACTGATGAACTGTTTTGTGATATAACCTCGGTGGTTAACCCAGCTTGGGCTGACGATGTTAAAACTTTACCTCATAAACAAGATTTAAGTGGTTTCCGTCATTTTCATGACGTGAATATGTTTCATTTGAATGATTGTAGTACTGTAGATGTACTGATTGGCAACGACAACGCTTATTTGATGTGTGCAAAAGAAGAGCGTGTTGGTGACAATCGTAGTGAACCGCATGCTTTGCTCACTCCTCTCGGTTGGTTGGCTTGTGGTGGTAAGTCACCCTTAGTTGAAAGCGTTGCTAAAGTGTGCAGAGTGCAGACGTCTTCAGAGTCGGATGTCATCTCTGGCTTTCAGCGTAAAATTGAGTCTCGTGATATGGAAATAGCAGACCTGAATAAAGTCATTCAGGATTTGACTTTGCAAAATGAAACCTGTGAATTGTCTCGCAATGATATTTTGGCTAGAGAACTTGTCGAACCGAATATTGAGTTGAAAGATGGTCGATTTGAGATACCTGTTCCGTTGAAGGAAGATATTGATCTACCTAACAATTTTGTGTTGGCGTCAGATAGAGCTGCTGCTTTAAGAAAGAAAGCTTTAAAACAACCTGAACTTCGTGATTTCCTTACTGACACCATGAAAGATCTTAAATCTAATGGCTATATTGAGCGCGCGGGTGAAGCAGGAAATGTCAAGGGATTTGAATGGTATTTACCATACTTTGTGACGTCACAATTAAAAAAACGCATTGTTTACGATGGCAAGTCTGAATTTCGAGGAACTTGTGTTAATGATGTAATGTTTTCGGGTCCTGACTTGTTAAACCCTCTTGTAGATGTCTTGGCAAGATTTCGGCTTGGCAGATTTGGTTTCGTGGCCGATATGACCAAGTACTTTTTTCACATTTTGGACTCTTCAATTCGTAAGCCCAATTTCATTGAATTGCTTACGTACTCCAGCAGTGCCGTTCGGATCGTGAACGAACGCCCTTTGGTACCTTTGAGTGGCGATCCTAGGGATTTTACTGTCATCACCCCTGCCTCACTTTTGACCCCATACTTAGACCCATACTGTGCTGTTGGGCAACCACATGATCGTGACCAATTAAGAAGGGATTATCGGTTCAATTTGTCACTTTCTCAGCAGTTTTGGAATAAATGGATCGATTTTTACTTGCCAGGTCTTCAGGGCCGGAAAAAATGGCTAAAAATGGCCGAGAATTTGGAGCCTGGTCAACTTGTAGTGGTAGGTTCTCTCCAAGACATTGGTAAACGTGGGAAGTATCAACTTGGGAGGGTGCATGAGGTAGTTCCACAAATTAGGAAAGGGAAGCCTGTGGTTCGTAGAGCCAAAGTTGCCGTCTGCAACTATGATGAGAGTACGGGGAAAGTGAAAGTAGACTACGTGTTGAGGGACATTTCGTGCCTCGCCCCCGTAAAGAACACCTAAGTGTTAGGGTTTGAGCCTGGTTTTGTCTGCGGTGGCCGATACTTGTCTGAGCCCGGAACAGTCGGTTATTATCGCAACTATTGTATATAGCGTCATTTAGCGTGTACCTATGGTACCAATTTCATGTATCGTCGTGTATTATTCCGTATTGTTGTTCATTCTTTGCATGCCCTTTGTATTTGCGTATTAACTTAAACGTGAGTGATTCAAAAAATTTGTGTATCATGTGTTTTTATTCATTGGCTCACAATTGTCGTCATTTCTTTTTAGTTATGCCATGTCAGACTGTCATAACTAGGGGCCGCTATGTTCCCGACAATTTTCACCAAATCAAACGTCATATAAAAACCGTTCAAGTCTACTGAATATTACGTCATGGAAATTCCTAAAGCATGTGCCAAAATTGCACCATCGTTCATAAGACCTGTTTGGACCTGTTTGGGCCTGTTTAAACAGGAAATATTACATCAGCTTAAACACCTGTTGGAATGACTTCATAATTGTCTTTCATTTATTGCGTCACAGTTACTTTCTACGTGAATTTGAGATATTGATATCTATTCTGGTCATTCGTAAAATGATTGTTTGAAAGTTGGCCGCACATTTAACTGTTGGCTTAGTGCTTGCTAGCTGGACAAAAGTTCCGTCTTTTATCCAGGTAATCTGTTGTGTAGTGACAGTTTAAGTGGTGTACGCGTTGCACCCCCTCGTTTTTGGTAGCCGTGGGCTAATTTTTACAGAAATACACTGTTTGAAAAGAAGTTCAAGTGTGTGTTTCTTCGGTCATTATATGCAGACGAAAGGATCCGGGAACTTTAAGTTACAATTTTCCCACGAAGAAATTATGGTTTACCGCTGTGACCACTAGTAAAATGTTGAAAGCTTATGGTAAGAATTGATTTGTCGATAATTAAATACATTTTACACTCATTGAAAAATGTTGATGTAGGCCTATGTCATAAATTATAACAATTATGTAAAGTTTCTAAACTGGCGAGAAGTCGAAACATCACAGTAGGCTAAAATTGATTTTACCAAGTAAGTAGACATTTTTGCCCAAACGCGCAACATTTTTGTCAGCTGGGGAGCGACCGCCCCCCTGCCCCCCATCTCCTACGGCTATGACAACATAATACTTTGAACCTACATATTGCTTTGTTGCATGAAAAAAATGGCATTAAATAATAGGCTACAATATTGCTGTATAGCCTATGCATCTTTCTTTACGCAATACAAGATTGCCAGAGGCTGTTGGCCTGCGGGCACTTCCGCATTATCAAATATGGCTCGCCTTGCAAAAAGTTTGTACACCCCTGCGGTTGGCTTTGCTTTTATATGTAGAAAAATTAATAAACTGATTAAGCTCTTAACTGACAAACAAGTGACAATTAGACTTGGGGCTTCTGGATAAGTTAGTGGCCTTTGGTATGCTGCATACCCTATTACATTGTAGGCTATTACACCACAGGCTGAGCATAGGAAAAACTGTAGTTCTAATTAGGCCTATGTTGAGTCGGTGAACATAATTGAAAGAGACATGATACACAAAGGTAGGCTACACGCTAAACATTTTTTTACAGTGTCTTTTCCTATCGTTAAAATATGTTGTTCTCTTTCTTGTTTGAAATTTCGCGTTCCTTGAAATTTCAAAGAAATTAGTATTTTTACTTATTGAAATGTAAACATACAGTGGCATAAGTTCAGCAGGGTTTTCTTCATGAGAGTATCAAGTTCCTTCAAAACTGAGAAAATACGTGGACATTTCCTCAGTTGTGCAATTGACTTTCACTCGTTTCATTCAACATTTCATTTAACCTAACCAGTGGTAGACCTATGGATCAAGCGTGTTTTCATTGACGGATTGGCAAGGTAGAAATATTTTCATAGGCCTACACTCCTTAAAAACAGATAGTCTACAGTAAAACCACAGAAAACTTCAAAGTAAACACATTTCTCACCCAACTATAGTTCACAATTATTTGCTTCACAAATAAATGTGACAAAGATACCGCAGCATAAGAACAAACAATTAAATTAACTAATTGACCCTTCTACACTTTTCTAGACTTCTGCTGCTATGTTTGGCATATTGCCTATTGTTTTTCGTTGTGATGGTCAGAAATAAAAACAAACTGAAACTGAACTTATTCCAGTGTTAACAGACAATGCCTTATAGTAAGCTATAAGATAAATTATGCGTAAGCCTACAGGCTACTGGAAGATGGTATAGGCTATATGAGACTTTTCACACAAATTTTCGAAATTTTCCTTAAAACAGCAATGCAGCACCATAGGCATACACAATTACACAGGGCCTTAAAGAGGACAATTTAGGCCCTGTAGCCTACCTATTAAGCCAAAGAATATTGAGATAATATTAAACTGAATGCACACACCTATCACTTGGTGTTACTGCAAGTCGTTATCTGACGCTGCGTCACTGTCGTTATCTGACGCTGCGTCACTGTCGTTATCTGACGCTGCATCACTGAAACGTTCCACAAACTCCAACTTCTATAGTCCTCTAGCAATAAGGCTTATTTTTAATAAAAGAAAAAAAAAAAAATTTATGAAGAAGGCCAGTAGAATATTGAGGTATTCTTCTCAATGCTTTAAAAAAAAAACGCTTTCAAGAAGAAAATAGTTTTAATTATTAATACAGTAGGCTTTGCAAGAATGCATAAATATAGGGTAAAATCAATTACGAAATTTAACCTTTAGGTTGGGATGTCTGAGTAGGCTACACGCCTACGGAAAAGTTTGGCATTTTTTTCTTCCCTTTTTTTCATAATTTAGCGGGCATTTGACTTGGGTTGTTTTAAACAAATTTTTATTTTTTTATTTTAACAGTGTAACGCCTGATTAAATGTTACCTCAGTAAAGCCAATATTTAGCATACTTATATTCAATCTATAAAAAAGAACAAAAAGCTAAGTTTTTCAATAAAAAAATTCTTCAAAAAATGATCAAAAGCAAAAGTATTTTGTAGCCTACTAATTTTAATTTTTTTCAAGGTATAGATCAGTCCTGCTTTTCTTACAGACTCCGGACACTATAATTCCTTTTTGACTACGACTTTATAACCCTGCTCTAAAACGTGCATGAGCAGTTTTGTTGGTAGTACATCATGCTTTGTGTTAATATAGTCATCACAGTGCAAAGATTAGAATAGTCCAAGCTTGGTAAAGGTGGTAAGAAAAACCGTTAGCTTAGAAAGTGACTGTTTCTTTATTATTTTTTTTGAACTTAAATTAACAAAAAAGCTTTTGTGCGTTCTTTTGTAACTTCAAAAGCCGCGTCATCGTGAGGTACGCAACAGATACAACCAAATACTTCAACAACACAAAGACACAACAACAAATGAAAGAAACTTAATAGTCATGGGAGTTCTAACTTCGTTTGGTTGAAACAGGCTTAGACAATACAAACTCGAGAATCAAAAGTTTAAATAAAGTTTGACCAGTCAGGAAAGCTAACAGAGGTGGCTATAAACCTTGAGAAGTTTACTAAGCTTTAGAAATTTCATACTAAATTTGAAGCCATTTTGCAATTGCTTCTTTAGCATTTATAGAGATATTGGTTATCTCACATTTATGAAGTAAACTTTTGAAAATATATCAAAAACAATTGTTAGCAAGGCCAAATTTTGCAAGCATTTCAATAAATGTTACAGAGTTTTGTAATTAGTTTTGTCGTATCTAGGTTTATGTCTGTACCTGAAAGTAGAAGAAACTTTAAACTATATGAAGGAGAAGCCAAGGAGTCTAACTTTCGTGTCTTTCTTCAACCATGTGATTAAGTGTCTTGTCTAGGCACAGTCGCGTGCTTTTGAGAGGATTCCAACCGACGTTCTGACTAGAGTTATGTAGGCCAGTGTTGTCAGGTTATGTTGCAAAAACAAGCAAAAAAATTTGAAAAACAAGCCCAAAACAAGCAAATTAACACAAAAACAAGCCCAAAAACAAGCAACAAAAAACAGTCAAAATAGCAGTTAAAAAGTTGCAATATGGCAAATTTTTATAATACAAAACATTCTATAGAGAAATAAAACATAGTAACTTTAGCGGGTATAGCATTAGCATACTTTATTTCAGGCAAAATATAACATAATTAAAATAAAATAAACTCAAACGTTTTTGACACGTACGTGTGTCTTCATCAGGAATTAAATCTGAAATACGGTACATAAAATGAAAAATTGTAAGATAAATTTCACTTTGCACTGTTACTAAAATGTGATGAGTAAATAAGGATTTACTAGGCTATAATGACACTACCAGGCAGAAGCACACACTAGTTACCCCTGTTGACTACCTGGCTATGGCTACTGACTTGTGACATTGTGAACTTGAACTACTGACTTATGACTAAACTTGTGACTTGAGTTGTTGACTGGTCACTGTTGTGTGTGCTGGAATTCTTGGAAAGTGTCTGGTGGAAAAAGAAACCGCTGCCCAGTGTGGCCAGATACAAAATCCGTTTAAACAGAAAATTAAAACAGCAAAAGTTCCACAATATTTAAAAATGTCATAATAATTTAAAACATCTAACAATTATACCAATAAAATGAAATATTTCAATAAAAATAAAACAACAAGCACAAAAAAAGCAACCCGCAAGTCTTAAAAAAAAACCGCAAACCCAGAAAAAAACAAGCCCAAAAACAAGCAACCCGCAAGTCTTAAAAAAAAGCCGCAAACTCAGAAAAAAACAAGCCCAAATTCGCGGGAAAACCGCAAGGTTGGCAACACTGATGTAGGCGCTTTAACATCTCGACCACGGAGCAGCATAAGCTGCAGCAGTGTTTTGTGCACAAAAAAAAAATCGTTTAAAAATGTTACGAAATTTATTAACCATAACTTGTATGTCTAACTTAGAAGTGCATAATTAAACTGAAAATGCTGATTTCGCAACTACTGCAGATAATTGAAAGAATTGCAATCACCTATCTTAATGTCCTTATCGTGTTTACTTTACTTTTATAAGAATATTAGCACAGTGGGCTTATATGCTTTTGGCTTGTATGTTTTTGTATACAGGTCATAGCCTGCAGCAGGTACTTTTTGAAGTACGGGATGCGAAATTACCTTCTCAGAGTAAGGTGGGTTAACCAAAAGGGATGACAGATACTTTTTTACCAAAAATATGACTATGCAATATCTGTGAAGTTTGCAGTTTCTTTTCAGATTTTGTAAAGGACTAAGCAGCTTGAATTTATAACACAGTTACATTGATAAAACATGTTTGTCGTATCCGGGCTTACATCTAGCCCATATTTTTTTAGAAGTCACTTTTTAGATTAATAAACATTTTTTGAAAATGTTGGGCTAGGTTTGATTGGAAAGAATTGGTTTATTTTCGAGCAATCCGATTACAAATTCATTTTATCTAGAAATTTACAGTAGAACTGGCAACGCTTTTCAATAACGCACTCTACTCACAGAAGCAAGATAGCGTCAGTTGCGTTTGTAGGCCTACCAACTTTATGGTTGGAATGTCACTAATCAAATATTGCTAGTCTCTCTCAGACTATTAAACTTGTATGTATTTCTTACTTTTAAACAATGTTTAAACTGTAGGCTAACTAAAATAGTACGAGCGCTTTAATTTTGTGCCATGTAGCCTATACATCATCATCATTAGCACGCAATAATGTGCCTTGGCAAGACAATTTTTACACTTAGGTTACACATGCAATGTGTCCTGTTTGCTTTTCCGTTTCCTACATTTAATTTTCCACCTCAAAACATATTATGCTTGATTTCGAAAAAAAAAACAGCGGTTAGTTCAGTTTGATTTTATTTCTGACCATCACAACAAAAACGAATATATGCCAAACACAGCAGAGGTCTAGAAAAAAGTGGAAGCGACAAAACGGAAACGTTATAACGTGCCTTATACCCAGGCCCGGACTTAGGGAGAGCAGAGGGTGCAGGTGTAGGGATTTTACGTGTCTGAAGCCCCTTTAGTGTAGGGATTTGTCTATCTTACGACCCCAGCGTAGGGTTTGGCTGTCTAATTGTCGTAAATTTTGTTAATAAAAATAAAAATAAAAAGGGTAATTTTAAAGAATATTGAGAGACTCTAAGTCTCTATTTAAAAGAGGATAATTTAGGCTTCTGGCTGTCTAGTCTAGGGGTATGACTTCCTACAAAAAAACAAACGAATTAAATAGAACTAATCATTTTTTATTAAATCAAAGTTACAAGATGCGGGAAATTGAAATATATGTCTAACTAACTTAATTTAATTTATTGCAACCGGTGTCAGAATAGCGACATTCTCCAGTTGGGAATTTTAGTTCTCTTCCGTCGCCATACAAAATCTCTGTTTTATATATTTATGTTATCAGCATTTTCCAATTCCCCGCTTATTTAATAATATGGTACATTTTTATCAGTAATAGCTTATCGTGAGAATTATGAAGCAAAACCAGTTACACAATTATATCGCTTCAGAAATACGATTGTGGTTAGCTAATTCCGTGAGAGTGGCATTTCTGGGAAAGCTTGACCTAGATTCCGTGAGAACAGAATTTAGGTTTTGAATTTGCAGCGTTTAAATGCATTTTTCAATTCTAATAATTTCGGTTAAATGTTAAAATATAAATTTGTTGCTTAAAACATGGTACATGTTACACACTTCCCTCCTTACGGCAAAATAACAGATGAATCATATTACAATAAGCGGTTATACAAGATGCAAACTATGTACAGGTGTACAGATGTGTGGTTATAAGATACTTTACAAAGAAAATTGACAATTGTAGGCTAACAATTGCTAGGGGAAGACGCATGACCCCCCTCCTTACGTGGGATGAGGAGATTAATCGCACACATAAGCAAGTAGATAGGTTAATACATACTGCTGTAGCATTATACTGTAGCAGGGGTAACACTCGTTTATCATAAGAGATAAGGCGATGTCGTATGTTCCCTGGAAGCCCTTTGGCTTAGGACGATATATACAAGTTGCAGTTTCAGGGGTAACACTCGTTTATCATGAGAGATAAGGCGATGTCGTATGTTCCCTGGAAGCCCTTTTGGCTTGGTAGGCTACGATATAGGCTACAATAATTGCGGGACTGTAATAAGCTACAGTAGTTGCGGTTACAGGGGTAACACTCGTTTATCATGAGAGATAAGGCGATGTCGTATGTTCCCTGGAAGCCCTTTGGCTTAGGACGATATATACAATAATTGCAGGACTGTAATAGGCTACGGTAGTTGCGGTTACAGGGGTAACAGTCGTTTATCATAAGAGATAAGGCGATGTCTTAATTCCCTGGAAGCTCTTTGGCTTAGTAGGCTACGATATAGGCTACAATAATTGCAGGACTGTAATAGGCTACAGTAGTTGCGGTTGCAGGGGTAACAGTCGTTTATCATAAGAGATAAGGCGATGTCTTAGTTCCCTGGGATCCTTTCGGCTTAGGACGATATACACAAATATGGTAGGCTAGGCTATATAGGCAGGTGAGTGTCCTTGATTGTTCATGCCCCGCGTCCGGGGAGATAGGCTTGACACTCATAGAAGCAAACATAATAATAATAAAATAGCGGCGAGCGGCGCGTGCGCGAAGGTTGTACTAGCTAGACAAAGATGGCGTTTATGAGAGTAATGTCTTTGAGGACCAGTTATGCTATACAGTTCAAGCATGTTGAGTTCGAGACTATGACAAGCAGTGCTGATGAGCAGTTCAGTTTATGTCTGTTGACGGATGATTAACAGTGAGCACGACATGAATGAGTGGTCAGCTTGTAAGGTCGCAAGCAGTAAGGCAGACGTCTTGAGCAGCTGGATGCTGGATAGACAGTGCAACTGTGGTGCACGTCGGTGTGTCGCAAGCAGCAGTGCTTCTTGTGTGAAGAAGGCTTGAGTGCGTAACAATGCAACTACGCGTGGTGTCGCAATGTAGCAGTGGACATGGGATTGACCATGTTGAAAGGTAACGATGCAGCTTCGGTGCATGTTGGCGACTATGAGGTTAGCCGAGTTGACGTCGTCTGCGCAGGGCTTCTTTAAGTAAAGGCATCTCTGAATAGAGGCATCTCGCGTGGAGGTAAGTTGATGAGAGTCACCGTGTGGTGGCGATAGAGAACTCTGTCGCGTCATCCGTCGTAGTGCTGTCAGTCTCTCAATGTCTCTTGAGGTCTCTCAATGTCTCTCGCATCTCGTCGTAGCAGCAACCATGTCGCGAGGTGGCGCTTCTGCAAAAAGCGATACAAAGTAGCATCCGCAAGGTACATGTAATAAGTAAGGTACGTACACGGTAGTATAACACAATAACAAAATATAGCACAAAATTGTTGAAACCACTAGGCGACATGATTTAGTCATGGCGGCAAATGCCAGCTTATGCGTGAAGCTGTTAAAATGCGAGAATAGGCGAGAAATAAGCTACCCTTGTGTAAGTTGCGCTTGTGGGATTTCTCTCCCATTTCCCTGTGTGGGTTGACGCTGGGATTGTCTGCGTTGTTGTAATTTACCAACAGATGATCGCAGACTTTTAGCGATGGCAGGAAGATAGTACTTTAGCGCTATAATAGTAAGGACAGCACTCCAAAAGAAGGATAAGAACAACAATACGACTAGCAATGTATTAATAAATGGGCTTGTAATAGAAGAAAGAATTTGAAAAAAAACATTTGACATCACTTGGCTAAGTGTCGATGACACGAATTGCATCTCTGCGCTATCGTCGCCATCGATGTTGGACTGTAAGAAATCGTGCATGCGTTCATTATCAAGTTGAGAAGCACTAATAGCGATCAGGATTGATTGCAAATCTTCGAAACCGTAATTTGACTGGTTGTATAGAGATTCGATTTCAAGAAAATCTGGGGAGTCAACCGGCTGAGTTAACGGTGCAAGGTGGGCTTGGAGCAACTTAATCTGTTTGTGGATGTGTGTTAGTGAATAGTTTTCGTAAAGGTAAAATGCCTCACCGATGCGGAACGTAAGAATCTTTCCAGGCGTGTATTTTTCTAGAAGGCGGACTCCAGGGTAAGCATTTCCATCTCTCATGACTTGACCGGTCTCCTTGGAGCCATTGTTTAAATATTCTATTAGGGGACGTTGAGAGTAATAATTACCATATCGCAAGCTGGAAAGAATGGTGCCGTTTATTCTAATGCACGAAATTTTTGTAATTAAATCTCCCTGGGTAATAGCGGCGTGTGTTCCACCTAACAGGGCAGAAAGTGATTCACCTGGATATTGTTTTGAAATAAGATGATACAAGGTGGTGAAGAGGGATTGAATTTGGCATTCTAGAAAATGAATCTCGTTGGTTTGTTTTTGAAGAAATTCAGTGATAGTGTCAGACGCTTCTTGTAGCAGGCGAGTGGGGACCAAGCCTAGTTTCCTTCTAGTTATTGGGTTAGCGTTTTTTATTGTTTTTCCCATAGTGTCATGAAATTTAATGGAAGAAATATTAGTACAATTAAGCGGTTTTAATATTAAGCCAGCTACGTCACACAGCGCATTTTTTCCATAACAAGAGGAGGTTTTTGGGGGACACTTTGCCTGTTGATGAAGACTGATTCCCAGATCTTTAACTTCTATACGGTATGGTTGTAGCGATTCGGAGTGGAAATGCATTAATAGGGTATGATTACCCATTGGTGTTGTGTTTGGACAGTGTATGCGTGGTGGGACAATCCAAACGAATCGTCTGGATCCGACAGTACAAGAACCCCGATTAATATTACATTTAGACATTGTAGCTAAGGCATTAAATATGGTGTTTGTTAATGGGTCGTAAAGGGCTTTGGTTTGAGTAACTACTGAATTTAAAGTTTTCCCCTCGGTAGTTGTAGGCCATTTATATTCTAATTTAACTGGGTTATGGGTGCCCCACATATTTTTAGAGATTTGTTTGAGGGAGCCTATATTGGTAGCGTGATATGTGCTTTTGTCCAATACCAGCAGCTACTACTAGATGGCGGTGTTACTGATTTTGTTGTCTGATGATGGGTTTACGCTCCGAAAAAATAGTGCGTGGTTGACCATGTTGTTTCGAAAATTTGACACGAGTGAACAGTTAGCGGGACATAGGCTGCAGATGGGTTATATACTTCAGCAATACAGCTGTGTACTGAATTATGTTGATGTTTGATGCATCGTATTGGTTTTTCTATAAAATATTCAGCTTCCGTCAATTGCGGTCTGCACAATTGAATTTCTATTTCCTGTGACTGGCCAAGCGCCAAAAAACAGAGGCCCAGTAATGTATATACAGACATCATGCAACGTAATCACTTAACTTTGCAGGTCTGTAAATGACTCTTCCTCTGCGGCTGACGTGTACTGGCAGTTTCGATGGGCGTGGAGAGTGTTGTTTGTCGTTGCGTTCCGTGGATGAAGACGTGACGTTTGTCTTTGTTGTTCCAACGTTTGGCGTGAGCGAGTTGGATAGTGCGGAGTTTTCTGCAAAGGAATCGAGTGTAATTAAATTTGCTAGCCCAAGTAATTCATTACTGTCGTCTGACATTTCCTCATTTCTGTTTTCTTCCAACAGATGTTGTGGGAGTCTGGCTGCTTTTAATCGGTCAATTGATACCGAATCAGATTTACCGTTTATTGCTAAAACGAAATACTTTGACTTTTTTTCTAATACAAAATAGGGTCCTCTATACGGCGGTACTAACGTCCCTGCCTGCAGGTCGGTTCGTACAAAAACGTGCGTGGACTGCCAAAGTGCATTGTCGATGTATGGTTTCCTTGACGTGTTGTGGTGGCGTGTCGCAGTGTACCTTAAATTTGACATAATGTGCGATAGTTCAGCGGCATAATCTGATTCTTTGTGTGGTGGCGCTATTTCGTCAAAAAATTCACCTGGCAACCTTAATTGTGTGCCGTACAGCATTTCTGCTGACGAACATTTTAGGTCCTCTTTCACAGAAGACCTGATGCCTAGCAGATTTAAGGCTAGATGGGGGAACCAATTAGGGGTGTCTGAGCATGCTTTTAAGGAGGCTTTTAGTTGCCTATGGAATCTTTCTACCATGCCGTTCTAAATTGGGTGGTAGGCGCAAGTTGTTGAATTTTTCGCTCCTAGTTTTTTACACATTTCTTGCCACACGTGAGATGTGAATTGTGCGCCTCGGTCCGTTGTTACAATGGCAGGGCATCCATAACGGGCGACCCAGCCCAAGAGGAAATGATCAGTAACTGTAGAGGCTTGTATGTCTCTTAGAGGTATTGCTTCGACGAAGCGGGAAAATCTGCAAATGCATGTTAATAAATAGCGGTAGCCATGGCTTTCGGGAAGAGGGCCGACGATATCTACATGTACGTGCTGGAATCGTTCTTTTGGCTGCTCAAACCTTTGAAGTGGTGCTACATTATGACGCGTTATTTTAGAGTGCTGACAAGGGATGCAGGAGTTGCATCGCAGCTTGACAAAATTGCTCAGTCCAGGCCATATAAAACGACGAGATATCAAGTCTTTGGTTGCTTGAAATCCTGGGTGCGACAAGTTGTGATAAATATCAAAAACAAGCTGTCGGTGAGGCGTTGGTACGAGTGGGCGGAAGTTTCCTAAACTGACGTCACCTTTTAGTACGAAATTGGTGCCTGGTAACGCCCTGTCTTCTATCATCATGTTGTTATGCGACTTGTTGACAAGTTGACTTATAGAGGGGTCTGTGAGTTGGTCCTTTGCCATTTGTACATAGTTAAGCTCTCCCTCTGGTAATTGAAGTGAGTTAATCTCTATGCGTGATAGTAGGTCAGCGACGTGATTGTCTTCGCCTGGAAGATATTTAATCTCAGAAGCGAATTGGGAAATAAAATCATAATGGCGGACTTGTCTCGGGGTCATTGTGTTTGGCGGTCGGTGGAATCCAAACGTTAGGGGCTTGTGATCAGTAAAAATTGTAACTGATCTGCCCTCGACATCATTTTGAAAATATTTAACGGCGAGATAAATGGCCAGCAGTTCGCGGTCATACGTACTGTAGCGCTTTTGTGCGGGAGATAGATTTTTGCTAAAATATCCGAGGGGTTCGCATATCCCGGCTTCATTTACTTGCTGTAATACAGCGCCAACGGCGACGTTAGAGGCGTCGTTATTTAATTGTAGTTCCGCGCCGTGAATTGGATGGGATAGAGCCGTAGCGTTAGAAAGCTTTATTTTTACGTCTTCAAACGCTCGCTTGCCTTGGTTAGTCCAAGGGACAGCTTTTTTGCACTTTTTTGGGTGATTACCCAGGTAGTTGTTGAGCTCTCTAAGAGTGCTGGAGCAGTTAGGAATAAACTTGCGATAAAAATTTAAACAACCTAGAAATTTGCGCAGTTCGGTGATAGTTTGAGGCAGAGGCGTATTTCGGATTGCTGCTGTCTTATCATTTAAAGGCGAAATGCCTTCTTTGGAAATGTGATGGCCTAGAAAGTCGAGTTCTGGTACGCCAAACACGCTTTTCTCAGAATTTATATTTAGTCCATATTCATTTAGGCTCTCAAACAATCTTTTTAAGTGGCAAGAATGGTCGTCGTGCGATTTGGAAGCGATTAGGATATCGTCTATATAGGGAAAGCAAAATGGCAGTTTTTCTGTTACCTCATTTATCAGTCTTTGAAACACTGAAGGGCAATTTTTGAAGCCAAACGGGGCGCGGTTGTAAGCGAAAGAACCTAAAGGCGTGCATATTGTTGTTTTCTCAATAGAGTCGGGGGCCACTGGAATTTGAAAAAATGCGTTTGTTAAATCAATTTTAGAAAAAACCGTGCAATCACGTAAATTGTTGCGAAAGTCTTGCAAGTTTCTCAAGGGGTATCTGTCTGGTTTTGTAATGTTATTTATTCTTCGGACATCTGAACATATACGTATTTTTCCATTTGCTTTTGTGACCACATGAATTGGAGAAGCCCAGCTAGACCCAGAGATTGGAAAAATGACTCCTTTCTCTTGGAGGCGAATTAATTCTGCTCGAACCTTTTCGAGCATTTCTGGGTGAAGTCTGCGTGGCTTGCTAAAAATTGGTTGCGAGTCATTCGTAATGATATGCAATCTGTGTCGATGCTTTACTGCTTTCGTACAATCGAATTCGGCTGTTAGCGCAGGAAATTCTGCCAATAGGGTGTTATAAGTATCTGCGTGTGAAGGGTTTGCGTTACGTGAAACGTGATTTACTGAAAAAGTTTTGATAGAGTTACGTGCTAATTTTTTGTTAGCGATGTCAACGGTTATTTCGTTCGCCTTTAGAAAATCGCAACCTAAAATTCCTTTATCGATGTTGCACAAGTAGAGGGTTTGGTTGAAAGTTTTCTTCAATCCGATATCTATTTTTGCTTGAATCGATCCGTAGCATTTGATGCTTGGTGTACCAGTTACATCGTTAAATAGCATGATTGGTTTACGCTTAGTTTGACCGCTGTTGACTGGCAGAATTGACACTTCCGAACCGGTGTCGATTAGAAACGTAGACCCTGTATTTTTGTCGATAACATGTAGCAGGTTTGTGTGGCTTTCACAATTTTCCTTCCCAACAACCCTACTTATTGTTGGGTAAATTGCGCGTTTTTTGGAAAGGAACAGTTGCCTTCGCATTTTCGTGCTCTGTAACCGAAGCGAGCGTGGTAAAAACACGGTTGTCTCGGATTAAATTGCCCCCTAAAACCGCTTTGATTTGGTGAAAAGTTAGATCGATTCCCGTTCTGTTGGGAAAACTGCCGATTCCAAACCCTAGGTTTAGGTTGGGAAGGCGTGTTTCTGTAAGGGGGTTGGAACGGTTGTCTCGGAGACCAATGAGAGGGAGAAGCGCGCGGTTTACTGTTTGCAACGTTGTGGTACGGAGGGGTATGAGTTGTGCGCTCTTGAAAATTTCCCATTGTCTCCAAATTTTTTGTCAAAGTTAAAAGTTGTTGCTGGAGATGATCATTTATCAGACCTTGACGAAGGTTTTCCGCGTTCGACAGGTTGTCTTGACCACAGGCGTCGTTGTTTTGTTTAATTAGAAATATACTGTCTGCGATTTCCGCCAGTTGATCGACTGTTTTTTCTTGTAAATGCCCTGCTAAGGCGACGCGTACGTGACTAGGCATTTTTTGAATGAAAAGATTTAAAAGTAAATTTTCGCAATCTCTACCGAAGTATCCAATCTGCCTAACGAGCGTTTTCATCTCGCCAAGGAGGGTGGAAGGTTTTTTTTTTCTAATTTTAGGTCGGTCAGCAGCAACTGCAGCTTTGACGCTGCAGTTTGTTCATAGTGTTTAATCAGTGTTTTTTTAAGTTTAGTGTAGGGATGTACATCTACGTCGTCAAAGATGTGGTGCACCAACGCAACCTGCTCCTCGTCAAGAAATTCTAAGGCGTTAGTGAACAAATGTTCTTCATTTGTTATATGGTTCGCTGCTGCTTTTGCCTCCAGCATTTTGAACCACAGTTCCGGTTGATTAGTGTAAAATTTTGGGAGAGTTATTTTTTGTCTTGCATTAGCCAAATACAGCGACGGGTCATTTCTAGAAGTAGCAAATGTTTCGTTTTCTGTATTAAAAATTGCGTTGTTAAGCGTGGCGTTTGGGGGTTGAATCGCGGTCTGCGACATCGGTGGCGGTTCGTGATTTCCCCGGCCTGATTCCGGTGAGCTGGTTGTCGCGTTTTCGTTGTTCATATCCGTGTTTGCGGCCGAGTTAAGTGGTTGGGCGCTTAGTACAACAGCGGTCGTAGGCAAATTAGTAGGTGAATTTAAAAAAGATGTAGTTGCGCTTTCTGAGGAAAAAGATGTCGAATTTTCAGGCGTTCGAGGCAAAATTGATGTGTTTTCTACTACCGTGACTGGGTCAGACTGGTGTCTCGTTCTTTGGCGGACGAATGGGAAGAATTTGGTAGTTGCTTTTAAAAAAGTGGACATTGAAAGTAGCCTAAATATAAAGTATCAATACGTTACCGTTCTTTTGATTCCTCTTTTCTACTTCTTTGTTTCACACACAATTAGTTAGTGACAATTAGGCTACTAGTCCCTACTGAAACAAACCTTACAGAATACCTTCTTGACTTCGTTGATCAAGATCAAAAAGGAAGTTATGCTGACTATTGCAAGGAGCAATACAACGTCAGAATCACGGACCCCAGAAAGCCTCCACCTCTCTAAAGACCAAAAAAAGATATCCGGAAAGCAAGAATAAGAATCAGCCAATCAGAAATGGAGGAGGAAATATGGATAGGGAACAAAATCCCTGATTGATGATGAGAAAAATGGCTGAGGAATAAAAATGCAGAAAAAACTCGTTCAAACAAAAAATTACTAAGGTCTGATTAACTCAATAATATGGTAAAACAACAGTTTTGTGAAAAAAATTTTTATGTAGTCAAATTCAACAGAATTTTATCAGACAGTCCCAATAAAATCAATAATTTTATGAAATATTTAACAACCATGTAATATAAATGTTACCACATTGGTGACCTCCCAACGTAAGTTGGGCTGAAAATGAATAAAACTTAATTAACAATTTGCGCACCATTTTGGTGACACCCAAGAAAGAGTTCAAGAAAAATTCTCCCCAAAGCAGAAAGATTTGGAGAAAAAGCAGAAAGATCAGCTATGAAAGATTAGGCAAGCAAGCTCTGCCACAATTTCTATTTCTAACTTAAAAAGGCACGAACTCATTACCCTTTTAAAACATGTTAGGCCTACACTTCGCCTTTGGACGAGCCCCCAGTGTAGGGATTTTACGTGTCTGAAGCCCCTTTAGTGTAGGGATTTGTCTATCTTACGACCCCAGCGTAGGGTTTGGCTGTCTAATTGTCGTAAATTTTGTTAATAAAAATAAAAATAAAAAGGGTAATTTTAAAGAATATTGAGAGACTCTAAGTCTCTATTTAAAAGAGGATAATTTAGGCTTCTGGCTGTCTAGTCTAGGGGTATGACTTCCTACAAAAAAACAAACGAATTAAATAGAACTAATCATTTTTTATTAAATCAAAGTTACAAGATGCGGGAAATTGAAATATATGTCTAACTAACTTAATTTAATTTATTGCAACCGGTGTCAGAATAGCGACATTCTCCAGTTGGGAATTTTAGTTCTCTTCCGTCGCCATACAAAATCTCTGTTTTATATATTTATGTTATCAGCATTTTCCAATTCCCCGCTTATTTAATAATATGGTACATTTTTATCAGTAATAGCTTATCGTGAGAATTATGAAGCAAAACCAGTTACACAATTATATCGCTTCAGAAATACGATTGTGGTTAGCTAATTCCGTGAGAGTGGCATTTCTGGGAAAGCTTGACCTAGATTCCGTGAGAACAGAATTTAGGTTTTGAATTTGCAGCGTTTAAATGCATTTTTCAATTCTAATAATTTCGGTTAAATGTTAAAATATAAATTTGTTGCTTAAAACATGGTACATGTTACACAGGTGCCCCGGGCCCCCAACTTTTAAAGAGCCCCCTACGTGAAAAAAATGTGTTTTTTGTGTTATTTTGTTTTTCTTTCAGCCTTTCAAGTTTGTGCAAAATGCTGTGCAATGCTGGATTAATGCCCCGTAGACGTAGAGGTGGATGTTCGCGCGTAGGCGCGAAAAAATTTTTTTGCACGGGAGCCCCCCGATCTAAAAGTGCCCGGGCCCCCCATCAGCTAAATCCGGCCTTGCTTATACCGAAATAAGACAGTTAGTTTAAAATATGGCACAGTCGCAACATATTAAACGTGCACATGTATAAAGCATTTTTGGTTTAATTTTTCATTTATAAAGTATTCACTGGCCGCACTGGCGTGTACATGGGGTCTGTGGGTTAACTTCCACACTAAAACTGATGACTGTAAAAATTAACAGAACTTATTGCATTCATTTTATCTTTTCATTATTATACATTTTCGCAATCAAAACCGGTTTACGTTCTTTTTTGTGTCAAGACTTATTTTCTTGTCACACATGCCCATTCCAGAATTGCCTGTCACCAGGGGCGCCGGAACGATTTTTGACTGGGGGGGCAAGATTACGAAAAAAGGGCACTTTTGTTTACTAAAAGGCCAATTTTTTTTCAAGTTTTAAGATAAAATATAGCGATAATGATAATCCGGTATACAAAGAAGGGCGCCATGCTATGTTATAATGATGTAACCTACTGTCAAGCCTTAAAGCAGCTTGCGGCCATGGCCGCTAAGTAGTGCTTGAATAAACCGCCGGTGCTACCTCCTCAATCGGCCAAGCTTGGCCGCCGGTCTCTTCTAGCCAATTATTTAATTTCGCAATAGAATGATCGTGGATTAACTGAAGAGTGATGCAAAATTAGGTCAGCGAGTCATAATCGCCACTGTTGCATTGTGCGGGGAATACTTGTTATTGATGGAATATATCCAGCTGCGATCGCCAGCGCTGTAAGTCTTGTTTGTAATTCCCGACGTTTATTTTAACAAAGTCTTAATCCGAAGTGCTAATTTACATCGGCTGGCAATAGTGTCGTTTTTATGGCGATTCGATGTTGTCGGGCATTGAACCGTTGTTAAAAAGGAGAACTAACTTAGTTGACATCAATGGGGAAAACATTTTTTGATCATATTTTGCAAAAATTATGCTTCTTTTAGTAATGTACATCATTGAAATAGCTAAAACCTCAATTCCTAAGGCAACAGGGATCAGATGTCAGTAGATGTAACATAAAAAATATTTCGCACTTGCTAGTGCATCGTCAGTTCTGATAAAGGGCAGTTTAAGCCTACAAGTAATGTTTTAATCATTGAAATACTTATTTTATTACCTTGCAGTCATCGTCAACACAATCATGTCGAACGTTGTTTTTCGTTGCTAAAAAGATTTCTAGGGGAGTGGCGAACTTCTATAAAATCAGCCACATTGGAGACACTCGTGCGAGTGTCGTTTGAATAGTACTGGATTACAATCCCGATAAAGCAGTTATTGCGTGGTGCAACGATTCTATTGTAAGACGTCGCCCAGGCCCAGACTTCAACAACGCTAAGTGATCGTTTTAGCATTGTTGCAAGTTTAATTCTATTTTCTTGTGCTATCGTTATTTTTATTTTGTATTTTGGCCTCCAAGCACGCAGATTTGGCCGCCGAGAAGGAGCTCCCGGTAGCCCACGATGGCTGCCGAAAAAAAAAAACGAGTTTTAAGGCCTGTAGGCTACTGTGTTGCAAAATTTTGTGCCGTAAATATTATTTTGAGGCAAAAATGAAAGATTTTAATTAAGCTAAAAGCGAATAACAGAAACTATTATATTGCAAAATGTGCAGTAGCTTACATAACTTTAAAAGGGCACCATTGCCCCCCCTGCCCCTCCATCTGCAGAAAATTTGAGGGCAGGGGGAGCATTCGCCCCCCCTGCCCCCCCGCTTCCGGCGCCCCTGCCTGTCACACAACAAAAAGTCAAAGTGTAACAAAGTTTAGTATGAACAGTTGATTGGTCGTACAAAATGTGAAAACTGCGAGGAGAATGTTGCTCATGCTAGCTCGAAGCTGCAGGTTTCACAAACTATGAATTGATTAGTTATCCCATTAAAATAAATAGGCTATGAATAATAAAGGACAAAGGCTCTTAGAAAAAAAAGAAAAACAACAACAAATTCTTGTAACAGAATTAAGCATTTGATATTTTGTTCTTTGTCCTAAGTTAGTCATGAATAGCAGTACTAGTTTTTAATTCTGATTAATTTCTACATTTAAAAATGCATAGCAAGACGTCTCGTCGTTGGATTATTCTTGTAAGTATAATAGTAAAGTGTAAAGTACTCAGTGTTGTTCCCGGCGTTTAGTTTTTGAGTTTTTTTTTCGAACATTTAAATTGTAGAATAACTTGGTTCATCATACACATACTACAGAATTTTAAGAATATTTCTCATCAATTTTTAGCCGTTATTTTTACACATTAGGAACCAAAAGTACATTTGAGTTTTGTAATATTTTTATTTCGCTTTTAAATGCATTCACCAGCATTTTAACTCAACAACATGGTTGACTAGTTTAGTGTAAAATAACCTAAACTAGGCTATATCCCTAGTGTTTCAGGTAATATCATCCACTTAGTGGTTAGTGCGTCCGTTTCCGAATCGGCAGACATGGGTTCGATACCCTGTCGATTCGTAGGCCTACCAAAGACTTTTTAGAAATAGTACTGAATCTTATTCTTGCTTGGCACTGAGCAATGTTATGGATGAAGATAATAATGTACTCAGTTGCGCCTCTATACGGCTGCATTGACACTTTCTGCTTTGCAACGCGCTGAAGAGCAACGCATTCTGCGATGGATACAGCGCTATATAAAAACACGCTAAAAGACTTCAACACCATTCGTCATAGCACATGACTTGGGAACTGTTTTCCGAAAGCTAGTGCAATTCGCTATTACCTCAGCGAACTCGCAGCATCAGACTAAAACAGGTCGTTATCTACATTGTGAAGTAAACAACGATCATGCTGCTTAAAGTGAAACTCAATCAATTGCATTTTGCTGTTGGCTGCATAATGCGAAATTGAAGATGGATTAATCTGGAAGAGACAAGACCGGCTATTATTATTAGATGGCAAACCTTAGTACACACCACAAACGCTTAGTCACTAAATTGTTTGAAGTTTTACATATAAATAATAATCTAATGAAGGTATATTTCAAACACGCCAACGAACATTTCACAACAAAAATATACACGTTTTGTTTGTCGTATCCAGACTAACACCCGGTGGTTAAAGATTTTGGTTAAGTGGACGGAAAGGCAAGGAAGCCAATCTTCGTGTCCACCTTCAGGCATACCTTTAAGTGTCTTGCCAAAGACACAGCCACATGCTCTTGAGCGGTGTCGAACCGGGGCCCTTTCGATTGCCGTTCCAGGGCTCTCACCACTCGGCTATGGAGCCAAAAAAAATTTGTGTTGAATAACATTAATACTGCCATCTCAAGTCTGACAAATTAGCAATATTTCTATGTTTAGGTTATATAAGTTACTTGGTCAAACTGTTCATAAAGTGAGTTAAATGTTACTTCACGTAACCCCAACTATATTTTAGTTAAGCTGAACATATGTAAGTTGATCCTAATGGTTAAGAATTTGCCGTGACTAAACCGTTGGTGTATTCATTAATCTGCAGGTCGCTGCAGCACATGAGGTTTATTAACCAATCAAAAGGCAAGATTTAAATATGTGACTATGCGAATGCTCCAATAGAAGTGAAGTATAACCCAGACAGCCACTTTGTCTGGACCAGATCTGTTAAAGATCTGGTCAGATCCGTACCCGATCTGGTAAAGATATGAACCAGATAAAGTCGCTGACAAACACTCGCATAACTTTATTTACACAAAAATAACTAGAAAAAGAGGAAAGTTTCAAGCACTAGTTGCAACGTTCATCTGAAGAAAGTGAAAATAAAAGCAACAATAAACAGGATGATTTATTGCTGCTTTTACTTTGATGCTTTTACTTTACTTTACGTTCATCTGATGAAAGTGAAAGTAAAAGTAATAATTGTCCTGATGAACACCCAAGCTTTTCAGTATTCAAAAGAGGAAAGGTCAAATAAAATATAAAAAAAGGGTCACATGTTGCCCATCCCTGTTGAATTTTATGTATTTGCTAGAAGATAAGTAAAAGATTTTACTAAAAATAACAGTTCAACTTTGCTTTATAGATAATCGGAATTCTGTGTGGAGCAGTGGTGTTTGTCACGTGGAATTCTTTGAAATATTCTGGTTCTCTTCATAATGCTGAGAAGATAGTAGAACGTTTCTCAAATAAAACAATTCTCATGGATATGCAAAATCAAATCACTACAACAACTGCTGGGACCAAAAACGAACCAAATATTGTGAAAAAAAATGAAAGCATCATTTCTTACTCCCTGTACGGTTCGGATCCGCGATATACAGATGGAGCACTTTGGAATGCTGTTCTGTGTAGGGAAATATATCCTGGATGGACAATGCGTGTATATCATGATGACAGTGTTCCGGAAAAAATCCTGGATAAATTGAAAACTGAAAACGTAGAGCTCGTTGATATGACAGGTTCCAAGATGAGCAAAATGTCGTGGCGCTTTCAAGGAGTTGTGGACGCAAAGCGTTCCTGTTCCAGAGACATTGATTTGCGCTTAACCCTGCGTGAAAAAGCTGCTGTCGATCAATGGATACAATCCGGGAAACAGTTTCATGTGATGAGGGACCATCCCAATCATTCACTCTGTTATAATATATTGTTTTACGTTATTTCTACGTACTTTGTTTCTGTACTGCTCCTTGTTCTAATGATTACTTCGTTGGCGTGTTTTGTCCTTCTGGCTGTTCTCTGTTTTGTGTTGCTTGTTGTTGTGAGCTACTGTACCTGCCTTCATTTTTAGTATGTTTTGAGTTGGGGTGGCCGCATTTTAAGTTGGTTAAAACCTTATGAATAAAATCATATTTAGTTTCATGACAATTTAACCAACTTAAATTTTCAACTAGAAATCGCAAAGGATGGAGAGGTTGTTAAAACCTCAGCGATTAGACATTGAGCCTGGCAATGTACAAGCGGCCAGAGAATTTAGACACTGGCGACAAGTCTTTGAGAACTATATTCAGGAGCACTTACAACAGGGACCTGCCGAAAACGAAGCAGGCGAAGCCAACCGTTTAAGTCTTAAATTAAAAGCATTGATCAGCATGATTTCGCCCCAAGTTTTTGAATACATTGATGAGTGCGAGACTTATGAAGGAGCCATGCAGCTTTTGGAACAAATTTATATCAAGAAACCAAACGAAATATATGCGCGACATGTGCTGGCATCTACAAAGCAGCACTCAGATCAAACCTTACATAAGTTTCGGCACCATTTAGAAAATTTAGCAAAGAACTGCAATTTTAAAGCTGTTACTGCAGCAGAACATAAGAATATTATGCTGAGAGACGCATTTATCAATGGAATATTTTCGCGGAATATCAGGCAGCGTCTTTTGGAGAATAAAACTTTGGATTTTGAGTTAGAGTTATTTTGAGTTTTGAGTTTCAACCAAGCGTTATCGTTAAGTGAAGCAGAAAAAGAAGCCAAAGATTTTGAAGTTTACGACAGCCACAAAGCTGATTTCTCTGAAAAGGACATGTTAGCGTCAGCCTCTAAGAGTGACATAAACGTTAGTGACAACAACGAAAAATCCGACAATCTATCAGCCACTTATACTCAACATCAATGTTACTTCTGTGGGAGTAAGCGTTCTCATAACCGCAAGAACTGTGTAGCGCGTTCATCAGTTTGTTTTAAGTGCAACAAGAAAGGACATTGGGCAATAGTCTGTCGAAAGAACGGGAACAGCTCTGGCCATCAAGCAAATAACACGGCGGCAGCATCGATTGATATTCAATGTCCAGCGACCAGTACCGGTACGCCCTCTCAAGGTAATGTCTGTTCAGCAAAAACTGTGAACAATGACTTAAAACAGTCAACAATTTTTATAAACATGGCTGGTCATGAACTGTCCGCTCTAATTGACACCGGAAGTTCTAAGAGCTTTATCAACGAACGATCAGTTAAGACTTAAACCTCAAAGTTTTTCCGGCAAAGCTCGAAGTGACGATGGCTCAAATGTCAGCCAAAAGTCGAGTTCTCGGTAAATGTGTAGTAAACCTAAACATTCTTGATCGCACGTATAACAACGTTGAACTTTATATTCTAAAGAACTTATGCTCTGATATAATTCTTGGTTTAGATTTTCAAAGCAAGCATATAAGCGTTTAGTTTTCGAATTGGTTGGTCCTGAAAATGACCTCATCATTTCACATAATATGTCTGGGACATGTGCCGTAGCCGCCGCTCAAGTAGAGTGTCCATCATTATTTTCAAGTGTGAAAGATAATTGCAAACCCGTAGCGACTAAATCTCGGAGGTACAGTCACAATGACTTAAAATTTATCGATTCAGAAGTTAACAATTGGCTTGCTGAAGGAATCGTTCAGCCGAGTAATTCGCCATGGCGTGCTCAAGTAGTCGTAGTAACAAATCCTGAGTCTGGACGTAAAAGACTTTGCGTCGATTACTTGCAAACAATTAATCTATTTACTGAACTCGACGCTTACCCCATCCCCCGCATCGAGGACATCGTGAACAGTCTTGCACAGTACAATAGTTTTGCGACTTATGATCTTAAATCAGCATACCACCAGATTCCTTTGCTTGACCAAGATAAACCTTATACTGTGACGTTTGGCTTCGATCACCGCAAGCCCGCGCGAGAAACTAAATTAGTCTCGCGCTTGCCTTCAGATGATCTCACATTTTTTGTAAGTTACACGTTTCATTTTTTGACTAGGTTGAGAAAAATTCATGAGTTTTTAGTTGGTTGAGTTACAGGACGGTTATGTATTTTTTTGCTTATCACTAGAGAGAAGAAACTGAATTAATAAAACAAAAGTGCAAAATTATTGTTTCTCTTCATTTTGCAAGGCGTTGAAAACTGAGACCGAAGAAAGAAAAGTGAACAAGTAGCCCGTTCGCGCACACTGGTGACCCCGACAGTTCAGTTTATAACAGGAGTGCGATCGATTACGATAGACTGGCAGGAAGGAAGGAACAGCAACCCTGGCGTCGTCACATCAGATGGTCACTAGGTCACGAGCAAAACTCACAATGGGAATGGGAAGCCCCACAATGGGAAGCGAGATGGACAAGAAACAAGGAGCATCAAGATCGACAACACCAGGTAACCTACCACTCGTAGGCCTACCAGATTACAAATTTTCGCATCCCCCTTTGATTCAAAAGATTCCCTTCAAATCAAACAATCCCGCTACTGATCCATTCACATTTGACCCATTTCAACCAGTAGCATCTCAATAACAAACACCCTCTTTGAATTACCAACCAGGAAGAAAGATTTTCATAGATTTTAATAAACAACATCCTTCCATCTGGTTTGCCGCATTGGAACTCAGGCTAAAATTCTGGAACATTACAAACGAAAATATCCGCACAGATATATTAGTAACACATCTAACTGAGGAACCTTTATTAGTTATCCAGGATTTACTGTTTGAAGAGCCTACCTAGGATTCCATTAAATCTCGTTTATTAAACAGGTTTGAACCATCAATGAGTAGCAGGGTGGCGGAATTATTCAATCCAACACACTTGGGTGACAGACGGCCTTCAGACTTATTAATACACTTAAAGGCAACTCTAGCGCGAAAAGATATCTCCCCTAGCATGCTAAAAGAAATGTTCATACTACGCATGCCAGAAAGCATCCGCCTCTCGTTGTGCACCATGACTGAATCCTCCGTGGAACAGCTAGCGGAAGCCGCGGATAAAATGGTTGTAATCTCTCCATCACCCGGAATTCATAATATTTCCTCCGCTTCTACAGGAAATACGGCTTTGAGCGAATCCATAGCTAAAAACGAACGAAGAACCCTTCAAGCTCGTCTTAGTCACTTGGAGGAGAAAATGGAAACTCTTCTAAACCAACATTCACCTTCTAATAAGCCTTCAACCTCTGAATGCCAATCACCTCATCATAGATATTCGGACTCGAGCAATTTTCGCCCACCTAGATTTAACCAACACAACCATCCTCAGTCACGAGGAAGGCAAAATCTTAATCAATTATGTTTTTATCATCAGAGATTCGGCAATAGAGCATTCCGATGCACAGCACCATGCGAATGGCGTCCAAGATCATATAACCAGGGAACGGATGGAATCCACGTCAATAGTGGCGGATGTGGAGAATCAAGACAGAAGCCCACTTCCTCATGTTCGAGATCAACGTACCGGAACTCTATTTCTTATCGACACGGGTGCTGAAATTTCAGTGCGGTGAAACCGAGTAAAACTGAGCGGAAGTATAAAATCACTGATCGTACTTTGGCGGCTGCCAATGGTTCCCCCATCGCAACCTACGGGTACCGTTCCATGACAATAGAGATCGGTACTACTAAACCATTTAAATGGATTTTTATGATTGCAGATGTGTCCCATAATATTATTGGCGTGGATTTTTTGGCTCACTTTTCCTTATCGCTGGACTTCGATCGAAAATGCTTGAGAGACCAAGAGCAACAGTGTTTCGGATATCTGGTGGAAAAGATGATATGCAACATTCAAGCTCCACGACCATTTGTTCCACAAAACGACTTTATGAAGATTTTGGCTAAGTACCCTGATCTAACCAGACCTCCAAACCGCAAAGACCCACCGAAGCATAGAATTAAGCATAAAATAGTGATTAGTGGGTACCCCTGTTCTGCTCGACCACGCCCTCTGACTCCCGAGAAGTTTCGTCATGCTAAGAAGGAAATCGATGATCTGATGGAAGCCGGCATTATACGAAGGTCCGATTCACCTTTTGCTAGTCCTCTACATATGGTCCCTAAATCAAGCAAAAATGGGTTTACTTACAGGATGTGTGGTGATTACAGACAGTTAAACAAAATGACAGTAGAAGACAAATATCCGGTCCCAAAAATTCAAACTTTGTTTCACAGGTTACAAGGCTCAACAATATTTTCAAAGATCGACCTGGTTAAGGCATACCATCAGATTCCGCTGGAGGAGGAATCTATTCCGATGACTGCAGTTACAACCCCGTTCGGCCTTTTCGAATACTTGTCCATGCCCTTTGGTCTTAAAAACTCGGGTGCTACATTTCAACGATTCATCGATCATGTTTTGCAAGGATTAACCAATGTAATGGCTTACATAGACGATTTAATAATATTTTCCTCTTCTGCAGTAGATCACAAACGTCATCTTGAAGAACTTTTCCAACGCTTAGACCGATTTGGAGTAGCCATTAATCCATCAAAGTCGGAATTCGGTTTGCAACGTCTCAACTTTCTTGGACATATCGTAACACCGGACGGAATTCTTCCCTTAGAAGAGCGTGTAAAGGTGGTCAAAGATTATCCTCGTCCTCAAAAATGTAAGCAATTGCGTTCATATCTTGGATTTATCAACTACTATCACAGATTTATCAACTACTTGGCTGGCGTGGAAGCTACACCGTTCTGGTTAGCGAAGCGTCACTGCAGCTCGCTGTGCTAGTGAGTAATAATCAGCCTTGTGCTGATAGCCGGGAAGAACGCCTTTCTTCACATTGACCTACCCCTGGCACCTGCTGGTTTTGTTGGCTCTTTCTTTCCACAAAGATAAGAGTTAAACTGACTGGTAAAGCGGCGGTCGATTACTCAAGTGGCAAGAATACGGTGCGATACTGATGAGCCCAGCCTCATGGGCGAAACACGTGTCTATCGCTGTCTATTCGATGCTACAATCGGCTGCCAAAATAACTTAAATACTATCACAGATTTGTGGAGAATTTGTCAAAATATTTAGCCCCGTTATACGACCTGTTGAAGAAGCCCAAAAACAGAAACCAGGATCTTGTTTCTTGGTCTGACGAAACTAAAGAATGTTTTGAAAACAGTAAAGAGTTGTTAACAAATGCAGCACTACTAGTGTATCCTGACAATAATTTGCCAACAAGTATTCAGGTGGATGCAAGTGACGTTGCCATAGGTGGAGTTCTACAACAAAAACACGATGAAACCTGGAAACCAATTGCTTTCTTCTCCAGGAAACTAGATGAGACACAAAAAAGGTACTCTACTTTTGATAGGGAGCTTCTGGCTTCTTATTTATCCGTGCAGCACTTCTATCACTTGGTGGAAGGTAAGACGTTTACCTTATTCACTGATCACAAGCCACTAGTCGCTGCATTTTACTCCAGATCTGACCCCATAATTGCAAGGCGCGCACGACAAATGAGTTTCATTGCGGAGTTCACGAATGATGTCCAGCATATAAAAGGAGAAGCTAATTTTACTGCAGATGCTCTGTCACGTATCGAAATTAACAATGTTATGTGTAGACAGGAAGGAATTGACTACGTTGCAATTGCGAAAGCTCAAGCACAAGACGCCTATATTCGTGAAGTGCTAACCAACCCAGAAAAGTCCAACCTGAAACTGAAGGAATTTCCTCTTGAGAACAGCGATGTGGCCTTGATCTGCAATACATCTATGCCAAAAGTAAGACCGATTATTCCTCTCGATTTTCAAAGACTTGTTTTCGACAAGATTCATAACTTATCACATCCTGGTGTGAACGCAACTCGATCGTTAATTCAACAACGATTTGTATGGAACCTCATGAAGAAAGAGATCGCCTTTTGGGTTAAAACATGCCCCGCATGTCAAAAAGGAAAAATCATTAGACATAATAAAGCAAAGCTTCAACAATTTACCTTACCGTCTCGTAGATTTTCCAATATTCATATCGATATTGTTGGTCCACTTCCACCCAGCAACGGTTACCGATACTTGCTTACGGTCATCGATCGATTCACTCGTTGGTACACAGCTACACCGATGAAAGACATTACAGCGGAATCAACCGTCGAAGCATTTCTACATGGTTGGATCCAATATTATGGGGTGCCGTCATCCATAACCTCAGATCGTGGCGGCCAGTTTATCAGTCAACTGTGGCATGACACTATGAAATTCCTGGGAATAAAGCATATTACGTCAACAAGCTTCCATCCTCAAAGCAACGGAATCGTCGAAATTGTCCATAAAAGGCTTAAAGATGCCCTTCGTATGCAAAAGAATCCAGACACTTGGCATCAAAATCTACCTCTCGTTCTACTGACGATACGTACCACTCTGAAGGAAGAATTAGAATGCTCACCTGCAGAACTTGTTTATGGTGAAACACTGAAGTTGCCTCAAGAATTTAGGGAATCCCCGAATCAGATTGTGGATACTCACCAATTCGTTCGCAAACTAAAAGAATACTTCGCCAGCATCCGCCCTACACCTCCACGCGTTCACAGTGAAGTAACTTCATATGTGGACAAAAACCTTTGGACTTGCAAGTATGTGATAGTTAGAAACGACCACCAACAGGTCCCACTACGTCCCCGATTCAGCGGACCATACGAAGTAATCAAGCGCAATGAAAAGTATTTTATACTTTCGATGAACGGCAAAGAAAAATCAGTTTCTGTCGACAGACTGAAAGTTTTTTATAAACCACCAGATGAACCAGAACGGAATGTCAGCAACGGGCAGGACGGCAACAATGCTCAAACAATCCCAGGCTCTCTGGAAGAGGATAGTTGGCAGACTTTTGTGCAAACGCGTGCTGGCCGCGTGGTTGTACCGCCGTCAAGATACAAACCCTAATCTATTTGTATGTTATCTTGAATAATATTTTCTCTTTCTGCAGGAAAGTTGCATGGCCGTTCTTAGTTGGTGGATCAATTTGTCTGGTAAACCCCGATAACAACGAAACATTCTATCTTTATTCATTCTATTGGTAATCAAGAGTTGATAAATTTGTTTAGTTTTTTCTTTAAAATTCAAGAGTTCAGGCCTCAAATGTCTTTTATAACCATTCCTGATGGTTTTGATGGATATGCATGTGATTTATTTTAGATTTATGCTTTAAAATGTTTACCATACTGTACTGTAATTGGAGATGTTATGGCAATATTTATGCTAGTTTCAAATGGAAATCTTCTACATAAAGTAATGTCATCCAACTTGCATGTTGCTGATCAAAACTGATGCTTTGTGATTAGATTTTGTTGAAAAATTCATTGTTATATGTACGCACTGACACAAATACACATTTTAACAAAGTAAAGTTCAGAGAAAATAGTTTTCTTTTTTGAAAAAGGATTTACTTCAATGATTGAAGATGCTTTTTGATGTCAGTGCTATTTTGTGTCACAGTAGTTATATATACTGCGTTGGTTTTTGTTTTACATTGTGTTCTGCGTCCTTTGCATAGCATGTTAGCTAAAGTAAGAATTGTGTAGTTAGATTTCATGTTGACTTAGTGTAATCTTATGTTGTCTGAAGGTTTTTGCGTTTTTTGGCAAAAGCTCATGTAGTTCATCATTATTTTTGTAATATGAGATTGTTACTTTTTAGTGATTATTTAAAGTCATGGGTTTTGATAGAAATACTGTATCTTTTAGCATGTGTTAATTAAACATCAATTTCTTGCTGATTCGCAGGACAAAAAACGTTCTCAAAAGTGATTTATGTAATTCGCCCAAGAAACCAATTTGTCCGTAGCAAAAAAAAAAAGTGATATGTAATGGAAGTACTTTGTTCTTTCGTGCAAAAGTACCATGGTCATCTCTTCTGTTCATCCAGGATTTCATTTGTGCACATCACATATGTTTTGTCGATTCACCATTTTTGTTTGGAATATCACATGGTTAATCTGGGGGAGGGCTGGTGTGACGTTTGGCTTCGATCACCACAAGCCCGCGCGAGAAGCTAAATTAGTCTCGCGCTTGCCTTCAGATGATCTCACATTTTTTGTAAGTTACACGTTTCATTTTTTGACTAGGTTGAGAAAAATTCATGAGTTTTTAGTTGGTTGAGTTACAGGACGGTTATGTATTTTTTTGCTTATCACTAGAGAGAAGAAACTGAATTAATAAAACAAAAGTGCAAAATTATTGTTTCTCTTCATTTTGCAAGGCGTTGAAAACTGAGACCGAAGAAAGAAAAGTGAACAAGTAGCCCGTTCGCGCACAATACTGCCTTTCAAGCTGGTGGAAGGTTATTTGAATTTAATCGCATGCCATTTGGTGTTAAAAATGATGGCCCAGTATTCCAACGCATAATGGACAACGTTGTTGCTTCGGACAAACTCGAAAACACGTACGTGTACTTTGACAACGTCATCATTGGCGGTCGTAATTCTGAAGACCATATTTTTGCTTTGACCATACTTTGACTTAGCTTTGACCATATTTTTGCTGTGATACTATATGATTCTTTAGCATTTCTTTTAATAATGTATTTCTTATAGGCTTGAAAAGGGCTATATGACTAGCCGAAAACGTTCGCTTTTTGTTTTTTGTTTTTATAATGTTAAATGTAGTGTTGTTGCTGAGTTATGTCTGTTTATAATTCTGAAGAACTAGAGAAGACCGCTGCAAAATTTCTACAATCCATGAAACGACGTAATATGACGCTCAATAATAACAAAACCGTCTATGGTGTGGAGAACATTAACATCCTGGGTTACTGCGTAGGAAATAGACAAATTAAGCCGATCCTGAGCGTTTAAAAGCTCTTTGGGATTTACCACCACCCACTTCTAAAAAATCGCTACAGAGAACAATTGGGTTGTTTGCCTATTACGCTAAGTGGGTTCCGGGCTTCTCTGACAAAATACAAAGGCTAAAGGGAGTTGATGCCTTTCCTTTAAGCACGTTACAAATAAGCGACTTTCAATTCCTCAAAGAAGCTATTGCTAATGCATCCCTTCAAGCAATTGATGAGAACTCACCGTTTACCGTAGAATGTGACACATCAGATGTAGCAATATTCCAGCAACCTTTCGATTTTCATCACGACTTTGCTATTCCACCGCTGACTTTATTATTTATTGCGCTCAATTCAAGTCAATGGATATTCTAAATAGTTGTATATCTTTTCGCAATTTGCATCCGGCCCGCAGCTGTTAATATCGCAGCAATCCGGCCCTCAGAGAAAAAGTTTGGTGACCCCTGAGCTAGAGTAACATTCGCGGCGATGACAATAACGGATAATTAATATCTCGTGATAGTTTATGTTCCATAAATATATTACTCTTTTATTTTTGAATGTATTTTTTTCCATATGTAGCCTAAGTACTGTAGTTGCATTTGTTTTTCTATATACGTTTCTAAGTGACAGCAGTCAATTTTTTTTCTTGCATAAACTGTGAAAACCAATTCAGATTAACTATGGAGTGTTGAATTTGCATCTGAGCTCAGATTTCTTCTGTTACGTCAAAGTTTTGAGAAAAATAAGATTAATTACTTTTTTTTTCAAACGTTAAGTTTGTCACACATACACGCTGTGGTATATGAGATAATTTGTCTTTAGACTCAAATGTTAAACATAGAGGGGAGTGGCAACTTAACAAGAAAAGCACAAGTCCATAGCAATAGCTTACACCCTGAGTTTAGAAGTTTTTTGTTAATCACAAATATTGAAGCAAAAGCTTTTCCCAGACAGCAAATCAGTCGTTTCTTACATTGATTCAACTTCTGCAGACGTTGAATCAATGTATAATGCGTCCTGAAGATTTGAAGATTTATTTTTGCTATAAACTCATGCTTATAGAAACCAAGATGTCATTCTCGGATCATTCCCACCATCGATGAGCTTGGAATGTTGCTACAATAATTATAAATAGGTATGAGCGGATGCTTTGGACTATTCGACGTCCGCTACAATATGGATCACGCGTGTTTTCATTAACGGATTAGCAAGGTAGAAATATTTTCATAGGCCTACACTCCTTAAAAACAGATTGGCTACAGTAAAACCACAGAAAATTTCAAAGTAAACACATTTCTCACCCAAATATAGTTCACAATTATTTGTTTCACGAATAAATGTGACAAAGATACCGTAGCATAAGAACAAACAATTAAGTTAACTAATTGACCCTTCTACACTTTATAGACTTCTGCTATGTTTGGCATGTTGCCTATTGTGTTTCGTTGTGATGGCCAGAAATAAAAACAAACTGAAACTGAACTTATTCCAGTGTTAACAGACAACACCTTATAGCAGGGCTTCCCAAACTTTTTTGCTCGCGACCCCTTTTAATCTCCTAAAATTTTTCGCGACCCTTTAGGGTTAAAAGGACAAACAATGCGAAATATACTTTTGTGATATTTATTGAAAGGCTTAATTTAAACGAAAACTAAAAACAAGCTATCCGTAATCGAAGCCTACTACTTTACTACTTGTAGCCTGTTGGAAACAAAACCAAAAAGTCAACACATTTATTCAGTGTGATGGGTGCGACTTCTCTCTGCTACAAAGCAAGTCTAACCGTCGCACGACTTCTCTCTGCTACAAAGCAAGTCTAACCGTCGCACGATGTTTGTCAATGCTGGTCTCAAGGCGGTTTAATGTTACTTCCGCTGGAACGCTTTTTATCAACATTGAAAACACTGACACGCACTTATAGGCTACGTAGAGACAAACGGCAGGAGTGCGGTTATTGCTAAGTAATATAGCCGAGTGGTGAATATTCCCATCTAACGTTGGGCTAAGCCAAAAAGTTTGACTTTTTTCTAGAAAATTCAAGCCACTACTTAGAGTCAAAAGATAGATCTGCAAATTTTTTTTAGAGATTTGAAAGAGAGGTGCTCGGTACTTTGTTTTTGCATTAAATGGGTTTTAGATTAAATCTAAATTGGTAGGCTATTGTCCAATTCTAGATAAAAATACTTTTTAAACTCTTTCAACAGTCTTGACAAGTGTCGATGACCAGAGGCTTAATAACGTTTGATTCCACGCCATTGTTAGCCAAAAAGCTTTTCAGTAAATGAGAATATTTCAAATAAATCATTTTCAATCTTATGTTTCTAGATGTTTAATTTTTTGATGAACGCTCCACCTTTAGATTTCAATGTAAAAACATGGACGTTTTCTCCTTGAAAGGACAAATTAAATTCGATCCCCTTTTTCAAGCAAACCCGACAAATAGCATGCTTTGAAAAGCCTTTCCAAAAACGTCTTTACAAAAACGGCGGACAAAGTCTAAACTTTTTTCCGTTGGAAAAATCACGACTTAATTTTTTAACACTAATAACTTTTTAAACCATTGACTTTAATTTTGAAATCCACGTTTACAATGCAGCAAAGATGGTTTTAAGCTCCTATTCCATATTTCACTATATAAATTTACAAAATACGGGTAGCCTATTGAGTGCACGACTCTTAATAAAGTTAATAACTTTCACAGCATCTTGCACATAAGTGTTAATATGCAGTGTTTTGTGTAAAATTTGTATATTTTCTGCGACCCCCAAAGTTCGTTACGCGACCCCTCAAGGGGTCGCGACCCCCAGTTTGGGAAGCCTTGCCTTATAGTAAGCTATGCATAGTCGAGCTGTCGGCTGCGTAGTCGAGTGCATAGTCGAGTGGTGAGAGCCCTGGAACGGAAATCGAAAGGGCGCCGGTTCGATACCGCTCAAGAGCATGCGGCTGTGCCTTTGGCAGGACACTTTAAGGCATGCTTGAAGGTGGACACGAAGATTGGCTTCCTTGCCTTCCCGTACACTTAATCTAAATCTTCAACCACCAGGTGTAAGCCTGGATACGACAAACAAAAAGTAAGCTATAAGATAAATTATGCTACTGCATAAATTATGCTAAATTATGCTAAATTATGCAAAGTCTACAGGCTACTGGAAGAAGAATAGGCTATGAGACTTTTCACACAAATTTTCGAAATTTTCCTTAAAACGGCTATGCAACACCATAGGCATACACAGGGCCTTTGAGAGGACAAATTTGGGCCCTGTAGCCTACCTATTAAGCGAAAGAATATTGAACTGAATGCACACACCTACAGTACTGGACAATTTATTATGGATTTTTTTTGGACAATTTTACAGCAAATCTCAATTTTTTTGTTTTTCCGATAACTGAGAGCTCGGAAATAATTGTAATGGTGGCCCAAAGCAAAGAAGTTGCCATTCTACACAATCGGTATTCAACAGAGCCAAATTGTGACGTCATAATGGACGTCATAAAGGCTCAACTGAACTGCTGGCATTGTAGTAAAGACTTGCGCTATTATGACGTCACAATTTGGCATAGTTACGTGTTATTGAATACCGATGTTGGAGAATTGCAGCTTCTTTGCTTTGAATCACCGTTACATTTATTGTAGTGCTCTCAGTTATCAAAAAGAAATCTGAAATTTGCTGTAAAATTGTCCAAAAAAAAATTAATCCATAATAAATTGTCCAGTACTGTATCACTTGGTGGTACTGCAAGTCGTCACTGTCGCCATCTGACATTGCGTCACTTAAACGTTCCACAAATTCCAAGGCTCTACATTCTACAACTGCTATAGCTGCTACTACAACTGCTATAGTCTTCTAGCAATAAGGCTCATTTTTAATTTTGTATCAGGTTTGCGATGTATGTATGAAATGCTTTAAAAAAAACGCTTTCAAGAAGGAAATAGTTTTAATTATTAATACAGTAGGCTTTGCAAGAATGCATAAATATAGGGTGAAATCAATTACGAAATTTAACCTTTAGGTTGGGATGTCTGAGTACAAGCCTACGGAAAAGTTTGGCATTTTTTTCTTTCCTTTTTTTCATAATTTAGCGGGAATTTGACTTGGGTTGTTCTAAACAAATTCTTATTTTATTTTTATTTTAACAGTGTAACGCCTACTTAAATGTTACCTCAGTAAAGCCAATACTTAGCAACTTAGCATACTTATATTCAATCTATAAAAAGGAACAAAAAGCTAAGTTTTTCAATAAAAAATTCTGCAAAAGCAAAAGTATTTTGTAGCCTGCTAATTTTAATTTTTTTCAAGCTATATATCAGTCCTGCTTTTCTCACAGACTCCGGACACTATAAAACCTTTTGACTTCGACTTTATAACACTGCTCTAAAACGTGCATGAGCAGTTTTAATGGTAGTACATCATGCTTTGTGTTAATATAGTAATCACAGTGCAAGGATTAGAATAGTCGAAGCTTGGTAAAGGTGGTAAAAAAAACCGTTAATTAAGAAAGTAACAGTTTCTTATTTCTTTTTGAAACTTAAATCAACAAATATCTTTTGTGCGTTCTTTTGTAATTTCAAAGGCCGTTTCTTTTGTACTTTCATTGTGAGATACGTAGCCTAACTAATACAACCAAATACTTCAACAACACAAAGACACCACAACAAATGAAAGAAACTTAATAGTCACGGGAGTTCAAACTTCGTTTTGGTTGAAATAGGCTTAGACAATACAAACTCGAGAATCAAAAGTTTGAATAAAATTTGACCAGTCAGGAAAGCTAACAGAGGTGGCTATAAACCTTTCAGAAGTTTACTAAACTTTACAAATTTTATGCAAAATTTGAAGCCATTTTGCAATTGCCTCTTTAGCATTTATAGAGATATTGGTTATCTCACATTTATGAAGTAAACTTTTGAAAATGTATCAAAAAAATTGTTAGCAAGGCCAAATTTTGCAAACATCTCCATAAATGTTACAGAGTCTTGTAATTAGTTTTATCGTATCTAGGTTTATGTCTGTACCTGAAAGTAGAAGAGAAAATTTAAGCTATATGGACGAGAAGCCAAGGAGTCTAACTTTCGTGTCTTTCTTCAAGCATGTGATTAAGTGTCTTGTCTAGGCACAGTCGCGTGCTTTTGAGAGGATTCGAACCAATGTCCTGATTAGAGTCATGTACGCGCTTTGACATCTCGACCACGGAGCAGCGTAAGCTGCAGCAGTGTTTTGTGCACAAAAAAAAATTCGTTTAAGAATGTTACGAAATTTATTAATCATAACTTGTATGTCTAACTTAGAAGTGCATAATCTAACCGAAAATGCTGATTTCGCAACTACTGCAGATAATTGGAAGAATTGCAATCACCTATCTTAATGTCCTTATCGTGTTTACTTTACTTTTATAAGAATATTAACACAGTGGGCTTATATGCTTTTGGCTTGTATGTTTTTGTATACAGGCTATAGCCTGCAGCAGGTACTTTTTGAAGTACGGGATGCGAAATTACCTTCTCAGAGTAAGGTGGGTTAACCGAAAGGGATGACAGATACTTTTTTACCAAAAATATGACTATGCAATATCTGTGAAGTTTGCAGTTTCTTTTCAGATTTTGTAAAAGACCAAGCAGCTTGAATTTATAACACAGTTACATTGATAAAACATGTTTGTCGTATCCGGGCTTATATCTAGCCCATATTTTTTTAGAAGTCACTTTTTAGATTAATAAACACTTTTTGAAAATGTTGGGCTAGGTTTGATTGGAAAGAGTTGGTTTATTTTCGAGCAATCCGATTACAAATTCATTTTATCTAGAATTTACAGTAGAACTGGCAACGCTTTTCAATAACGCCACCCTACTCACAGAAGCAAGATAGCGTCAGTTGCGTTTGTAGGCCTATCAACTTTATGGTTGGAATGTCACTAATCAAATATTGCTAGTCTCTCTCAGACTATTAAACTTGCATGTATTTCTTACTTTTAAACAATGTTTAAACTGTAGGCTTAAAATAGTACGAGCACTTTAATTTTGTGCCATGTAGCCTACATCATCATCATTAGCACGCAATAATGTGCCTTGGCAAGACAATTTTTACACTTAGGTTACACATGCAATGTGTCTTGTTTGCTTTTCTGTTTCCTACATTTAATTTTCCACCTCAAAACATATTATGCTTGATTTCGAAAAAAAAACAGCGGTTAGTTCAGTTTGATTGTATTTCTGACCATCACAACAAAAACGAATATATGCCAAACACAGCAAAGGTCTAGAAAAAAGTGGAAGCGACAAAACGGAAACGTTATAACGTGCCTTATACTCAGGCCCGGACTTAGGGAGAGCAGAGGGTGCAGGTGCCCCGGGCCCCCAACTTTTAAAGAGCCCCCTACGTGAAAAAAATGTGTTTTTTGTGTTATTTTGTTTTTCTTTCAGCTTTCAAGTTTTGTGCAAAATGCTGTGCAATGCTGGATTAATGCCCCGTAGACGTAGAGGTGGATGTTCGCGCGTAGTCGCGAAAATTTTTTTGTTTGCACGGGGGCCCCCCGATCTAAAAGTGCCCCGGGCCCCCATCAGCTAAATCCGGCCCTGCTTATACCGAAATAAGACAGTTAGTTTAAAATATGGCACAGTCGCAACATATTAAACGTGCACATGTATAAAGCATTTTTGGTTTAATTTTTCATTTATAAAGTATTCACTGGCCGCACTGGCGTGTACATGGGGTCTGTGGGTTAACTTCCACACTAAAACTGATGACTGTAAAAATTAACAGAACTTATTGCATTCATTTTATCTTTTCATTATTATACATTTTCGCAATCAAAACCTGTTTACGTTCTTTTTTGTGTCAAGACTTATTTTCTTGTCACACATGCCCATTCCAGAATTGCCTGTCACACAACAAAAGTCAAAGTGTAACAAAGTTTAGTATGAACAGTTGATTGGTCATACAAAATGTGAAAACTGCGAGGAGAATGTTGCTCATGCTAGCTCGAAGCTGCAGGTTTCACAAACTATGAATTGATTAGTTATCCCATTAAAATAAATAGGCTATGAATAATAATGGACAAAGGCTCTTAGAAAAAAAAGAAAAACAACAACAAATTCTTGTAACAGAATTAAGCATTTGATATTTTGTTCTTTGTCCTAAGTTAGTCATGAATAGCAGTACTATTTTTTAATTACGATTAATTTCTACATTTAAAAATGCATAGCAAGACGTCTCGTCGTTGGATTATTCTTGTAAGTATAATTGTTTTAACTCAGTGTTGTTCCCAGCGTTTAGTTTTTGAGTTTTTTTTTCGAACATTTAAATTGTAGAATAACTTGGTTCATCATACACATACTACAGAATTTTAAGAATATTTCTCATCAATTTTTAGCCGTTATTTTTACACATTAGGAACCAAAAGTACATTTGAGTTTTGTAATATTTCTATTTCGCTTTTAAATGCATTCACCAGCATTTTAACTCAACAATATGGTTGACTAGTTTAGTGTAAAATAACCTAAACTAGGCTATATCCCTAGTGTTTCAGGTAATATCATCCACTTAGTGGTTAGTGCGTCCGTCTCCAAATCGGCAGACATGGGTTCGATACCCGATCGATTCGTAGGACCAAAGACTTTTTAGAAATAGTACTGAATCTTATTCTTGCTTGGCACTGAGCAATGTTATGGATGAAGATAATAATGTACTCAATTGCGCCTCTATACGGCTGCATTGACACTCTTTGCTTTGCAACGCGCTGGGGAGCAACGCATTCTGCTATGGATACAGCGCTATATAAAAACACGCTAAAAGACTTCAACACCATTCGTCATAGCACATGACTCAGGAACTGTTTTCCGAAAGCTAGTGCAATTCGCTATTACCTCAGCGAACTCGCAGCATCAGGCTAAAACAGGTCGTTATCTACATTGTGCAGTAAACAACGATCACGCTGCTTAAAGCGAAACTCAATCAATTGCATTTTTGTGTTGGCTGCATAATGCGAAATTGAAGATGGATTAATCTGGAAGAGACAAGACCGGCTATTATTATTAGATGGCAACCTCATTACACACCACAAACGCTTAGTCACTAAATTGTTTGAAGTTTTACATATAAATAATAATCTAATGAAGGTATATTTCAAACACGCCAACGAACATTTCACAACAAAAATATACACGTTTTGTTTGTCGTATCCAGACTAACACCCGGTTGTTGAAGATTTTGATTAAGTGGACGGAAAGGCAAGGAAGCCAATCTTCGTGTCCACCTTCAGGCATACCTTTAAGTGTCTTGCCAAAGACACAGCCACATGCTCTTGAGCGGTGTCGAACCGGGGCCCTTTCGATTGCCGTTCCAGGGCTCTCACCACTCGGCTATGGAGCCAAAAAAAAATTGTTTTGAATAACATTAATACTCCCATCTCATGTCTGACAAATTAGCAATATTTCTATGTTTAGGTTATATAAGTTACTTGGTCAAACTGTTCATAAAGTGAGTTAAATGTTACTTCACGTAACCCCAACTATATTTTAGTTAGGCTGAACATATGTAAGTTGATCCTAATGGTTAAGAATTTGCCGTGACTAAACCGTTGGTGTATTCATTAATCTGCAGGTCGCTGCAGCACATGAGGTTTATTAACCAATCAAAAGGCAAGATTTAAATATGTGACTATGCGAATGCTCCAATAGAAGTGAAGTATTACCCAGACAGCCACTTTGTCTGGACCAGATCTGTTAAAGATCTGGTCAGATCCGTACCCGATCTGGTAAAGATATGAACCAGATAAAGTCGCTGACAAACACTCGCATAACTTTGTTTACACAAAAATAACTAGAAAAAGAGGAAAGTTTCAAGCACTAGTTGCAACGTCCATCTGAAGAAAGTGAAAATAAAAGCAACAATAAACAGGATGATTTATTGCTGCTTTTACTTTGATGCTTTTACTTTACTTTACGTTCATCTGATGAAAGTGAAAGTAAAAGCAATAATTGTCCTGATGAACACCCAAGCTTTTCAGTATTCAAAAAAGGAAAGGTCAAATAAAATATAAAAAAAGGGTCACATGTTGCCCATCCCTGTTGAATTTTATGTATTTGCTAGAAGATAAGTAAAAGATTTTACTAAAAATAACAGTTCAACTTTGCTTTATAGATAATCGGAATTCTGTGGAGCAGTGGTGTTTGTCACGTGGAATTCTTTGAAATATTCTGGTTCTCTTCATAATGCTGGGAAGATAGTAGAACGTTTCTCAAATAAAACAATTCTCATGGATATGCAAAATCAAATCACTACAACAACTGCTGGGACCAAAAACGAACCAAATATTGTGAAAAAAAATGAAAGCATCATTTCTTACTCCCTGTACGGTTCGGATCCGCGATATACAGATGGAGCACTTTGGAATGCTGTTCTGTGTAGGGAAATATATCCTGAATGGACAATGCGTGTATATCATGATGACAGTGTTCCGGAAAAAATCCTGGATAAATTGAAAACTGAAAACGTAGAGCTCGTTGATATGACAGGTTCCAAGATGAACAAAATGTCGTGGCGCTTTCAAGGAGTTGTGGACGCAAAGCGTTCCTGTTCCAGAGACATTGATTCACGCTTAACGCTGCGTGAAAAAGCTGCTGTCGATCAATGGATACAATCCGGGAAACAGTTTCATGTGATGAGGGACCATCCCAACCATTCACTCTTTGCAATGTCTGGTGGCATGTGGTGCTCAACAACTATTCCGAAAATGCTTGAATTGCTGAAAAATGTCACTAGTCAAGCTTACATTCAAGATATGAATTTTTTGAATAATGTGCTTTGGAAAACAGTGCGTAATAATGTATTGCAGCACGATTCATTTTCATGTGAAAAGTGGAAGGGGTCGCTTCCATTCCCGACTCCAAGGGTAGGGAAGACGTTTGTTGGTTGTGTTTATAAGAATGGAAAAACAGGTGGTGCTGCGGAAAGCAAAGAACGAAAAGAAATCAACAAGAAATGCTTGAAAGATAATTGGAAGGAAGCCAATATTAGTGGACCGCCTCCAAAACTGTAAGAGCGCATGTTTTATAACAGGTACTTTTTTAAATTCTTCCCTATGGCTCGACCTGGAATCAATTTAGGACCTACCAGCACTATAGGCGAAGACGAAACTCCTCGGCCACTGAGCTGATAGTTGGCTGCTTGCCTGAGTGGTGAAAACGGGTGTACGTTGGTTTGTCACCGTTTATGTTTAAGGCACGTATAGCTGTGTTTAGAAAAGACATTTATTTTTTATTGTATTCTTTTACTGTATTTTCATAACATGAAAGTGGCAGCAGGCATTGCTTAGTGTCTACAGTGTATAGTTTTTTGGTGTTTTTGTGCTATTTACAGATTTCCTGTTGTTTTTATTTATTTATTTGTTTCAGATATGCACACATGTTAAACATCTATATGTTGCACTTCCTTGCAACATCTGTAATTTTATTTTACTGTGTATTGTCACGACAGACCAAAAATAAAATAACTACTTTTATGTACTGATGTATCCCAGTTTTTCAAAGCAGTTTTCTTCAATTGTTTAAAATTTGAAGCATAAACACGAAAAAACCTTTCTTTTTTTAACCAATTTCAGCGACGTAGACTACTCGAGCAGGTGATTGGAGGTCAACCTTTATTGCGCTTGATATCTGAACTTAATGCTTCCATGCATGTTATGCATTTTGACATACTGTAGGGCAGGCCTACTCAAGAATGGGAACGCGGCCCGAACGTGGACCTTCTGGGTGTTAATGGTGGACCTCGGGCTTCTGAATGAATAACCTCATTGCCACATTTCAGGGCCTTTTTAACCCTTTGAGGACCATTAATTTCCCCCCAAAAAAATATTTATGTAGAATTTGTTTGTCTACGCATCATATGTCATATGAACAACACTTACGCAAAAAAAATTAAAAAAGGATGTCTATCCTAAATTTAAGCATAGATATCCAATACTACGTTAGGGTATCAGCAGTGGCATTTTTTTAAAAATCAACTGGGAGGTAATCGGCCTAATTTCATGGGACACTTATGTCCCAGCGGTCCTCAAAGGATACAAATTTTTACAGAGAGGAAGCAATTTTCTGTGATTATCCAAGTAGCTGGGGAAGCTTCGCCCCTCAGACCCCCCAACACTTTGTCAAAAATCCAAGTCGAGTTACATTTTACCTAAAACAACATGGTTCGGTGCTGGTACTGATAATTTCAACTCTCGAGGTTGCGCATGAAATAACTTGTTCATCGGACCGCTAAAAATATTCAACTTGCCAAACTAGACCTTTGTTAACATAATTTAAGTAATCCTGCTGTAGGGTGTTGTCAACTGTACTTTTGTAAGCCCCGATAGCTCAGTTGGTTAGCGTATGACTTCGTCGACGAAGAAGCTTCAAGATCAAGCGACGCTGGTTCGACAGTCGGGGTATACGCTTGAGCAACGCACGTTAAAAACTGCTCTCCATTCAGCGGCACCTAATGGATGGAATAATTTCACTGGCAACAACACTTCAACAATCAAAAACTTCACTCTGTCAATCTCGGTAACTGGCCCTGGGTTAAAAGCCTCTACAAGTATGCGAAACTACCACGAATAACCTATCAAGGCTTTGATTTAATTGATCCAACTCTGCCTGAGAGCAGTGCAGTTACTGCACATCTGCAATTGATACAGCGATGAAACACACTGCATATAATCTGGACTTAAAAAATCATTGTTAGGCTACTATTGCAAAATGCTGTATTTATTAACAAATATTTACAAATAATGTTTCAAAATGTGTTAATATTCAAAGAAAGTTTGAAAAAAATCTGTGATGAAATTTCAAATTTATTGTATCCTTTTATTGTTTATAACTTATCCTATGTTTTTTAAGTCTATATAGGCTACATTGTTTTGTAGAAGGCGATGCTCATGTCGGCAGCAGTGGCCGAGTGGTTAGCGCGTTGGGCTCGCAGTCGAGAGCCTGCATGTTCGACTCCAGCCACCCGCACTTGCTGTTGTTTCTCTGGGCAAGAAACTTTACGATAATTGCCTCTACCCAGTGATCGATTTCGAGTAATGGGTAGTACCAAATTTAAGTCATAAGTAGAGTAGACAACCGGAAACAGACATTGCCGTCGGCTGCAGCGTGGGTCAGGTGTACGTCGGAAGGCGTACACCGATGCATAGCGCTCAAGTCCGCTTTCCCGCAATGCAGGATAAAGATAATAAAAACAAACAAACAAACAAACAAAATGCCTGCAGAAAATTGTGCCTTTATTGCGACTTTACGATTACCTCTACGTTGAGCGATGATAGTCGGAACCTTCCCGCCAGTTGGCAGTGCAGAGCTATACAAGTCTTTTTTTAATAAAAGTGTAACAAAACTGTGTCCAGTTTGGATGAATCAGGCACTGAAGTAGTGATAACAAAAGCTTGATGTAAGGCGGTATCTGCCCATTGATAGAAAGAGTAAAAGAAACAATAGTCCCTCTCCCATCCTCCAACCAAGGAAGCAAGAAACGCAGAGGCAAAAACCGCAGAGGCAATAATTGGGCATTCCGAAAGAGGCAACAACCAGCGTGCTCGTAAACAATGACATCAGAGTCAATGCATGAAGACAACGAAGGGGGTTTCCCCTTTGCAACAGTGTAGCTTTCAAGGAAGTAGGCTAATTCATTTCTGCAATCAGCTTTACCAATTTAATTCTGTGTCGGCTATGCTATGTAAGTGGACTGAAATGGGTGGCAAAATTTGATCCTCTGTGGCAGAACCCTCTGTGGCAGACCCTCTGTGGCAGAACAACGTTTGCTAGACTCCTTTTATTGTTTATAACTTATCCTATGTTTTTTAAGTCTATATAGGCTACATTGTTTTGTAGAAGGCGATGCTCATGCAATACGTTATAATTAATAAAGTAGCCTGTTTGTTTGTTGTTGAGATCTGTTTTTGCAGGCGGTCTTAACTTGCTTCCTAATGAAGGCTATAGGCCTATCAGCTCAAATCTATTCATTTTTCTACAAGAAATGCGCAAGTAATGTTTAAAACGTGTTTTTATGTTGTGGTTTATGTTCCTTTGTTTAAAAAAACCTATTTATGTTGATTGATTGAATGATGAATCTTTATCCTCGGACTGGGAAAGCTTCTTGCAGAGCTTAATCCTGGCAGTTTTGTATACTTGTAAAGGCTTTGGATCACTGACGCAAGCCCGGTCGCAATTTTCAAAACGAGTTTACGCTAGTGTATGCGCTGACGCTGACGCCGCCAACTTTTTTTACAAGTTAGGTTGACGCATACGGCGTATGGTTTTTCGAACGTTTGCGTTTACGCTGACGGCTTCAATATTTTTTGTATGCGCGTACATCACTGATTATTTAAAAAAAAGGATAATACACATTTCTAAGATTAGAATTTAGGTGTGAGGGTTTTAATTGGAAAATATAAGAGACCCTGTTTCAAAGATTATAAATTAGCAGCATACTCAAGTAACCCGTGTAATCATTCGTAGACCGCCTGTGGCCCTTTGGCCAAAAAGATTGAACACCCCTGCTTAAACATATTCATCTTTAAACGATCACAGAAGACAAGTCATTGTTCTTCCCTTGTGGTTCGGTACAATGTTAGTAGTTAGTTTGAGCAGGCATGTTCCATGCTCTCAGTTTTCTTTAGTAAGCTCATTCTCTAGTATTCATTTTGATCGGTGGTGTTAGGGGTGTGGTTGCTATTCATTCGTCTCTTCAGTCAATGTTCGTGGTTCTGTACAATGTTAGTAGTTAGTTTTAGCATGCATGTTCTTTGCTCTTAGTTTTCTCAAGTAGGCTTATTCGCTAGTATTCATTGTATCGGTGGTGTTGGTGGTGAGGTTGCTAGTCAATATTTTTTCAGTCATTGTTCTTTCAATTCTTTGGTCAATCGTGTTTTGGCTTTTCAGTCAATGTTTATGGTTAGGTAAACATTTTATAGTTAGTTTTAACATGCGTGTTCTTTGCTCTCAGTACTCTTTAGTATTGTTTTCGATCGACGGTGTTAGAAACGTGGTTCGGTCAATGTTTTTTCATAAATCGTTTGGTGCAGCATCACTTGTAGTAAAGTTTTGAATAGAACTGATGTATGTGTTAGTAAATGTTAGCAAGCAAAGGGTACAATGTTGGTAAGTGGAATCAGTAGAGCTAATCGCTAAGCCCCTGTAGCATATGCCGATCAGGTAGATTTATTTTTGCATGAGCTTATAATAACGTGGTTTAAACCTATCAGGCAAAACATTAACCACTTGGTGAAAGTGTTGAAATGTTCTTTTTGCTATAGCCAATTTTTGTTGCACCCAAAAATGTTTTGCTCTTTTATTTTTATTAACATACGCCTACGTTTTTAATAAGATAATACGTTAGTAAAATTTCGAATATCTGTAATTTTAGGGAAAATTGCTTTCAAGTGCAGTTACTGTAACTAAATTAAAATTCTACCAATTTGTCAAATCTTGTCCGACTTAAAAAAACAAACTTTTGAAGTCAATTTCATAAGCATGCCAAATTTTCATGCTAGCTTTTATTGTGCGACACAAGTTCTGGATTGAATCATTCCAATACTTCATGACCATTGCCAGTAACATTGTTAATGCTTTTGGGTTTCATTCTGAGCAAAGGTGTAGCTATGACATGTTAAACCTGTGGTTGCTATCACTTAGCCTAGCCTACATTTGTGTTGTTTTCAAAACACGTCAGGACATTTATAGAAGTGAACCACCTTTCCATATAGATGTAGTGAAAATACAAACTATATTATGACAACTTTTTTTGCCTGAAGGGGGCCTAAAGTTATTTTGGCCCGGGGCCCATAAAGAGCTTAACACAGCACTGACTGTATCTGTTTAGCATAAAATGAAACGACGTGTAGAAATAGACTGATCGAGAGAAAAATCCAGCTAGCCACAAAACTTAAAACAAAGATATCATTAAATTGACGATTTATAAATGAAACGTTATACATACAAACATGCATTTCAACGACAAACATGTGCATTGGAGCGAAAGTAATTCAAGAATATGAAATAGAGGAATTCCAGCGATATTGAAACAATTTGATAAAAATAGTTTTGGCTATTGTTCAAGCATGTTAGCCATAGCGCAGAAGTACCAAATTCAAATGAAATTGGAATGGAGGTCGCCGTAAGATAAATATTGACTGCATACATACAAGTAACTACCTTCAATCAATTTTTTTAAATTAGATAACTTATACTGTTCCCTGTTTGATTTAATAAAATCAATGTCATGTCTGTAAGCTTGTGAATTTATTTACTTGCAGCAGACAAAAAAAGGCTGTTAATAACCATGTATAACAATTGTTATGGGAAATAAAGTAGCCTATAGTGCCGAAATGCTTGAAAATCGGATAGCCCACCGTGTAGCAGCAATTTCTAATGTTAGATATCTTTTTGAAGAAGCTAAAACAGTTTTGAGGGTGATACAGCCAACTTTTTAAAAGCAACGTACGGAAAAACTAATCTTTGATATAAACGTTCTTTTCAACGAAAGTGTTTATACAAAACCAACCAGAACAGGTTAAAAGAATTGATGAAGTTAGCTATACCAACTACACGTTGAATAGTCGACTTTTTGCTGAAATAAAAACAATTCAACCAAACAAAATATGCACATCGATAAAAGAAATCATGTTTGGCCTGTGCAAACGCATTTGAGAGATATTTAAAATAATATTCTACTACTTATACTTACAATACTTTTACTAAGAGTTAATCTTCAGACAAAACTGTGTCAGGCAAATACAACACATCGTTACATCCAATATTGCGACTTGTTTTCGAGTGATTGTTTCGAAATAAACTTAGCATAAAATAGTCATCGATAAAACCTTTCAAATTTTACAAATACTGTAAAATAATGTTTTAAATGTGAGTGCAACAAAATATTGTGAAAATTCATGTAGCTGTGCTACAATGCAATATAACAATAAAACAATATCAATCAATAAAAAGAAAACATAATTTATAAAATTCAAAGATCATTATTCTGAATATATTTAGTAACCCAACACCAATTTTGTAGTTCTTCAAAATTACGCCATTTATTTGCCTGCTTCATGCATGCACTCATCTTTTGTCTGTCCGCAGTTTCAAGTAACTCAAAAAGATGTGTCCATGATTCATAGTATTTAATGCAAGGCCATCGATAAATCTCTCCAAATGAAATCCAAAACTTTACATCATCTTCAACGCCCTGTCCGTTGAAGTCGATTCGGACATTTGGATCAAATTCGTAAGGTGAGTTTGCATGTTTAGGTGGATGCATTGAACTAGTCATACCAGCACAGTATGGTTTATAAGTTGCCGTTCGATCAGTTATCATAGTTTTGGCAAACTCAACGGATGGGGCAAACATTGGAATATTCATCGCATATTGTTCAACAGATTTTCCATTTGTAATTGAATAAGGGACGATAACAACACCAGCATATTCTGTCAAATCAGAAAGTTCGTATCTTCCTTTGTGGTTGGGTTTAACTAATTTGAACTTATCGTGTTTTGGTGGCACTTCATAGCCATTTATTAAAAACTCATTTCGTTTTTGGGACCACGTCAGGCCATTAATTGCTGATATTAAAGTCGCCGGAAGATAAATTGGATTGAGGCCTGTGTAGTGTCGCATGTACTCGAGATGATACAGAGTATTGGCTCCTATGACATGATGTAAGGTAGAATTTAGAGCCAACTCACGAAGATGATCAAACAATTGTTGAGACGTTTCCTTTGTGCATCTGCATTGATCTGCAACATGCCACAATGCAAGTATAAGTGGCTTATGAAAGTGCATCCATTCTTCCCATATTGATGCTTCAAATCCAAAAATCAAAGCATCTACACCACGAAAATCAGCATCTTTGACCATGACCCCACTCCCCCATTTGCAATCACGTATTTGTTTGGTAACTACTTTGCCTGGACACTCTTTGAAGGTATAATGATAGTTCATTGTTGCTCCAGCATTGATGTTTTTGTAATTACACAAAAATACTTCATGATTTGTTGATGAAATTTTATTTAATTGTTTTTCGAGCAATGTTGCTGCACTGGCCATCACAGTATCGTGAAAGGACATATCGTACAACCGAAGACTCTTTTCCACAGGGCACGACCATTTTGGTGGATTTGTATTTTGCCAATCGAGTTGCATCCAACAAAACGGTTCTTTCAAGCACATGAATGGTCGAGATAACAATTGTTCATGTGATGATGGCCGATATAACAAATGGTCACCAGCGCATAAAGACCAATCATTGTTTTCTTTATAACAATGCTTTTCAACACTTAACCATGAATTCAGTTGGAATTTATTAATTTTAATTGTATCTGCACTTGATTTTGTAGTTTCATCTTCTTGTGCAGTGGCTTGGTTTTGCAGAATTTTAGGGAATTCATACTTGATCTGTTTCAATGACCGTATCCACTTACGCGCCAGATGCACATCTTTTACACCAATAAAATCACGTTCATATAACTCAATAAATAACTCAACAAACCGCCTTTCGAAAGATATTGACTGACTTTTCCACTTTGACAATACTTTTACAAGAGCTTCAGTTTTTTCGTACAATGGTTCTTCACTCATGAAATCTGCTTGATAATTATGCACATTTCGAATTTGTTTCACAAACGGGCTCACAAACCCAACGCTCATACCAACATCATGCATCAAACGCTGCATGATATAACTTCTCCAAATGTCACTGACACGTCCATGAACTGATACAGGAAGGAGCGTTCCCCATAATGCGTAGTGGACTGTTGCTTGTGCATTGTAGCTAGAGAACGTTCCAGGAGGTAATAACAAGCGAATATCATCATCAAAATACATCGGCAACTTTCGAGTTAACCGCCATATTGCATCCATGTCGGGATCATGATTTGCTATACTTTGAACAACACCAATCTTCTTGGCAGATACCTGTGTGAATTTTGTTGGTTTAATCCAAGTGCTAGTATTTTGAATTTGTGTTAATGGAAATCCACGAGGCCATGCGACGTCTGTCAGATTAATGAATGTTGGATATGGATTGAACACTTGAATGCTGTCAGTCACAAGCCAATTTTCAGCAGGTAACCAGGGAATTTCAGATGTCAGTTCATTGTCATCATCAAAATCAAATATTGCTGTAGCTCCGTGCATGATAGCATACAAATATCCTACGTTTTTGCGACCAAAGTGATTCCAAGGAATATGAGACACTACCTCAAGATTTTGCAGAGATGTTTGTTTTTCCACTGATAAAAATACAACAGTTTCTGTAGACTTTTCCAAAGCTTCATACTTTACTACTGGTGTTTTTTGGTCGGCAACGATAACCAAACATAGGTTGGAGTGCTTTGCAGCTTTGTAGATGCTCATAGTTGGTGCATATATAGTGGTTACTACTCCCCACCGTCTGCACTTTGGTACCGAATTGGTATCGAGTGTTTGTGGAAGAGATTCTTCTATAAGTGACATAGCAAATTTGTATGTTCGTTCACCGAGAAACACATGACCGGTGGTGCCAGAAACATCGCTTTCAGAATGTATTCTACACTTGTTTGTATCACCCAAATTAGTTATTGTGTTAATTGATGTCGATTTGTTTCTCAAACATTTCTGAATAATCCCATTTTCTTTTAAAGTTTCTTCGTCGATCTGATGCGTTTGGCCTTCGATGTATACACTTCCGACGTACTCCCACCCCACTCGTTTAGCGGGAAATGGCAGCCCTCCTCCCCACTTATCACATGAAAAAGAGTCGTGTTGTAACATACTTTTTTGAGCCATAGGCCATATCACGTTTTTTAGGAAGTTAGTTTCTTCTCGAAAAGATTGATCTGTTGTGGCAATCAACATGTCAATTACATTCGGAATGGTTTTTGCACACCACATACCACCCAATATCGGATACTTTGAATGCTTAGGATGGTCACGCATGATATGAAAGTGTTTCCCAGATTTAATCCATTTATCGACAGCAGCTTTTTCACGAGATGAAAGTCGCGAATCAATGTCTCTCGAGCAAAAACGCTTTACTTCTTCGGCTGCTTGGAAGCGCCACAACTTTTTGTTTATTTTGGATCCTGTCATGCTCACGAGCTGGACATTTGCTTCTTTTAGTTGATTGAAGATTTTTTTGGGAACACTATCATCATAATATACACGCATTGTCCATCCAGGATATATTTGTTTGCACAATTTAGCGTTTGCAAGCGCTCCATCTGTGTATCTTGGATCAGAACCATGCAACGAGTAAGAAATTACATTTTGTGCTGCTACAATGTCGTCTGGTTCTTGTTGTTTACGGGGAAAATTATTTCCTGAGCGATATTTGGTGTCTGGGTTGTAGAAAACGTCTTTCCAGGATTCAGTAAAGCTATCATAGTGTTTGGAATTTCCCCAAACAATGACACTCAAAACCATCGATCCACATATCTACAAAACAAAGTTTAGACACAACTGTTATTAAATCCACTGTACTGCGTACATAGCCGTACGAGACCAAAGCAATTTGGGGGGCAGAAAGTAAATTTGCCCAAATGTGCACGCTTTTATAGAAATTGCCCAAATATAATGTATGCGGTGTATGATAACTATCCCTGATGATAACAGTGAAAAAGTAACATAACAAGATCACCAGCAGTGGCGTAGCCAGTAATTTTGAAAGGGCGGGGTTTGAGGGCATGTTTCGCTTATGACGACACCCAGCAGTGGGAGGGTCTGGAGGGCCTCCCCCAGAAAATTTTGAAAAATTACTTTGAATTTGGTGCATTCTGAGAGCATTTTCAACAAAAATGTGGTTATGAATATTCCTGTAAAATGATGCTGTCCGGTGGCATAGCAAAAGGATAAGATCATGTTTTCTTCGGCATTTTTCAGAAATAAAGCTACAATTCTCTATGTTTTCTTGTTGCTAATTCCTGGCTGAGATATTTGAATGCTTGGTAATGGCAAAACTCGCTCTTTGCAATACCCCCCCCCCCCCCCGCCCCCCCCCCTCCCCTTGGCTACGCCACTGATCACCAGCTAGCTAGAACTTCTTACCAAAGTATTCAAGATATAGCAAATGAATTCATCTTTGAAGAGCATGGTAAGTAGGAGTAACAAATATTGTTTTACACACCACAAATAATAAACAAGGCTACTTAAATATTCAGTTGTGATGTCATAAAAGACTCAGAAAAATAAACATTGCAGGAAACCGGCTCAGGGTGACCATGAGGATTCAGAAAAAAGTACATAACAATAGAGAAATTATAATTAAATGTAATAAAACACAGACATACTACTTCTGTTCAAATAAACTTTGTTCAATCAATTAAAGTAATTTTGATGATACGAATTTTAGTACAAAAATAAAAAGGTCTGGCAGCACTACTTCTAAAAATATAGTTAGGCTAGGTAATTTGATGACAAAAATAACTAAGTTTAATATATTCTAAGTTTGCATACAGACAGTGACGTAGGATTCAAAGAACCCAATTAGCCTAACAGTTCGTATTTACATTGATTCAATGTCTGAATATTGAATAATATTCAATCATCGGATTTGCAGAAGGCGTCGTTGGATTTTCAAAAAATCGCCGAATAGGAAACTCGCCGAAAAAGGCTCTGGCCGAATAGGGAACTCGCCGAATAGTAGCAGAACCTTTTTATAAAAGTAACCAAACAAAGCTAAGCAACACCTTAACATTACAGTACTTTTAACAGGTATATATAACATGTTTTTGTTAAATGTTGTGGTGGTGTTGCTTTGCTATGTCCATTTATGGTTGAAAAAGTACTGTGACCTCCTCACCCGAATTGTTTTGTAAAAGTGCCGGTAGGCTATTCACCAGATTTATATAAATTCATATTTTGTAGTTGCCCAAATCAAGATGATGCATTTATGGATATTATGAAAAAAATTAAAGACTTTGTACATTTTGATGCGAGGCAACTGCATCATGCCAATTTGGGCAGTTTTATAAATAGATTATGATCAGATAATTTCATATTTTTTGTTGCCTTAATCTAAACGATACAGTTATGTAAATGGGAAAAATTAATGAATTTGTTCATTTTGGGTAAACTGCCTCACGCTAATTTGGGCAGTTGCATAAACAGACAGACTAATCAGTTTCATCAAATAATTTCATGCTTTTAGCTGCCCAAATCAACACGATGCATTTGTGAAAATTAATAAAATTAGCTATATAGCAAATTTTGTGTTTTGATTTGGGCAGTTTCACAAAAGTATTAGAGACATATTTTGGTGGCTGCCCAAATTGGCATGATGCAGTTGGTTAAATGCATTTCATACTATAGTTTGATCACCATGCAATACAATACATCAGTACTGGTGTGCCAAATGAAAATTTTGCGGCACATTTATTGTGCAAATAAAAGGCTGTACCGTACTTAGGTTGATAGGTAAAAGATATTAATTTATAGTTTTTCTTAATTCATGCAATTTTGTAGCTTTTTATATAGCAATTTTTGCCCTAATAATTTTAAGATTTGGCCCGGATTCGCGACGTTTTGAAACAACAGGGGGGGCGGCTGCCCCCCCTGCCCCCCTGGCTCGTACGGCTATGACTGCGTATACCGTAGCTTCGTGAGCAACCCAATATTACTAAACTTACAATAAGGATGAGTACTCACTAGAACAGCAAACAATTGAGACTCTCTTACCAAAACGGTGCAGGCTTTACGTTCAGATGCTAAAAAACTTAAACACTGATTAAATCAAAATTTACGCCGAGTTCTAATGGCGTTGGTTTCACAGACACTGCTGCACAGATTAGATTGAGGTCAGGAAAGGGTTTTTAACGGGCGTATCATCAATGGAAGCAAAGGAAGCATTGCTTCCCCTGTCAAATATAAAAAAAGAGAAGATGATATTTTTCAGTAAAACGATTTCGTAATTTGTTTACCTGAACTCGAATTAAAACAGCTTCTAACTCATGTCCCGGTATGATTTCAGCTCGGTTTTAATTTAAAAAAAGTTGGAAGCTTACGGAAGCAGAGAATCGTATCGCATCCCTTGTTCTCGTTTTAGCTATCCAGGGGTCACCAAACTACGGCCCGCGGGCCAGAACCGGCCCGCGAACTGATTTCATCCTGCCTGCCAAGTGCTGCGGAAATTACAGCTGCACTACAATTCTGTACAATGTACATGTGCTTCCCTTGGTATTAGCAACGGTCTTTGGATTTCCCTTCTTGTGTAATAAAGACTACTTTGATAAAATTGTTCGTTCTTATAACTTAGTTCGTTGTTGTATGTTGAATTTGTACATTTTTTCATCAGGCAGCCTACATGTTGAATTGTTGATGTTCTGTTTTTATCATTAGGCCACTACAAATGGGGACAGCCTAGGCCAAATTTGGAAAGATGTAATGTTTTTTCAAGAGCACGATGCCCTGTAGTGTATCACAGCAGGGGATAACTTTTCCAGCAACCTTTCGCTTTTCATCACGACTTTGCTATTCCACCGCTGACTTTGTTATTTATTGTGCTCAATTCAAGTCAATGGAGATTCTAAATAGTTGTATATCTTTTCGCAATTTGCTTCCGGCCCGCAGCTGTTAATATCGCAGCAATCCGGCCCTCAGAGAAAAAAAGTTTGGTGACCCCTGGACCCTGGTATAATACGAACAAACAAAGGAAAATGCAGCGCAAAGTTTACGCGATTAACGTTTCTTTTAACTAATCTGTGGAAGCAATATCAGAATCGCTTACTTGGTTGGTTTTTGTGTAGTTTTTGAGTTTTTATGTATAGTAGCTGAGTTTTTGGTGTTTTTTAATTTTTGCAGCAGTTTTTGCCCGTTCGTGTGTAAGAGCTACTTTTAATACGTTAATAGGCCTAGCTGTTTATCTGCTAATAAATTTCATGCAAATATTACCCTAATAAGACACTGGGTGCCTACCCCTACAATTGCCTACCTATCTTCAATTATTAGTATAAAATGTACTTACCATGATGAGGTAACAACATCTTATTCTTGACCTCTTTAAAAACATCTGCCAGTCGTTTCTCATTTTAAGGGAAGAATTATGCAGCATATAAAGTATCACCTATGAATGGCTTAAAACTGCAAACAAAATTACTGCAATGAAATTTATATGTAGGCTAATATCAAATTCGATTGATGCTTTCTTTAATTTTTTTGCTATTTCAAATTTATGTTGAATTTAACTTAATCCTGAAATGCCTGGATATTTCAGTAATCATTATTATCTTTTGAGGTCGCACGCGACCCTGTTTGTAAAATATTATCACTATATTTCTTACCGTTCATCCTCCTTAAAGCTTGGTTCAGTGGCGTAGCTAGAGAATGTGCCGCCCGGGGCGGATTCAGATTTTGCCGCCCCTTCAAGAAAAAGCATGTAAAAATGAGATTTTTTTAATTGACTTAAAGTGGGATTATTGTAAGTTTTGAACCAGTAGCGTAACCAGTAATTTTGAAAGAGGGGGTTTTAAGGGCCGGCGGACGAAGCCCGACGGCGCTCTCGCAGCGGCGGCGGGGGGTCTGGGGGGCCTCCCCCAGAAAGGTTTGAAAAATTACTTTGGATTTGGTGCATTCTGAGAGCATTTTCAACAAAAATGTGGGTATAAATCCCCTAGTATAAATATTCCTGTAAAATGGTGCTGTCCGGTGGCATAGCAAAAGGATAAGATCATGTTTTCTTGGGAATTTTTCGGTAACTTAATAAAGCTAAGTCTCTATGTTTTCTTGTTGCTAATTCCTGGCTGAGATATTTGAATGTTTGGTATTGGCAAAACTCGCTCTTTTAATGGAGTTTCTTTTAAAATTAGGCAAACTTTGTTTTAGAGACATAGAGACTGAAAGCATCATTCTCAATATCGTGACGTCACATGCGTGCCAAAGGGGGGGTTGTAACCCCCAAACCTCTCCTCCCCCTTGGCTACGCCACTGTTTTGAACGTTGCCATTCTGTTTGCTTTTATTTTCCGTGTACTTTTGCATTATCAACAAAAAAACAAAACGTCCTGTCTGAAAGTGCCGCCCCCCAGACGTGCCGCCCGGGGCGGTCCGCCCCCCCCCCCGCCCCCCCCCCCCCCCCCTAGCTACGCCACTGGCTTGGTTGTGCAACATTCAGCTTGGTTTTGCAAAAAAAGAGGTTGTTGCGACTTAAAATTCACCCAACAGGATAAATTTTAAAAACCAAATTTGCAACCATTGCTGGTATAATATTTCTGTGAATTTTGATTTAGTTACGTTATATTTATTTAGGTGACTCTTTACCTGCGTGTTTTCAAATTATGTTTCAAGCATGTTCCGGTTGTTCCAACTTGTTTGCCATTTTCTTTGATTTAGTTACTCCTTAATTAGCTTTTGTGCACTTTGTATTAGATTGACGATTTTATAGTAACTTCAACAGCTCAGCGGCGGAGTGGTTTGCTGGTAAGTCGTTTTAATGGTGTTAAAGTCGGTGAGTCGTTTTTTAAATAAAGAACGACTCGCTGACTTCAACACCATTCGTCATAGCACATGACTAGGGAACTGTGTTTCGAAAGCTAGTGCAATCCGCTATTACCACAGCGAACTCGCAACATCAGGCTAAGACAGGTCGTTAAAATCAAGATTATGAAGTAAGCAACGATGCTAAAAGCGAAACTCAATCAATTGCATAAATTGATTGGAGTTGAGAAGGTCTTCTTGGCGTCCGCCTACCTGACTACTCACTATAGAAAAACGAGCACTGTGTTTTGCTATAGTTTCTAAAGTGAGTAGTCAGGTAGTGCTGACAACCAGAAAGATCGCTCCTTCTCAACTGTCATATTCTTTGCGAAAGTTGGTTTAGTTACCACAAAGGGAAGTTAGTTTAGTTACCACAAATTCAATTGACTGACAAAAGCAGCAGTTGAATTTGTGATGCGATACCGACGAGACCAGCCTCATGGGCGAAACACGTGTCGATCGCTATCAATTCTTGCTACACTCGACTGCAGAGAAACACTACATTGATTAGAGTTAGACAAGGTAATTATTTGTCAATTTCCCGAGTAAGAGCTTACAATTTTGATTAACACAAAATAATTCAACGTGCTTAGTTTTTGCAGGCAATCACATCCCTAGACAAAAACTCTAAATTATCCACTTGTAGCTAGAGTCTCAGAGTCTCCCAATAAACAAAAGCTTACACTAAAGACAGCTCAACATCAAAATGCCTACATGGTTATCACTTTCAGCTCAAGGGATGGTAGATCTGAAATTAATTCCAGTTTGGATCATACCTCAAACATTGAGGTGGAAATTTCAACCTCAATGTAATCTACTCTTAAGGGTGATTTTACCTCTCCATAACCTTGTAGCGGACGTCGAATAGTCCAAAGCATCCGCTCATACCTATCTATAATTATTGTAGCAACATTTCAAGCTCATCGATGGTGGGAATGATCCGAGAATGACATCTTGGTTTCTATAAGCATGAGTTTATAGCAAAAATAAATCTTCAAATCTTCAGGCCGCATTATACATTGATTCAACGTCTGCAGAAGTTGAAGCAATGTAAGAAACGACTGATTTGCTGTCTGGGAAAAGCTTTTGCTTCAATATTTGTGATTAACAAAAAAACTTCTAAACTCAGGGTGTAAGCTATTGCTATGGACTTGTGCTTTTCTTGTTAAGTTGCCACTCCTTTCTATGTTTAACATTTGAGTCTATCGACAAATTATCTGATATACCACAGCGTGTATGTGTGACAAACTTAACGTTTGAAAAAAAAAGTAATTAATTTTATTTTTCTCAAAACTTTGACGTAACAGAAGAAATCTAAGCTCAGATGCAAATTCAACACTCCATAGTTAATCTGAATTGGTTTTCACAGTTTATGCAAGAAAAAAAAATTGATTGCTGTCACTTAGAAACGTATATAGAAAAACAAATGCAACTACAGTACTTAGGCTACATATGGAAAAAAATACATTCAAAAATAAAAGAGTATTATATTTATGGAACATAAATTATCACGAGATATTAACTATCCGTCTTTGTCATCGCCGCGAATGTTACTCTAGCTCAGGGGTCACCAAACTTTTTTTCTCTGAGGGATGGACTGCTGCGATATTAACAGCTGCGGGCCGGATGCAAATTGCGAAAAGATATACAACTATTTAGAATATCCATTGACTTGAATTGAGCGCAATAAATTATAAAGTCAGCGGTGGAATAACAAAGTCGTGATGAAAATCGAAAGGTTGCTGGAAAAGTTATCCCCTGCTGTGATACACTACACGGCATCGTGCTCTTGAAAAAAACATTACATCTTTCCAAATTTGGCCTAGGCTGTCCCCATTTGTGGTGGCCTAATGATAAACAGCAACGTCAGTCCTTTACAAAAAGTTTGGTAACCTTTTTCCTTAACAGTTGTAGTGCAGCTGTTATTTCCGCAGCACGTGGCAGGCCGGATGAAATCAGTTCGCGGGCCGGTTCTGGCCCGCGGGCCATAGTTTGGTGACTCCTGCTCTAGCTGAAAGCTAGCCTAGTAAGTTAGTTTAAATTTCTGTCTCAAGTGAGTATTTAAAAAAAAACGTTGAAGATGCTAATGTAGGGTTTTGGCTATCTGAAGCTGTCTTTTGGTTATTAAAAGGATAAATTAAAAGGATAGTTAAATGTAACATTAAATATATTTATTATTAATCAAAGTTACAAATTCTTATTCGGAAAATTGAAAAGTACTTATTCCGTCTTTAACCAATTTAGTTTTATCGACCTGTGTCAGAAAAGCTACATTCTCCAGTCGTGAATTTTACCTTCTCGTCTACAGTCGTTCAGTCTGTTCTCTTTTTAAGTCTGTCTTTAAGTGTGTGCATTTTTCAATTCCCCGCTAATTTCATAATATATCGGTAGTACCTTTTTATCGATAATAGCCTATCGTGAGGGTAACGCCTAGAACATCACACAACTAAGGCGAAAGAGAAAATTGAATTGAGTCCTGTCTTTGTCATGAGTTACCAAGGGGGGTGGTGGGGGGACTTATATACCTGGGACTGGTATATAAGTCCCATCCACCACCCCCCTTGGTAACTCATGACAAAGACAGGCCTCAATTCAATTTTTTCTTTCGCCTTAGTTGTGTGATGTTCTAGGTTTTTCCTATCGTGAGAGTGGCATTTGTAGGGAAGCGTGACCTAGATTCCGTGAGAGCGGAATTTAGGTTTTTAATTTTCACAGTTGAATTGCATTTTCAAATTTTAGTTCTCATAGGTTTCTGCCAAATGTTATAATAATTTGAATTTGTTAGTTACAAACATGGTAGGCTACATGTTACAGTTGTTACACTAACAACACTAACATTAGGTCTCGGAATAATGAATTCTCTATTAAAGTTTAAAACTTTGTCTAAAAGCTGATGTAGCTTGAATGTTGGTTCAGATTTGCATAACTTCATGACTACCTAATAGGCTAAGTGGTGTAATTTCTTGCGTAGATATATGTTAGCTCATTTTAAGTCTCGTATAAAATTTGTAGTGATAGTGATAGATTAGATAGACTAGTTCCTTACAAATAAAACAGTCATGCTGCTTGTCAGTATCAGTCTAGTCGTGACTAGGCCTAGGCCTATTTACAATGGTCGAGAGATTAAGTTACAAGAGAATGTAAGAAGATCTTTTTACTTAGCTTACGAGAACAATGAAAGAACTGACACTTTCCACTAAGTCACCATTTCCAGCCAATATAAGTTGAATTGAGTAGGCAACACAGAACACCGCCATATGGACTTCTCTCCTTGAAAATGATATTTTGTGACGTGCAACGCTTTGAAATCATACTCAGTGAAATTCCGAGCTCGGTGCAATAGAACTTGCCTATAGTACAATAGAAATAGCCAATTACCCATACAATGTGGCGTTAAATTATAGAATCCAGCAAAATTGCACAAATGTGTTCGAGATGAAAAAATTGTCAAAGGCTAGAATACTATATCATAACAACTCACTAATATGATGGGAAAAAGGTAAGAAATTTGTGAGTTTTAAACAAAAGTTAAAGGGTCAATCAAAAAATGTTCGACTCGGACTTTTAGATTTTGTTAGGCCTAACCAAAGTAGCTCAATCTTTTCATTATTAAGATAATTTAATAACTCAATATTTGTAAATTTGCATTAAAACAAAACTAAAATGACAACCTATTTAGATATCAAACTGGTAACATTATTTAATCCATGCTACTTCAAACCTTACAGCCTTAAAAGAATTTGACAGCGTTATCATGCTGTGCGCATCAAACTTGCACCTTTGAACAAAACAATGAAATCATAGTCAATGTTCTTTCAGAACATCATTACAAAGATATTCTTACTTCATAATGAAGTAGTTACTCAAATCTCAAGCACTGAAGAAAAAATGACTCCCAGGCAAACTTCAAACCCAATCCTTGCCACAAAATACTGAGCAGTGGGGTATATTCAGGGTGTTCAAGGTGTGCACTGAACACCCCAAAAATCCAGAAAAAAAGAAAACTTCCATCGGTTGTCGATGTTCTTTACTTTCATGATATTCTAACATCTTGCTGCATGCTGATTGCTTTCTTTTCAATTGCAAAACTCTTCCCCTTCTAATTTTAATACTCCAACGTTTGAGGTCATTGCCTTTAATTTTTTTCGGTCATTACCTTTAAGCTGAGTGTGCACTGACAGCTTGGCGAGTGCTATTTAAAATAAACAATTAAGAAAAATGACGTCACAAGGCAGCGAAAACAGCAATGGTTTTAGGTCAGCCAGGCTGTGCAGTCGCTGATCTGCACACTTTGGCGCGTCATTGGGGGAATCCCAGGCAATAGCAAGTTTTAGCTTGTTGGATTAGAGTTTGAGGTGATCAGAGTTGGAAATAAGATAAGATAAAATGTTTTTTATGCACCAAGTGCCAGTAAATTAGGACTAGCTTGTCTGAATTTGCAACAAAGCTTATGGCAACAGCCAATATCATTGATGCACCATTCTAAAACAACACATCTAATCGTTTTGTAATTAGAGTGTTTGTATGTTACTGGTATTGTACCATATTGCTGAAACACCTTAATTATGTAGCAGGTGCCAGCTGACTCAAAGTCGCTTTCTGTGTCTCTTGGTTTGTCTCACATTAATTATTGCCTATGTTTGTTTCGTCTTGGGTGTACCAGCGGTACGGTATATAATATATATATTAAAATGTGAAGCCAATGAACAAAATGATACCGGTACTGATAATAAAAAAATTGGCTAATGGCCAAAGCTGCGTTTAGACTACATCCGTTTTTACTACATGTTTGTTTTTAATTTGCTTGTACATTTCTCAAAGTGTTGCGACCGTGCCTAATCCTCGCATGAAGTAAATCATTTCCATCTCGAGCACGCTTTAACCATATGCTTTAACTTTCGCGTTTTTTCAGACTCCTGCTGTGTTATGGCAAGTAATATTGTTCGTTTTGATGGTCGGAAATAAAAACTGAACTGAAGTATGTGACTTTAGAAATGCAACTTAATGTTTGATATTATTAAGTCTTTCATTCAATAGGCGCTGTCAAATAAATATCTATTTTGTATTCTTCTCCATTCCGACAACATTATTTTTGTCAGTTCTGTTCATGTTCAGAACTTGTGCTGAAAATGCTCTCAGAACGCACCAAATTCAATGCTAATTTTAAAAATTTTCTGGGGGAGGCCCCCCAGACCCCCCGCTGATGCTTTGCCGTCACTGAACACCCTGTCAAAGTGATCACGGTACGCCACTGATACTGAGCACATTACCAACAGCAGTGTCTACTCTACATTGCCTGATGCATCAACTGCATGAATTGGATGACAAAACAACATGACACGTGGTTTTATATTTGATTGTTGTTGCTCTAATACTGTGTCATAATACTGTCATAATACATATGTGTTATACAATATGTGTCATAGATAGTAAATAGAGGTCTCAATTTTGCCATTTCGCCCAAGTCAATTCCTAAATTAGATATTGTAGCGGCAACAGAAAAAGGATACAGAGGAGTAAATGACGCAGCTGGTGTTGCAATGGCCAGATCAAAGATTACTCAAATTCTGAATACGGCAAGACCCCCACCACCTAACCTTCTTCCAGAAGAAATGACAGCTTTAAAAGAACTGAAATCTGACAGCTCCATCAAAATAATGAAAGCCGATAAAGGGAACGCAACGGTAATTATGGACAGTTCTGAGTATCATAACAAACTCTCTGAACTTTTAAATGACAATACTACATATAAAATTTTAAGACGTAGACCTAATCCTATTGCATCTATTGAAAAATCTGTAAACAAACTAGTTTGGCGATTTGCAACTCAACGAAAAATCACCATGCCAGTTTATCATCGTCTTAAGTGTAATAAGAGTGTAACTCCGAAAATCTATGGATTGCCCAAAATTCATAAAAACCACACCCCTCTTCGACCTATCGTTTCCTTTATCGGTTCGCCTACTTATAATTTATCGAAATTTTTAATTGATATTTTATCGCCATTGTTGAACCAAGAATACACTGTAAAAAATTCATCTGAGTTTGTACAATTAATCAAAAACACCTCTATTGATTGCAATAATTGCTTTGTTTCTTTTGATGTTGTGAGCTTATTTACTTCCGTTCCTCTCAAAGAATGTTTGCAGATTATCTCTCAATTACTTTCGCAAGATAAGTCTTTACACGAACGCACTAAACTTTCTATCAATGACGTCACAGAAGCTTTGAAATTGTGTTTTGAGTCTACTGTATTTTGTTATAATAACGTTCTTTATCGTCAAATTTATGGTACGCCGATGGGTTCTTGCATTTCCCCGGTCGTGGCTAACATTTTCATGGAATACATTGAGCGCACTGCCATCACTTCATTCCATACACCACCGCAACTTTGGGTGAGATATGTAGATGACACTTTTTGCATTATAAAAAAGTCTGCGGTCAACCAATTTCATCAACATTTGAATAGCATATCTTCTTCAATTCAATTCACAACAGAACATGAAAAAAACAACTCCATATCATTTTTAGACGTCTCAGTTATTCGTCACAATGCCACAAACACGTTGACCACTACAATTTTCAAAAAACCCACACACACTGACAGATATTTAAATTTTAATTCACACCATCCCAAACATCAAAAACTTACTATAGCTAAAACTTTGTATGACCGCATTGACACACATGTCGCAGATCCGCATGAACGTTCACGACAGAACAAAGCATTACACAATACTTTGCGCCTCAATGGATTTCCAAGAAAGCATGCTTGCCAACGACAACCTAAAAGTTTAGTACCCCCATCTACCCAGTATAAGTCTTTTGTTTCTTTACCTTATGTTAAGGGAGTTTCTGAAAAAATTCGGCGTATCTTAAATGAAATTGGTGTAAAAGTCGCTTTGAAACCTCTCTTGACAATAAGTAAATTTTTGCCATCTTTAAAAGACCCCTTGAATCAAAGCGAAATCTCAGGTTTAGTGTACCAAGTTTCTTGTGATGATTGCAATTTAATTTATGTTGGCCAAACAAAACGAGATCTCAAATCTCGCATTAATGAACACAAAAGAGCTTTCAAATATCAACGCCCTGAACATTCTGCTCCTTGCATGCATGCCATAACTTCAGATCATAAAATAACTTGGAGCAATTCTAAAATTCTAAAAGTTGAAAGTGATTATAAAAAGCGAATGTTTTCTGAAAGTTGGTTCATCAATCAAAAGCCTCATGTAATGAATCGCAATGATGGCATCTCTTTTCCCGCTATCTACAAAAAACTATTGTAAGTGCTGATTTGACGTTTTTTTAAATTGGTTTCATGCTGATTGTAAAACTGTGCAGTAGTGCGTACAAAACTCGATTCAAGACTCATGCCGTTCACTCTCCTATCTTGTTGTTATTTAAGTTCCTTGTTGATCGCAATTAAGTCCCTCCCCTTTTTTCTAACTTATTTCAAACTTTGCGCGCGATAAGTTTTTATCCAGAAGTTGAATTTTCATTTTGCATGTTTAGTTGTTTTCAGCAATATGTCCTGTGTTTTGCCATGCTAGACAGGTAGTCACTACCTGGTCTAGCCCCCTGAAGAAGTCAGTCGTGTCTGATTGACGAAACGTCAGAATAAAAGCAGATTGTCACTGCATACATCTTGTGATAGTTTAGCTTAATTTGCACCAGTAGAACATCTCATATCATTTAATTAAATGCCTGGTGAACAGCCTCATTCAATTTTCAGCAAATGTTAAACTTATTTGGCCATATATAGAAATAATAAGCTATCTTCGTGGTACTTAAGTTAAGTTTTGTGAGAATAGCATAACTCATGGTAAGACTGATTTATCCAATTACTGGACATTTTTGCCCAAATATTTTTTACAAACAACTACATTAGCAGGATATAAAAAAAGAAAAAAAATCTCATAAGCTTACCAGAACCCAACAGGGTTTCAAAATTCTACTGATAAAAAAATGTAGGCTGGTTTGTATTTTATCATCATCATCAACCAATTTTGATTTTACAGGCCATGAATTAATTCTCATGTCGAGGGTGTGGCCTGTCTGTCTGTCGAGAACGAAGTCTTCCCCTTCACACCTCGCGATTTATTGGGTTGGCAGAGTCCATGTTCAGGGCTGCAAGGTCACGTTTTACAAGTCCTTTCCAAGAAAGTTTTGGTCTACCTTGACCCCGTTGTGCTGCGATGTTGACACATCTGACCTGAGAGATCCAGCTTGAGCTGCGCTCAACGTGACCAAGCCATCTCAGTCTACCTAATTGGAGGACTTCACTGTATTATTTCATAACAAATATTTGTAAAAAGGTTTCCTCAGCTCGCCAAATGCATTATTTTACATTTCTTTTCGGCAAATACTGAATCGAAACTTAACATTTCGCCTAAGTTTCAATACCAACCAAACGTTTCCAAAATTGTGGATGCTACATTTTACTGCACATTAAAAAAAAGTGTTAATATATTTCATACAAAATGCAACACTATAAAGTTAAATGATATATAGTTACTAAACTATAAAGCTATACTAAACTATAAAGCTATATAGCTATAAAGTTACTAAACTAGTAAAATGTTGGAAACTTATGGTAAGAATTGATTTGTTGATAATTAAATACATTTTACACTCATTGAAAAATGTTGATGTAGGCCTATGTCATAAATTATAACAATTATGTAAAGTTTCTAAACTGGCGAGAAGTCGAAACATCACAGTAGGCTAAAATTGATTTTACCAAGTAAGTAGACATTTTTGCCCAAACGCGCAACATTTTTGTCAGCTGGGGAGCGACCGCCCCCCTGCCCCCCATCTCCTACGGCTATGACAACATAATACTTTGAACCTACATATTGCTTTGTTGCATGAAAAAAATGGCATTAAATAATAGGCTACAATATTGCTGTATAGCCTATGCATCTTTCTTTACGCGATACAAGATTGCCAGAGGCTGTTGGCCTGCGGGCACTTCCGCATTATCAAATATGGCTCGCCTTGCAAAAAGTTTGTACACCCTTGCGGTTGGCTTTGCTTTTACATGTAGAAAAATTAATAAACTGATTAAGCTCTTAACTGACAAACAAGTGACAATTAGACTTGGGCCTTCTGGATATGTTAGTGGTCTTTGGTATGCTGCATACCCTATTACATTGTAGGCTACGCCACAGGCTGAGCATAGGAAAAACTGTAGTTCTAATTAGGCCTATGTTGAGTCGGTGAACATAATTGAAAGAGACATGATACACAAAGGTAGGCTACACGCTAAACATTTTTTACAGTGTCTTTTCCTATCGTTAAAATATGTTGTTCTCTTTCTTGTTTGAAATTTCGCGTTCCTTGAAATTTCAAAGAAATTAGTATTTTTACTTATTGAAATGTAAACATACAGTGGCATAAGTTCAGCAGGGTTTTCTTAGGGATATTGGACTTAGGGGATCCGAAGCTTATCCGTTTTTTCATTTATTCCGTCCAACTGAAGGGCATGCCTAAATCGTGGTGTGCTCGTTTTTAGTTTGGTGTAAGCTGGTAGGTTATGGATATTGAAGACAAAGTTGTGACTAGTGTCAATCTGTCAGATAGGTTAGACCGAGCAGATTTTTAATTTTCAAAACTATGTTGATTGGGTGAAGTGTCAATCTGGTATTGCCTGGAGTGGTCATTTTCTAGGCCTTAGGGTACCAGTACGGTATGTTGGAGGGTTGATTGATTGAATCTTTATCCTTGGACTGGGAAAGCTTCTTGCAGAGCTTAATCCTGGCAGTTTCGCATACTTGTAGAGGCTTTGAATCATTGACGCAGGCCCGGTCACCGAGATTGACAGAGTGAAGTTTACGATTGTTGAAGTCTTGTTGCCGGGGAACTATTCCATCCATTAGATGCCGCTGAATGGAGAGCAATCCTTAACGTGCGTTGCTCAAGCGCACACCCCGAGAGTCGAACCAGCGCCGCTTGATCTTGAAATAGTTAATTTCATTATGAACTGACGGTCCAAGTTTATTCATAATAAAAACATACTTGAGTTTAGTACTAATCAGCTGGAAGCAGCAAATGACCAATGAGATTAGTAGGCTAACACTGGGGGAGCAAGTCTTTTAGGCGCAGACAGTTAGGCGCCGGTCAAATAGACGCGCACACTGTGGCGTCTGGATATAATTAGGTGCGGAGCACTGGGGCGCCCGTTTATTTAGTAGGTGCTATTCCTAGTAAAGTCTGCAGATTGTATCAGCTTGGCAGGTATAGTAGGGCAATGCTTTTCACACAAAATGTTATATTGAACTAAAAAATATGTCATGGCTTCCGTAAGTGAAGCTGCTTATGCCGGCAATGCTTTTCCCACAAAATGTTATATTGAACAGAAAAATATGTTGTATTTTAATGCGCGTGTTTGGCATTTATTTGTTGTTAGTCCAGGTTTGCGTCGGCGAAAGTTTTATCAATAAATTATTCAAGTTTCCGAACATTACTGAGTTCACTTTTAGTTAAGTCAAATAATTACTAGGCTACACTAAACATCAGTAAAAAATATACCGGTACCGTAGCCTATATTCAAGCGGGTGGTAGGCTTGAGTGAAGAGTAACTTAGTTTTCTGTCAAAACCCTGACTAGGTTGAATAACGAGCAAAGTCGCACCATTATGCTTGCAACTTGTAACCAGGGTTCACATGCCCTATAGATTAGAAGTGTATTCATGTAGTAGAGTAGAGCATTGTCTCATACGTACTCGCAACACGACCAATCCATCCGAGTAGAAGTAATTGCGAAAGATAACAGATTAAGTAAAGGTCCGTCTGGCTGCAACCTGTGTTCAGGATGAATAGCAAATGTCCTGTGGAGATGAGCTAAAATCAAGAGTAGTAGAGCGTTGTCTCGCACCTCATATCCACACGTGCATTAACAAAACAAGATATTTTTCTGTTCAATATAGCATTTTGTGTGAAAAGCATTGCCCTACCTGCCAAGCTGATACAATCTGCAGACTTTACTAGGAATAGCACCTAAATGAACGGGCGCCACAGTGCTCCGCACCTAAATATACAGACGCCACAGTGTGTGCGTCTACTTGACCGGCGCCTAACTGTCTGCGCCTAAAAGACGTGGACCCAACACTGGTAGGTAGGCTAACAATACACAATTACACATCATTTCTACTCGTGCCAATGTATGATATAATGCTACCAAGTCTTTTTCATATCTCATTGTGCATATACCTGAAACTAAGTACTTGTGCTTGAATGTTATAGGTCATTCAAATTGTTTAGCAATATTAGGTTTACCTGTTTCGTTCCTAATTGTAATACTGGTTATCGTTTATCTCAAAGTAATAGACCAAAAATGTAACTTTTTTCGATTTCCTCGCAATCAAGATGCAATTCAAGCTTGGATTAAAGCTATTCCTAGAGAACAATATGCAGTCACTTCCTCCAGTAGAGTTTGTGCAAAACATTTTTATGATTCAGACTTTATATAACAAGTACTACCGATGTCCGGGAAAGAAGAGTTGCAAAAAGAGAATTGTTGCAACTGAAAAAGCTTCGCCTAAAGCCGTCAGCTGTACCAAGAATATTTTCTGGTTATCTGACAAAGCAACAGCCACCTAAAAGATCCACTTCTACATCTACAGCGTCTGCAAGACTGAAAAAGGAAAATGATTTAACAACTAACCGAACAATTTACAATTCAAGACTCGTTTTAAAATGATTTAAAAAAAGTGATGAATGCACTAGATGAAATCTTCTTTGTTGTTGCTGTCTCCGTTGACAATCATCTTTGCAACAGGTATTTATGTCTGCATGAATTGGTTGTGATGAGAGCTGGGTAATAATATTTTTGACATGCTTTAATTTGTCACTAGACCCAGGGTAGTTCCCAGTGCCGTTAAAGGATAATAGTTTGCGCATGTGTGCGCCTATTTGACCGGCGCCTAACTGTCTGCACCTAAAAGACGTCGACCCTTGTAAGTTAGGTGTACTTTTATGCAGTTTGAATGTATATACAAATTTATTGGACAAAAGGTGTAATTTTATTGGTGGTAATGCCTTGCTTCACATCGTTCAAATTAACTAACAATGTACATACTCTTTTATTTAGAAAAATGTTCATGGATATGTGCGGGAACAACAAATTGTCAAGTTGCATTGTGCATCCTACAAGGAAAGAAAAGCATTTGTACTTATTATTTGACTTCACACACAATTTTAAAAATAGTTTTAATAATTTTCTGAATAGAAAGAGAATGCACTTTCCTCCTGTTGGTGAAGATCATAGACACGTCTTTGGTGAAAAATGCACTGCTCGTTTTGAGCATATAAAACGCTTGTATGCTCTTGAGGAACACAAGCCTCTGAAGGCTGCATTTGCACTGAGGAAAGCATCGCTAAATCCCAGCAGCATAGCACGTACATTACCTGGCAACATGCTTTAAGTAAGTAAAGTTGTAAAATATGGCATTAATGACACAGAGACCCATCTGTGAATTGAGTATAGAATTCACTGCCTTGTAATGCATACACATAAATGGTGCTCAACTGGTGTAGTTTCTGTCTTGTATGCAGAAAGGTTTTGTCCGGATGATATGAGCATTGAGCACAACAACATTTTAAAATAGCATTTGAAATTGGTCGGTTATGACATCACAAAGACATATATATAAAAGGAAGTAATAATATGCTAGTAACTTAGGTTAGCACTATTACTGGAAACTGTGTACGAAATTAAAGTCATAGAATAAAAAATACTGAATAAGACTATTTTTGCCAGCCGCAAGCCAACGATGGCCTTTGCTATTTTCAGGTGTGTTCTGTGAATCAACTGCGCAGTGCGCATGCCTTGGAGTTGTATGCTGAAAGCAATGCTGGGTTCCTGGAAACATCAAGATTTGTGAAATTCATATAGAACATTTGGAAAATCATGTCCGTTAAATCATCATTTAAGGGTATGTCATGTCACTATACTGATATCGCAAATTTTGCATATATATAAAGCAGACTTCGTACTACCAACAACAACAGCTTTTCTGCAAAGTTTACAGAAGTCAGTGGAAGAAGTTAAAAACAGTGAACCAGCATATTTGAATCAATCTTATTGGTGCATACGACCCTAAAGCTGTTCTAAAGTTTATTATGCTTCCTGTCCACAACATTACTTGTGAAAATTTTCTGTTTTTTTTTCAATCAAATTAGATCATGAGCAAGTGGTTGAATCACTATCACCAGCAACTATTCCAACACATTAATAGCCAAATTCAGGACTTGTAGACTACACGAGGAAACATTTGCTACTGATAGCGATTCGACATGTTACTTTCCAGGCGTCGCACTCTCTTATAAATGGTTACATATTAAAGCAATGTTATTGATGACATTTTTTCTTTTTTGTTTGTGAAATGCTCACTTAACTCACTGCATTGTGTGTTTTGAAGGTGTAGCAAAAAAGGATGACATGTGCATGCCAAGGAAATTTCCTAAAGAAGGAGAGGATCAACCAAACATTCTTGGCATACATTCAAACGATGACAGCAGTGCCCGAACTTGCTCAGTATTTGCATGACAGTTTGGGATTGATGTGCATTCTTCAGTGCCAACAGAGTTGTGCTTTGCTGTAACGACAATGGCTGTTCAGCATTACGATGTCGTACTCAGCAATCCTTCTGCTAAAAAGAAAATGCTCACCCTACCAAACTCACGCTCTGCTTTTATTCGAGCCGTTAAAAATGCAGCAGAGACGTCATTTGGTTTGCAGGCTGATGTGGCTTGTTCAAAAGGCTACTGCAATTTCGTGTTGATTGGAAAAACTTTGTTTAATTGTTTTGCCAAAAATGAACTAAAACGTTTGAACGCTTCCAGGCGCGAGGAACCCGCGAAGATGGCTTGAACAGTACGCAAGCGTACGAATGGTGGTTCACGCAAGACTGCAAATACTTGAATTTGTGTCATTGCCTGATTGTGGTTACAGTGTGAAATTATGATATCTGATTGTCCAGTGCAGGCGCGGATTTATGGGAGGGGCCCAGGCCCCCCCAAAATTTTGTGAAAAATTGTATGTTTCCGCATCAAATGGTTTGATATGCTTCTAAACAGCTGATATTAGTCCCTCGGCATCACAATTGATGAAAATGGTTGTTTTAATGTCTATTTTCTAGCATATCGTATATGTCGTAGTATCATTGTTCATATCTGTTTAGCTTTTTCTTTCTTTTTAATTGATTTTCAAATTTTCTGTCCCCCCCCGAAAAACACTCTTAGATTCGCGCCTGGTCCAGTGATATTTATTGGTAGTATTTTTGTTTGTGTACATAGCCTAGTAGCCAAGTTTATGAACAATAAGCCATTGGTCGTTTTTTTCTTTTGTGGATTCTACATGTAGCCTAATAAATTGGTTATAACTTACAATATTAATAATTTTGTCATCAACATAAGATTGACAATAATGTACAGATACAACTTTTGTGAAACGGCGAATAAAACAGCCAGTGCAAAACAAACATTTTCTCGTGTAGTAACACCGCATTGTGCAATTCATTGTAGGCAACATGGTTAGCCCTTCAGTTGGACGGACGGATTTTGAGTTTCGCATCCCGTTAGTGTCTAGGTATCCCTGGGTTTTCTTCATGAGAGTATCAAGTTCCTTCAAAACTGAGAAAATACGTGGACCATTCCTCAGTTGTGCAATTGACTTTCACTCGCTTCATTCAACATTTCATTTAACCTAACCAGTGGTAGACCTATGGATCACGCGTATTTTCATTAACGGATTAGCAAGGTAGAAATATTTTCATAGGCCTACACTCCTTAAAAACAGATTGGCTACAGTAAAACCACAGAAAACTTCAAAGTAAACACATTTCTCACCCAACTATAGTTCACAATTATTTGTTTCACGAATAAATGTGACAAAGATACCGTAGCATAAGAACAAACAATTAAGTCAACTAATTGACCCTTCTACACTTTATAGACTTCTGCTATGTTTGGCATGTTGCCTATTGTGTTTCGTTGTGATGGCCAGAAATAAAAACAAACTGAAACTGAACTTATTCCAGTGTTAACAGACAATACCTTATAGCAGGGCTTCCCAAACTCAAGGATTCCTAAACCAACCGGGATGCGAAACTCCGTTTGTCCGCTTAACAGCAGTAGGGCTAACGCGAAACAGCGCTGCAGCTGTTTTTGAGCATATATCTGATACAGAACTTACTGCAGTTTCTGTTTCAAACATTCTAGAAACACTAATATTGGTATTACATAGACTGGAAGCAATATTGGTTGATTACAATTTTTCACACCAAAAAATATTACAAAAACAATAATTCAAAAGTCAAATAAGGGTGAAAAATCACTTCTTAGAATATTAAACACACATAATAAATCGAATGCGAAAACCTAGAGGTTTAAGCAGTAGTTTTGTAGGAGCTGGCACTCGTAACTTTTCGAAGCTTTCTAGCCATCATTGCTGGCGTTTCATGTTTTGGTGCGTTGAGCTGTTTGAGTTTGTTTTTGGCAAAACAGTTAAAAACTATTTCCAAAATTAGTTCAAAATTACAATGTCCTCCTACGCAGTTCTGGCGCAGCATAGCACAATAATGGACAGACTCGTGTGCAACATTTTTCACTGCTACTACACATGCAGAGCGCTGATTGGAAACTGACATCATTTTGGATTTGGCACCTTCATCCGATATGATAGCAGTATAACATTGTACAGCTAGCGTGATTACTGCAAAACAGAATTCAGAAGGCACTGACAATCCCCCTCGGTCTGTCATTTTAAATAATTTGGAGTGGTCTTATGAATCACAATCAGGAAATGGAGGGACACCGACATCCTCGCTCTTGATGAGAAGATCTCTGCAGTATTCACATTTCCGTTGGCGTGTAATGCTGCGTGCAATGTAGCCACTGACATAAAAAAGGTACTTTGCATCATTTTGGGACAAATCTTCCAGTCCATCCACAGCAACGATCAGCAAATGTTCGGTCAACCACTTTACTCCTGGGTCGTCTGCACTTCTTTCTCTACCACCATTAGCATGCAGTGAAGGCATGACTTCCTCATTATTCAGCCTTGAAGTTGCCAGCAAACCATGCTGTTGCAAAACACTCAATGTCCGAATTTTCTTCTCCGCTTCGACAAGCTGCTTTATTGACATAAAAAAGTTACCTCCATTGACTTGGCGGTACCATCCAAAACGTCCTTCTATGGGATCTGACGTGAATTTTCCCGGTAAAACGTACCGAAACTTAAACTTTCGTCAAGTTTAAAGTCAACTTGTGTCTCAAGCTGCTGAAATTGGCCAAGTTACAGTTCCTAAAATTGCAATGAGTAGTCTTATCTGTACAGAGTAGGCCTCCTACTTGCTGGGGAATTGATTTTGTGCTGGTCAAGTACTAACTAGCTTGCTCTACCTAATCTGCTATGGCTTTTAATTTATTCTTGTAATCTTCCAGTACAGCAGTGAATAAGAACAACGAAACGTGAACTGCTGTCTAGCATCTGCTTACTATTGGCAAAATCACATGTCACCGCCACGCGCACACTCCGCGACATGAAGATTGATGATAGCACTACTGTTGTTACGATCCTAAGCGGATAATCCGTTAGTTTCGCATCCCGGTTTGTTTAGGAATCCCTGCCCAAACTTTTTTGCTCGCGACCCCCTTTAATCTCCTAAAATTTTTCGCGACCCTTTAGGGTTAAAAGGACAAACAATGCGAAATATACTTTTGTGATATTTATTGAAAGGCTTAATTTAAACGAAAACTAAAAACAAGCTATCCGTAATCGAAGCCTACTACTTTACTACTTGTAGCCTGTTGGAAACAAAACCAAAAAGTCAACACATTTATTCAGTGTGATGGGTGCGACTTCTCTCTGCTACAAAGCAAGTCTAACCGTCGCACGACTTCTCTCTGCTACAAAGCAAGTCTAACCGTCGCACGATGTTTGTCAATGCTGGTCTCAAGGCGGTTTAATGTTACTTCCGCTGGAACGCTTTTTATCAACATTGAAAACACTGACACGCACTTATAGGCTACGTAGAGACAAACGGCAGGAGTGCGGTTATTGCTTAGTAATATAGCCGAATGGTGAATATTCCCATCTAACGTTGGGCTAAGCCAAAAAGTGTGACTTTTTTCTAGAAAATTCATGCCACTACTTAGAGTCAAAAGATAGATCTGCAAATTTTTTCAGAGATTTGAAAGAGAGGTGCTCGGTACTTTGTTTTTGCATTAAATGGGTTTTAGATTAAATCTAAATTGGTAGGCTATTGTCCAATTCTAGATAAAAGTACTTTTTAAACTCTTTCAACAGTCTTGACAAGTGTCGATAACCAGAGGCTTAATAACGTTTGATTCCACGCCATTGTTAGCCAAAAAGCCTTTCAGTAAATGAGAATATTTCAAATAAATCATTTTCAATCTTATGTTTCTAGATGTTTAATTTTTTGATGAACGCTCCACCTTTAGATTTCAATGTAAAAACATGGACGTTTTCTCCTTGAAAGGACAAATTAAATTCGATCCCCTTCAAGCAAACCCGACAAATAGCATGATTTGAAAAGCCTTTCCAAAAACGTCTTTACAAAAACGGCGGACAAAGTCTAAACTTTTTTCCGTTGGAAAAATCACGACTTAATTTTTTAACACTAATAACTTTTTAAACCATTGACTTTAATTTTGAAATCCACGTTTACAATGCAGCAAAGATGGTTTTAAGCTCCTATTCCATATTTCACTATATAAATTTACAAAATACGGGTAGCCTATTGAGTGCACGACTCTTAATAAAGTTAATAACTTTCACAGCATCTTGCACATAAGTGTTAATATGCAGTGTTTTGTGTAAAATCTGTATATTTTCTGCGACCCCCAAAGTTCGTTACGCGACCCCTCAAGGGGTCGCGACCCCCAGTTTGGGAAGCCTTGCCTTATAGTAAGCGATGCATAGTCGAGCTGTCGGCTGCGTAGTCGAGTGCATAGTCGAGTGGTGAGAGCCCTGGAACGGAAATCGAAAGGGCGCCGGTTCGATACCGCTCAAGAGCATGCGGCTGTGCCTTTGGCAGGACACTTTAAGGCATGCTTGAAGGTGGACACGAAGATTGGCTTCCTTGTCTTCCCGTACACTTAATCTAAATCTTCAACCACCAGGTGTAAGCCTGGATACGACAAACAAAAAGTAAGCTATAAGATAAATTATGCTTAGTCTACGCATAAATTATGCTAAATTATGCTACTGCATAAATTATGCAAAGTCTACAGGCTACTGGAAGAAGAATAGGCTATGAGACGTTTCACACAAATTTTCGAAATTTTCCTTAAAACGGCTATGCAACACCATAGGCATACACAGGGCCTTTGAGAGGACAAATTTGGGCCCTGTAGCCTACCTATTAAGCGAAAGAATATTGAACTGAATGCACACACCTACAGTACTGGACAATTTATTATGGATTTTTTTTTGGACAATTTTACAGCAAATCTCAATTTTTTTGTTTTTTTGATAACTGAGAGCTCGGAAATAATTGTAATGGTGGCCCAAAACAAAGAAGTTGCCATTCTACACAATCGGTATTCAACAGAGCCACATTGTGACGTCATAATGAACGTCATAAAGGCTCAACTGAACTGCTGGCATTGTAGTAGACTTGCGCTATTATGACGTCACAATTTGGCATAATTACGTGTTATTGAATACCGATGTTGGAGAATTGCAGCTTCTTTGCTTTGAATCACCATTACATTTATTGTAGTGCTCTCAGTTATCAAAAAGAAATCTGAAATTTGCTGTAAAATTGTCCAAAAAAAAGTCCATAATAAATTGTCCAGTACTGTATCACTTGGTGGTACTGCAAGTCGTCACTGTCGCCATCTGACATTGCGTCACTTAAACGTTCCACAAATTCCAAGGCTCTACATTCTACAACTGCTATAGCTGCTACTACAACTGCTATAGTCTTCTAGCAATAAGGCTCATTTTTAATTTTGTATCAGGTTTGCGATGTATGTATGAAATGCTTTAAAAAAAACGCTTTCAAGAAGGAAATAGTTTTAATTATTAATACAGTAGGCTTTGCAAGAATGCATAAATATAGGGTGAAATCAATTACGAAATTTAACCTTTAGGTTGGGATGTCTGAGTACAAGCCTACGGAAACGTTTGGCATTTTTTTCTTTCCTTTTTTTCATAATTTAGCGGGAATTTGACTTGGGTTGTTCTAAACAAATTTTTATTTTATTTTTATTTTAACAGTGTAACGCCTACTTAAATGTTACCTCAGTAAAGCCAATACTTAGCAACTTAGCATACTTATATTCAATCTATAAAAAGGAACAAAAAGCTAAGTTTTTCAATAAAAAATTCTGCAAAAGCAAAAGTATTTTGTAGCCTGCTAATTTTAACTTTTTTCAAGCTATAGATCAGTCCTGCTTTTCTCACAGACTCCGGACACTAAAAAACCTTTTGACTTCGACTTTATAACCCTGCTCTAAAACGTGCATGAGCAGTTTTAATGGTAGTACATCATGTTTTGTGTTAATATAGTAATCACAGTGCAAGGATTAGAATAGTCGAAGCTTGGTAAAGGTGGTAAAAAAAAACGTTAATTAAGAAAGTGACAGTTTCTTTTTTATTTTTGAAACTTAAATCAACAAATATCTTTTGTGCGTTCTTTTGTAATTTCAAAGGCCGTTTCTTTTGTAATTTCATTGTGAGATACGTAGCCTAACTAATACAACCAAATACTTCAACAACACAAAGACACCACAACAAATGAAAGAAACTTAATAGTCACGGGAGTTCAAACTTCGTTTTGGTTGAAATAGGCTTAGACAATACAAACTCGAGAATCAAAAGTTTGAATAAAATTTGACCAGTCAGGAAAGCTAGCAGAGGTGGCTATAAACCTTTGAGAAGTTTACTAAACTTTACAAATTTTATGCAAAATTTGAAGCCATTTTGCAATTGCCTCTTTAGCATTTATAGAGATTTTGGTTATCTCACATTTATGAAGTAAACTTTTGAAAATGTATCAAAAAATTGTTAGCAAGGCCAAATTTTGCAAGCATCTCCATAAATGTTACAGAGTCTTGTAATTAGTTTTATCGTATCTAGGTTTATGTCTGTACCTGAAAGTAGAAGAGAAAATTTAAGCTATATGGACGAGAAGCTGAGGAGTCTAACTTTCGTGTCTTTCTTCAAGCATGTGATTAAGCGTCTTGTCTAGGCACAGTCGCGTGCTTTTGAGAGGATTCGAACCAATGTCTTGACTAGAGTCATGTACGCGCTTTGACATCTCGACCACGGAGCAGCATAAGCTGCAGCAGTGTTTTGTGCACAAAAAAAATTCGTTTAAAAATGTTACGAAATTTATTAACCATAACTTGTATGTCTAACTTAGAAGTGCATAATCTAACTGAAAATGCTGATTTCGCAACTACTGCAGATAATTGGAAGAATTGCAATCACCTATCTTAATGTCCTTATCGTGTTTACTTTACTTTTATAAGAATATTAACACAGTGGGCTTATATGCTTTTGGCTTGTATGTTTTTGTATACAGGCTATAGCCTGCAGCAGGTACTTTTTGAAGTACGGGATGCGAAATTACCTTCTCAGAGTAAGGTGGGTTAACCAAAAGGGATGACAGATACTTTTTTACCAAAAATATGACTATGCAATATCTGTGAAGTTTGCAGTTTCTTTTCAGATTTTGTAAAGGACTAAGCAGCTTGAATTTATAACACAGTTACATTGATAAAACATGTTTGTCGTATCCGGGCTTACATCTAACCCATATTTTTTTAGAAGTCACTTTTTAGATTAATAAACATTTTTTGAAAATGTTGGGCTAGGTTTGATTGGAAAGAATTGGTTTATTTTCGAGCAATCCGATTACAAATTCATTTTATCTAGAATTTACAGTAGAACTGGCAACGCTTTTCAATAACGCCACCCTACTCACAGAAGCAAGATAGCGTCAGTTGCGTTTGTAGGCCTACCAACTTTATGGTTGGAATGTCACCAATCAAATATTGCAAGTCTCTCTCAGACTATTAAACTTGCATGTATTTCTTACTTTTAAACAATGTTTAAACTGTAGGCTAACTAAAATAGTACGAGCACTTTAATTTTGTGCCATGTAGCCTACATCATCATCATTAGCACGCAATAATGTGCCTTGGCAAGACAATTTTTACACTTAGGTTACACATGCAATGTGTCTTGTTTGCTTTTCCGTTTCCTACATTTAATTTTCCACCTCAAAACATATTATGCTTGATTTCGAAAAAAAAACAGCGGTTAGTTCAGTTTGATTTTATTTCTGACCATCACAACAAAAACGAATATATGCCAAACACAGCAGAGGTCTAGAAAAAAGTGGAAGCGACAAAACGGAAACGTTATAACGTGCCTTATACCCAGGCCCGGACTTAGGGAGAGCAGAGGGTGCAGGTGCCCCCGGGCCCCCAACTTTTAAATAGGCCCCCCTACGTGAAAAAAATGTGTTTTTTGTGTTATTTTGTTTTTCTTTCAGCCTTTCAAGTTTGTGCAAAATGCTGTGCAATGCTGGATTAATGCCCCGTAGACGTAGAGGTGGATGTTCGCGCGTAGGCGCGAAAATTTTTTTTTTCACGGGGGCCCCCCGATCTAAAAGTGCCGCGGGCCCCCCATCAGCTAAATCCGGCCCTGCTTATACCGAAATAAGACAGTTAGTTTAAAATATGGCACAGTCGCAACATATTAAACGTGCACATGTATAAAGCATTTTTGGTTTAATTTTTCATTTATAAAGTATTCACTGGCCGCACTGGCGTGTACGTGGGTTCTGTGGGTTAACTTCCACACTAAAACTGATGACTGTAAAAATTAACAGAACTTATTGCATTCATTTTATCTTTTCATTATTATACATTTTCGCAATCAAAACCTGTTTACGTTCTTTTTTGTGTCAAGACTTATTTTCTTGTCACACATGCCCATTCCAGAATTGCCTGTCACACAACAAAAAGTCAAAGTGTAACAAAGTTTAGTATGAACAGTTGATTGGTCGTACAAAATGTAAAAACTGCGAGGAGAATGTTGCTCATGCTAGCTCGAAGCTGCAGGTTTCACAAACTATGAATTGATTAGTTATCCCATTAAAATAAGTAGGCTATGAATAATAATGGACAAAGGCTCTTAGAAAAAAACGAAAAACAACAACAAATTCTTGTAACAGAATTAAGCATTTGATATATTGTTCTTTCTCCTAAGTTAGTCATGAATAGCAGTAGCCTACTAGTTTTTAATTACGATTAATTTCTACATTTAAAAATGCATGGCAAGACGTCTCGTCGTTGGATTATTCTTGTAAGTATAATAGTAAAGTGTAAAGTACTCAGTGTTGTTCCCAGCGTTTAGTTTTTGAGTTTTTTTTTCGAACATTTAAATTGTAGAATAACTTGGTTCATCATACACATACTACAGAATTTTAAGAATATTTCTCATCAATTTTTAGCCGTTATTTTTACACATTAGGAACCAAAAGTACCTTTGAGTTTTGTAATATTTTTATTTCGTTTTGAAATGCATTCACCAGCATTTTAACTCAACAACATGGTTGACTAGTTTAGTGTAAAATAACCTAAACTAGGCTATATCCCTAGTGTTTCAGGTAATATCATCCACTTAGTGGTTTATGCGTCCGTCTCCGAATCGGCAGACATGGGTTCGATACCCTGTCGATTCGTAGGCCTACCAAAGACTTTTTAGAAATAGTACTGAATCTTATTCTTGCTTGGCACTGAGCAATGTTATGGATGAAGATAATAATGTACTCAATTGCGCCTCTATACGGCTGCATTGACACTCTCTGCTTTGCAACGCGCTGAAGAGCAACGCATTCTGCGATGGATACAGCGCTATATAAAAACACGCTAAAAGAATTCAACACCATTCGTCATAGCACATGACTCGGGAACTGTTTTCCGAAAGCTAGTGCAATTCGCTATTACCTCAGCGAACTCGCAGCATCAGACTAAAACAGGTCGTTATCTACATTGTGAAGTAAACAACGATCATGCTGCTGAAAGTGAAACTCAATCAATTGCATTTTGCTGTTGGCTGCATAATGCGAAATTGAAGATGGATTAATCTGGAAGAGACAAGACCGGCTATTATTATTAGATGGCAAACCTTATTACACACCACAAACGCTTAGTCACTAAATTGTTTGAAGTTTTACATATAAATAATAATCTAATGAAGGTATATTTCAAACACGCCAGCGAACATTTCACAACAAAAATATACACGTTTTGTTTGTCGTATCCAGACTAACACCCGGTGGTTAAAGATTTTGATTAAGTGGACGGAAAGGCAAGGAAGCCAATCTTCGTGTCCACCTTCAGGCATACCTTTAAGTGTCTTGCCAAAGACACAGCCACATGCTCTTGAGCGGTGTCGAACCGGGGCCCTTTCGATTGCCGTTCCAGGGCTCTCACCACTCGGCTATGGAGCCAAAAAAAAATTGTTTTGAATAACATTAATACTCCCATCTCATGTCTGACAAATTAGCAATATTTCTATGTTTAGGTTATATAAGTTACTTGGTCAAACTGTTCATAAAGTGAGTTAAATGTTACTTCACGTAACCCCAACTATATTTTAGTTAGGCTGAACATATGTAAGTTGATCCTAATGGTTAAGAATTTGCCGTGACTAAACCGTTGGTGTATTCATTAATCTGCAGGTCGCTGCAGCACATGAGGTTTATTAACCAATCAAAAGGCAAGATTTAAATATGTGACTATGCGAATGCTCCAATAGAAGTGAAGTATAACCCAGACAGCCACTTTGTCTGGACCAGATCTGTTAAAGATCTGGTCAGATCCGTACCCGATCTGGTAAAGATATGGACCAGATAAAGTCGCTGACAAACACTCGCATAACTTTATTTACACAAAAATAACTAGAAAAAGAGGAAAGTTTCAAGCACTAGTTGCAACGTTCATCTGAAGAAAGTGAAAATAAAAGCAACGATAAACAGGATGATTTATTGCTGCTTTTACTTTGATGCTTTTACTTTACTTTACGTTCATCTGATGAAAGTGAAAGTAAAAGCAATAATTGTCCTGATGAACACCCAAGCTTTTCAGTATTCAAAAGAGGAAAGGTCAAATAAAATATAAAAACAGGGTCACATGTTGCCCATCCCTGTTGAATTTTATGTATTTGCTAGAAGATAAGTAAAAGATTTTACTAAAAATAACAGTTCAACTTTGCTTTATAGATAATCGGAATTCTGTGTGGAGCAGTGGTGTTTGTCACGTGGAATTCTTTGAAATATTCTGGTTCTCTTCATAATGCTGGGAAGATAGTAGAACGTTTCTCAAATAAAACAATTCTCATGGATATGCAAAATCAAATCACTACAACAACTGCTGGGACCAAAAACGAACCAAATATTGTGAAAAAAAATGAAAGCATCATTTCTTACTCCCTGTACGGTTCGGATGCGCGATATACAGATGGAGCACTTTGGAATGCTGTTCTGTGTAGGGAAATATATCCTGGATGGACAATGCGTGTATATCATGATGACAGTGTTCCGGAAAAATTCCTGGATAAATTGTAAACTGAAAACGTAGAGCTCGTTGATATGACAGGTTCCAAGATGAACAAAATGTCGTGGCGCTTTCAAGGAGTTGTGGACGCAAAGCATTCCTGTTCCAGAGACATTGATTCACGCTTATCGCTGCGTGAAAAAGCTGCTGTCGATCAATGGATACAATCCGGGAAACAGTTTCATGTGATGAGGGACCATCCCAACCATTCACTCTTTGCAATGTCTGGTGGCATGTGGTGCTCAACAACTATTCCGAAAATGCCTGAATTGCTGAAAAATGTCACTAGTCAAGCTTACATTCAAGATATGAATTTTTTGAATAATGTGCTTTGGAAAACAGTGCGTAATAATGTATTGCAGCACGATTCATTTTCATGTGAAAAGTGGAAGGGGTCGCTTCCATTCCCGACTCCAAGGGTAGGGAAGACGTTTGTTGGTTGTGTTTATAAGAATGGAAAAACAGGTGGTGCTGCGGAAAGCAAAGAACGAAAAGAAATCAACAAGAAATGTTTGAAAGATAATTGGAAGGAAGCCAATATTAGTGGACCGCCTCCAGAACTGTAAGAGCGCATGTTTTATAAAAAGGTACCTTTTTTAAATTCTTCCCTATGGCTCGACCTGGAATCAATTTAGGACCTACCAGCACTATAGGCGAAGACGAAACTCCTCGGCCACTGAGCTGATAGTTGGCTGCTTGCCTGAGTGGTGAAAACGGGTGTACGTTGGTTTGTCACCGTTTATGTTTAAGGCACGTATAGCTGTGTTTAGAAAAGACATTTATTTTTTATTGTATTCTTTTACTGTATTTTCATAACATGAAAGTGGCAGCAGGCATTGCTTAGTGTCTACAGTGTAGGCTATAGTTTTTTGGTGTTTTCGTGCTATTTACAGATTTCCTGTTGTTTTTATTTATTTATTTGTTTCAGATATGCACACATGTTAAACATCCATATGTTGCACTTCCTTGCAACATCTGTAATTTTATTTTACTGTGTATTGTCACAACAGACCAAAAATAAAATAACTACTTTTATGTACTGATGTATCCCAGTTTTTCAAAGCAGTTTTCTTCAATTGTTTAAAATTTGAAGCATAAACACGAAAAAACGTTTCTTTTTTTAACCAATTTCAGCGACGTAGACTACTCAAGCAAGTGATTGGAAGTCAACCTTTATTGCGCTTGATATCTGAACTTAATGCTTCCATGCATGTTATGCATTTTGACATACTGTAGGGCAGGCCTACTCAAGAAGGGGAACGCGGCCCGAACGTGGACCTTCTGGGTGTTAATGGTGGACCTCGGGCTTCTGAATGAATAACTTTATTGCCACATTTCAGGGCCTTTTTAACCCTTTCAGGACCATTAATTTCCCCCAAAAAAATTATTTATGTAGAATTTGTTTGTCTACTCATCATATGTCATATAAACAACACCTACGCAAAAAAAAAAATTAAAAAAGGATGTCTATCCTAAAATTAAGCATAGATATCCAATACTACGTTAGGGTATCAGCAGTGGCATTTTTTTTTAAATCAACTGGGAGGTAATCGGCCTAATTTCATGGGACACTTATGTCCCAGTGGTCCTCAAAGGGTACAAATTTTTACAGAGAGGAAGCAATTTTCTGTGATTATCCAAGTAGCTGGGAAGCTTCGCCCCTCAGACCCCCCAACACTTTGTCAAAAATCCAAGTCGAGTTACATTTTACCTAAAACAAAATGGTTCGGTGCTGGTACTGATAATTTCAACTCTCGAGGTTGCGCATGAAATAACTTGTTCATCGGACCGCTAAAAATATTCAACTTGCCAAACTAGACCTTTGTTAACACAACTTAAGTAACCCTGCTGTAGGGTGTTGTCAACTGTACTTTTGTGAGCCCCGATAGCTCAGTTGGTTAGCGTGTGACTTCGTCGACGAAGAAGCTTCAAGATCAAGCGACGCTGGTTCGACACTCGGGGTATAAGCTTGAGCAACGCACGTTAAAAACTGCTCTCCATTCAGCAGCACCTAATGGATGGAATAATTTCCCGGCAACAACACTTCAACAATCAAAAACTTCACTCTGTCAATCTCGGTAATCGGCCCTGGGTTAAAAGCCTCTACAAGTATGCGAAACTACCACGAATAACCTATCAAGGCTTTGATTTAATTGATCCAACTCTGCCTGAGAGCAGTGCAGTTACTGCACATCTGCAATTGATACAGCGATGAAACACACTGCATATAATCTGGACTTAAAAAATCATTATTAGGCTACTATTGCAAAATGCTGTATTTATTAACAAATATTTACAAATAATGTTTCAAAATGTGTTAATATTTAAAGAAAGTTTGAAAAAAATCTGTGATGAAATTTCAAAATGCCTGCAGAAAATTGTGCCTTTATTGCGACTTTACGATTACCTGTACGTTGAGCGATGATAGTCGGAACCTTCCCGCCAGTTGGCAGTGCAGAGCTATACAAGTCTTTTTTTAATAAAAGTGGAACAAAACTGTGTCCAGTTTGGATGAATCAGGCACTGAAGTAGTGATAACAAAAGCTTGATGTAAGGCGGTATCTGCCCATTGATAGAAAGAGTAAAAGAGACAATAGTCTCTCTCCCATCCTCCAACCAAGGAAGCAAGAAACGCAAAGGCAAAAACCGCAGAGGCAATAATTGGGCATTCCGAAAGAGGCAATAACCAGCGTGCTCGTAAACAATGACATCAGAGTCAATGCATAAAGACAACGAAGGGGGTTTCCCCTTTGCAACAGTGTAGCTGTCAAGGAAGTAGGCTAATTCATTTCTGCAATCAGCTTTACCAATTTAATTCTGTGTCGGCTATGCTATGTAAGTGGACTTAAATGGGTGGCAAAATTTGATCCTCTGTGGCAGAACCCTCTGTGGCAGACCCTCTGTGGCAGAACAACGTTTGCTAGACTCCTTTTATTGTTTATAACTTATCCTATGTTTTTTAAGTCTATATAGGCTACATTGTTTTGTAGAAGGCGATGCTCATGCAATACGTTATAATTAATAAAGTAGCCTGTTTGTTTGTTGTTGAGATATGTTTTTGCAGGCGGTCTTAACTTGCTTTCTAATGAAGGCTATAGGCCTATCAGCTCAAACCTATTCATTATTCTACAGGAAATGCGCAAGTAATGTTTAAAACGTGTTTTTATGTTGTGGTTTATGTTCCTTTGTTTAAAAAAAACTATTTATGTTGATTGATTGAATGATGAATCTTTATCCTCGGACTGGGAAAGCTTCTTCCAGAGCTTAATCCTGGCAGTTTTGTATACTTGTAAAGACTTTGGATCACTGACGCAGGCCCGGTCGCAATTTTCTAAAACAGGGGTGGGGAACCTGCGGCCCGCGGGCCGAATGCGACCCGCGTGACTGTTCCATGTGGCCCGCGTCAAAATTTCTTTACCCAAAATATATTGAAACAACAGCTCAAAAAAGAGTAGGCTCTGCATTCTCGGTATATTACGAATGGCCTTCTATGACTAGTTAATCCATCATAGAAGGCCATAATGTGTACGTCACAATGTGACCAGTTATTGTCAATCGGTCAGTTATGCCATTTGTGAAAAGTGTTTTGCAGAGTAGCCTACTTCTCAAATTAGCAAAATTTCACGTTGTATAATGGCTTCTGGAAATAAAGAAAGATTGGTGATGAAGGCAGAATGTTCCAGAAAGATTAGACAAAATTTCGAAATGTTTAGTGGCCTGCCTGTGTTATTTCTCATTTTATGTGGCCCGTAATACTAAAAAGGTTCCCCACCCTTGTTCTAAAAGGTACCATTAAAAAATCCTCTTTGAGCAACAAAGGAAAAAGGCAAATAATATCTAAAGTAACTCGTTGGTTTGCAACTGGCTAATTTGGCATGTAGGGTTAGAACGATGGTAGTCACTAGTCATTGCAATGACGTGGGTTTGATTCCCACCACTGCTATGCTCTTTTTTCTTCCACAATTACCAATCAAAGTTACGAAGGGGATTTTTTAATGGTACCTTTTCGAAACTTGCGGCCCGGTCACCGATATTGACAGAGTGAAGTCTCGGATTGTTGAAGTCTTGTTGCCGGGGAATTATTCCATCCATTAGATGCCGCTGAATGGAGAGCAGTCCTTAACGTGCGTTGCTCAAGCGCACACCCCGAGAGTCGAACCTTACGAAATGGAAATTACGAAAACTAAATTAGTGGTAGGCAGTTTTAACTTTGCTCAAGACTCAAGAGACATTATCTTTTATCACCACATATTACAGCGACCCAGCCAAATGAAACAGCGACCCAGTTTTGGGTCGCGACCCAGGGGTTGAGAAGCACTGCTTTATGCTGTTGCTGTTAAACCATTCAGCTGTTGCACTAGTTCCTGGTGGAGAAGGAAAGATTGATGGACATGCAACAGGTTTCAAATCAAGTCTTTTGGCATATCTCATTTTGAATTGAAGAAAAATTTTGAAGTCTGCTTCTTGAAACTGCAGACTACAAATTCTGTGGTGTGGTTTTGGTCCACTCCAATGACTTGGTGTTGACAAATTTATTCCATTTCCTTTTTTGCGTACTGTCTTTGGGAAACTTAAACATAATGCTGTCATGTCACAGCCAAACACAACACAAAAGTCAGGCATAGTATTTGCTAGCATATGATGCAATATTGTTTCTACAATAGTCAAACTATGATGCAATATTGATTTTATGGACATTTAATTTTAAGCAATGTTACTACATTTATACTACCGTACCTCACCTTTCTCGTAACATTGCTACTATTAGGCCTACTCAATGAAATATCCTAGAAACTTAAAAAACGTGTAAAACTATCCTGCAAAACTTCTTGCAACGCAACGCGTCCGAACTTTTGATACTGCTTGCTGGAGCTCTCGTCGCTTGTGGCATATTCTCGAGCAGTGTTTCCACTTTATGGTCATTTTGAAAAAAATAAAAAATAAATCAAACATTGGACTTTGGGCCTTGCCAGAGCCATTGAAAACCAATTTTTTTTCGGTAATTTTAAAAAAAATATATTCTTGAATGTTCAGTTTACGCATTGTAATGCCTAATTCCCGTTTGAAAATTTCATGTAGCCTAGTAGGCCTGTGTTTTCGACAAAAAAATCTTCGTATAGGCTTAAGCCTTCGTAAGTTTTGATCGTATGTTTGGAGCGCAAAAAGTTTGCTTACGAATATAAAACGTCATTTATTAACAAGTAATTATGACAATACATTTGTAACGTTACTGGGATTGCCGGTTGAATGCTTCTGACTAAAGGTGGCTGACAACGACACTAGATTGTTGGTATCAAGAAGTACATCTTGTATTACGCCACGTGTGAAGCGATCAAGGCGGATTCAGAAACGTCACGTCATTCCATCAGAAGTGTGTTGATTGAAAAGAAAGAAGATTACCACATCAGTCTGTTTTATAGGCGAAATCAGTCACCCTTGGCGAGTGCTGCCAGACGCAATGCTAAAAATATTAAAACTTGAAAGTAGGCTAAACAGTACAGAATTATGAGAACGTTGGACTGCACCGCAGAATACCGGCTGGTGACGAATACGAGACAGCAGTCGGCACACATTTAAAACAATGATTACTATTAATAGCCTAATAAATAGCCTAGTTAAGATCTACTTGAATAAGCTGATGATGCTATTACTATAGTGAAATCGATTCTTAATAAATTACACTAAGAGGTCAGATTGTTGTGCAAATGCCAGCATTTGATGAATGCAAACGAGCAGTGGGTTACAGTTAAGATCAAGCATACCTTCTAAAATTTTACTAAAACGTAAGCAATTGCATAAATTTGCGTTGTTTTTCAGCCAGTCTAGTAATCAAACAAGTTATAAATGTCATAAACAGCGAAAATGTACAGATGACGGCCAGCAGTAGCGTAGCCAGGAATTTTGAATAGGGGGGGGGGGTTTTGACGACCCAGCGGCGGGGGGTCTGGGGGTCTCCCCCAGAAAATTTTGAAAAATTACTTTGAATTTGGTGCATTCTGAGAGCATTTTCAACAAAAATCTGGGTATGAATATTCCTGTAAAATGGTGCTGTCCGGTGGCATCGCGAAAGGATAAGATCATGTTTTCTTCGGCATTTTTCGGAAATAAAGCTAAGTCTCTATGTTTTCTTGTTGCTAATTCCTGGCTGAGATATTTGAATGTTTGGTATTGGCAAAACTCGCTTTTTTAATGCAGTTTTGTTAAAAATTTGGCAATTTTTTTTTAGACTGAAAGCATCATTCTCAATATCGTGACGTCACACGCGTGCCAAAGGGGGGGGTTGTAACCCCCAAACCCCCCCCCTTGGCTACGCCACTGACGGCCAGTGTTCCCTCTAAGAAAATTTTACGCTGAGCAAATATTTGATTTAGTGAGCATGAGCATTTTAATGCTGAGTTAAAATGAAACCAACTTTGTGAACCGAATCAGAAGAATCGGTTTATTTAAATACAGAGCTTTCGCCACACAAGTGTGGCTTCATCAGTATAAACTTATTCAAATAGAATCATAAAGTTTATACTGATGAAGCCACACTTGTGTGGCGAAAGCTCTGTATTTAAATAAACCGATTCTTCTGATTTGGTGTGATATTGTTTACTTTATTTAAAATGTTTTGTCACACCGTGCATCCCAGTGGATCATCAGTTGAATTATAGGAAAATTTGATGAAAAGTTTAGGAACGAAGTTTTGTTTTGGAATTTTGTGAACCGAGTTTGGGAACCACTGGTCTAGAAAAAGTTTAATAAAAGCAAAGACAAAGGATTGTGATGTAACAAAAGGGTACTGTATGCTCAATTGCTCATGTGCATCAGCACACGGTATAAATGCGATAAGCGCAGAAGGGTTCTGTCCAAACACAATGTTGAAGATCATTTTACTTTTAAATTTGGAAATTGCAAGTGCGCAAGAATGAGATTTTACTGCGCAAATAGTCTGGTGGTACTGCGCATTTGCTCAGTTGCGTACCTTAGAGGGAACACTGACGACGGCTTTCCGAAAAAGTAGATGTAGTAGCATATAGGCCCTCTGGCTAGTCTTGCTGCTCAAAATGATGAGTTTTTAACTTCTTCTTATTTCTCGTATTTCTACATCGTAATATCTTTTACCAAAATATAAAAATAAATCCTATAAACTATAAAATGTCATTGCAAATATGCTGATAAATCTTTCCTGCTTTAATATCCTAAGTAAAAACTCCCGTGAAGTTAAGCAACATGTTTGGGTATAGTTTAAATTTACATGTAAAAAATCTTCGAGAAAGTTACGAATGGACTTGACCATTCGTGAAAATCCACGAAAAAAGTGCCTTTCCACAAAGATTTTTGAAAAATTATGACGTACAAAAAGTCTTCATACAAACACAAATATCTTCATACAAACAAAACAATTTTTGTACGAACACAACGATTTTTCACGAACAAAACAAAATATTTGTACGAAGAAAAAGATCTTCGTACGAAAATTCGTTATTTTTGTTCGTAGCGAAGACCATATCGTATACCAAATTGCCGAATCACCAATATTCGTTTTTGTACGAAGAGCACAGTATGGGGCCCCTGAAAAGGTTTCGTGGCCCTAAAACCATCTATTGCCCTGGTAAAAAATCGCTCTTTGACCCCACCTTGTCATTGCTACAGCCTACTGTTTTTGGGCTACCGTAAGTTATGTAGGCTGAATTTAAGGCAATTGAGCAAGCAAGCAAGCAAGGGAGAAAGTTTTTATTTTATTTTTTATTCCATGTAATTAATTTTACCCTTTTTATGGGAAAGCGTGAGAGACACTTGACTTGTGATTGATTTTTTTTGTAAGGCACGCTATCAAATACTTCTCAAATACCCTACTGTAGTCGCCTAACCTCCTCATTATGACGAGATACAATAGCAGTAGAGTTGAGCACGAATTATACCATATCTCATCATATCATCATCATACCATATCTCATCAACACATAATTCGATACTTGGAATGTTAGACCTAACTGGGACTGGGAGTATTTTTAGGACGCTGATTTCGAAAGGGGGAAAATTGGTGGAAAATTACAGAATCTTTCAGAAATAATAGCCTACTGCATATAAGTCAATTTGGTCCCATAGATATTATGGATCTGGCCATGCATAGAAGTTCCGTTTTGAACGGGACAGTACCGTCGTTTTTCGCACTTTTTACCCTCCTGTCGTTTTGATAAATGTCCTGTTTTTTTCTTAAAACGTTTTATTGTTTCCAAACAACGAAGTTTGCAGTTTTTTCATCATTCACACTGTGACGTTATAGTTTTGGTTCAGTCCAATGTGAATGAATGTAACGTTTGCTTATGAGATTGTGATGTCTGGAAATTCTAGCCACGGCGGAAACAATTTTCTACACCACATTGTCGACTTTGTGGTTTATAAATAATAGAATGGTTCACTACTCAACGTGTTAACAAATATTGCGAAGTCTTTCCAAGGAACAAAATCATTGCAATACCTGGTCAATCTAATAAAAATGAGTCCCCTAAAATGTAAAGTCATGTTCAGCAAGCATTTCGAAGTAATACTTGAATAATTATTTAAACTACCATTCAACGTTTTATAGGCAGAGAAAACTTTTTCTCGAACCCTAGAAAATGTAATTATCAGATCACCGCTTCAATGCGTGATGGAAATCTACAGATAAATCTGCATCAGGCATTGCAGAGTGCAAAAAAAAAAACAGTGTTGCAGAACGCGTTTTCGAATATTAAATTCTCATCAGTGCAACTACGTTTATGAACGCAATAACAACGGTTAAATTTAAACTCAATACAAAACATTACAAACATTATAAGGACATATTCTCAGTGTTCAATTGAATATTAATAAATCCAGAGACATCAGAAAATCACTTCCCGCATGCAATTCCAGACCGACATTACTCGCTTAAGGTTTTTTTTTTGTTAAAACAAACTTAATGTTCAAAGCAAAAAAGCCATCACAATGAACATCTACCGAAGTATACTAATTTACAGTACTTTAGATAAGCACTGAAAATTAATAGACGGTTGTTACGGCCAATCTCTGTACAAATCAAACGTCATATAAAACCGTTCAAGTCTACTGAATATTACGTCATGGAAATTCCTAAAGCATGTGCCAAAATTGCACCAGCGTTCATAAGACCTGTTTGGGCCTGTTTAAACAGGAAATATTACATCAGCTTAAACACCTGTTGGAATGACTTCATAATTGTCTTTCATTTATTGCGTCACAGTTACTTTCTACGTGAATTTGAGATATTGATATCTATTCTGGTCATTCGTAAAATGATTGTTTGAAAGTTGGCCGCACATTTAACTGTTGGCTTAGTGCTTGCTAGCTGGACAAAAGTTCCGTCTTTTATCCAAGTAATCTGTTGTGTAGTGACAGTTTAAGTGGTGTAGGCGTTGCACCCCCTCGTTTTCGGTAGCCTCGGGCTAATTTTACAGGAATACACTGTTTGAAAAGAAGTTCAAGTGTGTGTTTCTTCGGTCATTATATACAGACGAACGGATTAGGGAACTTTATGTTAAAATTTTCCCAAGAAGAGATTATGGTTTACCGCTGTGACCAACGGTACTGTTATTAATATCAATTCAATATAATTCAATTCAATACTTGAATAAATTATTGAAATCGACACGTGAGCTGTTTTCATAGTAGGCTACTGGCACTGCACTGCCAAAGAGAGATGAATCGCAGAGAAACCGTGACTTTTATCTCGTTTTGTTGTTGCTTAGTCTCTTCTTTTAAACCAAATACAGTGCTTGAAGATAAAAAAGAAACAAGATAGCTTACTAGTACAAAGCCAGAATTTGAAAACCAGTTTGAGTAAAAGGCCAGGGTTCACACTTCACAGATTTCGAAAGAACACAATAGATTGTGAAAACATGGCTTTTCAAGAGTTTGTAGTGCGCTGTTGGGCAAGGAAATTAGTACGTTGCTGACAAGAGAATAGGAAAGGGTTGGTTTGCAGGTTTGATTTTGATGTTTTTAATTTTGTATTAAACTTTCGCCTATTGATAGGTATGCTGATCGTGCAAGCGGTTTAACTTAAACAGTAACCAAGGCTTTATAGCAATACTAGCCTACTGGTTGTTAGATATAGGCTACGCAAGTTTGTTTTTTATTTACACTTGTACATTAATCTAACTACTGTACGTGCGAAATAAAAATTGTAACAATCAATCAAAGATCTTTTGATATGAGCGATTGAGCGTAGCTGATAGTTTACGTCGGACTAAATTGAAGAACGCCTAATAATTTGTGAAGGGTGTAATTTTGCTACGTGCAAGGCGAGTTTTGCGTAGTTATGCTTCATCGTCGTTTGATATGAAATTGACTGCTATCACTTCATACGCAAGCAGATCGTTGTTGGTGTGTACTGTGCCATATTTATATATCATCTAATGTTGAAATAAAGCTGAAGATGAAATATTGCATAATATTGAACCAAGTGCGAAAACCAACATTGCTTGAATGCGGTATATATGCTTTCACACTTCTGTGCAATGTTTTCACACTAGTTTCCTTTTTACTGTAAGCAACTGTAATACCGTCTGTTTTGCCATTCCTGCATTTCGGCATGGCCTCATTACACAAACTTTGGGGGAAATTTTGGTTGTAGGCCTAAACAGCTGATCTGCATTGTGAGTAATTTTGCTTTGTTTCAGTAGCCTAGCCTTGAACTTATTATTTTTTATTTCTTTTCAACGACTGTGCATGCAACTCACAAAGGTTACTGCGTGTTTTAGATTAGATGATTCAAAAAATGTAACCTACAAACAAGAAAGTAAAGTTGTGTGGAAGCTTCGTTACAAAAGTTCGAATGAAACACCCAAGGTTGCCAGATATTTTTAAAATTTCTAGCCCAATCATCACAAGTGATGAAACAAGCCCAAACTATGACAAATTTCTCCAAAATATAGTCAACATCAAAAAAAGTTCGGTGAAAATGGTACAAAACAAACGCGAATGCTAAAATTTTTCCACGACTTTAAAATAAAACTAGCCCAATTCCACGAGAAAAACAAGGAACTGGCAACCCTAAAAACACTTCCTCCGACGTTCATTCAAATCAAGCAATAGCTTTAATTGTTTTGTTACCATTGGATCTACTATGACATCACGCATGACAAACGTTTGTCAGAACAGAATCATCAACAACTTACAGGAACTTCCGAGGCTACATTTTTATGGAACTGTAAATCATCATTCATGCGTCTAGTTGAGATGAGATCGCGAAATATTGCCTTTGACTGCTACCAATCAATCAGCAGTATAGTCTTAGGCACGTCTACTGTTACGCAGTTCACAGGAGTACATGATGATATTCAATGATATGTTATGGAAGCCAACTTGCCAGTTTCATTATTATGCAATACAGTGTTCAGTCGGAAACTTGATTAATCTCTGCTTGCTTCTTGGAATTTTGTGTTTAGGCCTACCTTATCTTAAATATGTTTTTTTTTTTTGGTGCGTATGTTGAAGCGCGTGAACGTTTTAACGTTTTATTTTTCTCTTGTAAGCTTATTTTAAATGGCAAAATCGTCATTTCCGTAGGGTGGCAATTGACTTGTAGACCGTATGGTCGTGTCGTTGTCTCCCTGTCGGTATGGGAACTTGTGTAACTTTGCATTGTGTATATTACTTGCATATTTCAAACATGTACCTATGTTCCTGTTACTGACAAATAACACATTGATTGATTGATTGAATGGGAAATAACAGGAAATATCTTGGTCAGTTTGAAGCTGTAGACGTGTGCGCTGTAGTATTCCATAAATTATTTAACTTTTGCAAACAAAAATCGATAAAAAGAACCGTATCACTGTGGCTCAGGCAGACAGACAATTTTAGGTAGGCAAATAGTTTACATAAAAAAAAACTCGGAACGCTTGCTTCTTCACGTATACATTTCTGTCTAGAAATTGTTATTTTCCTGTGCACTAATTTCGATAGGAAGTGAAAAAAACGTTTTAGTGGCCCTACTAGCCCAGAGAAAAACAGATAATGTTATGGTGTATTTATTGTCACTCTGCAACTGCAAAGTGTTTTTTAGGACTCATGTTTATTTTCGTATTTTATATACGATGTCACAACATCATAACTGCGTTGTGCAAGAAAGAACGCAATCGGTAACGTTTTTGTTTTAAACCTGAGTTGGAATCGAACCAAACCCTACCTTCACTAGAGTGACTAGAGCCAAAGGCGATAACCACTTGGTCACTGAGCTGGTCGCAAAAGCAGTTAAATCCTTAGTCAACGCACAAGCCAACACATATTGTGAAGAAGAATGCTTTGGGTAGCTTGACGTTATCGATGACAAGTGACGCTGTTCGTTCAGCTTGACTGGCCAAGCTGATGGGAGTGCAAGTCATCCAATGGTGATCGATATGTCGTAGCAGCAGCCTGCATACCGACTGGCAGCAACGCGTGTTCTAGAGTCTCTAGACTGCAGATTCTATGGGCCGACTTTTAATTCGATTAAAAATTTGCAAATGAAACTGCTTCAACGCGTCGTGGATAATCAATATTTCAGCCAGTGAGACAGACAGCAAATCAGTCATTTTTTACATTGATTTAATGTAAAATCAGTGTAATAAACGACTGAGTTACTGTATGGGGAGTAGCCCATTCTGCAAGTAAAGGCATAATCTAAAATTCGCCCTACGTTAATATTCGACACACACTAAGCTACTGTGTATTAAAGCTCTTTTCTTGTCCGGCTTACGTTTGTTTCGTTGGTAAAAACGTGAAAAAAAATTGAATGGATTGCTACTGCATATGAACGGGAAATGTTAGCAGAAAAACGGGATTAACAGAAGTGGTTGACATCACGCAGCAAGCCTTAAAGCAGCCGGCGGCCATCGCGGCCATGGCCGCTAAGTAGTGCTTGAATGACCGCCAGTGCTACCTCCTCAGTCGGCCAAGTTTGGCCGCCGGTTTCTTCGAGCTAATTATTTAATTTTGCAATAGAATGATCGTGAATTAGCTGTCGAAAATATCTAGTATCAAAGAGTGACGCAGAATTAGGTCAGCGCGTCCATGGCTAAGTCTTGTTTGTAATTCCCGACATTTATTTTAACAAAGTGTTAATCCGAAGTGCTAATTTACATCGGCTGGCAATATTGTCGTTTTTATGTCGATTCAATGTTGTCGGACATTGAATCGTTGTTAAAAACGAGAACTACCCAGACAACAAAATTCGTCATTTTTACCCTGATTGAACGACTGTAAACGTAGAATCAATGTAAAAATGACGGATTTTGTTGTCTGGGTAGGTTAGTTGACATCCGAGAGGAAAACACGTGTCTTCATCAGAGTTGAGAAATGTTCCGCTGTTGGTTAGTGACTTTACACACTCAATGGTGACATCATAACGGTATAAATGGTCAGGTTTTATGAAAGGCGGTATTCGGTAATGCAGTTGAAACAATTTAGTGTCGTTAGATGGTCCCGCAATACTGGATTACAATCCCGATAAAGCAGTTATTGCGTGGTGCAACGATTCTACAGCAGGACGTCGCCCAGACTTCAACAACTCTACGTGTTCATTTTGGCCTTGTTGCAAGTTTAATTCTATTTACTTGTGCTATCGTTATTTGTATTTTGGCCTCCAAGCACGCAGATTTGGCCGCCGAGAAGGAGCTCTCGGTAGGCCACGATGGCTGCCGGAAAAAAACACGAGTTTTAAGGCCTGCGCAGTATATGAAGACTGATGCCTACTTACGCCTACTATGAAGACTGTGCCTACTACGCTTACGTGTGAGAGATTGGCAGCTCGCTCAGCTCTTTTTACCGCCGCCACTGAGTCTGGGTTGTTTACATACATTTGACTATGAAGAATACGAATTACGCAGAAGAATACGAATTTCCCAGTAAGCCGAACCCTAACAGTACTACAAGGAAAGTCCAAACTTTAAATGAAATTATTCAAGCACAATTTGCATGGCATTAATTGCTTCCTTGGTGTTATGTGCAAGTAGACGAGCAAATAAAGTCAAGCAAGTTTCTGGGTATCGTTAACCTTAGTCCAGATTGCTAATCTAGCAATCGAGTTCCGTTTTCTTAAGGATTCGGATTCTTAATTTTTAAGTATCCGTATTTAAAAGTGTTTGAACTTTCAACAATGCACGATTGCACGGCCGCCATGACTTGATCTTTAATGTACATGTGTACGCATAGGCGCCGACGTTTCAAAAAACCTTGGGGGGCGAGAAAGGTGATGACGTCATAACCATAACGCTATTTTACTCGAAATAGTCTTTAATTAAGCTTACTGTCTTTTTTGGGTCTGCTACTATTCGGTGAGTCCGACTCGGTGAGTCTGATTCGGTGAGTTCCTAACTTCTAACCCCTAACCTTAACCCCTAACCCTAAAACGGCAATGATAATTAGGCTACGGTACCCGATAATTTAAAAAAAAATTGAAAAAATCCCCCGTTAAGGGATCGGACTCATCGAATCGGACTCACCGAATTGGACTCACCGAAACGGGCCATTCCGGTCTTTTTTATATTGACACCTAGGTCGCAAACCGAATTTATTAGAACCGCTGCTTGAAACGATTAGTTTTACGCATGCAGTACGCCTAGTCGTAAAAATTTTGATATTGTTAGCTCATAATTGGAACAGTTAAGCAGATTCATTTCCTTTTTGTGCAAGTGAATAACAACGATCAAGACAGTGAAGTTATCGAAATAAAACGCAAAAAAATCATGATCTCCATCAGAGTGGAAACCCGCTATCAGTTTTATTAACCTCGTTTCGCTCGTTTTTCTAATTAATTACCTTCAAAGCGTTAACAACTGTTTTTTATCGAAAGTCTTTATAGTCTGTTATCGAATACCGTTATACTCGAGCATAGGTCGAGATGTTCGCAAGTAGTTTTCACCTCAAAAAGACAGGTTCAACTTGTAACACGGGACAAGCTGTTGTCTCCAGCTCGGCAATTTTCAAAATGAACGCATTTTTGCTGCAGCAAAATCAATGCCAATAGTTTTGAAGTTTTGAATACGATTATTTGCAGTCTGTGTTTGCAGTGATGCAAACTTAATTTTCAAATTTAATGATTTCTTGTCAATTCTAAACTTTATGCACTTGTTGAGCAATATGCAAAGCTCACGAGAATAAAACAGCAGAAAGAGCTGTTTTAAGAGATCAATTTTTTTATTTTTGCTTGTAGGATATAATCGTTGTTATTACGTAACATTCCATGATCGTTGAAGTCGATGTCAAACCTTAGCGGCCTCATAAAACAATGATGTCAGGTTGGCTAGGTGATTATAGCGGTAAGAGACGTCGTTGATGCAGACATTATCTACGACCAAAACCATTAAACACCTTTTCTTTTGTCGGTTTTCGATTTAATTCTCACACATTGCGAACAAAACAATGCGTTCTGTTGAATCATAATTGATCTCACAGCGGGAAGACCTCGTTGAAAATAGCGCGTCTAATTTAGCTGGTTTACTTAATATTGCCGTGAATAGTTACGTGACTATTCCAGCAGCGTAAGTTACTCTACGATCTACTTTGAAATTTCCTCACCGTATGTCAATGCCAATACTTAGATGAACCATCGAATGGTAGTGTCGGGATACGCTATCCGACTTATACACGGGAGAAGGAAATATCACCGATTTTCAGCTCAAAAGTAGGAGTTCGACTTATACACGAGATCGACCTTTACTCGAGTATATACGGTAGTGCAGAAGTGTATATTGATAAGTGTATGAAATGTATATTTTCACAATATATGCATCAATACAGTGCTTATTGAAGCAAAACACGGATGACAGTTTTAAAAAATGTATTTTTTCTTTAAGCTGTATTCACTTAATTGTTCGTTGTGTCGTAGTTTCAACTCGATAAAATTTGTTAAAATCGATTTCATGTTTGAAGTCACAAAAAATGTAACGGACGCTGGGATAACTCGTGAAATGAAAATAAATATTCAACCTCGCATTCGCTTTTTCGCTACCGCGTGTTTTGATGTTGAAGTTGCTTCTCACGCGCGGAAGATGAGCAGTGTGTGACTGTGAGCATGCGTGCCGTGCGCATCGCAGTAGTAATTCATGTTCCAGAGAAAGCCATGCGATCAGTTGCTGTTTCGCGAGCAAAAGCAACGTAGGCTGCTTTTCGCTTTCGGCATTCTGTCCGTTTGAATCAGGGTTGTCCAAACTTTATGGGACGCGGGACGCATTCGGCAAGGAAATTAGATCGCGGGCCGCAGTTGACATTTTTCCTCTTATACACTGTCTCACCGTACCAGATGTAAAGTAAAACACGTACATGTGTAAATGAATCTTTATATTTATCATAAAAACATATTGGGGAATAGATTAAAGAAGCTAAGATGTGAATACTACGAATAAGAGAGTTTTGGAAATTTTAAGCAACGTCAGTAGACCAGGAAACCTTAAAAATAACTGACAAGTATGAATAAGAATAAACCATAAATTTATTCGTAAAAAATATTTAAGGAAGTACGTAAAACGGTACAGTTTACTTAAAATTCAGTGAGATGGGTGTGCCTGTATTTTGGAAGCCAGCTCCTTTGTGTCAATGTCAACTGAGGTTAAGGCTAAACGAAGGCAGGCTTCGAGAGATGTTTGTTTAAGTAGATTCCTCTCTTTGGATTTAATCGACTTCATTGCGGAAAATGCTGCTTCACAAAGGTAGGTACTGCCAAACATTGACAGCAAGTGCAATCCAAAACGGCGTAAATTAGGATAATGCTCTTCAGAAAGAAGAGGCCAAAATTGAGTGATTGGCAGTGTAGCTTTGCTTAATAAAAACTGGTCACTTTGCAAGTCACACAATTCAAGCTGCAAATCGTCATCGGCTTCTGATATAGTTATAGTCAGCGGAGCATTGAATACATTGAAGTTTTTCTCAAGGTGCCGGAAATCTTGAAATCGCTTGTTGAAGTCTTCAATCAGGGTATCAGGGTATCATACTTGGTTGTTATGTCACTTATATGCGGATTTTTATAAATTTACCATTTTAAGGTTGTTTTTCTAGGGTCGGCTTATATGCGAGGATATACGGTAATTTTTAAAAGTTTTCTAGAAAAGGCGGCGGGCCGCATTGAAGGAGGTCGCGGGCCGCATGCGGCCCGCGGGCCAGGCTTTGGACAACCCTGGTTTAAATGATCTAAATCTCTTTCCGAAGTATTTTATCTTTGAAACACCATTTTGTAAAGCCATTTTGTTGCCCCTCAACCATAAATTTATGGGGGGCGCCGCCCCCCGGAAGTCGGCGCGTATGTGTGTACGACCCAGGGGGTACGACCGCATGATATTTTCCATGGCCGCAGGTTGGGCACTTTGGGCTAAACGATGTCGGACATTTGTTACAACTGTACTGTACTTGTCAACTATGCCTGATGAGGTGATGGCATACTTTTTTTGGCTGTCTTTGAAGACTCAGCTGGTAACATGCAAGGAAGGCAACCAACTGGGAACGCAGTTGGTTTTGACGAAGTTTGATTTGATCACATGCTTGCATCTCAGCTGAAAAAATCGTTCTTTTTTCTTTTGAGTTTTCTGCAGACGTTAGGTCAATGTAACGAAGTCGGATTTTGCTAGCACGAAATACGCGTCGTCAGTCGATGACATCTGGTTACGGATTAAGTGGTTTTATTTGGCTTGTTAATGAAGTATTCCACCCATGAAATAAAGATATCTTACTCAGCCACCAGAACATTTTTTCATCCATTCATAATAATGAAACGACTTAGCTCAGTGCTACCCAATTACTTGTAACGATATCGTTCTGTATGGTTTCCATTTCAATCATCGATGAAATTGCTTAGGGGTTGACGTCTGCTTTTTATTCTTGTGAATGAAGAGGCTTTACGCCACAATTACTCCAACTTACACTAACAGCAAACGTATCGATGTCTCAATTTTTAATCATTTCCTGCAAAAGAACAGTGCACCATTCATTGGAAAGGCGTACTGCTTTTTTGTTTCTAGCTGCAAGCTTGCTTTGTCACGTTTACTTGACTGGTGATAGAATTAACTGGTGAAGAGGATTTAACCTCTCGGGAATGCAATTCATCATTCACTTGTCTCTTTGCGTTATACTTATATACTGTAGTGTGTATTTTCGTATAGCGCTGTATCATTTGCACATGCGGGTTGCTGCCAGCGCTTTACGAAGCAGATGGTTTTATTGCAGCTGCATTATGAAGACCTAGGCGTACTATATGATCGTGAATCCATATCTCAGTGTGGAGTGCTAAGTAGGAACGAGATTTTGTGCTATGTTCGTAAGCTCGTTCGTATAGCGATCACACATGAAGTAAACTTCGTATCGAACTGTTGTAGCGGAATCGAAGCCATGGCTACTGTTCAGAATTAGACACTTTCATGCTTTGAGCTAACTCGAGCCACTTTTGCTTTACACTGTCGCCTGTGTTCGGTTACGTCATTATCAGGCCTGTTGCTTTTGTGCCTGTTAGCTACGTTTATCCCTCTGGAAATAGTCTAAAGTTGCTTCACTTGTAGTTGCAGTTACGGAGGTTAAAGCTTTCAGGTCAAAGAGTTCACCGTAGAAGGAAATGATCTCTGAAACGAATTTTTACTCATGATTTTCTTATAACCATACGACATCATACAGATGATTCGTTTGTGATGAGTTGCTATTCCATGCAACTTACACATGCGGTAGCGTTGTCACTTGCTTTTGTCCGGTGATCGGACGACTGAACCGAACAGTGAACATCCCATCATAACTTCCTGCACGTCAGAGAAGAATGAAGTCTGCAAACTGTAGTGGCATCTATGGTTGCGCTACAGCGTACGAAAATTGCAATAATTGCTGTAAAGTGGTTGTGATTCAATGTGCTGTATTAAATTACAAATAATTTTGAATCTATGCATTTATTGCATATATATATATATAATTGATTCATGTTGTTTTGGAGATGATTGGAAGCGTAGTTTTAACCCAGGAAGTTTCAGTTTACAGTTGCAAGCATACACTAAGAATGGTAAATAAGCAATCTAAGTTAGCAAGTTCGCATTTTTTGTAGCACATTTTTAAAGTTTGTGATTTGCATGAAAATTAGTTTCTTTAGCTAAGTGTTGCTGTCTTTCCTTTGTGTCAAGGGAACTAGATCAAGTAATTATTTTCTGTCTTAACACATGGCACAGCACAGAGCCGTGTTGCTGTAACACATCAATATAATTAGTTGTAAGTTTAGAAAATAGCGTAATTTCATTCTAAATTTTACATGTAAGTTCTATAAAAATAATACTAATCGTGTTTTTATTTGCACCCATTGCGATAACATACAGTAGGCTACACTGCGATCACAGATGCGATACAACAGACGACAGAAAGCAGCGAAGTGACATAATAGTCTTCGAGTCAGCTGCTCCTTTTATTTTGGCTTGCCATTAAGTGTCTTTGCCGAGACACAGCCTCGTGCTCTGTAGCGGTGTCGAACCCACGTCCTTTCGAACGTCGCGCAGACGTGCTCACCACTCGGCTACGCAGCCAGCAGTTCTGTGTGTCAAGGATTTTGTTCGTTTGAGGCTTCCAACGAAACGAAACTATTGAGATTGTTTATTTGGACTTTACTTTGATCATAAATGGCACAAAGAATATTATCATATTTTCGGTTTGTGACAGCTCTTTGTGATGCCGCTGGAGAAGGATGGTAACATTGCAGATGTTTTCTAGAGTCTGCAACCTGTAGAGGAGGGTGGGGTAAGATGAGCAGCTTTTTGCTTAAGTCGCTTTTACAAAAGAACGGTTTGTTTTGGAAAATTTTAATAAGGTGAACTTAAAGCACTAATGAATCAGCTACATTTTAGATTTAGTTTTATCACCTTGCGATTTTCATATTTTTTTATATTGATACTTATTTGCGTGTTGCTCAACTTACCCCGGCATAAATTGTATGGGGTAAATTGAGCAATGACCTGGGGTAAGTTGTGCAATTCGATTAAGTTGAAGCATTTCCCTGTCAGTTTGTTTGTATTATTACGAGGCATTATGCTTTACAACACAACACTGCTTTTTTTATCCAATACGAACTTAAAAGACACAAATTCAGCAGTTCAAACATTAAATAAGCTAAGGCTATTTCTTTTGGGGTAAGTTGAGCAACTGCTCCAAGATACGTCAACTAGCATTGCACATTTTACCCCATCCTGATTTTTCTGACAAAATTACAAATATTTAAAAAACTACAAGACTAACCAACCTGAAGGTTTTATTGAATATCCTCACACTTTACCAATACAAAAAAACAGACTTGATTTACATAGTGTAACAATAAAGTTATTCAGTTTTTGGCAAAAAAATAAAAATTTCGATTTTTCGACATAAACAATATAATTGCGTGCCATTGTAAAATGCAACTCGCAGTGGACATAACAAATACATTGAATGAAGTGGTATTATGAGTGATATACCCAGAATAAAAAAAAAATAATTCCGCCGACTCGTTTTTCCAAAAACAGGGGTTGCTCATCTTACCCCATTGCACACTTTACCCCAGTCTCCCCTACGTACAGCAACCCAGCCAGCAAAATTAGTCATTTTTACTTTGATTCAACCTCTACGATGAATCGCAGTAAAAAAGACGAATTTTATTGATTGGGAAGAGACTAGTTTCGAATTGTGGTTTGGTAATTTGTGCTTATTGCGTCTTCCTGCTGTAAAGTTGCTAAGCGGATTGGTTAGGAAACTTTTTTAATCATGTGAGTTGTATTCAAGTCTCTTGTGAAAGCAGAAGCGATATATCACAACAGTGTCCGTGTGAAGAAAACGTCATTGAATATTTCGCCAACGTATTTGTAGCGAGTTTTCATTTATGCATTATTTTGCAAAACTACCTATTTGAAAGTCATAAGAAGACTAAATTATTAAAAAACAGTTATTTTTTTCGTTGCGAAATTAACATCATGTGATTTTGTCTCTCCTCTGCCTTGCCGTTTCGTTCTTATGCGTTTCTTTTTTCGATTTTTATGTATGTAGATCAGTTTTGTAATTTCAATTTATGTAGAAGATCAGTCAGTTAGTTACTTGAAAAGGGATAACATGAGTATGGCCGAAAACGTTTGTAATTTTTAGTTTATTTTTATGTTATTATATGATGTTAAATGCCATGTGGTTTGCAAGAAAACCACCTCTCTACCAAAATTGTATTAAGAACGTATTGTTAAAACGTAATTACAACTATTACCTTACGAAAAACCATGGAAAATTACAAGCTTGGTAAGGCATTTATGTACTTATTACTGTACTTTGATTTTTTAGAATATTCATCATAATTCGTTGTTAAAGTTTCATAAGTTGTAGCCCGAAACGAAAAAATGGCAAGTGATATGGGATGCTGCAAGTATCTGATGTTTTTCTTCAATCTTCTAATATTCGTAAGTATTTGTATATTTTTGTGCATTTTTTGCTTTTCCTTTTTGCTTTCAAATAAATAAGCGTTTTCCATTTGAGAACCGATGTTTGTTAGAACATCAGTGCTGGAGTACCGTACATTTGAATGACTCAATAATACGAAATTGCTTCATTTAGACGTGTGGGTTTGGGGTTCATTTTGCGACCGGTTGTCAATAGTTGCCAAGGCCATTCTGAGAATCTACTAGAGGGCTTCCAACTTTTGATGTCTAGTCACTGAAGGAACGTAACCCTTCTCCATTTGGTGGACAAAAATGATATATTTAAGGCTGTCTTTCAACGCACACTCTCAGAAAGAGTAACACAGTAATTTGTATTGGTGCGTGGTTAAGCAGAAAAGCGGAACCAATTTGGAAAAGTCCAGGAATACGTCACTTTGCTTCATTTATAGTTAGGTGTTGACTGTTTTTCTATGTCTGGATCTGGCCTTTGGGTAGACTGCTTTCAAGTCGATAGCTCACATTTCGTCTACTATTCGTTTTTCAAGCTACAGGCGACCGTGGTAATTACTCATTTATTTATCACGATTTTTCATCGTGACTTCACTGTTATAGCTTCAGGGCTTAGTGTACAGAAACTTACTTCGGGACAGTCCCTTTGTCGTTACTTGTGTTTTCATATCAGCGGTGACATATTCATAATTAAACGTAAACCTTGCTTGCCTGGCGATTTTGAGATATTATTAAGATCATTTCAATACAAAATTACAAATATAAAGGATTGAAACTCAATGCAAGCATGGAGACAGAAAGCAATTTGTCCCAAATTTTGTTTTTTAACAAAATGTGTTGACTCTTGTAAATTGTTGACAAATTAATACCGATTTTTTTTTTAAATCAAAATGTATATTTTTTGATATCAGGCAACTTGTTATCAACAAACATGGCTTGGAAAACGCACTAAAAGATGAGAAAATACTGTTTTTAGAAAAATTCAGAATGTCTAACAGTAAACAATTACCTGCAGATGTTTGCAAAAGGGTTTTAGGCCATTTAGTTAAAAGGTTTACTGAAGACAAACAATGGCGTTTTACTGCCTTTGATGTGGCATTGTCAGGCCTGTGTAAGTAATTTAACAATAACCTATCAGGCTTTAACCTTTTTGGTCTTGTGTTTATACAGTGGTCTGCTACAAACATCTGACAGTTAATTTCTGAATTAGTTTTTCCTATATTCCATCTTTGCAGGCATGTTTGTGTTGATGTTGATATTGTTAAAATGGACAAGAACAAGCGAATTACAACTTTCATTTGTCAAGTAGGATAGGCACATTAAACGTTTATCAATTGACTTGTTGAAAATTGAGAATATCCTGCGCAAAACTTTTTGTCGATCTAATATGTTTCTCCCAATTTCAATTCCTTTTGTTTTAAACTAGATGTTCTGTCCAAACTTTCGATGTAGCTACAAAAACTCTTTTCTGCACTAATTTCTTTCAACAACATTGGCTTAGTAAAAACATGAACTTATTCGAAGGATCTCTGCGCTCGAACAGCATTATTATAATTTTTGAGAAAAACATTCAAAGTGTAGTTTTCGTCGTCGTTGAGAATCTTCGACAGCAGCGGCGCTGGTTCGACTCTCGGGGTGTGCGCTTGAGCAACGCACATTAAGGACTGCTCTCCATTCAGCGGCATCTAATGGATGGAATAATTCCCTGGCAACAAGACTTCAATAATCGGAAACTTCACTCTGTAAATCTCGGTGACCGGGCCTGCGTCAGTGATTCAAAGCCTCGACAAGTATGCGAAACTGCCAGGATTAAGCTCTGCAAGAAGCTTTCCTACTCCGAGGATAAAGATTCAATCAATCAGATCTAACTTTTTTAAAGCATAAACAGATATAAATCAGCAACAATACTATATTTAACATTATAAAAACTATAAGCGAACGTTTTCCGCTAGTCATACAGCCCTTTTCAAGCCCATTAGAAAAATATTTTTTTGAAAGAAATACTAAAGAATCTAACAATATCACAACAAATAGTGATTAAATTGAAACATCTGAGAAATTGCTTAATTAGCTCACACAAAATGATAACTGAAAAATTACGCAGCACAACGGGTCAAATATTTGAGAGGTAAAATTAATTGCTTAGAAAAGGACTCAAGCAGATTACGCAAGATGGCAGAAGCACAACACGAGATGGTGGCACAAAGAAAGCAAAAACACGAAAAGCACAAGACGTGACAGTTCAATCAAAAGCTGTTAAAAAGGAGACACCTCGAGCAAATGATTGCTTGATGATAGAATACAGTATGTAGCGGTGGTTGCTCGTTAGCATGCCCGCCCATACACAGTCGTCGATAGGACGACAACACTCTTGGGCATGGTTATGACGAGGAGTGATCGGGATACGATGATCTGCGCCATTGATTCGCTTATTGATTCATTCGAACATAACAATCTTGACGTTGAACGACAGAATTCAAGTAACAAGAACACCAAATGAAAACACCGGACCGACTGACGGTCTCACCACCAAAAATTAACACAACGCTCTGTCGTCCTACATTGCCAACTTGACTTTCAAAAATTACGAGTGAGAAAAAGACCAAAAAAAAGTGTCAAAAATCATGGTTGTAGTTACAAAGAAGGTCCAAGTCTGCTTATTTGCTGGCAGAGCCTCCTATCTTAACATTTTTGATTGAATTGTCACGTCTTGTGCTTCTCGTGTTGCGCTTCTGTCCATCTTGCATAATGAAATGTATCTGACTTTAGTGCTCCGTAAGTTTCATTGCTGCAGACTAAGCTCTAATATAATTGCAGCTTGGAGGAGTCGCTCTGCTTGCTGTCGGAATATGGGTTACAGTCGAAGCCGATTCGTTTCGAGAGATTGTGAATGACAATCCTGATATCTTCAACGCGGTTTACATCATCATTGCAGTGGGCGCTCTTCTCTTTATTGTCGGGTTCTTAGGATGTTGTGGAGCTATTAAGGAGAACAAGTGTCTTCTTGCTACGGTTGGTTATGGTTGAATTTTTCTATTAAGTTGTTTCAGTAGCAGTATTAATAATGCTTTCCACGTGGCATTTCTGTAAAATCAATTGAAGATATGCCGGTAAACGCTGTGCTTACAGATAGTCGTGTACTTAGTCATGAATATTTTTAGTAGAGAAGAAGACATGGATCATCATCCCGTCCAACACTACGTAATATTTGTAACATAAATTCTGTTTGTACAATCCTACCAAGTGTTGATTGAAGAGGAAGAGAAGCGATGTCAGTTATTATCTCTGCCATCCGGGTCTGCTACTATTCGGTGAGTCCGATTCGGTGAGAGCCTTTTTCGGTGAGAGCCTTATTCGGTGATTTTTTTGAATTTTTTTTTGAAAATTATTGGGTACCGTAGCCTAATTAAAACCCCAAACCCCCTAACCCAAAAACCCCAAAACCCAAAAACCCCAAACCCCCCAAAAAAACCAAAAAAACCCCAAAACCCCCAAAAAACCCCAAAAACCCCAAAAAAACCCAAACCCCCCAAAAAAACCCAAAACCCCCAAAAAAACCCAACCCCCCCAAAAAAAAACCAAAACCCCCAAAAAAACCCAAACCCCCAAAGACCCCCAAACCCAAAAAACCCCAAACCGCAACCCCCAAAACCCCCAAAAAACCCCAACCCCAAAAACCCCCAACCCCCAAACACCCCAAAACCGCAAACCCCAACCCCCTAACCTCTATCCCCTAACCCCTATCCCCTAACCCTATAACGGCAATGATAATTAGACTACGGCGCGCAATAATTTAAAAAAAAAAACTCACCGAATAGGGCTCTCACCGAAAAAGGCTCTCACCGAATCGGACTCACCGAATCGGGCCATTCCGCTGCCATCCGATATACAGTTGCCCACTAAATCATTTCCCGGTGACGCCCACCGAAACTTGTGCCCATCACTGCGCTTCGACTAGTAATTTTTTTTCACGATTACTATCTGATCGTATTAAGTAAAGCAATCCCCAGCACAGCCGAGTGGTGAGAGCCCTGGCACGACGTTCGAACGGGCACCGGTTCGACATCGTCCATGAGCATGTGACTGTGTCTTTAGAAAGACATCTGAAGTTAGACACCTGAAGGACATCTGAAGCTTCTTTGTCTTTCCCTCCAGTTAATCTAAATCTTCAACTACCGGGCATGAGCCTTATGTGACAAAAAAAATGTATGAAAGAGGCTATGGCTATATATCTTTTTCAATGAGTTTAGGCTTAATCTGATGCTTTATTTCAGTTTTTCACTTTGGTGTTGATCATCTTTATCGTTGAGATTGTTGGAGCAATCTTGGCATTTGTATACTATCCGACCGCTGAAGAAGTCGCAATAGAGTCCATGCGAATCTATGGCCAAAATACAGAAGTCGGGCAATCGGCAACCGCTGCTTGGGACACTTTCCAGGAAACAGTGAGTGACTCGGTTTCTTGCTGTGGTCAGAGTTAGTGTTTTTTTAGTGCCCTCGAACAACAAAACTACAACTACCATCCTACCGGTCACCTAACATTGTTAGAGTTGTAGTCAGTGGTATACGGTATAGAAGGCGTTGTTCACGAAATTATGGCCAAGTTATCTGTCTCCGTATTGTGACATGGATTGTCGCGCAATCGTGACGTCATCATTGCGATGCACTGTCACGCTTGAGCGACAATCTCTCGTCATTCTTTCTCTAATTTTCTAACTTGTGTTTTCCAAACGTGCTTCGTCTTCCTTTTACGATGTGTGAATCTAACGGACGGACGTAATTAAGAGTGTGAAGTGACTATTCCACATCACAATTGAACCCGTCTCTTGTTAACAATATACCATCAATCTTCACTCAACACATGTGGAACTTGAGTTGAAAGTTAGGAAGAAGACATGTTGGATAGCAGCTCATACATAGCGGTTATCAAAAAGAAAGAACAGGCGTTAGACCTACGGTATAGAAAATGCGAGAGACCTTGAGAGACTACATATTCTAGAGCTCGACCGATATCACTTTTTCAGGCCGATACCGATATGTATGAAATTTTTAGGCCGATACCGATATATTTCAACCGATATATATCAACTTAGAGAATCTTAGAGAAGATGAATGACTACCAACTACCCATATTTATGGCATTTGTTGATTATCACTGGTCAACAGCAAATTTTAATCGAGCTCGTGGTTGATTGATTCTAAAAGCATTTTGTGCGCTGATTTCAAAAATGTCTTTATTTTTTTCCTAGCACATCATGTTTTCTAGATATTCCAATTTTAAAATTTTGAAGACATGCCACATTTACAGGCAAGTAAAGCAGTTTTTTTATTCGCAAATTAAGTGTGACGTCATAATAAAACAATCATATAAACAATAAAACAATGATACGTCATAATCAAGCAAAGGGACAAAATAACTTATCCAAACTTGGAATCTGCTTGCCGGCCGGTTTCTCGTGATGAAACCATGTCGCCACCTTTACCTCCACAGGGAGGCCTAGATTCCATTGAAAATGATGGTGATGACGTCGCTTCATTAAGCGAACTCTCATCAACAAGTTCTGAGTATCAAGAAGAAGGCAGGCCACAGTTATTTTCCCAGGAGCACTTCAATGATTTGATTAGAGACCTTGGCCTTTCAAAGCAAAAGTCAGAAATCCTTGCGTCAAGATTAAAAGAGCGAAATCTGGTTGAGGAAGGTGTTGCAGTGAGCCATTACAGAAAACGAAACAAAGACCTCGCTGCTTTGTTTAAAGTTGATGGCCCCTTGTGCTTTTGTCATGATATTGAAGAACTTTTTCACAAATTGGGAGAAGTTCACAATCCTCATGAGTGGCGAGTTTTCGTCGATTCCTCGAAAAGAAGCCTGAAAGCTGTTCTTTTACATAACGGAAATGAAAAGCCATCCATTCCCATAGCACACTCGGTGCACCTAAAGGAATCTTATGAAAACATCGAAATTCTTCTCAATGCTATTAATTACAGGGATTATGAGTGGAGTATTTGTGGAGATCTGAAAATGATTGGAATCTTAATGGGGATGCAAGGGGGATTTACAAAGTACTGTTGTTTCTTGTGTCTGTGGGATAGTCGCACTACCAGAAAAAGGATTGGCCAACAAGAAGCTCCTACAATCCTGGAAGAGAAAGTGTCCAAAATGTCCCGCTAGTTAATCCTGACAAAATTCTTTTGCCACCGTTACATATCAAACTCGGCTTGATGAACAATTTTGTGAAAGCAATTGGCAAATCAAATTCAAACGGTTTTCTGTATTATACCTCTGTAAGAAATTTCCAAAACTAAGTCATGCAAAGCTTAAAGAAGGAATATTTGTTGGTCCACAGATTCGAGAAGTTTTAAAAGATACTGACTTTGAAAAATCACTCACTTCATCAGAATGTCGAGCATGGCAATCCTTTAAATGGTTATGCTCTAACTGATTGGGAAATTTCAAGGCTGCTTCTTTCAGCAAAGGTGTTAAAAGGTTGCTCTCAACTTACAATGACATGGGCTGCCGCATGTCCCTCAAGATTCATTTTCTTCATTCCCACCTGGACTTTTTCCCTGAGAACCTTGGTGCAGTGAAAACAAGGTGAAAGGTTTCACCAAGATATCCAAAGCATGGAAGCACGCTCTCAAAGGTTCTGGAACGAAAGGATGATGGGTGATTACTGCTGGATGCTGCATCGCGATGATCCAACATGTACAGTTGTACAGTCTTTGGTATCATGCTGAACGTTTTTCTTGTGGTTTGGTAATATAATATAGGGAGCTTAAAAACCTGACACTTCAGTTTTGTGCTAGCTCAAGTATTTAGTTCAGACAAGGTTTAAGAGGCATTTTTTGCACTCTAGTGTCTATGCATACATATGCAACTAAATAGTGTTGAATCTGTGAAAGCAATGCACAAATCTGAAACACTCTGCTCTCTGAAGCTAATCTAAATTTGAAAATTGTAGCGACAAAATCGGTATTTGAACGCAATATTGACGTTTCTGGTCAAAAATTTTCAGACCAATAACTTTAAAATCTGATGTGCTAGAGCGAAACTAGCGCCAGATTTGAAATCAGCAGCAAATTGTGGTCTAAGAAAAGTTACTCCCATTCTCGATTAAAAAAATTTTTCAAATTTTGTTAACCTGTGTTATGAGAAGGCATTTGATTCCATCAAACACTCTTTTGTTTTTAATGCAATTCAAATTCATGGTATATCAGATAAAATAGTGAACATTATCAAAAATAAAAACACAAATGGCACTGCACAAATTAGAACAGAGAAATTAAGTGATAAAATAAAGATTCAGAAAGGGGTGCGCCAAGGTGACACTCTTTCACCTGTTATGTTTACAGCTGCAGTTGAAGAGGTATTCAAGAGGCTGAAATTTGAGACTGGACTTGTCATTAATGGACAACTGCTGAGCAATCTCAGATTTGCAGATGACATCATCATTTTTGCACAGTCAGAATGTACTCTGCAACATGTGCTTGAGGAACTGAATCGAGAAGGGAAACGAGATGGAATGAAGATGAACAAGAAAAAGACAAAAATAATGTGTAACGAGATAGCAGGGAAACAACCAAGGACGGGTATTTTGATAGATGGAAAAATGTAGAGGAGGTTGATCAATACAAAACTCTAGGAAAAATGATAACACCAGGAAACGACATCGAAACTGAGATCACCCAAAGGATAACATCAGGCTGGAGAAGATTTGGTCAATATAGCACTTTTTTAAACAGCAAGAACATTCCAATTAGCCTAAAACGAAAATCATGGACACAGTAATATTGCCAACATTAACATACGGAGCAGAAACATGGTCAGTCACAAAACAACAAACAAGAAAACTGGCAGCAGCGCAAAGGGACATGGAAAGAATAATGTTAAACATAAATAGAAAAAGACAAGATTAGAAATGAAGTCATCAGAAACAAAACTTGCATCAAAGATGTTATAGAAACAGCAACAAACCTAAAGTGGCAATGGGCGGGACATTGTAGCAAGAATGACAGACAACAGATGGGCCAAGATAACCACAGAATGGACACCAAGATATGCAAGAAGAACAAGAGGGAGACCAAAAAGAAGCTGGCGAGATGACATAGAAGAAAAGATTGGCATCACCTGGATGAGAACAGCAAAAGACAGAATGTTGTGGAAACATATGTGGAGGCCATCTGCCAGCAGTGGCATTAACGGCTGATGATGATGATATATCAACTACGAAAAATTTGTTACCAACAAAGTTATTAAGCAACAAGCCAGTCCAAGAAAATTTATGCATTGGTTGTTGTAATGGAAAAATCATTCTTAACACTAGGCTAATCACAAAAAACACCAAACAAAAAAGAAACAACCAAATACAATACTGTTATTTGTTCAATTCAATAATCAAAGTTTAACAGTTTCAAATTGTAGTTCCAAAAACATAGTTTCTCAGCATTCATGTCAAGAACAGAACATCTTTTGTCATCGTAAATCCGTCCAACACGACAAGAGTTTCTGCTAGGATTCGCACAAAGACCGGTGTCACTGCCACTAGCCCGATAAACAGAAGCACAACTAGGCAGCACCAATTAAATAGGCAGCTAGAAGAGCGCCCTTCCACGTCGTGTACAAAACAAGACATTCAAAAGCATACCCACGTGCTGCGTGCAAAAATGGATTGTGTGCAGCCGCTTGCATATGCACGTAATTAAAACGAGATAGTTTAAATGCGCATTTGAGCAACTTGTGCTTCTTCTAAAGGCATGTAGGCTATGACTGGTTTTGAGTGTGCTTTTGCTGGCCGATGTTTATCGGCGAAAAATAGCCGATACAATATATCGGCTACTCCTGATATCGGCCGATAAGTGTATTCTGCTATGACTCACTCCCCTCTTCAAAATGTTTGTTAGACGAGTAAGTTTTAACAAATGATTTGGCTGGCTTTTAGTAGTAGTAGTAGTTTACCAACTATTAGTAGTTGGTAAAAGTGTTAAACTTTTCCAGAAACATATTAAACGCATACTAAATGAAATTTTCAAACGGGAATTAAGCATTAAAATGCGTAAACTGAACATTCAAGAATACATTCAAAAAAAAAATACCGAAAAAAAAAATGTTTTCAATGGCACTGGCAAGGCCCAAAGGCCAATGTTTCATTTATTTTTAATTTTTTCAAAATGACCAAAAAGTGGAAACACTGCTCGAGAATACGTCACTATCGACAGAAATAACAAAAGCCGCGTTACCACATCTGATGTTTTAACATCAGATCTGATGTTTCGAACAAACTGTCTGATGTTTTGATGTTGAAATCTGATGTTTTGATGTACATACATACATAGCCTACAGTTAAATCGCCCACAGTAACAACTATTGCTCGATCAGCTGATTGCTAGTCTATAGTGACGTAGACTATACAGTCGCACGCTTCGCTGCTCACGCCCATTCCTGTTTTAAAAGCTCTGACAAAAGCACGCGCGGAATGTTGATCAGACCGCAGTGGGGCAAAATTTTATTGAATATCGTTTTATGGTAGCCTGTTACACACAAAAAACGTGTACAATCGCCAAGTCAGGTTTTTCCTTTAGTATCTCTTTAAAAGTTAAAAACTTGACCTAATACCCCCAACCCTAAGTAAGACATATTTCTTGATACAAAAATAGAATGTATCCCACTCGAAAAGATCCTGCGTACGCCACAGGTTGTAGGCTATGTGCTGCTTTCTGCAGTTGCAATAGCTAGGCGAACCTAATTTACTCTGGCAAAGGCGGTTCAATCAATATAAAGAGAACGTTTTTGGGAGAGGTTGTAATTTTTTAAAGAAACCTGTTTAAAATAATTTGTTTGAGTCATGCTATTTTCAGTAGTTGTTTTGTATGTTTTTGTAAGCCTGATTAATTATTTACATTGGTAATTCTTCGACGGACACATCAAACATCCGGTTGCTTTTTTAAATTCTAAAATTTTCGCGCGTTTTTTTTTTTATTGGGTTGATGCTGTTGAAATCACTTGAAACCAAAGAATTATGCGTCAAAACCAACTTTTTCTTTTTCGAACAGCTTTACTAACAGCGTAGCGTACTACGGTGGTTATGTTGCTCGAACTAACAAATTCCAATGGTTACAGTTGATATGCTGTGGAATCAACGGCCCTCAGGATTGGATATCGATGGGACATCCAATTCCACCGTGTCCTTTAGGAAATATAATAACCCCCTGCAAAGAGGCTTTGCAAAACTATTTCTGGGTTCTTGGCGGAATCGCGTGTGCTGTTCTTGTCATTGAGGTGAGGATTAACGAATTGTAAAGTTGTTTTCAGGGGTGTGCAATCGAAGGGATTTTGGCTTGTTCGAAGTTGGCGTCGTTAAATGAGGCTGGCTCCGACACTGCGGCTTGATAAAAAAAAGCGATAAACAATAAAAAAAAAAACTTGCAAACTTTTTTTTCAAAACATTATTTCTTGTTTTCCGTATTGCGCTCTAAACCTTTACCGGAAGGTAGAAGTGCTTGTTCTTGTCACTTTTTTGTGAAAGTCACCATTTCGATCTCAATCACAATCACAACTTAATTGAAATTCAGTTTGAAAAAAAAAACAGTTAAAAAATCTGACAACCCTCAAATATCTGGCAACTCTGAAACTGGGTCAGAGTCGGCTAGTTATTAACTGAGGAGTCGGAGTCGTATATTTTTCTCCCGACTCCAGCCATAATGGCTGTTTTTTACTGTTTCATGAACATTTTTTAATCGTTGCTTCAAGAAAAGTTTGGCTGAAAATAACATGTCGTCCGATGACAAACATGCCGCTTTAGCGGCATTTTTCATTACTGATGTTTTATCTCCTAGTTGCTGGCGATGATTTTTGCTTGTTGTCTCTACCGGAGTATTGGAGGACGAGGAAGATACGCGTGAACAGCAGAGTCATGTAACAGACAATTGTAGCATTTGTACATAGACATTTTCCCCGTTACATTTTTTAAATCCTCACCTTACACTTGAACATTTGACTGATTGCATGTATTTTTTTTTGTATTTTGGTAATTTGATCAAGTCTTCTTACTATTCTAATGTCAAACGTTGTCTGATTGGATAAAACTTTGATTGTGTTGTTCTATTTGATCTTTGTTGGATTATGATGCCTGCTTTATTTGAATGTGCCTGAAGCAACTTCTCCGAGACTTTAAGTTAGTTCAATATCTACAGTGCACAACAATTGAAATATTGCTTCATGTAAACTTGGTCTAATGAGAGAGAGAGAGAGATTGTTTGTTTTTCAACATTACAAGTCAAATACATAATGAGAAAAGATATAGGCAAGAAGCACCAACGAACTTTTCTGTTTTCTAGTCAAAGTATGATGATTTCTTTAAAATTCTTAACCACACAAGTACTGCCGGTTTGCACGATGCAGTGATCATCATTTTGCCGAATGGCGCATCGGGGCATGTTCTGTCGATTGTGAAGAAGGGAGCGTTCTTCCTGGCCATCAGTACAAAGCTGAGCACTCACTAGTACAACGAGCAATTACGGTGTAGCTTCCACGCTAGCCATTTAGACCATCCAGTCAACTATATGTTTCTCGGCAGCCGATTGTACCAAGAATGTTTGGTGCAGGCGATCAGCCGATCAAGCATAGCTTAAATGGGACTAACCTCTCACTACAGGTTAAATGCAAATAGCACGTTCTCGACTTAGAATAGAAGATTCAGTTATCACATCAGTGGTTTACGCTTTATAAAAAAAAGTGGCGTGGTCGTTTCTTGGCGCCCTGTCGATTACGCCCAACCACCCAAATAGGAAAATTTGTTCGAAATCAGTTTAAAATTGCAAGACCAGTCAGGTAAAACGTTTTGTAGTATAATCGTGTTTTTATTTGCGCCCATTGCGATAACATACAGTAGGCTACACTGCGATCTCAGATGCGATACCACAGACGACAAAGCAGCGAAGTGACATATAGTCTTCGAGTCAGCTGCTCCTCTTTTATTTGTACGTGTATTGGTTTTGTATTTCAATAAACTGCTTTGAAACCTCTATTAGAATGTATTGCATAGGCTGAATAATGAATATATTGCATAGATTTCAAAATCAAATGTTTGCCCCACAAACGCTTGCAAGCTTTGTCTTTAAAGTTTGCTACACTCTGTTTAAAAGCACGATTTTTATTTGATGCTGTGGCCTACTGGATCGGAAATGCTTGTGATAATACAAATTCGAATGATTGAGCGTTTATTATTTTTCAAAGTGGCTAGATTTCATAGAGGTGTTAAAGGTTTTTAAGTTAAACATTAAATTTTTTGATAACTCGTAACACCCCAGAAACCGTCATGCTTGTCGTCTAACTAGATTTATCCATTGTAAAATATGGCAATAAAACATTTTTCTCACCTCTTAAGTAGATTCTTAGCCCAGTAGAGCGGTAAGAAACATTTTAAAGACGTCATAGCTGTATTTAGCTTCTTTTTGTGACTGAATCCCGGCTAGTGTTTGTTGTGATGTGCTTTTCGCTCTGAGTTCTGTTGAGCTTTTCAAGTAAATTCGTTAAACAAACTTAGCTTTTAGTGTTGCCATGTGGTGAATTTCATTGCTTTTCTTGGAAATGTTTCCTTCACAATATGAAGAACACCTGATGAATAAAATTAAATGTGTAGTAATATTGTTGCAATGTTGTTTCATGAAAAACAGTTACTGGTCATCTGTCGTAGATCGCCATGCTACCTATTAACTACCTTAGTATTTTACCAGTTTACGTAACCTGCTTCTTGCGTTTGAGGCCGCCGCATGTCACGTTATTATATCTACGCGCAGCAGCCAAATGGATTGTGTGTTCATCGAGCGTTGTTACGTCTACATTTCTATCCTTGGATCGGTATTATACAGGACATTGGAACATGTTACTATTGAAACGGCCCACCCAGTTTGCAAGCGATTGAGCTTCACCTATTCCTTCTGAGTTCTGCTCTTGGTGAAGCGTTGATATTGGGAAGGACCGTGAATTGAACTGGTCTCGCGACTTCTTTCCATTCACTATTTCAAACTTCGGAAATGTGGAAGTTGGAGTTGCAGATAACTGCAGTATGTCGTGAAAAAGGGCGATTTCAAGCATAGAGATTTCAAGCGCTGGGGTTTTTGGGAGTGCGAGTTTAGGACAGTTTTGTTGAGGTGGTCACCCCTTGACATAGCTTGTAGGACCAGACTGCGTAGGCCTACGTGGTTTTCCCTACGCAGTCTAGCTGGGGCAATGCCTGATAGTACCGGCAGAAAGTCAATGGAAGTTGAAAGCTGGCAACCGGTGATTATTCTCGTGATGGTGTTGAAGACAGTGTCAATTTTTCTATAGTGTGTGTGCTGCGGCACCTAGCAGGGGAAGCATATTCGGAGGTGCTGTAAACAAGTGCAAGAGTATTTGTACGGAGTGTGGAGGTGCTAGCATCCCAAGATGTTCCAGGTAAACATTTCAGCAAATTGTTGCGTGCTGATAGCTTAGCATGGCGTGTTTCAGCATGTTGTTTATACGTCACTTGCTGATCACGCAAGTTGGGTATGGGTTGTGTGGTAGGGAGTTTCTATTAAAGAAGATCGACCATTGGAGCGTAGATTCCATGTCGCACAGGTGAAAAGGTGTGACGGTAGTCTTTGCCAGGCTCAATTTCAACCTACACAGTACACAACCTCAGGTAGTCTGCGATTTGGGCGATGTCGTCTGTGAGTGCTTCCTCTACCACATGCCAGTGGGGGCGGTCGCTCCCCCAGTGAAAAAAACGTCGCGAATGTGGGCAAAAATGTCTAGCTTTTTGGGCAAATCAATCTCATCATGATTTTTTGACATCTCACCAGTTTACAAACTTTACGTAATTGTTATAATCTAGCCTATGAGATACATGGATATTTTTCAATGAATGTAAAATGTAGGCTAACTTATTATCATCGATTTGGGAAATTATTGCTTGTGGTATTGCAATTTAGGCAGCATGATAAGTTTCCATTCAACATTTCCAAAAATTTAGTGTAAAAGAGCACGTCGTATCCAGGCTTATGCCCGGTGGTTGAAGATTTGGATTAAGTGGACGGGAAGGCAAGGAAGCCAATCTTCGGTCGGCAGCAGTGGCCGAGTGGTTAGCGCGTTGGGCTCGCAGTCGAGAGCCTGCATGTTCGACTCCAGCCACCCGCACTTGCTGTTGTTTCTCTGGGCAAGAAACTTTACGATAATTGCCTCTACCCAGTGATCGATTTCGAGTAATGGGTAGTACCAAATTTAAGTCATAAGTAGAGTAGACAACCGGAAACAGACATTGCAGTCGGCTGCAGCGTGGGTCAGGTGTACGTCTGAAGGCGTACACCGATGCATAGCGCTCAACTCCGCTTTCCCGCAATGCAGGATAAAGATAATAAACAAACAAAACTTCGTGTCCACCTTCGTGCATGCCTTTAAGTGCTCTGCCAAAGACACAGACGCATGATCTTGAACGGTGTCGAACCGGTGCCGTCCCAGGGCTCTCACCACTCGGCTATGCGGCCGACTCGAAGAGCACAATTGGCGAGTAAGCGGTAGGCAAAGCTTATTCACTTGTATGCAGGCTACATTTCTTCACCGGTAGGATTCAAAAGCGTGCTAGGAAGGCTACAGGTAATATTATGAGTTTTTTTTTTGCTTTTTTCTCTATATTTTGTTATTGCAGCTATTAACAAAATTATTTTGGCAAAAACGTTTAGGTATTTAGACAAATGAACATTTTACCAGTTTAGAAACTATGTAGGCCTATAGCAGGGTTACTCAACTAATCTTAACAAAGGTCCAGTTTGACAAGTTGAATATTTTTAGCGGTCCGGTGAATAAGTTATTTCACAAGCAACCACGAAAGTTAAACTATCTGTGCCAAACCGCTTTTTTAGGTAAAATGTAACTCGAATTGGATTTTTGAGAAAGTGTTGGGAAGTCTGGGAGTCGAAGCCCCCCCCAGCAACTAGGATAATCACAGTAAAAATTGCTTCCTCCTAGTAGAAATCTGTTTAAAGAAGCCCTGAAACGTAACAATGAGGTTGTAGCCCTGCGGCCGTGCAGGGCTACTCAACAATGAGTTGAGTAGCCCTGCATTACAGTGTTACGTAGGCTAGTACTCGTGCAGAAGCACTCAAATATAGTGCTCAGTATCCAAATATTGACATATTACTAAGGATATCAGCAACGACTCCAGTCACATCATCTGAATGCGGCAGCAAGTGTTCTTCGGCGGCTTCATACCTTCAACAGATCTACCATGAAAGAAGAACGTTTGACCTGGCTTGTCCTGCTTCATATTCACAACAACCGAAACATCGACCTGAATGAAGTCATAACAGTGTTTTCACAGCAATAGCCTACCCGAGAAAAATGGAATTGGGGAACATTTTTTTTATCGTAGCTGCTGCCTGCTTGTGATGTTTTATTAAGTGCTCTTTTGATTACGCGGAATCTTTGTTGATGACCTCATCGGTTCCCAGGGGCGCCGGAACGATTTAGACTGGGGGGGGGGATTATGAAAAGAAGGCCCTGTTGTTGCCAAAGGTCATTTTTTTAAGTTTTAAGATAAGATATAGCGATAATGCTGGGCAATTCGTTAATTGTTTTCCCCCTATTAGCCATATCAATCGAAATGTGAGACAGATGAAGATATAAACGAATGAAATATCTTGAAATAGATTGGACAAGAAGAAACAAAAAGATAAATTTCACGTTCATACAATCTGCTCCAAAGTATAAAATGTGTCTACGGGATAATTTGTAGGCCTATACGGTATAGGCCTATAGACAAATATCAAACTAATCCGAAATACATTTTACGCCCGTCGATTGCTCAAATGAACTCATTTGCAGCAGCTTCTAAGTCAATGGTGTCCATCACCTGTTTGTGAATAGTCGCAAACATTCGGTTGTTTAAACTGTTGTCTGTCATTGTTGACTTGTTGTACGAAACCGTGGTTTTACTCCCCTCATTCATGGGGCTAAAACTGCGTTTAGGATTGACCGAGACGAGCGTGATTGTTCGATAAATGCACAAAAATTTGTGTATTTTCGAAAAACAGTTTTTGTTGCTTGTCAAGAACCACGCATATCGTAGATAATTTTGTTATCTTAGACAATTTAAGATAAAAGCAAATAGCAGAAATTGTCATATTGCAAAATATGCAGTAGCTTACATGACCTCAAAAGGGCATCCGCCCCGCTTTCGGCGCCCTTGTCGGTTCCACTGTTGATGGGCTATTTTTAATGTGAAAATTGCTTGTATTTATTTATTTCGTTTAATTCTAATGTTGACAATTTGAAGTTTGTTTTGTTTGTTGGTCTATACATTATGTAATGCCACTTTTTATGTTTTGATTGCTTGCCTGTGGACACGCCAAGAAATTGTTTTCAAAAGGTCCATATTTTTGGATTTGGGAGCCCCCCTTGAAAATGTCTGGCTACGGGCCTGCGCTGCAGAAATGGCCGACCCTGACGTTTCAGAATGAAGACCAGGCTTCTTTGAAGCAAAATGGAAATTTGAATGCAAATTTAAACTCTTCACCCCTGAACGTCTTTAATATTTAGCGGTCACTATTTCGTTATTAGGTAGGCTACTTTTGGATCCGGGAACTTGATGAAACCGAGTAGCCTATTCTTTGGATATAGGCCTAATACGTTTTTCTTAGAATTGTCATAGTTTGTAAGCACGAGGATCTCATAGGTCAGGGCTACTCAACTAATGTTAGCAAAGGTCCATATTGACAAGTTGAATATTTTGCGGTCCGGTGCATATTTCACATGCAACCAGGCCTGGATTAACCATTGTGCTAGGGTGTGCTAAAGCACAAGGGCCCCGCAGACAGAGGGCCTCACTTTTCCTACAAATGAAATAAATAAAATAACAAATTTTTCCTGAAAAATATTTTCAAGAAGAAAAATTAAGAAAAGTGGGGCCCCTCTGTCTAAAAAGAGTAACACATTTATCAATATATCTCCCCCTTCACGTAAAATAAAAATATGGTTCTTGTATTTTTTCTTGTATGATGGTCACTAACTGTTCTGGAGAAAGATCATTCTCTAAGCTGAAAACAATCAAAAACGTACTTCGGTCTACAATGAAAACGATTACGTGTTGCTTACAATGATTCTTTTAGAATATTGCACAATGCACACCTTGCCTCGTTATGTCAGTGCCCGTGAATATCAAGTAATGCATAATATAACAACGTTTGATGCTTTATTGAGGAAAAACATGTTTTCGTTTATCAACCGTTGCATTCACTCCTCAAATCGCTTTATATCAGACCTGGTGTCATCTGATTGTTTTTATCGTTCTGAATACTTTCAATTCTTCCAACGCTCATTGTATGTAAATTTGTAACAGTAGATAGCCCATTTAGTGAGCTTTTAAACCTACGGCATCCAAAGTGGCTCTCTGTGACCTTTGTGCATTTGCAGTTTGTGTATTATTTTGTTGTTTTTGTTGTGGATATGGAATAAATAAATAATAAAAAATAATAAAAAAAATAATAATGACACAAGAGCGGTTGGCTCATCTAAGCCTTCTCAGCATAGAGTGTGATAAACTGCGACTTCTCAATTTTGATGCTATCCTTACAGACTTTGCAGCAAAGAAAGCCAAAAAAAAGTCGTTCGACTGAATTTCATGTTAGTTTTCTAAATCCTATTGGTAGTTAGTAGTGAATGAAAGAGCAATTTAGAATAGAAATTCAGAATAACCTTTCATTGCAATTTGCAGTGTAGTGTGCAGTACTAACAGTGGTTCTTTGCTACAATGTTTTCCCTTGCACGGTTTCGTTGATTTAATGTGTGTGATTTTGCATCCATTATAACGTAAACATTGTTGACTTAATTTGCACATGCTTATTTGATCATCGATCACGTGCTATTTCAAAGTTATCTAACTCACCTAAGCAAGGCTCGGTTTCGTCTGCAAGCGAAACCAGCTTACTTCCATTTCGCTCCACGTAAGCTGGTAAGGGCCCCCATAAAATTCGTTAGCACAGGGGCCCCATTTGATCTTAATCCGGGCCTGCATGCAACCACAAAAATTAAACAACCAGTACGAGCACCGAACACTTTTCAGGTAGTATGTAACACGAACTTGGATTTTTGTCTGACACAAACAAAGAAATAAAAAAGGAAAAATGTATTGTGTTTCTTTGTAGTGTAGCTGTGTGGATCGCAAATCAGAGAAGATTGCGAAGCGTTGGGGGGTCTGGCGGCGAAGCCCCCAGCTCCTTGAATAATAACAAAAAATTGCTTTTCCTTGACGGAAATCTGTTTTAAGAGGCCTTAAAATGTGGCAATGAAGTTATTCTTCCGGAAGCTCGAGGTCCACCTTCAACACCCAGAAGGTCCGGATTCGGACCGCGGTCCGCCAGTTGAGTAGCCCTTTTCTTCGACTTGTGAAACCGTTTCTTCGACTTTGAAGAACAACAAGTCGAAGAAACGGTAGTCTCCATCTTCCAGCAATCTAAGTAGTCAGACTTGGAATTTCTCAATGTAGAGAGAAAAAGTTTTCTCTGCCTATAAAACGTTAAATGGTAGTTTTATTAAATAAAAGTAGTTTTGTTCAAAAATGCAAGTTTGATGCAAGAAAAATTCAATTTTATGGGTAATTTACGGTAATTGGGACACAGACAGGTCTATGAATGTAGATTAAAGTTAAGTCAGCCTTGTTTACCTCAGTTGAACATTTTGTTGCTTATGTTTTCAACTTTTCGTGCACTGCCAAGTTGATGACTGTCGGATTTATTAGATCAGGGTTCGAGAACCCGTGGCTCGCGAGCCATATATGGCTCTTCGTGACGGCAGCTGGCTCACAGAAAATCTCAACTTTTCATTACAATTTAATGCTGAAAATCGCTAGGAATGCACCAAATTCAATGCATTTTTTCAAAATTCCTTAAGAGAGATCCCACAGACCCCCCGCTGTTTTTTTCATCTTCAGCAAATACATGACCCCACTTTTGCAACTCATTATCGGTTGCATTAAAATGTTGCGTTTTTGAAAGTGAATTAGCAAAGACAAAATTCGGGCAAATTGTTTTCGCTCCCCCAAAATGTTTTACTTTCCTACGGCTATGTCCTTGCGGAATACCGCTTCTAAAGCGGCGGAGCCTGCACATCTTTAGCTGTCCGCCCCGTTAGCTCAGTGGTTACGCGCCGGCTCAAAATCACCCGGCGCAAGATCGACTCTCGGCCCTCGGGGTGTGCGCTTGAGCAACACATTTTCAGGACTGTTCTCCATTCAGCAGCAACGCGTGAATGGAATAATTCCCCGGCAACAACACTTCAACAATCGGAAAACTTCACTCTGCCAATCTCGGTAACCTGCCCTGTGTCAAGACCCTCTACAAGTATGCGAAACTACAAGGAATAACCAATCAAGGCTTTGTCAGTCTGAGGATAAAGATTCAAGACCAACCAAACCAACCAACATCACTGGTCTTCAGCAAGAAGGTCCTATTTGCCAGAGTATTTGTGAGAAATCGTACTATAGGCTACATTTTTGTCTGGGATCATGCGGAGGAGCTCAAGTGTTAACCCTTGGTACAACACCGCAGCGTCATAAGCAGTAGTGAGATCCACCAAGATTAGTCCTGCCTTGTTGTCCTTCTCGAAACTTTCTTCAATATCCTTGGTCAGCTTTACTGCTTGATGAGTAGTACAACGTCCGTGCCGAAATCCAACTTGTTCTTTAAATAGGCAGGTGAGGATCAACAACAGGTTCGAGTCTAGTAAGCTACATGAGCCGTTCCAGGATCTTATATAGGACGCAGAGTAGTGATATCGGGAGTAAAACTGTTGCAGTTAAACGCAGCCTACTGAATGAGAAAAAAACTGCTTATGAAAATCGTTCTGAATTGCCGTTTGACCATTCTGCTATTTTCAACAAGACACAACTGACCTCTATGATGTTTTCTTTGCTTACCAAGCATGTCGCGTCAACTTTAGACAGTAGGGAATGAATCAATGAACTATAAGCGACGCATTTGCAGTACCGGTATCTGTGCTTCGTAGAACTTTATACCATTTTTTCGTTATGTATCCAGGATAAAAACATATAAGGCCGTTTCAACGTGTAGATACGTTGAAACGATCTTTAAATCCAAAATGGCAACTTTCTGGCTGGGTTGCTCTGTTCTAATATGCCAACGAGTGAACTTTGTAGGTTTGAAATGCGCATGCGCAGGTGTTAGAGAAGTATAAGGTTCATGTATGTAGCATTGTAGCTAGCACTGCCATCTCACTTTACACCGATCAAAAAATAAAACAGAAAGAAAAGCACAACCATTAAACTAATATAGTCTGATAATATGATCTGATCTGATCTGATCAGAGTTTTGAAAGGGGATTTTAACAAGATGTTCAACAACATATGGCAAGAACATAGACTGTAATATTCTGAAAACCAACTTACAGCATTTTAGTTTGTCTAAGCACGTTTTTTCTGATTTTGTTGTCGGGAAGGTTTCATTTTCTGGTTGATTTTAACTTTTCACCGATCGAGAGATTTTTGGTGTACTTAAATACGCTCGTGTGTTTAGAGTCGTTTTTCGCATTCCTGTTCAATTTGCCTCATTTTGATGATTGATTCATGAAAATTATGGTCTCGTTCTTGATCCACTGTGGATTGCAAAAGGTTGCCGACGTCCTTGGCTTTACTTTAAATATTGCGCAAAACTGCAGTTGACAACGGTATGGCAATGTGATGCGCCAACTTGGAAGCAACACTGTGACATCACGATCTGTCTTAGCCCACTCTCCAGTGATTTGTCACAACCTAATATCCGCCATTTTCAAGTTTTCGAGATAAACGACTTTTTGTGTTTATAGCTGTAAAATTAACAAGGTAAACACTCGAAGTTGACTTTTGGAAGGCTGGAGCGGACAAGCAAACAAATTTTTTATAAATAAAATTTAAACCAGGTTTTTGTTTGTTTATTAAAATATGGCGTATATTTGGTTTTGCCAGATAACTAGTTATAAAAAATGTATTAGGTTGTATGGTAAAACCTAATATAATCTCGATGTTAGCTTTATCCTCCTTATTGGCTTATTTAATGTTATGTTTTTGTATGGTAAAACCTAATATAAGCTCGGTGTTGGCTTTAACCACCTTATTGGTTTATTTAATTTGTAGGAAACAGTTTTAATTTTCTTTAAGAAACCAAAGCCTGTCCATTTAGTTTAGTCCAGAGAGTTCGATTTGAAAAAGCCTACACAGCAAAAATGAAGTGAAGCAGGTGTGTAGAGCCTAAGCGTAGGCTACCGGTAAAGGTAAAGGTCCCATACTCAGTTACTGAGCTTTGGGGAATGAGAAGATAAGGTTCTCATTATACTAAGCCTTCGGCACTAAGAAGAGTAGGGTGGCCAGTTCCTTTCTCTCGGCCTCCTTTACTTCAGCAACTACGCCCACCCAATTTATTACCCCTGGGTAGAGGTGAACGGTGTTTTTCAACAACCAGCTGAAGCCGGGAGTCGAACCAGGTTTGCACAACTGGAAAGCCTTATCCGTTGCGCCATCTCACCGCTCTACTGGTACCGGCTACCGGTAGGCATACTTAAAATAGCAAGAGTCAACAACACAAGCCTAAATCAAACCCAAAATAAGCCTTTCAATTTCTCCCAAAACTGTGTATCATTTCGTCACTGTAATCTGTAGATAACTTTGCTGATATCAGAGAAGCCTGCTAGGTTAAAGGCTATCGCCGATTTAAAATCAGTTGCTGGTAGCCTACTTAATTACCATGCATTTATTTAAGGCTGCCCTACTACATTGGCTACACAGCATCTGGTTTGGTTGATTAGAAATGACCCAACACACTGGGTAGCGTACTCCCAGGCCTCTGCTTTAAAATCTTAATGAACTTATGCAAGCTAAGCTATTTAGTGTAGGCTACCGCAAAGTCAACTAAGCCATCAGTTCACCAGTACCGGTAGGCTACAAAAAGTCAAACTGTTCGGCGAGACGTAGCCTAAATGATACGGCATTTAATGAAAAGCCCGTGTGCTCGGACGAACATTTTTAAGCTGCATAATTAAGCTCACCTAGTGGAGCCTAGTGCTTAACAACATTTCAACCCAATCTACTTTATCGAATGCTTTTAAATCCGCTTCACGCAACTCTAAGAGATGTAAGATGTGAAGTAGCCTGGGCTACTCTGCTGAAATTTTGCCGGTCACATGACAATTTCCTGTTACTTGATTGGATAGATGAATATGTTAGGTTTTAGAAAATTATTCTTGCACAGATTGGAATATGTTAGGTTTTACACACCAATTATCTCGTAAACGTAAACCATACTTCATTGGAGCACAATTTTTTGTCAGGAGATGCATGAAGTCTTTAAACGTAGAAAAATGCAAAAAAGTCATTTTTGACAAAATGGCGGATATTAGGTCTACCAAAATCACGGGAGCACTGATCTTGCTTGCTGGACTGAATGACTGCAAAAATTGACAACTTATGATAAAGCAATTATTTTACACGTTTTTGATGCTTTTTAAAAGACTAAAGATAAGTAGTTTAATACTGAGCTATATGATGGCAATTTAGTTTAAGATCGTATGTTATCATTTGGTTGTTTCCTTGTTAGAGCTGCTAAGATTAATATATAAACAGAATAACAGTAGGCTAGCGATTTAGTCCTTTCTAATGGAATGTGATAGGCTACTTTATCTGAGTGATGAACGAACAGTTATGAATGAACGGTTGCTGGTATGATTGTGTTGTAAAGCAGCAAAATGATGGTAGCCTGCGCAAGATCAATGAAGTGATTTTACAAAAGCAAATTGTGACGTCATATCAATTCACAAGTACTTGAGGCTTGTGTGGCGAATTAATTGCAGCAATATCCTGCACTGGTACATTTACCACGAAGCAACTCTGAAACAAGTTTTTGTTATACAAAGTGTCTGAGGCTTGTGTGGCGAATTAATTGCAGCAATGCAATATCCTGTAGGTGCCGTAGGCTACATTTACCAACAAACAACTCTGAAACATATTCTTTGTTTTACAAGATTTCTAATCTACAGTAGTGGGAATGTCGGTAGGCCTACTATAGGCCAATATTGCACAAGGTGTCTTTTCCATTTTGTGCCATCTAGATTAAGAAAAATAAATCATTAAGAAAAGTTGAAGACCATTTTTATTTCAACCCAAACATACTTCTCTTTTTACTTCATTTTAAGGTAACAGATTTTTTTATGCTGCTGGAAGGGTTGGTTGATGGACTATATAGATAAACTGTTACAAAAAATAATTCACGTAACATTCATGCATAGTTTACCATTATTGATAATTGTCGTCACAAGAAGAGCCAAGAGGGCAATTTGTGAAAATGCGTTTTCAATGCATTGTGTTCTGTGTTTACTTCTCTCATTTAGGAGCTCAACCAAATTCTCACATTTAATCACGTGACACACAAAGGCTTGTAACGACACCCGATACAGTGGTTTCATTTGAATTCAGTTGTTGATTTCTTGTGATATCTTATGAGTTGCTTCTCCAATATTTTGAGTTGAACGGCTTTGCTAAAAATCGTGTGCATAGCCTAACTACCCCCAAATTGCTTAATAAAAATATATAGCCTGAAGCGCTTTTGTATACATTTGCTGACTTTTTAAAACTTGTTTACAAAAGCGAAATTTTACTGCTTGGCTTACCTGTCTGATTATTTCAACAGTCATAAATATTGTGAAAGTAGTTTTGACTTGTAAATGCAATTTTGAATGTAAATGTTATACAATTTTGATTCATGTGATGTTCCTAGAGCTTTTTTTTATTTAAAAGTAGCCTACCCTATGAAGAACCGAAACAGTGATAAATCAGCTATTTCCATATTAATTTAGAGCAGTAGTTTTCGACTTTTTCTGATAAAAATATCTAATAAAAAAAATATTTAGTGCAAAATTTAACCAAACGTGATTTATGCCGACACCGTGATTCAAACGTGATTCATGCCGACACCGTGATTCAAACGTGATTCATGCCGACACCGTGATTCAAACGTGATTCATGCCGACACCGTGATTCAAACGTGATTCATGCCGACACCGTGATTCAAACGTGATTCATGCCGACACCGTGATTCAAACGTGATTCATGCCGACACCGTGATTCAAACGTGATTCATGCCGACACCGTGATTCAAACGTGATTCATGCCGACACCGTGATTCAAACGTGATTCATGCCGACACCGTGATTCAAAGTGGAATCTTGGAAGAGCCGTTGTTGAGTCGGTGATGACGTCTCCTCTCCTTGACAAGTCTGCGTGCCAGCAGCCTATTCGTTCCAATCATAATGCAAATCGAACTTATTGTAGCTGGTAGTTTTAGTTTAAGTGGAGAAAAACTTATAAGTACACAATAGGCTACAGGCGATGAAAATAGCTCAACAAAGCATTTAATCCGTTCCGGACCTTTTACAATGCAAAGTTGCGCGTCACAGCGTCAAGTAATAAAGATTTTGCAACGTCTGATTTGCACATCACGCATAGGCTGTTCAATCGGTTTTTACCGCGGCCACGGTTTTGAGTCATGGTGAAAACTAATTCTTTACAATAATTCTTTTAACGTAAACAATTCTTTACAAATTTCTGTGCCCTAAAATTAGGTTTTCAACTAGCAGACATTGGAGGTACCAGTTTACGTCACAAATTTTCAAAGCAACAAAAATATTTGGAAAAGTGTTTTGAAAGTTGCATTGAATGATTTCTTTGAGTAGAGATCATGGGGTGGTGTACGTATGTGTTGCGTTTGCAGCTCAAGTTTGCCATGCAACTGCTGTTAGTTTGGTTGGTTAGTTTGGTTTTGAATTTTTATCCTCGGACTGACAAAGCCTTGATAGGTTATTCCTGGTAGTTTTGCACACTTGTAGAGGCTTTTGACGCAAGGCCGGTTACCGAGATTGACAGAGTGAAGTTTCCGATAATTGAAGTGTTGTTGCCAGGGAATTATTCCATTCATTAGGTGCCGCTGAATTGAGAGCAGTCCTCAGAATGCGTTGCTCAAGAGCACACTCAAAAAGTCGGACTAGCGCAGCTTGATCTTGAAGCTTCTTCGTTCACGAAATCACACTCGCTAACCAACTGAGCTATCGGGGCGGACATCTATCCATTGAATATCTAGCTATCCATTGAACAGTTCTTTATCGCTGTATGAATAGGTTAGTCGAGTGCATATTGTTTAGAACTGCAAACCACAATATTCAGAGAAGCATAGATTTGATACTCTAGCACTGTTAAGTAGGCTGCTTGGATGAGACAGCTTTCTTTAGAACTTCTTATCTGGCCGGGTTACAATTGAAAATGACACAAGCTTAGCCTACAATCTATCAATTACTCCAAAAATGATATGACATCTGGACAACACTATAAACTCCAACCAGATTTAAGCAACAACATCCATGAGCAGACAATAGGCAAAACGGGTTACTTCCCTTAAATTGAATCTTGCTTGAATATTTTTAACCTTTCCAGACATGTTATATCAATATGCCTGGCCAACGCAGTTTTTGAAGTCAAGGTTCAGTTGGTCAAGCAAAAATAGTAGGCTACACGCTTAGCCAAACGCAGCAACAACAGGTTTCAAGTTAAAACTATAGAAACCCTTTAATGATGCAGAAATCAGTGGACTTAACACTTAACAGCATCAAATTTTACGTCCTGAAGCAGTTTAACATCGCCTACCTTAAAACAAGAATGATCTGTTTTGATGAAAAACATCTCAAGCATCTACCATGATCGAAAAATACTTGGAACTGTCTATTTCATTTAAAAATTTGTTTAAACGTGAAACGTGAAAAACGTGAAAAAACGAAAAACTACTCGTTTTTTCTTTACAAGTTTATGCTAGGGGAGAAAGTTGACCGACTTCCCCACCCCCCTCTCGGAGCCCCTGATCATGGCAAAAGCTTTCTTATTCTAAAAGTTTAAACAATAGGGTCGAAGAAAGGCTGATTGCAAAAATACATAACTTTTATTATTATTATTTTTTTTAATAATTGAAAAAGGTACACTGGATTTTCAAACGGCTCGCAACCCCCCCCCCCCCCCGCCCCCGAAAAACGGCTTGTGACTCCCACGTTGAAAATCACTGATTTAGGGTGATCCGAATATGGTTCTGAGATTTTGTATGAATGTTGTTTTGAAAGGGTTGGACAAGGTAGTTATATCCTACGCTGAGTTTGAATGGTGCAACATCAAATAGCAGCTACGTTTGTTTCACAACACTGGATATAACCTACTGAACAATAAGCATACAGTATAACAATATGACAAAAGCCTTTGTTGCCCTTTTGAAAAGAGCTTGTAGGCTGCACAAGGCCTTTGTTAATTGAAAAAATTACGCTAGTTATTGACATTTCAGTTTAACAAAAGCTTTAGAACAATACAGAAGTTCCTAGGGTTGCTCAACTTACCCCATTGCACGTTTTATTGCAGTCCCCCCTATTTCATCTTCATTATTAATTTACGGTAATTAATTTAGGTAATTTACGGTAATTGGGACACAGACAGGTCTATGAATGTAGATTAAAGTTAAGTCAGCCTTGTTTACCTCAGTTGAACATTTTGTTGCTTATGTTTTCAACTTTTCGTGCACTGCCAAGTTGATGACTGTCGGATTTATTAGATCAGGGTTCGAGAACCCGTGGCTCGCGAGCCATATATGGCTCTTCGTGACGGCAGCTGGCTCACAGAAAATCTCAACTTTTCATTACAATTTAATGCTGAAAATCGCTAGGAATGCACCAAATTCAATGCATTTTTTCAAAATTCCTTAAGAGAGATCCCACAGACCCCCCGCTGTTTTTTTCATCTTCAGCAAATACATGACCCCACTTTTGCAACTCATTATCGGTTGCATTAAAATGTTGCGTTTTTGAAAGTGAATTAGCAAAGACAAAATTCGGGCAAATTGTTTTCGCTCCCCCAAAATGTTTTACTTTCCTACGGCTATGTCCTTGCGGAATACCGCTTCTAAAGCGGCGGAGCCTGCACATCTTTAGCTGTCCGCCCCGTTAGCTCAGTGGTTACGCGCCGGCTCAAAATCACCCGGCGCAAGATCGACTCTCGGCCCTCGGGGTGTGCGCTTGAGCAACACATTTTCAGGACTGTTCTCCATTCAGCAGCAACGAGTGAATGGAATAATTCCCCGGCAACAACACTTCAACAATCGGAAAACTTCACTCTGCCAATCTCGGTAACCTGCCCTGTGTCAAGACCCTCTACAAGTATGCGAAACTACAAGGAATAACCAATCAAGGCTTTGTCAGTCTGAGGATAAAGATTCAAGACCAACCAAACCAACCAACATCACTGGTCTTCAGCAAGAAGGTCCTATTTGCCAGAGTATTTGTGAGAAATCGTACTATAGGCTACATTTTTGTCTGGGATCATGCGGAGGAGCTCAAGTGTTAACCCTTGGTACAACACCGCAGCGTCATAAGCAGTAGTGAGATCCACCAAGATTAGTCCTGCCTTGTTGTCCTTCTCGAAACTTTCTTCAATATCCTTGGTCAGCTTTACTGCTTGATGAGTAGTACAACGTCCGTGCCGAAATCCAACTTGTTCTTTAAATAGGCAGGTGAGGATCAACAACAGGTTCGAGTCTAGTAAGCTACATGAGCCGTTCCAGGATCTTATATAGGACGCAGAGTAGTGATATCGGGAGTAAAACTGTTGCAGTTAAACGCAGCCTACTGAATGAGAAAAAAACTGCTTATGAAAATCGTTCTGAATTGCCGTTTGACCATTCTGCTATTTTCAACAAGACACAACTGACCTCTATGATGTTTTCTTTGCTTACCAAGCATGTCGCGTCAACTTTAGACAGTAGGGAATGAATCAATGAACTATAAGCGACGCATTTGCAGTACCGGTATCTGTGCTTCGTAGAACTTTATACCATTTTTTCGTTATGTATCCAGGATAAAAACATATAAGGCCGTTTCAACGTGTAGATACGTTGAAACGATCTTTAAATCCAAAATGGCAACTTTCTGGCTGGGTTGCTCTGTTCTAATATGCCAACGAGTGAACTTTGTAGGTTTGAAATGCGCATGCGCAGGTGTTAGAGAAGTATAAGGTTCATGTATGTAGCATTGTAGCTAGCACTGCCATCTCACTTTACACCGATCAAAAAATAAAACAGAAAGAAAAGCACAACCATTAAACTAATATAGTCTGATAATATGATCTGATCTGATCTGATCAGAGTTTTGAAAGGGGATTTTAACAAGATGTTCAACAACATATGGCAAGAACATAGACTGTAATATTCTGAAAACCAACTTACAGCATTTTAGTTTGTCTAAGCACGTTTTTTCTGATTTTGTTGTCGGGAAGGTTTCATTTTCTGGTTGATTTTAACTTTTCACCGATCGAGAGATTTTTGGTGTACTTAAATACGCTCGTGTGTTTAGAGTCGTTTTTCGCATTCCTGTTCAATTTGCCTCATTTTGATGATTGATTCATGAAAATTATGGTCTCGTTCTTGATCCACTGTGGATTGCAAAAGGTTGCCGACGTCCTTGGCTTTACTTTAAATATTGCGCAAAACTGCAGTTGACAACGGTATGGCAATGTGATGCGCCAACTTGGAAGCAACACTGTGACATCACGATCTGTCTTAGCCCACTCTCCAGTGATTTGTCACAACCTAATATCCGCCATTTTCAAGTTTTCGAGATAAACGACTTTTTGTGTTTATAGCTGTAAAATTAACAAGGTAAACACTCGAAGTTGACTTTTGGAAGGCTGGAGCGGACAAGCAAACAAATTTTTTATAAATAAAATTTAAACCAGGTTTTTGTTTGTTTATTAAAATATGGCGTATATTTGGTTTTGCCAGATAACTAGTTATAAAAAATGTATTAGGTTGTATGGTAAAACCTAATATAATCTCGATGTTAGCTTTATCCTCCTTATTGGCTTATTTAATGTTATGTTTTTGTATGGTAAAACCTAATATAAGCTCGGTGTTGGCTTTAACCACCTTATTGGTTTATTTAATTTGTAGGAAACAGTTTTAATTTTCTTTAAGAAACCAAAGCCTGTCCATTTAGTTTAGTCCAGAGAGTTCGATTTGAAAAAGCCTACACAGCAAAAATGAAGTGAAGCAGGTGTGTAGAGCCTAAGCGTAGGCTACCGGTAAAGGTAAAGGTCCCATACTCAGTTACTGAGCTTTGGGGAATGAGAAGATAAGGTTCTCATTATACTAAGCCTTCGGCACTAAGAAGAGTAGGGTGGCCAGTTCCTTTCTCTCGGCCTCCTTTACTTCAGCAACTACGCCCACCCAATTTATTACCCCTGGGTAGAGGTGAACGGTGTTTTTCAACAACCAGCTGAAGCCGGGAGTCGAACCAGGTTTGCACAACTGGAAAGCCTTATCCGTTGCGCCATCTCACCGCTCTACTGGTACCGGCTACCGGTAGGCATACTTAAAATAGCAAGAGTCAACAACACAAGCCTAAATCAAACCCAAAATAAGCCTTTCAATTTCTCCCAAAACTGTGTATCATTTCGTCACTGTAATCTGTAGATAACTTTGCTGATATCAGAGAAGCCTGCTAGGTTAAAGGCTATCGCCGATTTAAAATCAGTTGCTGGTAGCCTACTTAATTACCATGCATTTATTTAAGGCTGCCCTACTACATTGGCTACACAGCATCTGGTTTGGTTGATTAGAAATGACCCAACACACTGGGTAGCGTACTCCCAGGCCTCTGCTTTAAAATCTTAATGAACTTATGCAAGCTAAGCTATTTAGTGTAGGCTACCGCAAAGTCAACTAAGCCATCAGTTCACCAGTACCGGTAGGCTACAAAAAGTCAAACTGTTCGGCGAGACGTAGCCTAAATGATACGGCATTTAATGAAAAGCCCGTGTGCTCGGACGAACATTTTTAAGCTGCATAATTAAGCTCACCTAGTGGAGCCTAGTGCTTAACAACATTTCAACCCAATCTACTTTATCGAATGCTTTTAAATCCGCTTCACGCAACTCTAAGAGATGTAAGATGTGAAGTAGCCTGGGCTACTCTGCTGAAATTTTGCCGGTCACATGACAATTTCCTGTTACTTGATTGGATAGATGAATATGTTAGGTTTTAGAAAATTATTCTTGCACAGATTGGAATATGTTAGGTTTTACACACCAATTATCTCGTAAACGTAAACCATACTTCATTGGAGCACAATTTTTTGTCAGGAGATGCATGAAGTCTTTAAACGTAGAAAAATGCAAAAAAGTCATTTTTGACAAAATGGCGGATATTAGGTCTACCAAAATCACGGGAGCACTGATCTTGCTTGCTGGACTGAATGACTGCAAAAATTGACAACTTATGATAAAGCAATTATTTTACACGTTTTTGATGCTTTTTAAAAGACTAAAGATAAGTAGTTTAATACTGAGCTATATGATGGCAATTTAGTTTAAGATCGTATGTTATCATTTGGTTGTTTCCTTGTTAGAGCTGCTAAGATTAATATATAAACAGAATAACAGTAGGCTAGCGATTTAGTCCTTTCTAATGGAATGTGATAGGCTACTTTATCTGAGTGATGAACGAACAGTTATGAATGAACGGTTGCTGGTATGATTGTGTTGTAAAGCAGCAAAATGATGGTAGCCTGCGCAAGATCAATGAAGTGATTTTACAAAAGCAAATTGTGACGTCATATCAATTCACAAGTACTTGAGGCTTGTGTGGCGAATTAATTGCAGCAATATCCTGCACTGGTACATTTACCACGAAGCAACTCTGAAACAAGTTTTTGTTATACAAAGTGTCTGAGGCTTGTGTGGCGAATTAATTGCAGCAATGCAATATCCTGTAGGTGCCGTAGGCTACATTTACCAACAAACAACTCTGAAACATATTCTTTGTTTTACAAGATTTCTAATCTACAGTAGTGGGAATGTCGGTAGGCCTACTATAGGCCAATATTGCACAAGGTGTCTTTTCCATTTTGTGCCATCTAGATTAAGAAAAATAAATCATTAAGAAAAGTTGAAGACCATTTTTATTTCAACCCAAACATACTTCTCTTTTTACTTCATTTTAAGGTAACAGATTTTTTTATGCTGCTGGAAGGGTTGGTTGATGGACTATATAGATAAACTGTTACAAAAAATAATTCACGTAACATTCATGCATAGTTTACCATTATTGATAATTGTCGTCACAAGAAGAGCCAAGAGGGCAATTTGTGAAAATGCGTTTTCAATGCATTGTGTTCTGTGTTTACTTCTCTCATTTAGGAGCTCAACCAAATTCTCACATTTAATCACGTGACACACAAAGGCTTGTAACGACACCCGATACAGTGGTTTCATTTGAATTCAGTTGTTGATTTCTTGTGATATCTTATGAGTTGCTTCTCCAATATTTTGAGTTGAACGGCTTTGCTAAAAATCGTGTGCATAGCCTAACTACCCCCAAATTGCTTAATAAAAATATATAGCCTGAAGCGCTTTTGTATACATTTGCTGACTTTTTAAAACTTGTTTACAAAAGCGAAATTTTACTGCTTGGCTTACCTGTCTGATTATTTCAACAGTCATAAATATTGTGAAAGTAGTTTTGACTTGTAAATGCAATTTTGAATGTAAATGTTATACAATTTTGATTCATGTGATGTTCCTAGAGCTTTTTTTTATTTAAAAGTAGCCTACCCTATGAAGAACCGAAACAGTGATAAATCAGCTATTTCCATATTAATTTAGAGTAGTGGTTTTCGACTTTTTCTGATAAAAATATTTAATAAGATAATATTTAGTGCAAAGTTTAACCAAACGTGATTCATGCCGACACCGTGATTCAAACGTGATTCATGCCGACACCGTGATTCAAACGTGATTCATGCCGACACCGTGATTCAAACGTGATTCATGCCGACACCGTGATTCAAACGTGATTCATGCCGACACCGTGATTCAAACGTGATTCATGCCGACACCGTGATTCAAACGTGATTCATGCCGACACCGTGATTCAAACGTGATTCATGCCGACACCGTGATTCAAACGTGATTCATGCCGACACCGTGATTCAAACGTGATTCATGCCGACACCGTGATTCAAACGTGATTCATGCCGACACCGTGATTCAAACGTGATTCATGCCGACACCGTGATTCAAAGTGGAATCTTGGAAGAGCCGTTATTGAGTCGGTGATGACGTCTCCTCTCCTTGACAAGTCTGCGTGCCAGCAGCCTATTCGTTCCAATCATAATGCAAATCGAACTTATTGTAGCTGGTAGTTTTAGTTTAAGTGGAGAAAAACTTATAAGTACACAATAGGCCACAGGCGATGAAAATAGCTCAACAAAGCATTTAATCCGTTCCGGACCTTTTACAATGCAAAGTTGCGCGTCACAGTGTCAAGTAATAAAGATTTTGCAACGTCTGATTTGCACATCACGCATAGGCTGTTCAATCGGTTTTTACCGCGGCCACGGTTTTGAGTCATGGTGAAAACTAATTCTTTACAATAATTCTTTTAACGTAAAGAATTCTTTACAAATTTCTGTGCCCTAAAATTAGGTTTTCAACTAGCAGACATTGGAGGTACCAGTTTACGTCACAAATTTTCAAAGCAACAAAAATATTTGGAAAAGTCTTTTGAAAGTTGCATTGAATGATTTCTTTGAGTAGAGATCATGGGGTGGTGTACGTATGTGTTGCGTTTGCAGCTCAAGTTTGCCATGCAACTGCTGTTAGTTTGGTTGGTTAGTTTGGTTTTGAATTTTTATCCTCGGACTGACAAAGCCTTGATAGGTTATTCCTGGTAGTTTTGCACACTTGTAGAGGCTTTTGACGCAAGGCCGGTTACCGAGATTGACAGAGTGAAGTTTCCGATAATTGAAGTGTTGTTGCCAGGGAATTATTCCATTCATTAGGTGCCGCTGAATTGAGAGCAGTCCTCAGAATGCGTTGCTCAAGAGCACACTCAAAAAGTCGGACTAGCGCAGCTTGATCTTGAAGCTTCTTCGTTCACGAAATCACACTCGCTAACCAACTGAGCTATCGGGGCGGACATCTATCCATTGAATATCTAGCTATCCATTGAACAGTTCTTTATCGCTGTATGAATAGGTTAGTCGAGTGCATATTGTTTAGAACTGCAAACCACAATATTCAGAGAAGCATAGATTTGATACTCTAGCACTGTTAAGTAGGCTGCTTGGATGAGACAGCTTTCTTTAGAACTTCTTATCTGGCCGGGTTACAATTGAAAATGACACAAGCTTAGCCTACAATCTATCAATTACTCCAAAAATGATATGACATCTGGACAACACTATAAACTCCAACCAGATTTAAGCAACAACATCCATGAGCAGACAATAGGCAAAACGGGTTACTTCCCTTAAATTGAATCTTGCTTGAATATTTTTAACCTTTCCAGACATGTTATATCAATATGCCTGGCCAACGCAGTTTTTGAAGTCAAGGTTCAGTTGGTCAAGCAAAAATAGTAGGCTACACGCTTAGCCAAACGCAGCAACAACAGGTTTCAAGTTAAAACTATAGAAACCCTTTAATGATGCAGAAATCAGTGGACTTAACACTTAACAGCATCAAATTTTACGTCCTGAAGCAGTTTAACATCGCCTACCTTAAAACAAGAATGATCTGTTTTGATGAAAAACATCTCAAGCATCTACCATGATCGAAAAATACTTGGAACTGTCTATTTCATTTAAAAATTTGTTTAAACGTGAAACGTGAAAAACGTGAAAAAACGAAAAACTACTCGTTTTTTCTTTACAAGTTTATGCTAGGGGAGAAAGTTGACCGACTTCCCCACCCCCCTCTCGGAGCCCCTGATCATGGCAAAAGCTTTCTTATTCTAAAAGTTTAAACAATAGGGTCGAAGAAAGGCTGATTGCAAAAATACATAACTTTTATTATTATTATTTTTTTTAATAATTGAAAAAGGTACACTGGATTTTCAAACGGCTCGCAACCCCCCCCCCCCCCGCCCCCGAAAAACGGCTTGTGACTCCCACGTTGAAAATCACTGATTTAGGGTGATCCGAATATGGTTCTGAGATTTTGTATGAATGTTGTTTTGAAAGGGTTGGACAAGGTAGTTATATCCTACGCTGAGTTTGAATGGTGCAACATCAAATAGCAGCTACGTTTGTTTCACAACACTGGATATAACCTACTGAACAATAAGCATACAGTATAACAATATGACAAAAGCCTTTGTTGCCCTTTTGAAAAGAGCTTGTAGGCTGCACAAGGCATTTGTTTAAAATTGAAAAAATTACGCTAGTTATTGACATTTCAGTTTAACAAAAGCTTTAGAACAATACAGAAGTTCCTAGGGTTGCTCAACTTACCCCATTGCACGTTTTATTGCAGTCCCCCCTATTTCATCTTCTGTGTCTCATTCTTTTTGATTTTAAACCAGGTTATTCCATCTATAAGGCAAATTACGGCAGAAAGTGTTTTGCAGAGATGGGATGCCGCTGAGGATAAGGCACTCGCTTTCCAACCATGGAATCCCTGGTTCGACTCCCGGCTTCAGCAGATTGTTGAAAACATCGCTCACCTCTGCCCAGGTTGGGTGGGCGTAGCTGCTGAAGTAACGACGACTGAGAGAAAGGAACTGACCACTCTACTCTTGTTAGTGCCGAAGGTTTAGTATAATGAGAACCTTATCTTCTCATCCCCCGATGCTTGGATCAAGTATGGGACTCACCTTTTTTACATACTACATCTGTTTTTTGTTGTTTTGTTTGTCATATCCAGGTTTACACCCGGTGGTTGAAAATTTAGCTTAAGTGGACGGAAAGACAAGGAAGCCAATCTTTGTGGCCACCTTCAGGCGTGCCTTTAAGTGTCCTGCCAAAGACACAGCCACATGCTCTCGAGCGGTGTCGAACTGGCGCCCTTTCGATTACCGTCTCGTGGCTCTCACCACTCGGCTATGCAGCCCATTCCATCTGTTACATCTGTCCATTCCATCGATTCCATCTGTCCATCTGTTAATATAGGCTATTAATTACCTTCCATTTTTCATAAAATACAAGTTTGACAGAACATATTAATGGAAAATACCCAAGTGAAAAGTTTGTGTAGAGACAAGTTTGTACGTGAGAGATTATTCAAGGATGCCTTTGCGTTTAGCGACATCTGGCAAATAGAATAATTTAGTTACAGGTAACAGTTCTTCAACTGCAAACCAAAGAGCAAATCAATCGTTTTTTACACTGATTCAACGTTCGCAACACAGTGTTCAATGAAATACGATTGATTTTCTATCTGGGAAGTGCAGAGTTGCCAGTTCTACGATTTTTCCGCAGAGTTGGTCTAGTTTTAGAGATGTGGGAAAATATAAGCAGTCGTTTGTACAAGTTAAGCATTTTTTTTTAAATATAAACTTATAGCCAAGGAATCATTTGTGTCGTAGGCTACTCGTAGAAAAATGACATAAAATAAAAAAAAATGTTAGACCTATTTGGTTACTACAGTATATTAATCTGACGTCTTACAATGAAGTAATTTGACACCTTTTCTAGGTATAGCCTACACAAATGTTTTTATGTTGTTGGTAATGGTATTCGCTTTGGTCTCAAAGAAATAAAACTGCTTTTTTTGCGTTGATATTTATGAAGAGATATTACATGATATGGTGGCATGTCTTCGTCAATACTTTGCTTTAATGCAGCATTGTTTTTAGGCAGATGGTTACTCAGTTTATAACCATTTGTTCCTTTTATGCATTTTCGTGCTTCTTGCCAGAGATAACACTTCCTGTCATGGTTTTCCATACGGGTGAAAACTCATTAGACAATTTACAGTATAAGCCACTGCAAGGATACAGACTTTTGTTTCCAGTACTTTACATTGTAGCTTATTGTTCAAGCACCTTTTCCGTTTGAAGTGATAGTTTATTTGAATAGTAACTTCACGATAGCAACGGTAAAAAAGATTTTAATTCTTAAAACAACTGTTTGTGCATATAACACAGATTAGCGCTGCATCATGTTTTTGTTGAAAGGCATGATTTTGCTAAATTAGAGTGAAAGTTTTTATTAATTGTACAGAAAATCAGCAGTGAAAGCCTAATATCATATAATGGTAGTTTGTGGCTCAGATATGTAGCCTATAGTTATTTTACTTGACAAGGGCTGACTTAAATATTTTGCTGTATAGCCCAAAGCGTTGTTGAAACTAATCCAAAAATTTTCAATGAAAAGCTTAATTTGAAATGGATACTTAAACAGAGAAACATTTTGCATTAAACATCACGTAATTTTATCTTATCGCGAGCACCACTGCTTTAGCGTAACTGACGTCTTACATTTTCTAATTTAGTAAACATTTTCCTTTTAGCCTAGTTTCTGTCGTATTCCAGGCTTATGCTTATGCCCAGTGATTGGATACTCAGATTAAACGAACAGGATAGCCAGAAAAGCGATTTTTTAAGTGTCTGCTTGCCATGTCATTAAGTGTCTTGCCAAAGAATAGGTGTACTGACTTCTATGGACGAGTGGTTTCTAACCGATGTCATACCATGCTTGCTTCAAGGCTATCACTCGACTATAGCCTACCTCCAACATAGCCTACCTCCAACATAGCCCACCTCCAACATAGCCTACCTCCAACACATAATAATGACTCAATTCATGCATTATTACAGGTAGACTGCATATCGACTCTAGAGAGTGAATTACATTAAATTTTGAAGCTTTAATTGAGCTTATGCTACAACCGGTGGGATGGCGCAGCGGATAAGGCGTTGGCTTTCCAATTATGCAAACCTAGTTCGACTCCCGGCTTCAGCTGGTTGCTGAAAACACCGCTCACCTCTACCCAGAGTGTAATAAATTGGGTGGGTATAATTGCTGCAGGAAAGGCGGCCGAGAGAAAGGAACTGGCCCCCTACTCTCCTTAGTGTCGAAGGCTTAGTACAATGAAAACCTTATCTTCTCATACCCAACACTTGAATCAAGTATGGGATCACCTTTACAACCAGCTAATAGGCTACTGCTGTGTTGTGGTTTTGCAGGTATTAGTTTCAATTTGTAACGTCAAAAAAAAAGAAACAAATATGAACGGCTGCGGTTACAATTTTCTGAAATACTTGATGTTCTTCTTCAATTTAATTGTATTAGTAAGTATTTCATACAATATTTGTATTAATGAATTTCTAGAATTTTTTTTAAACAAAATAACTTTTAAAAAAATAAATAAAAATGTGATCCTTAATCACAACTTATGTCACTTTTGGCCTTATGGGCTACGTAGGCTACCACATCGTCTACTGGTCTGCTGGGAAGTCATCTCAATAGGTTTCATTGAAAGATTGCACGCAAACTTGATAAGTTTTTGACTGAGGGCATTTACATTACATGTTTATTTACATATTGTATATGTACAAGAGCAAAAGTATTTTTGCTACAAAAAAGTTAACACCCTACGATACCTTAAACATTTCATATCATGCAGTAGCTAGCATGCTATTAACTAAACAACCATTCAGAAACAAGTAGGTCTTGATTCACCTCGGCTACAATATAGAAAACTGAAAAAGAGTATAGGCTATAGGACTACTGTTTGGTTGTTGGTTATCTGTAGCCCAGCTTTAAAACTGTGTTATTAAACGCGTTGATGCACTGAATTTGTTTCTCAAAAATCGTGCTATCTGTTATCTTAACATTGCGAGAACATCTCGTTGAGTGTTTGGATAAGATGGGTGGATGTTTTTGGAAAAAGTTGTGTAACCGACAGCTGCAACTATTCCATGCTTATCTTAACTACCTTTCTAGCTTTCAGGAATCACAATATTTGTTATTGCAATATGGGCTTACGTAAGCGGAGGAAGTTTTGAAGTCATTATATCTTCCAATCCGTCATATACAAACTCATTGATCCTTCTCATTATTGTTGGACTTGTTCTTATAGTAGCTGGATTTTTTGGATGCTGTGGAGCAAAGAATGATAGCAGATGCATGCTTGGAACGGTACGATGAAAAAAATAGTTTATTTTTTATAAACAATAGTTTGTCGTGACAAATCGCCAATGGTTGGTTAGTTTAGAATCTTTATCCTCGGACTGATAAAGCCTTGATAGGTTATTCCTCGTAGTTTTGCATGTAGAGTTATCCTCAACCTGTTGCATTGTTTGCAGTTAAAAAAGACCAATCTTTCATTTTAGTCACAAACGACAGGGTGTAGTTCCTTAAAGCTAACAAATAAAAGTGATCCAATATTTACAAAAAATATAAATTGTTTTATGATTAATAATAGTAATTAATAGCATTGACTAATGAGTAATAAGTTTAGAGAGTAATAACTATATTTGATTTAAATTGTTTTATGAATATCAACTTTGGCTTTCAATAAAAAAAGAAATTTATAAAATAATTCAGGTAGATTATTAGCCTATTTACGATGTATCAGAAATGCTTAGTTACTCTTACAAAGCGTTATCAACTGAGTAACTTCTGCCTATCGAAGAAAATAGCAACCTACTACGTTTAAATTCACTTTCATTTTGCAGTTCTTCGTGATGGTGTTGATTTTGTTTTTTATCGAGTTTGCTGTGATGATCATCGTATTTGTAGCAGCCCCAGAAGCTCAAACAATCGCTCTTAGAAGTATTGACAGCACAAACGTAACTGGACCAAACACCCCTGAATTAATTGCTTGGAATTCGATACAAAGCACGGTGATTAATGCATTGCAAAGCTGCTCATAGACTGTAATTGTAATGAAGTACCGTAATTTCTGACGTTCTTCTGGTGACTGCACACTGTATATTGTAGAATAAGCTATCAAAATTTCTTAAAAATGAAAACCAACTCAATTTCTGACGTTTTGTCAGTCAGCACAACTGACTTTATCAAAAGGGCTGGTGGTCACAGCGGTAAACCATAATCTCTTCGTGGGAAAATTGTAACATAAAGTTCCCGGATCCGTTCGTCTGTATGTAATGACCGAAAAGAAACACTCGTTTGAAAACGTCTATTCAAAGTTGTACTTCTGTAAAATTAGCCACCTGGCTGTCGAAATTGGGTGCAACACCGTACACCACTAAAAACTTGTCACTACAACAAACTACTTAGATAAAGACGGAATTTTCGTCCAGCTGGCAAGCACTAAGCAAACAGTTAAATATGCGACCAACTTTCAAGCAACCATTTTACGAATGACTAGAATAAATTACGATATCTCAAACTCACGTACGCAGTTACTGTGACGTAATAGTGAAACATTGTGAAGCAATTCTCAACAGGTGTGATACATGTCTTACGAACGATGGTGCAATCTTGGCTCATTTTTTAGGAAAAATTCCATGACGTAATACGCTAAGATTCAGTACACCTGAACGGTTTTATATGACGTTTGATTTGGTGAACCATTGTCGGGAACAGCTGGAGACAGGGAAAAACTACCCGTTTACGAGCAAAGCAGTCACCAAAAGAACGCAACAAACTCTTTTATAATTGAATGCCTGATAAACATTCAGACATGGACCGGACTCAATTTAGCAACAAATTGCCATTTTGGAAACAAATAACCCCCGTTGATGCACATTCTGCTGCAGCAACGATAAGACCTTGTAGGGTTTTAGCTATCTGACACGCTGTCTTTTGGTTATTATAAGGACAATTTAGGCTTTTTGTCTAGGAGTATGATTAGGCTACCTACAAAAATTAAACAAGTTACATGTAATATTAAATATTATATTTATTATTAATCAAAGTTACAATTTTGCTATTCGGAAAATTGAGAAATATGTTTAACCAATTCAGTTTATTGCGAAGGGTGTCAGAAGAGCGACATTTTCCCGTCGTGAATTTAACCTTCTCGTTTCACAGTCCATTTCTGAGTTTTGTTCAGTCTGTTCTCTTTCTCTGAGTGTTTCTGAGTGTGAGCATTTATCAATTACCCGGTTGTTTGTTTGTTTGTTTGTTTATCTTTATCCTGCATTGCGGGAAAGCAGACTTGATGCATCGGTGTACGCCTTCCAACTTACACCTGACCCACGCTGCAGCCGACGGCAATGTCTGTTTCCGGTTGTCTACTCTACTTATGACTTAAATTTGGTACCACCCATTACTCGAAATCGATCACTGGGTAGAGGCAATTATCGTAAAAGTTTCTTGCCCAGAGAAACAACAGCAATTGCGTGTGGCTGGAGTCGAACATGCAGGCTCTCGACTGCGAGCCCAACGCGCTAAACAATCGGGCGCTGCTGCCTGTTATTTCATAATATACCGGTAGTACCTTTTTATCAGTAATAGCCTATCGTGAGAGTTATGAAAGCGAAACCGATTACATACTTATGTCGCTTTAGAAATACAGATGTGGTGAGCTAAATTCCGTGAGAGTGGCATTTGTTAAACAGGAAGCGTGACCAAAGTTCGTGAGAACAGAATTTAGGTTTTGAATTTGCATCGTTGAAATGCATTTTGCAATTCTGATAAGTTTCGGTTAAATGTTAAAATACAAATTTGTTGGTTAAAAACATGGTAGGCTACATGTTACAACCTAATGATGAACATTCTTATTCTGTATTTACTGTTAACTGTTGAGATTACACAGACTGTGTTATCTCAAAAACACTCACTAATAATACTGTTTGGTTATCTGGTCTTCTGCAAGTCAACAGTTGTGAACTGAGCAACTAGCGGTTAACACAAGAAGCCCTGAAATATTTCCCTACCTATAAGGACGATTGCGGTCATTTTTGACCGGTTGTATGAAGCGCGTTTTTTTACCGTTTTTTCTTTATTTTAGTTCAAACATTGATATGAAACAACCGGGCAATCATTTTTTCGTGTTTTTTAGAAGGACAAATACAAAGAAAACAATATATTAAAACACTAGAAGCCCTGAAATATTTGCCTACTTAGGCTATAAGGACGATTGTGGTCATTTTTGACCGGTTGTATGAAACGCTTTCCTTTACCGTGTATTCTTTATTTTAGTTCAAACATTGATATTCGTACAAAGACATACAAAGATGTACAAGATATACAAACAAACATTGTTCAAACATTAGAAATCTTCTTATCACGCACCGGTCATTTTTGACCGGTCAGGCCTTGTAGGTAGATGTGTGAATGATCTGTTTGCGAAAGTTCCAGTGAAAAATTATTACAGCTACTAAAACTTTATTAAAAGTTAGGAAAACTCAAGGAGTATGACCAAGCAAATCGCAAGAACGCCAAAAATATGAAGCGCCAAAACTCAAAACCGGTCAAAAATGACCGGTCAGGGCTTCCAGTGTTTTAAGTAACTGACAACTGAGCTAGCAACTTTTCAACAAGTGGCTAAAATTGCAAATGATTTAACTGAGCAAGTAGCAACTGAGCAAGCCGAAGCTTGGCATGATACAAGCCAAAAAATTTACTTTGACAAGCGATGATCAAGTCAGTCCAAAGTGAGCAAGTAAATCTTATTTGCTGACTTGAACAGTTGGTGAAATGTACTTGGTGAGTTAAAGCACTTGCTGAGTTGTCGCATGCCAAGTGGTCTGGTGACCTGCGTTATCAAACTCACTTGCGACGTTGCCTCCTCACTTTTCACTGAGCCTTGTCGCTAAAATACCTCTGCAGTTGTAGAGTTACAACAAATAAAATCTTAATTAACAACAGATAATAAAATTTCTATTATAACTCCACAGTTCAGCTGCTGTGGATTCATCAACTCAAGCGATTGGGATTTCCAAATTCCAGGTTCCTGTTGCAACAAAATAAACGAGCTGTGCACTCTAGGCTCGTCAAGTATATTCCCAGTTGGCTGCGAAGCAAAAATAAATCGATACTTTTCAGTGGTTGGTGGTGCCACCGTTGTTGTGCTCATAATTGAGGTAAAGTTTTTTAGGTTTTGAGAAAACCGACAGCTTAGTGTTGTTTTTGAACTATGTTAGAAAATGGAGTTTATTTGTTTCTGGAGGTTTGTCCGAAGGTCTCTTTACAGAAAAAATATCATCTTAGTCTGAATTGTTTCTAAGTGTATCACCTGCTTGTCTGCGAACGTATCTTTGTGTACTCATTTTTCAATACGACATAATGTACTGCTTATGCAACAGTTTGCTTTGATGAAAAAAAATTGCAAATTTAAATCTGTTGTCAGTGGTGGATGAGCTTACAATGCTTGATTTGACGTTTTTTAATGCTATTTGCCTTTCAGCATCTGAACAATTTTCTTATGTAAACATGTTGAAATATTAAGACGCATGTTTAACTCAAACTTTCCAAGAGAAAATTTTGTAGGTGACTTAAAACTCATTTTGCTCCCTTAGCCAGGGGCATTGAGAGGCTAATTTCGCTCAGGCGAATGACATCCTCTAGCCCTTAAAGTAAAACACCTTTTCAAGCAAGTATTTAGAAAAACAGCTTCGGAGAAAAAGTGCCTGTAAAATCACCGAGGAAAGAAGTGTATTGGTGGTCTTCTAAAAATCAGGAATAGTTTCCGAAAATGTTTTTGATGATGATGATGATGATGATGGCGTATGAGCGATCTTTCCAGGCTAGATTGGAGGGTAGGAAATCTTCAGCCACTTAGCAGTCTCGTCGTCCAGGACCCTCAGACCATGCGCACCGTGTGGAGGCCGGTATGTTAGGCAGTGGTGGATGACATGGTCTGCGATCTGTTCCGAGGCACCACACTCGCATTCTGATGAAGGAGCCAGGCCCCACTTGTACATGTCCGAACGAAAGCGGCCGACGTCAGTTCGCAGGCGTTAAGCATGACCCACGTAAACCTGAAGCACGCAAGCCTGACCTACGTAAGCTTGACCCAAGGCCTGACAACTATGTTTTTGATGAAAATGCACTGTGGAAAAAATATTTGCAGTGCTTTCTTTAACTTTTTGGGGCACAAAAGTTATCCCGGCTTGAGTCCAAAAATACCAGACTGGATTTCTTGTCAATGTTAATTATTACCTTTTAGTAACGACTCAAACAAATAACCAATACACCTTGAAATTGTTTTTTTTTCAGTCATCATCCAAAGCTTTACGGTCTGAAAAAAACCTACTTGTTGGAGCCTAAATTAAGCGCTTTTAGAGTTGCCAACTCAAATGAATCCATTGGTTTGTTAAATTCCTTTAAAGCTGGAGGCCACGCTAGACAAGAAGACGAAGTCATTACCTGATATAAATTTCCCTCATGAAAAAGACGCCCGCTGGCAGCAAAAACTATTTTTTACGTCGTTTTAACGTCGCTAGACGTTGAAACGATCTGAGAAGGGCAACTTTTCTAGTTTGGTCGCATCTAACGTGCAAAACGCTGACATAAGCGGAAATTATCACTTCGAAGATCTTGTGATCAATTCGCTTTTATCATGCATTAAATTTGGTGGCCCGCGAAAACTGAACTGCCTTACTCTATCAGCTCTTTTAGCGTTGCCTGACCTGCCATAGAGTATAGGCTAATGCTTTTTTTGCAAAAAAGATCTGCAGAAACATTTGTGTTTATTTTTAGGTGCTTGCAATGATCTTTTCATGCTGCCTCTATCAAAAAATTGGTCAGAACTACGAAAAGGTCTAACTACAAACTCATGACCATGCAAAAAGATCTACATCAAAATGATGAAAAAATTTGCCAGGTCAATGACTTCGAATTGTGAGGTTTTGAGGAATCTCATGACTGTCATTTGACGAAAATCGCAGGCAACAAAATCCGTCCTTTTACATTGATTCAACGTCTGCAGACGTTGAATCAATGTAAAACGACAGATTTTGTTGCCTGGGATACTGTTTTGTGATAAACATTAGTATCATCGTCTATTTCACGTGTACATTGCTTTAATATTACATATTTAAATAATTTCGTTTTTTCGGTTAGGCCTACCAACAGCATATTTCACAACATGAGTTGATATAACAAAGGTCTTATTATATCAACTGTAGTTCAGTTGCTTTTATTTTTAACCATAACACAGAATGTCTATGAGCATATGTGATGGTGGTGGATATATAGCCATATCAAACATATTATTACATTTTAGCATGATTAAAGTATAATAATTATATTAAAATTGACTCTAGGAGAAAAACTATTGATTTGCTTGCTATATTAATATATTATTAAATTATTGATCATTTTATATAATTTAATAATATTTCATTGCCTCATATCAGATGTATCATTACAGCATTGCTTTGAATTATTTGCACAGCAGTGGCTTTTTTCTGACTTGCGAAAGATAGTAGATCTAACGGGGAGCCTTATGTGCGATTTCGAGGAAACATAATGATGTGTAGGTCTACATTAATTTAACTTAGCACATACGCCGTGAATAAAGTAAGTTTTCTATGTTTTAGAGAGGCCTCAATCGACCCCTTTAGATTCGCCATTGATTCCCCTAGATCTGCCACTGACCCCCCCTGGATTCGCCACTAGCAAAATGGCTTATTGGGTTTCCTTTAAAATCTTCACATTACATCATATGACCACCGTAATAATAGAAGTGTACAAACCAAGTGTATTTGACGAGCAGAAGTATATTTTGTACATATGCGTTCATTTTGTAATTTGAATATGCTATTCAAGATTTAATGCAATAAAGCAAACTTTATTTACAAATATACACTGTGACGCCGCATCTCACATGACAGAACTAAACTCATAGAAAATTACGGACAAGCTCGGCTCCTGTCAAGCTTAAAAGCGATATCAACTTAATCCACCGTGCGAGATATTGGATTTACAAACAAAAACATACAAAGTAAACAAAATCTTTTCGTGGCTTATATTTGTCCTCTTGGCACAAGTCTATGACTATTCATAATAATAATATTGCACCTTCAACGAAAATAAAAATACCGTGCAAATTCCTGGGCAGTTATAAAAGCTTCTCAGGAACTTTCGCGAACTGACGTCATCATCGTGACGTATTTTGTCATTATTATTTATCCTCAGCAATATTCCCCTTGCTTGACCTACAACGTTGTTTCAACGTCAATTGTTCTCACTGGCGTGGTACTGTGAGTCCTTGCAATGGCGATAGAAATGGAAAAGGTATTCATAGTACTTCATCCCCACGCTACTATCTGGAGATGAACAAATCGACAGAGGAGGATCTTCCGCCTAAAAACAAAGGTCTTATTATATCAACTGCAGTTCAGTTGCTTTTATTTTTAACCATAACACAAAAAAGCGCATAGCAAAGGACAAGAAAAAGGTAGAACCAACAAAACGCGATGGTTAAAACGTGCTTGGGACCGCAATAAGTTATTAAGTTAAAAAAATTTGGCACGATTGCAACATCTTAAAAAAAAATTGACTTTCTATACCTTTGCGAATATGGATAAGCTTTTGGTTTTGTTGTCAAAATTTTGAATCATAAGAAATGAACTGCTGTATTAGAGCAGAAACAATCAAGAAATTAACGACAAGTCTTAATTAAATTGGATTACACTTATAGCCTATATTATTGCAAACTTTCAAAATTTGTGGTTAAAAATATGCTGAGGCCTGTGGATCAGATTTTATTTGATTTATTTCACTTTTTTATTATCTTTTTGTGCAAGATATTGTAAAGATACCAAATGTAAGTTACAAGCATAAGTTGACCCAAGCCAAGGATGATCTAAAATTTGACAAGACAAACGATTAATCCCTTACCGTTGTAACTCTGAACTTGTATTCAGCCATAACGTAGCTACTGAAGTACAGAGGAAAGTCGACATCTAGCCCTCTTTCATGCTCCCCTTCCTCGATCCTGTTTCCAATGCGCTGGCTTTCTGGGCAATCACTTTGCATTTTCATGGCACAGAGTATCACATTAGCAGGTTTGCTGAATCTGTTGATGACAATAGTTTCATGGTTATGAAAGAAAGTGTAGAAAATGTTGTAAAAAAAATGATACTTTTTACTTAATAACGCTTAGCACCCTTTGGTAAAGGCATCTCAGACGAAAACTTTAAAAAAAATTTCAAAAAACATGCGTTTAAAAGAAATCTTATCATCAAACCGAGCAGGCCTTTTATACACTCAGCCACTGGCAAATTTTCGAAGAATATCAATAACATAAAAATTTAAACCACAGCATAATTTTAGTAGAGAAGTAATTTTACAGTGAAAACAGATAGTTAACCGGAACCTTTGTAGTTAATCTGCTGTTAATGGCGCTGTACTGCTAACTTTTTTGCGATCCCATTTCAGAAAGCAAATTCCTATGGGACGCCTTAGTGGGCATAGTTTAGTGAATGAACTATCAAGTGTGAGCCTATTTTTAATTTGCTTGGCAATTCTAAAATTACGATTTGAGACCCCTTTTGGGGTCGCGATCCTTAGTTTTGGAATCACTGCATTACAATATTAAACTGCAGAAGAATGTCATGAGAATACTCTGGGTAGATGTCAATTTACCTGAAACGGAGATTGATTGCCAAATTTGCTGGCGTCATTGGCGAGATAGGTATATTGAATGTGAAATTGCTTCGGTCACGTTCACTGAAATAAAAAAAGATCACAATTATAAAACGCAGAAAAAATGCGTTTAATAAGTTGTCTTTTTAAGTACGTTTTATAAAAAAAGATTTTTGTAATGATTGATAGGCTATAATGATAATAATAAGATCATAACTTTGCAAAAGTTTGCAAATGATACAAGAATAATGAAAATGGTTCAAATAATAACTAGTCTTCTTTCAATAATAACTTATGTAATATACTTATAAAAGGCTGAAGTGCAAATCGTATTCCACGCAAGTTTTGGTTTTGGTTTTTGTCATAGTGGAGTTCAACTGATTTTTTATGAATAACTTTGGCCTACTGTCTTTGATTTTAAGATATGCTTAACTTTAAGGACAATAAAAATATTACAGGCTAGGCCTACTCGAAAAATTATGATATTTTATATTGAGTTATGAAGAAAATATAAAAAATTTAAAAACTTGGGAGCATTGCTTTTGCATCGGTGACAAACTGCAGCCCTGGTCCAAAGGACAGAAAAAAAAATTATATAAACACCTTTCAATGTCTACTGCAGGCTACTTTGAAGTATAAGGCCATCGCTGCCTCTGTGCGGTAAGATGCAACAAATAGCCAACCATATAAGCTTGGTTTTATGCTTGCATATTTTACTACCTGACCAGTTAATTTATTATCTATCATTGGACTGCTCCAAGATTGAACAAAAAAGGAAGCTGTCCAATTTGCTAATCGATTGTCGATATTTACGAATGACGACAGAAACTGCAGAGTCAAACCAAATGCTGCTTATTGTAGCTACAGGTCTTATGATAATTCTGCAGTGCAACGCTAACTACACAATATAAATAAGCTTTCTATAAACATATTTAGATTTCAATGACGCCACTAAACGATAACTGGTAGTCTACGTAGTTTAGTTGGAACGAATACACACTAAATATTTTTGTATAATCGTCTCACCATGCAAGGTAGGGGGTATCATTTGAGTCACTATGCAGGGTGGTGTTTGGTTCCATCAGTGTGATATCTTGGGGCGAGATGACTGTCGCACCATCCACAATTTCTCGCCTACAAAACAGAATAATGCCAATGCTAACCAGTGTTTTATTCTAACACGTTTTTAATCATAATTGCCAATTTTCATAAAGCCTCATGGCTGCACGGACACCGACTGTTTGCGAATCATTTGTGTTTCCACTAGCTTCGATTGTACTGTACACTGTACAGTTTTAATGATGGTCATCCACCCCATTACCTCTATGGTTACGCTCAATGGTTAGCTCATTTAGCTCAATGGTTACGCGCCCGGCTCAAGATCACGCGGCGCTGGTTCGACTCTCAGGGTGTGCGCTTGAGCAACGCATGTCAGATTGTCAGGACTGCTCTCCATTCAGCGGCACCTAGTGAATGGAATAATTCCCCCACAACAACACTTCAACAATCGGAAAACTTCACTCTGGCAATCTCGGTAACCGCACCTGCGTCAACAGCCTCTACAAGTATGCGAAACTACCAGGAATAACCTATCAAGGGTTTGTCATTCCGAGGATAAAGATTCAAAACCAAACCAATAAATGCTTACTTTCTGACGGAATGGACTTGTCTTGGTGATTCGGCGATCATATCCACCCCATCATCTATTTGCTTTTCGGTGTGGAGACCATTTCTCGGTTGTGGTACATTGATTTTTGGCAAGGACAGTTTTGTTTTCTTCACATTATTGATGTCTTCAACATCACCGATGTCACTGTGTTTATCTTTCGCAAATCCAGGATGTAGCTTTAAATATTTTGATTTGCGAATTGCCTTCTCATGTTCCTGTTGCTTCAAAACAGCATTCACTTGTTTTATCGACATCTTTTCTGTAGTCCACTCTACATATGTCATCGAAGTTAGTTAAATAGTGAATTTCCAGTCACGTATTTTACATATTTATTCAAAAGCGATCTGCCAAGACAAAAACGTTGAGAACCAATGCTGTATTAGCTTTCACAGTGAGTTTGGTAACCGCACTGCTGAATTAACTTGTATCAAAAGAATGTATCATTCTACTATTATCATTCTACTACAAGCTCTATCTTTACCAAAGTGAAAGATTTAACCAACTACATCGTCAATACAAAAATGTAGAAAAAACAATGGAGATGCACAACTCTTTTTAAAAACCTTAAAAGTAGATGATAAAATTAATCAACCTTCATAATCCAAAATTTCAGATTTAGAATTACTGCTAAAATAAAATTGAAATACAAAAACACAGAAAGCAGTCGAAGTAGTGAACTTACCATTGTTTCTACCATTAGGTATTATAGGTAGTGTTGTAGTTGGCGGAAAAAAAATCCCTGGTAAACTTTTAACAGTCAGAGTTTTTATGCACAGCTCTGGAGCTAATTGAATGCCTCTAATATCCGTTGCACAGCAAAACACCTGTTTAACGCAACGAAAATCAATTTATCGTGAGTTAATTTCATACAAGCTAGTTGGATAAACTTTTACAGTTAGGCTACATTATTGTCTTTTTCAGAGTATAAAAATAAAAATGCATTTTTTCACCCATTAAACGCTTGTAATCAAAATTAAAAAGCTCAAAATGTGAATACTAAACTTAGGCTATTTTCACCAAACGTTTCCAAAACTAAACTGTTTTCATCTTCAATGCTTGAATGAAAACAGCAGCACTTAAAATTCAATAGAGATGAAGATGAAAAAAGTTTAGCTTTCGGAATGTTTGCTGAACATGAGACTAGTGCCTGCATTTACGCTCCTAATTTTTTTTATTGTAGGCTATCGCTTTTATTCTGTACGCCCTGTTAGCTCAGTGGTTACGCGCACAGCTCAAGATCACGCGGCGCTGGTTCAACTCTCAGGGTGTACGTTTGAGCAACGCATTTCAGCACTACTCTCCATTCAGTGGCATCTAGTGAATGGATTAATTCCCTGGCAACAACACTTCAACAATCGGAAAACTTTACTCTGCCAATATCTCAATAACCGGCCCTGTATCAAGAGCCTCTACAAGTATGCGAAACTACCAGGAATAACCTATCAAGGCTTTGTCATTTCGAGGATAAAAATTCAAAACCAAAACCATTCTTCAAATAAATTGAGATTGGTCTGGCTAGCACTTACAGAATCGCTCGAGCAAAGTCTTGCTTCTTGTTCTTGTTTAGGGCAGTACTTTACATCAGGGGGAGGGAGCATGTGTTTCGGAGATCCAGTGGTGCTGATTGCCGTGGTCTGAGTGGATGTGTTTGAATGATCTTCCTTTGCCCTGAAACAAAAAGATAAACGAGTTTTGAACTTGAATTAAACTTTTACCAAAGTTATTGCGAAGCTGGAGAAAGATATTAGGAAGATTTTTTTTTCTACAATAAACATGAAGAGCTTTCATATTGAAAGAGACAGTTTCAATACATTTTTTTTATTCCTTGGAACGTTTGTTAAAAGAAAGCAAAAATGACGGAGCTAAAAATGCATTAAAGCTTGTCAAAACTGGGATTCAAGTAATCCAACGCTGTTGTAGAAACGCAATAGACTTCATAAACACCCAAATGTGCTGTCCTTCGCGATGCATTTGTAAGCAAGCAGTGTTTAGATTTCGTCATCACCAAGGCCTACTATAGATTTAGCACGCGAAGCGAAATTAATTCACTCATTTAATTACAACTTACAAAAAAAGTCGGCTGCATAGCCGAGTGGTGAGAGCCCTGGAAATGTAATCGAAAGGGCACCGGTTGCACCGGTTCGACACCGCTTAAAAGCATGCAGCTGTGTTTTTGGCAGGACACTTAATCAAAAAAACTGTTACTAGTTACTAGTTAAAAGTTACCAGAAAAACTAGTTACTAGTTACTAGAAAAAGTTACTAGTTACCTGAAAAAGTTGGTCCTGCCAAAAAACATGTTTTTTGGCAGGACCACTTAATCAAAATCTTGAGCTACCGGGTGTAACTAACAAACTAAATTACTAACGTTCCAACTAAACTACGTAGGCTACCAGTTATCGTCTAGTGGCGTCATTAGAATCTACTGGATGCGACTAACAAAACACGAGATTTAGAAGCTTTTAAGATGCTCTACAAATTACCCAAGGTCGCAATTAAAATTATTAGTAGGCCCAGTCTACTGAAGCTAAATTTTATCTTTTTGTTGGTTGCTATTGAAAACCAAATTCATACAAGATGGAGTGTGGAGTCGTGGTTCCAACTATTCTGGAGCATCCGGATTTGGAGTCGATCTAACATTAAATCGAGAAGTATTTTTTATTCAGCTTTAGAGCAATTTGCCAGGCTATTGTTGGTGTAGAGATTTGAAATGGTAACGTCGAAATTGTTGTCAAAATTGGAGCTTGCCTTTAAAAAAGAACGAAATCGTAGTCGAGTAAGCTACTTTTTCCGACTCCACAGCCCTGACTTGAGGTCAAGCAAACGTCGATTTACCCACCCAAGGTTATCCGAGCTTTTGCCAGAGTTGAGTTCTAGAATGTAGAGAGTTGCCATGGAAATTACACTGTGACGTTGAAGCAGTGTTTCAGACATCCAGAATCAGAGATCAATCAGCAACATCAGGAGCAGCATGCAGGTAAGCAAGAAAAGAGAAGAAAACAAGAAAAAAACATGCAAGGTTAGTCAGTAATAAACCACCGCTTTCAGTTTACCCTGTTGGTTGGAGGTTCTTGTGAGACATTGACACAATAAACAATGAAGACATGGCTAGGATACTGTAAAAGTAGCCAAGAAATTAGTAAGTAATGATATTAGATAGCTTAGGCTACATACAACATTACATCCTGTATATGTATTCATTGTTTTATACTGCGATGTGAAGGAATAAATAGCTATGAACAAATTGGCTTTATTTATATAGATATAGACGACTTTCACTTTGCATGTATCATCAATCCGTCTCAGGTTTACTGTTTTCTTACTAAAGCATATGGCTAGGTCTAACTTTGAAATAAATTTATGCATTTGACTTTTTTATTAAACAACATTCCCTACGACATTACAGTGCATCAGAAAATTTATTGGAGAATATAGCATTCCCTACAACACTATACAGTGCATCAGAAAATTTATTGGACAATATGTTAAGCATAGCCTACCTGAATGCCATAATAACAACCAAGGCGGCGACCATAACTACAACAACTCGGTTGCTCATGCAACTGGTATTTTCCGACGGCGGTGTCTGCAAGTACAATAATTATACAACATGGTTTTATTAACATGTGAAAAGAAGTGTTCTACCTGGCAGTCAGCACAAGGCTGAGTGGGGTACTTGCTACAACAGGGGCAGCCGAAAAACATTGTTCTATTACTATTTGATCAAATATGCAAATTTTACATTTTTACTTAGTCTAAGTCGAACAAACACCATTATAGCCCCAGCTGGAAGTTATTTCAATCCAACATACATTTATAAAAGTTATAATTTCTCATTGCAATTTTTCTTACTTTTTGACTTCTTTGATTATTGTTTACGTGACTTCGTCGATCACGCGACTTTACGTGAGGCAGCTGTCGCGTACTTCCCTGTCGACTTACGCTTGGAGAGCTTGTGGTACTTCCAGTGAAACCACTGAAAAGTAAATTTGTTGACACTCAGCTCACTACATATACAGCTGTAAACATTAAGGTTTTATTTACGACCACACGGTAATTACAACACAAAAAAGTCTTTCAATCTACCTGACAGCGCTGGCGTTTGATCGGAAGCTGTCATATTTCCTTAGTTTGGTGAGTTTTTTGTTCCATCTTTCCAATTCATCAATCCTTGATTCAAAGTTACCGGTGAGTTTACAAAGCTCTTTGACTGCCCCAACATTTTCCATGTACAAGCGATCCTAAACAACGAAGAATAAATAGGCTTCTTAGAACAACACATGCATCGTTGGTTGTGGGGCCGAGTGATAACGCCACCTGCAGTCTACATCGTGGTAGAAAGGCCACCGGTTGTGTTTATGATGGTCATATTTGCAAACTTCTATCTGTAGCTATAAAAAACTTAACTCGAATATTCTTTTTAGTTATCATAACAATAAAAATCGAGCAGCCTACCTGTAAAACAGTTTTATCAAATAAGACTTTAAGAATTGGATGAACCAGCAGCGGATTTTTAAGTGTCCGATTAGGTTAATCGTCTGATTAGTTAATTGAAAATCAGTTTGCGTAAATTTCATCGATGAAACATTAATCTGGAATTAAAACTAGTGGAATATGGGTGGTGTACAAAAAAATTAGTAGGCTACGCGGAATACACGATTGAATCAGTTGATTTGCTTAATCCTTGAATAGTCTACTGTTGGTAGATTCAACCCAAAACTTTAATCTACTGTAGCCAGCCTGATGTGATGACCATGCTTCATCTATCCGAATGCTAAAAATGTTAAAATTTTATCAAATCAGACCAACTCAAGAATGATTTTTAAAAGATATGTTTGTTCCTCTCACCTTGTCCACCACGAGAAAGCTGGGTATGACCTCTCCATTTGGAAGTTGAACGTCTCCGGTTTCTTTCACTGCTTCAGGCATCACGTTTTGAAAATCTTGAGCAATGACACCTGTAGTGAGAGAATCAATCAATTAATCATCAAGTTATGCGGAAACAAAGAACAAGGGAAAGTGTGAAATTTGTGGTGTTGTTTTCTTTGAACAACAATATAGATCTAGGTAACACAAAGTTGAATTTTGGTTTGCAGTGTGAATTCAAAAGAGACATAATTTCTGATGTTCTGATTGTTTATCTATACCGGTGGTTTTCAACTTGGGGTTTGCGACTCCCGTGGGGGCCGCGAGCCTTTTTTCGTGGGGTCGCTAAAATCCAGTGTCTATCTTTTTCAATTATTTTTCTGAGAAAAGTATAAGAACATTTTTTTTTCATAGTCGACCATTCCTCGGCCTGGGGTTATGGTGGGTCGCAAAGCTACTTTATTGCTCTTAGGGGGTTGCGTAAGGGGTTGAAAACCATTGATTTTACTATGCAGAAAGCTTCAAAAAACTTTACTTTAAGTTTGCTTGTTATGCGGACGGAATATTCACCTGTTTCTTCTCTATTTGTGTCAATGCCAGCATACATGGCGTACTCAGGGGAATACCGGTATTTGCAGATCTTTATGTTCGATACATTTTTTAGTTGGGTGCTTGTATCAACCTGAAAAAGTAAAAAAAAAACTCCTAGCTAAACTTCAATTGAAAAACAAAATTTATATATTTTTACTTTTTAGTTCCGTACCGTACTGTTATCTTTAGGAATTGTAAAAGTATATGAGATACAATTAGCGACACAGCATCACGCAAAATAATAGAAAAAATAAAAACTTTCCAGAACCTTGCATGGTTTCAAATGTGTTTTAGTGGTTGTTTGGAAAATAGTTTAAAAGAAAGTTGCTATTTCTTACCACTCAGCTAGTTCACTTTATAACACTGGCAAGGTAAATCTTAAACAAAATAAATTATTTTTCAGACTATGTAATTAACAGTTTTATTGACTTATTTGTTGTCAGTTTACAAGAATTCAGTACCTGCAACTGAAATTGTTATTATATGATATACAATGGTAATAATAATAATACAGTAGCCTAAGTTATTTATGGTACTATACAGAGATTTGAATTGAACAACAAATGTTTGTCACCACGTCTTGTAAAGTTGAATGATATCTTTTTGCTTAAAAAGTAAATTAATTTCAAAAATTCCTACTCTCCTTATTATTTTTTTGTACATACCTCTTGAATGGCTTCTTTCGCTCTTTTGTCTGATGGTTGCATCAAATGTCCTGTTAACTTGATATTGCCGTGTACGACCAGTGCCTCATCTGGATGGTCAACATAGATTCCAACACGGCCCTGAACAAACGTATGTTCTTACACTCACACCATTGTTGACAGAACCAGTTTAAGTTTCAGTTTAACACATTGTAGCTTATCAAGTTGTACAAACACATGTTCGAAAACATCAGATTCAATCATTTACATACAACACCAGAAAGTTACGTTAAATTAGCAAGTTAAAAGCACAGCAAAAATTACGGCCACAGAGGCAATTTCTTTCAAGGACTAAATTATTTGAAAATATAAAACAACAACATTTTTATTGTTTTTATTTTTATATTTACATATCACCGTTTCAACTAACTTACAATACAGTACTAAATTTGTTCTTGTGACAAATGTCATAAAATGGCAGATTATACATATTACGCAATAATGTTACTATGTTAGGTCAGTAGCCTATGTTTCAGACTACTTTTATATTATGTTTGTTTCTTTCAGTGTTAAAACACTCTTAGGCACAAAACATGTACGGATTATGGAGTGCCATATAAAGTTTGGGTATTTAAATGCATACATTGCGGTAGACAGCGTCCGGCATTTGACTTTTCTGCCATGGGATGTCGTCTTGGTCGAACTGTCCTGGGTTCGAGGCTCGGACAATGATCTTCTCAGTGCCCGACGCGGCTATTGTGTAATTCTTCCCTTCAGCTTGTCCGGTCAATGCAACAATGCACATGAAATATCTGCCCATGTGAAATGAACGTTAATTTACATCAGGAGTATTATTTAAATCATTGTTTTTAGATGTTATCAGTTCCATCAGAAAAAGATATTCTTTGAAAGCTTAAGTTAGAAAATTTATGAGTGAAATGTATAAGATTGAGAAAGCGGGGTGTTTACTTAAAAAGCAAGCTCCCTTGTCGCTAAATATACCAGCGCAACATCCACTTTAGCTATGGCACAATACCAAGACATATATTCACAAATTTAAAAGCTAATTTTATTGATAATGTTGCAACTTTTATTGGCATATTGCTTGTTAGTTTGGTCGTATAATTCTACTGAAAATATGTTACAAATAAATATGTTGCTTGTTGAATTATTCCACTCATGTAGACGCAATTTTTTTTCTAAGTTATAAAACCTTTTAAGAAATATTCGGTAACACTAGTTTAACTGCTTATAGTTACAGGTATTGACCATAGAAATACAAAAAGTGTACCAAGTCATATTCATATGACAATAAATTTTATTTTGGTTTGCGTTTACCGTTAAGAAAATGCATTTCTGGTAATAACGTACGCGTCGAGTGCTTTTGCCTACAGAATATACAGTTGCGGCATAAGCGACTGGAGCAAACCTATACAAATGTTCATATCAGGTAGGGATAGATCTCGGTTCCAGTTACAGGGATGCACCAATGCATAGATTATACTTTCAAATTCAGAATGTAGTTTTCATTTAGATGGATTGTCTTCACAGTAATTATGATACGTAGCAGTTAGCATGATTGCATACCTTTGATCAGGGTTCGGCCTTCCCTTCTTTCGCATATTGTTTGTAGTAGTTTCGCTAAAATGCAGGCGCCCAATTGTGACCTTTGTAACCTGATCTCCAGGTAGGTCGACCCTAAAGAAAAGAATAAACACAAGCGTCTTTGCACAGTTTTTTTACAGTCATTTCAGTGGAAAAATTGTGATAAAGGTCGCTCGACGAAAGAATCCGATAACTAACAGTTTTGTTTGCTCTATTCTTGCAAAGAAGATATTGCTATTGCAGATTGATTGCATTCGCAAACTTGATTTTAAAATTTGAAGCAACGACATAAAATGTAATGAAAAATGTTTGAATTTTAAAATCACTTTTAGTCAGATTTGGTTGATTACTTATGCGTTTTCAACACGCAATTTTGCCATAAACCTACTATAAGTAGATGAATGTCAAGAAGGACTTAGGTTGAACTACATTGTTTAATTTATACAGAGATTAAGACATCACATGAGCCCACTCCGTTAGCTCAGCGGTTACGCGCCTGATTCAAGATCACGCGGCGCTGGTTCGGATCTTGGGGTGTGTGCTTGAGCAACGCATTTCAGGACTGCACTCCATTCAACAGCATCTAGCGGATAGAATCATTTTTCGGTAACAACTTAACAACTATCGGAAACTTCACTCTGTCAATCTCGGTGATCGGGCCTGTGTCAGTGATTCAAAGACTCCATAAGTATGCAAAACTGCCAGGCATTAAGCTCCCAAAGAAGCTTTCCGAGTCCGAGAATAAAGATCAAATCAATCAAACATAGCATTTCCAAGAGTTTTGTGTTTTTTGTGGCACTATTCTTATATGACCCATGACCCATAGCCCAGTTTTGTCACGCTACCACATTATAGTAAACGGCCCAATCACACAGCTTCGGTGCAGGTGGTCCTAGTTTTGTTACTCAGTTTTATTATAGATTTAAAGATTTGAATTGATGGCAACATAAAAATGTAAGTATTTCCTGAAATCTACATGAATATACAGTAAACCTAAATTATTTTAAAAATATAATGGTATTAATTTTTAAGCATATTCATAGGCTGTTCAAATTCATACGACTTTGTTTGCGTCATATGATATCTGAGTTGTATAATATTTGAGTCATATGATATGTGAGTCAGATGATATTTGAGTAGCTCTTGGAAAATCCATTACTTGTAGCATGAAATAGAAAAATAACTTTTAAAAGTTCATGTGTTGTAGAAGCAAACATATGCTTGTTTTTTTATAACATATTGCAGTTTTTCTTAAGTGAGCGATAGGATGGCGCAGGAGGTGAAGCCTTCGCTTTCAACCATGCGATCCTGGTTTGACTCTCAGCTACTGTTAAGTTTTTTTTGAGAAATCCCGCTCATTTCACTACTGCCTATTTCTTGAAAGTAATTCTGGTTTCATTCAGCTTATTATACTAAATCTCACAGCAGAGAAACTTGGCGCTTCTTTGCCTCCAACCCTCAACGAGAGAAGGGAACTTAATGATAAATGATATATTACTAAAAAGAAATACTTTTATTTACTTTTTTTTACAAAACGTAGCCTAATAGCAAGCATGTAACATTTACACAACGTATAAATTCTTACTTGACGGGGTGGAATGACTTTTTGCTTCTGTCCGATTGCGATTGTTCGATAGCAATGGTTTGGTTTTGGCTTTCGTACTGGAAAAAAATTTAAATGATAAATCAACTGAAAATAACCTTGCGCTGGTAATCGTAATTGTAATCGTAATTGTAATGTAACTGTAATTGCGCTAATCTTGCTTTGACTAACGTTAAAATTTGGTCATGTTGTTTGAGTATGTGTAGGCTTACATATGCATTCTTTGTTTAAATGTCTTTATGACGGTGCATAAAATCTTGATAGCGAGAAAACTTTGCATTAAATTGGTCACAAAGTGAACAGAAATTGTTTGACAACTTGTTTGTCATTCTGCCATTAAGGTCCGTTAATCAACAACTCAATCGTGCTTGCAATTTGAAGCAGACCTTAAGTGTGAATACTTTGACATCAGATAGCAAGTGCCAACAAAACATTTACTGGAATGTGTCATCTGAAAAGCTTTAATGCTTCGCCGTAAACATTCGTCATATTTTACGAGTTGCATTAATGCAGGAGATTAATGACTTTGCTGCGGGCAAGTCTAGACTCTGGAGCATTTTAACAACATTAACCGCGCCTGGTTTTGTGTACAAACAAGAATTTTGTGGTACTTTGAGAGTTTTTCAAATTATTATCCATCATATTATGTTGTAAAAGTTGTATCTTGTTTTTCAAGCAATCAGGACATAACGCTATGGCAGAGAAGCAGTTTTGTGGAAATGCAAACACATTACGCTGAAGAGTTATACGTTTCTGCGTATTTTTTAACAAATATCTTCTCGACATCTTACCTTTACCCCATACAAGTTGATGTGAAAAGCTTCTAGCGGCTTCGGGCCTTGTGCAGTTTTAACGTAGTAAGGGTAGCCTACAACTCCAATGTGCACGGTAACCTAAAAGGGTTAAGCCAATGAGCAATGTTATTTTTAATGCGTAGGCTACCTTGAATTGAACGTGTGCGGAATATTACTTCGGTTGCTATGTTTAAAATTAGAATCATATTTTCAATTGTAAACACAACCACCAGGACAGCCTATTTTCATTTTCAGGATTACTTATAGCCTATTTTCATAATTATCATGTATCGATATCAGGTTAATACCGCATAATCGATATGAGTTTCGTTGATGGGCTGGTAGTTGATGTAAAAATATCCACAAACTGTGCATTTTTGGAAGCAAAATATTCGCTATGCTTTTAAATCCTTGAGGAAATATTCAAGGTTTGTTTTCATTTATTCTCTTGTGGCAACAGACTTTGTTACTTGAAATTATTTTCTATCCACCAATTAATAAGAAAATGACGTAGATCAGGAATGTTACATAACAATCTTTGTTTTAACTACAGTATACATAGCAAGGAATGTACACTGTGATAAAAAGCTAATGAATCGTACTGTATTTTTTTTTTAAGTTTAGGTACAGGTAGGCTGTGGCAAGATTATAACTATATGGAGAAATAAATGATTAAATGCCCATAGTTAATGTATTTTTTCACAAAGTCACCGTTCATTTATTTGTTTCAACTAATTTAAAAATGCTTTTTTTATGCAACACAAATACGCTGTTAAATTTTTCTGTAACGATTTAACTCGCTTAGACGTCACAAAAATGATTCTGATCAGGGCAACTTACTTGGAAATGGTTCTTTTTTTGGCAAACAAAAGTGTCATCAGAAATCGCGAAATTGAATCCTTTATCAGCGTCGACTCGGTAGGAGACGGTTTGTCTGAAATGGTTTGTGTAATGTGTATTCAGCAATAAAGTGGCGTTTGGAAGTTATGCGAACATTTGAGTACAGTTTATTTTATCTTTTGTACATTTTTCATTATTTGACAGAGAAACTCCAATAATTGTTTACTGTTAAGTTTTTGTCCTGATCTATTCGGAATGAGAATTATAAAACTACAGTTCATTTAACAATACACAATGTTTGATGTAAATAAACTTGAATAGGATTTGGCATTTTGTGATTTCAAAAATATAACTAATGACTTCACACTAAATGAGTCAATGACATCATTTTATTTTGCTTCCATTGTGACATCATTTAAAGAAGTTTGCTTAGACTTTTTGTAAATACTGTCCCGGCCAACAAATCAATCGCTGATTTTTACGTTGATTCAACGTCTACAGACGTTGAATCAATAGGTTGTTATGTGGGTGTTATGTAATAATTGGTATATTTTGTTGCATCTGTAGTAACATGCGTCGTAGTATCGTAGACAAATTAAAGATACAATACGGTTGAGTATGCAGCAGTGTACCAAATGTGTGAAGTAATCAGAGTTTACAAATTCCAACTCACAGTTCTTTTCCTGCAGAATCCTGAAGAGTGGCCCAAGTGTCTCTGACAAAAGGCGACCATTTTATGACTTGATAAGCGCTGTTGGTTTCTGAATAATGAGAAGGAGGTATCGCCCCGCCGTGGGGAGGAGTTCTGTTGCTGTGTATTATCGCATCTTGTCTATGTGATTCGGCTATCTGATTGCTCCCGCTGATTGAGAATGGTTGGGCTTGTTGTTGCATTGAGAGGTGTGCGGGGTTGTTTCCGTCAAAAGCTTCATTTACGAATCCCATTCCATTCCCGCTGCACGGTGACATCAGCATTCCTGAGTGAGGGGAAACTATTTTTTTGTTTATATGTGGTTCGCTTAGAAAGTTATTTTGAAGATTTTCATGAGACAGCCAAAAAATAAATGATTAAAAAAAAGCTTTTTGATTTATTGTAACAAATACAAATTCCAGTTCAAAAACTTATTGAATTGATAAGTTTTTAGTTTAGCCTAATACGATTAAGTGTCATCATACGTTTAAATCGATTCAGCGATTTTATGTTTCTGCCAACCTGGTTCTCGCTTTATGGGTTGCTGTATCATTTGATGATACTGTTGGTTCAGTAAAGTAGCATTCAGTTGATCAGCCATCTGCGTACTTGGAGAGTCAGAGTGCTTCCGCTTTTTGTTGGCAGGATGTCTAAGATTTAAAAAAAGTATAATGTCCAGTGCCATTTTGTATATAACTCCCCACATTGATACTTTTAAAAATAAAGCAGATTCTTGCATTGTTCTTAGCCTATATTTGAAGAGCCCAGTTCCAAAACCGCTTAGGCGCCACTTTTACCAAAATTGAGTTTAGAGTGTCATTAGGTAGAGTATTACCATAGGTACCTACTATCCATTCCTTTTTTTCCAAAACCTTCTCTTTCTGCTTCAAATTCGACACTAAATATTGCGTTTTCTTCCAAAACCGCTTACGCGCCATCACACTTTGTTTCCAAAACCACTTGTATCCACAATTAACCAATCATATTAAGCCATTGTATCACGTGACATATCGCTGATTGTTAAACCGTTTTCGTCATCGTTTCGTGATAAGCAGCAGTGTTACCATTTGGTAAATTTCACTACCAAATTCGAGATTTGGCAGAATTTTACGTTGTTTGGCAGAATTTTTGAGTTGGCATAAAATTTTGAGTTGGCAGAATTTTGGAAAACATTTTTGGTGAGTTGACAGTCAGTCTCTGGTCAGTTTGGAAAAATTTGAAATGTGTTTGGTAGTTTGAAGCATCTACTATCTGGCAACACTGATAAGCAGTGTTGTAGGCTTGCAGCCTATTGTTGCATTTACCAACGGTGCTTAGTAGCCTACTTGAGCTTTATAACTGTGTTTTTTTGCTTTGTTTAAAGTGGATTTGGGTTGTGGTGATGAATTAGTGGTGGTCAGCTTGGAAAAATGGTTTCAAAAATTGGTTTCTTTCATTTTGGCAATTTTTATTCTCCAGTTTATTTCCAAAACCGCTTATATCCACATTTCTAATTTTATAAAAAGGCGATTCTAAGCATTCTAATATTCCTTAGAAGCGAAACTGTCATAAACGTTTTTCGTGGTTTTCTCGAAATCACCGAAAGTGGATGTAAGCGGTTTTGGAAACAAGCTCTTCATTTATCAAAGTGATTAATGTACAACAGAAATCGGCCTAAGTCTATATTCAAATTTTGCATATCATGTAATTTCATTTTGGATGTTTTATTGTTGCCCTAAGTTACAATGGTGTCTTTCCAAATATAAGATGGCAACTTTCTAAAGATTAATAAAGATTTTATTGATTTCTATTTTTGTTATCTTACCTCATATATCCCATGCTTTGGTTACTGTGTATGGATACCTCTGATGTGTTCGATCCTGGACTTAAGCTGCTCATACATTGTGCATGGTCCGAAGGGTACATATCGTGGTACCCATTCATTGTGTTATATTGTGGCTCATGCGACACTAAAAAAAACAAAACATATAACAATAAAATGATTAAAACGAAAAGTTGAAAAAATCTGGAACACCATTTATAAAAGTGGGAAAATCGTATAGAAAACTAATTCTAAATTGAATTATCTTACTGTACTCTGCAAAAAAGAATTTTTTAGCTCTTCTTACCAACATTAAAACTTCCAGAAGGAGAGCTGTGATATCTTCCGTCTACGCCCATATGGTGAGGCGGAGACTTATCATAGAGAGTAGGATTGTTGTAGTGTTCTTTTGGAATCTGATTTGTTCCTTGAGCAAATCCTTGTGAGCCTTGCAGCATACAGTCATGATGTGCTGTGGATAGTGAATGTTAATAATACTGTACTTGTAGTGTGAAGTGAAGCGATGCATTTATTCAAATAAACTTATAATAGGAAACTAGAAGCCACAGCGAGAAAAGTTTGCTTCATCTTAATAAAAATCCGATCTATCACTGCTGCTGGTGGTACAATAAAACGTCTTTCACTTTGCAGTCAACTTTCCTTGCGACTACAAACTTTGAGAAACACCATGCTCAGCTCTAATTTGAAATAGGTTTGACGTAACTTTGATACTAATAAATAATTAGTTTCTTCTTGAACTAAGTTGATTAACACCAATTTGAAAATAGTATGTGAAAAAATATTTTCTAAATATCGTTTTGGAAACCCTGAACTTAAAAAAGTTGCTTTACTTTGTGTGTAAGCCGTAAAGTTAGGTGATGTAGTTAAGCGAAGAACTTTGTGAACAAAGAAACGGCATTTTTAGCGCATTGATTCGACTCTCGGGGTGTGCGATTGAACAAAGCATTTCAACAACTACCTTCATCCACCGGCATCTAGTCGAAGAAATACTTTACAGACAACAATCTTTCAACAAGCGCAACTTCACTCTGTCTATCTCGGTAGCGAAACTGCGTCAGTGGTTCAAAGTCTCTACAAGTGTACGATAGTGCTAAGATTAACCCCTCCAAGAAGCTTTCATTATCTGAAGATAAAGATTCACAAAAAAGGACTCACATTTACCATCTTGCGCTGATGTATATTGTTCTGACCCTGAATCGGGAGGCGAATCCGGTAAACAACTGCAAACACATTGAGTTTAAAAAACAGTGTAAAGTTTAACTCGGTTTAGAAAGTTTTTAATTAAAGAACAACTGAACAACAACAACTACTATACGCTCAAATAAAATGTTCTGCTATTGAAAAGTTTGATACCCTAAAATGACGTTAAAAGATGTTTGAAAATAAACTAAGTTTTAAAGAATTACTCTGACTGAATACTAATGATGTTATCCATAGTAAAAACCACGGTGACAACAATAGAACTTCCTTTAAATAACAAGAGAGATCACTCAAGGAATTCACATACTTTGGTTTGTACTGCTCTGTTGGGCTTGCTTGTCCTTGAGAGACCTTCTTGTTGTACACAGAGGGACTTTTTCTGATATTTCCTTGTTGTGTTTGGAGTTGAAATGCTAAAAACGTAACAAATCATCAAACAATGATGTAAAATTGTTACTAGAAGTTTTATTGGTCGTAAATATATGCGTCATATTTTTGATGAAGTAGATAGTGCTTGTGGTTTATAAGTCAGGCCAGTGTCCTCATTGTTTTGCAATATCTTGGTTTTCTTTGTTAACTTTTCTGTCTTGGAAATTGCCTACATTAGATACGTTTTAGGCTTTTGACCCTTGTAATGTAAAGGCTTAGAGCGCCACTTAGACATAGATGTTTGTGTTATCCTTCTAATGCCATATTACGGTTCTCTAACTAAGGGTATATCACAATCAGTCGCCTGCTTGGGCTTGTAGCAAGAACATCTGCCCAACGTACGAAAGAACGTCTGTTCCACACCGCTCCAAGACACGTGGCTGTGTCTTAGCAAAGACACTAAAGAGCATGCCAACATAAGGGTCGCAGCTTACTCGAAGACTGCATGACCCATTGCTACTTCCTGTTGAGTTGCATCTGTGATCGTAGTGTACTGTATGTACTCAAATATGATTCTTTTTCTGGCAAACATGGACGAAAAATAAAACATTATTATTATTGTTATCATACTTGTGTTGGAGTTTTGCTTGACATATTGTTCTTTGTCTGGATCAGAGTGCTCCAGGTCGTTTGTTTGTTGCATTTGTCTGTTGTTGGAATAATTCTGTTGCTGATCAAGCTGCTGATCGCCATGCAGCTGATGAATGACATCACAACATTGGTTCGGAGGTGATCCGGACTCCAGAGATGTTGGCTGAATGTTGGTGATGTCCAAATTTCTGAGGGATACAGCAATAATTATTTAATTTGTTTTTGAACGGAGCTGTTTCTCCGTGTTTTGTTTCGCGTTTTCATACAGTAGGCTATATGCGTAACAGGCCTATGTGCAAAGGGCCAAGATGTTCAATTTGGTCGAAATAAATTAAATCTTGTGCATTACGAACGCCATTGAGCAACTAACTTACTGTAAAATAAACTCCAATGATTTAAGGTAATGCTGTTCAACCAGTCTTCTTACACAATAAAAAAATATAGCCAATTGAAAGTTTTCCATTTAACATTCCCATACAAGATCAATAGTTTCTCGTGTCAATACGACAAAGTAAACACAAATGTAAAGGTTCGCGTATGAGTTGTTTAAAGCATGCTTGCAGGGGAAATCTATATTAGCAGGTGCATATCTCTCAAGCAGTTTATTTATTGTTCAAAACGATCTCGCACCAAGGCACAGATTAACCCCGTAGAGTCCAAAAAAAAATCAAATATTCAGAATTTTTTAAAAAGATGTAGAATTAGCTGCACAACTTGTTGTATGTGCGCAGCATGGAACGCTACGCTGCTGTGTTGAGAAAGATTTCAGCCTCAAAATATTTAATAACTTACAATTCCGTGTCTGCTTTAGAGATGTAGTCTGCAATATCTGCGATTTCCGATTCAGCGAGCATATCGTCCCCATCTGCTGGAGCAAAGCCATTGGTTAGTAACAATAAACTTGCACGTTCAAAATCGTGAATATGTTTTAAATGTTTATTATAATGTTGCATAAACATCAAAAACTAAATCCATGCAGCACATGCGAAGATGCACTTCGATGGTTGTGACAGATGCTGCTTAATTGAATACCGTCACGTGGTGGCAGTAGATAGTAACACTTTTCGCTTGAGAAAACAAATTTTAAAAAGTCAACAATGAAAAATGATTCATTTTCAGAAATTCCCGATTCGATAATGGTTGAGAATTGTTAATCACTATGATTGCATAAACACGGCGGCTGTGGGCGTGTTTGCGCATGCCCGTGATTGCATTTCTCACGTAACAAATCAGTTTGGAAGTTGAAGAGCGTGAAGAATCGAAGCAACAGTGTGCACATAATATTGTTCGGAAGCCAAACCAACGATAAGAAAGTTTGTTTAGCGCGACCTGAACAAACGATTAACAACAAATCGCCACTTGATTGACAGCATACGATTAAGTGGGTATCATAAGTACACAAGAATTAGAATTTGTTGTGCAACTGCATTTCTATTAAATTTTAGCATCGAATGCCAGCACTGTAGATGTACGAAGAGCAAGTATCCTCACTTCAAGCATGTTACAATTTCTTTGAAAACCATTGAACTATTTTTAGTTTTCAATTGATACAATTCATGACTGCTCAGTCACTTTTAGTATCTTTAAAAATATATATTTGCGTCTGGTAACTCTTGCATGAGATAATTATATGCCACAAGAAACCTTGTCAAAAAAAATTAATAGTCTTGATTTTTTTAAATTTTTTTAAAATTTTTTAAAGTATTTATTTTGGCAATATATATTATATGCCTTTCGCCGAGTTTTGTCACGATTTTTTGCTAAATTTTTGGGAGGGAAATAATTTTGTCAACGATCAGTTTTAAAAGAAAATTGACAAGAGACAACTGACAATTGCAATGAGCCAAACAAAGAAAACAAAAAAATATTCCCATAGAATCAAAAAAGCTAACGTAACTTAGTTTTACCAACGACTTGTATTTTCAGCAGCAAAGCTAAACTGACTTATCTTTTTAATTACTAGTCATAAATAATCGTTTTATTCAGGATGTTTTGCTTCACTAACTGACAAAACTGACAATATCTACACAAATTCTTACCATTTTCAAGAAGCGATTGAACTGTTGGAGACATTAAGTCTAAGTCTTTAGAATCACAACTTTGTTCCTCCATCATAAACGTTCTATTAATTAACACCAAAAAATATTTCGCTCTAAGGAATCAAAGTGTATAAAACTAATAGCACCATGGAGTACGTACGAAGCTGGACTATCTCTGATTTACTTTGAATTTATTTTGCACTGACTAAATTTGATAAATGCTGCGCAAAACTGCTAGGTTAAAGTATCTTTAAAGCTTTACTTCGCTTTAAAGACCAAAGTTGATTTGTAACTTTCATCCATCCTTTAACGCTACAGCTTTTAAGATTTTGATTCGTCATTTGAGTCACCTTGATACCGCATACTTGTGACCCTTTTTTTCTTCTGTGATAAAACTGGATAATGTTTGGACACGAGGGCAACTTTTGCCACGCCAACTTTCACGCTTTGCAAGTTGTGCATGTTCGTCTCTTTTGCTTTCTCAAACAAACACGTTGGGACCGGCCCGATTTAAAATTTAAAGTTCGTTCAGTAAACAGGTGCTTTTCGGCTTAACGCGTTCGAAAATGCGAGAGAAGTTTTGGGCTGCTGCTGATACCAATATCAACTTCGTGTAAATCAAAAAATAAGACAATGCACAGTCATAAAGCAGTAGAAGTAAAAATGGACTTTGCTTATCCGATATCATTTCTAATACTGTACATCGTGTAATTGCACTGTGCAAACTAATACAATATAACAACAACAAGATAAAAAAAACCTGCCTCCTGTATTGTAGCGTGGTACAAATGCACTAACTTAAGATGACAAATTAAGAATAAGGACAAAGCCGAAATGAGACTCACATGCTTTGTAATCAAAGACAAAATCTAGAAATAAGCAACCTAAGCAGTGTAAGCACATCAACCTTGTTGTATAAACCAGCATCGCAAGTAAATTTGTAATAACAGTAACAATTCTGATTTCGAAAATCAAGTGTTGCCTTTAACTTTCAACGAAAGCAAATATTAGCTACATGTTTATTCAAATAAAAATAGGCACCTTTGATTAGAGATTTTTTGTTGTTGTTGTTGATAAATATCTAATGTTTGCGTCCTCAGAAAAGTAAATGTTGCCCAATTGACGTTCGGAATATATTTGGTTAAATACATGGATGTAATTACAAAATTTTGCACTGTAAACTCACTAGAAGATCATTGGCTTGTCTTCTAGTGAAAAATTACAAAAACAACGTTTTGAAATCAAGAATGTAGACTTACCAGCACTTGAGGTTTATTTCATTTCAGGTGTTATGAAATTTTTTACAATGATGCTTCTATCATTTCATAACTTTGATATTCGTTTTCAAAGCGCACCCTATTCGATGCAATCATGTTTGATAGACCCCATGTGATGTTTACTGTTCTAGGCACAAGCTTCGAAATGTTGACTGTTCTGTCATTTGCCAATTGCAATTTACGAGCTCACAACTGATGCGCAACTACAAACCTAAGTTTCTAAAAATTGAGCATTTTATATTGTTTTGCTGGATAAACAGCAACCAGAAAAAAAATGAAGAACATAATATCTTTTTTTTTCGTTGCTGTATTCTCGGTTGCGTGGCGGAGTGGTGAAAACGTGGTGAGTTAGATAGGACGTGGGTTCGACACCGCTCCAGAGCACGCGGCTATGTCTCGGCAAAGATACTTAATGGCATTCCAAAGTTAAGGCAGCAACTGACTCGAAGACTAATATGTGACTTCGCTGCTTTTTGTTTTTTGTAGTATCGCATCGGTGATCGCAGCGTAGGCTACTGTATATGGGCGCAAATAAAACAATATTATTATTAAACTCAAAGAAAAACGCATCAATTATAATTTAATATTGGAATTTTTGTGAAAAGAAAAAATAACTAATAGCTAACATGTGAAGGAACAAAATTATTATCATCAAAAATGCCCAAAATGTATATACTAAACTCATGCTTAGCAAACTTTTCGAAAACTAACATGTCGTCACTGCTATAAAGACAGTTTAAAGTTTAGTTTTCGAAACTTTGGCTGAACTTGAGTTTATTATCTACATTTTAGGGTCTTGGGATTTTGCTTCGAAGATTAATGTGTTTTTGAACACTACAACAAAAATTCTTATCATCCATTAAATGAATAAATAAACTTAAAACTTTTCGAAAGAGGTGAGAAAAACACTGAAAAGCCAATATTTTACTTTTGCCTTAAGCACACTACGTGGCGAATAGTTGTTAGATAAAAGGTCATTCGCAAGCTAATTATTACTTAATAATCACCTGAACAACTTTTAATGTGATAAGATTATTTGTTCTTCAGCACTCGCTAGCGCTTTCGAACAAGTTTTAACAAAATAAACATCAAGCGAGTGCTTTCAGGTGCTGAGGTTTCGCACTGTTTGGCTTCTTTTTTTTCAACCAATTTAGGATAAAAATAGAATTGTATGCTTTCCGGATGCATCATTTTTAATTTTTGTCTACGCTGTTTAACCAAGTGTACTGCCCACGTCTGCAGACGTTGAATCAATGCAAAAATGACCCGTTTTGGTGTCTGGGTAAGACCATTAAATGCATTGTTGACTGACATGACTGTCACATTTTTTGCTCTCACCCTCACATGACGATCTGGGCGTTGCATCCCGTGCATTTAATCATTCTTGCCATTACCAGGGGGTTGCTTTGCACTAAAATTATAAAAAGAAAACAGAAATCCAACACTTTTTCAAAAATGCTTTAACTGCTCTGTCGGCAAATCAGTTCGTTTTTACGTCTAAAGACGTTGAATCAGCATCAAAAACCATTGATTTGCTGATTGGAAAGAGATTTCTGTTACTAGAAAAAAATAACTACAATGGTTTCTCAGGTCGTTTCTCCGTTCCAGAATCAAAGACCTACTTCGGTTCGAAAACGTATTTATAAGTCTACAAAAGGCTGCGGAGTTGGGAAAATTTAAAGATTGTAGATCGTGGGGATGCGAAATTACTTCCGCTTTTGACTTATCCGTTACATTTGACGAGTTATGATTTTTTATTTACCAAATGATGTACTTTTTACGGGTTATGTGGGGTTGTGAAGTTAGGTGTTACGTTTTTTGGTCGTTTGTAAGCTTTTCCACTGCAGCCGGAAAAGCGGAGCTGCGCGTCCCTTTATGTACGTGAATCTCAATTCTGGTTTAGAACTTGATCCAACTCTCGACTGGCGGAGTCCTTTTCTACAACAGCTTCGTTACTTTTATACTTAACTTTGGTTTTGGGAACAACAGTTGCTGCTTCCCAGTTGCGGCTCAGTTCGTGGTACACCGTAGTTAATTATATGAATCGTTTTTGCCGCACAGCAAATCGACAATTAGGAAAATATAGCATTGGGAAAATGTAAATGAAAACAAAAAGCAGTTTGTATAAATTCATAGAAACAAAAGTTTGAATGATTTTTGATTCTGCAGTTTCTTTCCTCGTTTTTTTTTTTGTTTCGCGCAACGTGTCCAAGTAATTGTCTTAGTGATGGCAAACTGAACAGTGGTTGGTTGGTAACAACAAAAATTACTAACTCTGGCTTTTGATTGTGGTTTGCAATGTACTTTTTAGTTGGTACTAAAGTTCTCTTTAATTTTTATGTACTTTGTTTTTCACTTTTAGTCTGTACCACAAGCTGATTAACATACAACACAGTTCAACAATTACATTGCGGTTTGTCTGAGCGATATGACGTGCGCAACATCAGGACCATAAAGAACGTGGTGGTTCATTGAGCTAGCATCCTCAAGTTCAAACCACATGACAGTAAATAAAGCTGATTTTTAATGTGTTTTATAATCAATGTGGTACATTGTTTTTCTTTCGTGATTTTATATGAACTATTGAGGCCGCTTTTAGAATTGGTCCTTGTTCAATAAACTATGTTCAAGAATGTATTTTTTGCAAATAAATATGCCCAATTTGGACAATAATGTTTTTGAATTGAAATTTGCGAAGACGTGGGCTGATTTAACTTGGCTTCCAAGTAGGAGTTTAAGCTATCTAAAACATAATTGGCTGTGAACTTACTTTTCAAACTGGAGAACAACATTTTCAATGCAAACTATGCAAAAGTGTTTACATAATTGTTTTCTGAGATACGTGCTTGTTTATTCCGTAATGTCTTTTTAACAATTGGTTGGAGAAAGTAATTTTACTGCTTACGCTTTCTTCTTTATTTTGCGATAAAAGTTAATCACCCTCAATTAATGACGTAATTCTTTTGAAACCGATTAATAAAGAAAAGGATGTTGACTCAAACCTACTGAAGAATTTGTCCTGAAATCACCCACAGTATTTGCAATTGTATCTTTTGTGTTTTTATTCTGTTCATATGCAAATCGATGCTTTCCTTTTAAACTATTATTTGTTCCAAGCATGTGGTAGAAAAGTTCATTGAAGTATTGTAACCTTTGTAACACAAAGAGTTTAAATAGTTGGGTTTAATCTTAGAGTAACTAAAAGTGCTTACGAGGTGTATTATCTACGTTTATAGGATGCGGTTTGATTTATCTTCAAAGGGTCGAAAAATTGCACAGTTGCATTTATGGTGACTGCAGATTCCATTATGCTGTTGGTTTTAACACCAAGCATTGTCCTACCCAGTCATAAAATCATAATTGGCAGCGGTTACTGCAAAGAGGAAGAAATACTTTCAAACAAAATGAAGAATTGTGTTCATGCGATCATTAAAAGTTATTATTTACACAAACACATGCGTGATATCTATTAAATAACGAAACATGACTCTTAAGTGAATGACTTTCATGTCAAATTTTTGTCAAGCGGTGAGCTAACCAAATTTATATATCATCAAGAAGCTGTTATGTTTTTTGTTTTTTTATGATGCAAAGTAAACCCTTTGCAAACGTAAATTAATTTCTATTAGATCAACAATGCAACGTTTTGAGTCCCGATTAATAGTGCTATGTCATTGTGGTGACATTTTGAGTGGATACCAATCTTTTTCAAGTGGCGATGAATAGCATTCAGGTCTCTGGTAAAGCACTAGCCCAATTTTGATAATTAACACTTTCACGTTGTTTTTTTATCTCCAAAAACCACAAATAAAGTCAAATTATAAGGTTGCTTTAATAGTTGCAAGGTAATCAAATAATCCTTCAACAAAATTCAATGTTTTGTTCCATTTAAGCTGTTGTGAGCGGTTTATCATTTTTAAAAGCGAAAGACCAAACCTGGCATAAAAAGTGACTTAAGTACAATCTTTTACATTTTATGTTTTTTTATTTATTTATTTCAAATGAATGTCAGTGTCAATAGAAACTTTGTTCAGAATTTATATTTCTTATTTTGTAGGCTGTCGTAAATACTTAAACCTGCAACTCTCACTAACAGCAGTACTTAAACTGACTCGATTGACAAGCTCAGTTACATTCATTGCAGTGATAGCTTACACTTGCTAGAATTTTTTTTTTTTTTTTTTAAGTTTATAAGTTTGTTTATACAAGAGTTCTATTAATTAAAGACTTCGTAAGTCAAATCACCTTCAAACAATTGGTTATGGCTTTAATTACGCTTACGTTTATGTTTTTATTTTATATTTATTTTTTGCCACATAGACAAGCACATTGTAGCCCAAACTTTCAACCTTCAAGCAAATGTTTATTTGATTTGGTTATTTTTCACCTAATCTACAACAAAACTTTTAACAAATACATTTCCAAGGTATGAAGAAAAAGATGCTGAGATCAGTTGTATTTAATGAGATTCAAAATTAACTGAAAAATGTTACGAAAAATCACCAATATCACAGCAAATTGTAATCTTCCTTAGACCGTTGAGATTTTAAGATTTTATTTTGTCAAATATGTGTTTTTTTATATCTTGTTTGTGATTGACTGTGATGAAAAACAAACTTATGCGACATTGAAAGTACATTTGGTGGCATAAGTCATCGCAATACCACGGCACTTGCTCTGTGGTTTAATACATAGAATTCCCGCTTTTTAGTCAGTCAACTTGGGTTCAAAACCCTGTTGGGATAAATCTTAGCTACATCATCAATAGACCGTCGAAAAGTGAACGAAATTAATTTCTTCGTGATACCTGGTATTTTGAGAATTGATTTAGACCTCTAAGGGTTGCAAGGTACTCTATAGGCTATATCGGGCTTACAACTATCTGTGTTGTAAATGGGAGCAATCGATAGGGTACTATATGAAAATAACCATACAATTAATATCATCACGTTTAAAGGTTTGTTTTGGCTTATTAGATTTAAGTTAAAGTATTTTTTATTTTCCGACTTTACTCTTGAAAATGTTGAATAACAATTTAACTCTGTATCACCCAACGTTTCAAATGCATACATAAAACCTTGTTCTAGCATTGTTTGCAAACATTGTGACTTTGTCATATCACAAGCATATCAAATTATGTAACGATCAAAGACAACATATTCCTTTTTATACTGTAGATTTGATCTAAGCGTGCCGGTATGTTCAGACAAGTACATAAGGAACTTAAATAACCATTTCAATTGAACAAAACCTACGTTAGATTTAAAAAAAAACAATCCTTTTCAAAATGAGATGTTTTTATTCATTAGTATTTGATTTTCTTATAGTATTATTGCACCAATGTTGAGCTTTTTCTGTTTTACACAACTGACGTATGCAAGATTTAAAGTCAGATGCTTTGAGCTTTCGGACTAACAATCTGAACCATGAAGTACCGCACAAAAATATTCAAAAACTTGACATCAGCTGCTTTATGATATAGTCTGCCAGTAGCCTAGTTATATCATGTCAAATTTCATACCTGCTTGAAAAATGGTTTCTTTTAGGAAGGTGCTGTTTTCAATATCCCCATGTAATGAACTGAACATGACTTAACTTATGATAGCGCTCAGTAGTTACAGAATACTCCAAATATTCTTCACAATTTTGTCAACATGAACGTTACATTTGCAGCTATGAAACTCAACAATCAGCCTTGAGAAAAGAAATTATAAATGCTTAGGCTAAACAATCTGACTAGAACAGTCCCAGTGTTAGTGGGCGCCTGTCGCTAGCTTCAACCCGAATAATATTAGCATTTAAAAAATTTAAATATGACTAGAACAACTTTTGATGAAATATGAACACTCATCGATGAAGCTTTTATGCTTGCTTGGTGTACATGAAATCAATTTGGATGCTAGTTCGCTAAATTTATATTGTTAACTAATAATACATTTTTATCTCAACTGTTAATTTAAGTAAAGCATATTTAAAAAAACACCTATCTTTTGAATGAAGAATTTTCGGCACCCTATCTCAAGTTTCAGTCTTTGCTAAAAAAATTTTACAACAAACCTATTCTCGGAGCCTGCAAAATGATATTAACAGAAATCTTATTTTAAGCAAAACTGAATTTAGAATGAACTTTTCCTTACATTTAGTTGTTGCTATTTTTGCTTTTTTATCTTAATAAAACTAGCTTGGTGGTGTTAAATTGCACATCTTTCTCACTCTTTTATCAATTAAAATACCTCACTGCATGATATCATATGACATTATGGAAACAATTAAGCTAGAAAAGATAAATATAAACTTTCAATGTTTTGTAAAACAATGCATACATGCAGTATCATACTAAACACTTCATGTTGTGTAACTTAATCCAGAAAATAGCTTTGAAGTATGTATCCTGCGACACGATGCACAAGCTCAGGCACAGGTTTGTTTTTACCACAAATGATCTCGTGACCACTTCTATTAGTCTCAATTGCTTCCTTTTAGGAATTCAACAGGAAAAGGAAAAACTTTGCTGACTTGAAAGGAAAAGAAACAGCTCCTTACAAAAACAGTCCTATAGTTATCAAAGCACAACTGAATGTATTCGCATTCCACGGGGTTGAAATTCTATTCGACAGATTATGTTGTGTAAAATAGCTCTTGCCAAGCGTTCAAGTTCAAATTCCAAGTCAGCTGGACATCGTCGCGTAATGGATCTCAGGAGTATTTTGACAAAACTCAGACCAAAATATAAACAGTTTTCTCGATTTGGCTCAATTTTTTTAACTTTATATAATTAAAATTTTTTTCCTGAAATCCTTATTTTTAACCCGGTTCACATTCAACGTGATTTGTGTGCTTTTAAGTTAAACAGGCATGATTGTTATTGATCACGAGTCGCAGCAATCGTAACAAGCTTAATTTCCCAAAATTGGTACTTACGTCACTACAACGTAGAAGCATTGCTTTCGCTATATGTTTCGAATTATCTTAACATGTTTCGCAGTTTGATGAAAATCACAAAAACATCTCTTATTTGATTTTACGCATGTGTTGTTTCACTGGCAGACAAGGTGGTCAGCAATCTACTCCAAGACACAAGCTTCTATTTCCAGAGATATCTGCTGTTGGGTGTTGTTTGGTTTTGAATCTGTATCCTCGGACTGACAAAGCCTTGATAGGTTATTCCTGGTAGTTTCGTATACTTGTAAAGTCTTTTGACGCAGGGCTGATTGCCGAGATTAGCAGAGTGAGTGAAGTTTTCGATTGTTGTTGAAGTGTTATTGCAGGGAGAAATTATTCCATTCACCATGTGCCGCTGAATGGAGAGCAAGCCTGAAATGCGTTGCTCAAGCGCACACCCCGAGAGCCGAACCAGAGCCGCTTGATCTTGAGTCGGGTGCGTAACCAGTAAGGTAACGGGGCGGACGCCTGGCGGGCGGCAAAGTTGACCATAACTTTAGACCAGTGGTTCGTAACCGGGGGGCGCGCCCCCCAGGGGGGCGTGAAGCATCTCTCAAGGGGGCGCGAGCTCTACAACAATTTCATTTTTTTAAATTACTTTAATGTCCTAGGACCTATGCTGTTTGTCATATTTTGTATTTTATTTTATATTGTAACTTATTCAGTAATTCTTGCTTTATTCGTTAGACCAGAACTTTACAAAACTATTTTACGCTAAACTCCTTCAAATTTTTCAGGAATGTTCGATGGTTGTCCAAAGGTAACATGCTGAAAAGGCTTCATAAATTACAAAAAGAAGTCGCAATATTTTTGGAATCACGACAGAAGGCGGAACTTTTGGCCACGTTTCAGTCCGAAGGCTTTCAAGTAGCACTAGCATACCTCGTGGACATCTTCGAATCATTGAATACTCTCAACCTTAAGCTTCAAGGGAAAAACATCAACATCATTAAGCATCATGACATCATTCGAACTTTTATAGCCAAACTCGACCTCTGGAAGAGTCGAATTGAACAAGGCAATCCAGCAAGCTTCAGTAACTTGGATTCTGCTCTCAAAGATGGTAACTTTGAGTCTGAGTTGAAGAAACAAATAGAAACCCACCTTAATGATTTGAAAGCGGAGTTCATCAAATACTTTCCAGATCTGGATGAGAAGCGTGAAACCTGGAAGTTCATCAGAAACCCGTTTTAATGAGAAGTAGTTGATATTTTCGAAGAAGGACAAGAGGAGTTTCTTGATATTAAGTTCAACTGCACAGCTAAAGAAGACTTCAAAGAACTGGAACTTGAGACGTTCTGGGTCAATTATCTTCCTGTTTACCCTCTTATCGCAACTCGGGCTCTTCCAATTCTAACAATATTTAGATCTACGTATCTTCGTGAAGCTGCATTTTCTGCTCTCGTTGCTATCAAGACCAAGTACAGAAACAGGCTGAGAGTTGAAGGAGACTTACGTTGTTCACTCTCTGGAGTTAAACCTCGCATTAAACATCTAGTCGCTAAGAAGCAGTGTCAAGTAGGCTATCTCACTGATGTGTACAATAAACAGACAAAAATGCAATTTTTTTTGGTAGGATACTTATTTAAAATGTAGGGGGGCGCGAGGCGCATGACCATTATTGAAGGGGGGCTTGATAGAAAAAAGGTTAAGAACCACTGCTTTAGACCCAGGACAAACGTTTCGACGTAGGGGCCAAAAATTTCTTAAAATTTGACAGACGAGCAATATAAATAGTGAGTATAACGTGGATAAGAAACGTTTAGGTAGCTATTAACAGTATGCGTAGTAACACTAAGTAGTACTCTGCAATACCACGAAAACTCAACTTTCTTGATAGATATTTGAGTAAGGGGTAAGGAAAATTTCCATTTTACTTTTAAAACAACTCCCATTTGTTGATAAAACCTAAACTATACGATAAATATTCGTTTTATTTTTCAGTGCCTATCAAAGTTGCTATATTTTGTAGCAAAATATAAAACCAAGTCGGAGCATATTTTCTAGTTTATTGCAAATTTCGCCAATTAAAATATTGACTGCTGTTTCCATCAATATACTTTGCAAGACTTTTTTTGCCATAGATGGTTCTAGAATTGATGGCTATTGTAGCCTATGTCACAAAACATTTTAGTTGTTTCATGAAATCATGTTAATTCTTCCTCACCACATGTGACCTATATAATCTTTTTAAATTAATCCAAAGTTATCTTTTAAAAACTAATATATATTGCAATGCGATTTTATCTTCATTAAGAAAAAAAAAACATAATAAAAATGCCTCAGTTAATTGAAACGAGTCGATGATTAATATAACCACATTTATTCATAAATAAATGTGTCGAGAATTACAATAATTTCAGAAACAAAACAAAAGATATTTCGATATTTCTTTAAAATTTAAGCAATAAACGCAAGTACCTATTTTTATGACCTAAATTGAAAAGCGGTCACACTCTACCAAGTTTAAAAAATCAAATTTTATATGGCTAACCCAATGGAAAAATACATAACTGCACAGAAAATCTAACAACTTTGGTTTTATAAAATAATACGTTCTTGTGGTGTAAACTACAGTAAGCAGTTAACGTATCATGTTATTGAACTAGGCTAAATGGCTGGTGAACAGCCTCATTCAATTGTTAGTCTTGGGTGTAGCCTACTTATAAACTGCTGTAAACCTTACAGGTATGAAATGAGTAGCCTACTGGTCTAAGATTTAACTTTTAATATGTTTTGGTTGAGATTTTAAGAGGTTGTTTTAACTATTGCTGGCCAAAAAGCAGGCAAATCGTTAGTTTAGAATCTAATCAGCTAAAAAAAAATTAGAAGAAAGAGCAATGACCCAACGTTGCCCGTACGATAATGCGTACGCCACTGACCTCCACTTTAACTTAATACAAGTAGCCTATACAACATTTTTGTTAATTTTCAATACACTACTGCTGTCTAATATATAAAAATTTTATTATCTTTTGGATAAATAAAGTAAACTGTAGCACAAGCAGGTATTTTTAATTTAAACTTGCAAACGCTGTACACATACTGAAGTATACGTTGTCCCTCCAAGGACAAAACTTGTGCATTTTTGATCTAACCATTATATTACTTAAAACCTGGCCACAACCAGCAGGATGTAAAACTGTGCAAACTGTACAATAAATGTGCGATTTTATTCCAACAATTTGACTAAATATGAAATCATTTATTACTAGTAGTAGCTATTTCTTTCAAACTTTGTCGTCAATAGACCAAAACAAACAACATCACGGTATTTATCTTGACAAAAAGTGAAATAAATGTGCAAACGTTTTCGGTTATACATCTATCTCTTATCAGTTATCACGCATCTGAAAGTTAATTTGAACTAAAAGTATTTCTTCTTGAATTAAAAGCTATTGCAATGTAACTTTTTCAGTGGTTTCATTTCTTCAGCGGCTATGTGTTTATTATCCTATCATTAAGTGGATTCAACTATTTTGTTTACCGATAAACATCTTACGAATGTTTTTAAAACAACATTATATTCAAGTGATGTCTGCTGCGCTTTCAGTAAAGTACTTTACCTTGCATAACTCCATCAATCATTTGTAATCTACTTTATCTCTTTGAGGTAATTGTATAAGATCATATGATTTGTATAACGTTTAATCTCTAAGCTATCGTTCGTCATTGTAAACTTCTATTTGTTTACCTCTTTCTTTCATATTTTCTTATAACTGATTTTAAGATTTTAAGTATCATCTGTTTTAGTTACAATACTTACTTTATAGCATAGCTTTAACAAAATCACTACTTTTGCAATAACGAATTTATTACAATACGTTTAAGTTTCAGTAAGTATATATTCACATTTAATTACCGATATACCCCAGATTTGCAGTCTGAAAAGCTAATCACAAGATGGTTATGTTCAAGCGTTTTGATATGCACTCACCCTTGTGCCTTATTAAACCGTTTTTATTTTGGTTTTTTATGTTAACTATATGGTTAGGAAAAAATACAAAATCAACTTTTTAGGCTATTTTTCTTATGTAAGCTTATACAGATTTTGCCCCTCGCACAGTGATTTTTCCTTAAATTACATAATCAATTGTTTTTTTCCCTGCTCGTTGATCACTTCTATCGCATTTATCTACTTTTTCTACCTTCAGATTAAGCCATAGGTTTTGCAATGTAATTTAATGTTTTGCGTTGAATCGTACAAACGCATGATCATTGAAAAGCAACTTGGTATCAGGCTGATTTTGTTAATGGTTTACATAGAACCTAGCACCGTTTTGAACGCTTTTTTGTGGGAATTGTTGGTATGTGCACATGACGTGAATCAGCCCATAAACAGGATGAATACGTAAGTTGAAATTGAAGACAAAACTGATTGTTTTTTGAGTTTAATTTCATTTTTGTTTCTTCGGATCTAAAGTAATGCTGTAAACTGTGTTAAAAAATCTCAACTATTAGGTCTACTGTGAATATTATAGTTGAGGCTGTTTTAAGGATTGCAGACAACAATTTTAAGCTTTATTTTTCATAAAAAGTTAATGTTGTTTGAAATGTCTGGATCAATCAACAAGCATTGACAAAGTATACTTTTAGAATCGTACATGGAAAGTACCGGTAGTTTAAAAATGCTATTCAATAGCTCTGAAGATGAACACAGTTTAATTTTCGAAATGTTTATAAGCATTGTAATTGTAGAACTATTTTCCAAAACAATGAACTTTTTTTTCTATTTCGCTTCTAGGTTTGGTGGCTGTGCAATTTTACGATAGTGGTAACACTGTTTGATCAATGTATATTTTAAACTTTTGGGTTATGCCATCTTTCCTTTTTGTTGGTGTCAAATTCGTATGTTTACTTTGCCGTTTTGTACATGTTTGCGACAGCAGCAAAAAATAAATTGAATGAATGAATGGGTTTAGTTTCTACATTTTAAATTCCTCATTTTTTGCTATGAACAATTGTTTTCACACCAAGGAGTTCAAGAACATTTTTCAATTTTGGTTATTATAACGTAATAATATTATAAGTACCAGCTTGAATGATGTCATACCAATTGACATCATGCTGAAGTCATGAATTGGCCTAGAAAGATTCGTAGCTAAACTTCGTTTCGTTCTCAGCAATTTCTGTTCTGTTACAGTTCCAATTTACAAAACGAGAAATGTTTGTTGCAAAAGTTTAGAAAAATACAATAAAGTAGACACAATGGAATTGTAGGTGGTTTGAGACAAGGATACGGCGAAGGACGTTTGATTTTCCATTATACTAATTTGCCATAAAACTTTGCCGAATTTTCTATTGGCAAATCAGCGCTTTACTCAATTCAGGATACATTGTACTGGAATTTACTTTTTCAAATATGATAAAAAAAAGGGTTGTCTTTGTAAACTACAGTCGCGCTCAAAAGTTTAAGACCACCTGTCAAAATTTTGGATTCTTACAATAATCTATGGAAATTATTTTAAATGTTATGTCATATTGGGTTTTATGCCATTACTGCAGTGTTATGTAACAGAGCATTCTGTTTAAGCCATTATGAATGAGCTATTTCTTTCAGAAATAAAAAATTTAAACTCTTTTTTAAGATTTGTTGCTGAAAAAAATGGGCAAAAAAAGGAGCTTTTCAGCTGTGGAGAGGTCAAAAATTGTTATATCAAACGAAGAAGGGTACTCAGAAAGAAAAATATCCGAAAGACTAAAGTTCAGCAAGACAGCAGTCCATCAGGCAATAGCTAAATTTAAAAAATTTGGAAGTTTAGTGGACTTGAAAAAGGGTGGTAGACCCAGGGTTACCAGTCCAAGAGATGACCATGTGATGAGGAGAATGGTAGTGCGCGCTCACCCACGTGCTTTGAGGCCAAATTCATCGCTAAGACGGCTTTTTATGGTAGATGTCCTTACATTTGTATCTTTACACAACAAAGCTGATCTATTTTTTTACTGGAGCACGTGGGTGAGTCAGGCCACAATTAATGTCGTAATCTTAACTTTGTATAACGAAAATTTGAAATTCTTCTGACTAACTCTTGGTAGCCAATTATGGAATTCTGTTTACTTTAGTAAATAAATGGGAAATTATTTACTTTAGCTGTTCAGTTAGTTCTTTATAATGCTTTATTGCATTTTAGTTAACAATGTCAACATATCCTTATGCTGTGATAAAAGTAGGGTAGTGCGGGGCAAGACTAGTCACATTTTGGTATTATTGTGTATATCTTCACATAAAGTTAAAAATGTTTCAATTTTTAGTGTTAAACAGTTATACTAAGGCTTCCTTAAACAAGATAGCAAAAAAAAAGTGAAATTTATTTTTAAGTTATGTTAATAAAACATCATTTTTACGACCGAGTCAAATGACTGGTTTTGCCCCTAAGTAAGGGTAAAACAGGTCAGTGTTTTTTGATGAGAGAAAGAGTATATTTACACATACAAAGTGCAGTTTCACATACAAAGTACACCACTGCAGCACATTCGTTCAGAACAGACATCAGCAAACATGCTGGATTCCATTTTATGACATTATTTGTTCAATTGTTGTGCCAAATATCCATGGTTCTTCTGGACGACAAAACAAACTGAGCAAGGAAGATTATGACAAAATTTGCCATTTTGTTCACTAACAATGAGGTATACATGGTACATTACAGTTGCCAAATGTTAGAAGAATTGCTTTTGTGAACAATTGATAGAAACACAATCAAAAATACACTTTAAACGTTTTCTAGTAGGCTATAGTTCAATATTGTTACATTTTTTTTAAATCTTTCATTTGTGATTTTTTGCGTTTTTGTCCAAACTTTGACGCACACTTTCTATAAGAAAACATTGAGAACCATAAATGAATTTTGCGTGGTAAACGTATCATATCTTAGTAAATAAGTGGACAACATTTCAGTGCAAATTTTTACTGGGGTCAGGGGTAACCAAGATATTAAAAGGACCCCACCTTTTTGCTTTTTTTCATTTTGACCCACGTTTCACATTAAATAATTCCCAAATCATTTAATTTTTTGTACTGATATTTTCTCAGTGGATAGAGAATCTTATAAACAACATTTCTACCAAATTTCAGCCAAAACCAATCACAAATGAGGTCTTGGCGAGGTTTTAAAATTTTAGAAAATCTTAGCCGAGAGCTGGAAACGGCCATCTTTGGATGTCTATGACCTTTGACCTTTTAGAGTTACAATGTGAACGATGTTGTTTTTTCAATATTTGGCAGAAGTACTATCACCTGTAAAAAATTTGGGTTGTTACCTAATTTGGTTTAGCAGTGATAGGGCCTCAAACATTACCAAAAATCAAAAAAAATCGTGCCCCCTTGGTAGACCCCCTCCAAACTAAATGCTTCGCTCACACTAGGATAAGCTGATTTTTGATGTAATAGGCAACTAATACCCTATGAACCAGGTAGCCTAAGCCTACATGACAGTTTGGTTAAAGAATTTAGCATTTTCACCAAAAGTTTGGCACAGCACTTCATGACTGACTTGTGTTGCCCCAACCAAAATAGCCATGACTGAACAAAAATAAATACCCAATAAAACTAATTTCCAAGGAAGAACTACAAGATGAGTTGTTTTGAGACAAATTACAATAATTGTAATTTTGTTTAAACTAGAAAGTCTTGGTTTAATTAACAATTTTCATAGTGTAATGCTCTGTTTAGTCTAAACCACAAAAAAAAAGTTAGTCCAAAATATGAAGGTAAAATTTTACACCAACTTACGTTTCGCAGCCTAGACCAAGACAGCAAGCAAAAACTGCATAGCAGTTGCTGTTGTCGCATCACAAAAGAACCACTAAGTGCGCTAAAGCATTTTTTTGAGTGCATTATTTCCAAAAAAAAAAGTTATGCTTGATTAAAATCAAACTGACCGGTTTTACCCGACGACTTGTTTTGCCCTGAACTACCCCTACGTGACTCAGCAAAGGTTAAACTTTTAAAATATTTTTTTTATCCGAATCGTGTTTGATTTTGTTTTACAAGATGTGTTTCTTGTTTAAACGTATTGCATTTTTAAATACAGTCTACCAGCGACAAAATCATTACATTTTCAGAGAGCAAGAGCATGCATTTCTTGAAGCAAATTTCAAAGCACAATATTTATTTAGTTGCAACTATTGACGTTTGTGGACCTACAGTGTATATTCATATTTGGAACATGGCTCTTTTTTTGTCGTTAATAGTGACACTACTTACACTAGCTCATTTGCAATTTCATCCCTATCGGCAGTTATAACATTGCAATTATCTTTCTTCAATAACTAGTTGTTGTATCAAAAATGTGCTCGATAAAGTTGAGGCAAATGGTGGGCTAAGCGGACAGGCAGCTTTAGGGTTGTTGCTTTCATGTAAGCCTGTATCAAAGCAGGCATTGGCATCTTGTACAGTTTGCTCATTTTACGCGACCAGAAACAGAAACTAGGGAACAAATCTCAGATAATTAAAACTTACACACCATAAGAACAAATGTGTGAAAAACATTTCAACTTCCTTACAAAAAAACAAAACAACTCTTTAAAGAAAGTCAGCATTTTTGGAAATTTGTTTAATTGTTGGCATTGTGAAGGCAAGTTTACTGCTTACAACTTGCATGTCTACAGTATATTTATTTTACTGTATTTTATTTTACAATAAATCACGTCGAGAGATTAAACATATTTACAAAACGCTTAATCATTGCAGTGATTCATAATTATTAACTCCAAAGTAAATATAAATTTTACACGCAGTCAAAAAGTTTGCAAGTTTGTAGTTCCCAATCTTATGGAGGTTGATTGTTTGAACTACATAAACAATAAAAAAAGTAACTAAACTTTTAGTGTCAAAATTAAGCATTTTGCAATTGGCGGTTGCGATTTTGTATCCTGTGATTTAGACAAAAACTGGTAAAACAAAGGAAATGGTTTCAATTTTGGCTCCACAGCATTGGCGTGTTTGTTCTGGCCCAGTTCCCAGTTTGAGAAACGAGCGGGTAATCGGGTGTGTTTTTCACATATCAAATAGACATCATGTTGGTCGAGTTGAATAGCGAGACACGAGCAGAGTCATTAGAAACGTTACAAAACGATGTGTCATATATTTCAAGACCGGGTCAAGAAGATTTACATGATAAAACAGGCCTACTCAACTGCGCCTTCATGCGGTTGAGCTGAAACAAACAACTTTGGATAGTGGCAAAAATCCAAGAGCAACGCAAGATAGTGAATACAGAGCAACTAAATTTCATATAGTCTGCATGATATGCTAAAAACATCTTTTTCATAACAATTTGACAAATACCATCATCAACGCTTTATTACAGAACTTTTTTGGACGATGGCACACCATGAAATGTTGGAATCTACCGGAGCACTCAAACTTACTACGTTGATAGCTCCTTCGGAATATTGTGTTTCACAAAATTTTTGATCGAAGGATGCTACGTTAAACATCTATACATGATAGAAGTTACTTAAAGTTAGCTTTATTTTAATCTGCGTATACAAAGTGCAATCATTTACTTTTACTGCAATGTGAAGTTGTGCCTGGGTCTTGACATCAATTGAACTATACGGTTGCAACATTTAAACCACCAGAATTCCCATTCACATTTACAACTTTTTCACGGCACACCATCGTGGCGCGGCACACTTTGAGGAACTCTGCTCCAAACCAATTTGGGAATTAAGGTGTTGCAATCATGTCAAATTTTAAACTATTAGGGTTCCATGCACGTTATAACTTCTCGTTTCGTCGCTTCAAATTTGTTCTAGACCTCTGCTATGTTTGGCATGTAGCCTATTGCTTTTGTTGTGATGGTCAGAAACAAAAATTAAATTGAACTGAACTGCGATGGTATATTGCGGTGGCATAAAATGTTTTTCCCTATCGGCATAACTGCTTTTGAAATTTTCAAAAACTAATCGAATCTGGTGACTCAAAACAGCTTGTTGTTAGAGAATATGTAAAATAGATTCTTATGTATATTGTTTAACATTATATGTAACTGTTCTTTTTGACGTTATTAAAACGGAAAAATGGGATCGTGCCATTACTTGAAATCCTTTGCAAATCTATTAGAGACGTTTTTTCTCAAAAAATGATATCAACAAGAATTTTGTTTCGCAAAAACAAGACTGAAAAATTAAAAAGACTTGTCATTGAGCGATTGCTTTAAAAATTTTGCTACTTATTAAGGCTTAAAACAACAAAAAAATGTCGTTTCGGTCAAACAAAAATTTCTAGAATACAGTTAAAAACTTTTTTTGAAACTCGCTCTTGTGATAAGTCAAGAGCACTTGCACATGATAGTCAGCCAAACTACATAGATGCTATCTAATAACCACTGAAAATATAGAAACTTGTACCGCACCTACAAGTCATAGTCCGACCTTGTTGGCCAAAACATTAGTTGATTGGTTTAACATTTACTTTCAATTTTATATGCAAACTAAAGAGGAAAATAACCCAGACAGAAAAACCTTCATTTTTACATCAATCAATGTAAAAATAATGGATTTTGCTGTCTGAGGAACAAGTGAACTCATCCATCACATTTCATATTATAGGTATGATGTGAAATGATGAAAGTAAATAAGAGGCCTTTCCTTCATCAAGACAGAGCAAAAAAAGAATAGTTTGCTTAGTAAACGTGTTTTGTCAACTTTGTACGATCCTTTATTGCCTGCAAAGTGTATTTGATTTTCTTACAAGTGATTCAATTTTTCAAGTTTTTGCTCCTAGGGTTATCATATTAACTTTGAAAAACTTTCGTACAATGCGCCCCGACAATTCATATTGGGAAGTAATTACATTTTGCACCAAAAGTAAATTTCCAAAAACCATCTTTTGTGAAGCAAGAACTTGTCTCTACAATCAGCATCACCACTAACCTTCCAATTGGATGAAACTTATCAGGCCGTGGAATTACTTTAGAACCAGTTTATTCTAATAGGCTGTGACAGATTTTGGAACAGGAAAAACACTTTTCTTGTGTTTGATGACAAAAACAACAACATTGAATTGGGTTATTTTTAATAACACCAGCATTTACATGGTGCAACATACAATATGTTGGAACTTCTTTTCTTAAATGGTAAATTGTATGAACAAAAAGGGTTGAGATGAAATTTTGTTCAATGTTTGTTTTAAATTTATAAATTTCAGACACAAAAGTGAAATGTTGGTTCCAAATAAGAGGTTCTTGGTCAAAATATTTTTGAAGTGGCTCTTCGTCTGTTTCGTCGTAACGCTAACGACAGATACAATGCATGTTAACTTATTCCCTCGAGCGCTATATCCATGTTTACGGTACATATGAGTTAAATTTGTTAGGTTCAACCGAAAATACGACCTTACCAGGGTAAGTGACGCTTGGGCAGCTTTTCGGTTTCAACACAATTTCACATAAAACATTCTCGGTATGTCTTTATATTCACATTAGTCATGCACATCGGACTCGATATTTTGCTGAGAAAACTTTGAATGGTCTTTTGTTTTGCAATAGTCAAGTTCAACTAATTCTAGCTTTTCATTTTACTTTTTGATTTTAAATTACATTCCACGATTTTCCAGTCGGCTGTATAAAAAGGGTTGTGAACAATCGTGCCAGTTACGCGTCGAAGCCAATTTTAACAACCTTCTTCAAATTTTAGGCTTTTTCTTATCACGATCGGTTTAATTACAAGTTATAGCAGGTAACTTTAGAGTACAAAAAATAAATAACGGGTTTGGTGGGAGTTTTCCCACATGTCCAAATTTTTCACGTCGTGTAATTAAAATAAGTATAGGGGCCTACACGGGAAATGTAGCCATGAATCAAGGTGACGCACTTTGAAACAATAAATTACATGGAAAATTTGCCAAGATAATGTATCTATTAGTTCAACACACTACGTAAATCCGTTCTTAAAATCAACATATTTTAGTTCAACGTTTCAAAAACGAACAATAAGTATGGATCAATAAACGGCAATCGCTCGTCAAAATGAACATATCAACAACAAAAACATCTTAAGAATATATAATGTACAGCTCAATAAACGCCTGAATTAACAAATTCCTGAAAATTTCAAGGCAACAACATTTATCAGTTATCCTTCTAAACGTGACTATTGTTTTGGATGGTTCATGAAATCGTTCGGTTAAACTTTTTTTTCCTCCCACCGATAAGTTCAAAAAAATTTATGAGATGGTTTACTTTATTGGCAACAGTCTCTTACCTCCAAAAAATCCAAAATTATTTGATCCGTAATTCATAGACGGAGGAAGCTGGTGTTCATGAGTGGCAGTCATCTTCTTTGGAAGCTTTGCTTACATAATCCGTTTGAAAAATGGGTTCCTTTAGAAGCCTCAACAGCAGAACTATCTTCTTGATAAAAACAAGATTCAATTTTTTTTTTTTTTTTTTACAACCTCTTAAACTAAAAACGTACTTATCTTTCTGTTTAGACGAAAGATGTTTAGGCTTTGGCGATTTTGAATATGAAAGTAGAATATTAAAAATGGTTTCACTGTAGTTTGAACTTCTGGAGTCATTCACGGATCATCTTTCAGTCATTCAAAATTTATCAAAAAAGTACTTTGCTGTGCCCTCTCACCACCGTCTCGGTACCACGATGTGCATTCGAAATTATTTTCACATAGACGTTTTTTGGTTAGATCACGTATTTCAATTTTATAAGTCATTATGGTTGAAATATGGCTTTTCATCCAAAATGGGTTAAAACATTTTTGGTGATTCTGCCTACTTGCTAAATGTAATTTAACAACTCCTCAACTGGCTCAATATGCAATACGCATTTAACATCTGAAAAGTCACGTATTTCAAATTTTCATTTTTTTAGGTCCGTCTAAAATGCGCCCAAACATCGCTCTAGTTTCTAACTCTTATTAGGCTACAACAGTTACGTGGCAAATGACATCAGCAAGTGAACGTAGTCATTGAGCGGCTGAAATGAACGAATTACCTGAATGCGATAAAGAAAGCATCATTTCGATAAGCTAAATACAAAAACACTACATCAGTAAACAATTGCTATGCTGACTTGATGCTGACGAACACATAATGTTTTTAAAGCTTTGTTAATTTCTGAGTTAGATCCTTTTTCAAGTTTCAGCAAGTCTGCTTCGCTAACTTTTAAGAACAAAAAAAATAAAAGAGTTGTCAAAAATGTTACCAATCCCTTCTTGCTGGGTTAAGTTTTAACTGTTTTATTCAACTTTAAATTGGCTTGCAGAATTGATCATGATAATTGCCTTTTGCAATCTGCTTATTAGCTCACTCCTCCATATCCTCGGGCTATGAATTACTCGATTATGAACTCTCAGTTGTATAAGATATGTTTTATGCAGATTGAAACAGTCTGGAATATTTTTTGCATAAAAATAGCGTTGAAAAGCGTATTTTTTTAGTTACTTGTAGACTTAACTCTGTTTTCTAGCTTTAAAAAATACCAGACGCTTCGACCTGTTTGATATTACAACTTATTCTTAAAATGTCTACAATTCCCAATAATCCGACTTGTTATGAAAACTTGAAAGTTTCATTAGAAAGAAAAAGTTTGTTTTCCATCAGAAATCTTGCGCTATTGTAAAGTAAACGTCTCTTACTCAATTACCGAGCTTCAGAGAAAGGTTTTCATTATGCTAGCTTTATGCATTAACTAGAATAGGCTGGCCAGTTCTTTTCTCTCGGCCGCCTTTCCTTCAGCAACTACGCCCACCCAATTTGTTACACTTTGGATAGAGGTGAGCGGTGCGTTTTTCAGCAAACAAGGCAAACCGGGTGTTGAACCAGGTTTGTATAATTGATAAGCCAGCGCATTATCCGCTGCGCCATCCCACCGCCCTCAGGATATTCGATATCAAAATATATTTGAACCTTACAATAAAAATTAATTATGTGTTACGTTAGTGCGTGATTAAATGCTAAAACTTTGCGTTATGTACCTCAAAATATTTTCAAAGCAAACAAAAATTGAAAAACGGCCTCTGGTTTCCAAAAGTTTAAACTGGTTGTGATTTTAACCTCAGATCGTCTTTATTATGTTGTGATGCTGAATGGTTGATTTAAAGCGTAATGCTGTCTTCTAAAAGAAGTCTCAACTCATAAGACAATGTTCTCTTAGGTTGTAATGCAGTGTTTATAAGTAGATTAATTTGCGTTAATTTGCGTATCAGTAACATTATTTCAGAACAAAAAATGTTGATTGGCCAAGGGCAGATCCAAAGTAGCCGGAGGGTGAGCGATTGCAACTAGACACCAAGATGTATAGGTCCACATTAATCCGATCTTGCAAATACACAGTAAATAAAGTTAGTTTTGTATTTTTTTAGGAAGGAGATCGCCCGAATCCCCCCTGGATTTGCTACTTTAATTGACAATATGAAATATCTTGCCAAATTTTAGTTTTACTCCAAATAGGCAACGACGTTTTATTCTAATTGTCTACTTCCAAGCATGGCTTTGATTGTTTTTCCAATTACTGTATGTTGTCCCACTCTTCTTTAAAGCATGACAATGTAACCCAACTAGGAGTATAAAAATCCATTGCAATTCTGCACTTCACCTGTGAATGGCATAGTCAAAGTAACATCCTTAAAAATACGTAAATACGTGATAGAATGTAGGTAGGCTGAAAGTTAGTGTCGATCCAGAAGGGGTGCAATTGGGGAGATTGCCCTCCTTAAAAATAGAAACGTAACTCTATTTAAGGTGTATTTGCAACTTCAAAGTTATGTAGACCTACACTTCATTGCGTTGTGTTGAAATCACGACCCCCCCCCCCGTGAGACTACTTACTGGATTAGCCTTTACTAAAAGAGTGAAAGTAGCATTGACATATCACTCAGCGTCGCATTTTTTCAAAATTTGATTTAATTTTCGTACTGCTTAGCAGCGATTTGGTCAGGGAATATTGTAGTGTTGTTTTATGGAAAGAGAAAATTTTATTTCAACAAAGTTTGCAACAGACGTTTCAACGAGAGTTTCCAAACATTTTCTCTGAAATGCAGTCTTTCACAAATGCTTTATCAGATGTTTGAGATTTGGCTGCACTGAGAGCAACATTATCGAATGCAGGTAAAGCTTTATTTGTTTAAGGCAGTCATTAAATCTCTTAGGCCAACAACTGTATAATATTTTCTGTTTATTTCCTTTCAAACAGGTCTTGGATTACTACTAATCGAATGCTTTATTTGTATATTTTGTTGTTAAAATTTGAAGTTTTTATTGAGTCATTGCTACCTACAACTTTACAAACAACACATTACGCTGCGGCAAGCAAGAATTTTGTTGTCAGGTCACAGAGGACATACAATGCAGTTTTCTCCTTCACTGTATATAAGCTCTCACACTATACTGTAAATATAAAACCAGAAAACCTTGAAATAATACTTACAGAATCGTATTGAAGTTTACATGATTCGAAAATAGTAAAAAAAGCAATCTTTGTTACGTGTAAAAAAGTGCTTAGTGTAGGCTATATATTTTTAGCTGACCGCGTACCGGCTATTTTTTGTTTGGGGTGCCGGTACGCAAGAAATAATTTTAATAGCTTAGTCATGAGTCATCTCCCTACTTCTTTTGTGTTCAATCTTCGTTTGAGATAATCTGTGACAAGAAATTCATTACTAAAACAGAAAAGAGAGAATTATCTTCGTAATGTGTTCATCAAAGAGAGATCGGAAATGTTGTCGGTGAAAGAAATAAGAATACACCCGTGCTTTTAAATGAAATCAGCTGCATAATCGAGTGATGTGAACGTCTGCGCAATATTCGGAAAGACATCGGTTCAACACCTCTCCAGAGCACATGGCTGCACCTCGGCAAGGTACATATTGGCACGTCAAACTAGTAGTTGTTGAGTTATCATCGTCTATTTTATTACCTCTTCTGGAGCCTTTTTGCAGACTGAATTTGAACTCAAGGTATGTCACTTCACTGAAATGTTCTTATAAAAGATACGGTCACCGATTCAGCACCAGGGTTGTTTGCAGATCTTTAGCAGTTGCGGGACATTTTTGTCAGTTGCGTTTTTTTCGTTTGGTTTCGTTCCATTTTTACTAAAACAAATTTGATGTTGACCATATTTTGCGCACATTTGTCATATTTCTGGGCTTGTTTTATTACTTGTGGCGATTGAGTTACTTTTCAGTAGCAATTGGGCTGGAAATTTCGAAATTACCTGGCAACCTTGCTGGAAGCCACACGCTAGGCCTCATCTTGCACGGTAAACAGAATTGTCATATTGTTAGTTTTAACGCCAAATTTTAGAAACTTGACGTTTTTTTAATACATTTTCGGATTGAAATATGGTACGGTCGCAACACCTTAGGCTATGGTAGTAATCATTCTGTTAACAAAATCAGTCCAAAATGCAATATTATGAAAAGCATCATCAGGATTTCCGAAAAGTCGCCTTTTCAAACCTGATGTTTCATGTATAGACTACTGCGCATTGATAAAACAGAGTTTCTTTAAACTATTTACAATGCTGAAAAAATTAAAAAAAAAACGCCAAAAATATATCAAACTACCAAATTCAAAGTACCGCAGTCTGCCAATCACATTAAGAAACGCTTAAGTCTCTAATATTTGGCTTTAAAACCGCCAATAAGGCAATTCTGTTTACCCTGCAAGATGAGGCACGTTTGGCTTCCAGTCCAAATGCTATCATAGCAATGTTCACGGTTGATCATGGTGCTTGATTTCTTGTAGGCAATGTTATTAAAACCCCACGCTTAGTAAAGTCATCATCATTATCAAGTCGCAAAGATGTGCATTTTAGGATCTTAAACCTCATGTTACATTTTGTCATGAAGTGTAACTGTGCATTTCAAGATCAGGTGTGTCTTGTCGATTATTTTGCTTCGAGTGAACCTGAATTTTTTACTGATGAATAAACCGCTCAGCGACGACGCCAAAGACAACAACAAACTATCTATAAACATCTGTTTTGCTTTTTAAGCAATTTTCTTATTGTATAGGCTACTCACTTGCATACCAAATCAGCATAAAACAAGCGAAGCTATAGGCATGATCGAGCAAGCTACTGCAAACGTTGCAAGTGGGCATGTTGCTTGCATTTTGTGAGACAAGTGTGCTGAGCGTGCGTATTTTTGTCGCTGAAAATTGAATATTCACTATTCAAACGAAAATTGAAGATACAATATAAACAAAATTGCCTTGTCCAAGTATGTTTGTTTGTTTGCTTTGAGATGTTCTAATAGCGTGTTCTGCAACGAATAGTTTTTCTTAAGATTATTCATCAGGCTTAGCCTACTGGTCATGTATGTTTGTCAAAAATAAAGAAATATTTTTTAAAAGTTTGTTAATATGAACTCACCGGCTACCGTCCGATAGCTCAGTTGGTAAAGCGCATGATTTTACCAACACAGAAACTGCAAGATTAAGTGGTGCAGAGTCGACTCTCGAGGTGTGCCATCTAGCAACGCATTTTAAGGAATGCTTTTGATTCAACGGCACCAAGTGGATGGAATAATTCACAGACAACAACATTTCAACAACAATCGAAATCTTCACCACGTCAAAATCGTTGACCGGGCTGCGTTAGTGGAATTAAAACCTCTGCAAGCATGCGAAAATGGCACGATTCAGCTTTCAAACAACTTCTTTCCGTTTGAGCGTGAAGACTTCCACAATCCACAATCGGCAAATTTTATTTAAAGCAGACAAGTTTGGTGCAAACGCACCACCTAACGGATAGAAAATGGTAACGTAATTATCAAGCACATTTGCTGTAAATGTATCACAAGTTGGCTACATGCGACAACAAAAATGCGTCATAAAAGTAGCAATGAGTAGTGTTCTGGCTGCGTTCCAGCCAACGCATAACAATCACTTTTGGGAATCGTTTTGAAAACTCACCTGACATCTGAATAACATTATGATGTCACTTGACAGTTTATCATTTTTTGTTTATAGTCTCCACTTCTCGATTGAAATCTAAAGCAGGCACTGTTTGCAACTGCAGAAGGAAAAAAACAAAAACACAAATCAATGAAATCATCCAGCATAATATGTTTTTTCAGTCATAACGGATTTTTTATAGCACTTTACTTTGCCGATATCAACGTTTTAGAATCTAGTAGGTTGAACAATAATTACACAGTACCATATGTTTAGATATTTGAGCCAATGCAACGGTCCAGTAATTACTTTGGTTAAAATAACACCTTTATTCATATGCCCGTAGCCTAAAATCATCACTTTCTACGAGTGACTTATGCCAAAAAGTTAGATTAAAAAATTATTTTAGGAAGTAAATTTTAGCCCAGTATGAGCTGCGATCTCTTTTTATATGCATCGCAGTTGCATATACTGCATCGCAATCAAAACATTTTTCAAAGCTCAATCAACTAATCGATCCCTGTTCGTGAAACTCTTTTGACTGCTATAAGACTTTGCCACGTGTGATGAATCGAACTCGCGGCGTAATTTTAATCATCGTGCAATTGCTCGCTGTTTTGTTTATAAAGGGATATGACAGCAAAAAGCGTCCACCCCGATAGCTCTATTGCAGTGGTTCCCAACCTGGGGTTCGCGGACCCCTTGGGGGTCCGTGAGAAAGCATTTGGGGGTCCGTGATTACCTTGATGAATTTTGGAAAAAAAACTTTGTTTTATATGCACGGATGGAGCACCAGCTATGCTCAGGAACAAATCCGGATTTGCTGCTTTAGTAAAAAACGAAGCTCCTCGCGTGGTTGTTACCCATTGGTTCTTGCACAGGTACGCCTTAGCAGCAAAAACTTTACTAGCAAGTCTCAAAGAAATTCTGACGAATTGCGTGAAAGTCGTTAATTTCATCAAAAGCAGAGCTGTAAACCACCGTATGGTACGTTTAAAGCGCTCTGTCAAGAAGTAGGGTCAGATAACGGAGTACTTTTGTATCATTCTGACCGGCATTTTGAGGTAGGCTACGTTGGTTACCTTGAGAAGTTTTAAAACGACTGCAGCAGCTAAAAATGAGGTATCAACTCTTTTGAAAGCAAAAGGAAGTCCTCTTTCAAAACTGTTCGAGAGTAAAAGTTTTCTATACGGCATGGCCTACTTAGCCGATATTTTCGGTCATATTAACAATGTAAATCGTGGCACTCAAGGACCAGGTGTGACAATAATTGATGCAGCTCAAAAACTGAAAGCATTTTTTGCCAAGTTGCCGTTTTGGAAACGCAGATTGGAAGCAGGTAATTACGCTAACTTTCCAATGTTAGAAGATTTTGTTTGTTTGTTTATCTTTATCCTGCATTGCGGGAAAGCGGACTTGAGCGCTTCTGCATCGGTGTACGCCTTCCGACGTACACCTGACCCACGCTCAGCCGACGGCAATGTCTGTTTCCGGTTGTCTACTCTACTTATGACTTAACTTGGTACTAGCCTACCCATTACTCGAATTCGATCACTGGGTAGAGGCAATTATCGTAAAGTTTCTTGCCCAGAGAAACAACAGCAAGTGCAGGTGGCTGGAGTCGAACATGCAGGCTCTCGACTGCGAGCCCAACGCGCTAACCACTCCGCCACCGCGATCTTATCTTGATGGATGAAACTCAAAGAGAATGTAGCCTACTCTTTTGATCTCTATGAGAGAAAAATTTTGCGCACACTTGAAACCCTGCAAATCTCATTTCAACGTTATTTTAATTTAGAACACTTGCCGAACACAATTGAAACATGGATTCGAAAACCTTTCCTGTTTGACTTGAACAACATTAGCGATGACGATCTCAGTAAAGATGACCTAATTGATTTGAGATCAAAAGAGTTATTATTCATTGAGTTTCATTAAAAAACTGTGGAAGAATTTTGGTGCTCACAACTGCAAACCTACCCATTCTTGGCAAATAAGCAAACGATTAGGCCTATTGTTTTGTTACCATTTATAACCACTTAACCTTTGCGAGGCAGGATTCTCAGCTCTTGTTACAATAAAAACAACATCGAAATCGCCTGGACAGTGGACGTTAAAGATGACATGCGTGTTGCATTGTCAAAAACTCAACCGCAGTTCAGTCGTTTAGATCAGGAAAGGCAACAACAACCATCTCATTAAATTTGCTTACGTTGAAAAAGTTTCGGCATGGCACTTTGTGTCACCTTAATATTCAAATACTCCTGACATTTCTTGAACAATCCATTCATTTTCTTATTTAAGCAACTGTTTAACCAGAGATTTGCCGCAGGAGTCACAGCGGCAATGCAATATGACACCATACAGTAGTTTGAGTAGCATAATTATTACAATAGTAGGCTACTGTGATTGAACTGACTCGTGTGGAAACAAAATTTCTTTGCAATAGTATGTTAATTGAGTTTCAGGCAAAATTTAGGTAGGGGTCCGCAGAATTAATAAATTGTCTAAAGGGGTCCGTGACAACAAAAAGGTTGGGAACCACTGCTCTATTGGTTAGCGCGTCACTTCTGGAACGAAGAAGCTTCAAGATCAAGCGGTGCTGGTTCGACTCTCGGGGTGTGCGCTTGAGCAACGCACGTTAAGGACTGCTCTCCATTCAGCGGCTTCTAATGGATGGAATAGTTCCTTGGCAACAAGACTTCAACAATCGGAAACTTCACTCTGTCAATCTCGGTGACCGAGCCTGCGTCAGTGACTCAAAGCCTCTACAAGTATGCGAAACTGCCAGGATTAAGCTCTGCAAGAAGCTTTCCCAGTCCGAGGATAAAAATTCAAATCAATCAATCAATCAAAGTGACATTAAATTTGTCGGCAAAAAGATAGCGGTAATGAAAGCAATGTGAGTGTAATCACAGTGGACACATGGCCACCTGGAGATGCGGCCTGATTTGTCACATTTTGCAGATTTTGATTACAGCTACTGCTAGTGTTTGACTGACATTTTTTGAGATGTTTTTACTTTTTGCGGTTTCCTAATGACATAAAACTTTTTTGTTGCCTTGGGGAAGCAGTAGCAAATGAGAAAAAGTAAGTTGAAAAACGCAAAATCAGACTGTTATTGAAAATTAACAGTCTGACTAAAATCTTCGAAATCAAATTTTCTTTGTTTTTCAACACGTGAGAATGTTAAAACCTATTGTGTCATCTGGGGAAAAGAATAAAGAAAGCCTAAGAATATAATTTTTAGAAAAATTTATTTAAACGTTCGCTCAAAGTTATAAAAACCTGGAAATTTCTGCAAAATGTGACAAATCAGGCCGTATCTTTAGGTGGCCATGGTGGACAGGTAGACGTAAATTCCCGGATGTATGGACTGTCTCAAAATGCACTTAACGATTCTTGCAAAGTTTTCTTTGTCACGTGGCATGTAGAAATTTATACGCCCTTCGCCTTTAGCTAAACCAGAGGTTCTTAAACTGTGCGTTGCGACTCTTTGGTGCGTCGTTTTCATTTTCTCATGTCGCACAATGATTTCGTTTCGTACTGTATCTAACCTCAATTGCGGTAAGAAAATGCCTACATTGCAGATATTAGTATCCCCTGACAAGCGCATTGGAACTCGTTTTCGCAAAACTGTAACAATTTGTTATGGTTTAACAACCAACCACAAGTCTAAATCACTTCCCGCGATACAAATGAAGGCTATAGACACAAACAAACAAAAAAATACTGAAGTTCCTATCGTTATAGTTATAGCAGGAACTAGTGGTGCGGTACTGATGAGCTCAGCCTCATGGGCGAAACACGTGTCTATCGCTAAGTTCCTGCTACACTCGACTGCCGAGAAACAAAAATTGTCTTGCAACGTGTGGTAAATAAGTTGTTTGCAACACGTTTTGAGACAAGCACAGATTAATTATAAAAAAAGAAAAAAAAAAAATTATAGATATCCACCTTGAACTCTGAGCTTTGCAAAGAAAAAAACAACAACGCTGGTTGCGTCGCAAGTCCAGCAAATTTTCGAAAGACGTCGAAGAGAAGAAAGCTTAAGATCGAACCACTGAGCCACACCTTACTCGTCTTGTCTGTGCGTCTTTCGTCCGCCACATTAGCTCAGTGTTTACGAGCCCAACTCAAAATCACGAGGGCGCTGGTTCGGCACTCGGGGTGTGCGCTTGAGCAACGCATTTCAGGACTGCTCTCCATTAAAACGGCACGTAATGAATTTATTCCACGTAATGAATTTATTCGTTAATGAATTATGAATGAATAACAAAACTTTACTTTGCCAATCTCGGTAACCGGCCCTGCGTCAAAAGCCTCTACAAGTACGCGAAACTACCAGGAATAACCTATAAAGGCTTTGTCAGTTCTTAGATGATAAATATTTAAAACCAAAACCAAATCAAAGCCTTCTCAAATTAGCTTTTCAACAAGCGTATTTTGTGTTGACTGAATGTCTGTGCTGCTCTCAGTCACAGCTTCCAACTGCCGCGTCTATGCCTTTTTGTTCTTGTTGTTCCAAGTCAGGTAAGGTCATACTAGGAACTTTTGAAGAGGTATAGATTGTGTTTATATTTTTAAACGCAATGATAGTGGGGATGGAAAGTTAATAACAAGGTGAATTTATATGACACAAATTGTGCAGTTGGTAAAAACCTTGGCACACGTTTGAACGATTAATGCTGACAAAAATTCGGTTGCATTTTATTACCATGCTCGTAGTTAGTATGTGAATCAGTTGCTATTGTTATGGGCTTGCTAATTTTTGCAATAAGCTACGTCTGTTGCTTTCTTTGGTGACCTTATTTTATCAAAACCCTTGAACACATCCACGATGGTTTTGTTACAGTATTTGGTGTGTTGAAGGCTATAGCCAGGTCAGATGTTTAAGATTGGTTGAGAGTTCTTTTTAAGTATATTTGATGGTAAATTAAATAAGATAAATCTAAAGGAAGACTACTACCAAAAACGGGTTGTGAAACATTTTAAAACACATGCTTGTGCATAAGCTTTAAAGCTGCTCTGCAAAAGCGATGTATTGAATTCGAGTTTCTTTCATACAGAGTTCAAAGTCAATTTGAACTTGCGCCTTAAAACCAATTCAAATAAAGGCTTTGCCACGTGCGATGATTAATCCTATTACCGGAAAACTTTCGTCAGGCGGAAAATGAATCCGATAACTATATGTACACAAGGATATGACGGAAGAAATTGTGAACGTGACAGTGAATCAGTTTGCTGAACGACGCTTTAAATATAAATGTTATGAATTTAAGCGAGTGAGGTAAACTTTCTGACATGTTTGTTTGTTTGTTAGTTTTATCCTGCATTGCGGGAATGCGGACTTGAGCGCTATGCATCGGTGTACTGTACGCCTTCCGACATACACCTGACCCACGCTGCAGCCGACGGCAATGTCTGTTTCCGGTTGTCTACTCTACTTATGACTTAAATTTGGTACTACCCATTACTCGAAATCGATCTCTGGGTAGAGGCAATTATCGTAAAGTTTCTTGCCCAGAGAAACAACAGTAAGTGCGGGTGGCTGGAGTCGAACACGCAGGCTCTCGACTGCGAGCCCAACGCGCTAACCACTCGGCCACGGCGTTAGATGAAGATCGCGTTAGATGAAGATCGGATGATCGGACTAATGCACGTTGTAGACAAAATCCTTTTGTTGTGCTTTAAAGTTTAATATTTTTCGAAAATTTGTTGATCAAAACTCACCCTACATGATAAATGTACTAATCTCAGTAAGTACGTTGTGTCTGTAATAAACTCAGCGATATCTAAACTACTGTATCTTGTCTGTTACTTATCTATCTAGGTAATCTATCTAGTCTACCAGGGGATGGCGCAGCGGATAAGGCGTTCGCTTTTCAATCACGCAATCCTGGTTTGACACCCGGCTTAAGCTATTTGTTGAAAAACAGCGCTCACCTCTACCCAGGGTGTAATAAATTGGGTGGGAGTAGTTGCTGAAGGAAAGGCGGCCAAGAGAAAGGAACTGGCCATCCTACTCTCGTTAGCGCCGAAGGCTTAGTACAATAAGAACCTTATCTTCTCATGCCCCGATGCTTGGATCAAGCATGGGACTCACCTTTACCTTTTTTATATTTAATCTACCAGACTATCTAGTCTGGTATCCTTGAATAAACTATTAATCGGCTGCATAGCTGCATAGTCGGCTGCATAGCCGAATGGTGAGAGCCTTGGAACGGCAACCGAAAGGGCGCCGGCTCGACACCGCTCAAGAGCATGCAGCTGTGTCTTTGGCAGGACACTTAAAGGCACGCCTGAAAGTGGACACGAAGATTGGCTTCCTTGCCTTCCCGTATACTTAATCTAAATCTTCAACCACCGGGTAAAAGCCTGGATACGACAAAAAAACTATTAATTTTATTTTTTGTCAAAGAGGACGAAATTCACTTTACCGATCTTGATAACTTTGACATGATAGGCTTACGATAAATTGCAAACTATGCTACTGTAGGCTACATTGTGCACATGCATTGAGTTGTGAGTTTCTTTTGATTCGCTACATGTCATTTCACTATTGCTTAAAGTAAAATTTAACATATTTTCATTCAAAATTAGCCTATTGCATGAATTTTGCGTTTATCTACTGTATAGGGTTTTAGTAAGAGCAGTCATTTCATGATGCCCTTTACGTTTTTTTCCGAAAAATCAGAATAATCAAAACAAAATTTTGTATGAAATCTACACAAACGACTGCATAACATTACTTCTCTTTAATAATAGGTAAAATTTACTTTTCTTTCTGGAAGTTGATGCCATGTCTTAATAACATTTCCTGAAGTGAATAGGCTGACGATCGCACTTCTGTTAGCAAAAGAAGAGTCATGCATGATCCGAACTTACACTCCATACTGCAAATCAGTTTATATTTGAAGAAGTAAATTTCTAATAACCACCATTAAAGCTATTGTAGATTTATTGTTCTAATATTTTATAAGATGTAGGCCTACTTGTGTTTTGCGTTCCATTGGCAAAGATTGCACTGTATTTAGATCACAAGGACGACTTTTGTAGATTTGCAACAAAGTAAAATGTACTGCAACAACAAGACTTTGTGGTCTATCCGCCATGTCACAAACTTTACCTACACAGTAGTCTACACATCCACTTGAAGATTTGAGGCACAAAGGCTTTTAGCCTACGTCGAAATGCTTTCTGAAGCGAAGATGAGATGGTCTACCATGACAAATTTTGCTTTTGGTTCAAGGCACTTATCGTCAGAGCAATATCCCTGAATGTATTCATTCTGTTAAATAGTTAAAACACCATATTGCTTGTGCACTGTAAAAGTCTATTTCAGATTTGTGGACAATGCTTTTCCGCACTTTTTTGATGTGAGGTCAGTTATTGTTCTTAAGCTCTTTGCCTGGTTTAAGTAGACTATACAAAAAACGCAGTTTCATTGTACATGTATAGTCGTTATAGGGTAGAATTTTACCCTACAGTAATTTACAGTAGGGTGGAGTGAAAATAACTTTTTCGCGAAATTCAAAAACATACCCCCTAAAAAGTTGCTTTCGTTCATGAAAAACACATTTGTGAAAAAAAAACTTAAAAAAAATAATATCTTGATGAATCTCAATCCACAAATCAAAGATGGCCGCCAACTTTGCTTGAAAATACAGTAAATTTACCATAACTTTGCCAATACTTGCCCAATTTTCATTATATTTCAACAAGCTTTGCTCGTTCATGTCATAAAACACTAGAAATACATATGATGACAGCGTGAGCAAATTATGACGTCACCAAATCCAATATCGCCGCCAAATTCAGTTTTTTACATGTCCTATCCATGTTACACACTTCTTTTTCGATTTGCCCTAACGTTGTTATGTTGTTTTCTGTCGTAGGTACGATTGTTCCTCTTGATAATAGCAAATACAGATGGAAGCTTTATTTAGTATAGTATTCATCTAGAAATTAAAAATACCTTCAATAATTGCAACAGAGTAGGATAGGACGTTTAGCCGTTAAGCCCGTAGAATTAACGTTTCCAGTTCACGCCACGTGGAGGTAGTCCTACAGGCTACATGCGAACCTTTTAGGGGACAAACCGGGGATGGAATGCGTTTGTCGCTCAAGGGCATTCTGGGAAGTCCAAGAGATATGAATTTCACCCCAGAATGACTTGTTCAATGTAACCTTCACTGAAATTCTAAACTTTGAAATCAGCCTTGCTGTCAAACTTTGGCATTTTTCGCCTGCTCTCTAATCGAGCCCTGATGAAACCATCTCTGTTATCTCCTCCACAAACGGAGCCTGAAGCCTCTGTCACAAGCTTAACATGGCGTTCCACAGCCTGGCTATGACATGGGAAACTTTCAACTGTGAGAGGACTCATCGTGAATGGATTTGTTTTGATCATATTAATCAAATCTTCATTGCTAAGGTTCTTGGTGTGGGGAGGTTCAGTGATGTCTTCCTGCCAGTTCAGTTCCAGTCAATTATTTCTATATAATTCCTAGCGTGAGGGCTCAAGGTTGGCACTGTAAAAACTCGCACTGTACTGCTGCTCTTGCGTTCTCTGGACTTCAGTATTCGCCTGAAAGCCAGTTCTCTGATACTGATGTTGTCGTCTGCCAACATTGCCAGCACAAAATTTTCAGGGTGAGCAAAAAAGGCATTTCTCTGGATAGCATTCATAACAACTTCCTTAAGCTCATCCTCAAGATATCTGGCCTTGTCTACCATGTTGTGGACATGTTTTGCTCCATCTGTACACAAAGATACCTTTTTAATAGAGAACCACATCGGTGCATACACTTTCAAAATAAAGGTGACAACAGTCTTTAATTCTATGGACGGTGCTTCTGTTGAAATATGCAACCGCAATATGCGATTTGTTAAAGTCAGCCATCTTGCTTGATTAATTGTACCAGGGCATTTGAGTGAAAGGTCCAAGGAGCAACAACCTTTGCTAATAGCCAGATAGATTTCAAACTGATACTCCTGATCGGTGCTTAAGTCTTTGGGTTGCAGTATGTGCTCTAAATCACAAGGTATTTTGTTAAAATTTACCAGTGGTTGACGATCACAGGTATGAACGCTTTGCCGATTGGTCCTGCAAATCCATCGGGGCCAGTAATTGGACCATTTATCTTCTGAAAAAGATACCTGAGAGGAATCTCATTGGTATGCAACAGGCAGATACACCATTATGGTTTACCTAGTGACTCTTCAATTAATCGAATGACTTCCTTCTTTACACCAGTATTGACGCCTGTTCCATCAGTAGGCTACCAATTAGGCTACATTGAGTTCATTTGTATCTACCCCTCTTTTTTCTAAATAATTTAACAACTTTGAAGCTATTTCAGCCCCTGTCCCGTTACTTGCAAAAACATGCCCGAAGTAAAATGATCCTGGTTCTGCTATAATTGTTATGTGTTCCTCTGATATTATTTTACGGTGAAATTTGCCATCAATCTCTTTGCATTAAACATTGTCTTATCTTTTCGGCCATCAAAATATAAACCTGTAATCTTTGTGCTGGCTTCACCTGACAAAGCTGTGCGTTTCTTCATCCATTCCCTCCGAACTTTGCTTCTTTCGATCACCAAGGAGTTGCCGCCTTGAACATCAGTATGAACAGAACTCGCTATGGCTTCTGCTGCCCTATCTGAGACTTCATATCTTTCACAAATCGTTGCCATTGTTTGCAAAGATTTGGGGAAGACCTTTCTCTTCTTTCGACAGGAAGCATCTATATGTACCACTATTGTTAGGACATTCTGTGTCACTGTTACTGTCACTATGATAAACCTGAGATGATGCAGACGACTGAGTTGCACAACTTCTTGTGGTCATTTCACAATGCTTTAACAATGTTCTTCTTTTGTTTCTTTTTTCGAGCTTTTGTGTTTCTGCTTTATCAATACCACCAATAATCATTTGCCTGGCATTTCTTCGATTTATCAGAAATTCTACGACACATTGCAATATAGGCTAACTGAAAAACATGGCGTGAGTCAATTAATATGGACACGACTGTAACTATTTCTGGTATAAGATGAACACTTTTGAACAGGTCTGCAATACGCAATCATACGTAGAGAACGTAGCCTATATATCTATAAAAAAATGAAATAAGAAATAGTAGAAATGGAAAAAATGCAAAAAAAACATAATTTGGCGGCCTAATTGGATTTGGTGACGTCATAATTTGCTCACGCTGTCATCATATGTATTTCTAGTGTTTTATGACATGACCGAGGAAAGCTTGTTGAAATATGATGAAAATTGGGCAAGTATTGGCAAAGTTATGGTGAATTTACTGTATTTTCGGTACCCGGACATTTTGCCGAAAGACATTTTGCCGAAACCCATTTTGCCGAAACCCATTTTGCCGAAAGACATTTTGCCGAATGGACATTTTGCCGAAACTCATTTTGCCGAAAGGACTAATTGCCGAAAGGACTAAATGCCGAATGGACAAATTGCCGAAATTATACAAATGCATTATAATGTATTATCATAACCTAATAACACATAAATGTCATTCACAAACAGATTTCACTCACAAATTATGTGCGACAGCGCGTAAGTATCCGACAGAAATGTTATATAAGCAAACGTCTAATACTGATCTCCAAAACCAGTGGAGACTGCATATATACTTATAGATGGGACTTGGTGTCACTTAAACTAATACTGATTTCCAAAACTGTGGAGACTGTATATCAAGCAATTTTTAGGCAAACAACAGTAGCAAAGTAATTACTACTTCAAAGCCACTGCTAGCATGGTAACGAGACTTGGTGTCACTTCAAAATAATTACCAGTTTAAAGGCACTGCTTGCATAGCAATGAGACTTGCGACTTGGTGTCACTTCAAAATAATTACCAGCTCAAAGGCACTGCTTGCATAGTAACGAGACTTGGTGTTGCTTCAAAGTAATTTTTAAGCAAACAACAGTAGCAAAGTAATTCTATTTCAAAAGCACTGCTTGCATAGTAACGAGACTTTGTGTCACTTCAAAGTAATTTTTTTCCAAATTGTTTCGGCAGTTTGTCCATTCGGCAATTAGTCCTTTCGGCAATTAGTCCGTTCGGCAATTAGTCCTTTCGGCAATTTGTCCTTTCGGCAAAATGTCTTTCGGCATAATGTCCTTTCGGCAAAATGTCTTTCGGCAAAATGGGTTTCGGCAAAATGTCTTTCGGCAAAATGTCCGCGCACGGTATTTTCAAGCAAAGTTGGCGGCCATCTTTGATTTGTGGATTGAGATTCATCAAGACATTATTTTTTTTAATTTCATGAACAAAAGCAACTTTTTAGGGGGCTATGTTTTTGAGTTTCGCGAAAAAGTTATTTTCACTCCACCCTAATCTACAGCAACGAAAATCTAGTACAATTTTCAAACGGTCTTTGGTATGACAGGACGAGGAATTGAATCCACATCTAGCAGCTTGATGGCGGACACTCATCTACCAGAAACTTGACAAAATTGATAAGAAGCTCTTCCAAAATCATTCAGAAACTACCTATATTAGCAATAAATTAATTTGGTAATAAACCAAACTCGCCTCATAAGATCTAAAGTAGTAAAATACCTAAGAGTAGTTATAGACGATCAGCCGACCTGGTCGGCTAACAAAAAACATGTAAACGGAAAGATATTTACTAACCAGAACTTGTCAAATTCATGCATACCAACTCATCAACAACAATCTTTCTAACGCTTTTCAAGAACACTATACCAAAAATCAGAATGTACACACTCACAGCACCAGACAGTTGGATAAAGCTGTGCTTTTTCTTCCACAAGCAAACAAAGTCTTTGCAAAAATAAACTTATTGTCTTATCGAGGGACCATAGTTTGGACTGAAATTAACCAAACAACAAAGAACTTGCATATGAACTCTCTTTAAAACACTATAAAAACATTTTCTTTGACTCTTATTTATAGCCCTCTTCGGCAGTAGCTGAAGAGGGCTATTTATAAGAGAACACACAAGCGCGGCAGCTGCACGATTAGAAATGTGGACCTCTGAGCCCGATAGGACACAACATCATGCCATCCCAAGTCCTTCCGAAAGTCTTCAACAAACTCCCACGCTTGAGAGAAGAGAGTGGCGCTGCCTAAATAAAGCTCGCTGTGGAGTCGGGAGAAATAAAAGCAACCTTTTCCGATGGAAGATGACTCCTGACCTTACGTGTGACTGCGCCTAAACAATCAGACGATGAAGCACATCCTCACCAACTGCCCCCTTAGCCCTTCATGTGATGACAACAACCTCAAAAACATCACAAACAATGCTCTTATCTGGCTCCGATACTAGCGTGACAAGCTATGAATGAATGAATAGCCCTCTCGTTTCCAAATGGTATAAATTGTGTGTGTAACATTTGTTATGACTGGTTTCGCCCCTACATCACTAAAAGGAGTAGGCTGTGTGTTGTAGCTTACAGCAATTCGATATGTTATTGCACTCAATGTCGCTAACTGTTGAACTTCCTAAATACCTTAAGATTAATTTTTATGCAATTAGACCTGGACCGATATAGTTAGTTCACACGTAACGTCATTCAAATAATTGATTACTTTAAATTTATATGCACTGCAGATTGTGAGCCTGTGCTACAGCACACATAGTGATTGTATTTTTTTAATGAATTGGTACTATTGAAACCGCAAGATTATTCAGTGCTGCCAGCCCCTTTTGCATTATAAATGTGTGTTTTATTGTGTAATTACTCGATTTTTGTTGTGCTGGATAGACAAATAAAAACAACTCTCTCTATAATTACATTGATTTTACATTAGGCTTGAACATGACAACTTTTTGTCTTTGGATATTGAAACAAATTTATTGATTGTGTAAAAAATCCAAATCCAAATTTGAAATGAACTTGACAGGTGCGCATTGCACGAATACGTTGAACAAGTTTTTTAAAATTTATGTTAATGTTAGCCGGTCTGAAAAGTCTTAGATACAACTTATTTTCACCAGTCAAAATTCCAGTAAACTTGAGTAGCTGAATGCTTTAAATGGTCTATTCTACTGTAAAGTTGGTTTGGGTGATAATGATGAACAGATTATACCCGCATTCACTCATGCTTTTGTTTTGATTGTCGGAAATAAAAACTTGTATGAATGAGGCTGTAATGTTTTCATCACCATCATCGGAAGTTGGCTGTCAACTGTTTCCATAAGTTGCAATTTTCCGCCCTTCTCTTTGTTCCTCCGATACTCCACGAGTCAGCACATCGTTGCTTATCATCTCCATAAGTTTTTCTCTTTTTTCCTTGTATTCCTTTCTATCTATCGTACTTCAACAATCAACAGATGTAGCTGGGCCGCTGATCCTTTCAGAATGCGTCACGAGAATAACCTCCACAAATCCGCAGCCGGAAACATATCAGGATACCATTTAGAAACAAATAATGTTTCAAAGCCATTTATAATCCGATTTTATCAAAATCAACTTCATTTTTTTACCGTAGTTGATTGTTTAACAAGATAAATTACCAACTACAGTACCTCCAGTTAAAACTTATTCTTCAAATTGTTTATATACTTTGAAATGCTACGTGCAGTTGGCTTAACACCTTCATTAGAAAATACGAACAAATAGAGGTTTTGATGCATGATGCAACGAATTGGTGGCACGATTTTCTCTCGTAGGAAGAAGCATCGTTGGTTGTGTTTGGATAAAGAACGCAGCGGAAATGATCTCTCAATTGATGATGAAGTAAATTTAAAAACAAACCCTGTAGTCAGGGGCGTAGTCAGGATGGATCAAAGTTATTTTTTTTTTAATTTGTCTAAAGAAGATCCTCAGGGCTCAGACTCTTCACAAGATAGGAGATGTCACCTATACCAATTCGCCGCCGGACTTACTGACATGTGCAATGATACTTATTTGCCTCCCCACATCTGAAATTTTGTGCTGGTTACTCTCTTGCCTCTAGTGAAAATGTTTTGAATTAAATCGTCGTGAATAAAACGTCAGTTTTAAACCAACTTGGCTTCTTACCAACATCCTATTCGTGATGCTTTGGAAAGACCGACAATTTTTGAAAAAATCATAAATATAAACTTCCTGGGTAAATTTCATTGCTTAAATAGCGGACAGAGAAATACATTTGATCACTTTAAGTTTTGTTTCAACTGGGTAAGCAAAGCTTCTCACACATAAACAGAAGAAACTACAAAATGAAGGTAGTGTTATATGTAACCTTGATCGCCTTCTTCGTGGTGACAACAGAAGGTATTTACCCAATATCATCGTACACTACTAATTACTTAAAATGATTGTCATATATTAATGTAAAGTAAAACGAAAACTTTAATTTTTAACTGCAAGTTTGAATCCGTTATCTTTTTTTGTTGCGGGTTCAAGGGATAAGATATTCTGCACAAAACTGAAAAGATCAACAAACTGTACAATAAAACAAACCAAAGCCAGATTTGGTTGTCAAAGTGTGTAAATACTTATACGTACGTGCTTGCACGGTGTACGCCATACACCAAAACAAAATTTTGAACTACAAATCTAAGTATGGTGGCTGCTATTTTCTAAAACAAAACCAAAGAATCAAGGAGTGTCTAAGGAATTAATTTGAGAATAGATGGTGCATGGTCCTTGACTATTTTCCGAACAAACGAACGTGCGATATAGGTAGGTTACACAATACACCATCGCGATTAGTTAGGGGTTAAAATGTAAAGCACTATTTCTATTAATACTTGCAGTTAGAGTATTGTATATGTTCAAATTAACATTGTGTTATATTGTGTAGCTCTTATTTGCTACGAATGCGCAAATGCTCTCAGCAATGAGGATTGCAATACTGGAGTGAACGGAGGGTTGAAAACCTGCCCATCAAATGCTGTAAGTAAAGGCCTTTTTAGTCTACAGAAAAGATCTCACCATTTTTGCTCTTGTTGAGTATCATTCATAACCTTTGACAATGTAAAGACATTGCTTTAAAGTAATTAAACAAGTCTTTGTGAAATAATGTCATTTAACATATACGATCTTCAAAAACTAGTGGTAACATTAATTTCAGAAAATTCACATTAATCAAGCTGAGTTAAACACTATCATCAGATTAACTGACAAGAGCTGAAAGTTTTGCCGAAAACATTCTTATTTATTATGTTACGTTGTAAGTTTATTGTATTGTTTTTTGAATAATGTTATTTATTAACGTAGTCGTCTGTTATCAGTTTATGATATTTCAGAATTAGTTCTCTTGTAAAGCTATATTATCATCATATTAGAACAGAAAATTTAAATTAGGCTTAACGGTGTTTCGAAATTTAATTTTAATTTTTAAGTTTAGACAAAGGCATACGTTATGAAATTAATTGATTTGTTTGAAGATCTAAATAGCAACAACTTGAATTTTGTAATGCAAAAAAAAAACATGTTTGCAGCTGTCTTGTGAAAACTTGGTAAGAAGACGTAACGGAGAAACCAGGTACTTCAAACAATGCAAGCAACCACAAGCTTGTAAAAACAATTTGAAAGGGGTAAGAGTTTGATGGTAAAATTAGGATCAATTAAAGTTTTTTTACGTTTTTGATCAAATGTTTCATGGTGTGATGAAATTTCGTTCCCACACAGAGTTTATTATTTTTGTTTTTATCGTTTTTATTTAAAATCGAAAGCTTCTTAGGAAATAAATTACTTGGTGTATGTTAACTCCCAGCATCCCTAATGCTCGTCATTTTATTTGTTGCACTGCAACCGCTATCACGAAAGAAGAAATCTATATAACATAAACAAAAACGGAAACATTTTTTCATTTCTTGTGGCAATAATATACTCCCAATACAATAAAACTTACCTTTTGTTTCATATTGTATACACTACAGTATGTTGTACAATATTTATTAAAACAAAAGTCTGAAACGTTTTATGACAGAACACCAACGGGCCCCAATGCCGCCCAAACGACCCCATCCATTCTGAATGTTGGTGCTGCTGTTCAGGAGAAATTTTCTGCAACAGAGGCCCGCTCTGCGGTGAAAGCTTTTTCATTTTGATACAAACTACAATGTAGTGATAATAAAATAATTATTTATTACCCACACATGGGTAAAATAAAGCATAGGCTAATAATTACTTCTAGATGTAGGCCTACGTACAAGTACTGTAACTTAATACAAATGTTTTACGCTTTATAAGATACATCAGACTATTGAAGATGATCGTGAAGCAATGCAAGTTTGAAATAAAGTTTTAACACAGGTCTTATTGACAATTGACTATTCGCAGCTCAAGAGGATTACCAGGTTTTGTGGCTCGTACCGTCATGTTCACACTTGCAACACAGTAGCCCACAGTGTTGCCACTTGGCATCTTTTTCAAAAAGACGATATTAGGCTATGAAAAGCTTTGAACTTGTATTAATCATATGGAGTCTTAGCCTACTGGTTGAAACCCATGCCTGGTATTGTCCAATGTCCATGCCTTTTACCAACATTAAATAAAAAGGATACTATATTTCGAAGTAAAATGGTTTGAACGCCTAATGATTAATCTAAACAAAAAATAAACTCAAAACGTAGATTTTGAACTCATTTTCAGCAACCGTTTCGAAAGCTAAACTGTCTTCATCTGCACTATTTAATTGCATTTAAGCACTGCAAGATAAAAACAATTTACTTTTCCAAATATTTTCTGAATATGAGTTCAGTATAAACATTTGGGCTTTTTATTTTTTGATTACACTATAGTTTGTTTGATAACAATGGTTGTAGCAACGTCATGCAATATTAGATTATTTCCTACTCAAAACAAACGTTTCTCATTTAATAAAAAATCGTTACGTCTAGATAAGCCTTGGCAATATTCTGTAATATTTATTTTATTGAAGTAGACGACATTTTGTGATAGATGTTGGTACTCCCATGCCACCGACGGAACGAGTTGTTGAAGAAACCACTCCACCACCCACTTGTAGCGAACCTGGAGAACCAGAAAATGGATACACACGTTGTGGTGGCGACCGCGAGCTTGATGGCACTTTTCTGATTGGTTCAACCTGCGATTATGGTTGTGATATAGGTTAGAATTGAAACACAATTTTTTACAAAAAAACAAAAGGTTAGTTTTATTTCATGTAGTAGCAAAAGTGTTAAAAGTCGTTTTAAAAGGAAACAGCTTCAATGTCACATTTTCTAGCGACACAGAAGAGAATTTGGTTCAAAAATTACAATCACAAAACAAATTTCAAACTTTACTTATTGTTACTTGAAAGGGTAAAGTAAAACTTTTGCAACTTTTTTTTGTGGATTATGTGAATGCATAAACTTAGGTAAATGTAAAAAGTTATGTATAATTTTTTTTAAAACCAACCACAAAAGCGGCTCATACATAAATCAACTACCCAACATAATAAACATCTTTACTCAGGATATACTTTAAATGGAGCGACCATCACAAGATGTGGCAGAGATAAAGGCGGCATTACTGCGTCTTTCAACCCGTCACCCCCCGAATGCATACGTGAGTATTGCTTCGAGAATTGTTACCAATTCCTACACTTTCTTCATGAATCGACAAACCCATTGCCTTCGTCAATAAAAAGCTGATTGCAAAAAGCAACTCAGCAACATCACTGAATACTGAAAAGCTTTTCAAATGTTTTCACGTGTTTTCAAAAATTTTCCACGCTATCTCTTGTGTTAGTCCACATAGCTTCTGACAATTTCTTCCAATTTCTCCACTTACAGACCTTTTTAATAAAAGGAAAAAAAGTACTTTTCTGAATAGACGCCATTCAAGCAGAAGTCATATAAAGCAGCTCGCACCAATGCTGAAACATACCATATGCAATAAACAATATAATTATGTGCCAATATACAGCTACACTATTGCATTTGATAACACGACTTTCATGTGTGGAAGTTTTAATTTGATTTTGCTTTGCCTTAACTACGAATGGTGTTATAGCCAAAACATGCGAACCATTGGAGCTTCTGGAGAACGGAATAACTAAATGCTCGGACGATGAAAAAGTTGGATCTGTCTGCAAGTTTACCTGCGATGAAGGATACACCATTCATCCACCCGAAATTACAGAAACGAAATGTTTGACCACCACAACATGGAGTAATAAGATTCCTTGCTGTATTGGTGAGAACATTTATCGATCCAATTAGTTTTTAGCTATTTGTATTCGGTTATATCTGCCTAAAACTTTGCACAAAATCTTTTTGTATGTTTTTACAAAGTGAATTCTACTTCTAACAACCACAAAAATAATCAAAATACACCATTATATGTAAACAAGTAGGCTTGGAAGCTTTGTTGACAATCTTTTTTTAAAAGTAATTCTTACTTCTCATGCATGCAAGAATAACCTTAAGAGATTTTCGAGCTTGAAGAGATTGCAAACGATGCTGGCTTATTTTCAACTTGCTTCTTGAATCATTTTTTTTGCAGAAAGTTGTTCTCCTGATGCTTTGATTGATTTGGTTATTGTTCTTGACTCTTCCTCTTCAATTTCAAAAGAAAATTGGAAAGTAATGATTCAGTTCACCACCACCTTCATCAGGTTATTGTGGCTCCTATTTAAATTTGTGTTCATTCACTTCAGCAAAAAGTAATTCTACATAAAAATTGTCATAAGGATGTACTGTCAATATTCAGTCAGTAGAACAGTTTTTCTATACATTGATTCAACGTCTACAAACGTCAAATCAAATATTTGAAAATCTGACTTTTCTGGCTGGATAGTGGCTGTACTGTACTGCAAAATTCATCATTTTTACTATGATTCAACGGTTGCAGACGTTAAATAAATATAAAAATGACGGAATTTTTGTTTGGGTTAAGATCAGGATGTCATAAGAATTAGAAAAAGTGATAAAGCTACAAAATCGAAACTGCTGTCCATGAATTTTTCGTTGCATTGGACATTTCACGGATTTTGTTCCACATTTTTCCATGTTTGTCTTTTCAATGTTCAATTGATGAAACACTCTTTATATTTATTTCGTTTTGCTTCGTTTTAAAGTAACTTTCTTTGTTGGGATTGAAATTTTGACCATGAATTGATTTCTGCAGCTCAATATTTTAGCCCACCTTCCCAATCCAACTTTCTTATGTTTTTTATTGCAGCAAGTTAAATATTCGTCCGGATGCTGCCAACATCGGTGTGTTTCGCTACAATGAAGTTGTCCATGTGGCCTCGAGAATATTTCTCAAAGATTATGCCAATGACAGGGATGGTTTGATAAATGCTGTAAAACAAATTCCTTACAATGGTGTAGGTAACGTAATGTTGATTCTTTGATTAATTGTTTTAAAAAAAATTTTTTTCACTCTTTCACAGCTAAAATTCGATTTCAACCTGATAAATCATCTACAGGTAGACTTATTCAAATAAAATAGAAAAAGAAGAATTGTCAATTTGTAACAGAAGTTCCAAATAACTTCCCGACCTGAATCTTTGTGATACGTTCATTGTATAATTGCTTGATGCTTTGAAAAGAATGCAATTCTCTCACTTCTGAAATTGCTCTAGTATTGTTACAATGTAGGTACCAAGACTGGCAATGCGCTCCGATACGCCAGGCATGTTATGTTTAGAACCGAAAACGGAGATCGCCCAAAGGCTTCAAATGTGATTTTAGTTATCACCGATGGAAAGGCTCAGGACAACGAACTTGTAGTTCAACAATCCAATGCTTTGAGAGGTACTGGAATCCTGGTGAGTGCTTTTTTTATCTATTTGAGAGATGCTTTCATTGTTGATGTTTCGATGCTATTTTTTCAAATCATTGTTGCTGAACATAAGATAAATTTTTGAGGTTGACAGAAAGTTATCATAAAAAATTTACTTTCGTTTTCAACTGAGTTTTCAATCTATACAGCACTTCAACTTTTTGCAATGTAAAATATTGTTAAATCCGGCAAGTAAAACATAACTTTGATGTGTCGGATTTGTCATTGCATAGTGCTTGGGATGTTCATTTGGAAATTGAGCATTAGTATGAACAATGTAAAAATGAGATATTTTATTGCAAATTTTCAGACTTATGCAATTGGAATTCAAGCAGTAAATAACGCTTTGGACATCCCACAACTTAACACGATTGCCGGTTCATCAGACCAACTTATAATCCTCGAAAGAGGTTTTCAAGAACTGAGCGACGCTTTGGCCGGAACTTTGGGTTCAAATATTTGCAAGCCAAGAGCATGCCCAGGTAGATGAACGTTCTTTATTGTTTGATTACGCTATAATCTGTTTGATAACAATGATTGCAATAACGTCATCCAAGATTACTTTCTACTCAAAACAAACTTTTCTCATTTGATAAAAAATCATCAGACTTAGATGAACATTGGCAATATTCTGTAATATTTATTTTATTGAAGTAGACGACATTTTATGATAGATGTTGGCCCTACCCCGCGACCAAACCCTGAAGAAACCACTGCACCGCCCACTTGTAACGAGCCTGGAGTACCTGTAAATGGATTCACACTTTGTGGTGACCACCGCGAGCTAGATGGCACTTTTCTGATTGGTTCAATCTGCAATTATGGTTGTGATTTTATAGGTTAGAATTGAAACACAATTTTTTACAAAAAAGCAAAAGGTTAGTTTTATTTCATGTATTAGCAAAAGTGTTAAAAGTTGTTTTAAAATGGATCAACTTCAATGTCACATTTTCTAGCGACACAGAAGAGAATTTGTTTAAAAACTTACAATCACAAAACAAATTTCAAACTTTACTTATTGTTATTTGAAAGGGTAAAGTAAAACCTTTGCAACTTTTTGTGGAATATGTGAATGCATAAACCGAGGTAAATGTAAAAAGTTATGTATAATTTGTTTTAATACCAACTACAAAGGCGGCTTATACATGAATCATTTACCCAACATAATAAACATCTTTACTCAGGATATACTTTACATGGAGCGACCATCACAAGATGTGGCAGAGATAAAGGCGGCAATACTGCGTCTTTCAACCCGTCGCCCCCCGAATGCATACGTGAGTATTGCTTCGAGAATTGTTACCAATTCCTACACTTTCTTCATGAATCGACAAACCCATTGCCTTCGTCAATAAAAAGCTGATTGCAAAAAGCAACTCAGCAACATCACTGAATACTGAAAAGCTTTTCAAATGTTTGCACGTGTTTTCAAAAATTTCCACGCTATCTCTAGTGTTAGTCCACATAGCTTCTGACAATTTCTTCCAATTTCTCCACTTGCAGACCTTCTTAATAAAAGGAAAAAAAGTGCTTTTCTGAATAGACGCCATCCAAGCAGAAGTCATATAAAGCAGCTAGCACAAATGCTCAAAGATACCATATGCAATAAACAATATACAGCTACACTATTGCATTTGATAGCACGACTTTCATGTGTGCAAGTTTTAATTTGATTTTGCTTTGGCTTAACTACTAATGGTGTTATAGCCAAAACATGCGAACCATTGGAGCTTCTGGAGAACGGAATAACTAAATGCTCGAACGATGAAAAAGTTGGATCTGTCTGCAAGTTTACCTGCGATGAAGGATACACTATTCATCCTTTCGAAATTACAGAAACGGAATGTTTGACCACCACAACATGGAGTAATAAGATTCCTTGCTGTATTGGTGAGAACATTTATCGATCGTACTAGTTTTTTAGCCCTTTTTATTCAGTTATATCTGCCTAAAACTTTGCACAAAATCTTTTTGTATGTTTTTACAAAGTGAATTCTACTTCTAACAACCACAAAAATAATCAAAATACACCATTATATGTAAACAAGTAGGCCTGGAAGCTTTGTTGACAATCTTTTTTTAAAAGTAATTCTTACTTCTCATGCATGCAAGAATAACCTCAAGAGATTTTCGAGCTTGAAAAGACTGCAAACGATGCTGGCTTATTTTAAACTTGCCTCTTGAATCATTTCTTTTGCAGAGAGTTGTTCTCCTGATGCTTTGATTGATTTGGTCATTGCTCTTGACTCCTCCTCTTCAATTTCAATAGAAAATTGGGAAGTAATGATTAAGTTCACCACCACCTTCATCAGGTTATTGTGGCTCCTATTTAAATTTGTATTCATACACTTAAGCAAAAAGTAATTCTACCTAAAACTTGTCGTAAGGATGTACTGTCAATATTCAGTCAGCAGAACAGTTTTTCTATACATTGATTCAACGGTTACAGACGTCAAATCAAATATTTGAAAAACTGACTTTTCTGGCTGGATAGTGGCTATACTGTACTGCAAAATTCATCATTTTTACATTGATTCAACGGTTGCAGACGTTAAATAAATATAAAAAATGACGGAATTTTTGTCTGGGTTAAGATCAGCATGTCATCAGAATTAGAAAAGAAGTGATGAAGCTACAAAATCGAAACTGCTGTCCATGAATTTTTCGTTGCATTTGACATGTCACGGATTTTGTTCCACATTTTTCCATGTTTATGTTTTCAATGTTCAATTGATGAAACACTCTTTATATTTATTTCGTTTTGCTTCGTTCATGGCCACCTGGAGATGCGGCCTGATTTGTCACATTTTGCAGACTTCAATTACAGCTACTGCTAGTGCTTGACTGACATTTTTTGAGATGTTTTTACTATTTGCGGTTTCCTAATGACATAAAACTTTTTGTTGCCTTGGGGAAGCAGTAGTAAATGAGAAAAACTGAGTTGAAAAACCCAAAATCAGACTGTTATTGAAAATTAACAGTCTGACTAAAATCTTCGAAATCAAATTTTCTTGGTTTTTCAACATGTGAGGATGTTAAAACCTAATATGTCATCTGGGGAAAAGAATAAAGAAAGAGTAAAAATCTAATTTTTAGAAAAATTTATTTAAACATTTGCCCAAAGTTAGAAAAACCTGGAAATTTCTGCAAAATGTGACAAATTAGGCAGTATCTTTGGGTGGCCATGCTTCGTTTTAAAGTAACTTTCTTTGTTGGGAATAAAATTTTGACCATGAATTGATTTCTGCAGCTCAATATTTTAGCCCACCTTCCCAATCCAACTTTCTTATGTTTTTTATTGCAGCAAGTTAAATATTCGTCCGGATGCTGCCAACATCGGTGTGTTTCGCTACAATGAAGTTGTCTATGTGGCCTCGAGAATACTTCTCAAAGATTATGCCAATGACAGGGATGGTTTGATAAATGCTGTAAAACAAATTCCTTACAATGGTGTAGGTAATGTAATGTTGATTATTTGATTAATTGTTTTAAAAAAAAAATTTCAGTTTTTCACAGCTAAAATTCGATTTCAACCTGATAAATCATCTACAGGTAGACTTATTCAAATAAAATAGAAAAAGAAGAATTGTCAATTTGTGACAGAAGTTCCAAATAACTTCCCGACTTGAATCTTTGTGATACGTTCATTGTATAATTGCTTGATGCTTTGAAAGGAATGCAATTCTCTCACTTCTGAAATTGCTCTACTATTGTTACAATGTAGGTACCAAGACTGGCAATGCGCTCCGATACGCCAGGCATGTTATGTTTAGAACCGAAAACGGAGATCGCCCAAAGGCTTCAAATGTGATTTTAGTTATCACCGATGGAAAGGCTCAGGACAACGAACTTGTAGTTCAACAATCCAATGCTTTGAGAGGTACTGGAATCCTGGTGAGTGCTTTTTTTATCTATTTGAGAGATGCTTTCATTGTTGATGTTTCGATGCTATTTTTTCAAATCATTGTTGCTGAACATAAGATGAATTTTTAAGGTTGACAGAAAGTTAACATAAAAAATTTACTTTCGTTTTCAACTGAGTTTTCAACCTATATACAGCACTTCAACTTTTTGCAATATAAAATAGTGTTGAATCCGGAAAGTAAAACATAACTTTGATGTGTCGGATTTGTCATGGAATAGTGCTTGGGATGTTCATTTGAAAATCCAGCATTACTATGAACACTGTAAGAATGATATATTTTTATTACAAATTTTCAGACTTATGCAATTGGAATTCAAGCAGTGAATAACGCTTTAGACATCCCACAACTTAACGTGATTGCCGGTTCACCAGACCAACTTATAATCCTCGAAAGAGGTTTTCAAGAACTGAGCGAATCTTTGGCTGGCACACTGGGTTCAAATATTTGCAAGCCAAGAGCATGCCCAGGTAGATGAAGGTTTTAATGCAACGGGCAACACTATTTTTTGTCGTATAGTTAACCTTCTCTATGCGAAAGATTTGTAATAGAGTTCAATATTTGCTGGCGCCCACTTTGGAAACTACTGGTGTGGACTATAGCAACAAATACTACATTTTTATGTGGATTGCTTGGTTTTAAAGTATTTAATCGTTTGATATACAATAAGTTATTGATTATTTCGGCATTTTGGTTGTTTTTATGACGTGTCAATGATTTAGCTCCACCTTGCTCCCCACTGAATGACATCGAAAATGGAAAAGTTTTTTGCCCTGATGGCAATAAAATAGGAGCGATCTGTGAGTTTTCTTGCCGTAAAGGATACAGTCTCTACCCTCCTCATGTAACTGAAACAGAATGTTCAAACGACTCAACATGGAACAATCTGAATCCTTGCTGCTTGGGTAAGTGTAGTCTATACCTCTCCTCAAATAGGATATCAATTGAATCAAATCGATGCCAAAGCCCATATCAATTCACACAAAACTTTAAATTAAACTTTCCCCATTTTTCTGCAATGCAAATTTTCACTTTTAACAGACCCAATATACTGTAGTAGAATATAGTAATTAACATTTAGGCTACACAAAAGTTGTAACTATTGGCTTGACAAAACAAGTTAGAGGTTTTCTTGCAAAAGGAAGCTAATGATACGCTATGAACAATCATTCCAAACCAGTTTTAGTATGATCCACTTCTACGATTGTTTTATCATAGAGAACTGTTCACCTGATGCTTTGGTGGATTTGGTCATTGTTCTTGACTCTTCATCTTCTATTACTCGACCTAATTGGAATGTAATGCTGAATTTTACAACCACCTTCATCAAGTGAGTAGCTACAGAGGTTCAGAACCAGTGTTCATTACCACCCAACTGTTCAAGAGAAGACTTCCAGGGTTCCCTATTGTAATGTATGGCTTTTGAGTGTCTATCTAATAACAACATTTAATTGAGAAATGTGTTTGCAACAAACAGGCATAGCTTTCAGTATATTTTGTACATCTAAAATTTAATGAACATGATAGAATGGTTAAACAATAAATACTATTAATACTATAAAAAAAGTGCTCAATGCCAGGCAAAAAGTCAAACAGCGAAAATTGCATCAAATATATTGTAGTTATTATTTTCTAAAACCTCTACAGCCTGTTTCACCTTAAAAGGGCGATCATCAGAAGGTCTTTATTCAAATAGAATTATGTTTGAATTTATTCTAATTCTATTTAAATAAGGACCTTCTGATGATACCACATTTGAGGTGAAACAGCCTGTAGAGTGCAGAGGTTTTAAACAGTAATAATTATATTTGATGTAATAGATTGGTTATATTTTTACTATGTTATCAACAGTCATTAAATCATTAGTTTATAGGCTATACCCTTTGCATCATCGTTTTTAGCAAGTTAGTGAACAGATTATCACTTTAATTTGTCTCAGCTTATGGCGGTTAAGGCAGTTTGTTTCATACCATTGGGGTATTTAACCCTATTCGGACTGACGGGTCGACAAGTTCCATCCATACCTAAATCTTTCATTGTCGTCGTCGTCTGAGCCTCTGGGGCCGAGGGTCTATCATTTTACCACCCCAGATTCACGATGTTCCCGGACTACACTGGAAGGCTACTAGAGAGCAGCCAGTCTTTGGTTTCATCATCCATGACACGCAGACCTTCCACTCCGTTAGGTGGCTTGAAGATGGAGCAGTCATTGATGATGTAGTCTGCGGTCTGTTCCTTGGCACCACATTCACAGGAGGAGGAAGAGGCCATTCCCCATTGGTGCATGGTTATCCATCTGGATCATCTTTCATCGATTACATAAAAGTTACTGGCTCAAATTAACTAAAGTTTTATGACTTTTCCTAAACATCATTCACCATTGGTTTAGTAATAAAATGACATTTTTGTTTAGTATAGTTTTGTAGTTATCAGCAGTTTTCGACACCCTACTCCCAAAATTGTCTGCAAAACTAATAAAAGATTAACCAGCGTGAAATTGAATAGGGATTATGAGGGATTAACTTCACCACTGAATTTTGCGTCAGCAGTTGTCGTAAGAAAGTAGGTCATGTCAAGAAAGTATAAGTGGACCATGCGTGTCTTTAACGAAGAGATTAGCGATTTCAAGGAGATTATGGCGGAGACATTAGACAAATTTAAAAAAAAATGACTACTTTTAGCAAAATGGTACTGCTAATTTGCATTCATCAAATGCTGGCATTTGCACAACAATCTAACCTCTTAGTGTAATTTATTAAGTTAAGAATCGATTTCGCTATAGTAATAGCATCTTCAGCTAGCACATGTAAAAAAAAGAAGAAAATTTGAAAAATACGTAAAATGAACAAATAAAGCAAACTCCGATGTTATCAACACGCATAAAAATTATATTTTAAATAGATGGTTACATAATATTAAAATCAAAACCTGCAAGCCTAAATCTTAACTGGTGTTCTCCCACGGTTTCCAACAATATTCTGGTACAAAATTCAAGAAATACATTAACCTGATCATCCGTCTAGTAAATTACAACAGTTTAAGAAGGCGAATACAAAGAAAAAACGCAATTTAGTTTCAGTCCATTGCCGTAAGTTTATATCGATAAAGCGTCAATAAAGAATAAGTGTAAATGGGCATCCATCTAGTAAATTACAACAGTTCAACAAGACGAATACAAAGAAAAACGCAATTTAATTTCAGTCCATTGCCATAAGCTTACATAGACAAAGCGTCAAAAAAGAATACGTTTAAATGGGCATAGTTGAAGAATCTACACCACAGGGGTCGGAGGTTGCTGATGACATGGGATTTAAGTGGTTGGTCGAATCAATTTCTGTATGTTTATGGTGGCTTTGATTGTATGTAACCATTTATCTTCAGCGATGTCTAAATAATGTTTGCTGGGTTGTTCGGCGAAAGTAACGACAAAGCAGTCTGCCAAAGCTGGTTTCTTTTTGAGTTTAATATTGTAAAAAGCAAAATAGCAAAATAGCAATATAGCAAAAAGCTGGTAGAGTATGTGTGTCCACTTAAAATTTTAACCAGTCTGTCAATAATTTTGCTTTAACTTTGCGAAAAAAGCAAGCAAGTTTTTATATTAAAAGTTATTAGAAAATGAAAGTTTGGGTGGAATAAGTCCACACGTCAGGCCATTAGCTGTCAAAAATAGCTTGGTTCGTCGTCGTCGTCGTGTGAGCGTCTGGGGCTGAGGGTCTATCCTTTTACCACCCCATTTTCACGATGTTCCCGGACTACACTCTGTTGCGCCTCTATACGGCTGCATTGACACTGTTTGCTTTGTAAAGCGCTGTGGAGCAACGCATTCTGCGATGGATACAGCGCTATATAAAAACTAACATTATTATTATTATTATTACACTGGAAGGCTACTAGAGAGCAGCCAGTCTTTGGTTTCATCATCCATGACACGCAGACCTTCCACTCCGTTAGGTGGCTTAAAGATGGAGCAGTCATTGATGATGTGGTCTGCGGTCTGTTCCGAGGAACCACATTCACAGGAGGAGGAAGAGGCCATTCCCCATTGGTGCATGGTTAAGCGGAAAAGCCCGACGCCCGTACGGAGACGGTTGAGGCGCACCCATGCCTGTCTTGGTAGTGTTAGACCGATGGGGCGTGTGTCTGCGTCGGGGATGAACGAATAGAGTCTGGTGGCGGTTGACTTCCATTCAGAACTCCATTTATGGTCCGCCCAAGCAGCCGCAGAGATGTCTTGTACATCAGCTTCGTTGATAAGAAGTTCAAATAAGGTTAACAGAAAAAAGGTTGAGAAGCTCTTGGTTACTTGGTTAGAGGAATAAACAATAGGGATACAGCAATAAAGGAATAAGCAACGTTGAAAGAAAAGTTGTTTTGTCTCAAAAGTCGTATTTTGGGCTTAAGTAGTTCTTCAACTCAGGTCTTCTATTGTAATGTTTGCATTGTTCACAACGCTTCAAAAACAATAAAAAATGCTTCAGTTAATAATTGATCGGCTTTAACTTTTCATTACAGCTTTTATTCTGTTTTTCAGCAATCTCACCATTCGTCCAGATGCTGCAAACGTTGGTGTGTTTCGCTACAACGAAATCATAGATCGGAAGTCGAGAATATTTCTAAAAAAACATGCAAATGATAAGGCTGGGTTGATAAAAGATGTACAGAAAATTCCCTACAGGGGTGAAGGTAACGTATACTGTTTTTTTTTTATTTATTGGTGATGTTTGTTGCTTCAGCAACCGCAAACAATCATTATTGCTTCCATTAAGATTTAATTATCTGGAAAATGAAAGTTGACAAAATGTCACGCTGGAATTAATGACATGTAAGACGAAAGGAATGTGGCGTGGCAAAGTTGTAAGCTAAAGCATTGAGGTGAAACGGGGTTGAAAATTGTTTTTGAAGACAGCCCTGGAAAACCTTTTGTAGTAATAACACCATCAACGTGTTATAAGTCTGATTTTTTAGTCGTAGAGCTTATAATAGAAAGTAACAGAAACAAAACCAAAACCTTATTTTGGTATGTTTTCCAGCGAGCAACTATAAAAATAATAATTAAGTTATCGTACTTTGGCTGGATGGCGCAGCCAATAAGCTCTCGCTTTTCAATAACGCGAACCTGGTTCGACACCAGGCTTAAGCTGGTTGTCGAAACACACCTCTGACCACTACCCAGATTGTAGTAAATTGACTGCGCATGGCTGCTCAAGGAAAGGTAGCTGCAAGAAATGACGTAACCACCCTACTCCCGTCAATGTTGCTCAACCCCAGTCCGCAGACTAAAATAGTTCTGAGTGAGTCCGTGAGTAGGCTACGTCAACGTTAGAATATATATATATTTTTTGTTACTTCTTACACTCGTCGCGTAATATTTCTTTAACTGGCGTGACAACTTCCACAGTGTAAATTAACAAACCTTTTAACCGAATAGTGACTTGAATGTCCATTATATTTTCTTACTGTTGACAATTCCCAACTTAGCGCGTAAAGAAAAGGCAAAGCAGCGCTTTTGTTGCTTGCTTCTAGAGTTCTTCCTGGCGTCAAGTAGTCATTTCTCAAAGACTGCTGGACTTCAATGTCAGCTGGACTTCAAATCAGCGCCCAACTGAATGACCAATAGCGACAACAACTGGATAGCTAAGTTGCTTGTCTCAAGTGATTTTTCCACCTTAACTTAAGTTTCCGGATCGAATCTTCCTCAAAGTAGGCTACATGAGAGCATATATTTCCGAGTTGAATTGGTAGCTTGTAGTCTTTGACACAATTGCAGTCGAGTGTTTAACAGCTAACGTAACAAATAGTTCATTTCGACAAGACATTTGGTCGACAGGACATTTGGTCGACAGGACGTTTGGTTGACAGACATTTGGTCGACAGACATTTGGTCGACAGGACGTTTGGTCGACAGACAATTGGTCGACAGACATTTGGTCGACAAGATATTTCGTCGACAGGACATTCGGTCGACAGAACGATTCATTTTAGGGTTAGGGTTAACTAACCCTAACCTAACCCTAACCTAACCCTAACCTAACCCTAACCTAACCCTAACCTAACCCTAACCTAACCCTAACCTAACCCTAACCTAACCCTAACCTAACCCTAACCTAACCCTAACCTAACCCTAACCTAACCCTAACCTAACCCTAACCTAACCCTAACCTAACCCTAACCTAACCCTAACCTAACCCTAACCTAACCCTAACCTAACCCTAACCTAACCCTAACCTAACCCTAACCTAACCCTAACCTAACCCTAACCTAACCCTAACCTAACCCTAACCTAACCCTAACCTAACCCTAACCTAACCCTAACCTAACCCTAACCTAACCCTAACCTAACCCTAACCTAACCCTAACCTAACCCTAACCTAACCCTAACCTAACCCTAACCTAACCCTAACCTAACCCTAACCTAACCCTAACCTAACCCTAACCTAACCCTAACCTAACCCTAACCTAACCCTAACCTAACCCTAACCTAACCCTAACCTAACCCTAACCTAACCCTAACCTAACCCTAACCTAACCCTAATCCTAACCTAACCCTAACCCTAGCCCTAACTCTAACCTAACCTAACCTAACCCTAACCCTAACCCTACCCTAACCCTAACTGTAACCCAAATGTCCTGTCGACCAAATGTCTTGTCGACCAAATGTCTGTCGACCAAATGTCTGTCGACCAAATGTCTTGTCGACCAAATGTCTTGTCGACCAAATGTCTTGTCGACCAAATGTCCTGTCGACCAAATGTCTGTCGACCAATTGTCTGTCGACCAAACGTCCTGTCGACCAAATGTCTGTCGACCAAATGACTGTCGACCAAATGTCTTTCGACCAATCGACCGGCCACCTTGTAGCCGAAGCCACTACTCTTGATTTTATTAAACTTGTAAAATGACTGTAAGAGGAAGGTTCTCATGATATGTAGTGCGTGTCGAAAATAAACAACCACTTCTGTTAAGTTAAGAGAATTGTTGGATAGCTTAATTTATTTTATGTGACTCATATGTATTTTATGTGAGCCCTCAAAAATTTATGCTGGTGTGAAAACAGACTAGGGCCTCAACAGTTTGAAAACCACTGTATTAGTAAATATTTCTACCTTCTGAAACCCATTAACTGAGTAAAAGAGCTTTACCGTATGTTGTTTTATAGGAACTCTAACCGGCAATGCTCTAAAATACGCCCGAGAGAGTATGTTTAACGAAGCAAACGGAGACCGGCCAAAAGCGAATAATGCTATTATTGTCATCACTGACGGCATAGCTCAAGACGGTTCACTTCTGATCTCAGAATCTACAACTTTAAGAGAGAAAGGGGTTATTGTAAGATATTATATTTATCCTACTTTCATGCTACGTTTTTTTTTTTAATGTTGTGGCATGGTATAAATTTTCTCTATTAGATAGTACCAACCATATTCTGCAAAATTATTGACAAATGCTTTATCTAATGTAACACTATTTGCGACAGAAAGTGTGGTTGTGCCATATTACATTTGCTTTTCCGTTTTGATAGAGAAATCGTACGGTATATAAATTCTGGCTGTAGAACTTAAGTAATGTCGGATGTGAGGTAATAAAGCTTGTTAAAAAAAATCTTAGAAATAATAACTTAATGCAAAACTTGATTTGGATGTCGTAGATTTTTATTTTGATAGTTCGGATGTCATAACACCTGATTGATATGTCATAATGCTTTCATAGACTTATGCAATTGGAATCCAGGCAGCAGGCAACGAACTAGATCTCCGCCAACTTAAAACAATTGCTGGTTCTCTAGACCATCGTATAATTCTAACTAAAGGTTTTCAAGAACTGGGAGAAAGTTTGGCGACGTCACTGGGGGCAAATATCTGTGCGCCAAGAGGATGTCCAGATATTGTATATGGCTAGCGATGTTATCTTGTGTGGTGAGATTAGTATGCTTGAAACCTGATAAGTTTTCTCAACAAATATTGTAAAATATATGTCTATAAGTGTATGCCACTATAAAATAGCATATAGTTTTATGTGATTTTGGAAACATTATTGTTTTTGCCTATGATGGACACTTGGACAGTTACTTCATAACAATGCCGGAACAGCTCACTGAGTAACAAATACATCTTTGTGATGCTTAATCTCTATATGATGAAATATATTTTTCTTTATGTTTGAATTTCAAAGGGATTGTTTTTGACTTGTTCGGTGTCGAGTGTTGCCAGAATCAAGTTTTTAATAAGCCTTTCTCAGTCCAAAGATGACGATTTTACAGTTAATCATCCACACCACAGAGTACTCTTCCTGTCTCTCGTCTTTACTCTCTGATAGATAAATTAGTAGATAACCATCATTAATTATTCATTTATGTTTTTTTTGTTTTTTTTCAGAGTATCGAGGTTAAACGTCATTAAGAGCTTGTTCTTGGTTGATTACGTGGCAAGAAGACATTTGAATCCAGAAAACTTTTGATTTCAAGCTTTTCTTGGATTTTTTTTCTATTAATTTAACTAAGCTCATATTCCACTACACCATCAATCATGCTATCAGTTTATATTCAAAAGTTCACTATACAGAATATTGAATACTAATCGCATTTATCAACGCATTCCTGCTACTCTTAAGTTTCTAAAGCTTCGGTAGGACTCTTTTGCTTAGCCATAAGTCTGTGTTCATATTAAGTTCAATTTTTCACAAAGGTATCTTTGCACGTATGATAGCCTATATTCAAGACCAGAACCACGTAAATATATTTATCTGATTGTTGCAGATCGTAGAATATACGCTGTTTATTGCTGTATCATCGACGCTGTATCTTGTGATTGAAGTTGACAAAATACAAAATAATTAGACAGAATTTTCACCTTGTGGTGTAAAAAACGCGAAGTCTTGCACTGCGGCAATGATTGAAACAGTGAAATGCAACGTTTTAGGAAATGAACTGTTAGGGTTGGTAAAGTCGTCAATCGTAAGGATTTGGCTTCGTCCCGAGTGGTAGGATCAATATGGGAATCAAGAACGTGCTGAGAATCGCAACTTTAGCCATCTTGGTTCTGTGAATACGGTGCGTTACGTGTTGCCAGATTTCCTATAAATTTCCAGACAAAAAGCTAATTTTTACTACACAGTTAAAGTTTAGCCAATGTTTCTAGCCAAGCCTCGACCAAAATTTTCAAACACTGTAGGCTATAAATTAATCTAAAGTGATAAATTGTCAAATCACCTGTCAGATGTAAGCCTGGGTAGCAATGCAGTGAGTAGCAACCCACTCATGTATCGATCACTGGTGTTGTCCTAAAATTTTAATTGGGAGACCTTATTAAAACTTGGCTGTGTTGTTTAAGCAAAGTATATGGGCTACAAGTAATCCGTGTACAGGCCTTAAAACTCGTGTTTTTTTCCGGCAGCCATCGTGGCCTACCGAGAGCTCCTTCTCGGCGGCCAAATCTGCGTGCTTGGAGGCCAAAATACAATAACGATAGCACAAGTAAATAGCATTAAACTTGCAACGATGTTAAAATGATCACTTAGCGTTGTTGAAGTCTGGACGACGTCCTGCAATAGAATCGTTGTACCACGCATTAAATGCTTAATCGGGATTGCAATCCGGTATTGCGGGACAATCTAACGACCCTAAATTGCTTTCACTGCTCGCAGCTCAGTAAATTGCTTCAACTGCATACCGCCTTTCATAAAACCTGACCATTTATTCCGTTATGATGTCACCTTTGAGGGTGTGAAGTCACTAACCCACAGCGTTCTCAAGTATGAAGACACGTGTTTTACCCACGGATGTCAACTAACCTAGTTCTCCTTTTTAACAACGATTCAATGTCCGACAACATTGAATCGATATAAAAACGACAATATTGCCAGCCGATGTAAATTAGCACTTCGGATTAACACTTCGTTAAAATAAACGTCGGGAATTGCAAACAAGACTTACAGCGCTGGTGATCGCAGCTGGATATATTCAATACAACAGTAGTGACTATGATGCGCTGACCTAATTCTGCGTCACTCTTTGATACTACATATTTTCGACATTTAATCCGCGATCATTCTATTGTGAAATTAAATAATTGGCTAGACGAAACCGGCGGCCGAACGGCCGACGGAGGAGGTAGCACAGGCGGTCATTCAAGCACTACTTAGCGGCGATGGCCGCCGGCTGCTTTAAGGCTTGGGTGTAGGCTATAGTGGACAGTATAGCCTACAATTAGATAGTCAATGCATAATCGGAAATAAAAACCATAACATACATCTCCCCCTCAATACTAGTAATGTCTGATTTCCATCTTTTTACGGAACTTCGATTGCAGCAGGCCATGACTCTAAAACAGGGGTCACCAACCTTTTTTGCATGCGGGCCACTTTAGCACTAAGAAGAGCTGTAGCGGGCCGCACTAATAAAATTTTAGGTAGGTTGACTGTTATGCCAGAAAAGAACGCATTTCGTGACCAGTATTCAGCATTCAGCATTACATGTTGTTAATACTTTTGTTTTAGAATACCGCAGCAACACAGTTAGTCGACCAACGCTACTGCCAGGCAAAGCTCCTTTAACAACACTTTTGACTTCTTTAACAATGTCTAATAAACGAGGCCACTTGTTTTGCGCACTTGTAGCGAGGCGATCGGTTTCATCAGAATATTCATCGCCAAGCAAGAGTGGTGTCGTCGCTTCGCTTCACAAAAGATATCTTGCAATTAACAGTTTCAGTAAACAAAGAAACGTTTGGCACATCGCAATACAGGCAACAATTAGTGATCTGCAAACATATCCGCAAAAAATAGGCTTCAATAACAGGAAGAAACTAGGCACCATGAAACAAACGCGTGTGAAAATCACCGAAAAAACGTTTCTATCGTAACTCATGAACAGCGTTCCCTCTAAAAAAGCAATGAGTTGGTTTTTCATCCTTTTTGTGAGAGTCTATAAAACCTTCTTTCTTTGATTATATGAGACAACTGTCACTTGCGGTGCTTATCAGCATGGCAAGAATTGTTGATTAACAATATTTTGCAGTAGGCTACTAAGCTAAATATTTTGATAATACAACCAGTAAAAGTCTTTAAATTTATATATAATATGCCAATTTATTATAAATTGAGTTGGCACACCGACCTATTTTGCCAACAAAAACTTGCATAAAGGGATCACTGATCGTGAAACATAATAACGGTGAAACGCACACTAGTGTTTACATGACATTTACAAACTTAAAATAAGCAACCCTATGCTCAGCGTAGCTGGGCCTGGACATCGCATTGGAATAACTTTAAGCGATCCCCACCTAGAACTACAATCTGATTGGTCGGTTGGTGGAATCACATACAGAGCAAAAATATGCTTCCCGGAAAGTATTTTTTTGCCATCATGCTATTTAACTCCTCAAGAAAAGTATTTTTGGTTATATTTTGCGCTGATACCTTTCTCGGGCCACACATAACGGCGTGGCGGGCCGCATGCGGCCCGCGGGCAGCCAGTGGGTGACCCCTGCTCTAAAACAACAATTTCCAAGGTATTGATACAATTTTCATTGTAAGTGTCCACCATTCCGCTTCCAATTTTGTCGATCAGAGCTTGAATAAACAGATTACGTTCAAAAGAAGAGTAGTCTCTGTACGTCGAGCTGAGAACCGAGTAGTTTTCTTCACTTTCGGGACTCAAGTTAAAAAAATTTTTAAACAAATAGGCCACGGTACTTTTCTTTGTGAACAGATTTTTAATTGAGATAGATATTCCGCTTAAAATGTGACGATTCGCCATTTGGCCTACGAAGGTTAGGCAACAATATATCCCCGGTCTTGAGAGTTTCTGACAAAAGCGCTGACTGCCGGGCAATCATTTAAAAGCGCCAGATCTTCTACGAATTTCTTTGTAGTAGGTCTAATTTTTAGGCAAAGACCTTTGAACATAGCTAGATCTATTTCCATAGTATTTTTCCTTTATGCAAGGGTTGTAAAATGTTGATACAATGGCCTACTGGGAAATTATTTTCTAATGTCATTAACCCTTTGCTTTTCAACGTTTTTTTGGAAGTTAACTGCTCAAGGGGGGGCCGTTTTTGGATCAAATTCAATCAGCTGTTACGTGTTATCCGCTGATGCTATTTGAACAGAAGTTGCACTGGTGTGAAAGCAAATCATTTGTATATAAGTTTGAAAAGTCATTATTTTAAAATTTTATATGTTAAACTTGATATTTCAATTTTTGCAAAGGTACCCAAAAACGACAATTTTGATTTAACTTGCCGCTATTTAATTACCGTGCTAATCCGATTTCATGCAAACTTCTGAATAACAAAGAGCTCGATCGAACGCACGAAGTGTGTGTGCGGTGTGCCGAATCATTGCATTGATTAGAATTTACGACTTGCGAGCAAATCTTATTGTAAGCTACTCACTGATTCTAAAATAGTTACAATCAAAGTAACATTGTTACACGAATTTGAAAAAAAAACAAAACTGCGTTTGTTGTCTTACATTTTTATCCTAAACTAATGCATTCCCAAACTCATGGCTAGCTTCTAGTTTTATGGAACCAAATTTCTCATAAGTAACACCTTAGCCTGCTTGAATAGCTGTTTACATCTTCGTTTGTGTATTTAGGTCTACAATTGAGTTTGTAGTATGAATATTTTTAGTAGAGAGAAGACAGTTGAACAAGTTGTTGAAATTATCTGAAATTTCTAAGTTCAAATTAGGTGCTTTTGAAATTGTGGATTTGTGTCAAGTCGCATCACAAATATCATGCAGGCCACATCATAAGTCATTTCGCTTACGGGTGTTTATAAACATGACTCATAAATTACATCCACAAAAAATACAGCATTTATATCAACAAAGCTAAGTTCGAAGCTCACTTTTTATTGAAGATTGTGTCAATCAATTCGAAATAATGCAACAGCGAATTGCCGCCAGCGTCGAAATAATGCAACAGCGAATTGAGGAACGTGCGTAAACAAAGGAAATGTGAAATAACCCACAGTCAGCAAATCTACATAAATTTAACGTTTACAAATGTTGAATCAATGTAAAAGGACTGGATTGCTGACTGGGTCCTTATTGTTTGAAGCACTAAAAATACGCGTAATATCGACAACATCAGCAAGGCAGTGATTATGTTTCTGGCCAAAAAAAAAAAAATAACTTTTGACTTCAAAGATAAAAATGATTATAACGAAGCTTCAAAGTTTGTCGTAAAACATTTTACAGAGATACAATAAACATAATCATTTTGTGCCAGATTGTGAGAAGACTTCCTAGATTCTTTCCAACCATTTGCATGATTGCAAATTATTTTCTATAACTCTATATTGCTAAAAAATGGCTTCTTTGTTGAAACAACGTGGCTACAATTCTATAAGAAATTCTTAGGCCTACTACATTGAAGTAATGAAATTTTTTTTGTGATTTTGCTGATGACGTTTTACAATATCCGAGAAGTAAAAAATAATAATGATGAATTATTTTATAAAACCGTGGTTTGCAAGTGCTTCACAAAAAATTGTTGAGGGAAAATTTACTATTAGACGTAAAACGTTTGTAAAAGAAAATTGTCGGTTTACGTATTTATAATGTTTATTGCGCTGTTATCGAATTATAAACTGCCTGTATTGTCTACCTTTGTGGTTGCCGGCCAGCTTAGAGCAGCATGCAAACCATGCGTTTTTGGTATTTGCATCGTGTTATGATTCTCGAAAATCTCCCACAAGGTCTTTATTTTTATCGTGATATTTTTGTGCCTTGTCTGTCCTGAACTTGAAGTCATTGTGCAGCACAATCCACATCGGTTTTTAGACTCAGTCTTCATTGAAAATCTTTTGTGTGGTGCATCATTTCAAGTAGTGTCTTCCCCTAAACTGTTACACAAATCGCCCAGAACCAGAACCATCGTGTTATCTTACAGCAGTTGAGAGCCCGTTATTGTATGTGTGGAATTATTACTGTAGATGTCTGACTAAATTCATGCCAAAGTTGAGCAAATTCTGCTTTCGGGATCCTTGCCGTTATTTACGGTATTTTTTGTTGATAAGTTTGGGCAGCATTTTTCCAAGATAAATGAAGACATCGGTATTGTTCGTCACTTAGATTTAGTTTTCTCAGCATTGTTTATTCATTCTTTGATCCACTAGTTTGTCCCACTTTTGGTATAATCGGATCGTTTATAGCCTAAATGGCGGGTCTTCACAATAGCCGGCCTCTTATACATTGGCGCAACGTATTCAGATGTTGAATCAATGATGAAGAAAGCTGATTTGTTGTTTGTCTTATGTGACGCCTAACTTTATGCCTCGTCTACAGTACAAAATATTTTGTAATGTACATTGTGTACATTGTACATTTTGTTTGTAGGCCTACATTACAAAATATTTTGTAATGTAGATGAAGCATTATCATCTTTATTTTGCGCTCTTTGGAACAAAACACAGTGCACTGTGAAACAAAAATACAGGACATAACAACAAGTAGGCGACATAAATCAATGAAGGGACGCCATCGAGTTAGCTGCTACGTGTAAATGAAGCCTATCTCATAATTTTGAGTATCTCACAATTACTGTTTGCAAAAACGCTATTTCTCCGGCTTCTCCCAAAAGCATTTGCAGTGATACATTTCCTCAATTGCAAGTTTTGTCAATGAGAGCATTTCCATAGAACGTTTATTTCGAAACCAAGTTTTCGTGTCTTTATCCAAGAGAAGATTTCTTATTGTAACGTTTTTTATTCGTCAATGAATATTATCTGCTTGAAACAACTGTTTTGAATAGTTTGTGGCCTCCATAGTCTACTATTTTGATCGTGGATTGCTATTCTTCTTTGTAGAGCTGATAACGCAAAAAACGTTTGCTATTATTGTTTCTAATTAACAGCTTTGCGATCACTGGCTTTTCTTTGTAGCATAAGAAATAACGCGCTTTGTATTATTGAGGTCAAACCAAACAAAAGAAAGCAAGAGAATGCTTCTCTCTGCTCGCGCATATCGATGCACGAAGCAATTATGAGCTTATGGCTTGTCATCGCAATGTAATCCATTTCACGCTTTGCTGGAAGTTAGCTAGAAATAGCAAAAATTCACCAAAATCTTGAATTTACAAGAAAACTACACAACTTTTAGCATCAAATTTAATATCATCAGATCCGCCTGGCAATTTTAGGAAAAGTCAAGAAAAACCAAGTGCATGGCGTTACTGTGCTTCAAATAATTAAAGGAAATATGAGGGGGGGGCCAAATCCGGCCTCCCTTTGAGGAGCAAAGTGTTAAAACGTCAAAACCAGCTTCTGTTACCACTGGCTTGTCAAATGATCTTTGAATTTGCAGCAGAAGTACTAAAACGTAATTTAATATTTGTTTGGGGTGGTAACAGCACAAAACTAGTCCAAAATATGGCCAAAAATAACATTTGACTTAGAATTCTGACTGTCATCAGGACTGGTGTAGCCACCAGCAGTCTTGAGTCAAATTTGAATCTTGTACGTTGTCTTGGCCTGTGTGTATATAGGAGGCTTTGAACTAACTATACCGACCCAGGCTCTATCACCGAGTAACGGAGAGAACTTTTTGTGTTGAAGTGATGGCGACCTTGAATTGTTCTATCCACTAGTTGCCGTTCAATGGAAAGCAGTTTTCATGACGTGTTACACAAGCGCACACCTTGATAACCGAACCAGTTTGATCTGGCAGTTTCTGTGTTTACAAATTTGAAAATTTAACTAACTTATCTATTGGGGAGGAAAGTATTTGAGGGTAGCATTACCGTACTGAGTGAGAAACCATGGGTGTAGGCTTCATTATATCTGTGATTTAATTTTAAGTTTATGATATAAGTATATCTACATTTTACACCATTACTTTGATAAGTTATTTTTGTACCCATACTTACCCCTGACTGATGAGTGGACAATTGACCACTGCAGGTTAACTCATACAGATTTTGCAAATTTTAGTGGAGACTATATTTGAAACTTTGGCTGATTTTTTAAGTGCGTGCTAAAAAATACCTTTTGGTCTGGAAATTTACAGAAAATCTGGCAACACTTCTGCAAAAAGCACCCTACTCAGTGACTCACAGAACCAAGATGGGTTGAGCTGCGCTTCCCAGTGCAATCTTGATTTTTTTTCTTGATACTACCACTCGGGACGAGGTCAAATCTTTACGATTGGCGACTTTACCAATCCTAACAGTTCATTTCCTAACACGTTGCATTTCATTGTTTCAATCATTGCCGCAGTGCAAGATTTCTTGTTTTTTACACCACAAGGTGAAAATTCTGTCTAATTATTTTGTATTTTGTCGAGTACAATCACGAGATAAAGCGTTGATAATACAGCAATATACAGCGTTCATTTTACAATATGCAACAATCAGATAAATATATTTACGTGGTTCAGGTCATAAAAAAGTAAATATGATGCGTATTACATTTGCGCAAAGATACCTTTGCTGGGAATCTAATTTATTATAAATACAACCTTTCGACAAGAGATGGTATCAAAGATTCAAAACTTACAACAATGACATGAGAATGCTTTCAAAAGCGATTATTAGTAAACAATATTCTGCATAATCACTATGTAGGCTATACACCATACAGTATATAACGTGATGGTATCGTGGTCCAGTAGAATGTGGGCAGAATTGATGTAAATGGAAAACAAACTTCAAAAAGAGATTGAAATCAAACGTTTTTTTAGATTTAAGTGTTCTCTTGCCATGTACTCAATCAAGATTGAGCTTCTTGTGTTTACTTGGTAACTTTACTTCGATGCTTGGGAACTTTACCTCGATACTTAGGAGCTTTACCTGGTTATCTGGGAACTTCTGAAACAAAAAATGCATAGGCTAAATGTAGGTTATAATTCATAATGGTTGTAATTCATAACCAGTTCATCTGTCTGAGAGTGAAAGCGAGAGAAAGAGAGAACAAATTTTTCCTTTATTTGTAAATAATTGATTGTAAGCATTTTCATCTTGAGACTGAGAAAGGCTTTTAAAAAACTTGATCCGGGCACCTTTGGATACTTATAAAAGCTTTTAACAACTGACACAGACCAAGTCAATCACAATCTCTTTGAAGTTGAAACGAAAAGCGAAACAGAAAAATATATTTTATCATATCGAGTAGGCATCACAAAGATGTGTTTGTTATTGAGTGAGCTTTTTTCTGCATTGTTATGAAGTAACTGTCCATCATAGGCAAAAGACCATCGTTTCCAAGTTTACATTAGTGGCATGGAGTTGCAGACATATTTTTTATAATGTTTGTTGTGAAGACTCATTAACTTTCAAGCATGCTAACCTCACGACACAAGATAACATCACCAGCCATACAATACCTGGGCATTCTCTTGGCGCACATATATTTGCCCCCAGTGCAGTCGCCAAACTTTCGCCTAGTCCTTCAAAACCTTGATTTAAGATGATAAGTTGGTCTTGAGAACCAGCGATTGCGTTAAGTTGGTCGATATCCAAAGCGTTATCCACAGCATTGATTCCAACTGCGTAAGTCTGTAAAAGCATCATGGCATATCAATGAAGACTTTTAATATCTCAGTTAAAATAAAGAAAATTAAATATCAAGAGATTTTAGACATCTAAATCAAGTTTTGCATATAAATTTGATAACCGCATGGTTTTTAAGGTGCCTAACAAAAATAATATGATATACTTTCTAAAATTGTAACTTGAAATGAATGTGGACCCTTCCGTAATAAACTTTATTGATTGCAGCGTTTGTTTTAGGAATTGTTGTAAACAAACTTCACTCGTTTCCCCTGGCGCTACTCTTGTTTGACAGCCACAGTTTTGAAATGAAAATATTGGCATGCTTCCTTGATCAAAATGAAACAACTATTATGATATGGCAGAACCACACTCTTTGTCGGCTAATCTTTGTTGGCTAATCTCACTACATAAATTGTAACTTTTATTGAAATACTGTTGTGCGTGTTAGCCTAACCAAATGTTTTGAAGGTTTAGACTGTAGAGAAAAAAAACTATTAATTTATTTTCTATTAAAAAAAATCATTAAAGAAAAATAACTATAATATCTTACAAGAACCCCTTTCTTTCTTAAAGCTTCAGATTCTGAGATCACACGTGGACCATCTTGAGCTCGTCCATCAGTGATGACAATAATAGTATTATTCGCATTTGGGCGGTCTCCGTTTGCTTCGTTGAACATAATAGTTCGGGCGTATCTTAGAGCATTACCGGTCCGAGTTCCTATAAAATAACATATGATAAAGCTTATGTAGAGGATAAAAACATAAAAAGATAAGATTTCCACCACACTAAGCTTTCGGCACTAACGAGAATATGGTGGCCAGCTACTTTCATTGGGTCATCTTTCCTTCAACAAACATTCCCAGTCAATTTATTGCACCTTGTGGATTGTAGTTACATGTGTATATCAACAACAAGCTTAACCCTTTGAAGGTTGGGGGGGGGGCTGTCAATTCAACTTTTTTGTATCAACAGTTGTATCTCTAAAACCACTGAGGCTGCGACTACGAGATTTCTTGACTTTTCCTAACTTTTATTCACCTCTATTGAGCTGAAATATTGAGCGAATAAAGGTTATAAATTGAGAGATATAAGGCATTTCTCAGCACATCCTCTGAAATATTTCATATTCTATTGTTCAAAATTTTCCCACCAGCTGGATAAAAGCAATTAATTTGGCCCATGTCTCGTTAATCAAATGATTTAAATTGAGATTATGTAAAAAAATTTAATCACAACATTGCAATGCATGTTTTTCATTACTCTATCAAAAAATACCAAATAATTCAAACGTCATAAGTCACATCAACGTTTCAACGTATATAAGCAGTTCTAAAATTTACATAGTTTTAATTTTCGGATATGCTCTGCGTGAATAGTTTTACAAAGTGAATCCCAAATTTTGAAACCGTGCCTTAAAAAATAACAGAGATATCACTCCTAAAGCATAAGAAGAATCGACAGCCCCCCCCCAAACTCAGCAAGACTCCATTAGCCCAACCGCCTAAGGGTTAAGCCGAGCATCAAAACAAGTTTGCATTATTGGAGAGCGAGAGCTTATTGGCTGCGGCATCCCGCCAAAGTACGATGATTATTTTCGTAGTTAATCACTGGAAAAAATATATATCAAAATAAAGTTTTGGATTTGTTGCATTTTTTTTTCAGTGAATCCAAGTTTTTTTTTCAAAAATGTTAAATATTCTTTTCGTCTTACACTTCATTATTTCCAGCGTGACATTTTGTCAACATGCATTCACAAGGTAATTAAATCTTTGTAAAAGCAATATATAATATAAGCCTTATTACTCAACGCAACAAACATTTTACCAGCCTCATTTTTAAATCATAAATCGATTTCGCTATCACAGCATCCTCAGTTGGATCATGTCAAGAGCAAAACTAATAATAAAATTTTTTAAAGGTTACAAGTTTACGTGTTGTGGAGTAGTATAATTATGTAGGTATTAAGGTTGATTCACGAAAAACAGAAAGGTTTTATTAATAACAATAAAGGTCTGAAGCAATAACATAACCAATGAATAAAGAAACAGTACACTACCTACACCGTTGTAGGGAATTCTCCCTACAGCATTTATCAAACTAGCCCTGTCATTTGTATATTTATTGAGAAATATTCTCGATTCCTCATCGATGCGGTTGTTGTAGCGAAACACACCGATGTTTGCAGCATCTGGGCGAATGTTTAAATTGCTGAAAAACAGAAAAAAAAGCGAAGATGAAAAGTTAAAGGCGATTGATTAGAAACTGAAGCTGCTTTACTTGCGATACAAACAACGCTAACATTACAATAGTGGTTATATGACGTTTTGGATAGTTTATCGGCTCGATAGCTTAGTGGTTAGTGTGTCCGCCTGCGGAAAGCATTGTTCGATGCTCTGTCGGGTCATACCAAAAACATTTTTAAAAGTGGTACTGAATCCCGTTTCTGCCTGGCACTTAACAAAAGAAATAGATCTTCCATAATAATGCTTTCGTCTGTATTTCTACACGGCTGCACCACCACTGTCTGCTTTGTACAGCGCTGAAGAGCAACGCGTAACTGCGATAGACATAGCGCTATGTCAAAACACACAGTCTTATTATTATTAGTGTTAACAGGTATATACAATTTAATACATTACTAACAATAAAGTAGAATAAATTAAGGATCTATGGTTGTCAACGAATGCAAATTAACTGAAAGACAGTAGACATTTTATCCAAAGGTAAGGCTACAACTTAATACAACTGTATAGATGTACTTAAATTTGGAATTGATGGAACAAAGTAGGAAGTTAAACACGCTTTCTCACCTGATGAAGGTAGCTGTGAACTGCAGCATTACATTCCAATTGGGTCGAGTAATAGAAGATGAGGAGTCAAGAACAATGACCAAATCCACCAGAGCATCAGGTGAACAGTTCTCTATGACAAAACAATTATAGATGTGAACCATATAGACACTGGTTGTGAATGATTGTTCTTAGTGTATCAGTAGTTTCTTTTGCAAGAAAACCATTAGCTTGTCTTTGCAAGCCAATATTTACATTTTTTTGTTTAAATACAATTACCATCCTGGTGGAGTGGTTGAAAGAAAAAAGTTGCATTAACAAAAATGCAGAAAGGTTTGATTTAAATGTTTGTGTAAATTGATACGATCTTTGACATCAAATTGATTCAATTGATATCCTATTTGAGGAGAGGTAGACTACACTTACCCAAGCAGCAAGGATTCGGATAACTCCATGTGGAGTCGCTCAAACATTCTGTTTCAGTTACATGGGGAGGGAAAAGGCTGTATTTTTCATTGCAAGAAAATTCACAGATCGCTCCTATTTTATTGCCATCAGGGCAAGAAACTTCTCCATTTTCAATGTCATCCAGTTGTACACAAGGTGGAGCTGAAGCATGAACACGTTAGAAAAATGTCCGAAATTGACAAAAAAAATCAATTTTTATTAATGTTTTGTGGAATTGTTACGGAAAATGTCACCAGATGACAAAAATATTTACAGTACAGTAGGCCATCAAGTATGAATAATTTACAACTACTAACTACCTCTGCAGATTGGAGGTCTTGGATCAAACATTGGTTCTTCTGGACCCTCACCAACGTTCCTGCAAATCGTTTTTTGTGGTCCATCTACAAGGTAACCTAAAAATACATTAAATCAGCTGCATGAATACACGCAAGTCAAAACCTATAGTGCTAAAGATTTATACACGGATTGGCTATATAGTAAATCAAAAGCAAACTTTTGTAAATGATGAAGGGTGGTGCTATGCAAAGTAGTTTCACTAGATTTTCCAAAGCTTGGTTACAAATAACCTCTTCAAAAATAACCTCAATATGGCCAAGTCTTTGGAGGGGCTCAATAATGTGGGTGATTCAAAAGACTGAAAATGCTGTAAAAACACAAGGTAATAAACGATACAAACTACAGTTAGGCCTTATATTCACTTCCTTTCTGTATTTTTGAACTTAAAATAAAATAGATCAAAACAAAATATAATAAACGATTGCTATCTCATACCTTCGTCACAAAAATATGTGCACTGAGATCCCAAAAGATATTCTCCTTCAAAGTTTGCATCTTCGCGACAGCTCACACCTCCATTCTCTGGCTCGCTTGGAGGCGGGCAAGTGGGTGTGACTTTACATAATTACAAATATTACCAATAGCAACATAAACTAAGCAGTATTATTGGTTTCCATTAGCTACTCGCTAGTCGAATGCTCTGTCCAAAAAGCAAGATGCTCTGCACAGGAAGTAGCCGAGTTCAACAATAGAGCTTGCGTGATACTCTGGGCAACGGCCGTGTGACATACGACGACAACGAAGAAGTTTGGCGTATATTTATATGATTTCTCGTACCATTTGTGTTAAAATATTAGAATTTAGTGGCATGGTTTTTTGTACAGCCAGAATTTCCCAGAAATGCTGTCTTTTGGCAAACACATAGGCTACAGTATGCCTACACGTATGAATAATTACTTGTGCAAATTGGCGGTTCTGGCTCAAAAAATGCTTCTCTGGTACCATCATCAGATTCTCTGCAAATCGTTCCAGCTGGTCCTTCTCTAATGTACCCTAAAGAAAACGTTAATTTAATAAATGTTTACAGATCAAAAACGTGAGTATTGTTCATATATAGTTAACGATAGGCTTTATTGTTACTCAAAAGCTTTGTGAATGATGAAAAATGCGGATTCAAACTTTTGTGAATGATGAAGGATGCAGCTATGCAAAGTATCTTCATCACATTTTCCATTGTTTGCAAATAACCACTCCAACGAGGAACTAATCTAGCCAAAATTCAGTGTAAACTGGTTCAGACCTTTGTTGGGTCTAGAACGTATGTTTTTTATGAAATTTTTACTATCTTCATCTTAAAATTACTAAGTTCCTCCTATTCACGAGACCACTACAATGAAATCCAAAATATTGCATATGACCTTCAGAAGATAACGAAACTGACGAAAATATACAATTTTAACTTGGAAATGTGTTTTTGTTTACATTTTGATATACAGTATAACTGGTAAATGAAGTGCTCTTCTCTTAGATTGCTGATACAAATTCAATGAAAATTCATGCTAACAAGCATTAGATTTATATCCTGAATAGCAACTGCATTAAACTAGCTTATTTGTACTGCAGCGCATTTATTGAAATAGCATCATCAAGCCAGATATCGATGTGTTGTAAGAAATAATCTTTAGTGAAGGTGGAGGCATGACCACCTAAAGATACGGCCTGATTTGTCACATTTTGCAGAAATTTCCAGGTTTTTCTAACTTTGGGCAAACGTTTAAATAAATTTTTCTAAAAATTAGATCTTTACGCTTTCTTTATTCTTTTCCCCAGATGACACAATAGGTTTTAACATTCTCACATGTTGAAAAACAAAGAAAATTCGATTTCGAAGATTTTAGTCAGACTGTTAATTTTCAATAACCAGTCTGATTTAGCGTTTTTCAACTTACTTTTTCTCATTTGCTACTGCTTCCCCAAGGCAACAAAAAAGTTTTATGTCATTAGGAAACCGCAAAAAGTAAAAACATCTAATAAAATGTCAGTCAAGCACTAGCAGTAGCTGTAATCAAAATCTGCAAAATGTGACAAATCAGGCCGCATCTCCAGGTGGCCATGGTGGAGGTATATATCTTATATATATCAATACGCGATTAAATCAAATATAATTATTACTATCTGAATCCTTAACAGCCTGTTTCACCTTTAACGGATCATCAGAAGGTCTTATTCAAATAGAATCTTATTTTTATTGTATAATCTTATTATAACTTATTCAATACGCGATTAGATGTAGAATAAGTTGTGATGAAAAAAAAAAATGTGATCAATTGAAATAAGTTCAATTAACCTGAGGTAGATCTATAGATTATTGTTACCAGGTGAACATTTATGACGATGTAATTTTTGTTTTCTTTTCCTACTTCATTTCCCTACTATTTAAATAAGCTAAATAGGATATTTTTAGATATTATATATTAAATACTCGTTATTTTTATATTAGAATATGATATTGTGTCACAATCAATATGCGTAGTTCGGGCGGCAAGTTACGTTTTTGTTCTAGATTAGGTGAATTATTTTATTGCGTGGTTCTGTTATTGTGTTTCGACGATCACTGACCGATGGTAACCTTTAGTTCCGTAATCTGTTGGTGTGAAATCGGCTTCGAAAAAGTTTCTGTGTGCGTGACATTCTGGAACCTTTTTTGACTTGTTGACTAGAAGAATGAATTCTTTTGATGCAATATTACCTAGTCTTTGAAAACTTCTGGTCCAAGAAAACCTGTCATAAACAGTCACCTAATTTGATTGTTTTTATTATCAGAGTTGTGTATTATGAGGATTAGAAGTTGTAATGAAAAGTGTATTGAAAACGATTGTAGAGTTCCAGTCGACATTGAATAGAGTGTAAAAGTGGAAATTATTGCCAATTGTAAAGTAGCTGTTGCAAGTAGCATTGTATACTTATTTTGAAATCGACGAAGACGTTTGCTGTGCAGAATTTGATTTCTTTATGTGCTGGAAGTGGTGAATCATTCGTCACTAACGTCAGTTTATGAACTTTTACCTATCTCACAAGTAGAACTATTTGACCATTTATTTGACTGTTTAATAGGGTGGAGTGAAAATAACTTTTTCGCGAAATTCAAAAACATAGCCATTCAAAATGAGTTCTTGTGATGTAATATAACCTTAGTTTCAAGAAGCTTCCGATCAAGCAAACCTGTTATAAATAGCCGGGTGGTTTGAATATGATCATTAGAGTTGTGTTTAGAGTTGTGCATTATGGAGATTAGAAGTTGTAACGAAAGTTTGTTGAAGGCGATTTTAGAGTTCTAGCCGGTATGGAATAGCTTGTGAAAGTGCAAGTTATTGCAAATTGTAAAGTAGCTGTTGCAAGTAGCAGTGCATATTTACTTTGAAATCGATGAAGACGTTTGCTGTTTAGAATTTAATTTGTTTACGTGCTGGATGTAGGCAACCATTTCTTTAGTTCTGTCTGTGGGGTTGTACAATGTAGGCCTACATGTCACAAGTCCTTCAAGGATTTCACCTATCATCTCACAAGTAGAACTATTCGACCAATTATCTGACTGTTTAACGTTTGATACCCAAATAAACAACGTCATCAATCTTTCGAAAGTCTCTTTACGTGTAAGAGATAGAAACAATAATGAGAACATAGTTTTCCTTTCTTTACTTTTTAACTTAAAATAAAATAGATGAAACACACATATAAGACAATTACACTTATCTCTTACCATTATTACAATAATATATGCACCGAGATTCCAAAGAATAACGTCCATCAGGGGATACTTCATCATCACAGAGTACAGCTCCATTCACAGGCTTGTTTGGAGGTGGGCAAGTAGGAGGAGCTTTTCATAAATACAAATATTACTATGGCACATATTAATATTACATATACAAATATGACTATGGCAGATAAATTTTTGACACTGTATGCCTTCCCAATCGTTTGAGTTTTATGGTATGGTTTTTTGTAACTTAAAGTAAATATTCCACCAAAATTGCTATCTGATCTAATAGCAAAGCAATAGGCTACAATAGGTCTGCACATATGAGTTCTTACGTGTACAGATTGGTGGTTCTGGGTCAAAAATTGATTGTCCAGTACCCTTAAAGTTTTCAGTGCAAGTGGTAACCTCAGGTCCATCTACCGCGTACCCTGGAATATACATTAGTCGGATAAATATACACAAGTCAAAAGGGAGAATATTTAAGATTTATTCAAAAATAGGCTTCATTGCTACTTGAAAACAATCCAATATAACAACAATATAACTTGATCTAAGCAATTGAAAAACTGCTTAACTTGTTGGCATTATTTTACTTTTGTTTGTTATAATACTGTATGAATTATTGTAATGTCACTCTTTTGCTTATGATTAAAAAAAATCTCTACCCAATTTATTATCTGAGATTGCGAGTGTATATTAAACAACAAATCTTACAAACAGACATTATATTTATATTTTAGATTGCAACTGCATGAAGGAGCTCTTTGCACTTCAACATATTTTTGAGCAAGAAGTTATCAAGTCAGACATCGTTTTGCTGTAAACGATTTGTCAAAGTGAAGCAGTGAAAGTGAATATATTGGCTACCCTATTTCTTACAAACACCAATATGATTAGGTGAAGAATAAATTGCGAAAGTTAATAAACAAGAAATTAAGCTATCGAAATTGCTATTAGTTGAATTTTTATGAGTTGAACTATTAGTAGACCTTTTACTTTTCCTCCCATTTCCATTGGCTCTTATAAGCTGAATACGATATTATGACATCAAAATCGACGTATAATAACCTGGCTTATTCAAAAGATTTCAATTACCGGTACTGTTAAAAGACAAAATATGAAACGAAGTACAGCTAGGCCTGTTATCTTGTCTTCAGCTTTCATCTTGACATAAAATAAAGGAAAAATATATATAAGAAACTATGCTTTAGTCATACCTTCGTTGCAAACATATATGCACTGAGATCCCACAGGATAACCTCCATTAGGGGATACTTCTTCACGACAGTCTACATCTCCATTCTCAGGTGTGTTTGGAGGAGGGCAAGTGGGAGCTGTTTTAAATAATTAAAAATATTTCCATTAACAACATAAACTGAACAGTAGTATTTGTTGTTATTGGCGGATATTTACATGAAATTTCATATTTTTAATATTATTTTATATTATTTATTATTATATTTATTATATTATATTTATATTATTATTTTATATTTTATCTAATATTATTGATATTATTTTAAAACCACTATAAGAGTTTAGAAGCAAGGTTCTTGCGTGGGAGAATTGATTGGAGAATGCTATCTGATGGCAAAAAAATATTGATTACATACTACAGTAGGCCTACACGTAGGAATAATTACCTGAGCAGATTGGCGGTTTTGGGCTGAAAATTGGCTCTCCCGCATTCTCACCAAAGTTCCCACAAATTGTTCTTTCTGGTCCCGTCAGAAGGTAGCCTAAAATACAAGCACGTCACACAAGTCAAACCGATGGTTTTTAAGATTTATGCAACGATGAGCTTCACTAAATAAAGTGACTTGCGTTCTTTTGGTGACTATATGCTACTAGATTACCTCCTGATGAAGAAGAACGCAAGTCACTTTATTTATCAAATGCCTGGTGAACACTTTCACAATGAGCTTTACTGTTACTCAAAAGCAAACTTTTATCAATGATGAACGATGCATCTATATGCAAACTACAGTAGCTTCACAATATTGCCCAATGTTTGATTACAAATAACCCCTACAAGAAGGAATCAATCTGACTAAAATCCCGTTTCAATTGAGCCGGTCTTTTTAATGGGTCTAGCAGGCAGGATGCCTACGAATGTTCACGTCTTTCTTCATCTAAAACAAGTTTCTCCTATTTTAAAGACCACTGTTATGAAATCAAAAATATGGTACATGAGCTTCATAATATTATAAAACAATATAGATTAATAAAATATTGTTCTGACACTCTGTGGTGTTTCGTTGGCACGATGATATACTGTACATGTACAATAGGTGAACGAAGTTGTCCTTTCCGAAGTTGTAAGTGCAAATAAAACAACATTTTTGCAAACAAGCATTAAATTTAAGTCCAGGATGGCAACTGCAAAGAGCTTATTTGTGCTTCAACACATATTTCAAACAATCATTATCAAGCTAGATATCGATTTACTGTAAAAGACCATCTTCAGTGAAGGTGGAGGTATCATAGAAATATCAATACGTGACTGGCTGTTGAAGAAACCGTGAAAGAACCTGAGATAGAACTACCGATTCTATTGTTGTGACATGGACTTTGGAAGAATTTATTTTTGCTTTCCTATTCTACGTCATTTTCATCAGCTTGAATAAGCTGAATATGATATTGGACAAATAAAACCTAACCACTAGAAATCTTTTTTTTCCTAGGCGATTAGGTGTCATGTGATTTTGCCTCTTCTCTTCCTTGCCGTTTCTTTATTATGCGTTTCTATTTTTAAATTTTGTGTATGTAGATCAATTCTGTAATATAAATTTATGAAGAACATCAGTCAGTTGGTTACTTGAAAGTAACATGAGTATGGCAGAAAACGTTTGTAATTTTTAGTTTATTTTCATGTTATTATGTTAAATGCCGTCTGGTTGTTAGGTTTTATTTGTCTATGGCTAAAAAATCAACTTTCTACCAAAACTGTATATAATATAGGTTCAATAAAATCGACAATTAAATAATCTGGCTGATTCAAAAGATTTCAATTGTTGTAAAATACACAATTATAATACCTATGCAAATTACAGCTAGGCCTATTCAATATTCATTCTCGTTTCTCTTAAACTTAAAATAAAATAAATGAAACAAAAAAGATAATACACGATAACTATCTTGTACCTTGATTGCAAAAATATGTGCACTGAGATCCCAAAAGATATTCTCCTTCAAAGTTTGCATCTTCGCGACAGCTCACACCTCCATTCTCTGGCTCGCTTGGAGGCGGGCAAGTGGGCGTGACTTTACATAATTACAAATATTACCATTAGCAACATAATCTAAGCATCGAAAGTTTTAGCCATTGGCGTATATTTATATGAGTCCTCATAATATTTTTGTTTAGTTTTGCAGTTTAGTAACATGGTTTCTTGTGCAGGGAAAGTTTCAGAGATAATTTCTAAAATTCCTACCTGTTAGCACATACATAGGCTACAGTAGGTCTACACGTATGAATAGTTACTTGTGCAAATTGGCGGTTCTGGTTGGAAAAATGCTTTTCCGGTACCATCCATAGATTCTCTGCAAATCGTTCCAGCTGGTCCTTCTCTAATGTATCCTAAAGGAAATGTTAATTTTATAAATACTTATAACACAAAAGTGTAAGTGTTTGACGTTTACTGAACAACAGATTTGTTGTTGCAAACTTTTGTGAATGATGAAGAATGCAGCTATGCAAAGTGTCTTCACAAGATTGCCCAATGTTTGATTAAATAAACGCTACAAGAAGGAATCAATTTGATTAAAATCTATTTTTAACTATGCCAGGCCTTTGGTGGGTGTGGAACGCATGTTTCATATAAAGTGTTTACTATTTTTATTCATTTGGAAATTACCAAGTTGCCTCTATTCACGAGACTACTGCTATGAAATCAAAAATTCACAAGACCTTCAGATGATAATGAAACAAAACTGCCTAAACATTATTTGTTTTTGATTTGTTTATTGTTAACACACAATTGGTGAATGATATTCTCTCCTCTGAAATTGTAAATGCAAATTGAACGTACTGTAAATTCATACAAACAAGCAATGCATTTATATTTTGGACATCTATAGCATTGCACTAGCTTACTTGTACTTTTACACATTTATTGAGGCGAATAATCAAGAGGTTTATACTTTATATCATACAATTATCAGCACACTCGGGTGTAAAGTAAATTGTAAAGTTCAGTAAACCTGAGATAGATCTATTCATTAATGTTATAAGTTGAACTTTTATGAGAATGTATTTGCTGCTTTCCTTCTCTACTTCATTTCCCTTCCATTTGAAGAAACTGAATATAATTTTGGTACAGCAAAACCGACACTTAATAATCCGACTGATTGAAAAGATTTAAATTGCTGTTAAACACAAAATCATGAGCAACACAGCCTAAGGCTCCTGTTTTCATTCTCTACTTCATTTTCCTTCCATTTGAATAAAGTGAATATTATTTTGCTACAGCAAAATCGTACAGCAAAATATACACTACAGCAAATGGTACAGCAAAATTAAATTGCTGTAAAACACAAAATTGTGAGCAACACAGCCTACGGCTTCTGTTTTCATTCTCTTCATTTTCCTACCATTTGAATAAAGTGAATATTATTTTGGTACAGCAAAATCTACAGTACAGCAAATGGTACAGCAAAGTTAAATTGCTGTAAAATACAAAACCATGAGCAACACAGCCTACTGCTAGGATTACACTCTTTTCTTCTATTTACTTTTAAACTTAAAACAAAATGGATGAAAGACAAATATAAGACAATTAGCCTACACTTATCTCTTACCGTCATTACAAAAATATACGCATCGAGATTCCAAAGAATAACGTCCATCAGGGGATACTTCATCATCACAGAGTACAGCTCCATTCACAGGCTTGTTTGGAGGTGGGCAAGTAGGAGGAGCTTCACATAATTACAAATATTATCATTAGCAACATCTACTGAAGCAACATTTGTTTCTATTGGCAGATATTTACAGTATATGACATCTCATCGTGTTTGTAGGGCATTGTAAAAGTTTAGTAGCATGATTTTTTGTGTCGGTGGAATTTCGGGAAGATGTTATCTGATGGCAAAAAGTATAGGTTATAGTAGGCCAATACGTATGAATAATTACGTGAGCAGGTTAGCGGTTCTGGGTCGAAAAATGCTTCTGTACCATCATCAGATTCTCTACAAACCGTTCCTGCTTCTCCTTCTGCAATATACCCTAAAGAAAACATTAATTTTATAAATATTTATGATCCAAAAGTGTGAATATTTGAGTCAAATGTCACGATGGGCTTGTTTGTTACTCAGATGCAAAATTTTGTGAATGATGAACGATGCAGCTATGCAAAGTAGCTTCATGAAATTACCCCAGGTTTGATTACAAATAACCACTGCAAGAATGAATTACTTTGGTTGAAATCCATTCTTAACCGGTAGGATCTGGAACACATGATTCACACGAAGTGTTTACTATTTTTAGTCATGTGGATTAGATTTTTAATCATGAAGTCGGCTGGATAGTCGAATGGGGAAAGCCCTGCAACGGCAATTGAAAGGGCCCCAGTTCGACACCGCTCAAGAGCATATCTGCTTGTGTCTTTGGCAGGACACTTAAAGGCATGCTTGAAGGTGGACACTAGGGTGGCTCGTTTTTGAACTTTTTTGTTTAATTGTCTCGGGGTAGTGGGGAAATGGTGCCAATGAGTGAGAAAACGCTCATGACAAAATTTGAGGTTCGTAAAAAATTGTCTTCAGCCTCCTCATGGGGCCCAAAAATCGAAAAATGGGGTCAAAAACGCATTTTTTTTCAAAAATATTTTTAGTTTGGGTAGATACAATATTGTTTAGATATATCTAATTAGCCTAAGAAAAAAAATTGGAGTCATTTGAACTATTCCTTCAGCTTCCTCACAGCTTCTGAAAATTTCCATTTTGCTGAAAATTTCGCATTTTTGTGGGTGGTTACATGATACATAATTGCGTTAGACATTTTGCCAGCTATAAAACGTCATTGCATTTCTCTTTATAGACCTGCCCTGAGCTGTTGCGTCATTTTTTAATGAAATTGGGTTAATTTGGTAGGAAAAAGTGACGTCTTTTATTTGAATTTACGTCACTGACGAAGTTTGTAGTTATGTAACCACAAATAAAAATGCGAAATTTTCAGCAAAATGAAAATTTTCAAAAGCTGTGAAGAAGCTGAAGGAATAGTTCAAATGACTTCAATTTTTTTTTTTAGGTTATTTAGATATATCTAAACAATAATGTAACTACCAAACTAAAAATATTTTTGAAAAAAAGTGCAATTCTGACCCCATTTTTCGATTTTTGGGCCCCATGAGGAGGCTGAAGACAATTTGTTACGAATCTCAAATTTTGTCATGATTGTTTTCTCACTCATTGGCACAATTTCCCCACTACCCCGAGAGAATTTTAAAAAAAAGTTCAAAAACGAGCCACCCTAGTGGACACGTAAATTGGCTTCCTTTCCTTTCCGTCCACTTAATTTACATCTTCCACCACCAGGCGTGAGCCTGGTTATGATAAACAAACAAAAACAGTCATTTAGAAATTACCAAATTCATGCTGTTCAGGAGACCGCTACTATGAAATCAGAAGTATTGCACACGACCTTCAAGAAGATAATGAAACCAAATGGACCAAAAACATCATTTTGATGTGTTTTGTTGTTGTTAACACGTTGATATATAATTTGTGACTAAAGTTATCTTTTCTGAGGTTGTGGATGAAGATTAAATGAAAATTGTTGCAAACAAGCATTTGATTTATTTTACACGCCCCGCTCAAGCTCAAGCGCCGCTGGTTCGACTCTCGAGTGTGCGCTTGAGCAACGCATTTCAAGACTGGTGTCCATTCAGCGGCACCTAGTGAATGGAATATTTCCCCGGCAATAACACTTCAACAATTGGAAAACTTCACTCTGACAATCTTGATAACCGGCCCTGCGTCAAGAGCCTCTATAAGTATGCGAAACTACCAGGAATAACCTATCAAGGATTTTTCAGTCCGAGGATAAAGATTCAAAACTAAAACCAAAACCATTATATCCTGAATAGTAACTGCATTGAACTAGCTTGTTTGTACTGTAGCTAATTTATTGAGGCGAATTATCAAGCCAGATACTGATATAGGCTTATTGTAAGAAAATTATTTTCAGTAAAGATGGAGGTTTATATCATACAAATATCAATACACTCGGTGTAGAGCAAATTGTAAAGTTGAATAAACTTGACAAAGAATTATCGATTATTGTTATGAGTTGAACTTTTATGACGATGTTTGTTTTTCGTTCCTTTTCTACTTCATTTCACTTCCATTTAAATAAGCTGAATACAATATTGTTACATCAAACTCGACATTTAATAATCTGACTGATTCAAAAGATTTGAATTGCTGTAAAAATACAAAATTATAACCAATACAACCTACAGCTAGGATTACAATCTTTATTTGGTTTACCTTTAAACCTAAAATAAAATAGATGAAGGAAAATATAATAAACTATAGTTATCTCTTACCTTCGTTGCAATAATATATACACTGAGCACCCACAGAATAACGTCCATTAAGGGGTGCGATTCCGGGGCAGATTACAACTCCGTTCACTGGTTCGTTTGGAAGAGCACAGGTGGGGGGAGCTTTACATAAGTACAAATATTACCATTAGCAATATAAACTAAGCAGCAATACTTGTGGTTATTTGCGTAGGTTAATATTACACGTTACACCTTCCTCAAGTAATTGTTAGATTTTCCTGGCACAAATTTTCGTGGCGTAAAGTAGACTTTCGGTTAAAATACTTTTTGTTGGCAAAAATATGTGCAGTAGGCCTACACGTATGAATGCTCACGTGTGCAGATTGGAGGTTGTGGCTGGAAAGATGCTTCACCGGTACCCTCAGTATCTGGCCTGCAAACCGTTGTTTCTGGTCCATCCAGAGTGTGCCCTAAAGAATAAATTAATTGCTTGAATATACACTAGCCAAAATCATTAGTGCTTAAGATTTATACAGTACAACGAAAGACTTTTGCAAAAAGTTGTTACATTTAAATCCTGGGTAGCAACTGCAATGAACTCATTTGTGCTTCAACAGATTTATCGAAAAGACATTATCTAGCCAGACATTGATGTGCAGTAAAAAATCGTATTTAGTAAAAGCATAGGTATCTTACAAATATCTATACGTGACTGGATGTAGAATAAATTATGATAGTTAAATGCGCCTAAGATAAAATTATCAATTACACTGGTCAACACAAGTTTTCGTGCATGGACTTTTTCAATGGATTTAGAATAATTTGGGGGCGTGGAGTCCAAATCTGATGTTAGTTTTTGCTCATCACATCACGTTTTTGAGATCTGAAAACTTTTTTATAGTTGATATTTTTTACCGATTCAAGTTATAAATTTTATGTTGCTTTTAAGCACCCATACATCGAATAGTGTTTGCAGTGAGAGGAAGCTATTCCCTTAAGAATGCCTTTCCAAAACTACTTTTGTGATTGCATCTTTTTCGGTCATTATTGACTGCAGTATGCAAACACTAAATAAATGAAATATATTTGACAAAGTACAATTGGAGGATTGTGCTCATCATTGGTAAGGCAGCACTGAAAAGCTGATTTTTTTTAGTTATGTGTCTTTCTGACAGAATTGAATTTGCAGATTTAAACTAAACATATGCAAGAAAAAGTAAAACTCTCACTTAAAAACGGTTTGTATAGTGCTGTAAAAACCAAAGCATATCTTGGTACAAACACACGCAGCCATGTTAAGATACCAAATATTTCCTTTTTGAAGCTGACCTCTTATGAACTGCATAAGGGACATCTATCATCGAACCCCAGCATTAATTCGCCATCATGTTGGAATTTCATCGACGTTCGCAACATTTTTCCATCACTTTGATGCCCTGATGGAAACGCTTGCCCTGCTTCTCATTTACGTCGCCAAGGTTCTCTGGAAACTCACTCAAGCAACTGCGCGAGTAATGAACTTTAATGCTCATGCCACTCCCAAGTTCGTGCAGGTTGGTGAGAAGCTCCTGAACCATCTCTATGTAATTGTCAGTTTTTTTTTATTCCAAGGAAGTTATAAACCACATCAGCAAATGCATTTCAAGGTCGAGCCTCGGTGGTGGCTATGGTAGTCACGAAGTGTTGGTCTTTAAGTAACGTTCTTATTTGAAGCCCATCAAATATCTCTGCTTTTTTCTTCTGATAGGTAAGGCCAAGAAATTTTCAGCATGTAGTCTAAACAGTCCACAGAACGATCAAGCGCTTTGACAGACTGCTTTATTAGTCCAAGTTTGATGTGCAATGGTGGTAGTAATCTTTTTCCAATCAACCAGAGGATTGTTTATGATATTCTAATCTTGAGATTTCATCTTATTTCTTAGTTGCCATTATTTTCTGTCCAATGTTCTTCGTTGGCTCTATTATCCCACTAGCATAAAAGGCAAGAATACTTAATGTGACCTCCTTGTTGTCACAATAGAAAATTCACCATTTTAAGCTCCACTGAGATCAACTAATAGTTATTGCAGTTTGTTAATCTTTCTAGCAAAACTTTGATGTTTGTATAATTCTCTTTCAGGAAGACAGAGTGTCCTATAGGCTAAGTATGGATCCAAAAATTTTCCCATAATGGAGAAAGACACATTTTAGGCTTCTTTTTAAGCTATGAATAACAAGTTTCCAGTCCCTTGAATGATATGCAGCATGCAGGTTAACCTATAGAAAAAAGAAGCCCCTCAACATCTGTGCAGTAAACAATTTGGCCGTCCGAGTGGAAGCACTCTCTCAATTTGGCCTCTCTGTCCCAATAAAATGAAGCGCTTGTACCGGTTTTGAGAAGATGCTTCTCCTCTAGCCTGGAAAGCTTTGAAGCTGCTTTTGTGCGTGATTGTGTGGTGTCAAACTCGTGAGTGAATGAGCAGTTTTTATGTGATTCGTCATTATAGAACATGCATAATTGCATATAGTAAAAAAACGTGATGTAATAGAGGAAATCTGAGCCCAGATTCAGTTTCAGCACTCCAAGAATTACCCTAAATCAGTTCTCAAAGTCCATGCAAGAAAAAAAAGTTTTTTGTGCTGTTAACCAGTGGTATTGTAATGAGTCGGACTTTTATGAAAACACATGTTTTTTTTTTTCTTTTCCTTCTTCATTCCCAGCCATTTAATGCGCTGAAATAGCCAATAGGCTTAAAATGATATTGTTACAACAAAGTTACATTTGATACTTTGGCTAATTCAAATAATTTGAAATGTTGTAAAAATACAAATTTATTACCAACACAACCTACAGATAGACCTACTCTCTTTCTTTCCCTTATGTTTAAAGTTCAAATAGTTGAAAGAAAAATATCATCGGTTATATTTCCTTTCACTTACCTTCGTTGCAGGTATATTCGCACACAGAACCCAAAGGATAACCTTCGTTAGCGGGTACTGAGTTGAGACAGCTCACTTCTCCATTCTCAGGCTGGTTTGGAGGCGCGCAGGTAGGTGGTGCTTCACATAATTACAAATATTACCATTAACAACATAAACCAAGCAGCGATATTTTTGCTTATGGCGAATATTTATATGATCACAAAATCTTTCTTCAAGCATTTGTCAGAGTTCAGTGGCATAGTTTCTTGAACTTTAAGCAAATATTTAGAGAACGTGTGTTCTGATAGCAAAACATATAGGCTATGGTAAGCCTACAAGTATGAATAATTACGTGTGCAGATCGGAGGTTCTGGTTCGAAAAATGCTTCTCTTTTACCATCAACAGATTCAGTGCAAGTCGTAGTGTCTGGTCCATCCAGAGTGTATGCTAAAGAATACATTAAATACATTACAATACATTAATATTCTAAGTGGAAAGCGATAATGCGGTATTTTAGACTTATTCAATGACAAAGGATGCGGCTGTGCAAAGTAGCTTCACAAGATTGCCCAATGTTTGGCAATGAATATCAGTGTAAGAAGGAATCAATTTGGCTAAAATTTATTCTTAACTAAGTCAGACGATTGATTGGACCGAAACGAGTGATTGGACCTATAATTTTTTTTCCATTTTTCTTCATCTAAAACATTACCGAGTTCCTATTATTCACGAGATCACTAGTATGAAATCAAAAACTACTTGATCTTCACAATTTAAAATGCCGCAAAAATAGCACAATTTTAAACAACACAACCTACTGCTAGGAATGCTCTCTTTTTTTATTTTTGAACTTATCATAAAATAAAATAAAATTAATCATCAGCTATAGTTCCATTCTCTTACCTCCAAAGCAGGAATATTCGCAAACAGACCCCAAAGGATAACCTTCATTCGGGAGTAGTTCATTAGCACAGATCACATCTCCATTTTCAGGCTTGTTTGGAGCTGGGCAAGTGGGAGGTACCTCACCACCTAATTAAAAATGTTCATCGTAAGCAGCATGAACGGGGTAGCAGCATTTGTACAAACAAATATAGAAACAGAAAAGGCGTGGAGATAGTTAGTAGAAAAAAAGACGAATGTAAACCTGCAAAAAGATTTACGTTTGGCTTAGCATGGCTTCAAGATGATTTGTGAGTGACATACAGATCTCGGTTACATACCTGGATAAATATAAAAGAGGTGAACTCCACCAGGAAAATAGGGTTATAGGCAAATTGTTCGTAAGCAATTGTTCGTAAAGCAATTGTTCGTAAGCAATTGTTCGAAAAACAATTGTTCGTAAACTGTTTTTCGTAAAATAAATCCCGTAAAACAATTTTTCGTAAAGCATTTCTTCGTATACATCAAATTTCAACTGCATGCACGAAAAAATTCTTTAGGAAGAGTTATTTACGAAGAATTAATTTTACGAACAATTGCTTTACGAACAATTGCTTACGAAGAATTGCTTGACGAACAATTGCTTACGAACAATTTGTCGGACACAGGAAAATAGTTTTTCGGCAGTCGTATGTAGTAAGGCTTGACAGCGATAGACACGTTTTGCGCTCATTAGACTAGGAAAATCAGTATCTCATCACTAATTCATGCTTACTGACAGCACAGATCTACAATCCCAAAGTCATGCCACAAAGTTATCGAACATTACTTGTGCCAGTCAATCGCTGTTTTATGTATAGTAAGTTGTAGTCAACCTTGTGCTGACACCAGGAAAATTGCTTCTTCTAAACAAAAAGCTCAGTGTTGTGCGTTAGATTAATATTGTTACCTACCTGGGCATTTTCTTGGCTCGCAAATATTTGAACCCAATGTACCAGCTAAAGATTCGCTCAGTTCTTGAAAACCTCTTTCGAGGATTATAAGTTGGTCTGGTGAACCGGCAATCGCGTTAAGTTGTGGGATGTCCAAAGCGTTATTTACTGCTTGAATTCCAATTGCATAAGTCTGAAAATTTGTAATAAAAATATATCATTTTTATAGTCTTCATAGTACTGTAATGTTGGATTTTCAAATGAACATTCCAAGCACAGTTCAATGACAAATCCGATACTTTAAACTTTTGTTTCTACCGGCCGAATTGAACAATATTTTATGTTGCAAAAACCATTAAATTGAAAAAGAAAATAAATCAAAAGTTCTTTTAAAGCCAAATCTACCCTCATTATGTTCATAAACAATAATTTGAAGAATTAGCATCAATCATCACCAATGAAACTATCTCTAAAATAGCTAAAAAAAAATCACTTACCAGGATTCCATCATCTCTTAAACCTTGAGACTGTTGGACTACAAGTCTTCCATCCTGAGCCCTTCCGTCGGTGATAACTAAAATCACATTTGAAGCCTTTGGGCGATCTCCGTTTTGGGCTCTAAACATAACATTCCTGGCGTATCGAAGAGCATTGCCAGTCTTGGTACCTATAATGTAACAATAGAGAAATAAAACAGAATAACCTTAGCGGGTTTAACATACATTTTTACACACAAAAATATAACATAAATAAAATGAACTCAAACGTTTTCGACACGTACGTGTAACGTGTAATGTAACATTAATGTAACAATAGCAGGTCTTTCCAAAGCATCTAGAAATTATACACTGGCTTTGCTTCATGTCATGTTAACCTGTCGCATCTGCTATTGCAGATTAATCTTTTTAGTTTTAAACTCATCATCAAAGCTTAACTTTAGTCTATTATTGTTACAAAACGTATCATAAAATTTTGGTGGGTTATCTTTTTGAAATTTCAACTGTTACAAATTCAAAAAATTTTTTATTGCATATTTTATTTGAATAAGCCTACATGCGTCTACATGCAAACGATCTTTTATTCTATCAGGTCGAAATCGTGGTTTAGCTTTGCAGGATTAATTTACTTGAATGAAAATGAATTTATTTCCAATACAATTTATCAAATAATCAATAATACATTACCTACACCGTTGTAGGGAATTTGTTCTACAGCATTTATCAAACCATCCCTGTCATTGGCATAATCTTTGAGAAAAATTCTCGAGTTCTCATCGACAACTTCATTGTAGCGGAACACACCGATGTTGGCAGCATCCGGACGAATATTTAACTTGCTGCAGAAAACATAAGAAGGTTGGAATGTAAATATGGAGCTGCAGAAATCATTTCGAGGTAATAATTTGTTTAATTCCGATGAAACTTAATTCGTAAGGAAACAAAACGAAAACTAAATAAATAATTTTACATCCATTATACATTGAAAAGACAAATATGGAAAAACGCTAAATAAAGTATTTTGATACCAAATAGTATACTGTACTGTAAAATTAATGCACAGCTAGAGCTTCCGATTTTGTGGCTTCATCACTTTTGTCTGACTTTGATGATATTCTGGTTTTCTACATAAACATAGCGGTGGGATGGCGCAACGGATAAGGCGCTCGCTTTCCAATCATGCAATCCTGCTTCGACTCCCGGCTTAAGCTGGTTGTTGAAAAACACCGCTCACCTCTACCAAGGGTGTAATAAATTGGGTGAGCGTAGTTGCTGAAGGAAAGGCGGCCGAGAGGAAGGAACTTGCCACCCTACTCGCGTTAGTGCAGAAGGCTTAGTATAATGATAACCTTATCTTCTCATCCCCCGATGCTTGGATCAAGTAAGGGACTCACCTTTACATAGACTAGTCACTATACAATTACAAAAATCATTTTTTGTTAAGATCAATTTGACGCCTGTAGACGTAGAATCAGTGTATAGAATAACTGTTCTGCTGACTGAGTATTGACGGGAAATCTTTACGACTATCTTTAGGTAGAATTACTCTTTGCTGAAGTAAGAAGTAAACAGTAGCCACATTGACCTGATGAAGGTGGTGGTGAACTGAATCATTACTTCCCAATTTGGTGTTGAAATTGAGGAGGAAGAGTCAAGAACAATAACCAAATCAATCAAAGCATCAGGAGAACAACTCTCTGCAAAAAAAATGGTTCAAGAGACGAGACTAAAACAAGGCAGCATCGCTTACAGTCTACTTATGAAAATCTCTTGAACTTTGTCAACACAGTTTCCAAGCAAACTTATTGTTGACACCTAATGGTTTAATTGGATTATTTTTGTGATTGCAAGCATGGCTGCATATTTGGAGTTGGAGATATTTTGGCTTGTTCAGAATCGGAGTTTCTCAATTATAAAACCACAGTCGAAGTCGGCCAATTTAAAACCGAGGAGTGAAGTCATAGTCTATATTTTTGCCCGACTCCACAGCCCTGGTTGTTAAAAGTGAAGTTCCCTTTGTAGAAACATACAACAAGATTTTATGTAACATTTTAGGTAAAAATAACAGAATACTAAACTGAAAAAAAAGAAATTTAATACAGAGGTAAGATGTTCTCACCAACACAGCAAGGATTTTCATTTGTCCATGTTTTGTTGGTTAAACATTCCGTTTCCGTTATATGAGGAGGATGAAGGCTGTATCCTTCATCACAGGCAAACTCGCAGATAGATCCAACGTATTCGCCTTTTGAACATGTAATTTTCCCATTCTCGATGTCGTCCAATGGCTCGCATGGTTCGGCTAAAACATCATTTATACTTTAGCCGAAGTAGAAATCAAATTAAAACTAACACATGTGAAAATCGTGTTATCAGATGCAGTTGTGTCGCTGTGTATTCGCACATACTCAGGGCTGTCGCATGCATCAGCCGAACTCCGCAGCCACCTAGCGGGCAGCCTTCATGAGGGCGCAGAACGTTCTTCTTTCTTGCAGTGCAACATATTTGAAGTTTTGCTTTTGTATAAAGATGATGTTGTATATGGAATATTGTCTAAAGAAGTGTAGGCCTATACTTGGACGAAACAAGACAAGGTGTGTTTTTCAACCATTGCAATAACGTGTGCACTCTCAAATTGCTATAGCGTATGACACTTAGATGAATATCTTCGAAAATGCAAGTTTGGTAGGCTCATCTGGACACAGTAGCGATGACAATGTGGTTCAGGGGTACTTTTGTACAACAGGCCCAGTATGATTTCAGAGGCCCATAACATTTCCAAAGGACCAAAAGCTTAAAGAAACTAACTTGTATTTTGGGATTTAATTATTTGTCGTAGAAGTGTTTTGACTTTGGCTCGAGGATCTCATTGTTCATGGCCATCATCATCGTCATCATCGTCATAATCATTTTCAACTTGTGAAAACCCATTGTTGAGCAAAGTTCTTCCTCTTTTCTTACCAATCCAGTCGATCGTGTGTTTTTATGTACCAGTTTGTTGTTCCACATTCTTTGTCAATCTCGTTTCACCATCTCATTTTTAGCTTTCCTCGTTTACGTTTGTTTTCCTAGGTTGTCCAATCTGTTAATTTGTTAGTCCATTGTTGTCCTGATGTCTTTCTATATCACCTGCCTATGACCATTTGCTACCGGCCTCAAATTATCTTCTCAGTGGCCCTGTCTGGACATAAGGTTTGCATTTGCAATCATCAAATTCAAATTTGTGGTGCGTTTGCTTATTGGTATGTTGTTATTTTTGAAGTAGACTTCGCAAGTAAAAAAGGTTGATGCTTATGGTAGCTACGATGAGGACTACTGAAAGAACAGGTCTGGCCAAGTGCCAAGGCATAATTCCGGCAAACTTTAAAAAAAGTAAAGCAACTAAAAAAAGTTTTTAGAAGAAAATTAAGTGTTTGTTTTATAAGGAAACATACTTCAGCTTTTCAAGTCCAACAATAAGATATTTATAAAATTATCTGGTGTCTTTCAAAAAGTATCTAGATACTTATCTAAAACGATCCTGGTCCAAACGTAGCCTAGGCTACTCATTGGACCACCCATATCAACGATAGTGGCTACGGTATCCATCTAGCCTGATTATGCTTCTGCGTTCAACATGGCACATTGGCAACAAAATTTGCAAGTAAAAAAGTAAGCTAAAATGAAATTTTGGCATAAGCTGAGCTGTAACCTATCTAGCATTGTGCAAATTTGGACGAGTAGTTTATTTGTAGTTTAAATCGACTGCAAAGTAATTTAATCAACAGGAATTTGAGTTCCAGAAAACGGAATAATTTATAACTTTTGCTGTTCACTTAGTGTACTAAAGAAACATGTTGAGCAATGTGGCACAGTAATGAAGCTTGTCGATGATACCAAAGGCCTTGCACCCACCAGCCCTGCACACAATTATATACTTCATTGCATTACTTCGTTGGATATTTGTGCGAGCTGGTTTCTATGACTTTTTACAGATGAAATTGTGCAAAATGACTAACGGGTGAACAATGGAAACTTATTTTCTTGGTCTTTATAAAAGATGTTTGAGTGTGTATTCGATAGAGAAAAAGTATTAGAATAGATGAATCAATAACAGAGCCAGCGTGGAAAAAGAGGAAAACAAGAAGGCTCAGCTGAATATGTGGATTGTTTTGCCAATCTCTTATGCCTTGAGTCTCTCAGGTATTAAAGAAAAAACTATATAAAGACAAACTTAACAAAAACAATCCAATGGAAAAGTAGAAATGCTTATCTCCTAACCATACAAAAGTAAAATGTGAAACAGATATTCGTATGGAACCGTTGCTACTTGATTCATGACAAACAAGTATTTTGCAATGAACCAATACACTGACAAGACATTTGCAGCAGAAAAAGCACCTTTGGTGAGTTAGGTAGGCTACTATATCCAGCCACAGATATTTTAGCAATGTGTTGCGTGTTCATGCTGCTAATGTTGCCAGAAATTATTTGTCTGCATAGCCGAGTGGTGAGAGCCCTGGTAAGGCATTCAAAAATGGATCTGGATGCAAAAATAAAAGTATAAAATGCTTTAGTGAATTCAGTTTATTCTAATGTTATTTAAAAACTTTTCGTAACCAGCTTTTCAATTGACGAAGAAAGCAATGGGTCTATCAGGTATTGAAGAAAGTTAAGCAATTAGTAACAATTATCGAACCAATACTCACGTATGCATTCAGGGGGCGACGGGTTGAAAGACGCAATAAAGCCACCTTCATCTCTGCTACATGTTGTGATGGTTGATCCACTTAGAGTAAATCCTGCGGAGATGATTAGGAACTTGTGTAATAAGTGTATGAGCAGCTGAAGATTGGTATTAAAAATGTGATAGGCTACATTTTATAAATAAGCTTATAAATTCATATAAGCCACATAAATGCAAACTGCGAAACTTTTATTTTACCTTACAAAAACAATAAACACGGTTTAAAGCTTTATTTTTTAGTTGAGAGTTTTTTAAGCAAATGCACTTGGACGATCCTAGAAAATGTGATATTAAACCTTTCAAAACAACTTTTAACACATTTTCCTGTTACACACAACAAAGCCAAATTTTCATAAAAAACTGTGTTTCAAATCTAACCTTCATTACAACCATAATCGCATGTTGAACCAATTATGAAATTGTCATCGAGATCACTGCCGCAAAGAACGTATCCATTGTTTGGATAATCAGGATCGCTACAAGTGGGCGGTGCAGTGGTTTCTTCCATATCTCTTGGCGTTGGTCTCACGGTAGTACCAACATCTATCGCAAAATGTAGTGTACATCAATGATATAAGTAGGAATGTCGCCAATGCTTATCTAAGTGTGGTGAACTTTTATCAAAGATGAAAAGTTTGTTTTGGTTAAGAAATAATTTTATATTGGCTGACATTTTCACTATTTTCATTATTATTAAACAAACTTCATCCGCCCCAACTCATTTGTTAAAGATAGTTTTCCGGCAGTCGTGTGTAGCAAGACTTGACAGCGACAGACACGTTTTCTGCTCATTACACTGGGAAAATCAGTACCGCACCACTAATTCATGCCTAGGGACAGCACACATCTACAATCCCTAAGTCATAACACAGAGTTGTCGAACTTTGTTTTTGCCAGTCAAACGCTGATCTATGTACAGTGAGTAGTCAACCTTGTCCTGACACCAGGAAGATCGCTTCTTCTAAACAAACGATCAGTGTTGTGTGTTGGATTAATACTATTACCTACCTGGGCATTTTTGTGGCTCGCAAATATTTGAACCCAATGTGCCAGCCAAAGATTCGCTCAGTTCTTGAAAACCTCTTTCGAGGATTATAAGTTGGTCTGGTGAACCGGCAATCGCGTTAAGTTGTGGGATGTCCAAAGCGTTATTTACTGCTTGAATTCCAATTGCATAAGTCTGAAAATTTGTAATAAAAATATATCATTCTTACAGTGTTCATAGTAATGCTGGATTTTCAAACAAACATTCCAAGCACTATTCAATGACAAATCCGATATTTCAAACTTATGTTTTTACTTGTCAGTCTGAACAATATTTTATATTAACAAAGCGATTAAATTGAAAACGAAAATAAATCCAAACTTCTTTTTAAACCAAATCTGCCCTCCTTATATTCATAAACAATAATTTGAAGAATTAGCATCTCTCATATAATTGATAAGAAATGATTACTTACCAGGATTCCATCATCTCTCAAAGCTTGAGATTGTTGAACCACAAGTCTGTCATCCTGAGCCCTTCCATCGGTGATAACTAAAATCACATTTGAAGCCTTTGGGCGATCTCCGTTTTGGGTTCTAAACATAACATTCCTGGCGTATCGAAGAGCATTGCCCGTCTTGGTACCTATAAAGGAAAAATAATAAGGCAATCAGAAGATTGCAGTCTTTTCAAAGCATCAAGAAATTCTACAATGGCTTTGTTTCATGTTATGTTAACCTATTGTACCTGCTATTGCAAAGTAATCTTTTTAGGTTTGAAATTATGAAAGCCTATCTTTAGTCTACTATTGTTACAAAAAGTATCAAAAAATTTTAGTCGGAATTATAGTTTTGAAATTTCAACTGTTACAAATTGATAATTTTTTTTATATTTTATATTCTATTTGAATACATCTACCTGCAGATGCTCTTTCATGGTATCAGGTCGAAATCGAATTTTAGTTTTGCAGGATTACTGTAATTTACCTGAGTGAAAATTAATTTATTTCCAATACAATTAATCAAGTAATCAATAATACATTACCTACACCGTTGTAGGGAATTTGTTCTACAGCATTTATCAAACCATCCCTGTCATTGGCATAATCTTTGAGAAATATTCTCGATTCCTCATCGACAACTTCATTGTAGCGGAACACACCGATGTTGGCAGCATCCGGACGAATATTTAACTTGCTACAAAAAAGCATAAAAAGGTTGGAACCGAAAAAGAAATATGGAACTGCAGAAATCATTCCAAGGTAACAATTTGTTTATTTCCGATGAAATTTAATTTGTAACGAAACAAAACAAAAATTAAATAAATAATTTAACATCCATTTTTCATTGAAAAAGAAATATGGAAAAACGCAAAATAAAGTATTTGATTACCAAATAGTCTACTGTACTGCAAAATTATTCCACAGAGGCGTTATCACTTTCGTATAATTTTCATGACATTTTGGTCTGCTACATAGATTAGTCAGTAGTCACTATCCAATTAGGAAAATCAGTTTTTCTTACGATCAATTTGACGTCTGTAGACGTAGAATCAGTGTATAGAATAACTGTTCTTCTGACTGAGTATTGATGGTACATCCTTGTGACCATTTTTAGGTAGAATTACTTTTTGCTGAAGTTTCGGAAAAACAAACTTAAACAACAGCCACATTAACCTGATGAAGTTTGTGGTGAACTGAATCATTACTTCCCAATTTGGTGTTGAAATTGAAGAAGAGGAGTCAAGAACAATAACCAAATCAATCAAAGCATCAGGAGAACAACTCTCTGCATAAAAAAATGGCTCAAGAGACAAGATTAAACAAGGCAGCATTGCTTACAGTCTACTTATGAAAATCTCTTGAACTTTGTCAACACAGCTGCCAAAGCAAGCTTATTGTTGCCTTGTAATGGTTTCATTGGATTATTTTTTGATTGCAAGCATGGCTGCATATTTGGTGTTGTGGGGGATTTTGGTGTGTCCAGATTCGGAGTTGCCCAGTTATAAAGCGAGGATTAGGAATCGTATAAATTTTTCCCGATTCCAAAGCTTTATCAGAGCTATGGAGTTGCAAGGACTTTACGTGTCCACAGTATGAGTAGGCCAATTATAAACCGAGAATTCGGAGTTATATATTTTTGCCCGACTTCACAGCCCTGGTTGTTAAAAGTGAAGTTCCCTTTGTAGAAACATACAACAAGATTTTATGTAACAGTTTATGTAGAAATAACAGAGTACCAAACCGAAAAAAAACACATTTAGTATAGAGGTAAAATGTTCTCACCAACACAGCAAGGATTTTCATTTGTCCATGTTTTGTTGGTTAAACATTCCGTTTCCGTTATATGAGGAGGATGAAGGCTGTATCCGTCATTACAGGCAAACTCGCATACAGATCCAACGTATTCGCCATTCGAACATGAAATTTTCCCATTCTCGATGTCGTCCAATGGCTCGCATGGTTCGGCTACAACATCATTTATACTTTAGCCGAAGTAGAAATCACATTTAAACTAACACATGTAAAAATCGTGTTATTAAATGCAGTTGTGTAGCTGTGTATTGGCACATATTCATGGCCGTCGCATGCATTAGGGTAGGCAAACTAGCAGCCACCAAGGGCGCAGAACGTTCTTCTTTCTTGCAGTGCAACTTATTTTTCTTGGTATAAAGATGATGTTGAATATCGAATATTGTCTCACGAAGTGTAGATCTATACTTTAATGAAACAAGACAAGGTATGTTTTTCAACCATTGAAATAACCTGTAGGCTACAAATTTTGTACACTTTAGCCAGAATAATTGCTAATGTACTATAGTGTATACAACGCTTGGATGAATATCTTCGAAAATGCAAGTTTGATGGGCTCATCTGGACACAGTAGCGATGACAAGGGGGTTCAGGTGGTACTAAAGCCGATGAAGCTGCCCGCTGAAGACCAATCCATCAGTACGGCTGCCTGGACGGACGACCAATGGACCTCGGAGTGGAAAAAGAACTCATAAACTCATCAAAGTTTCATCTCCGATACCGACCTCCATCCAACCGGAATTATTTTGCTAAAGAAGGCTCAATCGCCTGCGTACTGGCGTCGGACTATTTCGCTCCAACATGCACAAATGGGAATGGCTCCATCCACGATCTGTGAGTTTGGCAAGAAGGACCAAACCGCAGACCACACCATCTGCAACTGCACCATTTACCATGCGCCAAATGGTGTGAATGGTCTGCGTAAACTAGATGGCGAACCTATTTAGTGGCTGCTTGAAACCTTCCCCAACATCTAGACCGAGGGTGTGAGAACGAAGAAAGCAATAAGTCTATCAGGTATTGAGGAATGTTAAGCAATTTTTAACAATTATCGAAGCAATACTCACGTATGCATTCAGGGGGCGAAGGGTTGAAAGACGCAGTAATGCCACCTTCATCTCTGCTACATGTTGTGATGGTTGATCCACTTAGAGTAAATCCTGCGGAAATGATTAGGAACTTGTGTAAATACGTGTATGAGCGCTGTCCTGATAGGTGTTAAAAATATGATAGGCTACATCATAACCTTCTTATATACACCAGCTTATGCACTTCTGTGACGCTTGAAAATGTGATATTAAACCTGCTTCTTGTCAAAACAACTTTAAAACACAATTTCATGCTACAACAATACCAATTTTGTTTCTTTTCTTAAAAAACATTGTTTTTCAATTTCTAACCTTCATTACAACCATAATCGCATGTTGAACCAATCAGAAACGCGACACCAAGCTCATTGCCGCAAGAAACGTATCCATTGTTTGGAGAGTCAGGATAGCTACAAGTGGGCGGTGCAGTGGTTTCTTCAATATCTCGTGGGGTTGGTCGCATGGTAGTACCAACATCTATTCCAAAATGTGATGTACATCAATGATGTAAATATTAAAGAATATCGCCAATGCTTGTCTGGGCGTGGTGAGAAATTGGCGTGGTGAAAATTGACTGTTGGTTGTAGCCTACGAAGTACGTTGTACGGTTGTACAGTACGGAAGTTAAGAAATCATCTTTTAGCCCATTGGATGACGTTGTCACTATCATTATAATTTTATTGTCTTCATTTTAATGTTGGTAACTAGATATGAACAATACCAGGTATGGATTGTGATCCATAGGCCTACATGAACTACCCTCTTCCAAATTTTAATATCATAATAATTCTATTGCTTTTAGAAATATGCTAAGTAGCCGCTACAAAAGGCCAATTGCCAATAAAACTTATTTTTAAACTATTAGAAACTTTTTTCTAACCACAAACCTTGTGCTGTTTGAAGACAAACTTGAATAGTCAGATATAGCATATAAAACGTGCAGCATTTTGCAATATGCTACTTGTACGTATAACTACGAGAAAGTATTGCATTTTATTTTGCCTTTATGTGGTTAATTATTATTTTACCACTACAATGCAGTTTGCATTAAAGTGAAAAAGTTCTCACCTAAGCAGAGAGAGTCTCTGTTGCAGAAATCTTCACCTGAGCAGCAGCACCAACATTCAGAATGGATGGGATCACCTGGGCGGCATTGGGGCCCGTTGGTGTTCTGTCAAAACGTTTCAGCATTCAAAATAAAATCAGGTGATTTTTTGTAACGTATCAGAACAACAAATGAAAAAATTAATTCAGTTTGATCAAAATATTATGGTTTAATTTATTTTAAGCTGGTTTTAGCGCAACAAATGAAATGAGAGGCAATATGGCTGCTTGCTGAAACTACACTTCATTTCTAAAGGAGCGTTCAAGTTCAAATGAAAACAAAAAAGCAAAATAAGGAAATTTCTGTGGAAACACGTCATAAATACTTTATCAAAACTTGAACTCAACTTGATGTTTTTCTACCATTAAGCTCTTACCCCCTTCAAATTGTTTCGGCAAGCTTCTGGTTGCTTACATTGTTTGAAATACAAGGTTTCTCCGTTGCGTGTCCTTACCAAGTTTTCGCAAGACAGCTGCAAATATGTTATTTGTTTGCATTAAAAAATTTAAGTTACTGGTACTACTACTTAAAAATTGAAACAAATGAAGCAACTCCTAACCCAGGGGTGTCCGAAGTTTGGCCCGCGGGCAACTACGGTTCCCGGTGCGTTTTATACGACCACGCCTATTGTTGGACAGTGTGCTATTTTTAGCCTGCAGACAAAAACAATAATGATTCAAGTAGCACCTTTTTTGAACTAACATTAGTAGCTACAGGCCTACAGCACTTGCTCGCAGACTTAAGGAAAACCCGACGAGAAAAAAGTTAGAACCATCAATCATCATTGTGTTGCAGGCTAATCGTCATAAGTCCAGCATTGTTGTATTGGATGCAGGCGGTAGCCCTGACGAAACCACAAGAGGAGAAAATATGTGGCAGAAATGAAAATGTTGCAATGGTCCCTATGGATTGACAAAGCAGGACAAAGTAAGAAATGAAATCATCAGAGAACGAACGCTGAAGAGCTGAAAGATCAACTGAGGCTGAATTTCGAAACATTTATGGGCTTTATGTTGTCTGTTCTAATCTTATATTATTTTTAACTCCGCCGGATCGATGAGCGTTTTACAAAACTAGTATGACAAAGTTTTTTGAAAATTGTAAATGGTAATGACAGATCACAACACTAGAGTAACGCATTACATTTAACGGCGTGGAACAATAATTACTTCACAAAGACTTTTTCAAATAGTTTGAAAAAATATCTTTGCATTGTTGTAAACTAAGGATTCTCAATAGAGCAAAAATGGTAAAAACCTTTTCTGTAGACCAAAAATGAATTTGACTTACAGCATTTGGTGGGCAAGTTCTTAACCCTCCGTTGAACCCGGCATTGCACTCTTCATTGCTGGGCGCATTGGCGCATTCGAAGCAAACAAGAGCTGTACAATATAACACAATGTTAATTTGAACATATCAATATTAATACAAACATTCATTTAGATTTTATTATATTTAACCGCCATCTCCGCTTAAAGCAGATTGCACATCGACATGGGTTATCTGTTTCCATGAGTCACGGTTTTTAGCTAGGTCGCCCAGAGTCGTCAAATTGAGTTCAGATCATGCCTGCAGGTTGTCATGTCATCTCCTTGGTGGTCTTCCTTTTTCTCTCTTTCCTTAGATTTTAAAGCACATAAAATCTCTCACTTTAGACTGAAAAACCTTCTTTTCGATACTTTCTTGGTGATGGCAAAATTTGTGTTGTCTTGCTACAATCGATATTTTGAAAGATTTTATTTCTTCTCATGTTTTCTAGTGCAAAGTGTTGTAAAACAAAAATTATAAAAATGTTATAAATAGGGTACGGTAAGCAAACCTGCTCTTATACACTTAATAACAATTCACATTTCTCTACAATTTTTTTTACTTCAATCTGTAATGACCAAATTTTAGAACTGGCAACAAAAAAAGATAACCGATCCCAACATGCAGTTGAACATTGCGGTTTATATGCCAACAAAATCAAACCTCAATCGAAATACCCTAGGATTTATTTAGTGTACAGGAAGTTGGTTAAATACCTTCTGTTGTCACCACGAAGAAGACGATCAAGGTTACATATAACACTACCTTCATTTTGTAGTTTCTTCTGTTTATGTGTGAAAAGCTTTGCTTACCCAATTGAAACAAAACTTAAAGTGATCAAATGTATGTCACGGCCCTCAATTTAAGCCATGAAATTTATCCAGGAAGTTTATATTTACGATTTTGTGTAAAATATCGGTCCTTGCAAGACATCACGAATAGGATGTCTGCAAGAAGTCGTAGTTACCGCAAAACACACATCTTATTCACCGCAATTTAATTCAAAACATTTTAACTACCGGGTTTGTTTATTAAACATACTTTATCGTCGATTGAGATATCACTTCCGCCGCATTCTTTGTCCAAGCGCCACCAACCATGCTCCTTCCTGCGCGAGATAATCGTGCCACCAATTTGTTGCATCACACATCAAAATCTCGGTTTGAATGTATTCCCTATTGTGTCAAGCCTGCTGCACGTCGCATTTCAAAGTAAATAAATAATTCTAATAGATAATGCAAAGGAATTTATTCTCACACGAGTCAGTTCAATCATAAATAGCTAAAACTCGATTTCGATCAGCTAGCAGCTAGATCATCTTCAGTTAAGCTTTCTAAGAATGTATTTTCTATTCTTTGAAATATCATCTTCAGTTAAGCTTTCAATGAAAAGAAAGTCTATTCTTAGAAAGCTTAACTGAAGATGATCTAGCTGCTAGCTGATCGAAATCGACTTTTAGGTATTTACTGCATGATTGAACTGACTCGTGTAAGAATAAATTCCTTTGCATTACAAAGACATGTAACAGAGTCGCTCATATCAAGCATTGTTGTGGGTTTGACACTTGTCAGAAGATTTTATTTTTTATTTTTTTTATTGTATTAGATATCTGTCAAGGGTTGTTACTGGAGGCACTATATCGCTGCTTTAAATGAGCGGAAAACTAAAGGTGCTAGACCTCGAGTTCATTTTGTTTAAAAACTGAAAACTGTGTTTGTCACCAATAAACAAAACTCTGGTTAGTTACGTTGTCAGCCTACTAAGGTCAACACCCGACAGTAGCCTAATCTAGTTTTAGGCTAATTCAATCAGTTCTACTGGATTTATGAAAGAACCAAGACAAAAGCTGTAGTTGCACAAGCATTAAGAAATTTCTATCCAAGCAGGTCTCGTTTTCATATTGTTGTTCAATCACGCATTTTCGGCCACATCACTGCCAAATCATCACAACATTGCAATAACAAAATACAATATATACAACCAATTGAAAAAATTCATGACAGTAAGTATTGAGACATTAAAAAAATATATATCCTACACAATGGTTGAATTTAGACCAAAAACGCCGCGATTGTGTGCGTGACTGGTTGTGCATGCATTGAGCCAGCGTCGTGCTCATAATACGATTAACGACCTCTGATGAAAAATTGGGTTGCAAGAGCTATCGCCTTAGCGGTAGAACCGCTGGTAAACCTAATGAAAATTTATATAGAAAATGCTACCGCCTTACCGATGGGATCGTTGGTAAGCGCAAGTTAACTAACCGCTTTAGTTGGTAAGCGCAAGTTAACTAAATGCTGAGTACGGTTCAGCTCTAGCACGACTCACGCCGCAGAAAAGAATAGCTTTCATAGCAACATTTTAAGACGTACAGCCAAAAGTTTAAGTAATCACGAAAGTTCTTACACCGGGAAATCTGAGATTTGTATCAGGTACATTTCTACACCGGATGCCATAAATTGAGGCGTGCAGAAATGCACGTAACAAAAGAGTTTCTTAACTCCGGAAACGATACTCTTTTACGGTTTTGCGATCTCGTCGCTGAACAAAAAGCTGGTATCGTAAACAACTTTCAGTTTGAGGGCTTACAGAACTTGTTTGGGGTCGTTATATCACTTGCCAAAGCAACAGTTACTGTACATAAGAAATGATAGCTATGCTATTAAGTCTTACCTCTTAAAAACTTTTCTCTTGGTTAGTTTTTTAATTTTTATCCCAAATGCTCCTTAGGGTTAGGATTAGATATGCTTATATGTAAAAACCACAATTTAGGCTATAGTAATTTAGGTTATAACCTAAATTGTGTTTTTTTATTATTTAAACAAAATAATGTAACAAGCCATCCATTGCAAGTTTTAATTTGGGGATTTTTTTTCTAAGCGCAATTGAATATTTCTTTTTGTGAGGTAGGCTACCGGTATGCAAAGTTTTTGAAGAATTATGAAAGTTATACTACAAGAGAAAAAGTTGCGAAGCACTGTTCTAAAGTTTACCCTTTCATACAGTAGTGTATCCTTCACAAATGTGCATACCTAACCAGCTAACAAAATTGGCCTATTTTGTATTCATTTAACGGATACAGAAGTTGAATCAATGCAAAAAGAGCTATTGGTGTAAAGCCTGACAGCTCCGGAGCCAGACCTCTATTATAGCGGGTCTGCAATTGAATTGAACTATTCCAATGTAAAAATATGAATCCGGTAAGATGTGACTTGCACATTATACGGAAATACGCCGATACTTCGAAAAAGTTTTCGAAATTTCACTGAAAGACAGTGCAACACAAAATGAGATTGCTGAAAAGAAGGCTGCGTTGAAAATCAATCAATCAATCAATCATTTTATTTTTCGTCATTAACGCGTTCGGGACGAAAAAGATACTAACTACAAAAATCAATATAGAGCTACCAGCACGTTAACGAACGGGAAAAGGTGGCAAAACTTTGAAAGGTTTAAAACGTGCCTGAATGAAAAATTATGTAGTAGGCTATAAATCAGTAGTTAGCACGGCCACAAAACCCAAAATGTAAATACATGCTATTGAAGTTTTTCTCATTGACTTAATTTTAAACAGAACCTATCAACTCCAACTTTCACAAAAATCGTTTCTTATTTGATGAATTTGATCCAATACAAATTCTACGTCTTACAAAAAAAAGAAAAAAAACAAAAACAATATTGAGCGACAATATAGGCTACCTAAAAAAATACACTTAAAATTTTTTAAAAATTTGTAGAGGCAAGCCCTCCAGGCCTCTTATAATACTTTTTTCTGACCTCATCATTTACATCAGGGGTTCCCAACCTGAGAGCCATGGCCCCCTAGTGGGCCATGAGCCTTTATCAAGGAGGCCATGGAAAAATTTGAAAAATAGTCATTTTTTTAATTTATCATCTCTAAGTCCACTCCAACACTATATAACAAAAAAAAAATTAAATTTGAATAAAAATACTAGTACATATTAATAAAAATACTGCAAAAACAAGCTTACCCATCACATTAACTGCATATGTAATAACTAGGCTTTTTCGCTCAACCATGCACCAATGGGAAATGGCCTCTTCCCCAGGGATGGAGGAACCATTTTAAAAGTAGGTGGGCCCAGAGGCGCAGCAGTCAAAGTCAACCCAACTTCTGGGAGGCGAAGCCCCCCAGACCCTCCATAACATTGTTGCATTCCTAATATTTGAAATCGTTTACACCAGGAGTCGGCAACCTACGGCCCGCCAAGAAAATTCATCCGGCCCGCCGCTCCTTTACAAATTAGGATGTGGCCAGCAGGCCAGTGGTTTATTACAGTATAATCGAATGGAAGAACAAGTACTTTTCATTAATCATTTTAGTAGGCCCACGTCTTTGATTTGCAACGTTTCTGTTTGTATAAACAAAGAACTCAACATAAAGCGCCATTATGATACAAAACATAGCCTATTATTTTTTCCAAGTTAATGGGTCAAACAAGGAAGGGCAAAGTTAATCTACTCAACATTAGCTTTAAAACAGCAAATTTCTCTGTTACAAATGAAAGGAAATCCAATGAATCAAAAAATTCTTTTGCTAGCTACAAGGTAGCACAATCAAAAGAAAAAGACAAGAAATCGTATAGTGATGGAGAATTTGGAAAAAGGTGTAAGATGGATGTTATTGAAAACACATGTCCAGAAAAAAAAAAAAACTACTTTTCAGATAGGCCTAGGCCTAAGTCTTTCAACAAGAACCGTAACTCGACGAAAAGAAGAGATATCAGAGAACGTAACATGTAAAAGTTATTGTATATCTACTGTTCTTCGCAATGGCAATAGATGAAAGCACAGACACGACAGATAAGCCTACAGCTGAGCTGGCAGTATTAATTTGTGCGTGCAGTATACAGAGATTTTGATGTTTAAGAATTTGTACAGCTGATTCCCGTCAAGGATATTACTAGCCAATATTCTGAAGGCATTAGGCTACGTCAACGCCTTGAAATCATGCCTCTGAATCTATAAAAACTGGTATTAACCAACACCAGGGCAACCACACCCACACGTGCTGCACATCAATAATGGACTCAACAGAAAAGTTTGAAGATTGGATTTCATCATTGAGCTATCAAAGATAATCAAACTAACTGTGTAGCCCAGGGGTCACCAACCTTTTTTGCATGCGGGCCACTTTGGCACTAAGGAGAGCTGTGGCGGGCTGCACTAATAAAATTTTAGGTAGGTTGACTCTTCTGCTAGAAAAGAACGCATTTCGTACCCAGTATCCAGCGTTACATGTTGTTCATATTTATGTTAGAATACTGCAGCAACAAAATTAATCGAACAACGCTACTGCCAAGCCAAGCTCCTTTTACAGCACTTTTGACTTCTTTAACAATGCCAAATAAACGAGGCCACTTGTTTTGCGCACGTATAGCGAGGCGAGCGGTTTCATCAGAATATTCATCGCCAAGCAAAAGTGGTGTTGTCACTTCGCTTCACAAAAGATATCTTACAATTAACAATTTCAGTAAACAAGGAAATGTTTGACACATCGCAATACAGGCAACAATAGTGACCTGCAAACATATCAGTGAAAAATAGGCTCCAATAACAGGGAAAAAGACACCATAGGCACTATGAAACAAACGCTTGTGGAAATCACCGAAAAAAATCGTAATTCTATCGTAATTCATGAACAGTCTTCCCTCTGAATAAGCAATGAATTGGTTTTTCATCCTTTTTGTGAGAGTCTATAAACCGTCTTTCTTTTATTATAGACAACTGTCACTTGCGATGCTTATCAGCGTGGCAAGAATTTGTTGATTAACAACATTTTGCAGTACTTGCTTCGGCAGTACATATATCAAAATTGGAACGATACAGAGAAGATCAGCATGGTTCCTGCGCAAGGATGACACGCAAAATCGTGAAGTGTTCCATATTTCTTTTTTAAAAAAAACGTTTTGCAGTACTAAGCTAAATATTTTCATAATACAATCAGAAAAAGACTTTAAATTTATATAGGCCTATAATATTTTGCCAATTTTTATAAATGGAGTTGGCACACCGACTCATTTTGCCAACAAAAACTTGTATAAAGAGAACACTGCTCGTGAAACACAATAACGGTGAAACGCACACGAGTGTTTACATGACATTTGCAAACTTAAAATAAGCAACCCTATGCTCTCAGACAATTTCGAAAACAGACGTTTTAATCAACCACTGGGACAGTGTGGCTGGACATCGCATTGGAATAACTTTAAGCAAACCCCACCTAGAACTATAATCTGATTGGTCGGTCGGTGGAATCTTATGCAAAGCGAAAATGTGCCTCCCAGAAAGTATTTTTTGCCTTCGTGCTCTTTAACTCCTCAAGAAAAGTATTTTTGGTTATACTTGTACGCTGATACCTTCCGCGGGCCGCAGCGATACAGCGTGGCGGGCCGCCAGTTGGTGACCCCTGGGCCTGGTGTAGCCTATCAAATGAGTGAAGACCTTTTTTTGAAACTCCCTCTCTGGTTTGCCGTTTTCGCTACCTTTTCAAAGAACTTTGGCTTTCAAAAGTGGGTGGGCCAAGCCCACCCAGAAAATAAAGTAGGTGGGCCCAGGCCCACGAGGCCCACGTGGTTTCTCCATCTCTGCTCTTCCCCCTCCTGTGAATGTTGGATGATGAAACCAAAGACTGGCTGCTCTCTAGTAGCCTTCCAGTGTAGTCCGGGAACATCGTGAATCTGGAGTGGTGAAAGGATAGACCCTTGGCCCCAGAGGTTCACACAACAACGACGAATGTATTATCATGTTTATTGTGTGTTGTATTTATATCATTTGATCATTCTAACTACCGGTTACTGTATCAGCAAGTTTTTTAATTAAAATGACGTTTCTTAATTTTTTCAAAAGATTAAAAAAATAGGGGGGCCATTGATTTTTCAAAATTTTTAAAGGAGGCCACGGTGCAAAAAAGGTTGGGAATCCCTGATTTACATTGCCTATTTTTTCTTAGAATGCTTATTTGGTTAAACTCTGGTACCTCTTTCAAATTATATTTTAGATCTGTTACTGCCAACAGTCTGTTAAACTAACGTCTATACATTTTAATCAAAGTGGCTATTTTTATAAGATAGTTGCCATGATTACGATCAAAAACATTATTTCGTGACAGGTGTTGCCAAAGTTAGGATTAAAGTTGTGGTTGGAGTAAGGATAAGGGTTAAGGTTTTATTTCTGCCCAGGACTTCAAAATTTCCCCAACCACAAAGTTTTTATCTGCGTCGGCATCAATTTTTTTGATTAGAGTAAGATTTATTATCTGGCAACACTTGCATGAGAAAAATAGCCGCAGCTAATTTAATGCGGACAATCCAAGTCCAACTGCGTAAACAACCTACACAGTATGATGAAAACAATGCAGTTCTAAACATGTTGCACACGTAACAAGCTTGCAAACTTGAATGAAAACCTTTTTATCAAAAATATTTGATTTTACTTGTTGATACTAACCTACGACTTAGGACGAGGTAAAATCTTTACGATTGGCAACTTTTTAAACCTTCACAACTTCAAAAACTTGGATTTTAGTATTTCAAACTCTGCTGCAGTGCAAGACTCCGCGTTTATTAGACCACAAGGTGAAAGTTCTGCTTAATTATGTATTTTGTCAACGACAATCATAAGACACAGCGTCGATGATACAGCAATATACAGCGCTCATTGTAAAATCATTCTGGTCTGAACAAATAAACATGATGCGTATTAAACGCGTGCAAAGATACATTTGTTGGGAATTTAACTTATTATGAATACAACCTACGGATAGCTAAGTAAAGGAATGGTATTGAAGCGTAAATTTACAATAATGAAATGAGAATGCTTTCGAATGTGATTATAAGTATAATATTTTGCATAATCAATAATATGTATACATGAACTGATGATATCATGGTCAGTGGTAGATGAGCTGCTTAGTTGAATGGAAAACAAAATCCAAGAAGTGATTGAAATCAAAAGTCCTCTGGTTAAGTGTCTTCTTGCCATGTATTCATCTATGAATAAGCTCTTAGTATTCGCGTGGGCACTGTACCTCTTTACTTAGGAACTCCTGGAATAAAGAAAATGCAAAATTATAAAATTCATGATGGCTACTAAGTCACCTATCAGAGAGTGAAAGCGAAAAAGAACTTCGGTATGTAGATGATTGATTGTGAAAATCTTAATCTTTGAACTGAGAAAGTCTTATCAAAAAGTTGATCCTGGCAACACCTGACACAGACTATAAGTCAAGTACCGTACAATCTTATTGAAATTTTAGATATAAATCAACTTAAAGAATAATATATTTTCATCATAGAGATTAAGCATAACAAAGATGTATTTGTTATTCAGTGAGCTGCTTCCTGCATTGTTAAAAAAAAAAAAAAACTGTCTATAGCATCGGCAAAGATCATCATGCTTCCAAGTTCATATTAGTGGCATGGAGTTGCAGTCTTGCAGTTGCAGATATACTTTTTTACAGTGTTTGTTGTGAAGACTTATCAGCATTGAAGCTTATGAGTCTTCACAATTTCATTAAGTCTTCGCAAATCTCAGCACACAAGATAACATCACTATGTATATATTACAATACCTGGGCATTCTCTAGACGCACAAGTGGTTTCGCTCAGTGAAGCCGCTAAACTTTGGCTTAGTTCTTGAAAACCTCGATCAAGAATCCTGAGGTGGTCTAGAGAACCAGCAATTGCCATAAGTTGTTCAATATCTAATTTGTTGCCAGCTGCCTGGATTCCAATTGCGTAAGTCTATGAAAACATTATGACATCAAAATCAAAGTTTCTACATCTAAATTAAAAAAAAAATGCTTTTTCAGCCAAAGTTTTCAAATGGAAATGTTAGCATACCTTTTTGATCAAAATCAAAGAACAAAAATTACATGGCGCAACCACACGTTCTGTCGGATAATATTGTGACTTTAACACATTTGTCGGCTCAGTTATATTGCAGAAAATAGTTGACATTATTCGACGGAGGATAATAATAATAAATAATAATAATAACAACATTTATATAGCGCCACATCCACAGTCAAACTATGCTCCTGGGCGCTGTACATGACAATGGTGATAATTAATACAGTAATTTCAGTCATAATGTTCATTGAAGTAAAAGATAACTTTGAAGGATAAATTAATATTAATATTATAATATTAATATTAATTATTATTAATATTAATATTAATAATAATAATAATATATATTAATATAAAATATTAACTTTGAAGGATAACTTATATCAAAACATTTAAATAAACAGCATTAACGTGAGGTAAACATCTCTTACAAGGACGTTTGCATCTCTTAAAAATGCAGATTGTTCGATTACAAATTTAGTATTTGGATCTCGTCCATCAGTGACCACAATAAGAGTATTATGCGCATTTGGGCGGTCTCCTTGGTTTATGTTAAACATAGTTCTTCTGGCGTATCTTAGAGCAGCACCAGTCTTAGTTCCTGATTCTGTAAAGTAACATAATTATGGTAAAGCTCCTCTACTCCGTTACTGAGCCTTAGAGGGTAAGGAGCTAAGATTCTTATTAAACTAAAATTTTGGCACTAAGAAGAATAGGGCTGCCAGGCTTTTTCTTTCGGCTACCTTTTTTTCACCACCATGCCCAGTAAATTTATTACACCTTGGGTAGCGGTTCGACGTGTTTTGCAACAATCATTTGAAGCCGGGCGTCGAACCACATTTGCGTTATTACAAAACAAGAGCTTATACACTGCGCCATCCCACTAAAAGAACATAACTAGTTTATATTGGCCACAGGAAAAAAGAAAACATATCAAAATAAAGGTTTAGTTTTGTTGCATTTTTTTATTATAAGCCAACGACTGAAAAAAGCACTAACATGGTGATGATACTATCACCACAAAAGAGATTCCAAGGCTATTTCCAAAATTGTTTTACACCCCGTTTGACTTCAAAGCTTTACAATTATGCCACGCGATGGTCCTTTTTATCTTAAATTTAAATAATTCCAGCGTGACATTTTGTCGACATACATTAACGGGATAATTAAAACTTCATGGAAGCAATGAAGATAGTTTGCATTTTCTGAAGCAGCAGATATAACCAACGAATTAAGAAACAGTTCATTACCTACGCTATAGGTCATTCTCTGTACAGCATTTATCAACCCAGCCTTATCATTTCTATATTTATTGAGAAATATTCTCGTCTTAAAATCGACGCGTCTGTTGTAGCGAAACACACCAACGTTTGCAGCATCTGAACGAATGTTTAGGTTTCTGAAAACAAAAAAAAGCTAAGATGAAAAGTTGACGAAAGCGGTTAGAACAGCGCTAAAGTAACAGTGTTGGCCTAGTGATTGTACAGCGTTTTTGTTTAGTTAGTTAGTTGGTTGGTTTTGCATCTTTGTCCTCGGACTGACAAAGCCTTGATAGGTTATTCTTGGTAGTTTCGCATACTTGTAGAGGCTTTGGACGCATGGCCGGTTACCAAGATTGGCAGAGTGAAGTTTTCCGATTGTTGAAGTGTTGTTGCCGTTGCTGTTAGTATCAATACATATGTACGATTTACTAAGATATGATTAGATATGTACCAATAATAAAGTATACTATATAGTTTTTAGCTGATTCAAATTCCAAAGTAAGTGAAGTAGACATTTTACTCAAAGGCTTCAAATTGATGCAACTGTTTAGATGTAGTTAAATGAAATTACTGTAACAAGTTAAAAAATTGCACACACTGCACTTACCTAATAAAGGCGGTTGTGAACTTCAGCATTACATCCCAATTAGGTGAACTAATAGAAGATGAAGAGTCAAGAACGATGACGTAATCAATGAGAGCATCAGGTGAACAATTCTCTATGACAATAATCATAGATGTGAACCATATTGACACTTGTTGGCAATGATTGATTGTTCAAAGCGTATCAATAGTTTCTTTTGCAATAAAACCTCTAACTTGTCTTAGCAAGACCATATTTACAAATTTTCTGTACATATGCAATTAACATTCTCATGTTGTTGAAAGAAAACTTTTGCATTACCAAAAATGTAAAAATAAATTAATCTAAATTATTTCTTGCTTATATCGGCTTTGGCATCAATTTGATTGAATTGAAATCCTATTTGAGAGGTAGACTATACTTACCCAAGCAGCAAGGATTCGGATTGCTCCATGTTGAGTTGTTTAAACATTCTGTTTCAGTTATATAGTAAGGGCTGAGACTGTAACCTTTATTGCAAGAAAATTCACAGATCGCTTCTCTTTTAGTGCCATCAGGGCAAGAAACTTCTCCATTTTCAATGTCATCCAGTTGTACGCAAGGTGGAGCTGAAGCACAAACACGTTAGAAAAGCATCCGACATGTCGAATAAACATTAAAAGTTCTCGAGATTGTTCCGGGAGCATGGTACCTAATGAAGAACAAAGTGGTACCTGACGAAGAACAAAATGTTACCTGACGTCAACAATATGTACAGTACAGTAGGTCTACAAGAATGAATAATTACCTTTGCAGATGGGCGGTTCTGGATCGAAAATAGCTTTTCCACTACCTTCAAAAGTTTCAGTACAAATCGTATAGTCAGGTCCATCTATCATGTACCCTGCAGAATACATAAGTTGCATACTATTTGAATAAGACCTTCTGATGATCCGTTAGGTGAAACAATTTGTAAAGGCTTCAGATAGTAATAACTATATTTGATTTAAGTTGCATACTTATGCACAAATTAAAAACGATATTATCGAATATTTTTTCAACGATGGACTTCATTGTTTCTTAATATTTGGAATATTCATTTGATTCTACCAGATCTATCTTGTTTGCTCCTTGTTTTAAGTAGGGGCTTAATGCGGTCCTACCATCCTCACCACACAGCCAAAACAAGGAAAACCAACTTGAATTATTTATTTATTGAAATCGTAAGATGCGAAATTATAACTTCTATCCAGTGGCTGCTTTGATGAAGAAAATATATTTTATTTGGTAGTCGAAGACCTCGGACTACAGCCTACACGTCACCGCACATAAATCTAAATTAAGAAAATGGCATAACGTAAAACCGTTGTGGCAGCATCTTATTCTAATGAATTCTAAAAATAATGTTTTAGTTTTATTTGTTTTTGCTCTACAACAGCTAAGATCTTTTAGCTACATGGCGCATTTTTAATGTTATATCAGGTTTAAGATGTCATCACATTATTGCCCGACTTATTCTCACTGCTTCATGCATGAAAGAACACAATCAATATTTTTCAAAGTCTTCGGTTTAACTCGACCTGGAATCAATCTCAGATCTACCTGCACCAGAGTCTAAAGCGAAACAACATGGACAAATTGGACATGCTGCAGAAGCAGGGCCGTAGCCAGACCGCAGAGCAAGGGGGGTCCAACTTTTTTTTAGGGGGGGGGACGAAAATATTGAATTATTTAATTGTAGCTGTTGCTCGAGAATGTTGGGATTTTGCCAGGGGGGGCGAACATTTTTTCAGGGCGGCGAGGCCCCCTCTGGCCCCCGGATGGCTACGGGCCTGTGCAGAAGCGCTGATTACAAGGCATTACGACTGCCGTCAGCAGGCAGGCCACGTCATCGAAAACAGACGAAATGCAAAAACAACAGTAACACAATTAAAATCCTACATCGAGCCGTAGGAACACTCAAAAGCAAACTTTTGTAAATCATGAATGATGGTGCTATACAAAGTAGCTTCACAAGATTTTCCAATGTTTGCTTAAAAATAACCACTGCAAGAAGTAATCCATCTGGCTGAAATATCCAGTCTCAGATAGACCAGATCTTTAATGGGTCATAAACGCATGATTCTTATGAAGTGTTTATCATTTTTTTTAATTTCAAACTATCAAGTTCCTATTGTTCACTAGCCTACTATGCCTAGTTCACGTGACCACTAGCCTACTGTGAAATCAAAAATATTAAACATTTGCCTTCATAAGATAATGAAAGAATACGGCCAAACATTATTTTGACTTTTTTGTGTTACGTATGTTGACACGTTGATACACAAGAGGTGGATGAAGTTCTCTTCTGGGGTTGGAGTCTGGAGATGCACATTAAACAACAATTCTCACAACCACACGCTAGATTTAAATCTTGGATAGCAACTTGCATGGAATGAGTTCATTTGTACTTCAACGCATAATTCGAGTAAGAATTTAATCAGTCGTTGATGTGCTGTAACCTGTATGAGCATTGTTTTCAGCGAAAGTGAAGATTTATTGTATTTGTTCCAATGATCAATACGATTGGGTGGGGAATAGATTATGAAAAATTTACAGTAATTAACCTGAGATAGTTAGCCTACTATCGATTAATTTTTATGAGTTGGAATGTTATGAGAATATAATTTTGCTTTCCTTTTCTACTTCATTTCCCTCGCATTTTCATTTGCTTGAATAAGCTGAATATGATATTGGTAACAGACATCAAAAGCGACATTTAATAATAATCTGGTTGATCCAAAATATTTAATACAGAATCATAAACAAAACAATTACAGTTAGGACTCGTCTTTTTTCTTGCTTTAACCCTTTAACTTAAAATGAAATAAATAAAAGTAACATAGTGTAAACTATGCCTATCTCGTACCTTTGTTACAATAATATATGCACTGAGATTCCAACGAATAACGTCCATCAGGGGATACTCTATCACCACAGAGTACATCTCCATTCACAGGCTTGTTTGGAGGCGCGCAAGTAGGTGGAGCTTCACATAATTACAAATATTAAGCATAAACCAAGCAGCGATATTTGTTGCTATTGGCGGATATTCACATGACTCCTCATATTGTTTTAGGAAGTTGTGAGAGTTTATTAACACGATTTCTTGGTCCTTAAAGTAAGTTTTTTGGAAAGTGATACCTGTTGGCAAAAACATAGGCTACAGTGGACCTACACGTACGAATAATTACCTGAGCATATTGGAGGTTGTGGGTCGAAAAATGCTTCTCCGGAACCCTCAACAGATTCAGTGCAAGTCGCGTAGTCTGGTCCATTTGCAATGTACCCTGTAGAATAATAACTATATTTGATTAAATTGCATCAATATACACAAGTCAAAAGGGATACTGTTTAATATTTATTATAGGAATATTTAATCAAAAGCGATGGTGTTTATATCATAACAAAATATCAATTTGAGATTGGATGTAGAATGTAAAGTTTAGTGAACCTGAAATAGAACTATCCATTACACCGTCTTGCAAAATTGACAATATACCGTACTTGAACAAGCTGCCACATAAATTATTTACTTTGTGTATTATAACGGATAAAGATAGCATAACTAAAAATTTGATAGAGAAAAAACTTGACCTGATTGAAAAAATCTGTTAGCATTTTAGAATTCGATGTAAAAAGTTGATTGAGAAACAATTAACACGACTTAAATCCTTTCGAAATTAATTGTGCTATTGTTTTGAGTTGAAATTGATGAGAATACAGTATAGATTTAGTTTCATTTTCAACTTTGTATCCCTGCTACTTAAATGAACCTGCATATGCTGAATATGATAATGATATCGCGAAATCGACGTGTAATAATCTGGATGATTCAAAAGATTTGAATTGCTGGGAAAGCACAGAATTATGACTAACAAACATAAAGCTATGTGATGTGTAGCGGCGCGTTGCTTATTGACATGCCCGCTCATACACAGTCGTCGGCAGGACGACAACACCTCTGGGCACGAACTGCTTGTATGAAGTAACAGCTAGAATGCGATTAGGCATTCCTAAAAATTCAATGCTTTCAATTCCCTAGCGAGGCACGAGCGTGCTATAGGCCTACAGTGTTGTACAAATTGAAGGAATTCTAGCATTTTGAGGCAAAGCAAGAGCGTGTTACGTCAGAAAAAGCTCTCGGGCGCCACCCTATGCATGCTCTATTTTCTAGTCTTTACCTTTAAGCTTAAATTAAAATAGAAGGAATAAATTGTAAACTATACCTATCACGTACCTTCGTTGCAAACATATATACACTGAGATCCCAACGAATAACGTCCATCAGGGAATACTTCCTCACCGCAGAATACATCTCCGTTCACAGGCTTGTTTGGAGGTGGGCAAGTAGGAGGCGCTTCACATAATTACAAATATTACCATTCCAGACAGCAAAATCCGTCATTTTACATTGATTTAACGTCTACAAACGTTGAATCAATGTAAAAGTGACAAGTTTTTCTGTCTGGACATTAGCAACATAAAACAAGTACTGTAGCAATATTTGTTGCCCATGGCGAATATTTATAAGACACATACTATTTTGTAGGCAATTGTTAGAGATTCTTGATGTATAGTCTCTTTTGACTATTAAGTAGCCATTTAATAATAATAATAATAACAATATTTATATAGCGCCACATCCACAGTCAAACTATGCTCCTGGGCGCTGTACATGACAATGGTGATAATTAATTCGGTACTTTCAGTCATAATGTTCATTGAAATAGAACGTTTACGAGCGAGCTTTCAATTCATTTAAATTTTCAGCTTCTTTTACACAAATAGGCAATTCCAGCAACTGGCACCAACAACTGGGAAGGTGCGATTTCCATGTTGTGTCTTACATGAAGGGTTGCACAAGAGCAATTGATGTTGAGAACGCAAAGTCCTGGCAGGTTTATAATGAACAAGCAAATTTCTGGAAAACGCTATCCAAGGTCAACAATATGTACAGTAGGCCTAAACGTACGATTAATTACCTGAGCAAATTGGAGGTTGTGGCTCGAAAGATGCTTCTCCGGAGCCTTCGACAGATTCAGTACAAGTCGTGTAGTCTGGTCCATCTATAATGTACCCTGAAGAATACAATAATTCTTTACATATTTACGAACAAACGTGTGAGCTTTTCAAGAGATTTTTCACCATGGGCTTGTTTGTTATTTAAAATCAAATCTTTGTAAATAAAGAAGGATACAAAGATGCAAAGTAGCTTAACAAAAATGCCAAATGTTTGACTACAAATAACCACTGAAAGAAAGAATACTGGGCAAGACTTTAGGGAGATCTGGAACGCCTGATTCCTATGAAATTCTCACAACCAAATGCTAGATTTAAATCTTGCATAGCAACTTGCACGGAATGAGTTCATTTGTACTTCAACGCATAATTCGAGTAAGAATTTAATCAGTCGTTGATGTGCTGTAACCTGTATGAGCATTGTTTTCATCGGAAGTGAAGATTTATTGCATTTGTTCCAATGATCAATACGATTGGGTGGGGAATAGATTATGAAAAATTTGTAGTAATTAACCTGAGATAGTTAGCCTACTATCGATTTATTAGTATGAGTTGGAATGTTATGAGAATATAGTTTTGCTTTCCTTTTCTACTTCATTTCCCTCGCATTTTCATTTGCTTGAATAAGCTGAATATGATATTAGTAACAGACATCAAAAGCGACATTTAATAATAATCTGGTTGATTCAAAATATTTAATACAGAATCATAAACAAAACAACTACAGTTAGGACTGGTCTTTTTTCTTGCTTTAACCCTTTAACTTAAAATGAAATAAATAAAAGTAGCATAGTGTAAACTATGCCATTCTCGTACCTTTGTTGCAATAATATATGCACCGAGATCCCAACGAATAACGTCCATCAGGGAATACTTCATCACCACAGAGTACATCTCCATTCTCAGGCTTGTTTGGAGGTGGGCAAGTAGGTGGAGCTTCACATAATTACAAATATTATCATTCCAGACAGCAAAATCCGTCATTTTACATTGATTTAACGTCTACAAATGTTGAATCAATGTAAAAGTGATGAGCTTTGCTGTCTGGACATTAGCAACATAAAACAAGTAGCAATATTTGTTGCCCATGGCGAATATTTATATGACACATACTATTTTGTAGGCAATTGTAAGAGAATCTTGACGTATAGCCTAGTCTCTTTTGACTATTAAGTAGCCATTTAATAATAATAATTATTATAACAATATTTATATAGCGCCACATCCACAGTCAAACTATGCTCCTGGGCGCTGTACATGACAATGGTTATAATTAATTCGGTACTTTCAGTCATAATGTTCATTGAAATAGAACGTTTACGAGCGAGCTTTGAATTCATTTAAATTTTCAGCTTCTTTTACACAAATAGGCAATTCCAGCAACTGGCACCAACAACTGGGAAGGTGCGATTTCCATGTTGTGTCTTACATGAAGGGTTGCACAAGAGCAATTGATGTTGAGAACGCAAAGTCCTGGCAGGTTTATAATGAACAAGCAAATTTCTGGAAAACGCTATCCAAGGTCAACAATATGTACAGTAGGCCTAAACGTACGATTAATTACCTGAGCAGATTGGAGGTTGTGGCTCGAAAGATGCTTCTCCGGAACCCTCGACAGATTCAGTACAAGTCGTGTAGTCTGGTCCATCTATAATGTACCCTGAAGAATACAATAAACCTTTACATATTTACGAACAAACGTGTGAGCTTTTCAAGAGATTTTTCACCATGGGCTTGTTTGTTATTTAAAATCAAATCTTTGTAAATAAAGAAGGATACAAGGATGCAAAGTAACTTAAGAAAACTGCTAAATGTTTGACTACAAATAACCTTTGAAAGAAAGAATACTGGGCAAGACTTTAGGGAGATCTGGAACGCCTGATTCCTATGAAATTTTTAAGACATATTTTTAGTCTAAAAATTACCAAATACTCATGTATGAGTCCACTGCAATGAACTTAAAAATATAATATATGACCTTCAGAAAAAAATAAAAATAAAAACGGATTAAAAAATATTATGTTTACATTTATGTGTTTTTAGTTAACACATTGATGTATAACTGGTGAATGAATTTTTTTTTCTTTGAGGTTGTTTTTTTTTCATATCTTTACCCTGCATTGCGGGAAAGCGGATTTGAGCGCTATGCATCGGTGTACGCCTTCCGACGTACACCTGACCCACGCTGCAGCCGACGGCAATGTCTGTTTCCGGTTGTCTACTCTACTTATGACTTAAATTTGGTACTACCCATTACTCGAAATCGATCACTGGGTAGAGGCAATTATCGTAAAGTTTCTTGCCCAGAGAAACAACAGCAAGTGCGGGTGGCTGAAATCAAACATGCAGGCTCTCGACTGCGAGCCCAACGCGCTAACCACTCGGCAACTGCTGCCGCTGGTTGTGGATGCAAATTAAACAAAAAATATATAAAAAAAAAACGTTTGCGTAGGATCCTAGAGAAAATTAACGCTCATTTGCATTTCACCACATTTATTGGTCCATTATTATCAAACAAAATATCGCTCTGCTGTAAGAGATCATCTTCAGTAAAGATGGATATATTTATCTTATAACTGTCAACACTATTGGGTGTAGAATATATTGTGAAAGTTGAATTAGAAAACAAATCAACAGTTTGTTTTTAAAGTCTAAACCTTAAAATTGTTTGGCTAAGCAAACACTCACAATAGTATTTTAATAAAAAATTATAATTTATGTTACGGAACCGCGGTTTTCGTCTATCTATTAAGACTCTTAAACACAACTGAATCGAAATGAAAAAATTGTAATTTCTGTACAAAATTCTGTATTTGGCCTATCCACTGATTTTACCATAACTATGAAGAAAAGAAAAAAATATGGAGACATTTATTGACTTTTTATCTATTTAAACTGTAATGTTTGGGTTATTTTGGGCCAGTTGTACTTTTATCAATTCTTATTGTAATTTTTTTGTTTCGATACGGTTGTGCTGAAGAGTCCTAATGGACGAAAACCGCGGTTCGGCAACATAAATTATAAATTTTTATTTAAATATTATTGTTAGTGTTGGCATAGCCAAATGATTTGAAGGTAGGAAAAAAAATGTTGATTTGTTTGCTTAGTAATTGCTTGGATTGACTGTATTATTATCTGTATTAGATCGCCCATTTGAGGAAGTGTCCTAGTATCCGATCGCCTTTTCCAGTTAGCTTTTTCCACTTTTCATAATGAGTTATTGATTAATTATTTAACCGGCTCGTTAGCTTAGTGGTTAGTGCGCTCGCCTCAGAATCGGTAGGCATGGGGTCGAGCAATTCAATCTGAGCAATTCAATGGATTCGAGTAATAATGTACTCAGTTGCGTCTCTATACGGCTGCATTGATACTATGTCTGCTTTGTAAAGCGTTTCTATACGGCTGCATTGATACTATGTCTGCTTTGTAAAGCGCTGAGGAGCAACGCATTTTGCGGTGGATACAGCTCTATATAAAAACAACATTATTATTACTATGCAAAGGAATTTGAATTTGGGTTTGACACCTGTCAGAAGATACTTCATTTCTTGATTATTATTACTATTATTATTATTGTTAGATATTTTCTATTTCCTTGCCATTCAAAAAACCTGAATAAGCTGAACATGTGACGGATACAGCTAAATCTGCATTTAAGTAATCTGTTTGGTTCCAACAATATAAATTGATGTAAAAATAAAGAATTATGACCAACACCAGATGTGGGAAGTAACGCGCTACTTTTGTAGCGCCGCTACTGGCACCGCTACTTTTTTGGTAATTGTGCCAATAGCAGTGCTGCATTTTTGTTAAAGCAGCGGCTGCAGTAGCTGCGCTACATTTTTTCATATGTAGCAAGTTCTTGAACTTTCAAAGTACCGATTTAAAACGTCTATACATTAACTAAAACAACCCCATTTGCCATTCCTTCTAGTGCTGCAGTGGAAAGACTTTTCTCTGTTGAAAACAATGTAAGTTACTAAAGCGGGCAGAACTCATCAAGTTACCTTTTGAAAAGTTCGTGGTTTTGAAGGATGCGTAACAATAAATTTAATCTAGAAAGTATTTTAATAACGACTTTGAAATAGCAGAGTAAACGAATGATATCATTTGTTTTCAAGGTAGCTTTAACGTTAAAAGTGATGCGTCGGTTTAAAAGAAAAGTAGCGCGCCCGACTTTATCCGAGTAGTGGCGGCGGGTAGCGTGCTACTTTATCGATCGGGAGCGGGTAGCAGTAACGCGCGCTAATTTTAAAGTAATGGATGCCCACCTCTCACCAACACAAGTTACAGCTTGGCCTGTTCTTTTTACTTATCTTTATCTTTAAACTTAAAATAAAATACATGAAAGAAAAATATATGAAATGATACTTATCTCGTACCTTTGTTGCAATAATATATGCACTGAGATCCCAAAGAATAACGTCCATCAGGGGATACTTCCTCACCACAGTCTACATCTCCATTCTCAGGCTTGTTTGGAGGAAGGCACGTAGGAGCTGTTTAAAAGAATTAGAAATATTTCAATTATCAGCATAAAGTCTTGAAACCTAAAGTTTTCCACGGATTTTTTTCTGACCTCCAAGGAAAAAACTGTTTGTCTCAATAGCTTACAATTTTTTTGTTCCATGGCATTTAGTTAATCTGTACACCTGTGGAAGACTAGTTAGTCTGATGGATATTGACTAGCTTAACTTTGCATCCATAGATGCACATTTGACTTGTTTTATAATTAGGCTACAAGTAGACATTTCGAGAAAATGCTATCTAATGGCAAGTATATGTACACTGTACAGTATAGCTACACGAATAGATAATTACGTGTGCATATTGGCGGTGGTGGGTCGAAAGATGCCTTTCTAGTAACCCCAACCCCAGTAGTTTCTCTGCAAGTCGTAGTGTCTGGTCCATTTAGAGTGTACCCTAAAGAAAACATCAATTCTTCAAATATACATAGGTGTAAAGGTTTAGGATTTAAAACTTACTCAACCACTGGTTTTCTTGTTCCTCAATAGCAGAAAACTTTTCAAGAAAACGAGCAAACAAGAATGCAGCTACGCAAAGTAGCTTCACAAGATTTTTCTCAGAATTACATTTTTATATCCTGAAATGCAACTGCATAATGGGATGAGCTCATTTGTACTTCAACACATTTATCGAACAAGCATTAGACATTATCAAGCTAGATATCAATGCGCAGTATAAGAGACCATCTTTTGTGAATGTGGAGATATTTATCATACAACATAAAGCAGTATATTGGAAGTTTAAATCATATATCTATCAAAGTTTATTGAACCTGAGATAGAACAATCGATTATCGTTATGAGTTGAATTTTTATGATAATATATTTGTGCTTTTCCTTTTCTATTTCTTTTTTCTTCCATTAAAATGAGCTTAAATAAGCTTAATATGATATTGGTATCACAAAATCAGCATTAATTTGGCTAACCGAAAAGGTTTCAATTGCTGCAAAAAATTATGATCAAAAATTATGACGCAAAAATTATAAATTATGACGCAAAAATTATGATCAACACAAACTAGAATACCCTCTTTTCTTGTATTTGCTTTTAAACTTAAAATAAAAAAAATGAAAGAAAAATATCATCACTTGTATTTTCTTTTTCTTACCTCCTTTGCAGGAATATTCGCACACAGATCCCAAGGGATAACCTTCGTTAGGGGGTACTGAGTTGAGACAGTTCACTTCTCCGTTAACTGGCTTGTTTGGAGGCGGACAAACGGGAGGTGCTTCAATAATTACAAATATTACAATTAGCAACATGAACTAAACAGCCATTTTTGTTGCTTGTGGCGGATATTCATATGACTCTCTCATCCTAATTTCTATAATTTCACATAAGAAATAGTTTTTGTCAATGGATAATAAATTGTATCAAGAATTGACATCGATAGACACGCGTTTCGCCGGTTGAGCTGAGCTCATCAGTATCACAACATCAACTGATGGCACTGAGTTTTCGACCACTACTTTTGCCATTCAACCGCTGTTCTACAGAAAGTGGTCAGTCTTGTGCTGACCCCAGGAAGATCGTTTTTAAACAGGAACAATAATGTTGTCCATTGTATTCAAACCGTTACGTACAAGGAAAGTATCTTGGTTCGCAAATGGCTGATTGGCGGATAATATAAAAGTAAATTTTGAATTGGATAAATTGGGAGAAACCATTAAAAGCTGTATGGACCAACACCAGCGCCAGCGTGGAGAGTATTGAAAACACAAAGAGTAACCTCAGCTGAATATCTCGTTTGGTTTGCCAGTTTCAAATGATTTAGGTTTATCAAATAAAGAAAGAATAAAAAAACAAATTTAACTAAAATGATTCAATGGAAAAGCATAAAAACTTATTTCCAAACCATACAAAAGGAAAAATTAAAACACATATTCGTCTTAGACCATTGCTACCTGGTTCATGCTAAACAATACAATGAACCAATTCACTGATAATTTACACCAGAGAAAGCACCTATGGAGACTTATGTGCTATTTCTAGCTACAGATATTTTGGCAATACTTTTCGTGTTTTCGTGTTGGTGGTACAAATGCTGCCGGAAAATCATTCGGCTCCATGAGCGAGAAGTAAATGCCAGGGTACGACGCTCTAAAAGGCGCCTGAATGCGATAAAAAAGTACAAAATGCGTTAGTGAATTTATTTTATTCTAATGTGACGTAAACACTTTTCGTAGTGAGCTCTAACTGACGAACAAGGCATTGGGTCTGTCAGCTATTGAAGAAATTGTAGCGATTTGTAATTTCGAAGCAATACTCACGTATGCATTCAGGGGGCGACCGGTTAAACGACGCAGTATTGACACCTTCATCTCTGCTACATGTTGTGCTGGTTGATCCACTTAGAGTAAATCCTGCAGAAAGAGATAATTAAGATCTTGTGAATTAATTATGGGATTTTATTGGATTATTATTATGGATTCTATTTGAATAAGGCACTAATGATGCTCTACACTAGTAGAATAAATATGCCATAAATAGGGCTCTGCTGATTCTCCATCCATTTTTAATAAAAAATACTGAACTCTGAACCGATACTTGATGGAGAGTCGCTGACCTGCTGCTTCATAGTCAGGAGATTCCCAATCCTTAATGGAACTCAATAAATGTAATTAATTATTGTATGAGAAGCTGCCGTGATTGGTTTAAAAAAATATATATATAACGTTTCATGTACGTACCAGCTTACACATTCATATAATCCAGATGAACGCAAATTGTGAACGTTTTATTTTACCATTACAAACAACAATAAGCAAGGTTTGTTATTCTAGTTTTTAATTTTAATTAAGCAAACGCGCTTGTGTGACGCTTGAAAATGTGATACAAAACTGGTTTCTTTTTAAAAAACCTTTTAATACATTTTCCTATTACAACAACAGCAACTTCGCGTTTTTTTTTTTTTTCTAAAATGTGTTTATAAACTCTAACCTGAGACACAACCATAATCGCACGTTGAACCAATCCTGAAAGTGTCATCTAGCTCGCGGACGCCACCACAACGTGTGTATCCATTTATCGGTCTTTCAGGTTCGATACAAGTGGGCGCTGTAGTGTCGCTCTCATTGGTTCCTTTTCCTATTTATTTACTATTGGTAAGTATAGACACGGATGATATCAGGCATGGATTTTAACCGGTAGGCCTGCATGACTTACCCTCTCACACACTTTAATATCGTAATAATTCTGTGGCTCTTGAAAATATGTAAAGTAGCCCAATGTATAGTGTTGCAAGTCTGAACATGAAGATAAGAGACTAAAGACGTAGCCTACAACTTTGTTCTCGCATTACAAAAGGTCAATTGTCAACCAGATCTATTTTTAAAATTTATTGCAAACTTGCTTCCAACCACAAACTTTGCATTGCTTTAAGACCAACTTAAATAGTCCGATGCAGCATATAAAACGTGGAATACTTTTCAATATGTTACTTGTAAGTGTATCTACGGTATAGAAAAGACGACTTCAGCGATCAGAAACTTATTCCCCAATAACAGAAACGTTGCAGTAAGTATCCGAGCGCGCAAGACAGCAAACCGTTTAGACGTCATAACCTTATATCAATTGTCTTAAAATTCATCACCTTATATCATCAACTTATGTCTATAAACCAGTGTCATCTTTTTTTATAACGCTCCAGTCTCATCAAACCCAAGCATTCAAAAATGAACAAAGGAAAGGAATAAAATGTCTAATGTACATGGTTTAACAGCAATTAAGTAACTTCAATCATCACTATATCTCTATGTATTAATCAATCAATTGTTTCGAATTATCTTACGCTGCCTTCGCCTTGTAACGCTGTTCTTGCCCGCTCGGATCAACTTCGCTCTGCTTTCAACGCATTGATCAACACGATCCCCTGATCAACTCGATGCAGCCTCAAAATTTCCACCCCAATTTTCTACTTTTTCCTGGTAATGTAGCCTATCAGTGCCTCTAGTTTCAATCGCTAGCCTCCCCGACCCAGCTGGGCAAACCTGCGTCAACGTCTGGCCAGTGCACGTCCGTGCTCGCCGAATCAAAGCTTACTCTTCTCCAGTGAGTATGTATTACAATCCCACTTATATTTTTTGTTTCTATTGATTAATCGAGCCTCTGCTCCACATTTTTATTTGAATTTTGTTTGCCACGAGAACCAAATTATCCTTAAATAGTTGACTCTCTTCCTCGTGGTAGACCCCAATTTTATCCGCTCTGCCTACTGGCAGACCGGGTATAAGAGTCAAGTACCTGCGCCGAGGTCGCGTGAGGGAGACGTGGGCGCCGCCCGGCGGTCAATTACTGCCGGTTCCAGCGTCCACACGCGACGGGTCGCCCGGCCCGTCGCAGGCCATCTTTCTGGGCAATGCAGAAAGAGCCTGTTTCCCTGGCCCGCTCCGCCATTCTAAATTTGCGGACGGGTCATGTAACGTTTTCGATCCACACTCTCCCTCCACAGGTACCTCGACTCCTCAGCCTGGCCCCCGCGACCTAAGCTGGTGGACTTACCCCTCCGGGTGCATCGTCACCCCTAAATCACGCCGCTCCCCGCCGCCGCGGGGTGTGGCAGGCGGGTTTTCTAAAGTCTTCGACCTGGCTATGTTTGTTTGTGCTCTCTCGCCGTGTCAATTATTTGTACCCGTGCGCTGTTGATGCAAATAAAACAGTTTAACACATTTTGTTTTTTCCTTTGTGTAGGTAATTATTATTTTACCACTATAATGTACTTTGCATCAAAATGGAAAAGTTCTCACCTAAGCAGAGTGGGCCTCTGTTGCAGTAATCTTCTCCTGAACAGCAGCACCAACATTCAGAATGGATGGGGTCGTTTGGGCGGCATTGGGGCCCGTTGACGTTCTGTCATGAAAACTTTCAGAAATTTGAAACTTTTTAACAATTGTCTTGGAATATACTGTTTTATTCTAAAATCAGGCTAAAGTTAATCAGAAAAAATCCAATTACCCCTCCCCCGACTAGCAGTAGGAATGCTGAGAGAAACTAAAAATTTTGTTTTCTAAGAAACATTTAAGTTTAATTAAGTTTGAAACGAAAAAAAAATTAAATGAGAAACTTTGGTGGAAACACAATTTCATCATGTTATAAACAATTTTATCCAAAGTTTGAACTCAATTTTATGCTATTTTTACGATAAAACTCTTACCCCCTTCAAGTTGTTTCTGCAAGCTTGTGGTTGCTTACATTCTTTGAAGTACCTGGTTTCTCCATTCAGTGTCCTCACCAAGTTTTCACAAGACAGCTGCAAATATGTTTTTGCATTTCAAAATTTAAGTTACTGATATTTAGAACTTGAAACATATTAATAAACTCTATAACCTTTGTGTTTGTTTAAACATTAAAATTAAACATTTCTAGACTTTATGTTTTCAATTTTAATCTGATGATACTTTTTAACTCAGCAGGATTAATGTGTATATCCCCAAATTACAGTAGTATCGCCAAGTTGTTTTATGATTGCAAATGTTAAATGACAGGTCACAATATTACAGTAATCTATTATAGTTAAACCCTTGATATTGACAATTATTTCACAAAGTTTTATTCAATTATTCTTAAAATATGTCTTCCCATTTTTGAAAACCAACGCTTTTCAACGGGAACAAAAATGGTGAGATCTTTTCTGAAAACCAACAAGGCTTTTACTTACAGCATTTGATGGGCAGTTTTTTAACCCTCCGTTCAATCCAGCATTGCATTGATCATTGCTGAGAGCATTTGAACATTCGTAGCATATAAGAGCTGCACAATATAACACAATGTTAATTTGAACATCTACAGTACTCTTACTGCAAGTATTTATTCAAATTTTGCAAAGTAGATATTAACAACCTGATTAGCCTGATGCTGCGAGCATGGGCGCCGGAAGCGGGGGGCATGGAGGCGGATGCCCGCCATATCTTATCTTAAAAATTAAAAAAATTGGCCTCTCAGCAACAAAAGTGCCCTTTTTTCATAATCTTGCACCCCATTCAAAAACCGTTCCGGTGCCCCTGGCTGCGAGTTCGCTGTGGTAATAGCAAATTGCACTAGCTTTGGGAACACAATTCCCTGGTCATGTGCTAAGAAAAGGGAACTCATAGCACATGACTAAGGAATTGTTTTCCGAAAGCTAGTGAAATTTGCTATTACCACAACAAAACCTCAGTATAAGGCTCAAACAGGTCGTTAATATCTACATAGTGAAGTAAGCAACGATCATGCTACTAAAAGCGAAACTCAACCTATTGCATTAACGCAAATGGCGGTTTACATTTTAAAGAACAAAGGAAGCATCAGTGTAGACTGAAAAAAATTCTTGTCGTTATTTTTTTGGTGATGACCAAATTGATGTCTTCTTACCCCATTCCATATTTCAAAAGATTTGATTTGCTTTATTATATTCGATTTCAACGTGTTGTGAACAAAACAGATGAAAACGTTACATATGTGACAAATAAATTTTCTCTTTCATGCAGTAAAACCATTTCACATATCTCTACAATTTTTTTTATACTGTAATCCGCAAAGGCTAATTTTCAGAACTGTAAAAAAAAAAGATAACCGTTTCCAACATGCAGTTTGCAGTTGAAAATTAAAGATATACCAATAACATCAAACCTCATTTGAAATATTCTAATAGAATTTAGTATAGGCCTACAGTAAATAGGTTAAATACCTTCAGTTGTCATGAAGAAAAGGGCGACCAAGGATACATATAAAACTACCTTCATTTTGTAGTTTCTTATGATTAGGTGTAAGAGACCTGTTTAATCAGTTAAAAAATTTTGTGATCAAATGCATTTCACGGCCCTCTATATAAGCCATAAAATTTATCCAGGATGTTTGTGTTTACGATTTTCTAAAAAATTTTGCTCCTTCCATAGAATCACGAATAGGATGTTTGCAAGAAGCTATAGTTTCCACAAAATTGAAATATTATTTACGAAGAATTAATTCAAAACATTTTCACCACAGTTTTTTTTTCAATTTGTTTTGTCATCAATCGAAAAATGATTTCCGCCGTATTTTTTATTTAAACCATAACAAGGGTCCTTCCTGCGAGGGAAAATCGTGCCACCAATTCGTTGCATCATGCATCAAAACCTATATTATTTTGATTGTGTTGCCTTTTAAATTTTCAAACCAAATACACTGCAGTTTTAAACTACAATAATCTAAAACAGATAACTGCTACAAGGGTTCTTGCTGGAGGTTCTGTAATGACTAAGTACGCTGGTCTTTGGGTTCATTTCAGGTAACTACGTTTGTCACCAATCAACTGTCTGATTAAACACGCGGTTTGCCCACCTGGGCCGACAGCAACCTAGTTTTATTTTAAAGAACTCCTCTAGATTGCTACACTGGTCTAAACATTTAAAAATTTATGCACCAGCCAAGCTAGGTTTCGTTTTTACATTTTTGTTCCATCATACATTTTAGCCACATCACCACTAACATACATTCGAACTACCAACATCGATACGGACAAAGACAAAGACTGATATACAAATGCGAACCAAAAAAGTAATATACATTGCAAATCACCAATTCAAAGCAGCCATGATAAATATACTGTAATCAATATTGAAATATTAAAAATAATATATCCTGCACAATAGGGTTTAATGCGGGTTTAAGGAGTTTAAATGGGGTATTAATGGGGTTTAAACCCAACAACGCGTGCGTCGACTACAACCCTTGCGTGCATCGCTGGTTGTGCATGCGCTGAGCCAGTGCCGTGCTATCAGGTGATTAGACAATCAACCTCTGATGAAATTTTTGATTGAAAAAACTACCGCAGACTGCAGTCATTGTGACTCTTCTATCACTCACCAGAGAGTTGAGTTTTGCTTTGAATTTTGTTTGGTGATTACAGAAGAAACAGATAAATGGCAGGCGTGAAAGTCAAACCGACGTCATCGGACTGATTAGTTCCCTAACCCTAACTCTCAAACCGCTTGGCCGCGCTACCGAAAGGCGAAACGTTCACTTAACCCTAGGACTACCGGATAATCGTTATACCTTGAATGACCACACCGGTCAATTGATATAGATAGATAAAGATAGCTCAATTTGAAAATGTACCCGAGACAAATCATTCCGTTTGTAATTGGGTAACAGAGTTCGCCTAATGATAGAGCTGACACCAAATGAGTTTGGTTATTCGATAGTAGTATCCGAAAAAAGTTAACAAAACCTTAATCACCAAAACTACTGGAACATGATATTTAGAAAGACCACATCGGTCAATTGAGCGGCAGATAAGCTGATAAGGAAAACGCTACTTGCATATGTTTCCAAAACAAATTATTTGATTGCGATGGAAAACCATTCTTATGCCAGAGCTTTTGTCAAATAAGTTTGATTATTCGATATCTACTGTACGACAATTTTATCCAATATTTCCACTTACCGGTTAATTGACCGGTGTGGTAGTTCTGCGTATATCTACGATTTTTTTATTACACAGAGCAGGTAGTACCTAACTCGAGGATTAGCCGTAACATGAACCGAAGCTTGGTTTCGATTGGGACAAATTGATTGAAACTTTGTCGTAACGATGGAGGTTGTCCTTAGTAATTCTGAAGTTTTTTTTCTGCAGATTGGATTACGGTTGTAATATTCAATAACATGAAACATGAAACCAAGCTTGGTTTCCATTGGGACAAATTGATTGAAACTTTGTCGTAACGGATGGAGGTTGTCCTTAGTAATTCTGAAGTTTTTTTTCTGCAGATTGGATTACGGTTATAATATTTAATATTTTTTCAGGAATTCAGGTTTAGAGGGTTTTTTTGCAGATTAAATTACAGTTGTAATATTTAATATCTTTTCAGGAAGTACAGGTTTAGAGATTTTTTTTGGCAGATTAAATTACAGTTGTAATATTTAATATATTTTCAGAATTATCGATTCTTTACTGTTTGCATGTTTTTTCAGACCTTCTGATGATCCTTTAGGTGAAACAATTTGTAAAGGCTTCAGATAGTAATAACTATATTTGATTTAATTCGCTATGCTTTGCCTTTTTGCTTGGCATTGAGAACTTTTTGTAGTATTAATAGTTTTCATTGTTTTATTATACAATTATATATATAACAACTACATTTATAACAACTACAATATACATACAACCAAAAACTTAGGTCTTCTTCTCTCGTGTTGTCGCTAATATCATCCGTCGGTTAGCCACTGCCTGGTATCATCGTCAATTGAGATTAGGCTTTCCAAACAATGAGATGGTCCGTACAGCAAGCAAACTTTGATTATTATGTGGGCTGCAGTCTGCATTTCACCACACTCACAGGCAGCACTCGCTGCCAAGCCCGAACGCAAGATGTCTGCACCATATCGTTCAACAACAGTGGGCAAGAGATCACGCCTTGATGAGGTAAGTTTATAAAGATCATGACTCAACTGGTTTTTAGACGGAGATCCAAATATTTGACTAAGTGGAGATTTGCTGCTTAGCTATTGTTCACACTATTTGCCTCATGCCAACACTGTTTATTTAGTTGTCCACTCGAGGCTGCCAGAAGGTCGCATGCAGTGCGTACAATGGCTTTCTTAATTTTAACCGCTGCTTTCGAGGTTTTTCAGTGTGGTTGCATGTAGCAGATGGCCGGGCTTTGCGGCTTAGGAAAAGGACACCACGTTGCCGCCATAGTGCAACTGGCTCAATGTCTGCAAGGATCGGCAAACATGCAACCACACAGGAAAAAACTTCAAAGCAGCGAAAAAACTCCAATTCAGTTGGTTGGAAGCAATCAGTGACAACAACAATCAAAGGCAAAACACGAAAATTCTTTCATCGGGGATTTTGAGATCTGTATATCGATACAGTTCTACACCGGATACTTAAAATTGCCACGTACAGAAATGCACGTGGCAAAAGAGTTTCATAACTCGGGAAACGATATTCTCTTACGATTTTAGGATCTCCCTGCTGAACAAATAGCGGATATCGTAAACAACTTTCAGTTTGAAGATCTACAGAAATTGTTTGGGGTCGCTTTGTCACTTACCGAAGCAACAGTAGTTACATAAGAAATGGTAATTAGGCTATTAAGTTTCTATCTCCTTTCGTTGATAGAAACGGTAGTTGCTAATCGACCATTTCAATCACATGTATTTTTGTAAAGTCTTCAGATAATAATAACTATATTTGATGTATTTCAAATAATGTGAAGCATCTCAACATTCTGTAACTATTTTTCTGCCGTAAATAGACTGATGCGTTAAACGATTAGCTCAAGCAGATGGAAAGGAAAGAAAGCCAACGAATGTGCCCACTTCAGGTGTGTCACTAAGTTTCAAACACAGAGCCATGTGCTTCTAAACTAGAAGTTCTTAATTGGGGATTACGTATCACTGGGGTGCGCGACCTGTTCCCAAGGAGTTTGTGGATGCTGAATCGTTAGAATTTGTTATCAAATAAAATTAGAAACTATGCTTTTTTAGTGGGCTTTTACACAATATTCTGAATTTTAAGCGACGATTATGTTTCAGTTGTTCTAAAAGAAGGTGCGAGATCTGGTTTTTGTGTCTGCCTAGCCTGCTTTACACAATTTTATAACTCAGTTCAGATTTAACTTGCTTTCCATAGCACTTGTTTTTGCGCGGCGGACAAAGACTTCTCGACAGCGAGATACAAGTCATTATAGCTATATACTATAAGCTATATATACTATATATACTATATAGCTATGTAGCTATATAGCGAAATATAGCTATATATATACTATACTAATAGCATTATAGCTATATACAAGGCTATATACTATAGCACGTTATGGGCTTCCAATACAGATTATGTTAATGCACAGACACTCATACGCGCCGACTTCCGGGAGGGCCGGGGGCGGCGCCCCCCGTAAATTTATGACTGAGGGGCAACAAAAATGGCTATTACAAGTGGTGTTTCAAAGATAAAATACTTCGCGAAAAAGATTTAGATAATTCAAACGGTCTTAAAGAAGACCAAAAGCGAAAAACAGCCTAAGTTGCTCTTGCCCGCAAAACAGCAGCTGATCGCATGGCTTTCTCTGGAACGTGAATTACTACTGAGATACGCACGGCACGCACGCTCACTGTCTCACAGTCACACACTGCTTATCTTTTCGCGCGTGAGGAGCAACTTGAAAGTCAAAACGCGTGGTAGCGAAAAAGCGAATGCGAGGTGATTCTCATTTCACGAGTTATCCAAACGTCCGTTAGATATTTTGTGACTTCAAACATGAAATCGATTTTAGCAAACTTTATCGAGTTTAAACTACGACACAACGAACAATTACGTGATTACAGCTTAAAGAAAAAATGCATTTTTCAAAACTGTCATCCGTGTTTTGCTTCTATAAGCACTGTATTGACGTATATATTGTGAAAATATATAGGCTACATCTCATGCACTCATCAATAATACGCTAGTGCCGTAGATGTGGCACATGTTCTGTCAGAGCTAAAGCTAAACGTAGTCTACTTGAAAAGAAAAAAAACAACTTCATCCCATCTGCAGCATTGACTCTCTTAGGCAAGCTAGAAGAAGTAGGCGAAGTAAACGCAAACTTATTTTACAAAGAAGCAAGAGATTTTTACGATAGTTGCATATCGTATCTGGATCTTTATGATGGTTCTTATAAAGATGTGCTTCCTCATCTTTGGATCGACCTAAACAAAGAAATATCCTGGGTGCGAGTGTGTGAGTCTGCAGAAAAGATCAACATGATGTTTGGGAAGCAGGCGATCAACAGCGACTCTCTTTTCGATGAACAAGTACTAGTGAAACGGCGTATGTCTGAACGTTGTAAGGAAGAGAGCTGGCAAAATGCGTCAGTAGTATAATATGTAAGATACAAGTTGTAAATGTATTAACCCTAAGTGGTAACGCCACAAGCACATTTGATTTTATATAGTTATGAATATGGATGGTCTTGTAAATGTATTAACCCAAAGTGGTGACGCACATTTGAATTTATGTGAGGAAGGTCAATCGCAAAGTGCAAAGTCCGAATTACGTGAAGCGATATAATTGTGTAACCGGGTTCGCTTTTCTCACGATAGGATACTGATAAAAAGGCATTATGAAATAATGAATTGAAAAATGAATCTTTCCTAGCAAAAACATAAGATGCAATCAACAGACATACGTCATCCAAGCATCAAAAAGTGGTAACGCTAAGTGGTGACGCTATATCAAATGTAGTGACGCTAAATGGTGACGGTTAACTCCCCACTAATTTTCTAAATTATAAAACAAAAATGGGTTATCACGAGCATAAAAGAATGCATAGGCTACATAAGATTCACTTACATACCCTACACAGAATTACATTGCTAAACCTGATTGTAACCATTTTTTTTTTGCAAACCTTCATTACATCATTTTTTTAAACGCTTTACCAGGGAAACAACCTACAGTATGTTTGCGGTTATTTAACGTTACATGATACCTTTGTGTCATCGCTTTTGTTTCATGATGCTGCGCATTGAATGTATTAATTGCGAAATGGTTTTAATTTCGTAGGCTTTCATAATTACCTTGCTTTAATTTCTTTCATTACAATTACACTACATACATTACATAAAGAGCTTGTAAATGATGTGATTTTAACTATTTTTTATCTTCGCTTCGAAGTACTGCCATAATTGTTATTACAATACAATGCCTAAACAGTACACCTAAAGCATATACTTGAAGATCATAAAGGTTTATTAACGTTATTTGTATAATGTTTCTTGCTCAACCAACATAAAAATATCAATCTCACAAAATAACTAATGTAGTGTTGTTGATTTAAATTGTAGATTTTTTGGTTCTAGGCATATAGAACATCACGATTTGAAATACCAACGCAAAATATATCAAAATCATGAACACAGTTATATTGCCAACATTAACAGACGGAGCAGAAACATAGTCATTCACAAAACAACAAACAAGAAATCTGGCCGCGGCGCAAAGGAACATGGAAAGAATAATATTAAACATAAATAGAAAAGACAAGATTAGAAATGAAGTCATCAGAAACAAAACTTGTATTAAAGATGTTATAGAAACAACAACAAACCTAAAGTGGCAACCACAGAATGGACACGAAGATATGCAAGAAGAACTAGAGGGAGACCAAAAAGAAGATGGCGAGATGCCATAGAAGAAAAGATTGGCATCACCTGGATGAGAACAGCAAAAGACAGAATGGTGTGGAAACATATGTGGAGGCCATCTGCCAGCAGTGGCATGACCGGCTGATGTTGATGATATATCAACGCATGTTTGTTCTTCTTACCGTACAACACGTAGTGCGGGCCGATCGCGTTGAAGTTAGCAAACTGTCTGTATGCGTATGGACTTAAAAATTATAGATCGGTTAATATGTAGGATTTAATTAAGATGATTTCATAAAAGTTTTGTTAACTTTTTATCGGTTTGGTTGTAGCCATGTTTTTTCGTAAAGCTGTTTGCTTGCAGGAATAGAGTTTTCACTGTTGATTCTGATGGATAGGTCTATTGGTTCGATTCCAGAGCTTTCCAAATGCTGGGTTTTGTTCATGCTGAATGTGTTATTTTGGTAAATCAATGAGGTTTCACTATTTTTTGGCTTGTATGGGTTAGTTAATTTCGTTATACTTTAATTCTTTTATTCAGTGGTTTGCTTTTAGTTTAATGTGAAGTAATTAGTCAAAGGGGTGCTTAGTCGCTTATTAGTTAGTTATATGTATTATAATCTATGACTGGTCCAAAAGCTTAATAAATAATGCATTAAAAACAGAGAGAGACTGTTCACCAGGCATTTGGTAACAAAATTAGTTTGCGTTCTTCTGGTGACTATATACTAGGTTACCTCGTGATGTTAAAGATGATAACTAGCTTTTGTATTTCCGACGTTTCGTCAGTCAGCACGACTGACTTTATCAAGGTGGCTAAAACAGGTTAACACAACCTGTTCAGCAACGATGGCACAACACAAAAACATACTGATAAAATGAGTAAAGTAAAGCAGCAAGAATCAGAATTAAAACACGCAACGATACCTAGAGGTTAAACTAAATGCAGTGAATGCCTAAAACCAGTAGGCTACTATCCATCAGCGTAAATTTATCTATCTATTGGGCCACTGTCAAGAAACGTTGAAAAGACATCAGACAAGACAGAAAACAATGGGATTAGCAATAACAATGGTAGAGAAGACGCACTGAGAATGGAAAAGGTGCCACCATTCCAACGCCACCATTCTTAAAACTGAAAAGGATTATACAAAAAGATTGTTCACAGAAAAATGGTACATAAACCAGAAGGCACAACATGCTCTTAACCAAAAAGATGGTCAGAATTTCCCCTTTGTGTACAAAAAATTACTTTAACTTTAGCTTCACCTTTTCCATTCTCAGTGCGTCTTCTCTACCATTGTTATTGCTAATCCCATTGTTTTCTGTCTTGTCTGATGTCTTTTCAACGTTTCTTGACAGTGGCCCAATAGATAGATAAATTTACGCTGATGGATAGTCCTACTGGTTTTAGGCATTCACTGCATTTAGTTTAACCTCTAGGTATCGTTGCGTGTTTTAATTCTGATTCTTGCTGCTTTACTTTACTCATTTTATCAGTATGTTTTTGTGTTGTGCCATCGTTGCTGAACAGGTTGTGTTAACCTGTTTTAGCCACCTTGATAAAGTCAGTCGTGCTGACTGACGAAACGTCGGAAATACAAAAGCTAGTTATCATCTTTAACATCACGAGGTAACCTAGTATATAGTCACCAGAAGAACGCAAACTAATTTTATTAAGTAATGCATTTTTGCATCTCCATTTCGGTTAATCTTCGTTTCGCTTTATGTCGGTTTCGTTAAACCTTTATTTCTTTAGGTCTACGTTTCGCTAAAACAGTGGTTTCAGCTAAACCTTTATATAGTAACGTTTGAAAAATCTAACTAACCTGGAAATTAAAGTTGTTGGTATGATGTCACTTAAAGCTTATAAGAATAATAGCTTTTTCAAAACAACGTTACTCTAAACTTGTTATTGTTTTTTTGTTCGAATAAATTTTTATTTTAGATGATGCTAATTCCAGCTAAACAATCAACATTCCTTTTATGCATTAAGAACACCCAAATGAACAGCTATAGAACAAATTGTTGCAACATATACTTCTGCAATCTGACAACTAGAAAAAAATCAACATCACAAATTGTTAACTTAACTTAAGACAAGCATGAAAAAATACAAAGCTCTAACAGAATGCGAGCACAAATTTTGCAACACGTAATGACACCTGATGATAAAAACACACAAACAAATCTTCGAACACAAATTTTAACGTTACAAATTATGCAAAAGAAACTTGTGATATTTTGTTGTATTTTCTTAAGCTTGTAAAAATAAAATTGCAATTTGTTGAAAATATTTTTTAAGTTTGTAAAAGAAAATTTAAGTTTGTGGCTTAAAATAATTTTTCATGAGTATGTTTTCAGAGATAAACTTTCAGATTACAATTTGTTGAAACTACTTTTTTTATTTTTAGTTTGTAAGTTATGGAACTTAAAAGTTTGCAGCTAGTCAGTTAATTTTTGTTTTTATTTGTCAATCATACAACTTAAAAGTTTATAGTTTGTTAAAAAAAAATATTTTTAGTTATTGGTTTTTACAAGGAAAGCTTTGTGATTTATTAAAATTATTTATTTTCATTGTTGCAAGTAACAGAACTAACATTTTCAATTTCTTAAAATAATTTTAGAGTAAAAACTTTCAGTTTACAGTTTGTTGAAATAATTATTTTATTTCTTTCAAGGATAATACATCTGCTTATTTATTTATTTGTTTAATTTTTATATGTTACACAATTCAGTTTGTAATGTTTTAGCATAGAAAATCAAGATGAGGTATTTCCAGCAACTTAAAGCACGCTTATGATTTTACATATTTATGAATATGAATGGACTTGTAAATGTATTAATCCTAAGTGGTGAAGCACATTTGATTTTATGTGAGAAAGGTAAATCGCAAAGTACAAAGTCCGAATTAAGTGAAGCGACATAATTGTGTAACCGGGTTCGCTTCATAATTCTCACGATAGGATATTGATGAAAAGGCACCTTATTATGAAATAATTAAAAAATGCTCATAACATATATAAAGTATAAAAAGGGTGGAATGAATGTTTTTTTTTGTGTGATAGTTTGGAAAACATGGAGAAACAAATCTCACCAATCTATGCGCCACAACCGTATGAATATAAACCATTGTATGAGGCTGAACAAGGCTTAGCTAACGAATCAAACCTTAAACGTGCTTCAGCAAAAGTTGTTGACATCGCCAGTACTTTCAATGTGAAGCATGAAATTGAATTTAATTCTCACTTAAGACGAGCTTCATTATCTGTTTGCGTCGGAAGAAAAGCGTTTCATCCTGAACAACTTTGCAAAGTCGTGAAAAAGCTAATTGTGAAACAACCGTTTTTTGCTTTTCCCTCCACGAAAAATATCTTACCAATTTTATACTGGAGCAAAGAAGAAGATTTAAATTATTGTTCTCATAGTCAGCATATCCAGCGTGTGAAAGAGGAGCTCCTACCTCAACAAATTGATTTGAATTTTACCAATGGGAAAGTTTACGCGCCAGCTGCCTATCTCTCGTATATTATCGATGGGAAAGTGAATGTGAAGGTTTATCATAAAGCGTGTCCCTTGCCAACTCCAGAAGATCAACACCAATTACAAGAAATCCTCAAATATTTAAAAGTCCTAAAGGATCAAACACCCAGCGCTTTTCGACCTCAAAAACGTATTAAATTAGATTCGATTCTGTGATTGTTTTGCACCATTTGTCAATAAAATATAATTGAAACTGTGCTGTCTTGTTTCTTTTGTCAGTCAGCACATAAGTTTTATTAAACAACAAGATTTCCAATAAAAAACACAGCAAAAATAAGTCGTAAAGCACATAGACACATACACAAATTATATTGATAATGGCAAAGTAGTGACATCATCAGAACAGACGATACGTTTCGCATAAAAATACGCCAATCTTTTTTAGTTTGATGATATGTGTAAATTTTGTTTCTACATTCTGATAATTAGAAAAAAAAATCAACAAACCTAACGCAAACTACATCACTAATTGTTGCCTAAACTTAAGACAAGCATGAAAAAATACAAATTCTAGCAGAATGCGAGCACAGATTTTGCAACACGTAATGACACCTGATGATAAAAACACACAAACAAATCTCCAAACACAGATTTTAACGTTAGAAATTATGCAACAGAAACTTGCGATATTTTGCTGTAGTTTCTTAAGCTTGTAAAAATAAAATTGTAATTTGCTGAAAATATTTTTAGTTCGTAAAAGAAAATTTAAGTTTGTGACTTGAAATAATTTTTCATGTGCATGTTTTCAGAGCTAAACTTTCAGATTAAAATTTGTTGAAACTATTTTTTTTTTTTTTCAGTTTGTAAGTTATGGAACTTATCAGTTTGTAGTTCGTTAAATATTTAGTTGTTGGTTTTTGCAATGAAAACTTTGTGATTTGTTAAAATTATTGTTCAGTATGTAAACGAAAATTTAAGTTGTGATTTAAAATAATTTTTCGTGTGTATGCTATTAGAATATTTTTTTTAGTTTACAATTTGTCAAAACTACTTTTTTAGTTTGTACTGTAAAACAAAACTTAACTATTCTTTTTATTTAAAATAATTTTTCGTGTGTCTTTTCTTTGAGCAAAACTTTCATCATGTTTCCTTATTTCACATTTATTAACTTTACAAAATTAAATGTGAATAATTATATATAATGTAAACTTGATATTTGATTTAACTTATAAATTAATTAAGATAATAATAACTCAAATTGATAGTTTTCTTGTACATAGTTTTGTTTAAAGCAAAAAAAAATTATGATAATGTTTAGTTTACAATAACTTATTACTACTTATTGCGAATTAATGTGAGTTACTCTTAGATTGATATTTTGTTTTCTTATTTCTAAAAAATAATACATCGGCTTATCTATTTTTTATATTTTACACAATTCAGTTTGTAAATTTTTTAGAGTAAAAAAAATCAAGATAAAGTATTCCAGCAACCATATCGGGGTGCTTGAACGCATAAGATGTGGCTACTCAAAGTGCACTTATAATTTGCAAACTCTTCAAACACTTTCGATGTGTCACATTAAACTTTTAAATGGCAACACCATGTACTTAAGGTTTCACCTCCATTCTGTTCTGAAGATTTTATTATTGAGCTGTTGGTTCTCTGATCGATCCCATGCTTCCATTTGTAAGAAGTATTAGTTGTCTTGTTAATACTGGGGTCACAAGTGTTTTTTTTTCACATTTTCAACCCTCCTCTTAGTTTTGTTAAAAACAAGCATGGTTTACTTTGTAAATGCTAAAACCTTTATGCTGGTAGTTTTATCAAGCATATTAGGATATATTACAATTCATCTGGAAAGATAATGATTACCTAAAACTTGCTGCTTTAAAGTAACAACAAAATATTCTATCTGACTTTCCTTGTTTCTTCTCCATCTAAATTTGTTGTCTTATTATAAATCTCATGTACAAAATCGTGCCCAATGGACATCTATCAATGTCATCATACTTCTTCCACTAGATTTGTTCTATTGGCATGTATTATCGTACTTGTGATTGATGTTACACTAACGACAATTTATCAATCACCAAGCCAAGATAGTCAACAAAACAACATGTTTACAAAAACTATAATATTTATAGTATATATTCATAAAGTTCATATAAACAGATATAATACTATAATACTAATAATACTGTAACATTTAATTTGATTTAATTCGCTCTGCTTTGCCTTTTTGCTTGGCATTGAGCACTTTTTGTAGTATTAATAGTTTTCATTGTTTTATAATATATTTTATATATATGTGTTAATAAAATAAATAGGTATAACTTTGTAGGATAACCTAGTTATAATATGTTTTTTTAAACATGTTGTTTTGTTGACTATCTTGGCTTGGTGATTGATAAATTGTCGTTAGTGTAAAATCAATCACAAGTACGATAATACATGCCAATAGAACAAATCTAGTGGAAGAAGTATGATGACATTGATAGATGTCCATTGGGCACGATTTTGTACATGAGATTTATAATAAGACAACAAATTTAGATGGAGAAGAAACAAGGAAAGTCAGATAGAATATTTTGTTGTTACTTTAAAACAGCAAGTTTTAGGTAATCATTATCTTTCCAGATGAATTGTAATATATCCTAATATGCTTGATGAAACTACCAGCATAAAAGTTTTAGCATTTACAAAGTAAACCATGCTTGTTTTTAACAAAACTAAGAGGAGGGTTGAAAATGTGAAAAAAAAACACTTGTGACCCCAGTATTAACAAGACAACTAATACTTCTTACAAATGGAAGCATGGGATCGATCAGAGAACCAACAGCTCAATAATAAAAACTTCAGAACAGAATGGAGGTGAAACCTTAAGTACATGGTGTTGCCATTTAAAAGTTTAATGTGACACATCGAAAGTGTTTGAAGAGTTTGCAAATTATAAGTGCACTTTGAGTAGCCACATCTTATGCGTTCAAGCACCCCGATATGGTTGCTGGAATACTTTATCTTGATTTTTTTTACTCTAAAAAATTTACAAACTGAATTGTGTAAAATATAAAAAATAGATAAGCCGATGTATTATTTTTTAGAAATAAGAAAACAAAATATCAATCTAAGAGTAACTCACATTAATTCGCAATAAGTAGTAATAAGTTATTGTAAACTAAACATTATCATAATTTTTTTTTGCTTCAAACAAAACTATGTACAAGAAAACTATCAATTTGAGTTATTATTATCTTAATTAATTTATAAGTTAAATCAAATATCAAGTTTACATTATATATAATTATTCACATTTAATTTTGTAAAGTTAATAAATGTGAAATAAGGAAACATGATGAAAGTTTTGCTCAAAGAAAAGACACACGAAAAATTATTTTAAATAAAAAGAATAGTTAAGTTTTGTTTTACAGTACAAACTAAAAAAGTAGTTTTGACAAATTGTAAACTAAAAAAAATATTCTAATAGCATACACACGAAAAATTATTTTAAATCACAACTTAAATTTTCGTTTACATACTGAACAATAACACTGGTCTACACAAAATTTCAGGTTTGGGTTTTGACAACCTATTTTAGCTAATTTTGGGGCGTTGAATCCGAAAATGAACTCAGATTTTCTCTATCACATCACGTTTTTGAGATATGAAATATCCCTAGTTTTTGAAAAAAATCAATTTTTGCCCCCCCTCTGTTGTCAAAACAAGGAATTCTGATGCAATAAACACTGTTTTACCTGCAATAATCTAGCTTTAATGAACAAACAAGCATTCTATATTATATTCACACAAATTTGCGTTGTCTTTATTAAAATTTCATGCCTTGGAATAAAAAATAGGCATGCAAAAGAGCAACCATAATAACATCAAACGCTACATTATGCTGACGAACATGTCGATAGGACAGTGACAAGGTATTTTCTGAATTATAGCCTACAGTTCACACAATATGCACATAGACATTCCAATGGAGTGCAGAAATTCTGAAGACACACACAGAAATAGCAAAGTGCCAAAATAAAGATTGACTCAAAGGGACTTGGGCAGGGCGAGTTCAGAAACAGTCAAAAAAAGAGCTTTCATAAATATGAACTCTTCACTTATAAGCTTAAAAAGGCTCTTTTGAGGGACTTTCTTTTATGAGCAGCATCTGGAATTTCTCTTTTAAAACTACAACAATAGTCGGCCATCATGACAATCCCACCGACCTTGATAACGTTCCTGCATAATTTTAATATCCTGGTGGAAACGTTCACCCTGTTCTTCACTAACTTTCTCAAGGTTTTCTGGAAACTCATCCGCATGGCTTTTCAAAGAGTGAACTTTGATGCTCATCCTGCATCTCAAATCTTCAAAACTAAGCAGTAGCTCCCTTAAAAGATCTTTATAATTTTCTGCTTTTCTGTTTCCCAAAAAATTTCTCACAACAGCACCGAAAGCATTCCAAGCTCTAGCCTCGAATGGCAACATTGATTTTACAAAATTTTCATCCTTTAACAATTGCCTGATTTGTGGTCCATTGAAAATCCCAGCTCTTTTTTTCTCTTCACTGAGACCAGGAAAAGCATAACATATATACTTAAAACACTCTCCTTCATGATCCAAAGCTTTTACATATTGTTTCATGAGACCAAATTTGATGTGAAGAGGAGGCAAGAGGATCTTTTTGATATCAACTAACTGATCACGTATGATATTTTTGTTTCTAGGTGTCAAGGTGAGCCTTGGAGGCCACTTTTCTTTGTTCCAGTGCTGATCCTTGGCCCTGCTGTCCCAGTAGCATAGGAAACATGGGTATTTGGTGTAGCCACTTTGTTGCCCCAGCAAAAAGTTCACCATTTTTAAATCTACACAGATGAGCCAACCATGCTCATGGTACTTTAACTTTTCAAGAAAGGTTTTGATTTCCTGATACTCTTCTTTCATTGTCACCGAATGTCCTATCGCAATAGAACCGTACACGTTACCATTGTGAAGTAGAACACACTTCAAACTTCGTTTGGAGCTATCAATGAAAAGTCTCCATTCGTCTGCATCATACTGTGGTAATCCCATTTCTAGAAGAAGCCCTTCTATATTGTTGCAATAAACGAAATTGGGCCCCTTGTTTAAAAAGTTGGCTCTTTTTTGGCCTTTTTAGAACGTGCAGTTGGCTCCTTGCCAAATTTACATCTGGTAACCCTGCTGCACAGAGATAGCAGCTGACCCACAGATAACGCCTGAGAAGCCAAGACAGGGAGTTCAAGCCAGCATGGAAAAACTCAAAGCTACCAATCTCCACTATGTCCTATTACGATTATTATCATAACAGGAATTTTTTTTATTTTAAAGGAAATCTGAACCAATTTATGAATTTAGTGTAAAAATATCTCTATGTTTGAAAGTTTATAGCTGTCAGAAAATAATTATATTTGACATTTTACTGCACTAAAAAGGGTAAAAATTGGTCAATTTCATTAATAATGGCAACGATAGAAAGAAAACTTTATGTGATAGAGAAAATCTGAGTTCATTTTCGGATTCAGCGCCCCAAAGTTAGCCAAAAGCAGTTGTCAAAACCCAAACCTGAAAAAAAAAGTTGAAATTTGTAGACCAGTGTAATTTTAACAAATCACAAAGTTTTCATTGCAAAAACCAACAACTAAATATTTAACGAACTACAAACTGATAAGTTCCATAACTTACAAACTGAAAAAAAAAAAAATAGTTGCAACAAATTTTAATCTGAAAGTTTAGCTCTGAAAACATGCACATGAAAAATTATTTCAAGTCACAAACTTAAATTTTCTTTTACGAACTAAAAATATTTTCAGCAAATTACAATTTTATTTTTACAAGCTTAAGAAACTACAGCAAAATATCGCAAGTTTCTGTTGCATAATTTCTAACGTTAAAATCTGTGTTTGGAGATTTGTTTGTGTGTTTTTATCATCAGGTGTCATTACGTGTTGCAAAATCTGTGCTCGCATTCTGCTAGAATTTGTATTTTTTCATGCTTGTCTTAAGTTTAGGCAACAATTAGTGATGTAGTTTGCGTTAGGTTTGTTGATTTTTTTTTCTAATTATCAGAATGTAGAAACAAAATTTACACATATCATCAAACTAAAAAAGATTGGCGTATTTTTATGCGAAACGTATCGTCTGTTCTGATGATGTCACTACTTTGCCATTATCAATATAATTTGTGTATGTGTCTATGTGCTTTACGACTTATTTTTGCTGTGTTTTTTATTGGAAATCTTGTTGTTTAATAAAACTTATGTGCTGACTGAAAAAAGAAACAAGACAGCACAGTTTCAATCATATTTTATTGACAAATGGTGCAAAACAATCACAGAATCGAATCTAATTTAATACGTTTTTGAGGTCGAAAAGCGCTGGGTGTTTGATCCTTTAGGACTTTTAAATATTTGAGGATTTCTTGTAATTGGTGTTGATCTTCTGGAGTTGGCAAGGGACACGCTTTATGATAAACCTTCACATTCACTTTCCCATCGATAATATACGAGAGATAGGCAGCTGGCGCGTAAACTTTCCCATTGGTAAAATTCAAATCAATTTGTTGAGGTAGGAGCTCCTCTTTCACACGCTGGATATGCTGACTATGAGAACAATAATTTAAATCTTCTTCTTTGCTCCAGTATAAAATTGGTAAGATATTTTTCGTGGAGGGAAAAGCAAAAAACGGTTGTTTCACAATTAGCTTTTTCGCGACTTTGCAAAGTTGTTCAGGATGAAACGCTTTTCTTCCGACGCAAACAGATAATGAAGCTCGTCTTAAGTGAGGATTAAATTCAATTTCATGCTTCACATTGAAAGTACTGGCGATGTCAACAACTTTTGCTGAAGCACGTTTAAGGTTTGATTCGTTAGCTAAGCCTTGTTCAGCCTCATACAATGGTTTATATTCATACGGTTGTGGCGCATAGATTGGTGAGATTTGTTTCTCCATGTTTTCCAAACTATCACACAAAAAAAAACATTCATTCCACCCTTTTTATACTTTATATATGTTATGAGCATTTTTTAATTATTTCATAATAAGGTGCCTTTTCATAAATATCCTATCGTGAGAATTATGAAGCGAACCCGGTTACACAATTATGTCGCTTCACTTAATTCGGACTTTGTACTTTGCGATTTACCTTTCTCACATAAAATCAAATGTGCTTCACCACCTAGGATTAATACATTTACAAGTCCATTCATATTCATAAATATATAAAATCATAAGCGTGCTTTAAGTTGCTGGAAATACCTCATCTTGATTTTCTATGCTAAAACATTACAAACTGAATTGTGTAACATATAAAAATTAAACAAATAAATAAATAAGCAGATGTATTATCCTTGAAAGAAATAAAATAATTATTTCAACAAACTGTAAACTGAAAGTTTTTACTCTAAAATTATTTTAAGAAATTGAAAATGTTAGTTCTGTTACTTGCAAAAATGAAAATAAATAATTTTAATAAATCACAAAGCTTTCCTTGTAAAAACCAATAACTAAAAATATTTTTTTTTAACAAACTATAAACTTTTAAGTTGTATGATTGACAAATAAAAACAAAAATTAACTGACTAGCTGCAAACTTTTAAGTTCCATAACTTACAAACTGAAAATAAAAAAAGTAGTTTCAACAAATTGTAATCTGAAAGTTTATCTCTGAAAACATACTCATGAAAAATTATTTTAAGCCACAAACTTAAATTTTCTTTTACAAACTTAAAAAATATTTTCAACAAATTGCAATTTTATTTTTACAAGCTTAAGAAAATACAACAAAATATCACAAGTTTCTTTTGCATAATTTGTAACGTTAAAATTTGTGTTCGAAGATATGTTTGTGTGTTTTTATCATCAGGTGTCATTACGTGTTGCAAAATTTGTGCTCGCATTCTGTTAGAGCTTTGTATTTTTTCATGCTTGTCTTAAGTTAAGTTAACAATTTGTGATGTTGATTTTTTTCTAGTTGTCAGATTGCAGAAGTATATGTTGCAACAATTTGTTCTATAGCTGTTCATTTGGGTGTTCTTAATGCATAAAAGGAATGTTGATTGTTTAGCTGGAATTAGCATCATCTAAAATAAAAATTTATTCGTACAAAAAAACAATAACAAATTTAGAGTAACGTTGTTTTGAAAAAGCTATTATTCTTATAAGCTTTAAGTGACATCATACCAACAACTTTAATTTCCAGGTTAGTTAGATTTTTCAAACGTTACTATATAAAGGTTTAGCTGAAACCACTGTTTTAGCGAAACGTAGACCTAAAGAAATAAAGGTTTAACGAAACCAACATAAAGCGAAACGAAGATTAACCGAAATGGAGATGCAAAAATGCATTATTTAATAAAATTAGTTTGCGTTCTTCTGGTGACTATATACTAGGTTACCTCGTGATGTTAAAGATGATAACTAGCTTTTGTATTTCCGACGTTTCGTCAGTCAGCACGACTGACTTTATCAAGGTGGCTAAAACAGGTTAACACAACCTGTTCAGCAACGATGGCACAACACAAAAACATACTGATAAAATGAGTAAAGTAAAGCAGCAAGAATCAGAATTAAAACACGCAACGATACCTGAGGTTAAACTAAATGCAGTGAATGCCTAAGACCAGTAGGCTACTATCCATCAGCGTAAATTTATCTATCTATTGGGCCACTGTCAAGAAACGTTGAAAAGACATCAGACAAGACAGAAAACAATGGGATTAGCAATAACAATGGTAGAGAAGACGCACTGAGAATGGAAAAGGTGAAGCTAAAGTTAAAGTAATTTTTTGTACACAGAGGGGAAATTCTGACCATCTTTTTGGTTAAGAGCATGTTGTGCCTTCTGGTTTATGTACCATTTTTCTGTGAACAATCTTTTTGTATAATCCTTTTCAGTTTTAAGAATGGTGGCGTTGGAATGGTGGCACCTTTTCCATTCTCAGTGCGTCTTCTCTACCATTGTTATTGCTAATCCCATTGTTTTCTGTCTTGTCTGATGTCTTTTCAACGTTTCTTGACAGTGGCCCAATAGATAGATAAATTTACGCTGATGGATAGTAGCCTACTGGTTTTAGGCATTCACTGCATTTAGTTTAACCTCTAGGTATCGTTGCGTGTTTTAATTCTGATTCTTGCTGCTTTACTTTACTCATTTTATCAGTATGTTTTTGTGTTGTGCCATCGTTGCTGAACAGGTTGTGTTAACCTGTTTTAGCCACCTTGATAAAGTCAGTCGTGCTGACTGACAAAACGTCGGAATTACAAAAGCTAGTTATCATCTTTAACATCACGAGGTAACCTAGTATGTAGTCACCAGAAGAACGCAAACTAATTTTATTACCAAATGCCTGGTGAACAGTCTCTCTCTGTTTTTAATGCATTATTTATTAAGCTTTTGGACCAGTCATAGATTATAATACATATAACTAACTAATAAGCGACTAAGCACCCCTTTGACTAATTACTTCACATTAAACTAAAAGCAAACCACTGAATAAAAGAATTAAAGTATAACAAAATTAACTAACCCATACAAGCCAAAAAATAGTGAAACCTTATTGATTTACCAAAATAACACATTCAGCATGAACAAAACCCAGCATTTGGAAAGCTCTGGAATCGAACCAATAGACCTATCCATCAGAATCAACAGTGAAAACTCTATTCCTGCAAGCAAACAGCTTTACGAAAAAACATGGCTACAACCAAACCGATAAAAAGTTAACAAAACTTTTATGAAATCATCTTAATTAAATCCTACATATTAACCGATCTATAATTTTTTAGTCCATACGCATACAGACAGTTTGCTAACTTCAACGCGATCGGCCCGCACTACGTGTTGTACGGTAAGAAGAACAAACATGCGTTGATATATCATCAACATCAGCCGGTCATGCCACTGCTGGCAGATGGCCTCCACATATGTTTCCACACCATTCTGTCTTTTGCTGTTCTCATCCAGGTGATGCCAATCTTTTCTTCTATGGCATCTCGCCATCTTCTTTTTGGTCTCCCTCTAGTTCTTCTTGCATATCTTCGTGTCCATTCTGTGGTTGCCACTTTAGGTTTGTTGTTGTTTCTATAACATCTTTAATACAAGTTTTGTTTCTGATGACTTCATTTCTAATCTTGTCTTTTCTATTTATGTTTAATATTATTCTTTCCATGTTCCTTTGCGCCGCGGCCAGATTTCTTGTTTGTTGTTTTGTGAATGACTATGTTTCTGCTCCGTCTGTTAATGTTGGCAATATAACTGTGTTCATGATTTTGATATATTTTGCGTTGGTATTTCAAATCGTGATGTTCTATATGCCTAGAACCAAAAAATCTACAATTTAAATCAACAACACTACATTAGTTATTTTGTGAGATTGATATTTTTATGTTGGTTGAGCAAGAAACATTATACAAATAACGTTAATAAACCTTTATGATCTTCAAGTGATTCTGTTCGTTGTGACGTAACAAGGTACATATAGTTGTGGCCAAAAGTTAAAGATCAGACTTGATTTATGTCCACTTTTGCATTACTTCAAAATACTGCATCAGATATAAGATGATGCATTAAGATGATGCAACTGAAATAATATCTGATGCAGTATTTTGAAGTAATGCAAAAATGGTCATAAATCAAGTCTGGTCTTAAACTTTTGGCCACAACTATATGTACTTTGTGACGTCACAGGGAACAGCGTCACAGCTTGATGCGCGCGAGACCTCGCAAACGGGTATCAAACAAAAGCGGCCTTAGCGAGACAAGGGCAACAAAATTTGGATTTTTTTTTGCTAAAACGCATGTTGCACACAATGACATCACGCTGAAACAAAAAACTCGCAAAAAGTTAATTTGGGTTTTCCCGCCCTTTAATAAAATATGTTACCAACTGCCAAATTTTGATTAAGACATTTGGAAAATTTTTGAAACACGTTATAAGCCTGCAAACTTGATTCAAAACCTTTTTATCAAAAATTTTTGATTTTACTTGCTAATGCTAACCTACCACTAAGGACAAGGTAAAATCCTTACGATTGGCGACTTTATAAACCTCCACAACTTCTAAAACTTGGATTTTATTAGTATTTCAAACTCTGCCGCAGTGCAGACGTCGCGTTTATTAGCCTACATCACAAGGTGAAAGTTCTGTTTAATTATTTGTATTTTGTCAACGACAATCACAAGATACAGCATCGATGATAGCAATATGCAGCGTTTATTCTTCGATCTACAACAATCAGATAAATATATTTACGTTGTTCTGACTTTAACAAGATAAATGTGATGGGTATTAAATTTGCGCAAAGATACCTTTGTTGCGAATTTAACTTAGTAGGAATGCAACCTACGGATAGCTAAGTATAGGTATGACATCGAAGAGATAAAAATTTACAATAATGAAATGAGAATGCATTCCAATGTGCATATAAGTATAATATTCTGCTTAATCAATATGTATTTATGAACTGATGATGTCATGGTCTAGTGGAAGATGCGCTTAGTTAAATGGAAAATAAAATCTAAGAAGTGATTGAATCAAAAGTCCTCTGGTTATGTGTATTCTTGCCATGTACTCAACTAAGAATGAGCTTTTGGTATTCACGGGGAAACTTTACCTCCTTAGTTGGGAACTCCTGGAATAAAGAAAATACATAATTGCACAATTCATGATGGCTACTAATTCACCTATCAGAGAGTGAAAGCGAAAAAGAACTTTGGTGTGTGGATGATTGATTGTGAAAATCTTAATCTTTGAACTGAGAAAGTCTTATTAAAAACTTGATTTCAGCAACACCTGACACAGACTATAAGTCAGGTAGGCCTACAATACAATCTCGTTGAAATTTGAAATCAAAAGCGACATATTTTCATCATAGAGATAAAGCATAACAAAGATGTATTTTATACCACAGGCAGGCAAGACACAACAATAACACAGGATTGAGCATTACAACAGTATATACATTACATATTTACAATAGTTCAACATTCAAACGTTTTCAACTTAACTTAAGTCCTCATCAGGAATCTGTAAATATTTATAAACTACAATAAATTTCACTTCTTGACAGTGACTACCGTAACTAACTAACAAACTAAAAAGCAAACTCTCTCCCGAAACTATAAAGATGTATTTGTTATTCAGTTAGCCGCTTCCTGCACTGTTATGAAGTAACTGTCTAGCACCAGCAAAAGACCATCATGCTTCCAAGTTTATATTAGTGGCATGGAGTTGCAGATATATTTTTTTAAAGCGTTTGTTGTACAGACTCATCAGCATTCAAGCTTATGAGTCTCACAATTTTATTAAGTCTTCGCAAATCTCACCACACAAGATAACATCGCTTGCCATATACAATACCTGGGCATTCTCTTTTTGCACAAGTAGTTTTTCCCAGTGTAGCCGCCAAACTTTGGCTGAGTTCTTGAAAACCTCTCTTAAGAATCCTGAGGTGGTCTTTAGAAGCAGCAATTTCCATAAGTTGTGCGCCATCTAATTTGTTGCCAGCTGCCTGGATTCCAATTGCGTAAGTCTATGAAAACATTATGACATCAAAATCAAAGTTTCTACATCTAAATTAAAAAAAAAAAAAAATGCTTTTCCAGCCAGAGTTTTCAAATGGAAATGTTAGCATACCTTTTGATCAAAATCAAAGAACAAAAATTACATGGCGCAACCACACGTTCTGTCGGATAATATTGTGACTTTAACACAATTGTCGGCTCAGTTATATTGCAGAAAATAGTTGACATTATTCGACGGAGGATAACTTATATCAAAACATTTAAATAAATAGCATTAACGTGAGGTAAACATCTCTTACAAGGACGTTTGCATCTCTTAAAAATGCAGATTGTTCGGTTACAAATCTATCATTTGGATCTCGTCCATCAGTGACAACGATAAGAGTATTAGTCGCATTTGCGCGGTCTCCTTGGTCTTTATCAAACATAGTTGTTCTGGCGTATCTTAGAGCAACACCAGTCATAGTTCCTGATTCTGTAAAGTAACATAATGGTAAAGCTCCTGTACTCCGTTACTGAGCCTTAGAGGGTAAGGATCTAAGATTCTCATTAAACTAAAATTTTGGCACTAAGAAGAGTATGGTGGCCAGGCTTTTTCTTTCGGCTACCTTTTCTTCACCAACCATGCCCAGTCAATTTATTACACCCTGGGTAGCGGTTAGACGTGTTTTGCAACAATCAGTTGAAGCCAGGCGTCGAACCACATTTGCGTTATTAGAAAACAAGAGCTTATACGCTGCCCCACCCCACCAAAAGAACATAACTAGTTTTGTATTGGCCACAGGAAAAAAAAAAGAAAAGAAAATAAAGGTTTAGTTTTGTTGCATTTTTTTATTATAAGCCAACGACTGAAAAAAGCAGTAACATGGTCACGATACTATCACCATAAAAGAGATTCCAAGGCTGTTTCCAAAAACGTTTTTACACCCCGTTTGACTTCAAAGCTTTACAACTATGCCATGCGGTCGTCCTTTTATCTTAAATTTAATCAATTCCAGCGTGACATTTTGTCGACATATCTTAACTAGATATTTAAATCTTCATGGAAGCAATAAAGATAGTTTGCATTTTCTGAAGCAGCAGATATAACCAACGAATTAAGAAACAGTGCATTACTTGAGCTATAGGTCATTCTCTGTACAGCATTTATCAAACCAGCCTTGTCATTTGTATATTTATTGAGAAATATTCTCGTCTTAAAATCGACGCGTCTGTTGTAGCGAAACACACCAACGTTTGCAGCATCTGTGCGAATGTTTAGGTTTCTGAAAACAAAAAAGCTAAGATGAAAAGTTGACGAAAGCGGTTAGAACAGCGCTAAAGTAACAATGTTGGCCTAGTGATTGTACGGCGTGTTTGTTTAGTTAGTTACTTGGTTGGTTTTGCATCTTTATCCTCGGACAGACAAAGCCTTGATAGGTTATTTTTGGTAGTTTAGCCTACTTGTAGAGAGGCTCTTGACGCAGGGCCGGTTATCGAGATTGGCAGAGTGAAGTTTTCCGATTGTTGAAGTGTTGTTGCCGTTGCCGTTTTAATACATATGTACGATTTCCTAAGATATGATTAGATATGTACCAATAATTAAGTATACTGTAGTTGTTAGCTCATCTAAATTCCAAAGTAAGTGAACTAGACATTTTACTCAAAGGCTTCAACTTGATACAACTGTTTAGATGTAGTTAAATGAAATTACTGTAACAAGTTAAAAAACTGAACACACTGCACTCACCTAATAAAATCGATTGTGAACTGCAGCATTACATCCCAATTGTCTCGATTAATAGAAGATGAAGCGTCAAGAACGATGACATAATCAATCAGAGCATCAGGTGAACAATCCTCTATGACAAAAATCGTAGATGTATCAATATCAAGCGTATCAATAGTTTCTTTTGCAAGCAAACCTCTAACTTGTCTTGGCAAGACTATATTTACAAATCTTCTGTACATATATGTGCAATTAACATTCTCATGTTGTTGAAAGAAAAATTTTGCATTACCAAAAATGTAAAAAAAATAATCTAAATTATTTCTTGCTTATATCGGCTTTGGCATCAATTTCATTGAATTGAAATCATAGTTAAGACGTAGACTACACTTACCCAAGCAACAAGGATTCGGATTGCTCCATGTTGAGTTGTTTAAACATTCTGTTTCAGTTATATAGTGCGGGCTGAGACTGTAACCTTTATTGCAAGAAAATTCACAGATCGCTCCTCTTTTAGTGCCATCAGGGCAAGAAACATCTCCATTTTCAATGTCATCCAGTTGTACACAAGGTGGAGCTGAAGCACAAACACGTTAGAAAAGCATCCGACATGTCGAATAAACATTAAAATTTCTCGAAATTGTTCCGGGAAAATGGTACCTGACGAACAACAAAATGATACCTGACGTCAACAATATGTAGGCCTACAAGCATGAATAATTACCTTTGCAAATTGGCGGTTCTGGGTCGAACATAGCTTTTCCACTACCCTCAAAAGTTTCAGTACAAATCGTATAGTCAGGTCCATCTATCATGTACCCTGCAGAATACATACGTTGCATATTTGTACACAAGTTAAAAGCGATATTATCTAAGATTTTTTCAACGATGGACTTCATTGTTTCTTAATATTTGGGAAATTCATTTGATTCTACCAGATCTATCTTGTTTGTTCCTTGTTTTAGGTAGGGGCTGAATGCGGTCCTACCATCCTCATCACACAGCCAAAACAAGATAACCAACTTGAATTCTTTATTTATTGAAATCTTAAGATGCGAAATTACAACTTCCATCCACTAGCTGCTTTGACAAGGAAAATAACTTATTTGGTAGTCGACCTCAGACTGAAGCCCACGCTTCACCACACATAAATCCAAATCCAGAAAATAACGTAAAACCGTCCTGGAAGCATCTCATTCCAACGAATAATAATAACGATGTTATAGTTTTATTTATTTTTGCTCTACAATGGCCAAGGTCTTTTAACTGCATGTTGTATTTTTAATGTTATATCAGGTTTAAGATGTCATCATATTATTGCCCGACTTATTTTCACTGCTTCAAGCAAGAAAGATCACAATCAATAGTTTTTAAAGACTTCGGTTTGGCTCGACCTGGAATCGATCTTAGATCTACCAGCACAAGAGTCTACAGCGAAACCTCATGGACATTGGACATGCTGCAGAAGCGCTGATTACAAGGCATTACGACTGCTGTCTGCAAACAGACCACGTCATCGAATACGAAGATGAAACGCAAAAACAACAGTAACACACTCAAAATCCTACATCGACCTATTGAAACACTTAAATGCAAAATTTTGTAAACCATGAATAATGGTGCTATATAAAGTAGCTTCACAAGATTTTCCAATGTTTGCTTAAAAATAGCCAATGCAAGAAGGAATCAATCTGGCTGAAATATTCAAACCACCAGGTTCCTGCTGTTCACTATAACCTACTACGCCTAGTTCACGTGACGACTAGCCTATTGTACTATGAAATCAAATATATTAAACATTTTCCTTCATAAAATAACGAAAGAAAATGGACTCAAAACATTATTTTGACTTTTTTGTGTTTTGTTGACACGTTGATACACAAGAGGTGGATGAAGTTCTCTTTTTGGGTTTGGAGATGCAAATTATACAACAATTCTCACAACCACACGCTAGATTTAAATCTTGGATAGCAACTTGCATGGAATGAGTTCATTTGCACTTCCACGCATAATTCGAGTAAGAATTTATTAAGCCAGATTTTGATGTGCTGTAAGAGATTTGGCTTCAGCGAAAGTGAAGATTTATATAAGCTGAATATGATATTGTCGTATCCAGGCTTACACCCGGTAGTTGAAGATTTAGATTAAGTGGACGTGAAGGCAAGGAAGCCAATCTTCGTGTCCACCTTCAGGCATGCCTTTAAGTGTCCTGCCAAAGACACAGCCGCATGCTCATGAGCGGTGTCGAACCGGCGCCCTTTCGATTGCCGTTCCAGGGCTCTCACCACTCGGCTATGCAGCTCAAAGGCAAGTATGATATTGGTAGCAGACATCAAAATCGACATTTAATAATAATCTGGTTGATTCAAAATATTTTATACAGAATCATAAACAAAACAAGGGTTGAATGTAGAAACTAAACTTAAGCTGTCCTTAGCCATAAGAACTACTTAAGTACTAATCATGTCTTAAAACTGTATGCAGAAACTAAACTTTTGACTAAGCAGTACTTAAGTTCTTATCAAAATGTTCAAAAGTTAAGACTGCTACTGACCAGTCTTAAGTTGTGATTATTTCTGGCAATGCCTAAAGTTATGGTACACGTTAGGCTGATACGAGGTGATGGGGGGATTGCTTTTATACTGGTAGAGTTGCTCCGTTCGCTTTTGGGTGATTTTCTTTGGAATTTTTATGGTTTTGAGAAAACTACAGGAAATTTCCAAACTACCGACGGCGACCTCATGGGATTGCACCAAAGCACAGTTTGCAGAGCAGTTCACAGGATTTCAAAGTGTATTGCTAAAAGAAAATTTAATTTTATGAAGTTTCCTACCAACTTGGCGGAAGTCAAGCAAGCTTTTTTTGCTATTGCTGGGTTTCCTTTAGTTGTGGGTGCAATCGATTGCACGCACATACCCATAAAGTCACCAGGTGGAGACACCGCCGAAGTTTTCAGAAACCGCAAAGGTTACTTTTCTGTAAATGTGCAGGCAATCTGCACAGCAGATCGCATTTTTATGAATGTTGTTGCGCGATGGCCTGGGTCAACTCATGACTCCAGAATTTTTGAAAACAGCGTCATACGGGACAGACTCGAAACCAATGAAATAAACGGTCTCTTGTTAGGAGACAGTGGATATGCATGTAAGCATTACATAATGACGCCAGTGCTGAACCCAGCTAACGATAGGGAACGAAGATACAACAGGAGTCACATTAACACACGTGTTCGAATCGAACAGTCATTTGGTGTCCTGAAGCAACGCTTCAGGTGTCTTCGCGTTCCACTGCGGACACATTTTAGTAACTCCTTGGTAATAATAATAGCAGTATATTCTGTCTGCACAATTATGCAGTTAAACGTGGACAACCACTTCCAGAAGATGTTGTTGAACAAGATGACCACAATCAAGGACCAGAAGTAGATGATGCTGCTTCTTTATCTTCCTCAGCAACAAGCTTACAAGGACGTGCGGTTCGCTTGCAGTTAATAAACCAATACTTCCAATAAACCAATACTTTCAGTTAATAGACCCTTTGGCAAGAGTTTATGCGACTATGCATGCTTGAAAAAACTCAGATTCATGGTAATAAAAAACTGGTATCAGGGAATTGAAGTGGTTTATTATCATCGTTACCTTTAGAGGTTACAATGATAGTTCAGCAAAGTTGACCACATTTAATAATGAGGCATGTAAATTCACTGCAGGGGGTAACTACAATTTGCAAAAATGCACAAGTATTGTAGACTTCAGTTATGTAAATACAAGAGGAAAATACTTCACCGCAGTAAATTTTAGCCCGCTAATCAAATTGGGGGGGCCTCGAAAGCGCGCAAATCAAAGTGGAGGGGGCCTGAGCAACTGCCCAATTTGCCCATTCTTATATCCACCACTGCAAACGGCTGTCGCTCCCAGTGACCAGTATGTAATTTGCAGTACTATGTCAAAACTGGATCGCTTTATACATTATTTTTAATTCTTGTTATTAGAAAAGGTTATTACAGCATACAAATGATCAGAATTAGAAGTTTCGTATGCGCAGGTGCTGCTTTGCAAGTCTAGTGTCGGTGATGTATCAGCGACGACGTAAGAAATTCTTACGCAATGCGTCACGTACGTAGACTTAAGTCATTGACTGAAAACTTAAACAGAACTTAACTAAGAAAAGATTAAGAATACTTTCTGCAACAGGAAATCGACCAGGACTTAAACAATGCTTAGTTAAGTTCTTCTTAGCGTTAAGCAGTTCTTTAGTTAAGTTTAGTTTTTACATTCAACCCTTAGTCAAGACGAGTTTCTTTTCTTGTCTTAACCCTTTAATTTAAATTGAAATAAATAAAAGTAACATAGTGTGAACTATGCCGATCTCGTACCTTTATTGCAATAATATACGCATCGAGATTCCAAAGAATAACGTCCATCAGGGGATACTTCATCATCACAGAGTACAGCTCCATTCACAGGCTTGTTTGGAGGCGCGCAAGTAGGAGGAACTTCAAATAATTAAAAATATTGCCATTAACAACATAAACCCAAAAGCCATATTTGCTGCTATTGGCGGATATTTACATGACTCCTCATATTGTTTTAGGAAGTTGTGAGAGTTTATTGACACGATTTCTTGGTCCTTAAAGTGCCCCTGACAGATTGGACCCAAGTATAGTAAATTTTCTAAGCATTTTCTAGCTCAAAATTATGCTTAGCGAACTTTTTAATCTTAACCTCGAAGCTCGACTGGTTAGGGCAAAATTTATACAAAACGACAGTTCCGCAGCGCCACCACAGGCGAAACTACATATTTCACTGCTCTGGGACGACTTTGGTGGTATTACGTCATCGTGGGTGGGCGTTGTTAGCCACGGATGAAACAAATGCTTTCTAGATGTAATTGGTGGATCACAGTTTGGTCGGAGTTGGTACAAGCGGTTGCTTTTTTCAAAGATTTATTGTTTTTTGCAGTTTAATAAAACTGTACCGGATACGTTCCTACAAAACCTAAAATATACTTGAAGTGAAAAATGAAGAAATCGTACGAATCATCATTCATATTTAATTCATCATCATTCATCACTATTCATAAATAAATAAAAGTTCTCTCTCTCTCCCTCATAACGTGCCTTCAGTTGGCCATTGAAATCCGGTGTAACGGCCATCTGGACTTGAAAATTGTTTCGGATTCGCCAAACAATGCATGACGGCAGCACAAACCGATTGTTGCTTCCGAGAGCACCACCTTGTAGTATCCACTCCAATACATGCCTGTAAGCGACTAACTACCGATACTGCATGCAAGGAAATAAAATCACTTCGTTTAGTGTGCATTCTTTAGCGTTTAGGGTATTTTTAGCCTAATGTTGCATGCTTACTCTTTTGATAGGTCTCCGTTTTCTCCTTTCGGTTTATTGTTTTTTTCTCGAGTTCTTCCGTCTCCTCATAAAAAAAAGTCCTCAGAACTGCGGGATTTAAGTGTGCTTCAAAATCGATCAAATTGGTAACACAGCTAGATGCGTCTTTCTTCAAAAGTTCTTTCGTCTATGGCACTTCATGGCAACATACACATTCATTGGGCTGGGACATAGACTCGCACTTGTGGCAAACGCACCACCTACAGTTCCCATCACGCCACTCATTGCTGAGAAGATCCAAATCGGGTTGGTGGTGTTAACAAAATCATCTCCAGTGAAGTGAAGAGAACATATACGACTAGTTTTGTATGGTCCATCCCACTTTCGAACACTTGAAGAAAACTTTGACTATTTTCTTCTCAGCACCTTGTTTTGTTTGAAAGCATGAAAATATAGCACACGTCTTTGTCACTGACTCTGTCACATAAACAGCAATTTCCAGGAATTAGGCCTACCTCAACCATAAATTAAGTGTACTGTCTGTGAGATACTGCTGTTACACTGCAAATGGCTATAGCTAGATTAGGACAAATAAAAAATTATCCAAATTGCAATCCTACAAGAGTTTAGAAAAACTGCAATTTCAATTGAATTGAGATGCTGTTTGATACAAATAAACTCAATCTATTTGATCTAAACCTGATAGTAATAATAAGTTGACTTTTTCCTTTCGGTAATTCTCATTTTTCACATGCTTTAGACCAGGGGTTCTTAACCTTTTTTCCCTTATTACCCATTTCTGTCCAGATCAAAGTCCCATTACCCAAAATCTAATTTTATCTATTTTACCATATTAAAAATATAAAACAGCGTTATTCAGCAAAAACAACATTTAATGTAAAGAACGGCATCAATAGTTTCAGTGAGACATTTGCGCTTTTTTTTGTGTACAATCGATGCAATATTGGGTGCGATTTTGGATACTGCACAAAGCAAATCTGACTTCAGATCTAACAGCTTGTTTCGAAATTTTGACTTCAAAGCAACAACACTTGAAAATGCTGATTCACAGAGATAAGTGGAAGGGAACATAGTCAACAATGTTAGTGGTTTTGCACAACTTTTGGATATGCTTTTCCCATCATTTTCCCAAGTTTTCATCTTCAAAAGAATATAGCTCGCTCGTCTCAACACTAACTCTAAATGTACACTTAGCTATATAAACTACTTCAAACAACTGCTAACAGCAACGCAGGCATCAATCTTGCTTATAAAACAACTGTAACTGAACTGATTATACAAGAAAAATCTTACTATTATGTCGCAAAAATGAAATACATAAAACCGTAGCTAACTGCTCTAGGCTGCTGCTGAGCTGAGTCGGAGTCTGCCTCGCTTTCTGACCTAGTCTTGTTCTAAAACGATCCCTGTTCCATATCTAGAAAGCTAAAACCTCAATTGCTAAGGTAACAAGGATCAGTAGTCAGTAGATGTAACAGAAAATATATTTCGCATTTGTTAGTGCGTCGTCAGTTCCGATAAAGGGCAGTTAAAACCTACAAGTAATGTTTTAAGTAACAACTTAACTGCCCTTTATCAGAACTGACGATGCACTAACAAGTGCGAAATATATTTTCTGTTACATCTACTGACTTACTGATCCCTGTTACCTTAGCAATTGAGGTTTTAGCTTACATAAAACCGGCAACAAAAATGATGCGAAAAATAAATCACTATGACGAAACAATTCTAAAAATGATAAAATATCACTGTGCTTGTTTGGTTGTTTTGAACGGACTCAAATAATAAAAAAAGCATGAGTAATACAGCAACTTTACCACTTACAGCTGTGACATTGTTTGTTACATCTATAATTCTAAATATTCTGGTTCAGCTGATTACCCACCTGCTATCCTGAAATTACCCACATGTGGGTAATTACCCATAGGTTAAGAACCACTGCTTTAGACCAATAGAGCCCCACACATTGACGTTTTGGAGCAGTCGTAATGTATCCTTCCCACACACGGTGACGTCACAGCGAGGTTGCCGTTTTTATTTTCGCAATTGAATGAGTGCCTGATTCGCCGAAAGTGAAGGAAAGTTTGCAAGCGTGTAACTTATTAGCCTGTTGATATTTTTTACTATTTGCTGGTCAGGGAAGTTTGTTAGTGTCATCTCTTTGGTATCTTAGGTAAATTTAGCAAATTTATTTTCCTGTCAGAGGCACTTTAAAGTAAAATTTTCTGAAAAAGGATACCTGTTGGTAAAAACATTGGCTACAGTAAGCCAATAAGTATGAATAATTACGTGAGCAGATTGGCGGTTGTGGATCGAAAAATGCTTCTTTGGTTCCCTCAACAGATTCAGTACAAGTCGTGTAGTCTGGTCCATTTGCAATGTACCCTGTGGAATACATAAATTGTGTGCATATACACAAGTCCAAAGGGATACTGTTTAATATTTATCTGTTATAATATTTAATCATAAGCGATAGTGTTTATATGATACAAATATCAATTTGCGGTTAGATGTAGAAGGAATTGTGAAATTTAGTGAACCTGAGATAGAACTATCGATCACACCGTCTTGACAACATACCGTACTTGACCAATTAAGCTGCCACAGAAATGAGTTACTTTGTGTATTATAACGATTAAAGTTAGCATTATTAAATATGTAATAGAGAAAAAACTTGACTTGATTGAAAAAATCTGATTGCATTATTGAATCCAATGTAAAAAATTGATTGACAAAAAATTAACACAACCTTGGTCCTTTCAAAAATAATTTCAAACGCAACACAGTGTTATTACGAGAATATAGTTGTACTTTCATTTTCTATTTTGTGTCCCTGCTATTTAAATGAACCTCCATATGCTGAATGTGACAATGTTATTGCGAAATAATAAAAGATTTCAAAGAGATTTCAAAGAGATTTCAATTGTATGAGAGATTTCAAAGATTTGAATTAATGTGAAAGCACAGAATTATGACTAACAAAAAATAAAGCTATGTGTAGCGGCGCGTTGCTTATTGACATGCCCGCTCATACAGTCCTCGGCAGGACGACAACACCCCTGGACACGATAGCGGCGACATGCCATTAGGACACGGTAGTTTTCGATGTTACATTTATTGATTTATTCCAACACAGCAAGCATGATGTTGAGCAACAGAACCCAAAAAACAGAATACTGAACGAAAAACACCAGAACGGTTGACAGCCCCAAAACCGGAAATAAACACCCCTCAACAACGCCTTGCCGTACTCGGTTACTCGATGGAATAGAAGAAGTTCTTTTTTTTGGTAAAATGCTTGCAGCTACTTAAAAAGGCCCTTTGTTTTGATGGAAAAAGCGACGCTGAGAGCACCGCATCTCTAAACACGAACACACAATGTAACAGAACGGCAAAACTACGTGTATAAAGTAACAGCTAGAATGCGATTAGGCATTCTTAAAAATCCAGTGCTTTTAATTCCCTATTGAGGAGCGAGACTGTGCTACAGGCTTACGGTGTTATACAAATTAAAGGAATTCCAGCATTCTGAGGCAAAGCAAGAGCGCGTGACGTCAGAGAAAGCTCTTGGGCGCTACCCTATGCATGCTCTATTTTCTAGTCTTTATTTTAAACTTAAATTAAAATAGCAGAAATAAATAATAAACTATGCCTGTCTCTTACCGTTATTACAATAATATATGCACTGAGATCCCAAAGAATAACGTCCATCAGGGGATACTTCATCACCACAGAGTACTTCTCCATTCTCAGGCTTGTTTGGAAGTGGGCAAGTAGGAGGAGCTTCACATAATTACAAATATTATCATCCCAGACAGCAAAATCCGTCATTTTTACATTGATTCAACGTCTGCAAAAGTTGAATCAATGTAAAAGTAACGAGTTTTGCTGTGTGGATATTTGCAAACATAAAATAAGTAGCAATATATGTTTCCCATGACGGATATTTATAAGATACATACTATTTGTAGACAATTGTAAGAGTTTCTTTTCACTTTAAGTAGCCATTCCTGGAAAATGCTATCTGATGGAAAAAAATATAGGCTACGGTAGGCCTACACGTATGAATAATTACGTGAGCAGATTGGAGGTTGTGGGTCGAAAGATGCTTCTCCGGTGCCCTCAACAGATTCAGTGCAGATCGTGAAGTCTGGTCCATCTATAATGTACCCTGAAGAATACAATAATTCTTTGCATATTCACAAACGAACGTATCAGTTTTTCAAGGGATATTTCACCATGGGCTTGTTTGTTATTTCAAATTAAATCTTTGTAGGCTAAATAAAGAAGGATACAAAGATGAGAAGTAGCTTAATAACAATGCCCAATGTTTGACTACAAATAACCACTGAAAGAAAGAATCAATCTGGCTATAAACCAGTCTCAACTTCCTATGAAATGTTTACGATTTGATTTTGATCTAAAAAATATCGAACTTAAATATATAATATAATTATGTCCTTCAGAAAAAAATATAAATCAAAACGGATTAAAAAATATTATGTGTTTTTAGTTAACACATTGATGTATAACTGGTGAAAGAAGTTTTTTTTTCTCTGAGGTTGTGGATGCAAATAAATCAACAGTTTTTTTTTCTAAAGTCTAAACTTTCAAATTGTTTGGCTAAGCTAACACTCACAATAGTATTTTAATAAAAATTTACAATTTATGTTGCGGAACCGCGGTTTTCGTCTATTAAGACTCTTCAGCACAATTGAAACGAAACGAAAAAATTATAATTTTTGTGCAAAATTCTGTATTTGGCCTATCCACTGATTTTACTAAAACTATGAAGAAAAGAAAAAAGAAAAAAATATGGAAGTTTTGGGCATTTATTGACTTTTTATCTATTTGAACTGTAATTTTTGGTTTATTTTGAGCCAGTTGTAATGCTATCAATTCTTACTGTAATTTTTTCGTTTCGATTTGGTTGTGCTGAACACGGGCGCCGATCGCTCTCTAAAATTGGTGGGTACATTTACTATGAAAGGTACGAAGGGGCGACGAGCGAAGCGAGCTAGAAAGATCGGGGGTCTGCTCTGACAAACGAACAAATACATTTAGGTAGAAGTCTAATGCGATGTGGGCTATATATATTTTAATGTCAGTGTCAGGATTGGACAGCAGACGTCCAAACACTCGGCAACGAGTCTCTCGCGAATTAATAACGAAGTCCTTGGTGAGGTCGTGAAGGTTGATAGAATTCAAAACTTTGTTGTGCATATGGCAGACCATTGCATGATTTAGCTGTTTCTGTGCCCTGGTAGATCGTAACCAAGTTTTGACACGTCGCAAAGTTGAAAATGACTGTTCATCTGAACACGACACGAGCTGGTTGATAAAATGAGCAAAAGTTGCACAAAAAGTTCCACTTGCGGAAACATTTGCCGGACAGCGAATGGCATCTTCTTGGATATCATTCGAAAATCTTCCACCGACTTTCCATTGTACTGCTTTCGAAAGAAACATCGTTCTTGTGCAAGGGACTCTGTGTCAGAAAACTCATGATATTAAGCCTACTGCACTACATGCTTGTACGACTCTTTCTAAGTAGGCTAATGCTAACACTCTGCACTGTCTGGTCTTGGCGTAACCGAAACAAATACAATTTGCGAGTTGCATTTCTACTGCGGTCGGGGTTTCCTCGCATAAAACAAAAATGGTGTCCCCTCTTTTCAATAGATTTTAAACGTCTGACTAATAAAGTTATGACGTTTTTCGCTTTTACGTTATAAAAATAATGTAAAAAGATGGTGGGGACATGTAAAAAGATGGCGGGGAGATGTAAAAAGATAACGGGGACATGTAAAAAGATGGCAAGACATGTAAAAAGATGGTGGAGACATGTGAAAAGATGGTGGGGTGAAAAGATAGTTTTAAAAGAAAATTTGCGGTAGCGCGCCCGACTTTAGCCCGAGTAGTGGCAACGGGTAGCGCGCTACTTTTATCGATTGGGAGCGGGTAGCAGTAACGCGCGCTAATTTTAAAGTAATGGATGCCCACCTCTCACCAACACAAGTTACAGCTTGGCCTGTTCTTTATCTTTAAACTTAAAATAAATACATGAAAGAAAAATATAAGAAACGATACTTATCTCGTACCGTCGTTGCAAAAATATATGCACTGAGATCCCAAAGAATAACGTCCATTAGGAGGTACATCGCCGGCACACTGTACATCTCCATTTTCAGGCTTGTTTGGAGGAAGGCACGTGGGAGCTGTTTTAAAGAATTAGAAATATTTCCATTATCAGCATAAAGTCTTGAAACCTAACGTTTTCCTCGGAGTTTGTTTCTGACCCGCAAGGAAAAAACTTTTTTTGCCTCAATAGCTTACAATTGTTTTGTTCCATGGCATTTGGTTAATCTGTACACCAGTGGAAAAAGACTAGTCAGTTTGATGGATATTGACTATCTTAACTTTGCGTCCATAGATGCATATTTGACTTGTTTTATAATTAAGCAACAAGTGGACATTTCGAGAAAATGCTATCTAATGGCAAGTATATGTACACTGTAAAGTATAGCTACACGAATAGATAATTACGTGTGCATATTGGCGGTGGTGGATCGAAAGATGCTTTTCTAGTAACCCCAACCCCAGTAGTTTCTCTGCAAGTCGTAGTGTCTGGTCCATTTAGAGTGTACCCTATAAAGAAAACATCAATTCTTCAAAATATACATAGGTGTAAAGGCTACTTGGTCTGTCTGCACTGTCTAAGTACCAAAACATCGGTCAACAGTCTCAATATTATATTAGAAATCGATTTCATGAGAGGCCGCAGCCCTCACATCGTCAGTCTATAGTCTAATCGATTAATTTATAGTCTATAGTCATTAGGTGTGAAGGCTTAGGATTTAAAACTTACTCAACCACTGGTTTTCTTGTTCCTCAATAGCAGCAAAATTTTCAAGAAAACGAGCAAACAAAAATGCAGCTAAGCAAAGTAGCTTCACAAGTTTTCTCTTAGAATTAAATTTTTATATCCTGAAATGTAACTGCATAATGGGATGAGTTCATTTGTACTTCAACACATTTATCGAACAAGCATTTTCAAGCTAGATATCAATGTGCAGTAAGAGACCATCTTTCGTGAATGCATGGGCTCCGATCCCTATAGGACAGTGGGGACATGTCCCCACCATCTTTTTACATGTCTTGCAATTTTGTTACATGTCCCCGCTATCTCCCCGCCATCTTTTTACATGTCCCCACCATCTTCTTACATTACTTTTATAATGTAAAAGCGAAAAATATTAACCGAACGTCATAACTTTATTAGTCAGACGTTTAAAATCTATAGAAAAGAGGGGACACCATTTTTGTTTTATGCGAGGAAATCCCGACCGCAGTAGAAATGCAACTCGCAAATTGTATTTATTTCGGTTACACCAAGACCAGATAGTGCAGAGTGTTAGCATTAGCCTACTTAGAAAGAGTCGTACAAGCATGTAGTGCAGTAGGCTTAATATCATGAGTTTTCTTACACAGAGTCCCTTGCACAGAGTCCCTTGCACAAGATCGATGCTTCTTTCGAAAGCATTACAATAGAAAGTCAGTGGAAGATTTTCCGCAAAATGGCAAATGTTTCCGCAAGTGGAACTTTTTGTGCAACTTTTGCTCATTTTATCAACCAGCTCGTGTCGTGTTCAGATGAACAGTCATTTTCAACTTTGCGACGTGTCAAAACTTGGTTACGATCTACCAGGGCACAGAAACAGCTAAATCATGCAATGGTCTGCCATACGCACAACAAATTTTTGAATTCCATCAACCTTCACGACCTCACCAAGGACTTCGTTATTAATTCGCCAGAGATTCGTTGCCGAGTGTTTGGACGTCTGCTGTCCAATCCTGACACTGACATTAAAATATATATAGCCCACATCGCATTAGACTTCTACCTAATGTATTTGTTCGTTTGTCAGAGCAGACCCCCGATCTTTCTAGCTCGCTTCGCTCGTCGCCCCTTCGTACCTTTCATAGTAAATGTCCCCACCAATTTTAGAGAGTGATCGGCGCCCATGTGTGAATGTGGAGGTATTTATCATACAACACACAGCAGTATATTGGAAGTTTACTGAATATATCTATCAAAGTTCATCGAACCTGAGATAGAACAATCGATTATCGTTATGAGTTGAATTTTTATCACAATATATTTGTGCTTTTCTTTTTCTATTTCTTTTTTCTTCCTTTAAAATGAGCTTAAATAAGCTTAATATGATATTGGTATCACAAAATTAACATTTAATAATTTGGCTGACCTAAAAGGTTTGAATTCCTGCAAAAAATTATGGTAAAAAATTATGACGCAAAAATTGTGATCAACACAAACTAGAATACTCTCTTTTCTTGTCTTTGCATTTTAAACTTAAAATAAGACAAATGAAAGAAAAATATCATCACTTGTATTTCCTTTCTCTTACCTTCGTTGCAGGTATATTCGCACACAGATCCCAAGGGATAACCTTCGTTAGGGGGTACTGAGTTGAGACAGTTCACTTCTCCATTCACAGGCTGGTTTGGAGGCGGACAAATGGGAGGTGCTTCAATAATTACAAATATTACAATTAACAACATAAACTAAACAGCCATTTTTGTTGCTTGTGGCGGATATTCATATGACTCTCTCATACCAATTTTTATATTTTCACAAAGAAAATGTTTTTTTGTCAATCGATAATTGTATCAAGAATTGACATCGATAGACACGCGTTTCGCCGTTTGAGCTGAGTTCATCAGTATCACACCATCAACTGATGCCACTGAGTTTTCGACCACTACTTTTGTCAGTCAACCGCTGTTCTACAGAAAGTGGTCAGTTTTGTGTTGACCCCGTTTGTAAACAGGAATAATAGTGTTGTCCATATTATTCAAATCGTTACGTACCAGGGCAGTATCTTGGTTTGTTAATGGCTGATTGACGGATAATATAAAAGTAAATTTTGAATTGGATAAATTGGGAGAAACCATTAAAGGCTATATGGACCAACACGAGCGCCAGCGTGGAGAATATTGAAAACACGAAGAGTAACCTCAGCTGAATATCTGGTTTGGTTTGCGTGTTTCAAATGCTTTAGGTTTACCAGGTAATAAAGAAAGAATAAAACAACAAACTTAACTAAAACAATTCAATAGCAAAGCAAAAACATCTCCAAACCATACAAAAGGAAAATTTAGAACACATATTCGTATTAGACCGTTGCTACTTCGTTAATGCCAAACAATACAATGAACCAATTCACTGATATTTGCACTAGAAAAAGCACTTATGGAGAGTTATGTACTATTTCCAGTTACAGATTTTTTGACAATATGTTTCATGTTCGTAGTACCAATGCTGCCGGAAAATCATTTCACAGCATCGCTGAGACGTTAGCGCGGTGATACGACGCTCAAAAAGGCGCCTGAATGCGATAAAAAAGAACAAAATGCGTTGGTGAATTTACTTTATTCTAATGTGACTTAAATACTTTTCGTAGTCAGCTCCAATTGTCGAACAAGGGAATGGGTTTGTCAGCTATTCAAGAAATTGTAGCAATTTGTAATTTTCGAAACAATACTCACGTATACATTCGGGGGGAGAAGGGCTGAAAGACGCAGTAATGCCACCTTCATCTCTGCTACATGTTGTGATGGTTGATCCACTTAGAGTAAATCCTACGGAGATGATTAGGAACTTGTGTAAATACGTGTATGAGCGCTATCCTGATCGGTGCTAAAAATATGATACATAACTTTTTATGTATGCACCAGCTTTTACATTTATATAATCCACATGAACGCAAACCGTGAAATCTTCGTTTTATCTCTACAAACAACAATAACCAAGGTTTATTATTCTAGTTTTTAATTGTAATTAAGCAAACGCGCTTGTGTGACGCTTGAAAATGTGATACAAAACTGGTTTCTTTTCAAAAAGACTTTTAATGCATTTTCCTATTGCAACAACAGCAACTTTGTGTTTATTTTTGTAAAATGTGTTTATCAACTCTAACCTGAGTCACAAACATAATCGCACGTTGAACCAATCGCGAAAGTGCCATCTTGCTCGGGGTCGGTGCCACAATCTTTGTCTCCATTTTCCGGTTCTCCAGGTTCGGTACAAATGGGCGGTGCAGTGGTTTCTTCAATATCTCGTGGGGTTGGTTGTACGGTAGTGCCAACATCTATTACAAAACATCGTCTATTTCAATAAAATAAATATTGCAGAATATCGCAAATGCTGCTTGTCTAGGCGTGGCCAATTTGCATCAAAAGAGAAAGGTTTGTTTCGCCTTAAGAAATAATCTAACGTTGGTATAATGTTGTCTCCATCATCATAATTATTAAATGAAACATATTTTCCTATGTATTTACAGTTGGTAAGTAGACACGGATAATACCAGGCATGGATTTTAACCGGTAGGCCTACATAGCTTGCCTTCTCACACACTTTAATATCGTAATAATACTGTCGCCCTTAAAAATATGTTAAGTAGCCCCGTAGTCGGCCATGGTAGCCCGATATTCATTGTACAGTGCTGCAAGTGTGATTATGAAGATAAGAGACTAAAGACGTATAACTTTGCTCTCGCATTACAAAAGGTCACATGTCAACCAGAGTTTTTTTAAATTATTTGCAAACTTGCTTCCAACCACAAACTTTGCATTGCTTCAAGACCAACTTTAATAGTGCAATGCAGCATATAAAACGTGGAATACTTTTCAACATGTTACTTTTACGTGTATCTATAAGCAGGTAGCCTATTATATTTTGTTTCTTCCTTTGTGTGGTTAATTATCTTTTTACCACTATAATGTGCTTTGCATCAAAATGGAAAAGTTCTCACCTAAGCAGAGCGGGCCTCTGTTGCAGTAATCTTCTCCTGAACAGCAGCACCAACATTCAGAATGGATGGGGTCGTTTGGGCGGCATTGGGGCCCGTTGATGTTCTGTCATGAAAATTTTCAGCAATTTAAACAGAAATTTGAAAACTTTTTAACAAATGTCTTGGGATATACTGCTTTATCCGAAAATCAGGCTAAAGTTAATTAGAAAAAATCCAATTACCCCTCCCCCGACAAGCAGTAGGAATGCTGAGAGAAACTAAAAATTTTGTTTTCTAAGAAACGTTTAAGTTCAATTAAGTTTGAAACGAAAAAAAAAATTAAATGAGAAGCTTTGGTGGAAACAAAATTTCATCATGTTATAAAACATTTTATCCAAAATTTGAACTCAATTTCATGCTATTTTTACGATAAAACTCTTACCCCTTCCAAGTTGTTTTCACAAGCTTCTGGTTGCTTACATTCTTTGAAGTACCTGGTTTCTCCATTCAGTGTCCTCACTAAGTTTTCACAAGACAGCTGCAAATATGCTTTTGCATTTCAAAATTTAATTTTCTGCTATTTAGAACTTCAAACATATTAATAAACTCTATAACCTTTGTGTTTGTCATTAAAACTAAACATTTCTAGACTTTATGTTTTCAATTCTAATCTGATGATACTTTTTAACTCAGCATAGTAAAAAACGGTGAGATCTTTTCTGAAAACCAAAAAGGCTTTTACTTACAGCATTTGATGGGCAGTTTTTCAACCCTCCGTTCAATCCAGCATTGCACTCCTCGTTGCTGAGAGCATTTGCGCATTCGTAGCAAATAAGAGCTGCATAATATAACACAAGGTTAAATTGAACATATAGGCTACAGTACTCTTACTGCAAGTATTTATTCAAATTTTGCAAAGTAGATATTAACAACCTGTTTCGCCTGATGCTGTGAGTTCGCTGTGGTAATAGCAAATTGCTCTAGCTTTCGGAATACAGTTCCCTAGTCATGCGCTATGATGAGGGAACTCATAGCACATGACTAAGGAATTGTGTTCCAAAAGGTGTAATTCTCTATTACCACAACGAAGTCTCAGCATCAGGATAAGACAGATCGTTAATATCTACATTGTGAAGTAAGCAAAGATCATGCTGCTAAAAGCGAAACTCAACTTATTGGATTAACGCAAATGGTGATTTACATTTTAAAGAACAAAGGAAGCATCAGTGAAGACTAAAAAAAATTCTTGTCGCTATTTTCTTGGTGATGACAAAATTTATGTCTTCTTACCCCATTCCATATTTCAAAAGATTTCATTTTCTCTATTATACATTCGATTTCAACGTGTTGTAAACAAAAACACTGAAAACGTTACATATGTGACAAACAAATCTGCTCTTTTCTGCAGTAAAACCACTTCACATTTCTCTACAATTTTTTCAGAAATGTAAAAAAAAAAGATAACCGATTCGAAAATGCAGTTTGCAGTTCGTCGTCGTCGTCAGCGTATGCTCAAATTCTATGAATGGAGACAAAGGACCAGATGAACTTCAATTCGCTTTTAATTCCAATTCATACACAACATGAATTTGTTGTATATCCGGATTTCGAGCATTTAGCTCTCTTTAGTACAACTTTTGAATTGCGAATGAATAACACTACAAATGAACTGGTATTTATAGCGAAAAAGGTTCCACGTTGACAGCGATGGCATTGCAAAACCAACGTCAATCACTGCCAACGTAGAGCAAACAATTTGGACAGTGGCGAAACGGTTGAACGAACAATGGATAAAAGCCTACGAATAAAATTAACACGTGGAGAAACTTGCGTTAACAATATCGACGAGTTTGCAGTTGAAAATTAAAGATACGCCGATAATATCAAACCTCATTTGAAATACTTTAATAATATTTAGTGTAGGCCAATAGGAAGTAGATTAAATACCTTCAGTTGTCATGAAGAAAAAGGCGACCAAGGTTACACATAAAACCATCTTCATTTTGTAGTTTCTTCTGATTAGAAGTAAGAGATCCGTTTACTCAGTTGAAAAAATTTGTGATCAAATGCATTTCACGGCCCTCTATTTAAGCCATGAAATTTATCCAGGATGTTTGTGTTTACCATTTTCTATAAAATATCGTTCCTTCCACAATGTCACGAATAGGATGTTTGTAAGAAGCCATAGTTGCCATAAACTTGAAGTATTATTTATGAAGAATTAATTCAAAATATTTTCACAACAGCTTTTTTTACAATTTGTTTTGTCATCAACCGAAAGATGATTTCCCCCGTATTTTTCATTTAAACGCCAACAAGGGACCTTCCTGCGAGGGAAAATCGTGCCACCAGGTCGTGGCATCATGCATCAAAACCTCGATGTGATTGTGGTGCTTCTGAACGTTTCAAACCAAATGCACTGCAATTTTAAACTTCAATAATTAAAACAGATAACTGCTACAAGGGTTCTTGCTGGAGGTTCTGTAATGACTAAGCACAGTTGTCTTGGGGTTCATTTCATGTAACTGGGTTTGTCATCAACCAACAGTCTGGTTAAACACGGGGTTTGCTCACCTGGGCCAACAGCAAGCAACTTAGTTTTATTTCAAACAACCACTAGATTGCTACAGTGGTCTAAACATTTAGAAATCTATGTATCAGCCAAGCTAAGTCACGTTTTTATCCTTTTGTTCCATCGTATATTTTAGCCACACCACCACTAACATACATTCGTAGTACCAACATCGATATGGACACAGACATAGACTGATATACAAATGCGAACCAAAAAAATAATATAAATCACAATATAACCAATTCAAAGCAGCCATGATAAATATACTGTAATAAATATTGAGATATTCAAAATAATATATCCTGCACATTAGGTGGGGTCTAAACCCAACGACGCCACTCTTGTTTAGCCTACGTCACTGGTTATACAATTGTGCATGCATTGAGCAGTGCCTTGCTATGACATGATTACGCAATCGACCTCTGATAAAACTTTCGATTGAAAAAACTACCGCTTACCGGTGGCAAATCTTTAATGTGCAGGTCTTTGCAGCAGATGAGATGTTTTAACTGGTAGACACTTAACAAAGTACAGTTTTACCTATGAACCAGCTGACTGCAGTCATTGCGACCTTTCTATCACTCAACCAGAGAGTTGAGTCTTGCTTTGAACTTCATTCAGTGATTAGAAAAGAAGCAGATAAATGGCAGGCGTGAGAGTCAAACTCACTTCATTAAAATGATTACTGTAGTTTCCTAAACCTAACTCACAAACCGCTTGGCCGCGCTGCCGACGGCAAAACGTTCACTTAACCCTAGGACTACCGGAAAATCGTTATACCTTGAACGACCATACCTGGTCAATTTATATAGACAGATAAAGATAGCTCTAATTTCAAATGTACCAGAGACAAATCATTCCGTTTGTAATTGGTAACAAAGTAAATGATAGAGCTGACACCAAATGAGTTTGGTTATTCGATATAGTACTATAGTAGGCTAGTATCAGAAAAAAGTTAACAAAAACCAAAACACCAAAACTACTGGAACATGATATTTAGAAAAACCACATCGGTCAATTGACCTGTAGATAAGCTGATAAGCAAAATGTTACTTGCATATGTTTCAGAAACAAATTATTTGATTGCGATGGAAAACCATTCTTATGCCAGAGCTTTTGTCAAATAAGTTGATTATTCGATATCTACAAGGATAACTTTATCCAATACTTCCACTTACCGGTTAATCAACCGGTGTGGTAGTTCTGGATATATTTGTGATTTTGTATTTTACAGAGCACATAGTTCATACGTAACTCGAAGATTAGCCGTGATTTGAACCGAAGATATGCTCATTTGCGAAAAATATCGCAAAAAAATGCCTTTCTGGGCAATTGACAGGTGTAGTAATTCTAGGTTTAATTTATTTCATGACTGCAATCAGCTGATTTAAATCTTGCCTTCTGATTAGTTAATAAACGTTATCTGCTGCAGCGACCTGCAGGTTACAAATACGCTTACCGGTGGAACCGCTGGTAAGCCGCAAGTTAAATTAACCTCGTTCAATGTAGGGTAGCGAATATCAGGGCACCCGTCGGTTAGCCACTGCCTGGCGTCATCGTCAAGGGAGATTATGCTTTCCATACCATGAGGTGGTCCGTAGCAGGCAATCTTCGATTATTTTCCGCCTGGGATTCTGGTTCAGCGGCGACATCGGGGATTCTGAGACTTCTTTCGATACAGTTCTACACCGGATGCTTAAAATTGCCACGTGCAAAAATTCACATGGCAAAATAGTTTCATAACTCAGGAAACGATATTCTCTTACGATTTTGGGATCTCGCCGCTGAACAAGTAGCGGGTTTCATAAACAAGTTTCAGTTAGAGGATCTGCAAAAATTGTATGGGATCGCTTTGTCACTTACCGAAGCAACAGTAGCTACATAAGAAATGGTAACTACGCTATTAAGTTTCTAATTCCTTTCGTTGATAGAAACGGTAGTAGCTAACCCACCATTTCTATCACCTGTATTCCAAATAATGTGAAGCATCTCAACATTCTGTAGCTATTTTTATGCGTAAATAGACTGATGCGTTGAACGATTAGTTCAAGTAAATGGAAAGGCAAGAAAGCCAGCGAATGTGCCCACTTCAGGTGTGTCACTAAGTTTCAAACACAGAGCCATGTGCTTATAAACTAGGAGTTCTTAATTGGAGATTACGTATCACCGGGGCAGTGGCGTAGCAGCCACTTGGCGGTTCTGGCTCTGCGCCAGGGGCGGCAGGCTACAAGGGGGCGGAAAAATGAGGCTGCACAGCACGAGAAATGAAGTAATGCAAAAGATAAATAAAAAGTAAAACAAGAAAATGATTTACGAAGAGACAGCTAGCACACCTTAAAATATTTAAGGATAGAACATCAGCTAAAAAGCTGGAGTTGCTTCTTGCGTGATGCTGGATAGCTGTAGCCTGTAAGCCTACTCGGTCTGTTGTTCAATTCTCAGTAACATTTATTACGTCATAAATCCGTTGTTATAATCACGATTCATTTTCTCTATCTCAGCAGTGTTTTACAGTGGTTAGCTAAATCACACCTACTTGATTCGACACCATATTTATGCTCGTGTCTGAAACTTTATCCCACCATTGGTGTTTCAATTACGAGCTGTGAGAGGAGTTTCTCAAAGCTCAAAATGATAAAGTCGTATTTACGTTCTACCATGAATGATGATCGGCTATCAGCTCTATCGATTCTTTCTATAGGTAGGAGACTACGTTCAAAAACTTAATTTTGAAGATAATGTTGCTGATTTCGTTTCAGCGAAAGCTCGAAAAGTTCAATTTTAAAGCGGCTATTAATCTTTTATTTGCCTAATACATTTATTGTCTTTTATTTTTGGCCTTAACACTGAGACAGTGAGGCTTCTTTCTCAAGCAATTTAGAACTTCTGAGACGCGGCACATTATTTGTGATTATTTTTATTGAAAAGATTGCTTGTACATGAAACTATTTCAAAGTTTGCTGCAGCCTACTTAGGGCGGCATTTTGAACGAAAGCCAGGGTCGGCAGCATATGCTCCTACGCCACTGCACACGGGGTGCGCGACCTGTTCACAAGGAGTTTGTGGATGCTGAACCCTTAGAATTTGTTATCAAATAAAATTAGAAACTATGCTTTTTTAGTGGGCTTTTACACAATATTATGAATTGTAAGCGACAATTATGTTTCAGTTGTTCTAGATTTCTAGAAGGTGCAAGATCTGGTTTTTGTGTCTGCATTTAGCCTGCTTTACACAATTTTATAACTTAGTTCAGATTTAACTGGCTTTCCATAGCACTTGTTTTTGAACGGCGGACAAAGACTTCTCGACAGCGAGACACGAGTCATCAAATACTAGCACGTTACGGGTCTCCAATACAGATTATGTAAATGCACAGACACAGAGACACTACAAGTGGTATCAAAGTGGTGCCAATGAGGAAAATGTTAAGAATTATTCTTCTAAACCAGAAGTTTACAAGATTTTAAATTAGCAGTAAACACTCGTGTGCCCCACGCAATTATTCGTAAACCGCATGTGGCGCTTTGGAAGAAAAAGTTGGACACCTCTGTTCTAAACGGTATCGAATCGGTGCACTTTCGAGCATCGTACAAACATGGATCTCATTCTACGGCTATGCCACCAATCTTTTGGCTGTGCCCACACAGTTATAACCACTCTATATCACTGGTATAAGATGATTTAATAATGTAGCTGATAGATCAAAGAAAACGTGTAAGATTTTCCACAGTAGAAATTGCAATCTTTATCAGTTTGTTTGAGGAACATGACCAAGTGTCCCCTTAAATTCATTACGAAATGGATTTCAGGAACGAACTTCCAAAGTTTTCTAAGCGTGAGAGTGCTTGTTCTTTAACCAATTCATTATGTAAGTATACTTTTGCTTCAGGCACTGAATATCATTTGTCCCTTTTTTAAATAAAAAGGTTTGTGGGTGACCTTTCCAAGTATTGATTACTTGAAATATGCCACGCAAATGCATGTCATCGATGAAAACATGTGTTCGTTAAATATCCTTTCCATTTTATAGAAATGTTCCTGAAAAGAAATAAATAGTTTACTTTACGTCCAATGCAATTATTTCTGCTATTTAACACTTTTTTTACAAATTAACTTTGGTTGGTTGGTTGGTTTGGTTGGTTTTGAATCTTTATCCTCGGACTGACAAAGCCTTGATTGGTTATTCCTGGTAGTTTCGCATACTTGTAAAGGTTTTTGACGCATGGCCGGTTACCGAGATTGGCAGAGTGAAGTTTTCCGTTTGTTGAAATATTGTTGCCAGGGAATTATTCCATTCACTAGGTGCCGCTGAATGGAGAACAGTCCTGAAATGCGTTGCTCAAGCGCAAACCCCAAGAGTCGAACTTGCGCCGCGTGATCTTGAGCTGAGCGCGTAACCACTGAGCTAACTTTTAAGTCAGCCATGATTTTACAGCATCGTGCCTGTACTAAAGTAATCATTGAAGTGTGGTAGCTGTAGCCTACCTGGGCATGATTTAGGCTTGCAGTCTGGTTGGCCTAATGAAGAAGCCAAAGTTTCAGGAAGTTCTTCATAACCTCTTTCAAGAATTATAATCTGGTCTACAGAACCAGCAATTGCAGAAAGCTGTAGCCAATCCAAACTTTTTTCACCAGTCCTGACTGCAATGGCATAAGACTGCAAAACATCAATGTTACAATATGCTAATGACATCTGAACCAATTGCTTTCGTATAAAGCTTCAACAAAGTTTGGGAAATCAACTTGATTTTCAGACATTGGGTAATGGGTAGCCTAATCCCTTCCTAAAACTTTGAAAGCAAAAATTTAGCCCATCTTAGACTATTGTTTCCGAATAATTTATCTTGAAAATACAATAACATCTTACAATAAAACCTTGACTCCACAAAGCTTTGGATTCGGAAAATACAACAGGACCATCTTCAGCTTTTCCCTCGGTGACAAGCAAAATGACATTTGGTGCATACGGTCGATCCCCATTCCTCGTATTGAACATGGTGGTTCGAGCGTATCTGAGTGCATTGCCTGTCCGAGTTCCTTCAAATAATAATTGTCCAAGCTTGACCAAAAACTTTGAAAGTAATTTATATTGTCCGATTCAATGTTAGAAAAAATAAACATTCTTAATTTTTAGACACATTACAAAATTATATTTTCATAACATCAATGTACAATATTTGTTTTATGCTAAAACAAAATAGAAAGTTTATTTTTGCACAAAAGATTTTTCAAAAAATAAAGTTGACTTGTTTTGTGCAGCTGACAACTTAACGCTGTTTAATAATTAAACGATTCCGGTAATCTTAAACCTTGAACTAAGAAAGTATAAGTGATTGGGAGCATAATCTTGAAAGTTTTGCTGAAATCTAGCTCTGTTTGCAGAGACTCCAATTCAAAATGAGAAACAATGCTGCTGTTACATATTCCTAGCTAGCGTTTTGAGCTATTTTTTCTTAGCTTTCTTTTACTTTTGTTTCCATGGTCAACAAAGTGCTGTTAAAGTACCGTTGACAGATTTTTTTGTTTCAAACATAAAGCAACTTGACAGACCCCAAAACTGGCGGCGTAGTAAGCCATTCTGAAGCAATCTGAGAAGGGATGAATATCTTGTGATTGGAAGTTAATGTGGAAAATTGATCACCTTCTCCGTTGTGAGGCATCTTTTCAACAGCATCCATCAAACCCTCCTTGTCATCCGCAAAGTCATTGAGGAAGATTCGAGAACGTTTGTCCACTTTGGAGTTATACCGAAACACGCCAACGTTCACTGCATCTCGCTGGATGTTCAAGTTACTAAAAACAAACATAAAAGAGGTTTGACAAAACAACTTAAACAATTACTGCAACTGTATCTCAAAGTATAGTGGTTGAGTAAGCAATTTATTTACTTCAAAAAATTGGTCAATTTTTTAGTTTGGAAAGAACAAATTATTTTTTTTCTCTAGAAATCACTGCTAAAACACAGGCCCGTTGAGACAATAGTTTGGGATCTGTATCAATGAGATCTTTGGGTCCCAAATCAAGAAACTTTTAAGAAAAACGCACTATCCAAAGAATACATTTTTTTAAGTTCGTAGGCCCCTTGAAATGGTCACGGACCCCTAAAGTCATCCCGGGCCGAATCTAAAAGTACCTTTGAACCTCCTGTCACCTTTGGACCCCCCGTCAACGCTACCTTTGAAACATACAGGCTTAAGGTCATCAGTTAGGTTAATGAAATACTATTGAAGGAGAGAAGCGACTCAGCGAAAGAGACAATTTCAAAAAAAAAAGGAAATTTCATGTTCTTTCCATTTTGAGGGACACGCGTCCAAGTGCTCTGCTACTGTTTATACAAAAGTTCTGTTTTGATGAATTCAATCATTGGCTATACAAAGTGTGCATCTTGGTAACAAAAAATATTGTTGGACTTAAAAGTACACAAAAAAGCGAGCAAAGCAAGTTTAGATTTGGTTAGCTCAGTGGTTAAGCGCACTGCTTAAGATCAAGCGACACGTTCGGCTCTCGGGATGTGCGCTTGAGCAACTCATTTCAGGACTACTCTCTATTCAGCGGCACATGGTGAAAGAAATAATTCTCCTATATCACAACACTTCAATACAAGCTGAAACTTCATTTTGTCAATCTCGGTGGCTGGGCCTGCATCAGTGGTTCAAAGCTTCTACAAGTATGTGAAACAGCCAGGATTAAGCTCTGCAAGAAGCTTTCCCAGCCCGAAGATAAAGACCAAATCATTCAATCAATTTATTAAAATTTTCTGGGGGCAAGACTCCTTGCCACACTGCTTTATTTTTGGACTTTAATATTTACGTTGTCGATCTTAACTGAGTAGTAGCCGTTTTTGAATATGTACCTGATAAGCCTTGTGCTGAACTGCTTTACTAATTTCCAGTTTTTTTCTTTCATAGACGAATCCAAAATAAGGAGCAAATCTATTGGATTGGGTTTGCAAATTTCTGAGGAAACTTATTATATAAATTAACATGTAATATTGCACGGTAGATTACCTAGTCAGAAAATAAACCTCTTTTTACAATACGAAAAGGGGATGATTTGCTGGCTAGGTAAGCAACAAAGCTAAAGTAACTCATTAACATTTGAAATTTATTGCATTTTCAAAAATATTTTTATATTCCTGATAAGGGCTTACTTTCAGCCGAAAGCGTTCGATTGTTAAAACTGTTTGTAAATATGTAAAATATATTGTTATAATGCTCAACCTTGTTGTATTGTTGTGTCTTGCCTGTATTTGATACAAAAAGCAAACTCTCTCATAAAACTATATTTTCTATTTCCGTATCAGGCATTGACTTTATCATTTGTCAATCAAAGTGTTGCTAAGTTTTATATTTTTAAATTAGCTAGTGCAATGTCTTCTTAGTTTGGAAGATGGATATGCGACACTGTAAGCTACTGTAAAACAGCAAAGAATGCTTTAACATCTCATTTTCAAAAGTGTGGAAAGTGTTTTTTGTACCAACAATTAAATCGCAAGCAATTTAAATACTTTTGATGACTCTTTTTATCCAAATATCTCAGTTAGTCAGATCCATGCCAAACCAGAACACAACTAATTGTCCATAACAAGCCCCAGAGGCCAACAACGAGCTTAAGATTAAAAATCAATTTGCTATAAAATTTGTTCTCACCCAAACAGCAGGGGATCGGTTCGCTCCACTTTCTGTTGCTTAAGCATTCTGTTTGAACAACATCTGAAGGATAAAGGCTGTATCCATCTTCACAGGAAAATTCACAGTTAGAACCCAACCTGTCATCTTTTGAGCAAGTGATAAATCCATTCTCGATCTTGATACTTTGACATGAACTACCTAAAAATGTATTTGCACTCTTAAGCAGCTGGAACCACTGCTTCAATGAGTTGCAAGCAGTGTGACATCGCCGGAAGTTGGTTTGTACTGGGTTTGTGCCAACAACAATAAGAGACCTTCGTTGGTCACATTCTTTATGCAAATGCAGTAACAAAAACCACAAAAAGTTTGGTGTGGTCCAGATGCAATGGTTATTGGTTAGCTCATCTGACAGTTGTCCGATCTCTCTTGATAACTACTCCACTTTACGTACAAAAATCTTCTTATTTGATTTGTTTATTTTCGTAACAATATGATGTTTTGAAAATTGAATGAGGCTGTTATTTAATATGATGTTTTCGTAACAATATGGTTTATATTCGTAACAATATGACAATGCCAAGGTACTTTAATCTTTGCAGTTAAAAATTAAAGATATGCCAATAATAACATACTTCATTTGAAATACTCTAATAATATTTAGTGTTGGCCTACAGTAAGTAGATTAAATACCTTCAGTTGTCATGAAGAAAAAGGCGACCAAGGTTACGCATAAAACCACCTTCATTTTGTAGTTTCTTCTGATTAGAAGTAAGAGATCTGTTTACTCAGTTGAAAAAATTTGTGATGAAATGCATTTCACGGCCCTCTATTTAAGCCATGAAATTTAACCAGGATGTTTGTGTTTACGATTTTCTATAAACTATCGGTACTTTCACAATATCACGAATAGGATGTTTGTAAGAAGCCATAGTTGCCATAAACTTGAAGTATTACACTGGCCAAAAAAAAAAAAAAAAAACTTTTTTCCGAGTGCCGAAGATATTTTAACGGTTTCTGGGAGATTTTTGGCCACTGAATCCGAAAATAACATCGGTTTCTTTGAATTGGCTCTAATTTTTGACATATTTTATGGTTTTGCTCTAAAAGGTGGGTCATTCCATATCAAGACAGACAATATGAAGATATCTTGTATATGGCACCTCTCAGATTTTGCTGAAAAGTTGTCATACTATCCCTTAGGCCAGAGCTTCCCAAACTGGGGGGTCGCAACCCCCAAGGGGTCGCGTAACGAACTTCAGGGGTCGCAGAAAGTATACCAATTTGCACAAGGTACTGCATATTAACACTTCTGTGCGAGATGCAGTGACAGTTATTAACTTTATTGAGAGTCGTGCACTCAATAGGCTGCCCGTATTTTTGAAAATTTAGGAGGTGAAATTGAATCGGAGTTAAAAACTCCTTTACCACATCGTGAAGTGAGGTGGCTTTCAATAGTCGAAGCTTTAAAATGGCTAGCCAATTAACGTTGAAAACCGAAATCGTGACTTTTCCAACAGAATAAAATTCAGTCTTGGTCCACAATTTTCGCAATAGAGTGGTTCTCAAACTGGGGTCCGGGGTCCTTTTGGGGTCCGCGAGACAATTTTCTGGGACCGCGAAGCATCTTTCAAAAAAATTAACACGATGCCGAAGAAAAAAAGATTGTGGAAAGTAAAAATTTTCAGGCAACTTATTTTCCAAACCAAACTTAAAAGATATATTAGCGGGAGGAGAAGTTGGAGAAGAAAAGCCGCAGTGCGTGCTATGCTGTAAAGTTTTCTAGATTCTAGCTTTTGAAATTATGTCAAACGTCAGATTTGCTTGAAAAACTAAACGAATTTAATTTGTCCCTCCTAGGAGAAAACATCAGTAAGCTATTTTGTGTTGAAATCTAAAATTGATGCGTTCATAAAAAAAAATTGAACATCTGGAAATCAAAATTTCAAAATCATTTATCTGAAATGTTCTCACTTCGCCTACCGTTCCAACCTACGCAACATTGAAACCGTCTTGAGACCAGCTCTAACATTGAGCCACGGGTGGACTTGCTTTGTAGCAAAAGGCAGTCACATCCATCACACTGAATAAATGTGTCTGCTTTTTTGTTTTGTTTCTAGTAGGCTACCCAGTACCCATAGGCTTTGTTGTGATGGTCAGAAATAAATAAAAACAAAGTGAATTGAGTGCCTGTAAATTGGTTTTGGTTTGATCTAAGCCTTTCAATAAATATCACAAATGTATATTTTGCACTGTTCGTCATTTTAATCTTAAGGGGTCGCGAAAAATTTTTTGGAGATTAAAAGGGGTCACGAGCAAAAAAGTTTGGAAAGCCCTGCCTTAGGCTACCAAACGAAAGAATCCTAAGTTTCAGATCAATATCTTAAACGGCTTTTCCATGGCGGCCATTCGAATTTCTGGCGCTACCCTCGTTTTTGACTTGGGGAGGGGAGTGTAGCGAATAGCAATTTCAGCCATTTTCAGAGCCCCATAACTTTTATTGTAATTGTGGTAGAAGACTAAAAATTGCTGTGCTAGTTCATCATAAACTATACTACACAATTCAATAGTAACACACAACATCTCTTGATGCATAAGTGATAGGTGGGTCATCAAAATCCTGTTTTTTTGCCCCGTATAAGTGATTTTTTCAATTTTCAAATGCTTCTACCACCCAAACCAATCAAAATATTTCTCTAAAACCTACGGATTGAGCGCTAGAAAATACAAACTTAACCAAAAAGATTATGAAAATGTTCTAACACTACTTCCACAGTTTCTTAGTCAATAGATGATAGATAAGCTGATTTGAGCTATGCATTTTACATAATGCAGAATTATAGTGCAAACTGAAAACAATTTAATTTTAGAACACGACTTGATCATTTTCCTACAATTTTGTTTCCACACCATAGCTCATTGATTGCAGGTGGGTACTTTTTCATGGGTGAGTTCAGTTCAGTTTATTGTTTTGCTGGCTATAAACAAACAAAAAGTACATACAAATTGTATAGCTTTGGTAGAGAGGTACTTTTTAAAAACCATAGACAGACAATCGATAACAACTTAATAACATTGAATTGCATAATTCAAAATTAATACAGAAATGAAATAGATACATAATTTCAAACGTTTTCGGCAAAACTTTCTGCCCTCTTCAGGAAAATATCTTAATTCATCTAAACAAAACAAAATTATTCGTGAAATGTTAATAATAACTGACTGAAATTCAATAAAACTGCACTGACCTGCGTACAAGCAACAACTGACGAACAAACACAAAAGGTGGTAGCAATCTGTCATAATTCTGCGGGAGTGTGGTCATGAGACAAAATAGTGAGCGGCAACATAACATAAAATAAACGTAAGCTAATTGAGTGTCGATAATTGAAAATAAACGATAATTGAAAATAATTTAAAATAAACATAATTGAAAATAAACGTAATACAAATTGAGTGTCTATCAGCACAACAGGATGACAACGAAACCCCTGTAAGGTGATCTGAGGTGAAGAGGTGAAAGCATCATTTTGAACATAAATTAATGGTCAACAGTGTCAGCATTCCCATGTTAATGATCACTAAGCATAGTACCTACTTATTTTCACTGTATTAATAATAAATCATTGTTGAATTGACCTACATTACGGACTTGAGATTATTTACTAAAAATTACCAAAATGTTACATTTTAAAGATATAAAATTTATAGTGAACGTTGATCAACAAAGATTTTATTTCATGAAATGAAAGAATAAATGTATGTGTTTGTCTGGTATAAATTTCTGCCTGATAGAGTTTTCAGACCCCCATAAGATCTCTGTTAATGGCACCACAACTCCCAAATTCAAGTTGGCAGAAGAAAAGTTTCCAAATATTACAAATAATTAGGTTTTAGAGAAATATTTTGATTGGTTTGGGTAGTAGAAGCATTTGAAAATTAAAAAAAAAACACTTAGACAGGCCAAAAAACAGGATTTTGATGACCCACCTAACACCTATCCATCACGAGGTGTTGTTTTTTTGTTATTGATTTCTGTAGTATAGTTTATAATGAACTAGCACAGCAATTTTGAGTCTTTTACCACAATTACAATAAAAGTTATGGGGCTCTGAAAATGGCTGAAATTGCTATTCGCTACCCCCACCCCAAGTCAAAAACGAGGGTAGCGCCTGAAGTTTAAATGGCCTCCATGACAAATCCGTTTAAGATATTGATCTAAAACTTAGGATTCTTTCGTTTGGTAGCCTAAGGCATAGTATGACAAATTTTCAGCAACATCTGAGAGGTATCATATTATATTTTCTGTTTAGATATGGAATGACCCACTTTTTTGGAACAAAACCATGAAATATCTCAGAAATTAGAGCCAACTCGTAAAAACCAAGGTCATTTTCGGATTCAACGGCATCAAAATACTCCAAAACCGTTAAAACTTGTTTGGCACCAAAATGTGTGTTGACCAGTGTTATTTATGAAGAATTAATTCAAAATATTTTCACAACAGTTTTTTTTTTCAATTTATTTTGTCATCAATCGAAAGATGATTTCCACCGTATTTTTTATTTAAACGCCAACAAGGGACCTTCCTGCGAGGGAAAATTGTGCCACCAATTCGTTGCATCATGCATCAAAACCTCGAAGTGATTGTGGTGCTTCGGTTTCAAACCAAATGCACTGCAATTTTAAACTACAATAATTAAAACAGGTAACTGCTCCAAGGGTTCTTGCTGGAGGTTCTGTAATGACTAAGCACGCTGGTCTTTGGGTTCATTTCAAGTAACTGCATTTGTCATCAACCAACAGTCTGATTAAACACACAGTTTACCCACATGGGTTGACAGCAACCTAGTTTTATTTCCAACAACTCCTCTAGATTGCTACTGTGTTCCAAACATTTAAAAATTTATGTTCCAGCCAAGCTAGGTTACGTTTTTACATTTTTGTTCCATCATACATTTTAGCAACATCACCACTAAAATACATTCGTAATACCAACATACCATGGCCACCTGGAGATGCGGCCTGATTTGTCACATTTTGCAGATTTTGATTACAGCTACTACTAGTGCTTAACTGACATTTTTTGAGATATTTTTACTTTTTGCAGTTTCCTAATGACATAAAACTTTTTTGTTGCCTTGGGGAAGCAGTAGCAAATGTGAAAAAGTAAGTTGAAAAACGCAAAATCAGACTGTTTTTGAAAATTAACAGTCTGACTAAAATCTACAAAATCAAATTTTCTTTGTTTTTCAACATGTGAGGATGTTAAAACCTAATGTGTCATCTGGGAAAAAGAATAAAGAAAGCGTAAAAATCTATTTTTTAGAAAAAATTATTTTAACGTTCGCTCAAAGTTAGAAAAACCTGGAAATTTCTGCAAAATGTGACAAATCAGGCCGTATCTTTAGGTGGCCATGATACAACCTATTCAAAGCAGCCATGATAAATATACTGTAATCAATATTGAGATATTAAAAATAATATATCCTGCACATTAGATAGGGTCTAAACCAGTGGTTCCCAACCTGGGGGTCGCAGAGCTGTTGCTTATGCAACAACAAAAGTGAATGTAAGTAGGACGAGATCCGCTAGTCACTTCATTCGGATTGCTTGTAGCACACATTATTGCATCAGTATGCTCCACTGTGATGTAATAAGCGTGACTGTCGGTCCTGCAGTCACGTTTATTACATCACACTGGACGCATACTGCTGTGTAGGACTATTCGCTGTAAAAGTGTAAATTGAAACTCTATTAACGAAGTACCCTTGTATATTAGACGACAGAGATCAGTCAATACTCGAGATTGCTAAAAAATAGTTAAAGAAAGCATCGTTCGATAAAGAAAAAACGAAAATATGTTGAAGAGTACCGTACATTAATCTTGGCTTTACTTCTTTATTGACCAGTGGTGTTGAGAAGCCACAGTGTGTTCTCTGCAACGTTGTTCTTAGCGCAGAATCATTGAAACCATCAAAATTGAAACGCCAATTAGAAACCAAACAACCTCAACATGCTAAAAATGATGCATTAATTTTTAAACGCCATGAAGCTGGTCTCAAGCGGCAACGGCTTGACGCTACTGGAAACTTTCATCAGGCAAATGTGGCTGTAATTCAGGCGTCCTATGCATTGATTTGTCATTAAATGCAAGTAAAACATTTTTAGTGCTGCCTTTTGTTGTATTATTTGTTAATAGTATACTTGCATTTTAGAAAGAATATAAGTGGGAGTCGCGGTATCTACGAAAATTTTTAAAGGGGTCACCAAGACAAAAAGGTTGGGAACCACTGGTCTAAACCAAACAACGCCACTCTTGTGTAGCCTACGTCACTGGTTGTGCATGCAATGAGCCAGTGCCTTGCTACCAGATGATTACGCAATCGACCTCTAATAAAACTTTCGATTGAAAAAAGTACCGCTTACCGGTGGCAAATCTTTAATCTGCAGGTCTCTGCAGCAGATGAGATGTTTTGACTTGTAGACACTTTAACAAAGTACAGTTTTACCTATGAACCAGCTGAACGACCACACCGGTCAATTGATATGTAGATAGATAAGGATAGCTCTATTTGCAAATGTACCCGAGACAAATTATTCCGTTTGTAATTGGTAACAGTGCTAATGATAGAGCTGATATCAAATGAGTTTGGTTATTCGATATAGTAGTATAATACGAAACCAAGGAAGTTTCAGGAAATATTTGATAAAACTACCATTCAACGTTTTATAGGCAGAGGAAACTTTTTCTCGAACCGTTGAAAATGTCATGATCAGATCACCGCTTCAATGAGTGATGGAAATCTAATGGAAATCTTACGTCCACAAACGTATAAGTTGCACTGATGAGAATTTAATATTCGAGAACGCGTTCTGCAACACTGTATTTTTTGCATTCTGCAATACCTGATGCAGATTTACCTGTAGATTTGAAGCGGTGATCTGATTATGAAATTTTCAACGGTTCGAGAAAAAGTTTTCTCTGCCTATAAAACGTTGAATGGTAGTTTTATCAAATATAGTAGTATGAGTTAACAAAAACTAAAACACCAAAACTACTGAAACGTGATATTTACAAAAACCACATCGGTCAATTGACCGGTAGATAAGCAGATAAGGAAAACGTTACTTGCATGTGTTTCCGAAACAAATTATTTGATTGCGATTGAAAACCATTCTTATGCCAGAGCTTTTGTCAAATAAGTTTGATTATTCGATATGTACAAGGATATTTGATCCAATATTTCCACTTACCGGTTAATTGACCGGTGTGGTAGTTCTGGGTATATTTATAATTGTTTATTTCACAGAACAGGTAGTTCATACCTAACTCGAGGATTAGCCGTAGTATGAGCCGAATACATGATCATTTTCGGAAAATATCGCAAAAAACAAATGCCCTACCAGTCAATTATGATAATTCTAAGGTTATTTACTTAATGACTGCAATCAGCTGATTTAAATCTTGCCTTTTGATTTGTTATTAAACTTGATCTGCTCCAGCGATCTGCAGGTTACACAACACATAGCTTTACCGGTGGAACCGTTCGTTAGCCGCAAGTTAAATTAACCGCGTTCAATGCAGGGTAGCGTTCAGTTTTAGCACGACTCACTCCACAGATCAGAACACGTAAGCTTTCGTAGCAAGAATTAATATAGTATACATATAATAACAAGTATACATAATGTATATATGTAGGCTACACCGCTACAGCCAAAAGCTTAGGTCTTCTTCTCTCGTGTTGTCGCTAATATCATCCGTCGGTTAGCCACTGCCTGGTATCATCGTCAATGGAGATTAGGCTTTCCATACCATGAGATGGTCCGTACAGCAGGCAATCTTTGATTATTATGTGGGCTGCCGTCTGCATTTCACCACACTCAGAGGCAGCACTCTCTGCCAAGCACCAACGCAAGGTGTCTCCACCATATGTTTCAACAACAGTGAGCAAGCGGTTATGGTATTTATGATGGAACCTTGATGACGTAAGTTCAGAGACGCCATGACCCAGCTGGTTTTTAGACAAAGGTTCGAACACTTGATGCAGTGAAGATATGCTACTTGACCATTGTTCACACTATACGCCTCATGCTAGCATTGTTTACTTCTCTGTCCACTCGAGGCTACCAGAAGGTCGTATATGCAGCGCGTACAAATGGCTTTCTTGATTTTAACCGTTGCTTGGAGGTTTTTCCAGTGTGGTTGCATGTAGCAGATGGCCGGGCTTTAAAGCTTGGGAAAAGGACAGCATGCTGCCGTCGTAGTGCAGCTGACTCAATGTCTGCAAGGACCGACAAACAGTCAGTTGGTCGGACTCGGAGGCAATCAGTTACAGCTCGCAGGCAAAAAATAGGTAATCACGAAAGTTCTTACATCGGGGATTCTGAGGCCTGTATCGGTGCAGTTCTCTACCGGATGCTTAAAAAGCAAAAAACACAAAGATGCAAAAAAGTTTCATAACTCAGAAAACGATATTTTCTTACGGTTTTGCGATCTCGCCGCTGAACAAATAGCGGGTACTGTATCGTAAACAACATTCAGTTACAGAATTTACAGAAATTGTTTGGGGTCGCTTTGTCACTTGCCAAAGCAACAGTAGTTACATAAGAAATAGTACTATGCTATTAAGTTTCTCTCACCTGTATTGCAAATAATGTACGTAAAGCATCTCAACATCCTGTAGCTATTTTTATGCCGTAAATAGACTGATGCGTTAAACGAGTAGTTCAAGTAGATGGAAGGCAAGAAAGCCAACGATTATGCCCACTTCAGGCGTGTCACTAAATTTCAAACACAGAGCCACGTGTTTCTAAGCTAGGAATTCTTAACTGGGGATTATCAATTTGCCATCCTAAATTAGGTTAGGGTTAGGGTTGATATTAATTTGCCATCACCAACTACCACTGGCGGCGCGACCTGTTCCCAGGGAGTTTGTGGATGCTGAATTCTTAGGATTTGTTATCAAATAAAATTAGAAACATGCTTTTTAGCGGGCTTTTACACAATATTCTGAATTGTAGGGGACGATTATGTTTCAGTTGTTCTAGAAGAAAGTACGAGATCTGAATTTAATGTCTGCCTAGCCTGCTTTATGCAATTTTATAGTTCAGATTTAACTTGCCTCCGATAGCACTTGTATTTGCGTGACGGAACAAAGAATACTCGACAGCGAGACACGAGTCATTATATATTAGCACGTTACAGGTTTCCAATACAGATTATGTAAAGGCACAGACACTACAGGTGGTATCAAAGTGGTCCCAATGAAAAAAAAGATTAAGAACTATATTGTTTTAAACCAGAAGTTTACAAGATTTTAAACTAGCAGTAAACACTCATGTGGCCGGCGCAATCATTCGTAAACCACATGCGGCCCTTTGGCCAAAAAGTTGGACACCCCTGTTCTAAACAGTTTCGAATCGGTGCCCTTTCGAGCATCGTACAAACATGGATCACATTATTCAGCTATGCCAGCAACCTCTTGGCTGTGCCCACACAGTTTCAACCACTCTATATCACTGGTATGAGATTATTCAATAATGTAACTGATAGATCAAAGAAAACGTGCAAGATTTTCCACAGTAGAAGTTGCAATCTTTATCAGTTTGTTTTGGGAAACATGACCAAGTGTCCCCTTAAATTCATTACGAGATGGATTTCAGGAACGAATGTGTGAGAGTGCTTGTTCTTTAACCAATCCATCATGTAAGTATACTTTTGCTTCAGGCACTGAATATCATTTGTTCCCTTTTTAAATAAAAACTTTGTGGGTGACCTTTCCGAGTATTGATTACTTGAAATATGCGACGCAAATGCATGTCATCGATGAAAACATGTGTTAGTTAAATATCCTTTCCATTTTATAGAAATGTGCCTGAAAAGAAATAAATCGTTTACTTTTACGTCCAATGCAATTATTTCCGCAATTTAACACTTTTTTTACAAATTAACTTTTAAGTCAGCCATGATTTTACAGCATCGTGTGTTTACTAAAATATAGCCTACATTGAAATGTGGCAGCTGTACCTGGGCATGATTTAGGCTTGCAGTCTGGTTGGCCTAATGAAGAAGCCAAAGTTTCAAGAAGTTCTTCATAGCCTCTTTCAAGAAATATAATCTGGTCTACAGAGCCAGCAATTGCAGAAAGCTGTAGCCAATCCAAACTTTTTTCACCAGTCATGACTGCAATGGCATATGACTGTAAAACATCAATGTTACAATATGTTAATGGCATCTGAACCAATTGCTTAATTTCGTATAAAGCTTCAACACAGTTTGGGAAATCAATTTGATTTTCAGACATTGGGTAAAGGGCAGCCTAATCCTTTCCAAAAACTTTGAAACCAAACACCTAGCCCATCTTAGGCTATTGTTTCCGAATAATTTATCTTGAAAATACAATAACATCTTACAATAACACCTTGGTTCCACAAAGCTTTGGATTCGGAAAATACAACAGAACCATCTTCACCTTTTCCCTCGGTGACAAGCAAAATGACATTTGGTGCATTCGGTCGATCCCCATTCCTCGTATTGAACATGGTGGTTCGAGCGTATCTGAGTGCATTGCCTGTCCGAGTTCCTTTAAATAATAATTGTCCAAGCTTGACACAGAAACTTTGAAAGTAATTTATATTGTCCAATTTAATGTTAGAAAAAAATAAACATTCTCAATCTTTAGGCACATTACAAAATTGTATTTTCATAACATCAATGTACAATAATTGCTTTATGATAAAACAATATGAAAATTTTATTTTTCTACAAAAGATTTAAAAAAAAGAAAAATAAAGTTGACTTGTTTTGTGCAGCTGACAACAACACCGTTCAGTAATTAAACGATTCTGGTAATCTTAAACCTTCAACTAAGAAAGTATATCCGGAGTTTGACCTTGACAGTTTTACTGAAATCTAGCTATGTTTGCAAAGATTCCAATACAAGATGAGAAACAATACCGTTTTTTAAACATTTTCCCAGCCAGCTTTTTGAGCTATTTTCTCTAAATATTCTTTTTCTCTTGTTTCTAAGGTCAAAAAAGTGCTGTTTAAGTCAGGGGTAGGTTTAGTTGATGGGGGGCCCGGAGCAACTACACCCTCTGCCCCCCACTATAAATCCGGGCCTGGTTAAAGTCCCGTTGACAATTTTTTTTCAAAGATGCTGACAGATCTCAAAATTGGCAGCATAGTAAGCCGCTCTAGCGCATTATAACTTAAAGGGTGGATATCTTGTGATTGGCAGCTAACGTAGAAAACTAGTTACCTTCTCCGTTGTGAGGCATCTTTTCAACGGCATCCATCAAACCGTCCTTGTCATTTGCAAAGTCATTGAGGAAGATTTGAGAACGTTTATCCACTTTGGAGTTGTACCGAAACACGCCAACGTTCACTGCATCTCGCTGGATGTTCAAGTTACTGAAAACAAACATAAAAGAGTTTTGACAAAACAACTTAAACAAATACTGCAATTGTATCTCAAAGTGTAGTGGTTAAGTAAGCAATTTGTGTACTTCAAAAATTGGTTAATTTTTTAGTTTGGAAAGAACAAATTAATTTGTTTCTCTAGAAACCACTGCTAAAACACAGGCCCGTTGAGAGAATAGTTTGGAACCTGCATCAATGAGATCTTTGGGTCCCAAATCAAGAATCTTTTAAGAAAAACGAACCATCCAAAGAATACATTTTTTAAGTTCTTATGCCCCTTGAAATGGTTACGGGCCACTAAACTCATCTCGGGTCCGAATCTAAAAGTATCTTTGGGCCACCCTGTCAACGCTACTGTTGAAACATACAGGCTTAAAGTGCCCCTGACAGGTTGGACCCAAGTATAGCGACTTTTTAAAGCATTTCCTAGCGCAGAATTATACTTAGCGAACTTTTTAATCTTAACCTCGTAGCTCGACTGGTTAGGGCGTAATTTAATTAAACGACTGCTCCGCAGCGCCACCACAGGCGAAACTCCATATTTCACTGCTCTGGGACGACTTTGGTGGTATTACGTCATTCTAAGTGGACGTCGTTAGCAACGGATGAAACAAACGCTTCTTAGATGTAATTGGTGGTTCACAGTTTGGTCGGAGTTGGTACAAGCGGTTGCTTTTTTCGAAGATTTATTGTTTTTTGCAGTTTAATAAAACTGTACTGGATACGTTCCTACAAAACCTAAAATATACTTGAAGTAAAAAATGAAGAAATCGTACGAATCATCATTCATATTTAATTCATCATCACTATTCAAAAACAAATAAAAGTTCTCTCTCTCTCTCATAATGTGCCTTCAGTTGGCCATTGAAATCCTGTGTAACGGCCATCTGGAAAATTGTTTCGGATTGGCCAAACAATGCATGACGGCATCACAATCCGATTGTTGCTTCCGAGAGCATCACCTTGTAGTATACACTCCAACACATGCCTGTAGGCATTTTTACTTGAGTGGTATTAACAAAATCATCTTCAGTGAAGTGAACATATACGACTAGTTTTGTGTGGCCCATCCCACTTTCGAACACTTGAAGAAAACTTTGCCCATTTTCTTCTCAGTAGCCTACCTTGTTTTGTGGGAAAGTGGGAAAAGAAAGCACACGGTGTTTGTCACTGACAATGTCACATAAACAGCAATTTGTAGGCATTGCCTCAACCATAAATTAAAGGTACTGTTTGTGAGATACTGTTGTTACGCTGCAAATGACTATAGCCAGATTAGGACAAACAAAAAAAAAAGGATGAAAATTGTAGCCCTATGAAACTGCAATTTCAATTGAATTGAGATGCTGTTTGATAAAAGTAAACTCAACCTATTTGATCGAAACCTGATAGTAGCCTATATAAGTTCACTTTTTCATTTCGGTAATTCTTAATTTGCACATGCTTTAGAGCAGAGGTCGGCAACCTTTAGCCTTAAAAGAGCCAATGTTCTCAAGTTTCTTCAAATTAAGACATATTCGGAGCCATAACATGTAACTGTCGAGTTGGCCACTAAAACCAAAAGTAATTATAGCCTACACTTCATGTAGAATTTCTTTCAATTTTTGCTTTGTACATGCGAATATTCTAGAATTTCAACAAACAAAGCCTGACTATTAAACACAACACTTTTTAGTAGGCTACCTACGGGCACATTATTGGGTAAAAACATACATTTTCAAATAATCATTTATTTCACCCAGCTAATGCGATATTTGCTCCTGAATTTCACTGCACAGCACATCTACATTAGCTTGATGACACTTTGAGTTTCATCTGGGACTGCAAGCTCTCATCTGTTAGGCGTGAGCGTTGTTCATTTTTTAAGTAATTCATGACCGAAAAACTTTGTTCGCATAAATATGTTGATCCAAATATCGACAGAACTCCAAATGCATATTTTTTCATGTTCATGTAAGAGTCAGGTATGGTATTCCACGTATCGAACACGAGCTTGTCTGGTTTTTGAAGCTTTTCAAGGTCACTCCATTTGTGGTTGTGACGAAGTGTGGCCTTCTGGCGAGCAAGATCTTCAAGGTCAGCTCTTGAGCTTCGGAACTTAGATACCCACACATCCTTGTCAGCTATGTCGGCCAGATCAAGTTCAAGACTAGATTGACTTACAGCTGTGAATGCAGTCATATTCAGCAGTAATGGATCGATTTCCAGAGGGGTAATAGGAAAGGATAACGTGTCTTTTTCCTTCCTAAAATCACAGAATCGTTGTTGAAACACAGTTTGCATATCGATGACAGCTTGCTGAAAGTAAACAAAATTTAACTGGTTGTGTGCTTCTTTGAACTCTTTTAGAAAGGGAAAGTGAAGTAGTGTACCTCTTTGTAAATCTCTGGCAAACACTGTCATCTTGCGCTCAAAAGCCAAAACCTCCTCCAGCATCTGCAGGGTTGTGCTACCTTTTCCTCGCAAGCATTTGTTCAACGTGTTGAGGTGCGATGTCATATCCACCATGAAATGCAACTTTTCTACCCAATCTGGCTGATCCAATTCAGGAAAAGAGAGCCCTTTGATTTTTAAAAACGTTTTTACGTGTTCCAAACTCACAGCAAATCTTTTCAGTACCTCCCCTTGGGACAGCCATCGGACATTGTTGTGTAGCCGCAGATTTGGATATGTGCTATCAAGTTCATCTAATAATGAACGAAACTGTCGGTGGTTTAATCCTTGTGCAATTATTTTGTTTAATACTCGAATGACGAGATTCATCATTTCATTGCACTCTCGGGGAAATATTAGAGCGCACAATGCCTCCTGATGTAACATACAGTGAAACGTCAACAGCTTTCTATCCAGTGACTTCCGAAGTAAACTCACAAACCCCTTCTGCGTTCCTATCATATTTGGTGCTCCATCAGTAGCGACCGAAACCAAGTGAGTTGTGTTTATTTCTTTTGTTTTGAGACAGTCTAAAACTGCCCCACAGACGTCTTCACCTCGCGTCTGGCCTTTTAGTGGTATTATTTCAATCAATTCTTCCTTTAATCCAGTAGAATTGACACTGCCAGGTATAAGATAATGCTAACATTAATTGTGCGGTAAATCACGTAACAATATGCTCTTTATCGTTTCACAGACGGGGCGGGCAAATCAGAATCTGTCCGCATACAATACATGCATTGTAAGCCGTGAGGACCCGCCATTATTCCTAACAGTCCTAAATGGTTTCTTCCTTAGCAAGATAAAAGCATTAAATCTTGGTGAAAAAAAAACATACTAAACGGATTTGTAAGTCATAATTTTCAACAAAACTAGTTTAAACTATAGCCTAGAGCAGTTATTAATTTACAACAAAATTTTTTTGTATTGCCCAAGCTCGCAGTGTTTAAAGTCACGGGAGCCAGAGCAGAGGGCTGAAAGAGCCGCATGTGGCTCCGGAGCCGCAGGTTGCCGACCTCTGCTTTAGAGTCTTAGACCAGCAGAGCCCCACACATTCACGTTTTGCAGTAGCCGTACCATACTTTACCAAGTGATCACAGAGAAAGAATGTATCCTTCCCGCTTACTGTGACGTCACAGCAGTGTTGCCGTTTTTATTTTCGCAATTGAATGAGTGCCAGATTCGCCGATGTCAACAAAAGTTTGCAAGCGTGTAACTTAGTAGCCTGTTGATATTTTTACGATTTGTTGGTCAAGGAAGTTTGTTAGTGTCGTCTTTTTGGTATCTTAGGTAAATTTAGCGAATTTATTTACCTGTCAGAGGCACTTTAAGGTCTTCAGTTAGGTTAATAAAATACTATAGAATGAGAGAAGCGACTAAGCGAAAGAGTCAATTTCGAAAAAAAATAAATCTCATGTTCTTTCTTTCCATTTTGAGGGACACGTGACCAAGTGCTCTGCTACTGTTTTTACAAAAGTGCTGTTTTTGTGAATTCAGTCATGGGCTATACAAAGTGTGCATCTTGGTAACAAAAAAATATTGTTGGACCTAAAAGTAGGCCTACACAAGCAAGCGAGCAAAGCAATTTTAGATTTTTCGCCCGGTTAGTTCAGTGGTTAAGCGACACGTTCGGCTCTATGTGCGCTTGAGCAACCACTCATTTCAGGACTGCTCATCATTCAGCGGCACCTAGTGGATGAATTAATTCCCCTATACCACAACACACCACACACTGAAACATCATTTTGTCAATCTCGGTGGCTGGGCCTGCATCAGTGGTTCAAAGCCTCTACAAGTATGTGAAACAGCCAGGATTAAGCTCTACAAGAAGCTTTCCCAGCCCGAGGATAAAGACCAAATCATTCAATCGATTTATTAAAATTTTCTGGGGTCAAGACTCCTTACCGTTTTTTTTTATTTTTAGGCTTCAACTTTTACTTTGTCGATCTTAATAGAGTAGTAGCCGTTTTTTGAATGATGAATACCTGATAAAACGTATGATGAATTGCTTTACTAATTTCCAGTTTTTTTCTTTCATAGACGAATCCAAAATAAGGAGCAAATCTATCGGATTGGGTTTGCAAATTTCTGAGGAAACATATTACATAAATTAACATGTAATATTGCATAAACCTCTTATTACAATACGAAAACGGGCTGATTTGCTGGCTAGGTAAGCAACAAGGCTAAAGTAACTCATTAATCTTTGAAATTTGTTGCATTTTCAAAATTATTTTCAGATTCCTGATCAGGGCTTAATTTCAGCTGAAAACGTTTAACTGTTAAAACTGTTTGTAAATATGCAAATATATTGTTATAATGCTCAATCTGTTGTATTATTGTGTCTTACCTGTCTTTGATACAAAAAGCTAATTATCACCCAAAACTATATTTTCTATTTCAGTACCGGTATCAGGCATTGACTTTATCATTGGTCAATCAAAGTGTTGCTAAGTGTTATATTTTTAAATTAGCTAGTGCAATGTCTTCTTAGTTTGGAAGATGGATATGCGGCACTGTAAGCTACTGTAAAACAGCGAAGAATGCTTTAACATCTCATTTTCAAAAGCGTTGGAAAGCGTTTTTTGTACAAACAATTAAAGCGCAAGCAATTTAAATACTTTTGATTACTCTTTTTATCCAAATATCTCAGTTAGTCAGATCCATGCCAAACCAGAACACAACTAATAATAGTCCATAACAAACCCCAAAGTAGGTCAGCAACGAGTTTAAGATTAAAAATCAGTTTGCTATGACACTTGTTCTCACCCAAACAGCAGGGGATCGGTTCGCTCCACTTTTTGTTGCTTAAGCATTCTGTTTGAACAACATCTGAAGGATAAAGGCTGTATCCACCTTCACAGGAAAATTCACAGCTAGAACCCAACCTGTTATCTTTTGAACAAATGACATTTCCATTCTCGATCGTATTGATCCTTTGACATGCACGACCTAAAAATGTATTTGCACTCTTAAATAGCTGGAACCATTGGTTCAATGAGTTACAAGCAGTGTGACATCGCCGGAAGTTGGTTTGTGTCAACAACAATAAGAGACTTTCGTTGGTCATATTCTTTATGCAAATGCAGTAACACAAAGTACCAGAAGTTTGGTATTGCCCAGATGCAATGGTTGTTGGTTAACTCATCTGATAGTTGTCCAATTGATAACTACTTCACTTTACGTACAAAAATCTTTTTAATTTATTTGTTTATTTGCGTAACAATATGACAATCGATTTCAATTCTAGCAACAACAATCAAAGTTGAACATCAAATATGGCACTACATAATGATTTCATGCTGAAAATTTATCAAATATCAGCAACAGCATCAGGGCCGGATTTAGCTAATGGGGGGCCCGGGGCACTTTTAGATCGGGGGGCCCCAGTGCAAAACATTTTTACGCGCCTACGGCGCGAAAAACCATCTCTACGTCTACAGTAGCATCAGTCCAGCACTGCACAGCATTTTGCAGAAATTTTAAAGGCCAAAAGAAAAAAAAATGCAAAGGAAAAAAACTTTAAAGGCCAAAAGGCCCTTTAAAAGTCGGGGGGCCCGGGGCAACTGCCCCCTCTGCCCCCCCCCCTAAATCCGGGCCTGAACAGCATAGCCTTCTGAAACACTGAGAATAGTCTTACGGCGACAACCAGCAGGAAGAGGGGAAAATTTTGCAGCTCTAGTATTTCCATCCACATATTTGCAAGTTGTGATTGCCTGACCGACGCGAGTGTAACCTGTGATGAGATACTGATGATTAGATGTTATAATAAGGGGCTGTGTAGCTACGGCGTTGGAGCAGGCTATGTTTGACGAATACCATTATGGGTGCATTGGTTTAACAAGCTATTGATTTCTTTGGATATCAAACAACGTCCCATGAGTTATTATCCAAAAAAATCACAAGGTAGGAATGTTTTGTGTTCTTTTCCTAGTTAGTGTCAATTTGAGGTTGCTTCTAAACCACTGTTTAGCACAAAATTTTAAATATCGATATTGATTGGATGGCTCCAGTAATCCTTTTGTCTATAGATAGCACAATAAAAATGACTTAAAAGTCCAGACCGTCCTGCAATTTGCAAGTTTGTAAAACAACTGTTCTAAACATCTTGTAGAAATGTCTTTCAAACTCATCTCTGAAACTAAAACTCAACTCAACATTGGGAAAACGTGATTGGGAGTATTAGTGGCTTTCAAACTGATTGCGGAGACATTTTAAATGAAGGCTTTCGTTTACCACATGGACATGTTTACCTAATTCTAGAAACACTTTTTTTGAATTTGGATTACAAAAAAAATCTTTATTTGTTTACTAGCCTGGTATTTTACATATTACTAAATGGTCTATGTTTCAACTTTATTGATTAATTAATATGAGCATGTTGATGTTGCATAGCAAATTCTTTTCTGCTTATTAAATTCAAGATCTCCAAGACCACAATTTCCATGCTTGAAGTGGCTTAAATCACCTAGCCAGTCCTTGACTACAGATTACTAAAGACAAGGTTGTAAAAACAGGAAACATAGTCACGAATTATTAAAGTGCACCTGTGGAAACCATAAATTATCTTCTAATGTTGCACATGACTGTAAGTTGCCTCAATTTTTTTTGGTTGCGACTCCAGTTATTAATATTATTCAATAGCCTAAGCACCTTGCCGCATCTAACAGTAAAACCTTGAGAAAAACAATACATTCATAACTTACCAGAAATGTTTCAACGGCATTTACCTTCATTGCAGAAGTAGCGACATGTCGACTGAAGTAGGTATCTACCATTCAGAAGGGGTTCGCTCTCACATGTTGTTCCTCCATTGCTCGGATTTTTAGGGGGAAGGCAAGTAAGGGGTCTTCGTGAAGTTTTCGGATTTTGCCTCTTCCGTAATCGCTGACCTGAAGTAGCAACAAGGAAGAAATGAAACATATCGGTTCAATTTATTAAAATGTTGAAATTAATTGAACTTTGTCAACTACTAATCTTGCCTTTAGACACACGCCGGAAATGATTACTTTTAAAAAGAAAAAAAAAATCAAAAATAATTTTTGTTTTTACAGATAATGCAGAAATTCAGGTAGCCCCCTCAAATTGTAGTTACCAGCGTATTCTCTTTCCAAAAGCGATGAACCTTACATTTCGACCAGATTAATAATGATTATCTTACTGTCAAACTTTTAATCTAGCTATAAAATTTAACTAACTCAGTGATTCTTGCCGAAGTAAGTTAATTAAAGCTTCTCATATTATTTAAAAGAAAAAGATTTTTGACGAAAACATAGACTCTCCTAAAATATTTCCTTTGTCACAACAAAAAATCCTCACTTGATAAGCAGGGAAGAGCTGCTCTGTTGCAAAGATCTTCACCTGAACAGCAACACCGACCACCGTTGTTGTTCTAACAGAAGACATGTTGGAAATTTTAAAAGCAAACATTAGCTTTAGCTATAGCTAAAGGTTATATATAATTTCACAACTTTTTGTTCTACTTTAAGTTTTTATCGTTTGTTCATCTGAATTTTTGCAGTATTCAGGTTCATGACCGGTGCTTGAAGGTTAGACTGAAGTAGAAGAAAAAAAGAGGTACACCCTTGGTTCACATCTACCTTGGAGTGCGTCACGAAGTTTTTACTGAAATAGTGATGATTGATGGATAACAATTGATTACGTTTCTTCATAACTTCATTTATGACGATATACGCAAATGTTTCATGACTAATCTATGACCAAATAACCCACACTCAACTTTACAATCGAGTCCTGCAAGCTTTGAAGTTAAAGTCAAACTCTCACCCGTTTTATATTGTTTCTGCAAGCCTCAGGCTGCTTGCAGCGTTTGGTGTACAAGGTTCGTCCATTGCGTGTTCGTACCAAGTTTTCACAAGCCAGCTGAAATCACGTTGTGCCATTACAATACAATAACAAAATCCCACTGTTCTTAAGATTGCTGTCATCAAATTTTTCAAAGCGTATACAAAAACATTTTACCATTAATTGTTCTTTTTTTTTTGCCCGCTAGCTCAAGTGCTTAAGCGCTTGACTCAAGATTAAGCGACGCTGGTTCAAATCTCGGGGTGTGTACTTGAGCAACGCATTTCAGGACTGATCCCATTTAAGGGCACCCAGTAGATGGAATAACTCTCAGCCAACAACAAGAGGAAACTTCACTTTGCCAATCTCGGTAAGCGGCCCTGCGTCAGTGGTATAAAGTCTCTACAAGTACGTAAAACTACCAGGACCCAACCCATCAAGGCTTTGTCAGTTCAAGGATAAATATTTAAAAACCGCACCAAAAATCAATTACAATATTTTCTGGTACAATAGTAAGTTGTAGCCACATTAAGCAAAAGATTACGCTTCGTAAGCGACAACGCATGCCCCAAAAAAATTTAGCTAGTAAAAAAAGAACATTATCAATTCGAATTAAGTTTGGATAGATGCAATTTTGAGCAGGGTTTTCCAAAGTTTTTTTTAGCGTGGGCTAGGTTTACTAAATTTCACTATCGATTTTGAGATTATAGTGAGGGGCGACTAATGCGAAGAAATCTTCTTGCTTCTGTTACATCGACACACTGATAAGCCCAGCCTCATGGGCGAAACACGTGTGTGTATCGCTGTCAATTCTTGTTACAAATCGGCTGCCGAGAAACATGATATTTTTCTGTTAGTTGATTTTAAAGCATCTTTCCTCTGCTGCCTGGCGCTTTCTTCACCAAAAGCGATTAAATACAAAATGCAAGCCAAGGCGGGACGGGGAAATATTGTACTGGTCTCACTTTAGACTACCCCTGGTTTAGATAAAAGGTTTACAAAGCCATAAATTAGCTTCACCATCTTATGACGTAGTTATTCGCTCAAAAAGCTAAGCACCACAGCTGTAATGTCAGTTTTGCTGACAAAATTACTTACCGCATTCAAAGGACAGTTTCTTAACCCTCCGTTGAATCCAGAATTGCATGCTCTATTGCTTGGGGCATTTGTACATTCAAAGCAAATAAGAGCTGTCATTTCAATATAATGTTTTATTATAATGTGTTTTGTAAAGACTAGTTTTTCCACTCCAATTGTTTAGTAGATAAACAAACAATAACTGTGAATTTAGCGTCATCTAGCGAGTGTATTGTTTACGGACTAAAACAGCTGAAGCTCAAGTCGCAACATCACACGTGGCTGGACCATTAACTGTGAATTTAGCGTCATCTAGCGAGTGTATTGTTCACGGGCTAAAACAGCTGAAGCTCAAGTCGCAACATCACACGTGGCTGGACCATTGGTTGGTTGGTTGGTTTTGAATCCTTATCTTCAGACTGACAAAGCAGGTTATTCCTGGTAGTTTCGCATACTTGCAGAGGTATTTGACGCAGGGCTGGTTACCGAGATTGACGGAGTTTCCTATTGTTAAAGTGGTGTTGCCGGGGAATTATTCCATCCATAAGGTTCTACTGAATGGAGAGCCATCTTTAAAAGGCGTTGATCAAGCGCACACCCCGAGAGTTGAACCAGCGCCGCTTGATCTTGAAGCTTCTTCGTTCAGGAAGTCACGCGCTAACCAACATCACATGTAGCCGGACTATTGTATGACAGAATATGTTAAAAATAATAGTAATATCATTTACACAATGTTACATCCAAAGTTTAAACCATGCCCTTGCAAGCTGCACACAACGACGACGGTAATAAAATAATACTTTAGTATTAAATAAAATAGATTGTTATTAAGCAAGTTATGAATTCTTTTATTTTTTAGTTTTTTTGATATAAATAGGTAAATAAAATAACTATACACAAAAAAAATGACAAATTTAAAGGGTAAGCTATAGCCTGTACAAAATATGGACAGAAAAATTTATTGAAAACCGTCATTTTTGAGCATTCTTATTGTTATGTTGTTTAAACTATACGTGTAGACTAGTTTTGAATTTATAATCTGAAAATAGTTTGTAAGTTTTTTGTCTTATTTTAACATAACCATGCATAATATTACCTCACTGTATAAACCTATCGAGTGTTTTGGTGTTCAATGGTTTTACACTAAAACACCAAAAACCTGTTTTAAATTTATACCTAATGACCAAATGAAAAAAATATATTTATAGCCAATATGTCGGCTACAAGCTTTTACGTGCTTTTACAGAATGCAATACTAACAAAAAACTAACTTATTTGTATTAAAAAAAAACGTATCTGCAGTGGAGTAAGGGGTAAAACAAACAAGATTGTTTTTAAAGCTTTAAGTCTTAATAAAAAGGTTTAAAATACCAAGTGTAATCTGACAGTCCGGCACGATAGCCTGAGTTAAAATACCTTCAGAGAGTATGACTTGACATATTGAGTAAACTTTGTAGATTAAATTATGTTGCATTCATTTACGTGCTTACAAAAGTAGCCTCAAGTTATATTGTTGTAATCAACGCATAATATATACCTTTAGCTTTCACCACAAACGAAATGAGCACCACAATATTGTAATACAACTTCATCTTTTTCTTCCAGCAAATCCAAAGATACAGGTTTTTTGACCAAATCAAACAGAGCTTACTTGTGCAGGGATTTCTCGAACAACGCTTCAAAAAAAAATTTCCGGAAGCTTACGGTATTTGAAATTTTATCTGTTTTTTTTCATCAGCTTTACGAAGAGGATGTTACAGTCTACCGGTGTGTGAGTTATAAGATACGTAAATGGCACATCCGGCACGTCTTCGTCGATTCGTCCACGTGGCTTCGTCCCATAACATCATGCTTCCTCATCACTTCCTCATCGCTCAAATCTTTTTCATGCTATGACAAACATTTTTATCATTTCTTGTTTTTATTAAAAGATGATGAAGAATAAGTTTATGAATTTGATCAGACCATTCTCAAGTGGCTTTTTTTTGGGCGTTGAGCTTGTTTCTGGAATTAAGACAAGATTTTTCATCGCTGTGGAAAAGGTGATCGCGAACAAAAAAATAAAACTGAAACTAAATACTATTTAGGCTACTCTTTTAATTAAATTTTTAAAACGGGAGAGTCTAGTAAGTACAGTAGTTTGAATGGTGTGCCCATCCAATACCCATTACTACCACCTACCAAGACAGCCACTTTATCTGATCGAAATTTGGTAAAAATCTAATCAGATCCGTACCAGATCTGGTAAAGAACTAGACCAGATGAAGTGGCTGTTCAGGTAAGTATCATCCAAGTGAAATAGTTACGCTAAAATTGCTAACGTGAACTAAACGTATTGCTATGTTCGATATCTTCCATAGTGTGCACTGTGCATAGTAAGCTTATTCCGTTTGTAACGTGCCGAGAAACACTGCTGTTTGTTTATTAGTATCTTGAGGCATTTTATTTTTTCAAACAAAGCTTCAAGTATTGCAAGTCATGCAGTAAACGAACTCACCACTATCAACATTACGAGTCTGATATCAATTTCAATATATGGCTTCATAATAACTAAGAGTTTGAGTGGGTGATTGTTTCGTTCTTTTTTTTATGAGTTTTGCAAATGAAAATCAAAAACAAAGCTAGGCACGGCCTCCATGATTTAGGGCAGGGGTCACCAACTGGCGGCCCGAAGGCCGTATGCGGCCAGCCACGCTGTTGTGTGCGGGGGAAGGTATCAGCGTACAAGTATAACCAAAAATACTTTTCTTGAGGAGTTCAAGAGCATGAAGGCAAAAAATACTTTGCGGGAAGCACATTTTCGTTTTGCATACGATTCCACCAACCGACTAATCAGATTGTCGTTCTAAGTGGGGGTCACTTCAAGTTATTCCAATGCGATGTCCAGCCACACTGTCCCAGTGGATGATTAAAACGTCTGTGTTCGAATTTCGAAATTGTCTGTGAGCATAGGGTTGCTTATTTTAATTTTGTAAATTTCATGGAAACACTAGTGTGCGTTTCACCGTTATTGTGTTTCACGGGCAGTGTGCCCTTTATGCAAGTTTTTGTTGGCAAAATAGGTCGGTATACCAACTCAATTTATAATAAATTGGAAAAATATTATTCATAAATTGAAAGACTTTTTCTGGTTGTAATAAGAAAATATTTAGCTTAGTACTGCAAAATGTTGTTAATCAACAATTCTTGCCATGCTGATAAGCACCGCAAGTGAAAGTTGTCCAATAATCAAAGAAAAACGGTTTTAAAGACTCTCACTAAAAGGATGAAAAACCTTTTCATTGCTTTTTTAGAAGGAACATTGTCTATGAGTTACATGGACATTGTCCATTGTCCATGAGTCCAATAGAAACGTTTTTTCGGTGATTTCCACAAGCGTTTGTTTCATGGTGCCTGGTTTCTTTCTCCCTGTTATTGTTAGAAACGATTCCCCGCCCATTTAATATTATTGCTGTATCTCTGCTCCATCCTATTTTTTCATGCTTGAGTGACCCGGCCATGCATTAACAATTTTTGCTAGTTGATCTTTCTTTTTACGTTTTGGCATGGACTGGAGTGGTCATTGTTTTATAAATCTGGAGAACTGGAGATTTGGAGTGACTAGGGAATATGTAAGAATTCGGTAAGCAACTGTTGGTTTCGTTTTATTATTGTCGTTTTCAATACACCATTTCTTCTAATAAGTAAGGCCTGCACTTTATCCAGTCTAGGCAAAAAACGTTTTAGACATCATTTATAAAACATACCTTTGCTTGGTGCAAGGTTATGCCTGTCTAGTTAACTCTAGCTAGTTGTGTAATTTGTTTGTTATCCTAGGGTAGTCTTTTCAGGTCTGCCAAGGATTCATTTATGGTATGTGCCTTTGTCTAGCTCACTTTAGCTAGTTGTGTAATTTGTTTTGTTATCCTAGGGTAGTCTTGTCAGGTCTGCCAAGGATTCACTATTGGTTTGTGCCTTTGAGCCTGCCATGCTGTAAAGTTTGTTTGAATTTTGTAATTTGTTTGTTATCCTAGGGTAGTCTTTTCAGGTCTGCCTAGGATTCATTTTGTTGGTTTGTGCCTTTGAGCCTGCCATGCTGTAAAGTTTCTTTGAACTTTGTAACTAGTTGTTTGTTATCCTAGGGTAGTCTTTTCAGGTCTGCCAAGGATTCATTTTTTGGTTTGTGCCTTTGAGCCTGCCATGCTGTAAAGTTTCTTTGAACTTTGTAACTAGTTGTTTGTTATCCTAGGGTAGTCTTTTCAGGTCTGCCAAGGATTCATTTTTTGGTTTGTGCCTTTGAGCCCGCCACGTTGTAAACTTGGTTTAAATTTTGTAAATAGATCTTCACTTTGGGCAGTCTTGTCAGGTCCGCCAAAGATTGAAGCTTCTAAGCCTGTACTCTGTCAGGCCATTGTTCTAGTCAGGTAGAACTGGTTACCGTTAAACCCTATAATTTTAGTAGGTTGCTTACTGACATTCTCTGTAACATCGTGAAGGTCAATTGTCACCTCACCTAAGGTAAGTACCGTACAGATTTTGTTTTTTGTAGCTTGTATATTGCTGTGTGTTAATTATGGCTCGTAAAAAGCCCAAGCAAACTCCAAGACGGAGTAAGCCAAATGGTTATGCTAGTGGCTCAACAGAGCAGCATGAGGCCGCCTCTAATATTAGTGGTCAACATGACAGTAGCGAAGAGCTGCCAGGTCTTGTTGTGTTAGAACAAGAGCTGGTTGAAATCGAGCTTGGCATAACTTCCATCGACATGGAGCTATGCTCAAGTGATGATTTCCTGAGCTCTTCTGAAGTTTTGGAGGTAAAGAAAAGATGCCTTGAACTTCAAAGGAAGCTCTCCCTTAAACGTTTAGATTTACTCAAATGCAAACCACAGCAATCAGGCTCAATAGAATCTAGGATGAACCGTATGGGGGAAAGCATTTATGGTTTGCTTGAAGCATGCTCTACCCTCATTCGAAGCTGTCGAGAGCAATCCAAGCGAGTGTCACATCAAACATCATCGGTAGTTATGGATGCAGGCAGTGACACAGGCAAAGCTGCTGAGTCTAGCAGTCACGTGACACCCCGTGAGAGTGGTGTAAAGATACCACCTGTAAAAGCAGAACAGGGTATCCTTCAGGGCAGCAGTAGTGCTAGTAATATTCTTAATCCTTACACATCTCCCTTTCGCACTGAAGCTAATAATAGTAGTGAATTTCCCATCGTCGTGCCTCAACCCCAGCTCAGTGCAGGGTTTCAAAATGTTCATGGTCCTCGGTTGTCGCTGGAGAAGTTTGACGGCAATGTGTTAAAGTTCTTTAACTTTAAAAGGCGTTTTGAACGATACATTGAGTCAAACTATCTAAGCTTTGAAGATCGCATCGCCTTTTTGGAGGACAATTGTGTAGGCCAGGCCTTGGAAGTAATTTCTGGCCTGAGTTGCTTGCAAAATAGTGAAAGAGCATATGGAATGGCATGGGATAGATTGAGAAAAAGGTTTGGCAACCCTGGAAAACTCATGGCCAAAGTGAAGGAAGATTTGCTGCAAGGACCCCCTATTTCAGAGTGGGATGCGCCGGGCCTCACAAAGCTTTGCGACAAGATGTATAAGTGTGAAGTCAGTTTCGATGGCTGGGGTAAGTCCCATCTTTTAAACAGTGATGAGGTGCTTCAACGGCTGTTCCTGCGACTTCCTTATAAGTTAAAGGAGCAGTTTGTTAATGTTAATCACTTGGGATCGGACTGTGCCACGTTTGGCGATTTAAGAGTCTTGGTCGAGGATGCAGCCTCTCGAGCCGACAGCCAATATGGCCATCTTATGCAACCAGGCAAAGATGTTAAGAGAGCTCCACAACCATCGCTGGCTCGATCTAATCCGCAAGGTGGCTACAAGCGTGCTTCGGTTTGCACAATCCAAGAGCAGATTTCCCAATCTGCTAACCATAAACAAGAGTCCTGTTGTTTGTGTGCAGAGTCGCATGCCCTATGGAAGTGTGAGATGTTTAAACAAAAACCTGTTGCAGAAAGAAGAACCCTGGTGCAAAAGCATAGACTGTGTTTTTGTTGCTTGAGAGCAGGCCACAGAGTGGTTGATTGCAGATTTAAGAAATCTTGTGCAACGTGTGGATCGAGGCATAACTCACTTCTGCATGTAAACCGTGTGGAAGTGGAAAGTCCCTCTTCCCCGAGGAAGAGCATCTCAGCAACAACGTCCGCAACTGTGCCAGCTACATCTGGGACAACAATTTTTAAGGTTTTACCAGTTAAGGTATGGGCTGGGGACCCCTCCAACTATACCTATACTTATGCTTTTATCGATGAAGGGTCCAGCGTCAGTCTATGCTCCTCAAGCCTCGTATCTCGCTTAGGAGTTGCTGCGACGAAAAGCAATGTAGAGTTGCTGACCACCAATGCTGTCTCCTTTCATGACAAGAAAATTGATTTTTTGGCTGTGCAGGGAATGGAAGAGCAAGCTGTGTTTTCCGTTGCAGATGCTCTGGTGATGGACCAGATTGTGGATGTCAGCCACAGTATCCCCACCGAAGCACTTAGTAGTGCATATAGTCATTTGGAGGACTTAAAGTTCCCTGAACTAAAAGATAGGAAGGTTGAGTTGTTATTGGGTAGCGATCTTCACCAGGCCTATCTTTTGCAGGAAGTTCGTACTGGCGCACCAGGAGAACCATGCGGACTGCACACCCTTCTGGGTTGGACCATATATGGGAAAGATGGTGGCGATAGGCAGCTCAACTCACCAGTAATGGTAAACTTTCTTAGCGTAAAGGAGTCTTGCGATAGAATGTTAAATGTATTGTTGCAGGATTTTAATGACATCGATGAGCCACAGGCCCCCTGTCCTTCAATTGAGGATAAACGTGCGCTGCAGATCATGCAGGACACGGTGAAGAAGGTGGATGGACACTATTCTGTAGGGCTGTTGTGGAAGGATGAAGACCCGGACTTGTGCAATAATCGCTCTATGGCACTCAAGCGCTTAGAGGGAATGAAGCGGCGATTTATTGCTGACCCGGAGTTATTCAATAAGTATCGTGGTAAAATGCAGGAATATGTTAAATGTGGCTATGCTGTGCCACTTGAAACTGGTGTGGTAGACACACCAGGGAAGACGTGCTATGTGCCCCATCACTGCACGACCAATGCGGCCAAGTTTAGAGTCGTTTTCGACTGCAGCGCGAAGTTTAAAGGCGTGTCATTAAATGACAAGCTGCTTCATGGCCCAGATCTCACCAATAACCTTGTAGGAACATTGTTTCGCTTCAGGCAACATCCGATCGCTGTTGTGGGCGATATTAAGGCCATGTTTTCCCAAGTACGCGTAGACGAAGGGGACAGGGATGCCTTTCGATTCTTATGGTATCCGGACGACGATCTCAAGCGGGAACCTATCGACTACCGCATGCAAACACATGTGTTTGGAGCAAAGTCGTCGCCATGCTGTGCTGCCTTCGCGCTTCGGATGACTGCCAAAGACAATGAAGCAGGTGCCGATCAAAACACTGTTAACTCAGTTTTAAAAAATGTTTATGTTGACGATATTTGTCATTCATGTGAATCGCCGGACCAGGCTATCGAACTAATACAACAACTGCGTGAACTATTACAAAGTGGCGGCTTCCATTTAACTAAATTCCTGTCTAACAGTGCAAAGGTCTTGAGTTCTGTGTTGCAGGAAGACTTGGCGTCGAAAGTCGATCTGCCGCAGTGCCAGCTTCCAACGCAGAAAATCCTTGGTGTTGTGTGGAATGCTGCGAGCGATTGCATGGAGGTGAGGGTGAGTATCCAACAAAAGCCTAACACCCGGAGAGGCGTTCTCTCCATGATTTCGCAAACATACGACCCACTAGGTCTAATACAACCCTTCATTTTACCTGCTAGGCAACTCCTGCAGCAGGCATGTGACGCTCAACTTGATTGGGATGAACCCCTTAATGGCCTTGGGCCAGTAAACATTAATTGGGAAGCTTGGTTAAAGGCCCTTCCAGAGCTTGAATGTGTTTCCATCGCTAGAAGCCTGACTCTTTTTGGTAAATGTGCTATCCGCTTTGAATTGCATGGTTTTTGTGATGCCAGTACCAGTGGCTATGGGGTCGTGTTTTATGTTAAAGTGTTTTATGATGATTCTGTAGTAATTTGTAATTTTCTATTTGGCAAGGCTCGAGTGGCTCCATTAAAGCCTGTTAGCGTACCTCGCCTGGAGCTCACTGCTGCTGTGCTCGCTGCCAAAGTCTGCAATTTTATCCTGACGGAGTGTGATTTTAAATTCAATTGTGTTGTCTTATGGACAGACTCAACTGTTGTGCTGCGTTACATTAATAATACTTCGACTCGTTTCCACACCTTTGTGGCTAATAGGCTGAGCACTATTCACATGCTTACCAGTGTCAATCAATGGCATTATGTACCGACTACTTTAAACCCCGCTGACCTCGCGTCTCGGGGAGTTTGGCCTGATAAAGTTAATACCGCTAAGCTTTGGTTCAATGGTCCTAAGTTTTTGCATGATGTCACGAGCAATTGGCCAAACCAGTCCGACTTTGTTGGCGGAATTTCGTCAGACGATCCAGAGGTTAAAAACATTGAACATTGCTCAGCCCAACAACACGCGATTACGGACTCGGACTCTCTCTGTCGGTTGTTTACCCGCTACTCGAACTTCCACGATCTACAAAGAACGGATGTTTGTATTTTTAATTGTTTGGCGACCCGTGCTGTGCACTTTGAGGTCGTGCAATCCCTGGAGGCAAGCGCATTCATTCAAGCCTACCGAAGATTCTGCAGCCGTAGAAACGTTTGTCCTACTGATCTGTACAGTGACAACGGAGGAAACTTTGTTGCTGCAGACCGCGAACTTCGGCAAGGACTCAAGAACCTCCATCCAAAGAAAGTCGCAGATGTCTTACTTCGGCATGAAACGAACTGGCACTTCAACCCTCCGCGTGCCTCACACCAAGGCGGCTTCTACGAAACATTTTTTCGTTTATTAAGAAAATTGATGCGGTCGCTGGTGGGAAACGCTACGTTGGATGAATTCGACCTTCTCACGCTGGTAGCAGAGATTGAAAGAATTTTAAACGATCGTCCCATCACTTCGCTCCCATCGTCACCAGATGATCTGCAAGCCCTGACTCCAAGTATGATACTCACCGGATCAGCTTGTGACACCCTACCGCCAGATGTTTTTATGAAGGCTGACGGTTATCGACGCTCTTGGAGAAAGACCCAATACCTCACAAACAAGTTTTGGGAACAATGGCTGTTGCAATATCTCCCTCTGTTGCAGCCCCGACAAAAGTGGTTTGGCACATCTCCAAGCTTGAAACCAGGCGATTTGGTACTGGTAACGGACGAGGCAACTAAACGTGGGCACTGGCCCAAGGCTATTGTAAAGGAAGTTATGCCGGACACTAATAAACTTGTCAGACGCGTGCGAGTAAAGGTTGCTGACGGTACAGAGTTTGTTCGCGACATCAGAAAGATCTGCCTGCTAGAGGGCAGTATGGACTTTTAAAATGACAATTTTGTTTTCTAGGCTGGCTGGTTGGCACGATTGCACAACTGACATTGCTCATGCTGCTTAGGTTTCATATTTGAATTGTATTGCGTGTTTGTGTTTATTTTACTATTATTATTCTTGTGCTCCTCACTACCGCAGCTAGCGCGGCGTCGTCGATGCATTTGCATCCAGCAGTTCTGCCATAACTGTGTTATTGACTCCCATTAATAGTGTTGTTTCTATTTGCATCCTGCAGTTATTTACACTGTAGCAGTCTAGCTCTGTTTTTGGTCTGACTATTTCACACACCTGTCTCACTACTAATGCTTTTGCTATGTGCGATATTATTTTTCGTGTTTTGTCAATTCATTGCTTAATTATCACGACTCGACTTAACAGTCGCGTGTTTTTTCTGGTAGCCTACTTTTGCTCTGACGTTAATGTCACTTGCGCTGGTCATAGCATTGTGCAGTATTAGGTTGTATGTGTGCTTTTGTTTATGCCATATCCCCACTTCTGCCACTGGTACCATGTATGCTATCATTTGTTTTTCGTGTATCCGTTTATGCTGACTTCCAGTTGTCGGTAGACTTATGTTTTTGTGCTTAATTTTAGCAATCGCTAAGCATGTTGGTCAAAAGGGTTTATTAACTCTTCTTGGGCGTGTCTGTAGGCTACTGTTATGCATGTTCTATTAAGTTTGTGTGTAATGCAAGCCAGCCTTTGTGTTGCAATTGTGATCCTTGCTAACCGCGAATATTTTTGATTCTGGTCGATATTTGCATAATTCATGTTCATTGTCGTTTATTTGGCCACCTTGTGGCAATTAGTTGGTTTGTATTTTGCTTCGTTGTAATCGTTTTACAGTGGTAAAACCCTCATTTGTTAAACTCTGGTTTTGGGGGTGGGTATGTTAGAAACGATTCCCCGCCCATTTAATATTATTGCTGTATCTCTGCTCCATCCTATTTTTTCATGCTTGAGTGACCCGGCCATGCATTAACAATTTTTGCTAGTTGATCTTTCTTTTTACGTTTTGGCATGGACTGGAGTGGTCATTGTTTTATAAATCTGGAGAACTGGAGATTTGGAGTGACTAGGGAATATGTAAGAATTCGGTAAGCAACTGTTTGTTTCGTTTTATTATTGTCGTTTTCAATACACCATTTCTTCTAATAAGTAAGGCCTGCACTTTATCCAGTCTAGGCAAAAAACGTTTTAGACAGTTATTGGAGCCTATTTTTCACTGATATGTTTGCAGGTCACTATTGTTGCCTGTGTTGCGATGTTTCAAACAACTCCTTGTTTACTGAAACTGTTAATTGCAAGATATCTTTTGTGAAGCTAAGTGACAACACCACTCTTGCTTGGCGATGAATATTCTCATGAAACCCCTCGCCTCGCTACAAGTGCGCAAAACAAGTGACCTCGTTTACTAGGCATTGTTAAAGAAGTCAAAAGTGTTATTAAGGAGCTTGGCCTGGCAGTAGCGCTGTTCGACTAATTTTGTTGCTGCGGTATTCTCAGATAAATATTAACAACATGTAACGCTGGATACTGGGAACTAAATGCGTTCTTTTCTAGCATAAGAGTCAACCTACCTAAAATTTTATTAGTGCGGCCACCACAGCTCTCCTTAGTGCCAAAGTGGCCCGCATGCATAAAAGCGTGACCCCTAAGTTAGGGTAGGCTATACCTGTATTATACTAATATATGGTGGAATGATACGTCATAAAATATTTCATAACTTCAGCAAGAGCAATTAATTGTTATTAATTGCTTCTATAATTGTTCATGGAATTTTTGCTTGACGACCTCTGTTTATCAGAACCAATCAAGAGGGGACCCAGTAAGTAACCGCAAGGGGGCGATTTTAATAAAACACATTAATGTTTTCTTTTACATTAATTCGACCTTGCAAATACACCGTGATTGAAGCTAATTTTCATGGGGAGGGGAGACGATGATCAGTTGATCACCCCAATCCCCCGCTACCCTTGGATCCACCACAGGAGCCAATCAAGCGACGTTTTACACGAAAATCACGACAAAAACTTGTTTTATTGTTTTATTTTAGCCTTGGAGACACGTCACAATCAAACAAAGTTTTATTTGCATTCAACTTCACTGCTAACTTTTTTATAAAGATTAATGATGATTTCGTGCATGGTAGACTTCGATAGTAACCGATGGAAAAATACTTTTTCTACATCCGTTCCAGCCGTTTCAATTGTTCCAATCATCTTTAAAATGTTTTCTTTTCTGCAAGTTATGAAAAGCTTTTCGATAAAGATGCAATCACCTCTTACACCCGAAACCAAGAGTTGAAGGCTTTACCAGCAATGTTTGTTTTTCCAGAAGACAACAGCACAAGAAAAACCAACTATCGTTATAATGAGGCTGCATAACGGCCCATGATAACAATTAGATAAGACAATAAATTAGAAGCTGCTGTTGCACAGACACTAAACAAATTTACATTAACATAAAACATAACTCCCAATATTAAATGTAAAAATCAGCTCATGAAATTAGTTGGCCAGTCAAACCAAATTTGCAATAAGCACGAAGGCAACGTAAAGAGATCTTTTACCTGAGGATGAAGTCACCACTGCTTCGGCTTGGAGAACATAAATAAATGTCTAGCTTCTTTTGTGCTTGCTCATGGAAATCTTGCCTTTGCCCTGCATCAAAGGTACTTTTACATTGGTAGAATGTTTCGACAATATAACTTTAGCATATGTTATTACAAGTCATCTTCGCACAAAAGTACGCTTTAGTAACAACCAACTACCACAAAAAAACTCAAATTAAAAATTCCTGTGAATTACACAGTGTACCTGTACACTGTACAGTATAGAGGTAATTAAACACTGCTTGTTTGAAACTGCATAGCGGACTTGGCTTCTTTCAAACTTTGTCCCATGTATTTCAAATAATGCTTAAGACAGTGATGCATCTTATTAATGAACAAATATGTAGGCTACTGCGCTTACCAATCAATGTAAGACTTAAAGCAAGGTCTCTTTCTGCTTCTGATAAATTCAATGCACAGCACTGATATATTAGACCCCATACTTTCCAAACAGAATCACCGAGTCTTGTGCAATTTTCCAAAGTGTTGCATTCAGTGCTTGAGCCCACCACCTCACGCAGTACACCTGAACAATTGTATTTTAGTTATTTACGTTCTGCTACAGTTTAATGCTTTTGTGTGGCTATCAGTTTTCTACTTGATATTTTGTTTGTGAACTTGCGTCTTTCCTTTTTACGTTTGCGTATTTATTTATATATTTAAATCAAATATAGTTATTATTATCTAAACCCTTGACAGCCTGTTTCACCTAAAAGGAGGATCATAAGAAGGTCCTTATTCAAATAGAACTTCTAATGATCATCCTTTTAGGTGAAACAGGCTGTCAAGGGTTTACTTTAGATAGTAATAACTATATTTGATTTAATTCGCTCTGCTTTGCTTTTTGCTTGGCGTTGAGCAATTTTTGTAGTATTCATAGTTTTCATTGTTTATTTATATATTTACGTAAGTTACTACGGTTTTGAAGTTGTTAAATTTGTTTGATTGCAACACGATGTAGCAATTTGTATTGCAAACTACTGTAAGTATACCAGACCAGAACCCTGTTTCAACGAGTCATTTAACCACAAGAGATTAGAGAAAGTTGTTTTTAAAGTCGCGTCAGACGCCATCATGCATAGTATTCGGGCATGCAGCACTTCGCCCTTATGCATTATAGAATTCCGGGTAAACAAGCACTAACTTAAATTTTTTTTCTGAAATGGGCTTAAAAAATTGAATCCTTTTTTGAAAACAAAATGTCGACGTTTATAATATAACTCATTCATATACTACAATTAAAAGGAAGGAGATCCCATTCCGATTGATTGATAGTTAGAAAACCTCCTAATTACCTAGATCAGGGCTTCCCAAACTAGGAGTCGCGTAGCGAACTTCAGGGGTCGCAGAAAGTGTATCAATTTGCACAAGGTCCTGCATATCATAGCCGTACGAGCCAGGGGGGCAGGGGGCCAGCTGCCCCCTGTTGTTTCAAAACGTCGCGAATTCGGGCAAAATCTTGCAATTATTAAGGCAAAAATTGCTATATGAAAAGCTTCAAAATTGCATGAATTAAGAAAAACTACAAATTACTATCTTTTACCTATCAAACTAAGTACGGTACAGCCTCTTATTTGCACAAGAAATGTGCCGCAAATTTTCATTTGGCACACCCTTATTGATTTATTGTATGGTGATCAAACTGTAATACGAAATGCATTTAACCAACTGCATCATGCCAATTTGGGCAGCCACCAAAATATGTCTTTAATGCTTTTGTGAAACTGCCCAAATCAAAACACAAAATTTGCTATAGGCCTATAGCCAATTTTATTAATTTTCACAAATGCATGGTGTTGATTTGGGCACCTGAAAACATAACATTATCTGATGAAACTGATTAGTCTGTTTATGCAACTGCCCAAATTAGCGTGAGGCAGTTTCCCCAAAATGAACAAATTTATTAATTTTTCCCATTTACATAACTGTATCGTTTAGATTTGGGCAACAAAAAAATATGAAATTATCTGATCATAGTCTATATTTATAAAACTGCCCAAATTGGCATGATGCAGTTGCCTCGGCATCAAAATTTACAAAGTCTTTAATTTTTTTTCATAATATCCATAAATGCATCATCTTGATTTGGGCAACTACAAAATATGAATTTATATAAATCTGGTGAATACTTTTATAAAACAATTTGGGTGGAGAGGTTACAGTACTTTTTCAACCATAAACGGACATAGCTAAGCAACACCACAACATTTAACAAAAAAATGTTATAGGCTACTGTACCTGTTAAATAGAATGTTAATGTTGTGGGGTTGCTTAAAATATATAATACTCCTAAATGTTATTCCTACCTACCATGCCAAAGTGCAGAAGCATCGAGCAATGCACATTGCACAAACAAGGTATATTCAAACATGAATTCAGTTGTTCTATCTTGATTACTTTGGTAAGAAATTCTAGCCTATCTAGCTGGTGATCTTGTTATGTTAGTTTTTCACTGTTATCATGCACCGCATACATTATATTTGGGCAATTTCTATAAAAGCGTACAGATTTGGGCAAGTTTACGTTCTGCCCCCCCAAAATGGTTTGGTCTCGTACGGCTATGCTGCATATTAACACTTCTGTGAGAGATGCTGTGAGAGTAATTAACTTTATAAAGGGTCACGCACTCAATAGTCAATAGGCTGCCCATATTTTTGAAAATTTTTGAGGTGAAATGGAATCGGAGAAACTCTTTTACTGCATCGTGAAGTGAGGTGGCTTTCAAAAGTCAAAGGTTTAGGAAGGCTAGCCAGTAGCCAATTAACGTTGAAAACCGAAATCGTGATTTTTCCAACAAAATAAAACTCAGTCTTCGTCCACCATTTTTGCAATAACATCTATAGCTTTTGAAATTATGTCAAATTTGCTAGAAAAACCAAACGAATTTAATTTGTCCCTCCTAGGAGAAAATATCAATATTTTGCATTGAAATCTAAAATTGATGCGTTCATCAAAAAATTAAACATCTGAAAACAAAAATTTCAAAATGATATAGCCTATATGAAATGTTCTCACTTCGCCTTCCGTTCCAGTGTAAGCAACGTTGAAACCGTTTTGAGACCGGCTTTAACTAACATTAAGCCATGGGTGGACTTGCTTTGTAGCAGAAGGCAGTCACACCCTTCGCACTGAATAAATGTGTTTTTGCTTTTTTGTTTTGTTTCCAGTAGGCTGCCCAGTGCCCATAGGCTTTGTTTTTATGGTCAGAAATAAATAAAAACAAACTGAAGTGAGAACGGTAAATTGTTTTTGGTTTTCGTTAGATTAAAACTTTTCAATAAATATTACAAATGTATATCACGCACTATTCGTCGTTTTAATCGTAAAGGGCCGTGAAACATTTTAGGAGATTAAAAGAGGCCACGAGCAAAAAAGTTTGGGAAGCCCTGACCTAGATGATCTACAAATTCTACACAACGGTGATAAAGAGAGAGAGAGGGAGGGAGAGAGTGAGAGGGAGATGGAATGAGGGAGAGAGAGAGCTCAATGGATGCAATGGTTTCAAGGAAGAAACTGAAGAGGCTTGCAAAGACAATCTATCAATGCACCTGAATCAGGTCTCTTTTCTTTACTTGTGGAATCGGAGAATGCTTTATTGTTTAAAATAGCGGCTTGGAGCAGCATTCCATAGTCCAAAGAAATCGGGTGTCGACTGAATTCAAGAATAAACAAACAAGGCCACGCCGATTGTAACAAGGCAACCTACAAAATGTCAATGTTAGTTACCGTGTTGAAAGATCTGTAAGCAACCTTACACTGTAATGGTTAGTTGGTTGGTTTTGAATCTTTATCCTCAGACTGACAAAGCCTTGATAGGTTATTCCTGGTAGTTTCGCATACTTGTAGAGGCTCTTGACGCAGGGGTCGGTTACTGCGATCGACAGAGTGAAGTTTTCTTATTGTTGAAGTGTTGTTGCCAAGGAATTATTCCATCTATAAGGTTCCGCTGAATGGAGAGCAGTCCTTAAAATGCGTTGCTCAAGTCCACACCCCGAGAGTCGAACCAGAGTCGCTTGATCGTGAAGCTTCTTCGTTTACGAAGTCACGCGCTAACCAACCGAGCTATCGGGGCGGTACTAATTGATATAGGCCTATTCTTTATTTGAAGTAGACCAATAAGTTTATATTCACAAAACACAAGACATTAAAAGGTAAAGACAATATTCCAGTGAAGAGGCAGAAAATGTGAAACGGCGATCCGGAAGAATGAGGAACTGATGCAGTAACAGAATATTCATATTAAATTTCAGTGACAGTTTTCATGAAAGGAACACAATAAGTCACTTATCTAAGCAAAAATTTGTGTTGCTTATCAAAAGATTATCCCAGAACATGTAATGCAAATAAAGTTTTGATTTTGTTATTGCTTTAAAAACATAACATATATTGTAGTTTGAGTAAGAAAATGTAAACAAATATAAAGCGAAAACCATGTCTGCAATATTATAAGTTTATGCTGGTACGGATCTTTTGCTTTGCTTTCCCAGGCACGACTTTTGTAAACTGGAATTTTGCAGGTTTTTTAATCTCACTAACAAAGAGTAAGCTTTCTATCCCCAAACGGAAAGAAAAAGCTTGCAGAAAGAAAACTTGTGACCTGTTGATTTGCTGGTAGCGCTTTGAAAGGCAAAGTGATACACATCCAGTGCGTAACGTTATAAAGACATCTGCTTGCAACCTCACACACTGTAGCTCCAAAGTAAGCACCAACAAACAGGTTTGGTGCAAGATTTAGATTTCTTGCAACTTCAATTCTAGAGTCATCTTTTGTTTCCTTCCTATAGCAATTGAAACAAAAAACACGTTTAGCAATCTGGTTACAGTACTTAGACTTGTAATTATATACTAGATATTTTAGTGTGCTACTAAATTACAAAATCATTTGGTTATAAGCTTTGGTCTTTGTATTGTATATCAGGTTTGCACAAAAGTACATAAAAAAGCAGTCAACAATCTTACAATAGAAATGGCTCATGGAGATATGTCAATCCGCATCTTTCACAAAAGATAACTAGAGAAACTGAACAAAAACTAAAATATTTACTTCAGATGGTCAAATAAAGACAAATGTGGTATTAGGTGGGGTAGTGACATCACAGGGGTGGTCAAACCAAATGGGTTGGGACGACAAACGTTCTCAAAGTCGGCGATACAAGTTGCAGAGTTTGATGAAGCAAAATATGGATTGAAATTTAAAGGAAACGAACTCGGTTCACTTGGGCAGAATGTTGGAAGTTCTGAAAGAATAGATCCAGTAAATATGAAGGTAGTTGCTGTATTTAGATATTGCACTGTACAAGTGTACAGTATTAGGTGCACACTATGACTTACGTTTGGAAGAATCCTTTGGTGTTTTGGGGACATCTGGATGAATATGTTTCTGTTCCGCTTGAGTCCAAATGTTGGATCGGCAAAATTGATTTCTCTCGTTGTCAGAGGTAGTTCCAAATAATTGAAATTGTCTTGTAGGGAACTCCGTTGTAGTATCCGGTGATGCACACCTACTATCTGAATCACAAAGTACTTCAACACACATGCTTCTGCATAGTATTTTAAATGTGTATGCATGTGTCTTCCGTTTATGATAACATGCTTCCCAATTCTCCAAATTTGCTGCTCTAAGCTACTAGGCAATTTTTTGCCATTTTTCCAAGTTCAGGCGTGATAGCTTGGAAGTGGACAGGAAGGCCAAGAGCTATGTCTCCTATCTCACAATTTCAATAAGATATACTTTATTCTGATAATATGTCTTCGTTACCCTTAAAATATTAATGAACACTGAACAGTAATACTGTAGGCTATGTGACAGTGATAAATGTCAAACAGCTAAACGTGGGACAATCTGCATCAACGATTGAGGTTCAAGTTGGCAACTTTCTGGTGGTGAGCCCTGGTAATTGATTCTTGCAAGCAAGCGAATGACAACAAATCGAGACAGCAATTATTCATACGCAAGAAGAAGAATGTAAAAACCACTGTATATGTAAAAATACTGTAAAATTTAGTGCAAAGTGTTGAAAATTAACACATTGCATTTGTTTAACAAATACATTACTTCAAACTTCTTCAAGTATAGCAATAGTCGTACCGCTATTGTTGTCCATACGTATTGAAAAGCTCTGTGGGTGTTGTTTCAACGTCGGAGGCTCTGCAATACTTTTGCCGGAATTTAAGGCCGTTATCTTCGCTAATCGTTCATGGACATTCGAGCTTCTCGGGCCACGTTCGTGCTGAAAATGTCAGTTTCATAAGTAGATGTGGACTCGTCTTTAATTTCAGCAATAAAAAGCAACGCAGCAAGAACATTATGAAACGATGGCAAACGCGTGTTGATTTGAGTTCACATAACTACAAGAGCCAACATCTTGATATGTTACAGATACTTTTCCTGTAGTAGGGTATTATTGCAGCCTCCACTTCAGTTCACGGTGGGATAGCGCAGCGGATAAGTCGCTCGCTTTCCAATCATGCAATCCTGGTTCGACACCCGTCTTCAGCTGGCTATTGAAAAACCCGCTCACCTCTACCCAGGGTGTAATAAATTGGGTGGACATAGTTGTTGAAAGAAAGGCGGCCGAGAGAAAGGAGCTGGCCACTCTACTCTAGTTAGTGTCGAAGGCAGGCATAGTATAATAAGAACCTTAGCTTTTTATCCCCTGATGCTTGGATTAAGTATGGGACCCACCTTTTTCCTTTAAACTTAAGTTTTAAACAAAACTGCGTTGATAAAGTTCTAAGCTATTTCCGATTGTGAAACCAACTATCGGTTTGTTTTTTTTTCAAATACCTTGACAGATACAGTAGGCCAAAAGCAATGTGCTTTTTTTTTTCATACAAATATTTGTATTCAGTGAGATTTTTTGACCCTTCAAATCAAAAATTATCGTAAAATTTTGATGTAGTCAATACAAGCAAGAACATTTTTCACTTAGAGTAAAGTTCACTAACTATGCATTTGTATTTTGATGCAACAATGCCAAAGTTGCAAAGTTAAAAAATGTTTCATTTTTAAAATACCTGAACTGCTTCTCTGTTCATAGTCGCTTCCAAACATTTCTTCAGTCGACACGCCCGGCATTGATTTCTACTTACTTTGTCGATTGTACAACAGTTGTCTCCCTAAACATTGCAGTCAATTTTGAACATTGAATTTCCATGAAATGTATATGGAAAGAAAAGAGGTGATAGTTATAAGGCGGGTGAGAGTTGAGATGTAAATTCCGGCTCGCAGTACTATTTTTGCTCTGATTATGTTTTGGACTAAAGTCAAAACTCAACTCTAAGCCAGGTATTAAGACTACTCTAGTTATTACTTTCCTTTCACAAGATACTAAAAAAGCAATTGAACCACAAATGATAAAAACGTTATGGTTTTATTTATTATCGCTCTACAAGTGCTATGGTCTTAGTCAAGGCTCATTTGTAAACTTAAATCAGGTTTATGATGTTATCACATTTTTATCCGACTAATCCTCACTGCGTTATGCAAGAAAGAACACAATCGGTACCGTTTTTAAAGTCTGGTTTGACCCAAACAGGAATCGATCTCAGACCTACCAGCACAAGAGCCGAAGGCGAAACCACTCGGTCACTGAGCTGGAATGAACCACAAATGATTCAACAACAAATACTGCTGTATTGTTTTAGGCAGCAGATTGCAAAAATGCATTTAATTTAAGCCTACAAAAAATTAATCTTCAAGCTAACTTAAAGTTAAAAACTAATTATATCAATGCTTAAGTGAAACGCATTGTTGATTGCATAGCTTAGTTGTGAGAGTCCTGATGCAACCGTAGAAAGAGCCCCAGTTCAACACCGCTCAAAAGCAAATGACTGTGTCTTACAGGCACTAGGTATGCGCAAAAGTTTAGGCTACAAAAAGATTGGCGTCCTTGCCTTCCCATTAACCCATCCTGAATTTTCAACCGGAATACGACTGGATACAACAGAAAATGTCACAATGCTCTTATAAAATATAAAATTGCGCAGAAAATTAACCTTGCAAATATATTTTCGGTTTCTTCTGATGCTTCTTTTAAAAAATCCACTGCAGCCATCACATGCAAAAACTCCATAATGTTTTCCAGAGCTTCTGTCTCCACAAACTTGGCACAAAATATCAAGAATTCGATCTGAATAAAACAAGCAAAGTTGTTTTTTTATGGTTACCGGTACTCTAAGCGTGACTTAGAAATGAGAGATGTTGGAATCAAAAGCTTCGCAAGCTTTTTGCAGTAAATGATAACTTTTTAAATATATTTTTTTAGTTGTGTGAATTACACCACATATAACTAGCTATAGCTTATATAAATTTAAACAGAATATTTTCAGTGGTTCACGTTTTGAAAGAAAATATGCTTTTTACAAAAAATCTGATTTTAGCAACATCCGTATTTCCTCAAACTTTCAATAATAGACTTATTGATTCATCCGTTAAAATATGAACTGATTTCGATAGTTTTGGTTACTCTCATTATTACGGAAATGTAAAACTAGTGATAGTCTACAGATAATAAAACATGAGTCATGCAAACATGGCAATATCCTAGCATTTAAGCATTCAAAACACAATGGCTAAAACACGGTGCAAAACAAAGCAGCCGTGGCCGATTAGAGTCTGCTTTATGACAGTTGTAAAAGATGTGTGCTACTTGAAGTTATGCTTTACGTATTGTGAAAAATAAGAACCCAAGCCGTAATTAAACTTTTCAAATTTACAGTAAGTCTTATCACAAACTTGAATATAAAACTTTAAACAATCCGAAAAACTTTGATCATATGATTGAAATATTATCTTTAAAATGCACAAACAAAATAAAGAAAAATAATACTTTTTTTAGACGAAAACATTTTTGTTGTTGCACTTGTAAATGGCCAATCGTCTTTTCCGTCATTCCGTCTTGATTGCAAAAGACTTTTAGGATTTTGATTCATTTGTTCAGAAAACTTGCCTTTGTTGTTTTAAATAATACTAAAAATAAAAATAAATTCTACAATAATTGGTTGTGGACTTGATTTTCTTAGGTAAGCTGTTCTCAGTATGTGCTAAGTTTAATTCTTTGGTTACGTATTAAAAATTACAGTAGGCCTAAATTCATTTTCTTCATTTTAAACAGCTCGGCAATAACCGAAAAGAAAGGTATAATAATAATAATTAATGTCTTGCACTATTTATTTTGCACATTAACGTCATCAAATACTTGCTTTCAAATATTGTAAACTGAATTGTTTGATAGAATACAAATTTCTTTTTGGTTAAACTGTCAAGCCAGATAAATTATATTTTGTTGATTTTTCAACACATAAAAATAAGAATTAGAATTTTGCGTTTCAATGTAACAACCATATTTATAACTTTTACAGTTCCAATAATTTATTTTTAAACAAATCCTAATTCAATAAAACACATTCACAATGGTCTTTTTCTGATCAATCTTGTTTTTCAACCAGAAAACAGCTCTGCATCTTTTACATCCGTGATGCTCACAAGAGTGATGTTATCACCACCGACCTTCAAATTTCTAAACTTCCTTACTTTTTTCCCTCGAGTCAACAATGGCTGTATCGAAAGTCTCTTTCCAATATGGCTGCTATACTTGAGATAAAAAGTTAAACTGGTACTTTTGCTTTTTCGCTGACCAGATTTACTTATACGTAATACACTCGTTTTATTCGTGAAGGCAGAACTTTGCTTTCTGAAATGTCAACTGCAACAGTATGGTGAGATTTTAACGCAGGCCACCAAAGTTATTATTATGCTAGTATTAAAAAAATCATTTGAGGTTTTTACCAACCTACAGTACATCCAGTAACTTGGTACAAACAACCAAGAATTTACTAAACTCCCCGAAATTCTATATTGTTTTTGACGTAGTCTTGTAAGCTGAAAGAAAATGTTTTATTCCCTACATTACTGCAGAAATCTTTCTCAATAAGTATTTTTTGGGGTAGGAGAGGTTTGTTGGTGGAAATTTTAAAAAGCTATACCAGTGGTCTTAGAATACCCTATTGCATCCGAAAATCTTGGCTAAACTTGAATTTAAAATTGTTAACCAAACAAGCCGCCTTCCAATACTGTCTGCATTAGCCTACTACAGGAGCAGAGAGCGTTGATCAACGTGTTTAGCCTTTTACGTTGAAAGGCCAGTCAGAGGATTGATTGATTGATTGATTGATTTTATTTTGTTGTAGGTAAATATAATACAATAAATACAGCAATAAAAAAGGAATATCAATCACAGAGGCCTATCAATCATGACGTCCCAACATCGTATGTGAGCTCTTGATTTCAATGTCTTCTTCATGAAGTCCTCTGGGCATCTTGAATCTCTGCAATTTGATATCCCATCATGCAAGTGAAAATTCTTTCAAACAGCCTTGTTATACGTTGAAGTGGTGTAAAGATGATATTGTTTACTGCTTAGGCATAGGTAAGTTCTTCAGATAGTTCAATAATCTTATTTATGCATGTAAGAGAAACTCATAAATAAAAACAATAAAAACAAAACCATTACAATTGTATAGAGAACATTAACACTAGGAAGATCTGACACAAAGGCACTTTCTACAAAATGGGTGTTCACTGTAAGCTAAGTTGTTATCATTAAATAAATGAGATTGAAGTTATTTCATCTTTGTCAAACCTTCAAGGCAACTAAATAGCGATATCACTCATGAAGCCTTTTGCATGAATTTTAAAGACATTTAAATAAATTCATGCATGCGTGATACCGATATTTAGTTGCCTTGAAAGTTTGACGAAGATGAAATAACTTTAGCACCTCTTTCATTTACAGTAATGATGACAACTTATCTTAAAGTGATCGCCCATGTCGTAGAAAGTGCCTTTGTGCCAGATCTTCCTAGTGCTATAAGTGTTCTCTATACAATAATTGTAATAGTTTTCGTTTTTATTGTTTTTATTTCTGAGTTCCTGTTACATACATAAATAAGATTATTGAACCATCTGAAGAACTTATCTATATATGCCTAAGCACTAAACAATAAACGATATCATTTTTACGCCATTTCAATGTAAGGCTGTTTGAAAGAATTTTCACTTGCATGATAGGATATCAAACTACAGACATTGAAGATCCCAAGAGGACTTCATGAAGAAGACATTGAAATTAAGAGCACACATACGATGTTTGTTTCATCAAAACTTTTCAGATGTCTCTTTCATTATAACTGGAACGAAATGATTTGTAACTTTCCAGAGCCATATGCTACAGATTCCGAGCATGTTACAACCCCACGATCATCGCTTTGATAACTCTTGTTTAAAAAAGGATTTATCTGTTTAAAGGATTCCAAACAGCATTCATTCAGATTGTGTGTTTTACAACATCGTAATTGCAGTTTTAAAGATAAACTCTGGATCACTTTTGTTCTTTGATTTAAAGATCCAATTTGCGGATTAAAGTATTTGTCAAGTATACCTCTTTTTCATTGCTTTGTCAAGCAATAAAACGCCATCCGTTCACACGCCTATCTATGCAACTTCAACGTTCACTTGTAGCGTTAATCAAGAGCAAATAATGTTTTAAGTAACTAATTGGGATATCCTTCCGTTCTTTTATGAATTATGCATTATTGATAATAAATAGTTACAGTAAGTTAGGCTACTTTAATTTTTTAACTTCTGTTTTGAATTCTTGAAAGGAAAAAAAGCACATGGTATAAAATTATGATTTAACAATATAAGTGACATATTTCTTAATTTATTTTTTATAATATCTTTTACTTAGGTTGATAATTAATTGACGTTATTTTTTGTCATTAAATTTATTTGAGTATCTGCTACTATCTTTATAATGTGTCTAATCAATTGAAATTGATGTATTTCATTATTTATCTTTGTGGAAAGCAAAACTACACAAACTAATATAATGGCACCACTGACTAACATCTTCTATGCGGACAAGGGACCCGACTTGCAATCGGTTGTTAGCCACTACACAAAAAGTTACAGTGGTGCAATAAAGCAAGATTTGTTTCTCTCTCGTCGCAATCAAACACTTGAGACAAACTTTCAATTTAAATCTAAATTGTTTGAACTTTCGATATAGGAAGTGTCTTGACTTAATTCCGGAATTTGATGCAATCATTTGCGGCTAATCTCTAATGATTCGTGTGATAATGAAACGGATAAGTCAGTGATACGGCGAGAAGTGTCTCAAAGGGCATAGCGGGGTGTTGAGAATTAATCTACTTTTGAAATCCAATTGCTAATACAACAGATTGGTTTTGTAAAACTATTCAGTGAAAACATAGCTTTCTTTTCTTTCTGGAAACAAAATGATGATACTAATTAAAAATCTTTAAAAGTCTACGAGTCATGAAAAGATGATCACTGCGTTAATTTTAACGAAAGAACAGGTTCAAATCCTGCTGTCACAGTTTTTTTTTTATATAATTTTGGATTCCAAAAGAATACAGTACATTTTTGGTGTAGCACAAGCGGTCTCATTAACTTTGTCTGCCTATTATGAGTAAGCAATGAGTCTAAACCCACTTACGCTGTAAAGTTTTAAAACATTAACACAATTGCATTTTAAAGCTATATTAGCTTTCCATGAGCTAAAAATCAAAAATCTAATAACCATTTGCAACTGTTAAGAAGATTACCAACAGTTGGCACATGCTTTTATTCTGCATAAAGGTGATTAATATTTGGCTTTAAAAATACTTTAACATATTGGCTGCAGCTCGACTAGTGTGTATAGATCAAAGGTTGACACCTTTGTTAGTGACATGCCAAAAGTAATTTGCATAAACACGAGGCGCCTAATGACAGGTGTTGGTAATAAAATGGCCTACTACAGGATTAAAAGGAAATAAAGTTGTCTCGGATTACACAAAGCCAAAATATTTCATTAAAGTAGTGTTTGCAATATTCACTTGTTCATTTGCAACACAGCAATCAACTGTTAAAATAATAGAAAGAGCTTTGTTATTTCGTAGTAGCCTAGTATGTTCTAAGGCGAGATTCACACCGAACATTGAATGGTAAAAAGAAACAAACATGCGCCATTTTTCGTGCGACGTTTTTGTATGTTGATGACAGTTTTGTATGTTTGGTGTGTAGCGAATAACACAAGTTCAAAAGTGATTTTTTATCAGCTATTGGTTGGTTGGTTTTGAATCTTTATCCTCGGACTGACAAAGCCTTGATTGATTATATTCCTGGTAGTTTCGCATACTTGTAGAGGCTCTTGACGCAGGCCGGTTACCAAAATTAGCAGAGTGAAGTATTCCGATTGTTGTTGAAGTGTTGCTGCCAAAAAAATTATTTTATCCATAAGTTTCCGCTGAATGGAGAGCAATCCTGAAATGTGTTGCTCAAGCGCACACCCCGAGAATTGATGAGCTATTGATGTATATTTTAATAATTGTCATATTCAATCATCTTACAGTAGGCTACATGCACCTGTATCCATTATTTATTCTTACAAATAAATTTAAACTGTAGCTACATTGAAGTAAGTTATTTCTTTGTGTTTCATGATTTGCGAAGAAACAAACTGCAAACTATGTCGTTCTTCGGTTCTTGGATGTCCCATTTACAAAGCGCCAAAATTAATGGAATGCATGGCATAGCAGAACTAGATGAAGCTACACTCCCCTGGCTTTCCATCACATGCCTTGAAATCTGAACAATCCTGTCGTACACGAAAAAACAAGACTTCATGATGCCCAATTTTGTATTGATATTGGTAGGCTATTAGGGTAGCCTATGTGTAAAGCAAGTAGAATTTGGTTATAGTGGTATCTGTTATAAAGTCTCTTTTTTAAACTACAGGTAGAATCCAGCTTTAGTGCGATATTTAGTGAAATTGCTGTTACAGTTTTTCGAAGGTCCCTTCTGGTGTCAGTTCATTCTTTGTCAGATGAAAGCAATAGCCTACAGCGCACTGCAGGCCATGACATAATTCACGATTACAATTCTTCGTCTTTTGAACAATTAAAGTTCTTATTTCAGCAAACAAACCGATTTAGTGCACCAGGGTTGCACTTGTTTCGACGATAATGTGAAACAGGAAATCTTTTTCGGTATTGACGAAGGATTTTCTTATTTTACGCGAGTTAGGCGACTATTAAATACAGTCTTGCCATTCAGTAGGCCTGTTTAAACAACAACAAAAACTTACAATGGTGAACTAGGGTGTATTGTATTGAAATTGGAAAAATTGATTCACTGGTGCGACATAATCCTGTTATAGGTAGTTTGCAGATTAAACCAACCGCCTTTCTTAAGTGATGGATTTAAACTGTTGTGCCAGTGTAGCGACTTTGCAAGTAGCCAACATTATAAAAATGTTAAAAATGAGCTTTGCAATATACGTAGTTTGTAGCCAACTAAACAATGCAACAATATTCTCTTGATGTTTAATGCTTTTTGTGGTTTGAAATACCCTAGCTCTTCTGATTGTCGACACCTCCCTGTAAAAGTAGAATAGATTTTGTGTATCGCACCAAAGTCAATGCTTGGAAGAAGACAAGTTTGATTAGATGGATCGGCAAATGAGGAATTGTTCAATTTTTCATTTCCACTTTCAGGCATATCGCTAATAGACTAAGAGTCATGCCAACACAGAGACGTGCAGACTACTCGTAATGAAAAAGCGAACTGTTTATACACACCAATGTTGACAACATCTAAGAAAGCATCGTCTTTGATAAAAGTGGCAAATTGAACCAAAGAAATGAGGCAACTATGGTGGGCAAATTATTGAAACGCCCTTGCTTGCAAACGAATGATAATTTTTTTTTTTGTAAAGACAGCCGCGTTCTACTGAGCGGTATCGAACCGCGTCTCTTTAGACTAGAGGGTCGTACCAAGGCTTGCACCACTCGGCTAAGCAGGCTAAATTGGCTGAACCGCTTGTTTTTCTCACAATTAGCCTACTTTATTTTGTGACTTTATGGTGATTCTTTGAAGAGGTTGCATTCTTTGTGGGATAATCCGACGCTGCTTTTTTTGTGTTTCATTATGTTTAACTCTATCACAATTGAATGTAGGAAAACTTGTTTTAACTTGTTGGAGATTTATTTTTAAAAATAAAATTATAGCGAATAATTCTTAACATCTTTTGAAAATCTACAAACAATAGAATAAGTTGGTACTGAAATAATAAAAAGTCATAATAAAGGACATCATTTCGCATGGCTTTCAACATTGAAACCACATGTGTCTCCAGCGGGAAGTGAATCTATGGCTTTTGTGGGAAACAGGTAGGCTAATTGGCCAACCAAAGTAATTGGTTGAAATTTCAAAAAAATTAACCTCAGTGGGCCCTTGCAATGAAAACCAACAATCTCTTTGTCATGATAGGGGAGACTGGGATTAGTTGGAAAGTTTTTTTTTTAAAGTGGAATTTAAAGCAATTGGTGCATAACCTGACAACTTGAAGCGGCTTAAATTATCGCCTATGTTGTCCCCTGTCATACAACTAAAAATAAGTATTCAGTCAATTTAAATTTTAATGCAAATTTAAAATAAACAAACATAAAATTGATTTTCCAATTTGATTTTTAAAATTGATTTTCCAATTAAACGTCAGTTTACTGCACACTAATTAACTGGGTACTCTTTTTTCAACCAACAAACATTTACATGGGGTTGTAAGCAAATATGTTTACTTGCTTTGAAATCAAAATGCAATGAATTCTACATCTAATCATCGGAAAAACATTTTTTAATAAACTCATTCTTAAAACTTGTGATACCGTATATATTGCACTTTCCAAGCTATTCAAATTAAAATTTTACCAGTATATCTGCTTAAAACAAGTACATTGGAGCTTATACTAAGTACTATCATACCACGACGATATACTCGCATCATATTACATCGTCATACTGGTATCGAAACATTTTCCAACTAACCCCACCCACTATTTTCCAACTAGCCCCATTAGCACATGACAAACTATTTTCCTAAAATATTCAAGCATGATGCATTTGACTAAAATTTGTTTATTTCTTGGTGTTGTAGAACACCGACAGCTGACACACACCAAAATACTTCTGCCTATCTTTAACGACATCGACGCAAAAGATGTTTCTTAAAACGCAAAAATTTTACTTCGAAAGTAAGAAAATACAAAATTGTCTGCCAAACAGGCATAACTTGACTCAACAAATCGAAACTAACATGGATTATGTGTTTTTATAAACTACTTCACATGGTGGCAGTAAATATTTAAAAAAGTCATCGAGATTTAAAAAAATTATTATTTTTCAACTAACCCCGCCTTCCAACTTACCCCACTCTCCCCTAAACACTTTTTAACTATTGCAACCAGGGGCGCCGGAACGATTTTTGACTGGGGGGGGGGCAGGATTATGAAAAAAGGGCACTTTTGTGGCGGAAAGGCCAATTTTTTTTAAGTTTTAAGATATAGCGATAATGTTCATCTATCAGCTCATTATCGAGTAATAATATAGGTGTCCGCCGTCCGGTATACAAAGAACAATGACACGGAAGGACATCATGCTATGTTTCTTTGATATAGAATTTTGTGTCGTGAATATTATTTTGAGGCAAAATGAAAGATTATGATTAGGCTAAAATCGAATAACAGAAATTGTTATATTGTAAAATATGCAGTAGCTTACATGACCTCAAAAAGGCACCATTGCCCCTCTCATCTACAGAAAAAGTGAGGGCAAGGGGGGAATCCGCCTCCCCCTGCCCCCCGCTTCCGACGCCCCTGATTGCAATTACCAAAAATCACCACAATTTAACATTTCGACAACTACAAAAAGTTGCTGCACTAGGCTAATTTTATATGCCTCAAATTTATCTAGTATTGCTTTATGAGCAAAATAAGCTCATATTCAAACGCATTATTCTTCAACAACTATCCCACTCAGAGCCTGCAAGCTTTGATGAACAATCTTGTTGTTTGATTGTAAAAATCTTGATTATAAGACAGAAAAAAGTCTCTAATGTAAGTTGAACCTGACCATTCACACTGTTTAGGTCGCCGACGTCAATAAGCTAAAATTTCCTCTTGTTGTAAAAACGTTTTCAACGACATTCCTTCATTGGGTGTCAATGAATGAAGAGCTATAGCTTAAGTGTGTTTCTCTGCACACTTTGAGAGTCGAGCCGTTGTTGTTTGATCTCTGCGTTTCGTTTTTGCTGAACCTATAGGCCTACATGTGATGATCGGTAGCAATTTCAGCCAAGAAGCTGTTTCAACTGGTTCAATCCAGTTTCAGCGCACAACATTCATCGACTAAATATGAAGCTCTTTGTTTTATGTGATAAATCAGTGCTTCTCAACCTTTTTTGGCTCAATTTGGTATGTAGCAGAACAACACAGCTGAATCATTTTTCCACCAGGTATGAGATAGGAAATGCTACCACGAAGATACGAGCTCTTTGACGAAACCTTTATGCTGGGGTGGGCAGTAGATGGGTTAAAGAATGCCTCCTAATAATCAAAACGCCCCCTTAAGCCAAGGTAGTCATACCGCCCCCCAAAAAAACAAAACGCTTCTGGGGGGCGGTACCGCCCCCGTTGAGAATCACTGTGATAAATGAACGAAACGAACTTTGCAAACGAAAAGCCATCAATGAAAAAAAAAATTTCCTTTGTTGAACGCGCAAAAACAACTATATATTTAGTGACACCTAGTGGTGAAATCACTTACCAGAAACAACATTTGAAGAAGCGTAAAATCGGTGACCGGTCCTGCCTCAGAGATTAAAAGTTTTTACAAGTTTGCCAAGGAGCTAGAATTAAGCACCCACGTAAGCTTTTTCCGTTGGAGGAAAAAGATTTATCCCAACAACTCATTGCTGTAAAATAGGAATAGGCTACAGTAAACGAATGCACGCAAGGGCAACGTTGTTGTGTGCGGTAGTGCTGAAAAGGGTGGGGATCCAGAGAATATCATCGGAGTTGAGTTATAAATGTTATTAAGATTGGCCGAAAATAACATTGTTCGTCTTTAAGTTTTTCACATTGTGCGTATGCTCGAACTTTCACTGTTTTTTTTTTGCCGTTACTTCAGCAGAATCCAGGTGATGAACACTCCTCGACTTTACGGAACATTCACTTAAGCTTAATTCTACGTTGTCCTCTTAATCAACGCATTTTTCCTACTCTGAGTGATGAAATAGGCTCTTTTACAAAACCTTACCGTTACCTAATAAAAAATATGCTTGGGACGTTTTTAATTAATGGTAGGCTATTGTATGACCATGGCCACCTGGAGATGCGGCCTGATTTGTCACATTTTGCAGATTTTGATTACAGCTACTGCTAGTGCTTGACTGACATTTTTTGAGATGTTTTTACTTTTTATGGTTTCCTAATGACATAAAACTTTTTTGTTGCCTTGGGGAAGCAGTAGCAAATGAGAAAAAGTAAGTTGAAAAACGCAAAATCAGACTGTTATTGAAAATTAACAGTCTGACTAAAATCTTCGAAATCAAATTTTCTTTGTTTATCAACATGTGAGGATGTTAAAACCTATTGTGTCGTCTGGAGAAAAGAATAAAGAAAGCGTAAAAATCTAATTTTTAGACAAATTTATTTAAACGTTTGTCCAAAGTTAGAAAAACCTTGAAATTCCTGCAAAATGTGACAAATCAGGCCATATCTTTAGATGGCCATGGTATGACGTACTCGGCTAATAGACACAGGTTTAATTACGCTGCGTGACAGAGGAGTTATTCTCTCCTTTTCTTGGACACTATACTGAAATCTAGAAATAGGCCTACAGTAGGCTAGATCAACCACGCGTAAAAAAGGCAGATGTTGTAGTATGTTAAGCAGCGAAGGAAAACGCACAGGGCAGTTACATTCAAACATCTTTAAACGATGTTGGAATAATAGGCATGATTGATAGATATACAGAATGTACTTTCGACATTGAACGGAAACAAAGCCACATGATTCACAGATCAGGTTTGGCAACTTTAATAAAAAGTACTAAAAATTGTTACCTGTTTATCTGTTCAAACAATATGTAAAACAACGCTGTGGACTCAAGTCAAAAAGATAAACAAGTAGCCCACCTGTTTGCCAACGTTAAAGCAATATTAAAATCTATATAAAAATGGTATAGCCTAAACAAAACAAAATCCACAATATCAAATCAATAAACACAAATTTAATACAAGCTGGTGTTGCACGCATTTTAATAATAAAGCTATGGTAGAGAGTTTGCTTTGTTGAACCATAGAGAATGTATTTATTTTATCTATGCATTTTGATAACTCTCCTTTCAAATTGTTGGCATTACCTTTAGGCCTACACCACTAAACAGGTTTATCAGTGAGAGAAAGTCCATTTCTCCATAGGACACCAAAATCAACCAAATGTTAACAGCGAACACATATCATGACGTGTTTCAATTGAGGATGTTGATAGAGTGATACACACTGGTACACGCTATACTTACAGAATAATGTGTGAATGGTAAATGATAAACACTCAAGAAATCATTGCTGATCGCCAAATGAGAAATTAAACTTTTTGTTATATCAATGCTATGGGAACAGTCAATCACCATGTAAAGAGCGTTAGACATTTTATATTACATCATACAGGTTGAAGAAAACGTCACAATTAGCGTCGTGTGATGCTTGGCAGGTTCCTTAGCACGGGCGCCGATCCCTATAGGACAGTGGGGACATGTCCCCACCATCTTTTTAGATGTCCCCATCATCTTTTTACATGTCCCCATCATCTTTTTACATTATTTTTGTAACGTAAAAGGGAAAATATTACCCGAATGTCACAATTTTACCAGTCAAACGTTTAAAATATATTGAAAGGAGGGGACAACATTTTTGTTTTATGCGAGGAAGCCCCAACCGTAGTAGAAATGTTTTATTAGGCAGAGAAACCCTGGTGTTACTCGCAAATTGTATTTAATTTGGTTACGCCAGGGCCACACAGTGCAGAATTTTAGAATTACTTTGAAAGAGTCGTACAAGCATGCAGTGCAGTAAGTGTAGCTTGTGTTACTTTTGTATAAGAAAAAAGCTATTTTTTCAGTTATTATTAAATTGAGGTTAAGAGCTGCTGAAATGTCTTTACCGGTTTGGCAAAACATTGTATATAGAAAAATCAGCAGTTGGAAGGCTGGCAGGCAGCTTTTTTTCAATTGAAAAAACTCTTACCCTATAAAATTTTTAAAAGACTTGTCACGTTCCAAATCGTCTTCAGTATGGACATGGCCATGGTCAACCTCCTAAACTTCAAGATCGATCGGTCAGAGTATTTTGCAGTCATTGACAGCTCGCAGCAAAATCTTACTGACTATTTAAAGTCGACCGATCTTGAGCACTACAAAATTCTACAAGAATCACTCTTTAGTGGAAAGCTACAATCACATTTGGTAGACGATTATCTTCAGTTCTTTGACACAGAGTCCCTTGCACAAGATTTTCGAATGATATTCAAGAAGATACCATCCGCTGTTCGGCAAATGTTTCCGCAAGTGGAACTTTTGCTCATATCACCAGCCCGCTCGTGTTCAGCTGAACGCTCATTTTCAACTTTGCGACGTATCAAAACTTTGTTACGATCTACCATGACACAGAAACGGCCAAATCATGCAATGGTCTGCTATGTGCACAATAAAGTTTTGAATTCGATCAACCTTCATTACAAGCCAAGGATCAACCAAGGACTTCGTTTTTAATTCGCCGGAGACTCGTTGCCGAGTTGCAGTGTTTGGACTTCTGCTGTCCAATGCTGACACTGACAATTAAAATACATCGCATTAGACTTGTAGCCTATCTACTGTAGGCCTATTTGTTTGTTTGTTGAACAGACCTCAATCTTTCAGCTCGCTTCGCTCGTCTGCCCTTTCTTTCCTAGTAAATGTCTCCACCAATCTTAGAGAGCGATCGGCGCCCATGTTCCTTAGCAAAGTTAGATGAAGTGAAAACAAAACGTCAACGTATGAAACAATAGCATATCGTTACTGCAATACTTGAAGATACAGGCTGCGGCATGTTTGCATAAACATTTCAATTGCATTTCAAAGACAAATTAATACTAGCGATGATTTTAAAGAACAGAATGTTTACTATCAGAAAAAGCACAAGCAACATAAAATGAACAGTCACAAATTGACATCAGGATTAATTAGGCTAACACAAGTAGTAATCGGAATAACGAGAAATTTTAACGTTGTTAAGCTGAAAAACCGCTTATTAACTTTACACAAGTGTACAAAACCTACAAAATGTACAAATCTTACAAAATGTTCATGCTGTCGTTTCAAATACTTTGACTGTAAATATAATTGAACTCTTTTCCAAGAAATATGTGAGCAGTTGTGTACGGTCAAAAGTTTCTGTCTAATCAGACACAGGTATAGCAAAAATTGTAGGTTGATGAGCACCATGCTCATGCCAAGAACAGCTAAAAGCACCAGTTAGTCACATTGTGATAACAAAACATTCACTTGAAGAAAATTCAAAAAATGCCAAAGATGGAAACAAACTAAATAAATGTCAAAGCGTCGCTTTTGTCTTTTATATACACTATACAGTTATACACTTGCAAATTACACTTTAATTAGTGCACCAAGCGTCAAATTCAACACAAATTCAAACATTTTGATACGAAAATTATATGAATTACCGTTCAGAACTTCAAAGCTGTGGTTCTGCAAGTTTTCAGTCAATAAATTTTCAAAATTAATATCACCATCTTTTATCTCTGCCTTTTGTTCTTGAAACTGCCATGTTTATGTTTAGTCTCGTGCAAACGTGCAGCAACCTCTTTTACAATGTAAAACAAGCTGATGCGAAGACAAACTTATATGAGCGCATCTGATTATACATAAACATGATTGAGATTTGCGATAAGCTTATTTGATTAACTTCACAAGGTAGATTTAAACGATCTGTCTTAGCCTGATGCTGCGAGTTTGCTGTGGCAATAGTAAGTTGCGCAAGCTTTCGGAACACAGTTCCCTAGTCAGTTCCCATGTTCCCTAGTCATGTACCCATGTTTACAGTTCCCATGACTAGGGAACTGTGTTCCGAAAGCTTGCGCAACTAACTATTGCCACAGCAAACTCGCAGCATCAGGCTAAGACAGATCGTTTAAATCTACCTTGTGAAGTAAGCTACGATCATGCTGCTAAAAGCGAAACTCAATCAATTGCTTAATTGATTAAGAATGGTATGAAATTTCTTCAGGAAAAAATCCTACTTAAAGACGGCAACTTGGCGTGATCTCAACCAAATCTTTTTCCTTTGTCATCACAAGCTGGAGCAGTCGAGCCGCAGACTTGTCAGGTTCCAGTTGTAGGCACAGCATGACTGTACTTCTGTTGTATTCGGTAATCTAATCAAGAAAAACCCGAAGCTTAACTGATATTATAAGAATTAAATCTTCAAAATGCCTCAAAAGGAAAGAGCCAAGCTCAAAAGCCCAAACAAGCTACTTTTCATGAGGTTACGGAAAAGTTGGAAAGGACGTGTCTATGACGATGACGTGGAAAATATTGCAAGCTAGTTTGCAAACACTGTCATTAAGATTGTTGCACTGTCATTGTCATTAAGATTTCAACTGTGTCACGAAATTCTCGTTGGACCTTGAACAGGTAAGCCAATACCACAGTGTGAAAAACAGGAACTATCTAACCGAATCTGCGGACAGCTAATGCATTCTGTGGCAACTCACGTAGTCAGCAATGCAGTAGAACAGCACTCAAATAGCCGGGAAGGGTCAGTGTACGTCCAGTTGGTGTCAGCAAGCATGTTGGTGCATACGATCGGTCGAGGAACATACAAAAAACCTGATGACAAAAGTTAATTTTATGCTCTCTATGACCACACGGTATAATGACAAAACACAAAATTCGATTATTGTTTATTTACTAAGTTAGTCGGATAATAAAAAACGTTTTGAGGATTTAACAATGCTCCATCAAGTTGTGTGTGATTAAACTTACGGCAGAATCATATCTGTCTATCATCCAATGAAGTCAAAGTTTTGCCGAAAACGTTCGAATTGATGTAGTTATCTTTTTATTCCATGTATTGTTTTTGAAGTAGGCAATTCAATCCTATCAAGTTGCTATCAATTATCTGTTTATGGATTTCAAGAATTATCTCTCTACCAAAGCTATATCATCCAATGAAGCTTTACAAAAATGACTTTATAACTTTAAGATTTACGAAAAGTCTGATTTAAAAACTAACTCTCACCAGCCACACAAGCGTTCAGAATGCTTACAAAAGCTCCACATATCAAACCGCTCAGAACAATCATCACCAATTCACTTTGACGATTCGGTGCCAACGTACCTGAAAATGCAATGGCCTACGTTGGTGTGAGAACCCGATATCTGGTAATGTCTGGTGGTTATTGTTGCTATACAGTACAGTACAATTGCAGTGGGATCCGCTTAATAAATCCACCTCGATGCTAAACCATCCCGGACTTAATAAGCGGTACATACCATATATAAAAATCTTACATAATAAAAATTTCGTTTCAATGCAAACTAGATTTCATATCCATGGATTTACTAAGCAGTAGCGTGCTTTTTGAGACAGTCAAGATACCTACTTAACTTGAACAAGATGTAGAGTTAATTTTAGAGTGGACTGAACCAAACCAATTTTTATAACATGATTATAGGATTTCCTGCGCTATGCTAAATCGTCTCTTTGCTTTATTGATGGGAGGGAAGAACAAGCACCTTCTCGTGGTCTCTCCGGTCAGTACCATATCCTCAAGACAAAACAGAGATATGCGAAGCGAAGCTCGTCACATTCGAGCAATGATGTTGATTGATGTTTCAAGTACGGTACCGTACCGCGTATTTGTAAAACCTACTGTTGGGCGGCACCATAAGGCGAAATTGACCAATCAGAAAGCAGAAAGCAGCAAACACTTCTCCTAGGAGAAGAAAATTTCTCCTTAGCTACACATTCTCAAATGGGAAAATATACCGGTACAGTAAAAAAAAAAAAAAACGAAAATACATAGAAGTAACAGCAAAGGCCATTACACTACGGTACGTTAAAAACTAGGTCATGTAGGAGAATATGACAACCCAAATTTAAAACAGTGTTCTCAAAGAGACCTTTGGAGTTCGTAAAGCGTTTTCAGGGATTCGCAAAAGTTAATTCAAACAATGCAATTAATCAATTACACTTCAAAAGCAAATTTTTACACTGCTGGGATTACTTTTATTTTGAATAGGTATGCAATAATTGTGAATCTTGATGAAATGTGACTTCGATGTTGGTTGGTTTTAAATCTTTATCCTCGGACTGATAAAGCCTTGATAGGGGATTCCTGGTAGTTTTGCATACTCGTAGAGGCTCTTGACACAGGGCCGGTTACCAAGATTGACAGAGTGAAGTTTCGCGATTGTTGAAGTGTTGCTGCTGGGGAATTATTTCATTCTCTAGGTGCCGCTGAATGGAGAGCAGTCCTGAATGCGTTACTCAAGCGCACACCCCAAGAATCGAACCAGCGCCATGTGATCTTGAGCCGGGAGCGTAACCACTAAGCTAACGGGGCGAACGGGATAGATGTCAAGATGGTAGTTCTGTGAGAACGCGGATGTGTCTAATTTGCTAGAGAAGGCAACTGCAAGTTTTTCAGTTGATGCTAACTTTTGTGATCGGGTCATTCTATATCCAAAAAAACAGCAGTTTTCGATCATACCATGACTTTTCAAGGCCCATATCTCGAACAGAATAACGAAATGTCAGCCTAGTTTTTGTTTTTTTACATAAAACTGTTAAGAAGAATTCGAAAATGAACAAAATGCTTTGAGTACGGTATGTAAAGATTAGCCTATGACATCAATTCAAAACTTTTGATGTACACGTTAAACAGGGTTGAATAATTGCAAAAAGTTTTGAGTGGCAACATTTTTTCCAAAACCTGTCGTCAAAGCGACTAGAAGCTTCCTTAACAATTTTCGTAATGTTAGGCTACATCTAGTCTCGTCATGGTTGATTTAACACAAATTATGCAACCAAACATTACCCAATGCGCCAAGCATTATGCCCACAGAACCGAAGTTTGCAAAGCCGCACAAAGCGTATGTGATAATAGTTTCCGATCTTTCATCGATCCAATTAACAGCGCCCGTGCTAGGGTCAGTATGTGGAATTGTCCCATTGTCCCGTAGCTTTATCAATTTGCCGAGTTCTTCGTAAGCAATAAATTCGTTCAGAAATATCTTAATCCCAAGCAGCTCGGCAGCCTGAAAGGAATTAACAACGTATGATGAAGTTCACTGAAGTATTTGCTGATTTGCACGTATGTGCATTCGCATCTGACGAAAAGAACTCCATATGTCATCATTGTTGTTGCTCAGCCAACAAACGTTTACATGATAAAAGAACAACACAAACAGACACTTCATTTTGAAAGATGTAGATTTTATTAAAATAGATTGCTTCGAATTGTTTGTGCTTCATTCATTAGTTTCCTTCTTTCTAAGTTCTAATACAGTAGCCTACGTATAAGAAGAGTCTGTGAAGTTTCACTGAGCCCATGAGCGGATCGCAATGTGTTTGTGCTGAATCGATTTGTGATTGTGCTGAAATGTTTTCTGGCTACTTTTGCGCCGCTACTGTTTGTGTACAACTACATGCCTGATTTTTGTGTATTTTTTTATTTACAGTATTTGAATATGGACATTCTTTTCTGATGCAAATAAATATTTATCACAAATAGGGATGTTTACAATTCAAAACGACATGGACAACAACATAATGTCCGGCAGATATCTGGCCAAAGCACAACGTCAACAACAAGGTCACGTGGCCAAAGGAAACTTTATTTGAATCATTCCTTAAAGTTACAAAAAAGTACTGCCGATTAAAAGATTACAAAACTTAGCCTACCCTACAGCGTATACATATATTTAGTTTGACTCATGCAATCAATTTGCAAAGTCGCCTTAAATTGTCATCCGGGTTGGGTGTGTAAAGGTGGGTGATGGTGGGTGGGTGATCAAAAAGGTGGATGATGGTGGGTGGGTGATCAAAAATGTGGGTGATGGTGGGTGGGTGATCAAAAAGGTGGGTGATGGTGGGTGGGTGATCAAAAAGGTGGGTGATGGTGGGTAGGTGATCAAAAAGGTGGGTGATGGTGGGTGGGTGATCAAAAATGTGGGTGATGGTGAGTGAGTGATCAAAAAGGTGGGTGATGGTGGGTACGTGATCAAAAAGGTGGGTGATGGTGGGTGGGTGATCAAAAATGTGGGTGATGGTGGGTGGGTGATCAAAAAGGTGGGTGATGGTGGGTGGGTGATCAAAAAGGTGGGTGATGGTGGGTAGGTGATCAAAAAGGTGGGTGATGGTGGGTGGGTGATCAAAAATGTGGGTGATGGTGAGTGAGTGATCAAAAATGTGGGTGATGGTGGGTGGGTGATCAAAAAGGTGGGTGATGGTGGGTGGGTGATTAAAAAGGTGGGTGATGGTGGGCGGGTGATCAACGCCCAGCGCAGCAGGGTGATTTGAAGGTATGGAGAAAGTGAATTTGAGTCGTAAAACACATTGCCCCAGCTTTATTTTTATACCATGACCAATCTTTGGTAGCATACATTGTTAAATGCATTGCATGCAATCGTCTTACTTTAAAACAATCCTTCCAATCTATTCCCATTAGCAATGTGATAGGCATAAACACATAGGAAGAAATCACCTAAATAAAAACAAGTATATTAGATTATTTTTCAAAATAAAACAGATAAAGTTGTAAGTTAAACACACAGGTCTAAGAGCACAATCGTCATTCAACAGTTCATCAAAGTAGGATTCTCAAGAAATGACTTTTTTGCACAAATAACCGAAACGCGACTTTATCGATGGAATGCTATCGAGAATTGAAAACAAGCATTAATTAGCTTCATTCGATGTCGTGCTATAGTACCAACGGCGACACCTATCGATCTATTTTACACACTCACTTATCATAGCTGAAAATTAACATAAACAAAACAACTGAGTTTTTGAAACAATAATACCGTAAGCAGGTTTCACTTTGAGCCCATTGCGACAACATAAAGTACACTGCAATTACAGATGAAATACGATAACAGGAAGCAGCGAAGTGACATATAGTCTTCGAGTCAGCTGCTCCTCTTACTTTGACGTGTCAATAAGTATCGTTGCCGAGACACAGCCGCGTGCTCTGGAGCAGTGTCGAACCCACGTCCTTTCGAACGTCGCGCAGACGTTTACACCACTCGTCCACGCAGCCAACAAATAAAAACTTCTATTATTTGCTAAATATTTGAAAATGTTTGAAGTTGCTTAGACAGTTGGATCATATACAATCATCATCAGAAACTGACCTTGACGGAGCGGTATCTCGTTAGGCCTTAGATGAGTTGACCCAAAACAAAATAACTAACATTGCGGACGTCGTGCTTGATTTAATGGGCAGACGTGATTGAAAAATTGCGCACTGCACGATACATACCTCAAACGATAGTTCAGGAAAGTCAAGAAGGCCACCAAACCAGCTAAGCAAACCATTCACTGCTGCTAGAAGTGACAGAAAAGCTATAACATTTCCTGCGATGTTCACAACCATAGGAATAGCCTGAGAGGCACCAACAAATGCAGCTTCGATAATGTTTCTGTGGTCTCTATAATTTAAAGCACATTACTCGCTTGGAGACAGAAATTACGTCTGCTTGGCTTTGGCTTAATAATATAAGTAAATCAAATTACTCTTTCAACAACTCACACTGGATGCAGATCAAGCTACAAAATCGTTTGCCACATTTTAATGAAAAATATCAAAACGACGTTTTACAATAAGTATAATTTACACGATAAAAAGAATGCTCAATATCAAAAAAAGTCAAGCCGAACGAATCAAAGCACATTTTCCTGACAACCGAGTTCATTCAAATATTTATTTGATGGTAGTCAAATTATTGAGGAAGTTACTAGCTGCAACGTCGCTGCAGTTAAGATAGTAAAATTAAAATTATAAGATTTTTCTAGCAATAGAAAATATTTTTCTAATTCCAAAAGAAGGAAAACCACTTTGAGATCAATATTGTAGCTATGTACTGTCGATCAAGAGAATAAAACAGGTCGTTAATATCTACATTGTGAGGCAATAAAAAAAAGTTTGAAAATTATTGACTAGTTTAAACACAGGAAACATTCTCTCTTTTCTGGCGTAATGTCAAACCTTTAGAGCATTGACATTCAATCATCGGATACTCACGTTTTCTCTAACACAAGACCTTCAGATGTTGCAAACTTTGACTTTTTTGTTTCTGGATAAACCAACTTTGAAACAGCCAAGGCACAAGGTGCAGCCATTACAGAAGCTGTTATCAAGTAAACAGCTTGAATCTGCCACAACGAAAAGTTAAAATTGCTTAAATATTAGTCCAACAACGTTTCGATTCCTCAAATAAATCAGTGGTAAAATCACTCATAATAATTTTAAGTTGCTTAACCATAGGCTACAGGACAAAGTGCTAACGTTGATACACGTAATACAACTTGGAACATACCCCAAAGCCCAAGTAAGCACCCAAAACGCTTGCAGCAATGGTACCAAACCCTGCAGTCATCACAACATGAAGTTCAGAAGTGGTCAAGTCATGAATATAAGGTCGAATTAAAAGCGGAGCTTCAGCTAATCCGAGAAATATGTTTCCTGTTTAGGAAAGACAATTGCATGATTGCATCTGTTAGGTAAATTATCAAGTAATAGTAGGCTAGACATCTGATATATATATATCCAATTTATCGAAACGTAAACTTACTTGTTTGTCAAGCCAAAGCATAACCCACCTTCAAAGTGTTGAATGAATTTATGGCAAAGATGATTTGGGTTAGAAAAAAAATCAGATACCGGAACATAAAACATAGCATCCAATTTTAGCCCATAGCCTACAGGAACGCTTAATGCTATTTGTTTTTTGTTACAGCATTAAGTCAATTTTCGCTCAGTGTAAAATACCTTACCGGCCGCCACCATGGATTCTGTTGCTGACGTGTTCAAAGAGCATTGCATGAGCCAGGACATTTTGAGTATCAGCCACTGTATGACGCCAAGGAAATACATAATCGAAATGAATGAACCAAAATATATTACACTTGGTAAGACCTAAAGTAGAAAGAAAATGTAATAGATTAAGTTTCGCTTTTAGCAGCATGATCGTTGCTTACTTCACAATGTAGATATTAACCACCTGTTTTAGCCTGATGCTGCGAGTTCGCTTCTACAATAGCGATTTGCACTAACTTTCGGAACACTGTTTTCTCGTCATAGCACATGAGTAGGGAACTGCGTTCCGTAACCTAGTGCAAAGCGCTGCGCACAGCGAACTCGCTGCACCAGGCTAAAATAGGTGGCTTGTGGCTTGAAAATGGTACATGTTGAGCTGGAGTATGGTAGGGCGTCTGAACTTGTCCATTGCCCCTTGCAGCTGTGCCGTCCGGGTGGAGGCTCTTGGTTGACTAGTTTCGTTTGGCATCTGCTTGGGTGCAGATGTTACTCACAGGATGGGACACGAAGAGCCACTTGTCGTCTATCCCATTGTGAAGTATGGATTAAGGAAAGCAAATGTTGGTATCTAATATTCATTCATGTGATTACTCGTAAGTATAGTTACAGTAATCATCATAACAACAAAATATCGCAATCTTCCTTTTTTCCACAAGAAATGATTTCATGGTGTGGTTAAAATTCATCTTACCATCAAATCAATTATTTTACTGCTGTTCATTTAACTTCGGATGCAAAGCAAAGCAGCAATAATTTAGCGCAAAACTTGGACAAGCATATTTCAAAAGTTACTTGTCTACCTTAACATATTCGAGGCCATCTAACAATAGATAAGGTTGACAGTCAGTACCTTGAAGACAATATAGTGATCATAGAAATTCTCTCCGAACACAAAAATGGCGGCAGTATCGACGTAATTTATGAAAGTCTGCGTAAGTAGTCCAAGCCAGTTAAACACATTAAATCCGACTGGTGTTCTTAAAATAATCAGTCCACAAAAAACTTGAATCAGCAAACCCAACAGAACAGGCCTCCAAATAACCTGAAACGTACATTGCGTAATAACGTTATTCCAAATTCAAAAATGCAGAAAAAACTTTACATACTTTTCTGCAAACCTACTTTTGTATTATAAGATATAAGAAAGAGTAAATTGCATAAATATATATATATCAAATATAAAACCGAATAGCAAACACAGATGACATTACAAGCCTACATTTAACTCAATTGTAGACAATTTCCAAAAATCTGTACATTTTTGAAATCTTTCAAGCAACCTAAAGTTTTAATGCTGTAAAATTCATACATCACCATAGCCAGGGTAAAAAAAATGATGATTTTTCAAAAAACAAAATCAATTTTATTTTATTTATGTTTTATATAAACAGATTTTTATTGTTTATTTAACGGAGAAAGGGGTATTATTTTAGTGATAACTTTACTTTTGACGCATTATTTGCTTTGATTATATTTATTAATTGTGTCGTATTCTATTTAGTCATTGCGATTGCGGTCAGAACTGATTTCATCAAACTGACAGCCAAACTCAGACTTTTTCTTATACTTTTATAGCACACATCACTTTGTCTTTTGCTCATTAGATACATACAGCCAGACCTTTTGTAACAAAAGTTTAATAGTACTGAGCGTAAACGGACCAAAACAATAAAACTTTAGCTGAACAAAATCAACAGTATAATATAGTTTGGTACCTATAACAAACAAACTGTATTATATAATATAATATAGTTAAGCTATATTTTGTTTATAGGCAAATTGTTCGTAAGCAATTGTTTGTAAAGCAATTGTTCGTAAGCAATTGTTCGTAAAACAATTGTTCGTAAACTGTTTTTCGTAAAATGAAATCCCTAAAACAATTCTTCGTAAAGTATTTCTTCGTATACATCAAATTTTAACTACATGCACGAAAAAATGCTTTAGGAAGAATTGTTCTACGAAGAATTAATTTTACGAACAATTGTTTTACGAACAATTGCTTACGAACAATTTGTCGGACACCATATAGTTTGCATGGAGAAATTTGTACAAAAATACAAGCTTGCCAGCTTTTTTAGTGCCCAGTCAATTTTGAATGTCATGTTGAATCAAACTGAAAGTAGAAAGAACATGCTCAACATATTACAGGTCAGTCTTCGAAATTAGCGTCGGCAATCGGCGATTGCCAAGGTGATTGCCGACGCAGATGCATGAATGGCGTATTAGCGTAGTCAATAAAAATGCCCAAGCCACACGACTCACGAGCGCTTGTAAGGACCACAAGGTTACAAAAAAAACTAGTTTTTTTATACTACACCAGACTAGGAGGTTGATTCAACCTTACTGTTGTTGGATGTTTTATTTGAGTTATTTTCTACTTCGCCGGCGCTTAGACACGTGGCCATGATTTAAACACCCAGCTTTAGCACAACAGTTAAAGACTTCTGACAAAGTACAAGGATCAATGTCCTCTGCAAATTCTATTGCTGCATCAATCTCATTCCTTAAGCATAAAAAATCTCAATGATTTTTTTGATTTTTATTGTTTGATTTAAATCAAACAACTCTGACTATCGTTTTTTTTTCTTCGGAATAGGCCTACAGCTTAGATTTGGTGGTGTCACACTGGTCTGTCAGACATGCTTAATTTCTTGCTAATTATGGGTATAGAATAATGTTTACTTACACTTCCCAAGATCACTCACTTTGTCAGGATGCTTTGAGATGATAAAGAGACCAAGAAGAAAGACAAAATATCCAGCAGCAGAAATAAATTGGTGTGGTCGTTTAATTGTGTCGATGGCAATCCACACAATACATCCGATGAGAATGCAAACAATGAAAACGCTAAATAAAAAATGACCCATATTCAATAAGGATAAAATCATGCAATGGAAAAAAACAAGTGGGTGGGGTTTGACACGAAAAGTTTGTCACCGACGTTCAATACACAAGCAAAACAAAGTAACCTTTGCGGGTTCAATACAATAGCTTTGTGGACAGAGCCCACCTCTCATTTGGTAGACCTGGGTTCGATACTCTGTCACATCATATCAAATGCTTTTTAAAGAAAAGGCACTGGTACTGAATTTCATTTCTGTTTGGCATTCAGCATGACCATTGAAAAATTGGCTGCGTTGAAAATGTGCGTGCTGGAAAGAGTTGAAAGCAATGCACAATTGTCATAACTACAGCACTACACAAAATCACACCATATTATTATATCTTATATCACACATATACAATAATAAAAATTGCAGTTTACATACGGTGTAGTCCAAGATGTATTCTTATCAGTTTTTTTGAACAACGATTTGAAGCCTTGTGTAATGCTTTCACCACAGTGAGCATTCAACAGAAAATAAACCCAATAAGTGAAAACCAAACACCAGATGACAAAGAGAGGTAATGCACGTTGGAGGTCTCGAACTATAGCCGCAACCATGTAGCCAGTGATACCTGGTTAGTAAAAACAAGAATCGAAAACCAGAGTACAAGAGTTTGGTTTGGGTACTTTAGCGAAAGACAGATTGGCTTGGTTATATTGTTGCGGGATTATTCAATTGAAATCAGCATAGCTCAATTACCATACCATACATAAAATATAGTTGAGGCAAGTATTTTTCTTTTACATATTTTACAGGTTTTTTTACGTAGCCTATAAGTTTTACATATTTCTTTTTCATACTTTAGTGCATGTTTCGCTTATACATTTTGTTTGCATACACTTTCTGTGCATACACTAATAATGCAGTCATACTGGAACATAGGCTAATACAGTAGTGTTTATTCTCAACAGAAACTGTAACAAAGATGAAAATTTTCCTGTAACATTGGACAAATCCAACAAGTTAAAAATAGTTTGAAAGATCGAACAGTTGTATAGCTGATTTTTTGGCGGTTTGGCAGTTGTAATTAAAACAATTGGTCAAAGAAACAGCGGGAAGAGTGATGGAAACTGTGGTAAAATGAATCATTTTGCACTATTTAAAGTAAAACGTAAAGAGTGCAAACTGTCTTTAAAATATATTATATATTAGCCTATACTGTTTGGCAGCTTTTATCTCAACTTGTGATTTGTTTGAATGCTGTGAGGCAGAACCAGAAAGATAAACTTTTGGCTGGCAATTCTGAGTTACAGCTGCACCGATATGTTTTCAGTGCAAATCACAAAACATAAACACAAATATATATAGGCCTAATATTAGTTCTCCACACTTAAAACACAAAACTGTGCAAGTGTGCATTATACATTAAAAATCAGCTAAAAAGTGCATGCAAAAAGCTTACCAAGAACACCCAGGACTCGAAAAACCGTGCAGATTATATTTTTATGATATGACAAAAAATGTTTAGCAGCATTGATTTGGTGTACGATTGTTCTAAAATACACAAAAGCTGAAAATAATAATACATAATGTGTTTGGCAACCAATTCTAACAAGAACAGACAGCTATAGAACCAGCTATTCAACTTTTATACCTATTTTCTTGCTATATAGTATTCATGATACTCATTACAAAATGTTAAAGCAAAACAATCAAATAAAATTTTTGAAAGTTACAGTTAGTGTGGTGTAGAACAAAACTGCACTAAGATGGCAACTTTTAAACTTGTGATTAGCCCATAACATTATTTTGTTTGCTTCCCAAGTAAATTGGATTGGTTTGCAAACAAACTTTAAAACCAGAAAACATAAACTAGGGTATGCACTATGCAGGAATAATGTCTCAGTTGTCACAAGCACAGTGGTCACTTGATGCTATGAATCAGATCCTTCTTAGTCTAACAGTAAATTAAGAGCAAAATACCACCAGGCTATCGATTACAGATATATATATATGCCATATGAATGTTTGAAAAGACATTTACGCAAATTTAATGCAAAATTTTAATAAAAACAAGTCGGCTATACAACTAAATCATCTTAGATTAGAAATAAAAAAAACTTACACAAGAACATAATTTTTTTGGCTGCCATTTTTCGGAATTGGATTCTCAAGCAACCCAGCTTCCAGGCCACTGCTATTAGAGTTAACTTGAAAAGGCGATTCACTTGATATTTTTTCAATTATATTTGTTTCTTCCACTTTGCAAGTATTTTGAGACTGCAATTAACAATAAGCATAACAGCCTACAGTATGTTGTTTTGTCCCATGCAAGCTAAGCCATAACAAGATCATGAAATTTACATGATAGGCTACTTAAATGACCATAAACAAAAAAGACATCATCAGAGACCTAACAACAATTTCAGACATATTTACATACACCATACATTTTAACGGAAAACAACAATTCCACTTTATTCTTTTATTTCATAAAATAAGCTGCTGTATATATGTAAATTAAGTACATAGTATTATAAATAAAAAACAATGAAAACTATTAATACTACAAAAAGTGCTCAATGCCAAGCAAAAAAGCAAAGCAGAGCGAATTAAATCAAATATAGTTATTACTATCTGAATCCTTTACAAATTGTTTCACCTAACGGATCATCAGAAGGTCTTATTCAAATAGAATTATATTAGTATTATATAGTATTAATTAAAGTGAATGTCTTCTGAGACACCGAGACCTAACCCTGGCACGCCGTCAGCAAGAAGCGGTTGACTTGATCACATCGAAAAACTTTTTTGAGAATTATTAAAATAAAGTTCAACCAGCCTCATGTTTAAAAAGAATATATATTTCGCTACATAATAATGAGCATCTTCAGTTCTGCAAACAAACAAACAAATTACTGCAATGAGTGCTGCATAAAGGGAAACTATGCTGTAAGCCTCTATAATCAAAATTAAAATGATGAGCAAAATTTCTTCAACATTTACACATTCAGAAAAATATTTACGTCATGGGATATAAAACCAATGTTCAAAGTGAAGAATAAAAACCAAGGATGGATTTGGCAAACCTTCTCTCGTCGGTAAATGGCAGTTCACCCTAAGAGCTATATTTCTTGATACCAATTTAATTTACCTATTGATAGCTCTTAGGGTGAACTGCCATTTACCGACGAGAGAAGGTTTGCCAAATCCATCCTTGGTTTTTATTCTTCACTTTGAACATTGGTTTTATATCCCATGACGTAAATATTTTTCTGAATGTGTAAATGTTGAAGAAATTTTGCTCATCATTTTAATTTTGATTATAGAGGCTTACAGCATAGTTTCCCTTTATGCAGCACTCATTGCAGTAATTTGTTTGTTTGTTTGCAGAACTGAAGATGCTCATTATTATGTAATAATAATAATAATAACAACATTTATATAGCGCCACATCCACAGTCAAACTATGCTCCTGGGCGCTGTACACGACAATGGTGATAATTAATACGGTAATTTCAGTCATAATGTTCATTGAAGTAGAACGTTTTCAAGCGAGTTTTGAATTCATTTAAATTTTCTGCTTCTTTCACACAAATAGGCAAACAGTTCCAGCATGTAGCGAAATATATATTCTTTTTAAACATGAGGCTGGTTGAACTTTATTTTAATAATTCTCAAAGTAGTATTAATTACATAGTATTACATATATATAACTTTTACCTCCCCAATAGGTTTTTGGTCTGCACTTTCTTCATTCAATGTACATGAATCTTCACTTGAAGGTGCTTTTGATAAACTCTCCAGCAAAGATGATGACTCCATTACCTTTTTTTCGTTTTCAACAAGTGTGGGTGACTCGAATTGATCATTCATGATTCACTCTTATACTAGGGGTGGGCAAATCCAGGTCGATTTTTCGGGACCCATTTTTTCTAATGCCATTTGGGCTGGTAAACATGAAACCGTTGATTTTTTTGCTCTATGACGTCATAATAGGTTGGTTCAGTGGCCATTTTCAAAATGGCGGCCAAAAATGGCTATTTTGCTCTCAGGACATACAAGTGAGACGAATATACCTGTGCAATATGTCTAAACATATGTTTTGAGGGTCAAAAATTACAATAAAAGCACTTTTAGCTACCTGGCATGACACCTTCTTGTATTTTTCTGCAGAAAAGATCATTTTTAGGTTTTTATTTGTGTATTTATTACGCCAATGATCGTTTGAGCTTCTTGTTATATGCAACCATGTTACCAGGAAGATTGAGAAGGCACTTTCAAACTGCATGGAAGTTCACGGATATTCGTTTTTGTACTTTTAGTTCGTGGCTGTTGTCAACTTCCGCGAACTTCGTTCACTGAACTTCACACATGAAGCGAAAATGGCGCGTGAACTTCCGTCAGCTCAAGAAAATCACTACAGGACTCGATGACACACAGAAAGCTGCCGGTCACCGTCATTACAATGTTAAAACAGATCACATTACAATCGTTGGAAATGCTGGTGATAAAATGTCATTTACTACTGGTTACGTGGAAAATTTGAGTCATTCCGGGAAGACGGAGCGAAAGCGTACAGTTTCAAATTGAAAACCTTAGCTGTCCTCGCGAACTGCACTGTGGAGGATATCAAGAGTCAAATTGACTTTTGGATGTCTGACTGGGCGGCTGGTTGTAATATTTTACTGGACAAACTGGACATAGACACCAACAAGCGATTAAAATGTTGTGCTCACATAATAGCCTACTGTGTGTTGACCACGGCATAGATAAAGTGTACAAAAATGATGAGCAGAAAATTGGATTGCAAAATCTCTTACCACTAACCGTTGGTGAGAAAGTCTTCAGCTCCCATGGCACATCAGTTCATACCTCAGGACTCATAGCACTCGCTAAGTTGTTTTCGCCAAGTCATGCGTCTCACAGTGTTTCGCTTTACAATGACTATACACAGTGGATGGAAGATAATAATATTAATCACCGAGGATTCAGAGGATTTGTATCTAACCGATTTGGGCGTATTGCAGATTTAGCGCGGTTGTATTTGCAACATCGTGTGCACATAGATGCGTTCCAAGGGTTAGACATCAACAGCAATAAGTTGGTGCTTGCAGTTGCCGCATACGCACAGAATGAATGGTTCACTCGATGCTCAGAAATCTACACCAAAATGGGAAATGTAATCATATTCCCTCTGATGCAATTTTTGGGCATTGATGAGACTGACAACAAGGTGCGGCATGACGACAGAAATTGGAATGGAGTGAAGTTTTTTTCTTATCAAAAATTGAATGTGATGAAAGAAGTGAGAAGGCGAACCAAGTGGTCTGGATAAGTTGGAAGCTGCAGTGATGGGGGAGGTTATTGATTCTGTGGAGAGGAAACTTTCGGCAGTTGAATTCCTGTGGTAAGATGTAAACGTGGGCGTAAATAGAGAAGCACTGAAGCAGGCACCACTGACAAATTTGGGCTGCGAGTCGCAGTTTGCAAAATTTGACAATCGTATAAGAGTTACAGGTGGGAGTACGTCTGTTACTACACACTCGCGGAAAAATGTGGTTGTTACAAATGGCTTACTGGTGGACTCCAGCTTTGAACAAAAATCTGTATTGGAAAAGAAAGCACGCTGGAAATGGGCAAGATGCTCAGAAGAAGTCAACAGCGTGAAAAAACTGGAATCGGACTTTCTGGCTACTGTGGAGGCAACAAAACAGCTTTCACTGATTAAAAAAGCAGATCTAAAGAACAAGAAGACACAGAAGACCTTACGTCAGATCGACTTGTGCAAGTTGCGTGGCGGTCCAGTTACAAGTACATCGCTTGATTTATTGGAATGTTTGAGTGGAAAACAACTTTTAGCCGAAGTTAGCCATCTTCGACTAACTATAGCACCCGAAATTCGACAAATGAGACGAGTTAAGGCGGCTGACAGACGATACCGAGTTGAAAAATTTGGTGCAGAAGAACTGAAGCCCTCCATTAAAAATGTACTAAAGCCAGTATCCAACATTACGACGACTGTGGACTCTCTTTTGAGCAGAATTATGTGAACTGGCATGTGTAATTATGCGGGAATGATTGTCAATGAGATATCCGTATGATTATTTTCTGTTAGATGGTGAAACACACTAAAAAATTTTAATTTTTCATGTAAAAAGCGTTTTTTTTCGTACTTTCAGATGATATCGCCACAGCAATGCAGTGAATCGCAAAACTGAGTTAATTTTTAGAATCTACGCCCCAAACAACCTATATTTAGACATATTACATGACCCATATGATCAAATCTTCATCTGATTGATGGAAAATATCAATTTTTCAGCGGCCATTTTGATAATGGCCACTGAACCAACCTAAAATGACGTCATAGACAAAAGAACTCATCGGATTCTTATTCAGAGAGAAAAATGGCCATGAAAAAATTTGGTCCTGGAAATACTATTATCAAAATGCCTTTATTTGCCCACCCCTACTTATACATTTACAGAATAAAAGAATAAAAATCACCTAGCATATAAGCCTAGAGTTTAGCTGGAAAACAATCAGCAAAAAAACATTCAACATGATGATACCTCAAAAGAAAATCTTCCAGGCTATTAAAGTCTGCATTTTTAACAATGAAACTACAAAAAGTTTGTTAACTACCTTAACAATCCGTCTAAAAGAAATTTTTCATTGCATATCACAAATTATTAATGGTGGGGAATGTTCTATAACTAAGTGGGCTGCTGTACTCGGAAAGCACGTCGATCACAGGCTATCTTAGCCCCGTGCTAAATTAATCGCTAATAACGGGAGCTATGAAAATCACAGAGCCAAAATATTGTACTAGATAATAGCCATGTGTATTGTGCGTATAGAAATTACATTTTTACCCAACAAATTTATTGAAATAAATTGTTTGAGATGAAAAACCTCAGAAAATCGGTTTTTATTCTAATTTTCTGAAAATAGCTTCAAAATTGAAATTTTTGAATTATAACATAAAGTAGGTAATGCTAAACTAAACAAAAAATTACTTTTTCTCATAAATATAAGCCATTTTTAGGCGTTTTTACATTTCAAAGTAATTGCACTAACATTTATATTGCACTAATATTAACATATATACAACTAGCATTGCACGAAAATGTCTAGCCACCTGAAACGAAATGCTTATTATGAGGGGCAGGATGGTAGAAAAAATGATCAGTTTAGGTTTAGAAAATTCGCAAAAATAAAAAATAAAAGTCAAGAAATTTCACATTTCTAGCATACTTCCTTCTGTGAAATATTTCACTACTGGAGTGGGGCGTCCTCATAAAGCCCCGTGTCGCTACAGATAGGGTTAAACATTTAAAGTAAATAAAACCTTGAGACTGCATCGAAAGACAAAGACTTTCTGCTATACGAAACGATCCAGCGAAGAAATCAATTAACGGCGAGTGCTTCTTTTAATTTTGTTGTTAATTTATCTATTGCCATTAACCAATTCGCAAATGGAAGCGTTCATAATTTGTCTTTTAGTGCAAAGTATTTTCACATTTCCAGAGTTTTTAGCAGTTGTAGAGACTATGTTGATAATTAACTTGCTCCCTTGTCCCTCATGCTTGCCTACAAATTGTTTTTTAACCGTTAAGCAAGAAGTGCATTTGCCTAATTCACAAAAACAACGTTATTTTACATCGATGATCGTCGATAAAGACAAATGCCTGTAGTTCGAAAGCTACAACGACTAATTTTTGTTGAGGACTTCCGCTTTCTACTGTACTCACAATGCACTATAACAAAATGGCTTGCTGGAATGAATGAACACGTAGTATTTTTGTTGATAACCGGTGGGAGAGTACAATGAATTGGCACGCGTTAAACTCTCTAGTATTTTCTTTCATCATCATCATCATCATCACGTGCCGTCTCCGATCCGGAGGTTGGCTGTCACTTTCTTCCACAAGTCACGTTCTTCCGCTACTCTTTTTGTTTCTCCAATGCTTGACAAATCAGCCCACTGTATCACGTCATCTCCCCATGTTCGTCTCCTTCTTCCCCTGCACCTCTTTCCTTCCACCATACCTTCAATAACCAATTGATGTAGCTGTCCTGCAGATCCTCTCAAAATATGTCCCGCGAATTTCATCTTTTGTTTTGCCAAGTCGTTTGCCCATGTATCTTGCACTCCAATTCTTTTCCTAATTGCTTCGTTTGTAATGTGTTTTTATATGATATTTTTAATATTCTTCTGTAGCACCAGAGTTGAAAAGCATTAATTTTTTTGTGAATTTCCTTGCTGTAGGTCCAACTTTCACTTTCATATGACATGACTGGTTTGATGTAACAAGATAGAAGTCTCAGTTTTAATTGTAAATTTATTTCTCCTCTTAAAAATTCCTTGCATTTCCAAAATGACGCTTTTGCTTGACCGATTCTTCTTTTTATATCATTGGTGCATCTTCCATCTTGTGTAATGAGGGACCCTAAGTATGTGTATGTGGTGACCTGATCCAATTGTTCTCCTTTCAGCTTAATGTTTATTTTATTATTTCCATTGCTTTTTTCTATGAGCATTGTCTTTGTTTTCTTGAAATTGAGTTTCATTCCGTATTTTTTACTGATTTCATTGATTTTGTCCATGCTTTCTTGTAGTTTTTCTTCTGTGTCGGCGAGTTTTTCTTCTGTGTCGGCGAGTATTCATTTATCCTTATTCTCTGTTCTACATAATTCGGCATAGCTTAGTTCTTACTACAAATAAATCGCTATCTTTTCTAAATATACACAAACTTGCGCTGGCGTCATTTTGTTGACGAGAGACAAAATTTCTGACGTAATAACGCTTTTTTAGATGGCACTGAATTTTTTACAAGCTTTATATGCTTGAACATTTTTGTCTATTCTCTAAGCCAGGGTTTCCCAAACTGTGGTCCGCAGACCATTGGTGGTCCGCGACGACTGCACAGGTGGTCCGTGGCGATATGATAAGGAATTAAAAAGTCACACATACTATATACGTTGTACATTATTTACCCTGTCAAAGATAATTGCCGCAGTTCTTAACAACTTAAATGATTTCGAAAGCTTTTGCTATCCAGTATCGTAAATCTTACTTGTTGCACCTTCGTTGCAGTTAAAAAGTTGTTTACGAAAGATTAGTGGTCCGTGGCCCAAAAACGTTTGGGAAACCCTGCTTTAAGCAGCGTGAGCGTGGCTAGTGGAGCCAAACTAGGCTCCCCACGCACTCTTCTCTAAGCAGCGTGGCTAATGGAGCCAAACTAGGCCCCCACGTACTTATGATTATTTTTTACTTTTTATCAAGGTCAACCTGGCATGTTGTAGGGCATGTGCTGACATCGCCTGAGAATCAGCTAAAGTCTATTCTCATGTATAAAACAACATTGCTTAGGCCCTCAGTCGCAACGCGATACACTGCAACTAGTAGATTTTTTGCAGCTCAAGCTAAATCGCTGGCTGTATTTTTGCTGAAGCTTTATGCAACTTGACAAATCAAGCTCAACTTCAGCAAATAGCTATCTGTCAGTTGTGGTCAGATGTTTTGGTTCGTGTCAATCAATCGCGATAGCCAAATGCGTGTGTGTGTGTGTTCCTCTTTTCATTTCAATGATCTACATTCTTTCAACGTTATCTTGCGAGTTTTTTTGTTGTTGCTTTACCTTTTCCACCTTCCAGACAGTATATCTAAATTATCTTTACCAATAATTCGACTATTTTGTTGGGATAACATGTCCTGTAGTGAGTAGGCTACTGCCTTTATTGTCAACTGCTTGTGTTTGAATTAACTCTCTTTGAAATGTTTTGATTTCGTTTTTGTTTATTGTTTTTGCTACAACACATTATTCCTACACCCTGTATTTTCATTACTTTTGACTCTGATAAGTGAGAAACGAGAGGCCTAATCATTTAAACCAGGGGTGTGCAACGTGCGGCCCGCGGGCCAAATGTGGCCCGCGAAGAAAAATTATGTGGCGCGCGAAGATGTGCCAATTTTGAATTGTGTGCGGCCCGCGAAACATGTTTATACGGTAATTTAGTTTAGTCTGGTACGTTTGAACAATTCATTGTGGAGTGGAATATTGTAGATTTCGCACCTTCTGTTAACTATTTTAGAAGTCTCCCACCGGCCACCGCCAATCCATTGTATTTAATTTTCTATTCTGATGTCTCTGGATTTTTTAATATTCAATTGAACACTGAGAATATGTCCTTATAATGTTCGTAATGTATTGTATTGAGTTTAAAGTTAATTGTTGTTATTGCGTTCATAAACGTAGTTGCACTGATGAGAATTTAATATTCGAAAACGCGTTCTGCAACACTGTTTTTTGCACTCTGTAATGCCAGATGCAGATTTATCTGTAGCTTTCCATCACGCATTGAAGCGGTGATCTGATCATGAAATTTTCTACGGTTTGAGAAAAAGTTTTCTCTGCCTATAAAACGTTGAATGGTAGTTTAATCAATTATTTCTAAAAATGTATGGTCACATAAAAGGCATTATGAACAAAGTACGACTCTGGAAAGCTCACATACAGACAAGACATCTTTTCCACTTTCCAACTTTGAGAGACTATGGAATGCATCCGGAGAAGAAAACTAAATTTGAAGAATTGTTGTATGAATTTTTGACTCGTTTCAAGGACTTCAAATCTCATAAACATTTGTTTGATATATTCTCTTCGCCATTCAACACGGACATTGACAAAGCACCAGCTGATATCCAACTTGAACTGATTGATCTTCAAGAGAAAAAGGATTTGAAAGCAAAGTATTTAAAAATGAATCTTGGCGATTTTTACCGAAAACATTTCAACTAAGATGACTTTCCACATTTCAAAAATCCATGGCTTCAAAAATAGCACTTTTTGGCTCAACGTATTTGTGCGAACATTTTTTTCTAAAACGGGTGTCATGAAATCTCCCTGTTGATCGGTTCTGACAGACCAACACTTGGAAAATGGACTTCGAATTGCGATCACTTCCATTAAAGTAAATTTGGAGAAAGCCGTCAGGAAAAGAAGCCTGCTGCAAACTTCTCACTGAGCTCGTTTAAAGACAGTGTGCCAATAAATTTGAATAGCAGTTTTCTTCAGAAATTTATGCGTCCTAACTTATTATTTCTGGAAGGAGATAACCCCTAATATAAGAATAACATGAATAACAAGAAAAACTACTCTTTTGTGCCTGCAACTACTAGAAATCATATGTTAAATAAACGTGCGGCCCGCGGTTTCACCCAATTATTTATATCTGGCCCTCCGGTAACAAAGGTTGCACGCCCTTGATTTAAACCTTTTGGTTTTGCCAACTGTCCTTTTGTTGGTGGTAAATTTGTGTGTTTACTTTGAAGTTTTGTACATGTTCGCGCCAACAAAGAAAAAATAAATTGAATTGTAACGAGCTGCAGACAGAGAAAAAAATGTTTGAGAGGCACCAGAGTTTTGCAAAACAACAATTTTTTAAGAGAGAATGAAAAATGCGAAAACTGGAAATTGCAGAATCACATAGCTTGACATGGGGGCTGTGAAGCTTTTCCCATAAAAATTTGGTAAGTTTTGTACGCTATCATTTTTGCTTTTGGGTACGGTACAGGTAGTTTTATATTCAGGGTCGTTGAGAGATTAAGTTGAGCCCTGAAGCTCTCCAAGCGAATATCTGAGAGTCCTCTGAAACAAATAAACTATCAACTCTAAATAACAATAAGCTAGGTGATTCTCCTGCCTCCACTATGGAGTTTCATTTTCGAAACATTCTTTCACTAGGCTGTTTAGCTTGCTGTAGCCTAAGTTCTCAAATGACAAACCATTAGCTAATTTCAATTCATGCACGCTTGCATCTGATGTACGCTAAGCAAACGTTAAGAAATGACAGCTTTGCAGAAAAACGTATTTTTTGTATTTACTGTAGGCTAATTGGCAATAAATTAAATTTAGGCCTACTTAATTTTATAAAGATTTGTTAAAATATTATCAGGAAGTTTGAATTAAGGCATGTTTACCATTAGATATGTAAAAAACGTTTTTTCTTGTTTTTGCTCTTTATCGTTTTTTTTTTATTCGTTTTTTTTTACCTATTTTGACATTAAATGTCACAATATGCAGCAATAAGGGTAAACTCATTGCAATAGCGTTTCTTTCAACAAACAAACAGTCTCATAACTCGTATAACTTACTTCAAATCAGACTATATGTCTGGTATATTTTTTCATTGCAACTTTTTTTATTGCAATTTTGTAGATCTCAAGTCTCAACACACGAGGCATAAAGATTTCTCATCGTCTCAAATAGTAGTAACAGTGTCCTATGGTTGGCACATCTCAAGTACAGGGCCGGATTAACCATTAGGCTAACAAGGCTATAGCCTTAGGTCCTGGAAAAATTCGGCCCTCAATTTTTGTAAGGCTGATAGTGATACAGATCCAACACCAGAACAGTTTTTGCTTAAAAATGAATGACGGAGTTGAGTCAATACTTATGAAGAGCCCATTTCCAAAACCACGTAGGCGCCACTTTTACCGAAATTGAGTTTAGAGCAGAGCTTTTCAACCTGGGGGTCGCGAGCCGTTTTTCAGAGGTTTGCGAGGCGCTTGAAATTCTAATGTATTGTTTTCAATTCTTTTTTTGTCAGAAAAGATTAAAAACTGTGTTTTTTTCGCAATCGCCCATTCCTCTACTTGAGGTTATGACATCGTTTAAGCTTTCAGACGTTGCAAAAGCTTTAACTATAGGAAAGCATTCGATATTTTTCACCAAGTTCTTGTAGCCTACGTTGTTTTGTCAGACTAAAGTTAACCAGTATCAACGCTATGGTAAAAAAGCAAAATTATGTAGAATCCTATGCAAAATATAGATTTCTCACTATCGTTTTCAATGGCATTGAAAAAAATTTGTGTCGGCTATTTTGTTTGAAAGTTCTTTCAGCAACAGGTGCACGCATTGACAATCTTAATAGTTAAAAATATGCAGCACCAACCATCTCACTGAAATTGATTATAAATCCATAAAAGATTGCAATAAATTCAACCGGTGAAAGTGCGAAAACGTAGATAATTCCCATTATTTTTTCTCCTATTATCTAGCTAAGCTTGATACAAAATGGAAATAACAATCGCAGAAAATGTAATAAAAGCCGTGATAACATCGCAAAACAACGTATTTCGTTTCGGAAGTTTACGTTGGAACAGCAAAACTAAATATAACTGGATGTCGGCATGAATCAAGTTTGGTTAAATTTTACATTAAATATGCTTTTGTTGAATACTTTTATGGGGGGGGGGGGGGCGAAACTACATTAATTGTTCTGAGGGGTCGCGGTGGAAAAAAGGTTGAAAACCCCTGGTTTAGAGTGTCATTAGGTAACGTATTACCATGTGTACCTACTATCCATTTCTTTCTTTCCAAAATCTTTTTCATCTACTTCAAATTAAACAATAAAAATTGCGTTTGTTTCCAAAACCAATTATGCGCCATCATTAGCCATTTTTATGTTATGTTTATGTTATTTTGCAGTAAATAATTTCAATTTTTCATGTATGTATTTTAATTACTTTTTGTACCTTGGTTTGCAAAATTAGGCCCTTCTCTAGTAAACAGCCTTAGGCCTACAGTACCCTTAATCCGGCTCTGCTTAAGTATTGTCTGTAATTTGGTCCAGCCGGTTGTTAAATGCAGTTCCACACTCGTGTACAGTTTCGAAGCCACTTGGGATTTTGGTTAATGGGCATGTTAGGACCAGGTGGTCAGTGTTCTGTTTCTCTGCTTCACAATGTGGGCATTCAAATGTATCAAATGATATTGAATCTTACTACATCAGATTTTTGTTAGTTTCATTAAATTTGTGCTTGTTCCCAAATAAAATAAGGGTTCATCTTTGATGTTTGTTTGGTATCTTTATCCTGCATTGCGGGAATATGGGTAAAACTCTATACTTGTCAGGAAAAGTATTATGAAGCATTTATTCACTATGTGAGCAGTGCTGAAAAACTCCACTTTAAAGGGAAACTTTTTTCATTCATGGTTGGTAGTTACTACTACTAGCAATAGTCAACATGGGTGGTGGGCATTTGAAATGAACATTAACCTAAACCTTTTCTGACAAATGCACATACTTTTGACAGCTAAAAATATCAGTGATAAGATCTCCTGCATTATGTCACAAATGATCTGCAAGAAGCATCAATGACAAAGTGTCTAAGACCTTGCAACACACGAAAGAAATACTTCTGTTTCAACATTTATAAAGCATATACAATTATACATCATTGCTAAGCTTTTAGTTAAAAAAACATGTTTAAACAAGCTTTTGGCAATAGCTTGCATTAGTAAATTACCTCAAACAAGGTAATGTGTGTTCTGAATACTGCCATCTTGTTTTTTCCAAAATTTTGTCAACCCATTAAGTGTGTAGGCCTACAAGAGTAACAAGTACCGGTATACTAACATCGTAGGCTAACTTCCACAAAGGGCACTTCCATAAAAGGAAAAAGAAATTAACTCATCCACATTATATCATGTATCAAATTGCATTAATTCAATGTTTGTCAGGTCTATACTGCCACAAACATGCCTGGGAATGAAGAAGAAAGTGAAACAACGTAGGACTATGCAAAAAACATATGCTGCCAAGCACAAACGCATATGAATTTCAGAACCAATAAAACCATTTTTACTAGTTTAATGTTTTTCAAGAGCACTATAATGAAACTAAGCTACAAATTGTAAAAAATTGCAACTTTTCCAGAAAAATATGAAAAAAAAGAACAAAAAAAACGCGTGTTTTTTTTGCATTTCCATCTCTATTTACCATCAAGGAAATGCAACTAAAAGATCCATATTCCATATAAGTGCTGTACTGCATTGCAATACTTTCGTCTAGACTCTAGATCAGCAGTTCTCAACCGGTGAGCCATGGCTCACTAGTGGGCCATGGAAAGATTTTGAGGTGGGCTACAGACCAATTTAAAAATTTTTCAGAGTTAGGGAAAAATTTAGTTTCATTTGTGTTACTATAGTTAATTTTACACTTGTGTGTTTTGTTTAGTTGTTTTGATTGTTCCAACAATGAACGGTGCTGCTGTAATTTGCTGCAGAATGGTAATTTCCATTCTAATTATTTAAATAATAATTTTGGTGGCGTGATGTAATCAATGCCGTCTGTTGCATAATATACGAACTTTGATTTTAAGCAACTATACAACAGTGTGGTTCTTATAGAGAGCCACTTGGCTCCGTAAAGAGAAATTTTTGACTTATAGGGAGGAATAATCGTGTTGAACGGAATTGGGAAGAAATGTAAATCAAATGGAATTTATCCAAATAATCTGTTGAAATGATTAATTTATTTATAACTGAGCACATATTTTTAGATCAACGTCCAGTTTTTACAACATTTTATGGTGTAATAGACCACTTTGTGATTACCATCAAGTCATAGCCAAACTGAACGCGGTAGCCTACTGAAATTTGTGCAGATCTGTTTTCGTATTTTTTTGGGAATTATTTGTGGGGAGAAATTGACAATAGTTGTGTCTTTCAAAGAAGGAATACGACATTAATGTTGAGAACCACTGTAACTACAAGTTGGCCAATGACGTTCAGGAACCCGCATCTCATTGATGCACGGTATAATCTGTTTTGGAACGAGAATGGGCCACGAAAGAAAAAAGGTTGAGAACCACTGCTCTAGATAGATAATGTAGCATAAAAAAGCTTAAAACTTATAAGCTCTTGGAACATATACTAAATACAGTATTTTGATGATCACTGTAGGCTACCAAAATTCACTATGGCACCACTAAAAGAAGCAACCGTCATATAATACTGCAGTCACATTAATAACGAGAAAGCTTGATATTGCAAATTCGGATAAAATAATTAAATAATAAGAAAAAAATGTGTAGGCTACTACTTTCTTCAAAGATGAAGTTGCATTAAGAAATTAAAACATTAAAATGTAATTGGTTTGAAAATAACATCACCTCAATATATTAATCAATCATTTTAAAACCTTGAAAGGTTTAAAACGTGCCTGAATAGAAAATCATGTCGTAGGCTACATGTCTGTAGTTAGCACGGCCACAAAAAAAAAAAAACAACAAAAAATAAAACAAAAACAAAGAGAAGCACACATGTAGTAATGAATGACCGGCTAATGAAAAGTGTTGTGGATTGAATTTGAACAGTCATCATAATAATAATAGGATGGAGTGTTTTAACTGCCCGTTTGGGCTGCCGTTTTAAGAACGTTGACTTTGAGTTGGTGGCAGTCTTTATATAACAAACGCAGTCTACAATATATCTACTGCATAATAGGTCGAATAATTTGCTTGCAATAAATTGAGCTTAGCTTTAGTAGCTTGATTGTAAACTGAAGCAGAACGTTCAATCTACACTTGTGAAAAAATAATTTGTTTAAATAACAAACGGAATCAATTCCAGAAAAGATTTATTTATCAAAGTTTATTGGCCTACACTTGCTGCTCCTACAATAGGCTACTCTGTCACAAGCGTATAATTTTTTCTTCAAAATTTATGCACATTATTTACAATGAAGTAGGGCAGGCGTCATCAACTGGCGGCCCGCATGCGGCCCGCCACACTGTTATGTGCGGCCCGCGGAAGGTATCAGCGTACAAGTATAACCAAAAATATTTTTCTTGAGGAGCTAAAAAGCATGAAGTCAAAAATTACTTTCCGGGAAGCACATTTTCGCTTTGCATACAATTCCACCGACCGATCAATCAGATTGTAGTTGTAGGTGGGGGTCGCTTAAAGTTATTCCAATGCGATGTCCAGCCACACTGTCCCAGTGGTTGATTAAAACGTCTGTTTTCGAATTTCAAAATTGTCTGTGAGCATAGGGTTGCTTATTTTAAGTTTGTAAATGTCATGTAAACACTATTGTGCGTTTCACCGTTATGGTGTTTCATGAGCAGTGTTCCCTTTATGCAACTTTTTGTTGGCAAAATGAGTCGGTGTGCCAACTCAATTTATAATAAATTAGCAAAATATTAAAGACTTTTTCTGGTTGTAATACGAAAATATTTAGCTTAATAGCCTACTGCAAAATGTTGTTAATCAACAATTCTTGCCATGCTGGTAAGCATCGCCAGTGACAGTTGTCTAATATAATCAAAGAAAGACGGTTTTAGAGACTCTCACAAAAAGGATGAAAAATCAATTCATTGCTTTTTTAGAGGGAACACTGTTCATGAGTTACGATAGAAACGTTTTTTCGGTGATTTCCACAAGCGTTTGTTTCATGGTGCCTGGTTTCTTTCTCCCTGTGATTCGTACTGCTATTTTGCATTCATCAAATGCTGGCATTTGCACAATGTGATTGGAGCCTGTGATTGGAACCCATTTTTCACTGATATGTTTGCAGTCACTATTGTTGCCTGTATTGCGATGTGTCAAACATTTCCTTGTTTACTGAAACTGGTAGTTGCAAGATATCTTTTGTGAAGCGAAGTGAGGACACCACTTTTGATTGGCGATGAATATTCTGATGAAACCGCTCGCCTCGCTATAAGTGCACAAAACAAGTGGCCTCGTTTATTAGGCATTGTTAAAGAAGTCAAAAGTGTTGTTGAAGGATCTTGGCCTGGCAGTAGCTTTATTGTTCGACTAATTTTGTTGCGGTATTCTAAGATAAATATTAACAACATGTAACGCTGGATACTGGGTACGAAACGCGTTCTTTTCTAGCATAAGAGTCAACCTACCTAAAATTTTATTAGTGCGGCCCGCCACAGCCCTTCTTAGTGCTAAAGTGGCCCGCATGCAAAAAAGGTTGGTGACCCCTGAAGTAGAGCATAATACAGTATCGGACCCAGAAGAGGCACTTGATCACTTTCCCCCACAATTATTACCACTTTTCAAAGTTAAAATTTCCGAACTGATGGTCTACTTTTAAACAAACAAAAATTTAGTAGTAGGCCTAATCCTTTTTAGATCAGCTACTGCCATAATAAGTATATACAGTAATTATAGATTTAACTTAAAAATCTACAAAAGTGTCTGCTTCAGTGAGTAAAATCTATTTTTCAAACGTTCATAGACTGCAGGTACTTCATATGGGGTTGTAGGCTAAAATATTAGGCTACTTATATCTTCTCAGTCAGCAAAATCCGTCATTTTTATATTGATTCAACGTCTGCACTTTGCAGACGTAAAAAAATCAAATGCGTTTGTGAAATGTTTCAAATAAAGTTTGCCCTGCTTCAGACAAATGTTTTGGAAAAAGATTGTTTGATCATAATCTGCATTTTTAAAGGAATAACAAGCGCACCGCGTTTCTTTACAACAAAAATTTTCTGTGAAGCACTTAGTTAAAATAAAATACAGTGGTCTACAGTAAAGATGCCTAATTGTAGTTGCGAATAACTAAAAGTAATAACGTGAAAGATACAGATAACTAAATGCACCGTGGGTTACAGTGGTTGCATTTTTTCCGTGGAATTGAATTTGGTGGTTTTTACGAAATAGCCTACTGTAGCCTACATAACACGCAAAGCCAACTGACAACGCTAAGAACAGTCTGATGTAATTTAGGAAGTTTGATTTGCAGTCCTATCTACAAATAAAAACTTTTCCTCATTTATGGGTTATCGTAAAAGACAAGGTGATGTGATTCCCGTAGCATTCCACATATAATCGCAGCATTTCTCTGTCACAGTAGCATTGAATGAACTGGAATGAAAAAAACAACATTAGCTTCAAATTTATTGGTTTAATGTCGCCAAACAAAAAAATGCGTGCTAATATACTAGCTGTACTACTTATTGCATGATTAATGTATCTCGCACGATTGCTCTGTTCAGTTTACAAACTCAATAAGACCTATGGGGCTATTGTTACTCATAAAATCAAACTTTTTAGCTAAATAGTCTTGAAGTGATGCTTAAATAACAAAATAATTTGGTAGGCTACTGCAACTTTGATATGATTAAAGTGCCAAAATAACTTTATTTATAAAATCACTTTCATTCAGGAATTTTTCCGAATGAGCATTGTTTTCTTAACACATTTTATGCCACAACCATTATGACAAACATAACAGAGGTTTAAAAAAGGTAGAACCAACAAAACGTATAGGCCTACGTTGAGACCACCTTGAAACTAAAATAAGGTTAAAAAATCGATATAATCCCAAAGGTTATTTCCTGGCAAAAGTCTAAAGTGGTGCTATGAGTATTCTATTAGTTCGGTTAAACTTAAGAAAAAAACTATACCGTCTTCTAGCATGCACTTACGTATCTCCAACTGCATTACTGCAGCACTCGTATAACCTTGAAGGTTCAGTGTATGTCCAATCTGCAGTAACTAGCAGCATATTATCACAAATGATTGGGCGTGGAACGTACAAAAAACCTAAACAGGAAAGAACAAAAAAATTAGTGATCAAGTTCTTATAACAGGTAATATACACTAAGCTTATAAGGTCGCTGGGTTCTCAAAGAGGTAGACATGGCTTTGGTACCTCGTCATACTAAAAGAATTTCTGTGTCACTATATGGCATGAGGCGTGAGAAACGCATATTGACGAAAGATAAAAACAATATCGATGATATATCTTAAGATTACAATCACCATTGTTTAGTTCAGCGATTCTTAACCTTTTTTTCCCCAGCTCCCCTTTTCATGGATCTCCACAGTCTGGAACCCACCATAATATAAGAGCTGCACTAATAATGATGAGTGATACAGTGAAGCTGTATCGGCTTATTACATAACTATATAAACATCACATCAGATAAGGCTAAACATCATATTACGAACATCCCATAAAAGATTGTTTTATGTAGATTCTAGATCAACTTGCTAGGTCTATGCAATTACCATATGGCTAATAGGCCTATACACCAGTAGTTCCCAACTCGTTTTTAAGACGATCCATTTTAAAAAAAAATTCAGTTCGGTAAAATCTTGCGACCCAAGCAAACTGTCGTAGTATATTAAAAGCCATACAAGATTGTGTTGCAAACAAACAGCACTACAAAAGCAGTAACTTTTTCCGAAAATATTATGTTTATCAAATCACTAATGAGATATCTGTGCCGGCTTGCTATCAGTGAGTTTTTGAAATCGACGCGTTATTTTGCTTAGGTATAGCCGCATGTCGACTTTAACTTCCTGCCGGTTTCGCTGTCTAGTTTTCAATACACACATGACGCTAAATCCAGTCTCACAAAGCCAAGTTGTTGCAAATGGAATCTGTTTTTGAATCAATAAATTTGAAACCGTGGGATACACTTTGTACATGAAAGCCCAAAAGTGGATGTTTGCAGAATCTTTGGGGTATTTGTCTTTAAAGGACGCAAAAGAAATACGATTCTGTCGACAGTCGTTATGTCCATAAACTGTTCTGCAACATAGATGGGAAGTTGAGGCAGATCTTTTCCAACAAATGGATCAATTATCCAATCATTTTGGCTATTAAGTGTTAGAGATTCTCCATAGTAGTGCACAAACTTTTTGGTAAACTGTTACAGGTGTCCAATTATGGTTTGCTTAATATCAACTTTCTTGCCACAAATATATTGCGTGAGCTGAGGAAATATATCGTACTCATCTCTGGTGACATAACTTTTTCAAAATATGAGTTTTTTGTAGTAAGCAGAAACTTTTGCGGCAAGATCAATCACCGTTAAACCGCAGCCTTGTATAGATAAATTTAGAGAATTCAGAGAGTCAAATATATCAGCGAGGTAAGCAACTTTTGCGTTGAAATTTTCTTGCAGAAACTTCTCGGCTAATCTCACAAGTTCTGTTGCTTCAGGAAGATAGCAATCTCCTCCCGCAAATGACAAACTCGCTTCAGGACACGACCTCGTGATAACCATCGCACTTCTGCATGCAACAGCAATGCTTGATAATAATCACAATCCATGTCAGTGCACAAACACGAAAACAAATGCCGATTTAGTGGACTTGTTTTGATGAAGTTTACACACTTCACAACATCATTCAACACTTCGTGGCGCTCTTGAGACAGCTTTTTTGCAGCAAAGGCCTCTCTGTGGAAAAAGCAATGAGTCCATACAGCACTTGGGGTTTGTCTTTGATGCGTTTTACCACATCAGACTATGTGTGGCCCAACGTGTGGAGAAATTTGTCATGGTTTGTCCGACATAGTGTTCGTGACATATAGTGGACGTTGCAATGTATATCCCGTAATTTTGGCAAGTTAATTTATGTTTGAGACTGAAATTTTTGTTGGCTTTACATTTAATAATAATATTAACAATAATAAAAACGAAAACTGTTAAAACTTCTTGCACTACGTTCATGCTACAAAGCTTTCCGATGTCTCGACAAGAAACGCTTCATGACTTGTGTTTATATTTTCCAGTTTTGTGATCGATCTCTTTTTTTTTATTGTTATTTTTTCGTCCAAAATACAATATGCCTGAAAAACAAGCGACTCAAAAAAATAATCAGGCGACTCAGCTTTGGGTCGCGACCCATGTGTTGGGAACCACTGCTATACACTATACAGAGAACGAATATACATTGATCTTGATCTAGCAGACGTACTTAAACAAATTTGTAGTAAAGAAAATATCGTTACACTATCTGAATTTTGCCCCCTTGAGTATTTCCGCCTCTCTAAAAGTCAACAGAGCCCAATAAGAGGCGGTAGCGCCCATGTTAAGAACCATTGACTAAACTTTAGTTAAACACTTACCCGCAACACATGCATTTAAAATACTGACAAAAATTCCCGCTATTAATGCCCGTATAACAATTTTTGCCATTTCTCCTTGTCTTTGGGGGGCCATTGCACCTAACCGCAAAAAAAGATAAAATGTTAATTTGCGTTCAACAGATCTAAGCACGAAATTCACACATAAAGTTTAGCCTACTTAGTCGAGCAATAGTTTAAAAGTATTAGCACACACAAAAAACAGCTTTCCAAACCTAGTCCTCCAAGCATAATCCCAAGTGAACCAACATTTGCAAAACCGCACAGTGAGTAGGTCACTATGGCTTCTGATCTTTCGTCCACCCAGTTGACTGTGCCATTGGCCGTGTGAGGTATTGTGCCATTGTCTCTGCTGACGATCATTTCAGCTAGCGATTCGTAAGCTATAAATTCATTGAGAAATATCTTCGTGCCAATGAGCTCGGCTGTCTGAAAATAGCATATAGCATGGCAAATAGCAATAGCATAATATAGCAAAGCCTGTACAGACTATTTTTAAGAAACCACTCTCAAGCGCGCCACTAAGACTGCAACGTATGATGACCAAAATTCAGCCGTATGACCTCAATGTCGAAGTCCAAACTGGAAAATATACATCGGTTGCAGACACGTTGTCAAAAAGCACAAGAAGACGCTGGTGAGCCTTAATTCAATACAGACATGCAAGTTTTAACGATAGCAGAATCATTTCCTGTTTCGACTGACTGTCTTGAAAACACAAGAAATGCAATAAAAGACGAAAACACGTCTTAACAAAGTATCTGTTGAACAATTGACCCAAACATAAAAAGAGCCTTGATATGCAATTTATGCATGCTTGTCTTTATTGGAAACTTAGATCCGAGTTCTCCTTGAATGATGGTTAAATTTTGAGAGGTGAGCGTACAGTTGTGCCTTTTTCACTCATGCTTGAAATGTTACACACATGTCATTTAGGACTTGTGAAATGTACCCAAAACGCCCGAGATATGTTTTATTGGCCGGTATGGCCGCTGATATTAATGATTTGATTTCTATTGGTGACATTTGTAAACAATTGCAGTACAACAATTCCAAAGAGCCTTTGATTCCTCATAAACCACTCAGTAAATTATGTGAAATTGTTGTGGCAGATTTGTTTCACTGGAACAATGCTAATTATTTAATTGTCGTCGACTATTACAGTAGATTTTTTGAAACTGGTTTGTTAAACAGGACCAATAGTCAAAACGTATTTCACCACATGAAGTCGTCCTTCTTTTACTGTACATACATGGTATTCCAAAAACCCTCCGATCAGATAAGGATCCTCCATTTCAATCAAAAGAGTTTGCGAATTTTTGTGATAGTTGGAAAACTAATCATCGAACTTCTAGCCCATTCTATCTCCAGTCAAATGGACTTGTAAAAAAGTTTGTCCATACTGCGAAACGTTTATTAGATAAATCCTAAAGCACTAACCTTGACGCTTTTTATGTTAATTATTTTAGAATACAAAAACACACCGATTAGACCAGAAGGATCTCCTGCTCAGTTCAAACCCGTCTCAGTCGACCCCGGTTTTGTGAAAAAGCAATTTGTAAAACGTCGTGCTCATAACAAAAGGTACTATGATCGTTATATGAAACATATCACTTTTGTAATGCATCGTGACATAGTTTATCAGTCAGAAGCTTTAGACGCTTTTTGTTTTTGGAGTGCATGAAGGCCTAAATTGCAATGAGCTCCTATCGAAGAAGTTCAAATATCGTGTGACACCATTAGACTACCATACTTTTCTGTATTCAACGGCTAGCTAGAAAGCAAACCAAACACTTTTTACATCGATTCAACGTCTCTAGACGTTGAAACAATGTTAAAAACGAAAAAATACCTCCCTGGGATGGGCTGCAAAATACAAAGTGTTTTCTTCACAAGGTAGATTTAAACGATCTGTCTTAGCCTGATGCTGCGAGTTTGCTGTGGCAATAGTAAGTTGCGCAAGCTTTCGGAACACAGTTCCCTAGTCATGTGCTATGATGATCTACCTTGTGAAGTAAGCTACGATCATGCTGCTAAAAGCGAAACTCAATCAATTACAAAGTGTTTCTTGATCATGTATAACCAAATTGGACTGTGTGAGTGCGAGAAAAAAAAACTGAACTAAACACAATTGTCACTGAAGCTCATTGCTTGATTTAGTTCTCATATCAAGTGATGACAGTACGTTTGAAAAAATATAGACTACAACATGTGGCTCAAAAATTAATTGAAACAGTTTTTTTTTTGCTTTGATTTTGTCTCATTCTCTGCAAATGTTGAGACAAGCAAAATATTTTTACAATGCCTCCGCAAAATAACAAGCAACGAAAGTCGGACGCCAATTACGATTTCATTGAAGCGTAGACGACGTCTACTTGCGTCTACACGTAAAAGATTAAAATGGAACACAAGAGAATTTTCCCGTCACACTCAAGTATAAAGCAATTAGAAGCGATTTCTCAAGTCAAATAAAAAAAAATATGATCAAACATCAAATTATTAGATTTTTCAAGTTGCGCTGTTGAACAAATTGCAAAAGATTTTCGATGCTGTGTTGTCAGATAAATTATTTGCATCATGTGAAAATTTGATTGATATATCTTGCGTAGTGTTTGAGTTACACGAGCTCGAAGTGCTAGTATCAGACCAATAGGTCAATATTTACTACCAAACATTCGAAAAACAAAACAAAAAGAAACAATAGAAGTAGTAATCACAATTATCCAATTAACAGATAATGCTGCTGCGTAGAATTGTCAACGATTAAACTGCGAATGGCAGCACTGAAATACGACGATATGTCAAGAACGTCAGAATTGCAGAGAGCATTCATGTAACCATTTTGAAGATTGATACCTACATAAAAGATTCTAAATAGATTTGCAAAGTATTGTATCAAAGGTTTAGATATTTTGTTCAATTTGAATAGTGTGTGCTTTAGTATAGCGAGTTAAGCCATGCAACATACCAGTTCCAAGTTCACTCATTTTAGTGCCACAGCCATGTGGGTGTTTACGTTTCTAGTTTATGTTGAAGTCTAAGTACTGGTGGATATTCAATTAAAGTTGTATGCTTGTCAATGACAGTTTGTCAGGAGATAGTTAGACGTCAAGGATTTCGTATAAAAATACAGATATAAAATAGGGGAGAACCTTCTACAGTGCCCAGTTTTTTTACATTTTCATAAATTTTGAAAATAAGTTGCAGAGAAACATTGAAATTTTGATTTTTATTCTATAGTTTGAGGTTTTCTCCGTTTCTTGGCCTATTTGTCTAAGTTCTGGGATTATTAATTTTTGTTCGGTAGCCCTTTAAAAACTTGCTTTCATAAGTGGGCACTGTAGGATATTGGTCCCATACAATGCCCATGGGGAGTACCTACAGTGCCCACTTTACAAAGCATCACATTATTATACTGCTTAAAAGGTCATATGCTACTTATCTTGTGTTGTAATATTCTGGCTGCAGCAATCACCACACAAAAATGTTGAATTCAAGCCATATAACATAGCTAACATGAACAACACTAATCAACAACAAAAGAAGCAGATGAAGAAATAAAAAAACTTTCTAACCATGTTTTTCCAGCCATGGTATTTGCCTTCCACACTTCCGGTATTTTTTTGTCATATTTGTATAGGCTACGTAGCAAGTTCGTATGCCAATTTTCTAACGTTCTTATTGAAAAACTAAATGGTGCTTTGCAAACTCTATTAGATAGTCACAAAGTTTCTGTTTTTCTTGGTCATTGAAAATTCTGTTTACGTAGTAGTTTTGATTGAAATTAATCATGGTAATATTCTCTAGATCTCGTTTACACTTAGCTAAATAGCGCCGAATTGTTCTACGAGAAATGCCGCACTCCTCAGATACAAATTGTTTTGATCTTCCTTTTACAATCACCTCCATGCATGCTTTCTTCATGACATTTTCTGGATGTCTAACAAGCTTCTTTGTAGGCTGCTGGACATTTTGAAAATATGGTATAGATATAGAAGATTATTAACTTATTGTCTGGACAAAACCAATAAAAGTAAACCTATCTGAAGATTGTTGCTCATTATCAATAAAAAATATATAGATCCAACAGTGCCCACCCCTGGGCACTGTAGGCTCTGTCACTGATGGGCACTGTTGGGGCCGTCGCCATTTTGGACAAAATGTGCTGCAATATTTATAAACTACATTATTACAAGCAGTAAGCAGTATCAAAGCTTGCCTACATTAACTAACTATCCACAGTGTAACTGACAATACTGTAACATGAGCAATGAAGTCACATGCACACTTTCCTTTCTTCCAAAAAAAAGTTTCTATTTTCCTAAAAAAATGATTTCTGTTCTCACTTGCCAAGTACTTCTCGTTGCATCTTCACGTTACATGCGAGAAATCATTGGGCACGTGGACATCTCAAAATGAATTCGGGCGCGCAATTGATGATGCATTGTGGGTAAAATTTTAATATGGGCACTGTAGGAACCTGGGCACTGTAGGAGGTTTTCCCCTACTTATTTTAGTCTGCTGCTGCGGGTTCGCTGTGGCAGTAGTGGTTTGGTACCAAACAGCTATCATCACAGCGAACTCGCAGCATCAGGCTAAAGCAGGTCGTTTGTGTCTACACTTGTAAAATAAACTAAAATCAATTATTTGCATAGTTATTGATAAATGATTGTCCTGTACCTTAAAGCAATCTCGCCATTCAATTCCCATCAAATATGTAACTGGAACGAAAAGATAAGAGCAGATCAGCTGAAAAGCAACAAGATGACTTTACTTGTCAGTTTGTATACTTTGTCATCCAAAGTTGTCATATCATGATTCACCAGTGGTTAGTCAACAGTGTGCTTTTATCTAATCAAAAAATAAAGATCCCAGATTGTAAATACTAAACTCATGTTCAGCAAACAAACTGTCTTCATCTTCAGTGCTAGAAACGTATTCATAAATTTATAGCACTGAAGACGAAGACAGTATAGTTTTTGAATTTTTTTTTTTTGCTGAACATGAGTTTAGTATCTGCATTTTGGGCTCTTTATTTTTTAATTAAAGTAACCAAGTGTTCCAACCATTTTGTTCCTAAGTTTGCTTTTATTTCTATCAAACTTAAGGCCAAAACCAATTGAGACTAATTCTCATTATATTATAATATTATTTGCACCAACTTTCCCAGTTAAAGTGTTTGACGAATTCCAACCAATTTATCACAAAAAAACAAACAAAACATCCACCAAGCGCTAAATACCTCAAAGCTGAGTTGTGGAAAATCCAACAATCCCCCAAACCAACCAAGAAAGCCATTTATGGCAGCCAGAAGTGATAAAAACGCTATTAAATTTCCTCCAATGTTTAAAACAAGTGGTATAGCTTGAGAGGCACCAACAAACGCAGCTTCAATGATGTTTCTCTGGTCCCTGAACATTCAAACATGTCAAGAGACGTGACGTAAGTCAACAACATTTAAAAAATCAGTGAAGTTTAAACTCCACTGAAAAATTTAGATCTCCATTCTCAGTGTTTGCTTGAACAGCAGTGAGTGCAATACTAAGAAATTGTGTATCCATTTCAACAATTACAAGAAGTGAAAGAAGACACAAAATAAACAATTCGACCTATTAATAACCAATAGTAGGCCTAATAGGCTATATCTACACTCTAGCCAGCAAATCAATTTTTTACATTGATTCAATGTATAGAGATTTGCTGGCTGGGTTGCAAGTCGTCAAAAGCGACTTCTGAAATAAACGACTTCTGAAATAAACGTCCCGATAGCTCAATTGGTTAGCGCGTCACTTCTGGAACAAAGAAACTTCAAGATCAATAGCGGCGCTGGTTCGACTCTCGGGGTGTGCGCTTGAGCAACGCACGTTAAGGACTGCTCTCCATTCAGCGGCATCTAATGGATGGAATAATTCCCTCGGCAACAATACTTCAACAATCGGAAACTTCACTCTGTCAATCTCGGTTACTGGGCCTGTGTTAGTGATTCAAAGCCTCTACAAGTATGCGAAACTGTCAGGATTAATCTATGCCAGAAGCTTTCCCAGTCCGCGGATAAAGATTCAATCAATCAATCATAGCTATTTGTGTCAGCTCACAGAAGATTCAGATGATTTTGGTAACCCAAATTGTTCTTGCCATTTTCCTTAAAACTCTTACCATCCACCAAGAAATGACGAGGAGGTTTATGACATAAGGACAAATGCATTAATGAAAACATCAGCTACAAATTTGATCTAAGATATCAACAGAAGAGACTGATTTTGCGGGTTGCTCTTTAATAATAATTGTCTCCATTCTTCTGATGTTGATTAGACCAAAGAAATAGTCATTGCAGTGAGTTTTGCAGAAATATCTTCAATGCCCAATAACGAGCATAAAGCTAGCTGTGAGTTACATTGATAAAACATTACTTAACTGTACTTACGGTTTTTCTATAGTGAGTCCTTCAGTTGTTAAAAACTTTGATTTTTTCGTTTCTGGATACACCAACTTTGAAACAGCCAAGGCACACGGTGAAGCCATAACACAAGCTGTTACCACATAGACTGCTTGAATCTAATAAAAACATACAATAAATGTTGAATATTTATGCAGTGCTAGCATTGGCGACGAACTACGGAGTGGAATGATTGATGGAATTTTTATGGTCGGACTAAGAAAGCTTCTTTGAGAGCTTAAGCCTGGCAGTTTGGCTACTTGTAGAGGCTTTGAACCACTGAATCAGGTCTGATCACTGAGATTGACAGAGTGAAGTTTACGATTTATTCGTATTAGCTAGAGAGCCGAAGCATACTCATTCGTCTATTTGGAAAAAGTTAAGTGCAGGTTAGGAAAATTATTACTTTTTTTTTTTTTCAGAAAGATTGTGCTGTATAAAGCAGAAAGTTTGCTATTAAAAGGATGGTGGACCTTTCGGATGCATTTGGTCATCTTCTTTAGGACGAGGTCATTCATTTCGTTGGAAAGAGACTAAAAGTTAGCCAAAAAAGATATTATTGGTTGTTTTCTCTGGTTAAGGTTGGCCAAAGAGGATCTTATTGGTTGTTTTCTCTTTCACACTGCATTAATACAAAGTACGGTACCGTTGTCCTGCAGCTCAGTGACACAAAGCCTTGAATAATAAAATCTTCTTTGCTACACAACCAACAAGCAGCAATATCGTTTAAATGCACGGCAACCTAATTTACACAACATACGCTTTTTGCTACGTGTGCTGGGTTTTTTTCCATTGCATCCTTTCTCTTAGAATATTCCTTTTAACACAGCAACGTGATAATCTATCAGTTACCCCGAAACCTAAATATGCCCCCAACACGCTTCCAGCAATGGTTCCAAACCCAGCAGTCATAACAGCATGAAGTTCAGACGTTGTTAAATCTTGAATGTATGGTCGAATAAGGAGAGGGGATTCCGTTTGGCCAACAAAGATGTTTCCTGTAAAAGAATAAAATTGTTTGAGCAAACGAATTCATCTGCACAACCACAGTAACTATTATATTGCTGTTTGATTTGTACGGTGATAAGTTGTATTTTTTGTACTGTAGCCTACTCAAGTTGAAGTGTTTTCTTTGCGAAGCAATTGGATACTGGCATGTGGCGCATCGTAATTAGTAAGCCATAAGAAAGAATAGTATTAAGAATTAAGCAACTACTGAGAATGAAAATAACGCACCTGGTACCAACGTTTTTGCTTTCTCTGTAAAGGTAAAGGTAGGCTACCTCAGACAAAAATAATTTTTTATCGTGTTTTGTTTGTTTGTTTATCTTTATCCTGCATTGCGGGAAAGCGGACTTGAGCGCTATGCATCGGTGTACGCCTTCCGACGTACACCTGACCCACGCTGCAGCCGACGGCAATGTCTGTTTCCGGTTGTCTACTCTACTTATGACGTAAATTTGGTACTATCCATTACTCGAAATCGATCACTAGGTAGAGGCAATTATCGTAAAGTTTCTTGCCCAGAGAAACAACAGCAAGTGTGGGTGGCTGGAGTCGAACATGCAGGCTCTCGACTGCGAGCCCAACGCGCTAACCACTCGGCCACGGCTGCCGAAGTTCTAATTAATTCTAATTAATACTGTTTCACTACATAACACCCGTCGTTCTATGGAGACTCACTGTGCCTCTTACTGCAGTTTGGGTAAAACAAAGTGATGCTTTTATAACATACAGGTAAACTCAATAGAGTATCGAACTGAGTTTGAGCGGTTAAAGAAGCCGTCCCAGCACTTCAACTGCAAAATTCTAGGTTTTACAACAAGTTTGATAGCTCATTACTAAGGCTGTGGAGTTGGAATCGAAAAAGTTTTGCCGTGTCCAGAGTTGGAGTTGTTAAAAAAAAAGTCAACGCGACTTCGGCTTAATGCAACGCGATAAACAATAGAATATTTGTTTGCAATCTTTTTCAAAAATATTGTTTCATGTTCTCTGTATAGCGCTCTAAAACCTTTTCAGAAAATGGAGGTGCTTGTTCTTATGAGTCGCCGTTTCAATATCGATCGCAACTTTCGTTAAATTAAATTTAAAAAAAAATGGGAGTGAAAAAAATTAAAAAAAAATCTGGCAACCTTCAAAAATGTGGCAACACTGAAGTCGGAGTTGGCCAGTTAGAATTAAAGAGTCGGGGTCGTATATTCTTCGCCCTACTCCACAGACCACAGCCCTGCTCATTACACCGACTTCGAGTTTTCAGACAAACAGTAAATTGACAATATGTAGAAAGCTTTCTGTACCAGCTGCGACCATGGATTCTGTTGCCGACGTGTTCAGTGATATTTGCATGAGCCAAGCGATTTTAAGTATTAGCCATTGCATGGCTCCGAGATAATAAAGAACAGAAATGAAAGCACCAAAATACAGAACGATTGGAAGAACCTGAAAATAAAAAAGTACATAGTTATACTCAATTATTCATAAATGGACTTCCAATTAAAACATTTCTGTTACTAGTTCCTAGAGCAGAACTGTGCCTAAAACGAAATTTGATATGTATAATCTTTCAATGCTAGCTTGTTATTTTGAGTCATTAAAAGAATTTTATAGTCACCATAATGTGAAGGATTGGTCCTACATTTTTTTAACACAACCTTTGTTGACGTCACTTCGAATTGATGTTCACTTTAATGCTTCGTGGTCTTGTTTTAATGGTCGTTTGATTTGTTTGACAAAGCGCGCACGACTAAACCGACAAAGCACACGGCTCACAGTTTCTAGCACTAGTTGCAACGTTGCAACTAGTGCTGGAAACGATTGTCCTGATGAACACCCAAACTTTTCAGTATTCAGTTTAACTCAAAATTACAATGAATCGGTTGCTGTTCTTAAGAACATTAAAGATCCATGGTTTAGTGCAGTTTTATTTGTTTTGAATATGAACATTTCGAGAGGAAACCATGTTGGCAAAATATATATTTACAAAGACACGTTATTTTTCCATTTCCAAACTGCTTAAAAAACTATTCTACCTGTGTAAGCAAACCAAACGTAACCAAACGCGGTCAATCCTTTATCCAGTAGTAGCCTACTCGCTTACGTGTTGGATACAATAATTGTTACAGAATGTTGTTTAATCTGCAGAGACGATGCATCATCACCTCTGCATTCGTTGATAACAATACCACAACCACCAAGCTCTCATTCATAAACAATCGTATCAGTTTGTAACCCGATGTAACTTGTCTTCCAATCAATGGATTTATGATCTAATGCGAACAGACTGTTACTATCAATCTTTGTATTTGATACATTACGACTCAGCTCTTCGGAGTTGAGTATCTGCTTTGTTTCTACTTTTTATGTTTGATTGAAATATGGACCATCTTGAGTCTGATGCAAATAATTAAATAAAATAAACATAGAATTAGTAAAACTGTAAAAATCATTTAATTATCAGTGGACGCAACATTCTCAAGTCCATAGTTGATGTGACTTGATGTTGACTACAAGTTTTGAGAAACGGTTGGTACCTTGAAAGCAAAGTAATGATCATTGAATGACTCTCCGAAGACAAACTCTGACCCTGCATCGACATAGTTAATAAATGTTTGTGCCAAATTTCCAACCCAATTGAATGCATCAAATCCAGCTTGTGTGCGCAGTATAAACATGCCAAAGCACAGCTGGATCAATAAACCCCATAGTACTGGTCTCCAAATAACCTGTTACAAAAGAAAATAGTTAATAGAGCGAATAATCCTGGAAACATTTGTAACCATTCAAAAACCTAAACACTTTTTGACTAGTCGACCTTAAGACAAACAAGCTTGGTAATTTGCAGAGCAATATGATGGATTCTCTCTCAGTTTTGATATGATCTACGTTGAACTTTGAGTGAAAGCTTTTGATAGATCAAAAAGTTGTCATGTCAATTTCAGTAATTAATGACTTTGAAAAACAGCATACCATCTGATCCGGCCTGTCCAGTCTGCGAGATTTTTAGAATTAACTTGTCATTAAGAAATAGTTGCAAAACAAAACAGACATGAACCTATAAAATCCAATCTGAAAAATAATGCACTTGCCTGTAGGCCTATTTATGTTACAAAGTTACTAGAATAATAATAGGAATAATAATCATGCTTTTATTTGCACCCATTGCTATAACATACAGTACACTGCGATCACAGATGCGATACAACAGACGACAGGAAGCAGCGAAGTGACATATAGTCTTCGAGTCAGCTGCTCCCCTTATTTTGGCTTAGAAAACTACTGTAACTCTAAATAACAATAAAAGCAACAATAAAAACAAAAAACTTTAATGTAAACTTTTTATTAACCTTGTTAGGATACTTTGAGGTTATGAAAAGTCCAAACAGAAACACGAGATATCCACCTCCGGATATGAGTTGATTTGGTCTTTTAGACGTATCCAAAGCGATCCACACTGCTAAACCAGCAACTACGCAACCAATAAACACCCTGCATATGCACATATATGTATATGTATTGAGAGTAAATAATCGTTTTGCATATTTACGTCAGCAAAGAATTTTCGTTTTTTTATGCAGAAAAACACTGCCATCACTGAAAAACTTTGTGGTTTTCTAGTTTAGATATCCCAGACAGTAAATCAGCCATCTTTTACATTGGTTCAACGTTTGCATATGTTCAATCAATTTGATGTCAGGGATTGATGGCTCTCAGCAACAATGATCATCATTACAGAAATATTACATTATTACTATGGCAAACCCATAACAATTAAGTACTGCATGGCCTACACAACAACAAGTATATGCAATAGCCAGAGTAGTTGGCAACAAATCCAGCGAAAACTTTTTCATCTACTATTTTGGTCATATACAGGCTTCGATCCGGTCGTTGTCAATTTAAGTGGACAAAAAAAAAACAAGAAACCCAATCGATGTTTCCACCTTCAAGCATTTCATTTCAGCTCTTGAGCGGTGTCGAACCGGCGCTCCTCCGAGCATCGTACCAGTTAGGGCTCTCACCACTCAGTTATAAAGCTATGCAACCGACGTTGTCAACCATTCAACCATGTCTACAATTTACTGGTTGGTTGGTTTTAAATCTTTACCCTCGGACTGACAAAGCCTTGATAGGTTATTCCTGGTACTTTCGCTTACTTGTAGAAAGTGGAGGCTCTTGACTCAGGGCCGGTTACCGAGATTGGCAGAGTGAAGTTTTCCGATTGTTAAAGTGTCTTCCCGGGAAATTATTCCATTCAGTAGGTGCCGCTGAATGGAGAGCAGTCCTGAAAGTGTGTTGCTCAAGCCCACACTCCGAGAGTCGAACCAGCGCCGAGTGATCTTGAGCAGGTCGCGAAACCACTGAGCTAACGGGACGGTAAGTAGTAGATAAATTACACTTTCCATTAGCAAACAATTGATACTATAGCTGGGCCATTCATGCACTTCTACAATGATGATACCTAAAATGGAGTTGAAATGAGCAATCGATATTTATTTCTTTTGGCAGTTTTAACAAAATTGACTTACCATTTTATCCAAAACATATTGTGAGTTATAAGCTTGTACATCGGTCGAAAAGCCTCCATTATACTGTCTCCAAAACGATCGCGGATAAGCGCATAAATATTGTACCCAACAACTACGCACCAAATGACAAAAAGTGGAATTGCGCGGTTAAAGTTCCAAATCATTGCGACTATCGTGTATGCTGTGACTCCTGGAAAAATTTGCAGATTAATTGTCAACACTACAGCTAGCGCAACACTGCACAACGCTACACTAATACTAACATAAAGCGGTGGGATGGCGCAGAGGATAAGGCGCTCGCTTTCCAATCATGCAATCCTGGTTCGACTCCCGGCTTCAGCTGGTTGTTGAAAAACACCGCTCACCTCCACCCAGGGTGTAATAAAACACCACTCACCTCCACCTAGCATGGGCTTAGTTGCTAAAGGAAAGGCGGCCGAGAGAAAGGAACGGGCCACCCTACTCTCGTCTGTGGCGAAGGCTTAGTACAATGAGAACCTTGTCTTCTCATCCCCAGATGCTTGGATCAAGTATGGGTCTCACCTTTACCTTCACTACAGCTATGATCGTTGAGAAGATAATTTGGGCCCGGTACAAATTAGAAAACTTTGCTAAAAAATACACCTTTAAAAACTCAAACCTATCACATTTTAAATTTTTTTAAAAAGTGATAAATAATTTGAATGCATTAAAAGTTTTTACAGTGTTTTGTAGACTTCATTGCAGACCTTACAAATTTTTATGATGATTAATCATTTGTAGGCAAAAAAGCATGCTGAATAAGTTGTTACCAATAGCCAAGAAAATTCCAATTGCAATGAAGATGGCCTTCTTGTATTCCGAAGCAAACTTTTTCACTGCCGTCACTGGATATACGATGGCCCTAAAAGCAACATTACGGCATGTCACATATGCACTTCAAGTAAGCTACATTGAAAGAATGCTTTTTCATGCAACAAGATAACAATTTTATGTGCAACAATGGACCACGTAAGTTATTCCATAACTATGGAATGTAGAGAACCTGTTTATCAATAAATTATGGATTTAATGGAAGGCCATCTGTTGCCTGTAATGAAAAAAATTATCTATTTCTCCAAACCAATTGCATTTGAAATGTTATCTCAATGAAGCCTACTTGGGTGGCTGTGCTAAATTGTTTTCATCGTCACATACACCTTAGACCTTCATTGCATGCACATCTTAAACCAATATGGTTTTGCTACGTTTCCTTTGGTTGGCTTTGTTGCTGTAGCTTATTCTATTTTCGCAACATCGTTTATTGCTTATTCCGACAAAGAAAACATATTAATTCAATTGCATTCGGAAACAAACAACGACACAGGAGCGGTCAACTCCCTTGTGATAAGCTGTAAATGTAAATGCTGAAATCCCTTTCACTTAATTCGTCGTCAAAGACTCTTCATTTACATCAAAAATATATTCATAAAACACAGTTTGATTTCGCTTTCTTCTCACAAAGGTTTAGTGAAGCCATTACCCATGCTTAGCAATGTTCAAGAGATTGGGGTAAGCGCATAACTAGATTCTATTTGAACAAGATCTTCTGATGATCCGTTAGGTGAAACAAGCTATCAAGGATTCAGATAGTAATAACTATATTTGATTTAACTAGTGTTACCTTAGCACAGGATTTGCGTTGGTCATAGTCGCATCATCACCATCATCATCATCATCATTATTACCATCAATGTCATACGCATCTTTGTTGCTTGATGTATTTTTGTTTTCAAGATGTTTTCGTTTTTTTACATCACCATTTACATTTTCTTCATCCTACAAAAAATTACAATATTGTTTTATTGCTTTCAAAATGGCTATAAATCAAGTTTATTTTCTTCAAAAACTTAGCTCATACTTTGTGGTTTACAGTGATAAAGTCTCTATTACATGGTCGATTGCGACAGCCTACCCTAAATTGTGTTAAAGTTTCACACTCAGGTTGCCAGGAGGTTGGTTGCGTATGAAGATGTTGAATCAATGCAAAGTTGATGGATTTTGCTCTCTGGGAAAAAGCTTAAGAGTAGAAATAACCGTAAGTCAACCTCCCGACAAGCTAAAAGTAAAACTTTAACACAATTTGAAACTTTGACACGCTGGAAACCATGATATCCTTTCAACGTAAACCTAATAGGCCTATAATTAATTTTGGTACAAGCTTTTATTGATGTTAAATCGTTGTATTATTGCATATGTTTCTTAACGTACTTGAAACGCAGAGTTAAAAACTCCTTTCTTTTCATTTTCCAGATTGGAAGACGAAGTAAATTCTTTCGCTTTTTCATCGCTCTCTGGATGACTTGAAAAAGATGTCATCTTGTTTTCTGCCGTAGTTGCCATTTTTCACACGACAAGTGCAAAGATAATCTGCTGTAGCACCAGGTTGATGATAAACTTTTTCGTGCAGAAAACTTCACTACAATTTCACAGTAACCAATATATTACATTTATACTGAAATTTGGCAAAGTAGCTTACGTCTTTAGTAAGTTGTTGCTGCAACCAAGTCAGTAGGCTATTACAGTACAAAAAACGTATTTCAGCCAAATGTAGCTTTCAACCTAAATTATACCTTTCATCTCAATTTCTTCTAGTTTTGGTCCATATCTTTTATTCTAGTAAACATTTCAAGCCATTCGCTTCACCAATAACTACATCACCAACTACAAAAATTAGTATTTTTGCATCTTTTCAACATTTGGAGACGTTAAAACTATTTACAAATAATAATTTTACGAGTTGTCATGATAGTTGTCCGCCCCGTTAGCTCATTGGCTACGCGCCCTGCTCAAGATTAAGCGGCGCTGGTTCGACTCTCGGTGCATTTCAGGACTGCTCTCCATTCAGCAACTAGTAAATAGGATAATTTCCCGACAACAACACTTTAACAATCGGAAAACTTCACTATGCTAATCTCGGTAACCGGCCCTGCGTCAAGAGCCTCTACAAGTATACGAAACTACCAGGAATAACTTACCAAGGCTTTGTCAGTCCGAGGATAAAGATTCAAAACCAACCATAGTTATAGGCCACTTGTTTCCGTGGGGTGTTACTGGTACTACATGCAGGGCTGGATTTCAGCCGGAACGGTGCGGAACGCCGCTCCGGAAGCTTGATCAAAAAGTTGACTTGTCCGGAACGGCCTTCCGGAAGCTCAAATATTTTATACTCTTATGATGCTTTGCCCTGTTCAGAGTAGCGTAAAGATAGTATTTGAAATTTGTATCATTCATTTGATCCGTTCTTCTTCGTGTGAGCATCTGGGGCCGAGGGTCAACCCTTTTACTACCCCAGATTCGTCACGATGTTCCCGTACTACACTGGAAGGTTACTAGAGAGCAGCCAGTCTTTGGTTTCATCATCCATGACGCGCAGACCTTACACTCTGTTAGGTGGCTTGAAGATGGTACAGTCATTGATGATGTGGTCTGCGGTCTAATCTTCGGCACCACATTCACAGGAGGGGGAAGAGGCCATTTCCCATTGATGCATGGTTGAGCGGAAAAGCCCGTACGAAGACGGTTGAGATGCATCCATGCCTGTCTTTGTAGTTAATTTGATCCGTTATTGTGCATTGTGCAACCTTGAAGCAGCTTGACTGTCCAGTGTCCAGACTGCAGCGCCACAACCTCACGTCTCCGATATTTTATTGAGCCACCTTACTACATCACAATTAGTTTTTTTGTATTTTTCTGCTTTTATTACTGACTGTTTCTCGCTGCTTAGCACCACTCAGTATGCCTTGCCCTATTCAGAGTAGTCTTGTATATCTGAGCAGTCGTGATACCAACTGGTAAGAGTAGCAATAAGAATAGTCTTATTCCGCGATCTAATGGTTAAGATGCCCACAGAAGTACACCGTGGAAGTTCAGTGTCGTCAAAATTTTGAACCTCAGAACAAAATCTTTGAGCTACGTCCAGTGTCTAAAGCTTAAGACTTGGCTTCGGCTTCTTATAAAACTTTCAATGCTGGACAGCTAAGCGCTGTTAGCCGACGAGTTTTCCTAGTACGTCGATTAGCTTTCTTGCGGTACTAACCGTGTCTTGCCCTAAGGAGTCAACGTTAAATCACTGATCTAAATTTATTTATTTATGTGTATAATTTTGTAGAACGATAAAAAATTCTTCTAAAAAACTTTGACACGTCAAATATTTGACTTAAAAAAATATTTTTTCGCTGGAAGTAGTGAGTTTAGGTTAGAAATGAAGAAAATTACAAGTTTCGTTATCTGCCAGGAAGCGAAAGCTTGTGGAAGACAGCCAACAAGCCATTTCCAATCCTACCGATTCGACCCCTTTTGACTTACCATCTTCGTCCTCAACTTATGTTACACAAGTGTCTACATCTGTAGATGCTTCAATTTCTCCTGATCTACCGGCTCTGTCCTCAAGTAATGAATGGCCTGATTGTTGGTCTACATCCCAGAAAACATATTATCAAAACCGATAGGGAATAGCTCACAGCCAAAGGCGGAAAACTTGGTTGTGTAAAATGTGGACGAGTTGGCAAATTAAGCGTAGAAAAAACAGCAGGGGCAAGAATTTCACGAGAATGGAGCCAAATAAACATAAATTACAATGGAACTACCAGATCACAAGAGTTAAGTTCCCTTCAGAAAGAAAAATACGAACTTCGGAAAAGTGCTGGCCACAAACCAAAGTCGCTCATTTTAACACAGTCGAAGGAAAACCGTATTTCAAGTGCAGTTGAAGTACAACCCAGACAGCAAATCGGTCGTTTTTACATTGATTTAATGTCTGCAGACGTTGAATCAATGTAAAAGGCGACTGATTTGCTTTCTGGGAATATTCCCGTGAAAAAGAGGTCACACAAAAACACATTTCGAACTGTGTACAAAGGAAAATCAATCATTTAACAACTTCGACAGTGAAATAGATGTGCACATGTGCAGGAACTCAATAGACTTGAAATGGGCTCTGTTTTACATTCATGTATTGCTTGCAAGAACATTGTGCAGCATGTAAGTAAAGAAATGAAGACGAATCTATTTTAAAAAAATGTTGAGAATCGTAAAACTATATCAATAATTTTTGGTGAATCGACCACGTTGAGCCGCATATCCACCCTGATTATATATCTTCGTACCAGTCTTGACGGAAGTAAAAAACTAACGTTCCGGAAGCTAATCTTCTGGAAATCTACCACAGACAACATGTGTTAGACATTGGTGACATAGCTTTACTAAAGTTTTTACACTTTGCTATGATTTTTTCCTCTCGTTGATTTACATTTTATGAATAAGCATTGAAACCTATCTAAAGCAACAACCTCATTTACAGCAGACTAGTGTGGCATAGCACATCCTCACTTCACCAGTCTGCTGACAGCAGGCCTATGCGATGCCCTCTCGTTGCTCTGACATGCTTGGAATAATTGAAAGGTATTTCAAGTACTCACACGTCAATGAGATTTGTGCACCTGCTTAGCTGTTATCACTCTTTCTATGTTAGATTCCATTTTGCATAATGCCACTTTTATATCATGCATCACATTTAACCTGTTTCGAGTTTTTGTTTTGATAGCAAGTAGTGTTAAAAATGCTGTTTCACATTCATAGGTAGTTGGAAATTGAATCAGCGGTGTTAGTGCCATATTTGCGATGTCAGGTTAGGACTGCGCCATTTCAACCCAAACGTCATTGCAACACACCTCACAGCAGGGGCGTATCCTCAATGGAAGCAAGGGAAGCATTGCTTCCCCTGCCAAAATTGAAAAAAGAGAAAATGATATTTTTAAGTAAAACGATTTCGTAATTTCTTTACCTGAATACGAATTAGAACAGTTTCTCACTCACGCCCCCGTATGATTTCAGCTCGGTTTTAATTTTAAAAAAGTTGGAAGCTTACGGATGCAAAGATTGTATCGCTTTCCTTGCTCTAGTTTTTGCTATAAGGAGAAACAAGCAAGAGAGAAAGGAAAAAAAGCAGCGCAAAGTTTGCGAGATTTATGTTTCTTTTAACAAATCGATGGAAGCAATATTTAAATTGCTTCCAGAGTTGCCAGATTGGACGAATTCCTCGAATTAGGCTTTTTTTTAAAATTAACTCTTCAAAATGCATAATCAATATTTCTCAAATATCGTAACCTTACCAGATAAAACCATATTCACCATTGTTCAATACATGTTCTATACTTGTTTATACTCGTAATGTGGCCGATTAAAACTCATCCGCTACAGTATTTTTATATTTGCTATTTTTTTGGGATAGGCTACTTTCAAAATTATTTTTGCTACAGTTTATTAAAATCCGCTACAAGTCATAAAATATATGTAGCCTACATTTTATAATTTTTAATAGAAACAGGTAAATAGGCCTATATCCATTTGGCCTTTTTGTCTAATATTTTCCTTGTTTTGGCCTTTTTTGTATTATTTTGGCTTTAAGGCCTTTTCATAGTCTGGCAATTCTGATCTGTTGGATATTGTGTCATTGAGCTAGGACGCTAGGTAATGAGAAAATCTAAGGCGCTGTTATGGTTATAATATCGGCCTAGTAAGCAAAAGTTTGAGCCAAATGTTGGCTTTACACTGTTATTTTGGCTGGGTAGACTTTGGCATAAGACATGATATGTGAGGTCTAGGCTAGAATTGACTTGACTGAAATGAATTCTGGCTTAAGCTACTTCAGCAGTAGGTAGCTGTAGCTGAGTTTTTGGTGTTCTAGTTAATAGCTGTTTATCTGCTAATAATTAAATTACATACAAATATTAATTACCCTAAAAGTGTTTCTAGAAAGCATTATAATCCATTATTTGAGTGTAATTTTGCAAAAAATTTCCTGGGGGGGCATGCCCCCGGACCCCCTAGGATACACGTGCCTTCGGCACGCTCTAACCCCCCACGAGTTATATTGCTTCCCTTGCTCAACCAACCAGGATACGCCACTGCCTCACAGAAAATACATTTTCCTCCCTATCATTCACCAAACCAATAAACTGTTCTTTGCAGCAGGCTAAGTTGTCTGGCCGATTGCTAACATTAGTTCCAAACGGGTGAAGAAAACAACCGTACCTACTTTTAAACATAGCCGTAGGCGTAGGAGAATAAAACAATTTAGAGGTGCGAAAAAACTTTGCCCAAATCGTGTCTTTACAAATATAGACCTACCTCTAAAAACACAACATTTTTTCAATTTCCTGCAGATACTGAAGCGAAGCTTAACATTCTGCCCAGATTCCAATACCACATGCACCATTGTCCAAATTCGATGACAATGCATTTTACATTTATTTTCTCGATTAACTGGATATTATTTGTCTAGATCAGCGACTCTTTTGTGTAACAAGGAAGCAACCGCTTTTCTGCACCTTCTTCTCCTGCGATAATGCGTTTAAAGATCTTGTAGGTTGGGAAAGTAATGGTAATTTTACTCTCCAATCATGAAAAAGCAGAGGCTGTCCAGTGTCCACAGCTCAATCTGTCGTAATGAAAAGAAAAAAAGGCGACATTCTACTGCAAGAATATAGAAATATAGAGTTTGCTTCCTTGGATATTGTAATCACATCAAAATTTTGTTTAAGAAAAACTCACAGCTTTTTTTGAAATGCTTTGCGGTCCTAGAATATTGCTTCGCGGACCCCTAAAGGACCGCGGACCCCACTTTGAGAACCACTGGACTAAACTTATCTATACACCAAAATAAAACTTAAAACTTTAAATTCATTATCCAGTGAAGCAATTGAAGTACAGCACAAATTTTACCAAACAACAATTATTAACCCATTAGGTTTTAATTGTTTAACATGCTGTATTTATTGTTTAACATCTTGTTTGCTGCGTCAAATCGGTTTAAAATTTGTCTTAAAATTGTTTGTTTTAAATTCAGCTGTTTTTAAATTTTTCTGGGTTAATGTGTATTGTCTCGGTATAAATCAATTTAATTGAACCAGTTCAAGAGTTTTCAATGATAAATTACTTAGTTTTACAGTAGACATGAAAATCGAACGTTGTCGTTGGCCGCAGTTGTGCCTACTTAGTTTTCTAAGCAGAGCTGCCAGAGAAGTTTAGATCAATCGCACTTAAATCGACAAAACTATTTTTCTACTGTTGCTTTTATTTCAATGCGAAGTGTTTGATTCTTTTATTGAAATTATATTTTGTTGCTTTATGTCATTGGAAGAGTGACAAGTGCATTTAAATCGTCATAAATTGTTATTTTGGCCTCAAACTTTGTAATGATACGTTACCTGGATTTGATTTGTTAAGTTTCATCTGAAGAAAACGTTATTAATCTATTGTGTTGTTCGTTTATACTTAATTATTTCTCCTTTACATTTTACAGTATTTAATTTCTTTCTCAATTTATAGGGTCACGAAAATGTTTTTGCGTGTACTATATTGACTTGAATTCTTATTGGTTGCACTGAAGTTTAAACGCCCTTGCTACAAGAGATTATCGATTTGAAAAGTTTTCTTTTATCTCTGTTATTTTTAAACACCCGAAATAAAGTTTATATTTGAATGAAACCACAGGACTTCACTTGAGGATCTCAGCAGCACATGACTTTTTTTTCATTTTTACCGAACATCAACCTATCTTATTTCAACGTAATGCAGATGCTTGACATTTGTCACACAACAGGGAAGCAGCTGACTCAATGACTGATATAGACTTTCTCTGCTTCCTGGCTGTTGTGGTATGTGGATTGCTATGGTGTTATTTTATTCGTATTGTGTATAATTGTACCGTATTACTCTGGCAACAGACAAAATAAAAGTTTTCTCTCTCTCCTTCATATCCATAATATTACAACTGACTCATGCCTACAGCATGAACTAAATGCTAAGTAATGTTTACTATTGAAAATGTTCCGTAATATCTGACTCACCAAAAAATATCAAAAAATATCACCAGTAAATATCTGACTCACCAGAGTTTTTAAAATGAGCTTTCACAATGTTACAAATAAGTAACAGATTTTTGTCAATCAAAAAAATTTGAAATTGAAAGCATTTTTTTTATTTGGATTTAAGAAAAGCTGCATAGAAATCAATCTACCAACGAAGTGTTGTACAGCACTTGTTAAATGAAGGGTAAAAATATAAAAAGAACAGTTATATTCAACATCACATTACACACTGACTGCTATTGGTTGGTAACAAATACACAATAGAAATTGATCCACAAAGTACAGCTACTGCCTATCCATTGTTTGCTGCATATGTCAGGCAAGGTTTAGCATTCAAAGCTACTATTCCCTAACCTGAAAGGGTTGGTCAATTGGAATAACATAGCTGAGTCCACAATCGTTATTCAATAATTTCCTTGTTTGCAGTGCAAGCAAGGCATAAGATATTAATGCTTTCACAATTGATGAGTCAGAATGTAAACGTAATTGAAAATTATGGAGTAATGGCTCAATCAAACAAATCTTATTCTCTTCTCGACATCATGTTACAAACTACCATCCATAGTTAAACTCTCAACATAGAAGATTTTCTCCGTGTTAAAAAGTTACCTCTAAGGATCAAAGGTGTAGTAAATAGGGGGCAAGAAAGGGTTAACCCTTTTAGAAAGTTAAATCTAGCCACTGAGTTTAAATTGAAGATTTGGATTGAAGTCCAAATACGACTTTGGTGACAAAGCAAGTTAAAGTTCTTTCAATGTTTCTACATCTTTTTATTTCATTTCTATGCATTTCTAACATCAGTGTGTGTCATAGCAAAATCAAGGCGTTTTTCATATCAAATTTTGCGTGAGGCAGGCGTTACCACCATACAACATATTTTTGGTGATTACTCGGTTTCCACAAATATGTGACTTACTGTAAGTAGTGCTACAACTCAAGTCTTCATTTACTCATCGTATTTTTCACCAAAATGAGGGAGTCTGTATCTCCATTGTAGCAGACAGGCTTCTCACAACTACATTGGATTCCTCCTGAATTGAAATGCACTCCTGAAGAGTATATCAAAGACTTCGACACAAAAGCTAAAAAACAGTTTACTTGGCAATATATTTATAATTGCTCGATCAAAAATAGTTTGTTTGTTTGTTATATCTTTTCCCTGCATTGCGGGAAAGCGGACTTGAGCGCTATGCATCGGTGTACGCCTTCCGACGTACACCTGACCCACGCTGCAGCCGACGGCAATGTCTGTTTCGGTTGTCTACTCTACTTATGACTTAAATTTGGTACTATCCATTACTAGAAATCGATCACTGAGTAGAGGCAATTATCGTAAAGTTTTTTGCCCAGAGAAATAACAGCAAGTGCGGGTGGCTGGAGTCGAACATGCTGGCTCTCGACTGCGAGCCCAACGCGCTAACCACTCGGCCATTGCTGCGTGGGCAACTCTGGAAAACTGGAAAACGTGGACAACTCTCAATGAGTGCTATTGTTCAACGCATTTTGATGTTCAGCGACAAATCTTAGATACATGTAACTGACAAGCAAGAATTTTAACTACTGTATCACAACCAGATTGTTGTTATCAGGTGAAAGCATCTTTATTGCAACAAACGCCTCAGCAAGCTAAATCCATCTTGTATCATAGATTCAACGCTATACACTATATTTTGACCTTGATGCAGTGTGAAAAACATATTTTGCTAGGGTAAGGGTTGCAGACAGAATGTGATTATGCAATGTACATCTCGTTCCAGCCAACGTTGTAAAGATGTTCCTTTGTAACGTTTATATCACTTTCAAAGTAAAGTTGAAAATCAATGTGAATATCACTTTAAAACGAAGGTGCCAGAATAACCTTGAAGGAAACCAAGCTAGCAAAGGTTCCGTTTTAACATCGTATCAACGCCAGGTGACGTTGTAAAAGTGATAACTTGGTTAGCTAGAAAGTAGTAAAACCCCAACACTACTTTCACGTAGGCCTACGGCCACTGTTGGTTGTACTAAATCTGCAGTGGTGAAGTCGGGCTACAGCACCTGCCCAGTTACATGCATTTAGGAAAACAAGCCCTAAACAGAGGATCACCTTCTTCCGTTTAGTTCAGTTAGTGTGACCATCACAACGAAAAACAATATATGCCAAACATAGCAGAGGTCTAGAAAAAGGTAGAAGCGACGAAACGCAGACGCTATAACCTGCATTAGTGGCGTATTCTCCATGCATGCAAGGCATGCACTGCATGCCTTATTATTCTGATGAAATCAGAAATCTTTCGGAAACAACGAATTTATGCTTAGAAATTGAAAATGTTAACAACAGAACCTCCTCTCTCTTTCTCTCTTAATTTCAATATTTGAAACAACTGTTTTTTTTTTAAATTTGGCAACTTTGCTGGCCCTGGCAACCCTGCATGCTGAGGAGAGCTCAGCAATACAATTTGCCTATTCGCCTCTCTTTTTACCACACTGTGGCGTAAATGGAACCTAGGCATGCAGATTTGCAATTGCATGCAAAACAAAAATCACTATCTGGGGATATTCCCATTATGAAACTTGTAAGCTATTACTGGCACTATTAGGCCTAGCGTGTTTGTTTTTTTAGAGTAATTTTCCTGTGGGGGCATGCTCCCAGACACCCCTGCACTGGCTATGACCTTCCCTCCATTGCATGCCTAGGAAAATCAACCAGGATACGCCACTGACCTGCATGATACCCAAACAGGACAATCAGTTTAAAATATGGCATGGTCTCAACACCTTAAAACACACCTTGTGCGCCCTCGGGCAACCACCTATTGTAGTACAGTAAGTGGAACCTTTGAATACACAATTCCGTCGCAAACAATGTGTCCTATCTGTGGTGTATCAACCAAATTTAGAACTCGGTAGTAGAAGAAACCACGTTCACAAAAAAGTAGCTGCAAAACGTTCATACCACGCATCAGTCAATTCCATAAACATGGCAAATAACTTTTAAACCAAAGCAACGTCGTTAACTTGAACAACAGTTAACGACGTTAGATACTGGCTTATGGTTTATTGTTGTGTCAATATTCTTTTTGTTTGATTTACTGCATTTCAAGGCACTTGGCTGTTTTAGATTTTTAACATTGCTAAAAATAATTTAAAATAATCTTCTTTAAAATTTCTCTTCAAAATAATAAATCTTCTAAATAAATCTTGTAATAATTCTTTTCCACTTTAAAACCAACGTTTACTTAGCAATAAGCAACAACTGATAAAAGATTTTTGAAGTAAGATCTGGAGTAATATTTGGTTGAGTGTCTCCCAAAACAATAGAAAAAAATGAAATATTTAATAAAAAAGCCACGAAACATTGTTAAAAATCGTCCTTTTCTGATTTAACTTTCTTTTATCAATTTTTGTTGAAACAAAACAAGTTATAGCAACTCCCTTCCTCAATCCCAGCAGTTTAATATATATTAATTATAGGCTATATATTACAACGTGGTTACGCGCCTGGCTCAAGATCACGCGGCGCTGGTTCGACTCTCGGTCTTGGGGTGTGCGCTTGACCAACGCATTTCAGGACTGCTCTCCATTCAGCGGCACCTAGTGAGTGGAATAATTCCACTTCAACAATCGGAAACTTCACTCTGTCAATCTCGGTAACCGCCCCTGCGTCAAGATTCCGCTACAAGCATGCAAAACTACCAGGAATAACCTATCAAGGCTTTGTCAGTCCGAGGATAAAGATTCAAAACCAACCAACCATATATTTTCTTGTCATACTAAATTTTTCATTGCTGAAGAGCATTTTAAGCTGATTCTTTTATGGACAGTAATTAGCCTTCATCGGACTTAAGAACTCCTTGGTGACAGTAAACCAATATTAGGATATCAAATACGGCATTAATCAGCATTAGCCTATATCAGGATTACCTGGAATGCAACCGATGGGCCGGATCAGACTCTTGAGGTTGGCGGCTCATGGCCGCCGACAGTAGGTCTACCTGCGTTTGCCCAACAAAACAGAGAAAACACGATACCTTTGAAAATACGTTCCTTTTAACAGATTACTGACAATTATGAGAAAAAAATACAAAAATATGTGGGCAAGGTTGTAATTGAGCTTATCTTTAGGCCAAAAGTTTTCTTAACTTATGGGTAGTGATTCAAAATTGGGTTGCTTAACCCTAGCTGCTTGAACGGGTCGCCAAGGATTAATGAATTGGGGGCGTTTTTTCTAACTTGCAAGTATTGCACACAGAATGACTGTGGCCAGGACTCTTCAATTTTTCAGTTCCCCGCTCGTTTTAAAAACTTTGATTACCCGTACTCTACATATTTGAATTTTAATTACACTGCAAACCTTTTAAACTATTTGACAGTTGGTCCACAAAAGCTTATTTACTATTTAGACAAAAGATTTACGAACATGGGGTTGCTTTTCATTTAGCTTCAGGCCTACCGCTAAATATTGAACAAGCAAATCAATACCAACGTTTCCCTACTTTCTTTTTAATTTGTGTGGTTTACAAATTGGCACACTGAGGTAAAAAAAACAAACAAACTCACCTTTAAATTTAATTTAAATTTAATCAACGTTAGCAAGCTCACCACTTATACATTTTCTATAAACAGAGCAATGCTACAACAATAGCAACATTAGCATACTGTTTGGCAGTGATCAATCGCTGTAGAAGTAGATAAAATATTATGTTATATATATCACCTCAGGTGGGACGGAAGCTGGTTGTTTGAGAAACACTGCTGACATCAACCCAGGGTGCAATAAACTAGGTGGCGTACGTAGTGAAACAAGAACGGCCACTGAAAGAAAATGGACTGGCTATTCTCTGTTCATTTGTTCCAGCTGCCAAATGCAATGAGAACCTTATCTTTTCATCCTCTAAATTTGGTACCAAGTAGACCATCCCAACTTTATACCTGACAGGACCGATGAAACAATCGTCGGCCAGATTTGGCGAGGACTGCGCCCCAGACTGTAAAATCTGTCGTTTTCACATTGATTCAACGTCTGCAGACATCGAATCAATGTCTGTATGTCAATCTTTATCTGCCTGGTGAACGCTTCCCTTCAGTATTGCCTGTGAGAAAGAGGCGTTTCAATTTTTCTTTTTGAAGTTCGTGGTCAAGAAATTGTTTCATCTTTATCAAAGTTAAGCCCAACGCTTCTGAAAGCAGAATCGTTTAACAATATTGAATATTTGAGTTGGTTTTGTTTTAAATTAATACTGTAAAGTAAAGATACCATTGTTGTAGTTGTTTGATGGGCCAGAAAACGAACTGAGACCCACCGGAAGCAAAAACGAGATGCCGACTATTTGGTCATTGAGCTAGACTTGGTTTCACCGAACAAGGAAATCGAAAATATCATCACGTGCTTTCTATTCTTTGTATGGAAAGGAAGCATTAACCACAGTAATTACTTTATCCGCTCACAGAAAGCAACTGACCAAAACTATTTTAATGTCATACTTTTTGCAGTTGTGGTGAAACTCAAAAACTTTAGCAAAATTCCCGATATAAGAAAAGTAATCAATTATTTTTTAAGAAACCATCTAACTTGCACCTACAGAATGATTAATCAAAAGATATAAATTGTGGACAAAATGCCTCTTTTGCATTGCGTCCTGTATCTATACAAGCTGGAAAGTCTTCTAAATTTCTGTTTTTAGCAGAAACAAACATTGTACAAAAGTTCTTCTGAGAACTTCAAACACGTTTCTAAATTTAGAAAATCGTGCTCCTCAGTTGTTCAAGCATATAAGTGTAAAGAGAGTAATAAAAGTATTTCTAAACTTGGTCAATCCCAGACAGCAAATCATCTCTTTTTTCATACTGTCTGCAAACGTTAAATCAATGTAAAATACGCTTGTGTTACCAATAGGGCTCCTACAGTACAACCAATGAAAACCTTTATTTTTCAATATACACAGCGCTTTGTCGATGGTAGAAAAACACCGGGTTGGTGCCTGATAGGAACAAAAGTATGTGTTTCTCGGCAGTCGAGTGTTTTTGGAAACACATGTTTTTGGAAAAGTCTTGATGGCTAGTGTGGATGCTACACCGGTATGGTTAGCGAAACACAATGCTCGCTGTTCTATAGTGAGTAGTCAAGTAGTGCTGACGCCAGAAAGATCGCTCCTTTTCAACAGGAACAAAAGTAGCTGAACAACTCATTTCAGACAAGTGCATTACGTTTGATGCCAAACTTAGAGCACCATCCGATTGGAGGACCTTGTTTTTACATTTGTCTTGTCTCAGAAAGTGCTCTCCCTGCCTGTTTTGTGCTTAGTAGTGAAAATTTGGTTGAAGTATCCTAGATGAAAAGTGAAGAAGCCAATTTTTGCTCCAACTTACAAACACGTATCGTCAGCCAAGACGGAACAGTGTGGTCACATTGGCCAACAAACTGAGATAATTTTTCTGGCGCGTTACTGAATGCTTTGAACTGGCCCTGAAGTATGCTTTGAAAGAGCATCAAGTCAGTAGTTTTTGAAGTTCTTTAGTAGCGTTGACAAGGGATTCCAGAGGGTACTATTGGATCCTGGTCCGGGGTGATTTTAAGGGCATGTAACTTTTACAAGACTTTGCAGAAACTTATTCTTTGGATATAGTGCGTTTTTTTTTATAAGTGTTTTCATTTTGTGGCAAAGGATCTCATTGGTACCAGGACTAGATTATCCTCTCAAAGGCCCTGGTTTCAATCAGTTTTTTTTTTGTCATGGTATTATCAGTGAAGAATTGGGGAATCGCTTTATTAAAGAGTCCTCGCAGCGTTCCATCATTATTGATAATTATGGTTATCACAGACAAGAAGAAAAGATACAACTATTTTTTTCTAAATTTAACCTTCGCCTCACTGTACAATGTAATCACAAAGATTTTCCATAGTTCAAGGGTTTCCATTCCATATGGAAACCTTCTATTCCATAGTTTCCATTCAAATTCATTATGTGGCTACAGCTGATTCATGGCGTAATGCAAAATCACGCCAAAAGATGTCATACATTTAAAATTGGAAAACAACCAATTCGTCATTATGCTCAACGCAGGGCGAGTTATATTTGGCCGGTAGTCGTGTGTGCAACCAAAAATGAACGTTACTCTACAACACGTGCAGTCCAAGCTGCAATTTCACGGAGCACTTTTTTTGTACAAAAACTGAAGTTAGTTGCGAGTGAAAACTTATATAAAGCGACAAAAAGCTTAATGTCAATCAGATCTTAGCAATTAGCTAAACGTCTAAAATTTGTCCGCATCCGTACTTATTAGACCACAGTACGTTTGCAAAGAGTGTTAAAATCAGACATATAGGTGATGTTTAAGATACTTGTACTATTGCTAGTTTACCAAGGGTCGTAACATATTGGGAATTGTGTAGCCCAAAAAGTCCACCTTTTTTCGTTTCAAAACTTAAAACGGAAAAATTTTAATAGGCTACTCTGTTGATCTTGATTTAATCCATAAGTTGTATTATATTTCTAAAGGTACAGTAGCCCACTGTATATCCGCTTTTGTTCAAAAACTAATTTCCCAAAGCAACAGAATTGAGAAAGGGAATAGTTATTTTCAATGCAGCATCAACAATACGCGGCATTTCAGAAATAAATTTGTATCTTTGTAAAATTATAGTTACATGTGTCACTGTGGAGTCAATAGAATAATGTTGTTTAATTATTTGATTTTGGTTCTGGCTCTTTCGAGTGAAATCAGTTCAACAAGAGGTATGCGATAACATATTGAGGTGTAACGTTTTTTTTTTTTTTTTTTTTTTTTTTTGATTTTTTCAAAGTGTATGGTTGAGGCTTGATGATTGCAATATTGCAAAAATAAATTCATTGTAGTATCACTCTTTCAAGGAAGTCTGTTGTAAGAAAACTTATTGCATTTAGCGCAGGGGCTCTATCCACTTTCAGAATTCGGGGGGGGGGGGTGATTTTTGGACAGTGGGCTAAAATCGTCATAGTCATTTCAACAACAACTTTCAACTCGTCTTAGTCATTCCAACCACTTCAATAAGTGGGCGGTGATCACCCCCCTCAACCCCCTTTGGATAGAGCCCATGGATTTAGAACTTATTTCGTTAATGATTATATATGACTTAACTCATAATCTATGGCTTAAGTTATGACGTAAAGTTAAGTTGTCAGTTTTGTATTTCTTTTCTAAAAACCCAACTGAATTTTTATACAGTAAGATTTCACTAAGTCTCACAAAAGTGATTTTGAGATTGAATTGTTTTATGTTTATGAATAAAATGATCTTTTAAAGACAAATTGTTTTTATGTTTAGTGTTAAACATGTGAATAACAAATTTTTAAATAAAACACACGCATCATTATTGTATTTATGTATTCCATTATCTATTATATCTAAGTGTCATTATATCAACAAAATAGGCAAGTGAAAGAAAATTAAAGTAAAATTGCAATTGAGTTCGATATTTTGTCAATTTTTGTTTTCAGGAATTGATTCAGCAAGTTCTTTCTTGCTTCAGCAAGGTTGGTTTGCTCCAGGGAACGGGTACCAATACAGAATGACAAGCAAGACTTTCGATTACAAAAGTGCCAAACGAGAGTGCCAAGGATTGGGAGGCACTTTAGCACAACACGGGATACGCGATCGATTCGTTTTCCCGTATGTCCTAAAACGAACTTTGCGAGTGGTTTAACTGTTAATGCTTATGTACTGCTCTACAGAATCACTTCTAAGATACTTGTCACAAGTGATTGTGTCTAACTGTATATGCTGTGAGTTGAATGTAAACTGAATGTGGGATTTTGCGAAATTGATTTCAATTCTCCGATTCACATGTTTATACAAAGGTTTATAAAAGGATATATAAGTTCCACATCAGTTCCAAGTGAAACACAATTCGATGGTTCTGCAAGTTTAAATTGATTGAAATAACTATTAAAATTACAGCCTACTCACCATGTTGCTCCTACTTGCAGAAAACTAACCGACGAGTTTTCCTTGGCAATGTGGATTGGATTAGATGACAGCCAAGAAGAAGGATCGTTTCGCTGGGCAGACAAAGTAAGAATCATTTATATGCTACCTCAAAGATGTTTATGTCCTAAAATAACTGAAAGCTGCTGACTGAATGGCTATAGGCTATGACCCTTTGTAGCTTTCAACTATCTATTGTGATGTAAATTTAACTTGAACTTTAAGCTGATAATGATCAGAAATCTCAGAATTGGTACAAATTAAAAAACAGATTATTTATTATTATTATACTTGTGAAAGTCAGCAAAAAATAAAAAATTTTTTTTGCATTTTCCCGTAATCTTAAACATTCAAGGAAATCCAGACTTTATTATAACAAAATTTTGCAGTCTATGCAAAACAACAAAATGCAACGTACGAAAAAAAAAGGAAAATTTTATCAATTGTAAAAAACTGAAAATGTGTATTTGAACCTATGCTTTGTGTGCAACGTGTTTACAAATTTTAAAATTTAAAAGTTTTGAAATATTCGAGAGAAAAAGAACAATTAAAGACCTGATTTGAAGAAGTATTTCAGTCAAAAATACGACTTTTGATACAAAGCAAGTTGAAGTTTTTTCAACATTGTTTAATCTTATATTTCTATGTCAACATCAGCGTGTGTGTTATAGCGAAATTAAGCAGCTTTTTCAAATCACAGTTTACGCAGGAACACTGGAACAGGCACTGACCATTATACAACATTGTTTTGGTGATAACTTAATTTCCAAAAATATGTGACATGCAACTCAGATCTTCAATTGTGGTTTCTAAAATACATTTTGTGCTGTAGAACTTTGCAAGATCATGAACCAAACACAAAGCTACATTATAGCTGACATGACCTGAGAAATGATAAAATGCTAACCAAAAGTAAATATTCAATTACAGAGGCCGCTGAGCTATTCACGGAGTGTCTTTTGGCCTTTGCATCGTTCCTACAACGAAAACCAAGGACACGGTAATGAAGATTGTGTCGTGTTAGACACCCCGAACTGCAAGACTTGTGATCGACAACTTGATGTGGTCGATTGCAATGAAAAACATCTGGGCTTGTGTGAACGTAGTCTAGGTAAGCTCCTTTACAAATGATGAGTATTCTTAGATTTTTGTCGGACATGCCACCAAGAAAACTACAAAGATCTCAGCCGAGGAGATCGCTTTCTTGCGGAGGTTTGCCCGAGAGAGACAGCAGCAAACAATATTTTTATCAAATTTTCAACATAATAAACTAACTAGTCAATCAAGCACACTTTGGAACATTGCACGACACCGGAAACACTAGCAAGATTTACGAGATCAGCAACAACTTTGTGAGAGGCAACATCGTCTATGAAACACTTATAACAAGATTCTTTGAATGACAAATGCCTGTTTCTTAATAACGACATGAAATTTGATGGAGATAATATTATTCACGCTTAGGCTAACGTTATATTTTTAACTTATTGTTTTTCCATCAAACAAACAAATAGCTTATAGCCTACAGCAGATACAAATACATCAGCAGACTATTTTTTTTATTTTTTTTTTTTTCTTTCAGGAAATCCACCTCAATACAAATCAGTGACACTTGAAGGAAACGAATATGCCTTAATTACCACTGAAACATCACATGCCTCGGCGAAAGAACAATGCCAAACATGGGGGGGAAAACTAGCTGAAACACCAATCACAAACCCAAGTGTGGCAAGGTATGGCAAACGATAAATCTTCAAACTAAATACAGGAATTAATGTTGCATTGGATAATGCAGAAAAAGACACGTTTCTTCTAAATATAGAACTGAATTTGAATGATGAAGCAACTGATTTCGAAATTAATTATGTTCTAATCGGCTTTATACAATCCCAATCAAATAAAATTTCGGCTTATTCGTTAATATATCTCAACGGTTTCAAAGGCACTAAAATTCACAAAATTTTTATGTTACAAATTAGGTGGCATTGAAGTATGATTTACTGTAATTAAAGTTATTGAAATCTGTATCTGTTGGTAGCATAAGTCATATCTCTACCCATACACGGCATAATGATTACAACAGAAGTCGTTAATTTATATTCACTCAACAAACAACTACATTTATGTAAAACGTTGTTTCATGCAAAACTGTATATGGCACAAACTACTGATTGGAAATTAATTTTGAATTGAACTGATACCAACACTCCACTTTCCTTTCCTATAGCTTTTATGTAATATCGCAATTCTTTATTCGGTGATCAGCAATTAGCCTTTAAGTTCTCGGCATATTTTGTTTCGATAGGTTTGGAACGCATTAACTCGCCCATGCATTTCAATTGCCAACGCCTTCTCAAGCATTAATCTTCAATAATTAAAAGGTCACAGAAACCAATCTGGTTTCGAGCGGAAATTGTAGCGGAAGCAATCGCTTTAAACTGTTACACACAGATTGAAGAATCGCTGAAGGAATTGTATAAAACAAACAACTTGAAAAATTGACTCCAGTCAATTTTAAAAACAAATAGCTGTCACTGCACATGACCAGAGAACTGTGTTCCGAAAGCTAGTGCAAAGCGCTATTACCACAGCGAACTCGTAGCATCAGGCTACAACAGGTCGTTAAAATATACATTGTGAGGAAAACAATGATCATGCTGCAAAAAGACGAAACTTGGTCTATTCCAGTAAGAAGAAAGTTTAAAGTGTAGCAAATAAGTAAACGTTTCCAAACATAGTTTCCTTTTCATGCCAAATACATATTTGATTTTATTCTCGCTGAAGATGTATTCACATACATTTCATTGCTGGAGAATGTATTGAATTTTTGTGTAGAAATTGCACATAGTTTGTCTGTAATTTTGTTACTACTTTATTAAAGTCTGCCCAAACAATATTTTTCTATGCTCATGCAAAATACTCTTCTCTTTTCAATTACTGCCTTGATTACAGGACGATAGCCAATGGATTGTATGAAGGACACGCCTTACAGAACCGTAATTCTTGGGTTGGAATGAGTGATGTCAGAAGTGAAGGGGTGTTCACTTTAGAATCACAGGTGAAACATTACTAACCTTGTGCCTTGAGATATTTAAATTTCAACATTTTTCGTGCTGAATTTTTTTTTGGCTTCGATTGGGCCCTAGGGGTGGTTTAATAAAACCGTGCAGCACAAAAAGAGCTTGGATCAAAAAAGTAACATAATTAAAATTTAATTAAAGAACAACCCGGTTCTGTAAACGAAGCAAACAACAATGTTTATTCAAACCATAAAAAGTTACGATTCACTGATGATAATGACCATAACAATGATAGTGGCAATGACAGATCATTGGTCTACAAAAAAGCCTTTTTTTGCAGTTTGGACTTTGAAAACAGATTTGAGGTAATTTTGGGGTGTTGAATTCCAATCTGAACTCAGATTTCTATTATCACATCAGATTTTTGGTATATGATAACAAAATATTTTATTTTTGCTAAAAGTGGAAGATTTGACGTTGCGTTCACCACCAACACATGCAGTAGCGAAAGGTTAGCGTTAGACAGGCCAAAATAGCTTAAATAAGTTTCTGGGCAAGCATTGCCATAGGCCTGCTTAAATCTTTGTGATTTCATGCAAACTTTGACAGGAGATGGTCAGTTATACTTTTAGCTTTTATTTTAGCTTGCCAATACTGCTTAGAAGGGCTTCTGTTTATCGTAAATAACCTCTGTAGCTATATCGTAAAATGACAATTTGCACCGATAATAATTTAATAAATCTTGTTATGACAACCTGCATTGCGCTACTAGCATCAGGCCTGGATACTCACTGCATGCTCATGGTTACTTGTTAATTCAACTACCCGTATACTTGCTTTGCATCTAGCCTACCGCAAAGGCTTGGTGAAGAAAAACAGCTTACTGGTAACTTTTCGACTGTCTTTTTAAACAAATATTCTTTAAATATGCTTGTAGGCTTTTGGCTATCTGAAGCTGTCTTTTGGTTATTAAAAGGATAATTTAGTTTGTCTAGTCTAGGGGTATGATTAGGCTACCTACAAAAATTAAACAAGTTAATTGTAATATTAAATGTATTTAACTTATTATTAATCAATTTCACAAGTTCTTATTTGGGGAAATTGAAAAGTACTTATTCTGTCTCTAACCAATTTAGTTTTATCGACCGGTGTCGGAAGAGCGACATTCTCCAGTCGTGAATTTAACCTCGTTTTGCCGTGCCTCTATATCAAATCTCTGTTTTATTATCTTATGAGCATTTTTCAATTCCCCGCTTATTTCATAATATGGTGCCTTTTTATCAGTAATATCTTATCGTGAGAATTATGAAGCGAAACCGGTTACACAATTATATCGCTTCAGAATACGAATGTGGTTATCTAAATTCTGTGAGTGTAGCATTTGTAGGGAAGGGTGACCTAGATTCCGAGAGAGCAGAATTTAGGTTTCGAATCTTCACAGTTGAATTGCATTTTCAAATTTAGTTTTCCTAGGTTTCTGCCAAATGTTATAATAATTTGAATTTGTTAGTTTAAACATGGTACATGTTACCGTACATGCTCTACATAACATTTGCTAACGGTCTTCTATAGCGGACTGTGCCAGCTGCACTACAAAACTTTCCGCAATTTTGAAAAGAACCGCATGTTTCACGCGCTACAAACTACCGCCCTGGCCTGGCAGTGTCATAAGAATAAGGCAATCGCTATGAGCATTCGCATCCCCTTCTTTAGATATCCCTGGATTTTACTTATTCAATGATCGTTCAAGTTTCAGAGTGCTTAGTTGAACAATTAACAGCTTTCCATTCAACAGCGCCCAGTAGATAGGCCTACATCATAATGTCAAGCAGAAATGTCATAGGCTACTGCCAACCTCAGTGATCGGGCATGCTTTATTGGCGTGAAGCCTGTACCAGTATACGACAGTGTCAACACTGAAACACAAGACTAAAACGAAGTTTTTGTGCAAAAGTAAATATTAACCAACTCAACCAACATGCATATAGGACAAAGATATTAAGTTGACTTATCTGACCAAGTCAATAATTGCTTAGGACTTAGAGAACTGTGCAACACAAAGCATATCGACAATCTTTCAAATTTGCAACGTATTAGGACTAGGCCTTTGTTTCGACTTTGACGGAACAAGGTTCATTGTTTTTATTTTCTTCTGCTTAGATTGACACGATTGACTAAAAAAAAATTAAGTTGTAGGGTACAAACCCACAAACTTCGTTAGAAGGTAAACCTGTTGAAAACTGACTAAATACTACTGTATACAGACTTTTCTAAAGCCTAATCGGTTTATGCTGGCTACTGATAACACTACAAAAAAAAGTTTGTATATTGTAAACAGTGGCGTACGCAGGATTTTCTGAAGGGGGGGGGGGCATTGACAGTAGCGTAGCCAGGAATTTTGAAAGGGGGGGTTGACGACCGGCGGGCGAAGCCCGACGGCGTTTTCGCCTAAAACGACACCCAGCAGCGGGGGTCTGGGGGGCCTCCCCCAGAAAATTTTCAAAAATTACTTTGAATTTGGTGCATTCTGAGAGCATTTTCAACAAAAATGTGGGTATGAATATTTCTGTAAAATGGTGCTGTCAGGTTGATTGATTGATTGATTGAATATTTATCCTCGGACTGGGAAAGCTTCTTGCAGAGCTTAATCCTGGCAGTTTCGCATACTTGTAGAGTCTTTGAATCACTGACGCAGGCCCGGTCACCGAGGTTGACAGAGTGAAGTTTCCGATTGTTGAAGTCTTGTTGCCGGGGAACTATTCCATCCATTAGATGCCGCTGAATGGAGAGCAGTCCTTAACGTGCGTTGATCAAGCGCACACCCCGAGAGTCGAACCAGCGCAGCTTGATCTTGAAGCATCTTCGTTCCAGAAGTGACGCGCTAACCAATTGAGCTATCGGGATAAGATCATGTTTTCTTCGGCATTTTTCGGAAATAAAGCTAATAAGTCTCTATGTTTTCTTGTTGCTAATTCCTGGCTGAGATGTTTGAATATTTGGTATTGGCAAAACTCGCTCTTTTAGTGCAGTTTTGTTTAAAATTAGGCAAGTTTTTTTAGACTGTAAGCATCATTCTCAAGCATAAAGAGACTGAAAGCATCATTCTCCATATTGTGACGTCACACGCGTGCCAAAGAGGGGGTTGTAACCCCCAAACCCCCCCTGGCTACGCCACTGGCCATTGATATCCCAGACGTCTTCATGATATCCCAGTATGGTTTTAGTTTAGACTTTATCCATATCTTTTTCACAATAGGCTTACAGAATGCTATGCTACATTGGCATACCTGGGGTGGGGTAAGTAGATTGGGCCACGTAGGCTATTTTGTATTGGATTAATCAATAGAACAACATTGTTAATTGCTTTGACAGTGCAATTCAAAACATATTAAACACCTTAATCTACGCCGTTAACTACTAAAACATTTTTAAGGGGGGGGGGGGGGGGGCATGGCCCAATGCCCTCCCCTGCGTACGCTAGTAATTGTAAATCTATTTTCATAATCTTCATTTAATTCACATCTTCCTTCCGCTTTTCACTCTGTATTATACTAATACAGGTCATTCTGGGTTAATAATTTTGCAGATTGTGAAATAAATTGCATCGAAAGCAAAATTTCGAACTTTCCCCACAGCTGTTCACCTTTTTTTCTATTACAGGATGGACTTAATATGTCAGCAATAAACTGGTTTGTAAGGCGTAACACAGAGGATAGAAACTGCGCCAGTTTCAACCCATGTGAAAGTGGAAAGATAATGCTGGAACCTTGCAGCTTCGCTAACACAATCTTGTGTGAGAAACAAGAACTGCAAAGCGGTGAGTGTAACATCACAATTGTTTGTATCCATTTAAATGTTTATTGCCTCAGGGCTATCCAAGACAACACGCGATTTATTTACATGCTGCAATAAAACAAAGCGAACGACTGGTCAGTAACGTTACCAACTTTGCTTTGTCAAGTCACAAGCATTATATAAACGTGCTGGGTGTAGTGAAACCATCTACAATTCCTCTATTAAGAAGTTTATTACGCTAAAATGCAACTAGGTTGTTCTAACGACATAAACTGCAAACTGAATTGAGACTGAAAATAAACACCAGTAAAAACGACAAAGGAACTTAAGGCAACGTAACAAAGCAATCAGCAACGAAGCAATCAGCAACAACATAAATTACAATGCAACTTAAAGCAATAACACGTCATTCACCCCTTCCATAGATTATCAATAGGGATCAACAAAAATTAAAGGCGCTAATACATTAAATACATTTAATTAATTTACAAATCTGTTTGGCGGTCGCCTTGAACGAGATGAGCGCCGGGGCATGGGGCGCTCGCTGGAATCAGCCGGTATATGAGTTTCCGATGACGGGGCAGGTGCATCTTCATTGACAGACTCATTATTAGTTGTTATTTGTTCGGGAAATTCCACAGATGGATTGTTTATCCCTTCGTTTGGACTCCCGGGATCCGGCAAACTAAGAGTCGACTCGTCAAGGCCACCACGAGCAGTTGGAGCGATGTCACGAATTGACACTGTGGTTTCGCGTCCGTTCGCGAAACGAACGTGCGCGTAGTTCGGAGTTGCATGAGTCATTTCCACTTCTTCGACAAGCGGTTCATACTTGCTAGCACGAACGTGTCGTCTCAATAAAACCTTTTGAGGACATTTAACCCAAGTAGGTATGGAAAGACCTAGACTTGAACGACGCTGAAAATTAAAAAATCGCTCGTGTGGCGTCACGTTTGTTGCAGTACATAATAAAGAGCGCATAGAATGTAAAACATCAGGTAGAACACACTCCCATTTAGAAATAGGAAGATCTCGAGTTTTCAAAGCAAGTTTTACAGAAGTCCAAATTACGTCGTTGTATCTTTCGCATTGGCCATTAGCCCGTGGATTGTATATAGAGGTTCTGCTGGTAGGAATACGCAAACTGTACATGTAAGACACAAAATCCTTAGACATAAACGATGCACCTCTATCCGAATGCACATAACCACATTTACCAAACATTGCAAAAAGACTAGACATGCACGAGATTACAGTTTCAGTGTCTACTTTACTACAAGGAAAGGCGAAAGGAAATCGAGAGTACTCATCTACTACAGTCAGAATGTATTTGTTATTCGTAGCAGAAGGTAAAGGTCCTTTGAAATCGATGCTTAAGCGCTCCATTGGTTGCGTAGCTTTTATCAATGGAATTTCAATTGGCTTGTAGAACTTAGGTTTCAACTCAGCACAAATTTCACAAGCGGATGTCATTTTACGGATGTCATCAATAGAATAAGGCAAATTCTTTGTTTTAACATAATGATGCATGCGAGTTACTCCAGGGTGGCATAAGGCCGCATGAATTTCATACAACGAATTGTCCATCATAGTTGCACAATACACTCTAGATAAAGTGTCGGGAGCAGTATTATACTTCCCTGCTCGATAAACAATTTCATAATCGTACTGTGATAGTTCCAGTCGCCATCTCAAAATTTTTGCGTTTTTTACCTTGCCATGGTTGTTGCTGTTGTACATGAATGCCACCGATTTTTGATCTGTGACAAGTTTGAATCGGCGTCCCGCTAGAAAATGACTCCATTTTCGAATGGCTTCGATAATTGCCGTCGCTTCTTTCTCTATGCTTGAGTGAACTTTTCACTTTTGTTGAGTGTCCTGGAAAAAAAAGCAACGGGTCGCCCGTTCTGATTTAAAGTGGCTGAAATGGCAATGTCAGATGCGTCAGTTTCTACTGTAAATGAAATTTCTTCATCTATCACCCCAAGCGTAACTTGAGCCAATTCAGCTTTCAACGTCGCGAAAGAGTTTAGGGCTGCATCATTCAGAGGAAAGGTAGTGTTTCGAATTAGAGGCTGAATCTTGTCAGAATAACGCGAAATCCATTGCGCATAATACGCAAATAAACCGACAATCCTCTGCTGTTGTTTACTACTTTTTGGAGGCGGGATTTTTAGTAAAGATTCCACTCTTTCGGGGTTAGGACTTAAAGTACCTTTAGAGATTCTATATCCAAGCAAGTCGATTGTATCTGCCGAATAAGTACTTTTTGCTTCATTGAAAGTTAGATTGCATTCTCGAGCTACTGCAAGAAATTTTGATAAATTTTGATCGTGCTCTTCTTGGGTTTTCCCGCAAATGGTAATATTGTCAAGATAAGCGTACGTACCTTTGCACTCGTAGTCTTTAATAATGTTGTCCATTATCCGTTGAAAACCAGGTACTGCATTCGTTAGACCAAACGGCGTTCTCTTCCATTGCCACAAGCTTCCATCGGCTTCGAAAGCAGTGTAATTTCGATCTTGCAGAGGAACTTCTACCTGGTGGTACGCACTTTTTAAATCTAGCGTTGTATAGATGCTGTTCCTAGCAACATTGTTCACTACGTCTGACATAAGAGGTAAAGGATACGCGTCCAAACAAGTGAATTTGTTTATGGTTTGGCTAAAATCGATGACCATACGCTTTTTGTGATTTTCTTGAGTGACCACAAGAGGTTGTGCTCGCCATGGCGAACGACTCGGCTCAATTAAACCTTCCTTATAAAGTCGCTGCACCTCTGAAGAGATAAAACTTCTATCGGCTTGAGAATACTTTCTAGGCTTTGTAGCAATCGGATGGCACTCCTTCCTTAAGTGTTTGAAAAGCTGTATTGAAGTAGACGTTTTAATAGCTTCTAATGCTCCGATCTGTAACGTTGGCATAGGCCCTCCAAATTGAATGTTCACGCTTTTGTGCTGTTTCATAAAAGTTTGTCCGATAATTAGGTCGGTGAGCAAATTTTTCAAAACAGTGACTCCTACATTATCATACTCTTGTCCAAAAAGCGCGACTTTTACGTTACAGATTCCTAAACTTTGCGATGAACATCCTTTCACGGCTAATCCAATGCGGCATTCACTTTCTTCAAGATTTAGTTTTAGACGCTTTCTTAAACGGTCGCTCATGTGACAAAGGGTAGAGCCAGTGTCGATGAGAGCATTGGCTTGAACTCCGTTAACTGTAACAGGGACGTTGACCTTTGCGTGGGTGTCGAAAGATTCGGTTGTCATATTCATAATGACATCTCGTGGAGTAGAAGCAGATGAATAAATAGGTTTTCGATTTACCCTGGAAAGACGACAAACTTTTGAGAAATGACCTTTTTTAGAACATTTGAAACAAATAACTTCACGAGCAGGGCAATATCTTCTACTATGTCGCCTATTTCCGCAATAGTTACACTTTTCAACCAACGCGGCGCTAACATCTGAGCTTTCTTCCTTATCTGAAGAATCTTCAATTTTAAAAGTAGGACGTGTTTTAAAAGCTGTTGCGCCACAATCAAGTGAAGACGGAGTCTGGCTCGCAGTCATTTCGACACGATTGCAAAACGTTTGGGCATCATCTAAGGATCGAGCTTTATCAAAAGTTTGTTGTAGCGAAGCATTTTTGTCCTCTAGCAAGCGTTGTTTAATGTGATTTGACGAAATCCCAGCGATAAACGAGTCACGTATAGCTTCCTCTTTATGCGCAACTGCCGATACGGCCCGAAAGTCACAGGAGAGGCTCAATCGCTTTAAGGTCTGCATGTACTCGTCTAGTGATTCATCTGGCTTCTGCTTCCTAGTTTTTAAAACAAATCGAGAAAACATGGGGTTAGAAACCTTTTCAAAAAGGCGCTTCAGTTGTTCGATAGCTTCATCATAATTTGTTGTCTCACACACCAGTTCATATATTGAAGCGTCTATATGATTTATAAGCAAATTCAACTTGTCTTCAGCTGAAACTTCTCCGAGCTTTTCTAGATAAATTGTAAAAGACTTGTACCAATGCACCCATTGTCGTTTAGCGTCTTTACTTTGCGGGTCCGCAGCTAAGAGTCTAGGGCGCAAGTCTTTTAGATCCATACTTTATTAGCGTAATAAAATGTAGTGAAACCATCTACAATTCCTCTATTAAGAAGTTTATTACGCTAAAATGCAACTAGGTTGTTCTAACGACATAAACTGCAAACTGAATTGAGACTGAAAATAAACACCAGTAAAAACGACAAAGGAACTTAAGGCAACGTAACAAAGCAATCAGCAACGAAGCAATCAGCAACAACATAAATTACAATGCAACTTAAAGCAATAACACGTCACTGGGTTTGCTGGAAGCTTATGTTCAAGTAAGGGATAATGCAAAGATTAAATACAAGTTCTCTCATAGTCTCAGTAGCATAATGTATATATTTCCCCCATCAACCAGCCAACGTGCATGACGGACATGACGTTTTATGTGCAACTCTGCTTGGTAACAGACTAATGTTTGATCTGATGACCAAATTGTATGTTTCTATCTTTCAAAGACACAAAAAGACACCAAAAAAAACAGAATGGAAATAAATTAAAATGAAAAATCATCCAAATTATTCTTCAACTGTCATTTTTTTTTATACCAAAACCTCAATGTGACATATTCTTTCACACGTCCAATCGTCCATTACCCTTCCACAGTAGCGTTGACAGGAGGTCCAGAGAATATATACCTTTGGAACCGGGCATAAGATAATTTTAGGGGCCGAACCATTTCAAGGGGCTGGAAACATGAAGAAACCTCTTGGATACACTGCGTTTTTCTTATAAATATTTAAAATATTTAAAATATTCGACACTATTATCAAAGCACAAGTTATTGGTACTGGTCCCATATATTCCGCGGTACTACGACAGTTTATCGAAACGACAATTTATCGAACGACAATTAATCAAACGACTGTTTATCGAAACGACAATTTATCGAAACGACTGTTCACCGAACGACAATTTATCGAACGACAGTTAATCGAAAACCTAACCTAAAACCTAACCCCTAACCCCAACCCAAACCCTTAACCTTTAGCCCTTAACCCCTAACCTTAACCCCTAACCTTAACCCCTAACCTTAACCCCTAACCTTAACCCCTAACCTTACCCCCTAACCTTAACCCCTAACCCCTAACTCTACCCCCTAACCCTAACCCTATCCCCTAACCCTATCCCCTAACCCTATCCCCTAACCCTATCCCCTAACCCTATCCCCTAACCCTAACCCCTAAACCTAACCCCTAAACCTAACCCTAATTCTAACCCCTAACCCTAACCCCTAACCCCTAACCCTAACCCCTAACCCTAACCTCTAACCCTAACCCCTAACCCTAACCCTAACCCTAACCCCCAACCCTAACCCCTAACCCCTAACCCCTAACCCCTAACCCCTAACCCTAACCCTAACCCTATAATCCTAATCCCATAACTTTAACCCCATAACCCTAACCCCATAACCCCTAACTCTATCCCCTAACCCTAATCCCTAAACCTAACCCTAACCCTAACCCTAACCCTAACTCTAACCCCTAACCCTAACCCCTAACCCCTAACCCTAACCCCTAGCCCTAACCCCTAACCCCTAACCCCTAACCTCTAACCCTAACCCCTAACCCCTAACCCCTAACCCCTAACCTTAACCTTAACCCCTAACCCCTAACCCCCAACCCTAACCCCTAACCCCTAACCCTAACCCTATAACATTAACCCCATAAACTTAACCCCATAACCCTAACCCCATAACCCTAACCCCATAACCCTAACCCCATAACCCTAACCCCATAACCCTAACCCCATAACCCTAACCCCATAACCCTAACCCCATAACCCTAACCCCATAACCCTAACCCCATAACCCTAACCCCATAACCCTAACCCCATAACCCTAACCCCATAACCCTAACCCCTAACCCTTAACCCCTAACCCCTGTGTATTCCATTGCATATGTGCTTCGTCGTTCGATAAACTGTCGTTTCGATAAACAGTCGGTCGATGAACTGTCGTTTCGATAAACAGTCGGTTCGATGAACTGTCGTTTCGATGAATTGTAGTTAGAAAAACTGTCTTTCGATTAACTGTCGTTCGATAAATCGTCTTTCGATAAATTGTCGCGTCACGATATTCCGCAAGCTATGCGCGGAGGAAAGTTGGTCTAAACTTCTTTTTAAATTGTATGTCTTTATTGAAAAGGTTGTCATAAAAAAGGCTTACAGTTTAGTATATTTTTTTTATAAACAAAGGGCAGTCTACACCCTACATATAATTTTAGTGAGCTATAACCTATATTTTTTGTAATCGTAACTGATTTTACATATTGTTATATTGTTTCAACAGCTCAAGATGTACCTCAAAGCTGTCTTCCAACCAGCATAGACGAGTGTCGCTTACAAGAGTAAGTAACATTTTTTTAAAGTTGATCGATATCATATATTTTTGTTGGCATTTTAAAATCAAACCTCAAAAGTCTATTTACAATTTTAAAGAAAGAGCTAGGAAAGCATGGTGAAATTGTTTAGCCTTAGCCCCGATAGCTTGATCTACCTGCCGCCAGCAGTGTTAACGTGGGAGTCCAGGGGGGTTACTATTCTGGTCGGTTGAGCAAGAGAAGCAATAAAACTCGTGGGGGTTAGAGCGTGCCGAAGGCACGCGTATTCTAGAGGAGTCCGGGGTGTCCACGGAAAATTTTGCAAAATTACATTCAAATATTGGATTATAGTGCTTTCTGGAAACTTTCTAAGGGCAATATTTGTATGAAATTTATTAACAGATAAACAGCTGTTAACTTCTTAAAGGTAACTCTTACACAGAAACGGGCAAAAACTGCGGCTAAAATTAGAGAACACCAAAAATTCAGCCACACAAAAACTCAACTAAACTGCTCAGCTGCAGCTACCTACTGTTGTAGTAGCTTAAGCCAGCATTCATTTGGGTTAAGTCTAGCCTAGATCTCACATATCCAGTCTTATGCCAAATTCTATCAGATAAAAGTGTAAAGCTAACATTAGGCTCAAACTTGTCCTTACGAGGCCGATATAACCCAACAGCCAATGCTGCCACAGCAAACTCCGTAAAAGCACAAGATTTAAAAAAAAGCACAAGATTGCAAAATTGAACCTTTGCCACCTATTTAGCGCCAATTCGAAGAAAAACATGACTCTGAAATCAACAGCTTAGAGATACTGAAGAGAGTTTAATACTCGAAATCTAGATATAGCCTACAGCAATTGATGTTATGTATAGAATAGAATTAAAAGCGGATTTGGTGTTAGAAGTCTTGTCTCAGATTTCCTAGAATTTAGACATACGAAGGCGATTGCTTACTAATCACTGTTCTCTAATAGACGAACGAGTGAAGTAAATGCAATTATTAATTGTATCTATTAAAAAAAATTACACTTTATTAAACAACCTTATTGTGTGTCGTGTAATTTACGTTGTATGCTACAGTAGAAACTCCTGCCGCGTTCCACGCATAATGCCTTTGGCCAACGCAACTGTTCAGTTGGCGCTCCCACTCTGTTTACTTGCTTGTTATGTTGAGGTGCGGTTCAGGTTGATAATCTTATTGTCTGAAGTACTAAGCTTAATTCATTTGTTTATATTTATTTAGATGTTCCATTTAGTTTGTTAAAGCTAATATAAGCTTGCGTAATAAAGTATGTATTAGTTCACGACAATTTAACAAACTAATTGAAGATGGATAGCAAGTTTATAAAGCCCAGTTTGTTCAGCGCTGATCCCAACTCTAGTCAAGCTAGTAAAGAGTGGAAACATTGGCATCGAACATTCGCGAATTTTCTTGCAGCATTTCCAGCTGAACCAGAGATCAGTGATGACGATAAACTGCGATGTTTGATCGCCCACGTTGATAAGGATGTTTACGATTACATCAGTGAATGTAATACTTATGAGCTTGCAATAAGAACTTTAGAAAGATTATACGTGAAACCAAATAATCTCATATTTGCCAGACATTTTCTAATGACGTGCAAACAACAGGCAGAACAGTCATTAGATGATTATGTATTAAACTTGAAGCGGCTATCTCGAGATTGCAATTATAAAGCCGTAACCGCGGAAGTTTGCCGCAATGAAGCGATTCGTGACGCTTTTATATCAGGGATATTGTCTGCATCAATACGTCAAAGACTCTTGGAAAATATTAGAGAAGAGACCATAACCCTCGATGCTATTTTTAATCAAGCTCGCTCATTAGATATTGCTCAGAAAAATTCTGATGCCTTTCTAGTTTCAAATCAACAGCAAACCTACTGTCAAGGAAACACATCAACATTTGCCAACACGATACAATGTTCTCAGAGAGAATCGGCTGAACAAGAGATTTCTTTGCGTGAAAGACTTCCGTTAAATGAAAGTTGTGCTGCAGCTGACTTGAAGAAAAAATGCTCCCACTGTGGCTGTCCTGACAATCATGGAAGAGAAAGATGCCCTGCGAAGAACAGTAAGTGCTATAAGTGTGGTTATCTTGGTCATTATGCAAGAGAGTGTCGTTCTCGTAGAAAACGAATTTCACAAAATCCGTCTAGTGCTTCTTTATTCTCCTTACATTCTGCTCCAAATAAAGTTAACTACACTGTGTGTATTAACGGTGTTACTGCAAGAGCACTTGTGGACACGGGTTCTACCCTAAGTCATGTGAGCAAACATTTTGCTTTAAAGAATGCAATTCCTATCGAACCGGAGTTTAATGAAATTGGTTTGGCCGTGCATAAAAAAACTTCACAAAGCGATGGATTTTCTACTGTTAAAGTTTACTTTCAAAGACGTGAATACGATAAAGTGAAACTTATCGTGCTTGATAATTTGTTAACGGACGTTATTCTGGGGCAGGACTTCTTGGCTCAGCATAAGCACGTAAAAATTAACTTTGGAGGTAGCGAAGCTCCTTTGTATCTGGGGGCACTAAAATGCGTGAAAACGGATATTTGTCCAAGATTGTTTCAACATTTATCGCCCAACTGTAAGCCTATTGTGACTAAGTCCAGAAAGCAGTCTGCTGCTAACGAAAGGTTTATAACTGAAACTATACAAAAAGATCTTCAGCAAGGTGTAATTGAGCCAAGCACTGCACCATGGCGAGCTCAAGTCCTTGTGGTATCTGGAGAAAATCACAGGAAAAGAATGTGCATTGATTACAGTCAAACTATCAATAAGTTTACGTTGTTAGACGGATATCCATTGCCTAACATGCAAAATTTGGTCAACAAGATTGCTCACTATTCATTTTTTAGCACATTGGATCTGAAAAGTGCATACCATCAAGTTGAAATTCCTGTGGAAGATCGGCCTTATACAGCTTTTGAAGCCAATGGTAGATTGTATCAAAGCAAAAGACTATCGTTTGGATTAACAAATGCTGTACCTTGGTTTCAAAGAATTGTTGACAATATCATCGAGAGCAATGATTGTAAAGGCACATTTGCTTATTTGGACAATATTACCGTGTGCGGTAAGACAAAGGAAGAACATGATGAAAACCTTCAGCATTTCTTAACAGTTGCAAACAAGTGCAATCTCACTTTCAATAATGACAAGTGCACCTACTCCACGGACAAGATCAACTTACTGGGGTATGAAATAAGTAATGGCAGTTTAAGCCCTGATCGCGAAAGAGTGAAGTCGTTATTAGAAATGCCGGTTCCAACCTCAGCCAAAGAGCTACGACGAATTATTGGTCTTATGGCATATTATGCTCGATGGATACCGCAATATTCGGACAAAATAAAACCGCTTGTTGATAGTAATAGGTTTCCCCTGAGTGATCAAGCTATCTCGTGTTTTAACGAACTTCGGCAAGTCTTGGCAGAAGCCACTTTGAAGGTAATAGATGAAAACTTGCCCTTTTCAGTCGAAACTGATGCCTCGGATATTGCGTTGTCCGCAATATTACATCAGGCGGGAAGGCCTGTGGCGTTTTTTTCTCGGACCCTGAATTCGAACGAAAAGCGATATTCCAGTATCGAAAAAGAAGCTACTGCCATAATAGAAGCGGTTCGAAAGTGGTCACATTTCCTTTTAGGCAGACATTTTACTTTGATCACTGATCAAAATTCAGTTGCTTTTATGTTCGACCACAGAAGAAGAGGAAAAGTAAAAAACGACAAGATAATGCGTTGGCGAGTCGAATTGGCACAGTATTCGTATGATATCGTGTATCGCGAAGGCAAACTTAACGTGGCATCTGATGCTTTATCTCGTGCGTATTGTGCCAGTACAACTGGGAACACACTGAAAGAAATTCATGAAAATTTGTGTCATCCGGGAGTTGTGAGAATGCAACATTTTGTAAGAACAATGAATTTGCCATACTCGATAGATGATGTGAAAAGATTGGTCACAAATTGCAAAGTTTGTTGTGAAGTGAAGCCAAGGTTTTACAAACCTCCAAAAGCTACATTGATTAAAGCAACGCAACCATTTGAACGCTTGAGTATTGACTTTAAAGGACCATTGCCGTCAAATACTAAAAATCATTTCTTTTTAACTGTTGTTGATGAATTTTCGCGTTTCCCCTTTGTTTTTCCTTGTAGTAACACTACTTCTCATACTGTAATTATTTGTTTGAAATCTTTGTTCAACATGTTTGGTATGCCAGCCGTAGTGCATAGTGATAATGCAAAATGCTTTATATCCAAAGATATAAAACAGTTCTTAAGTGAGAGAGGCATATCCACAACACATTCGTCAGTGTATAATCCGCGTGGCAATTCACAGTGTGAACGTTATAATGGTGTTGTTTGGAATGCAATTAAGTTAGCTCTTCGTACTAAAAATTTAGAAATTTCACAATGGGAATTAGTTGTTCCAGAAGTATTGCATTCACTTCGATCGTTATTGTGCACATCCACAAATGAAACGCCTCACGAAAGACTTTTTAATTTTCCACGACGTTCAACTTTTGGGTTATGTGTACCTTCGTGGTTGACTGAAGAAGACAAGGTACTGGTAAAACGTTTTGTACGTAACAAGTACGATCCACTAGTGGACGAGGTTCAACTTGTGAATGCAAATCCAAACTATGCTGTGGTAAAGTTCCCAAATGGAAGGGAAGCAACTGTATCTGCCAGAGACTTGGCAGCGCCAGGACGAGACTTTGCCGACCCCGTCAACCCTGCTGAAGTGGAGAAATCGAATGAAGTGAACTCCAGAATTAGAAATGTTTCTGATGACGTCGAACGTGAAATTACTTGTGAGAGGAGCTCTGCAGACGATGGTGCGGTTATTAACACGCAACCTATTGAACCTAATGTTGAATTGCAAACACAGAAAAACTGGCGTTCTGTTCGTATAAAAAACCCGCCAAAAAGGCTGAACTACAATTGAGCGTTTGTGTATTTATTGTACTGTAATTTTTATGAAGGGGTGAATGTCGTGTAATTTACGTTGTATGCTACAGTAGAAACTCCTGCCGCGTTCCACGCATAATGCCTTTGGCCAACGCAACTGTTCAGTTGGCGCTCCCACTCTGTTTACTTGCTTGTTATGTTGAGGTGCGGTTCAGGTTGATAATCTTATTGTCTGAAGTACTAAGCTTAATTCATTTGTTTATATTTATTTAGATGTTCCATTTAGTTTGTTAAAGCTAATATAAGCTTGCGTAATAAAGTATGTATTAGTTCACGACATTGTGTTCATCTCACATTATCTGCTCTGCAAAGATAACAACACATTCATTAAAAACGTGAAATATTGAAAGAACTTAAAATATTTACAATCAGTGATTTACTGATAACCTATTGTTTAGCAAAGTTACTTTTTACCCATCTTTTTAATTAAAGTTTAGATTTCAATTAAATTTAATTTAATTTTGATTAAATTTTATTTATGTAACTATAAATTGACAAGAAAATGGGTGCCATGCTGAAAATAACACGTAAAAAACATTTTCAAAAGTAAAAACACTGACTCAAAATGCAGTATAGATAAATGACGCAATATCAACAGTAAAAGCGGTCTAAAAACGGACTTATTAAAAGCAATACAGACTACGAGCCACATACCGTACTCTTTTCAGATCAAGTTTTGAGCTAATCTTGTCAGGCTTGATAACTCAATGTGTACAATTGGTCAATATAGTTTCAGCCTTAATTCTTTAGCAAACTTAAACTGGTAACAAAGTTTAATTTGATTTTGATCAAAAAGCACAAAATTTAGCCAAAAATTGATCGAAAAGCACAAGAGCTCAAGATTAAAAGTAAAAACACAAGGTCTTGTGCTAAAATACAAACCGTGCGTCACTGCTAACATCGCCTTTGATTTTCTCATTACGTATCCTACCGGTACATGTGACAATACCGATCAGTCAGAATAAAAGATTCAGAATTTGCTTCCATAGATTGGATAAAAGAAATCTAAATCGCGTAAACTTTGCGCTTCTTTTTCCTTTATTTCTCACTTGTTTCTTCGTATAGCATAAACGGGAGTAAGGGGTGCGGTACGAATCTCTGCTTCCGTAAGCTCCCAACTATTTTTAAAACTTAAAACCGAGCTGAGATTATACGGGGACATGAGTTAGTAGCTGTTTTAATTCGTATTCAGGTAAAGAAATTACGAAATCGTTTTACTGAAGAATATCATCTTCTCTTTTTTCAATTTTGACAGGAGAAGCAATGCTTCCCTTTGCTTCCATTGAGGATACGCCCCTGGGTTACTTTTAAATCCGTGCCCGGGAGCAATCTTCCACAAAGTACCATTAAAAATCCCTTTGAGCAACAACAAAAAAACGCAAATCATAGCTAAATTAAGTCATCCGTTTTCCATCGCCTGACTTGGCGCAGAGGGTTAGGGTGGTGATAGTCATTTCATTGACGTGGGTTTGATTCCTTCCATTGCGATTGCTCTTTTTTCTTCTGTAATTACCAAACAAACTTCAAAGAGGACTTTTTAATGGTAGGCTACCTTTTGGAACGTTGCTGCCCGGGATGAAACCACTGCGTATTCTTTTAATACAGTGCGTTTTCTTTGATGTGTCTTAATTTGGAGCAGGAGGATATCATTGGTAACGGGCCTAAATGATTCTCATAACGAACCTGCTTGCAACAAAGGAAAAGTTCAATCAATCATCAGAAATTCATTTTTAAAGTGTAAAGTTTTGCAGAGCAGTAAAAGAAAGCTCTTTAGTGCTCGCAGTGATTAACTATAAACCAAACAATGCTTCTCACAGAATGCGAAAACTGCGCATTGCCAGTTTCGATAAACAAGCTTGCATTGTTTGGCTCAAAGCTGATAAAATTATTATTTGGAAGAAGTTTTCTTAATTTAAAAAGAAAGTTTTCCTCATTTAACAGTTAACAATAAAAACTTTAAATTTGAATGGTGTTTTAAACAAATGATTTTCGGCAAATTGCGTTGCATTCCCAAATAGCAAAACCCGTCATTTTTGCGCTGATTCAACGTCTGCAGAGGTTAATTCAATGTAAAAATTACAGACTTTGTTGTCTGGGATTGTAGATGTAATTTAGCAACGTTAGAACAACGCAAAAAGACAAACTTTTTTTATCTAATTAATCAATTCTTGAATAGGTTAATTTAAGTAAAGAGAAGATTTTTCTGAACCATAGACAAATAAAACGTAACAATCAGACGGCATTTAACATAATAACATGAAAATAAACTAAAAATTACAAACGTTTTCCGCCATACTCATGTTAGCCCTTTTCAAGTAAATATCTGACTGATATTATACATAAATAGAAATTAAAAAACTCATCTACACACACAAAATCAAAAAATAAACTCATAAGAATGAAACGGCAAGGCAGAAGAGAGGAAAAATCACGACGCTTAATTGCGCAAGGCAAAAACACACTTAAATGATGCACAATTAAGTGAGGACAGTTAGCAGATAGGAGGCGCCTGCTGCCAACAACTGCCTATTGAGGAGAGAATTGCAGGATTTTATGAGCAAAGCCTTAGTATCAAATTCGATGAAGCATTTACGCACAATTCTAATGGACTTCTGGGATGATTTATTGCTTGAACAAGTTCGGCAATCGAGTGTATGATCTTTCATGGCACTTTTTCTGCTGAGCTAAGCACTTTTTTGCTGTTCTCAACTTTATTTGTGACAATCATTGAATGCATAATTTGTTAGCTTGTCATTTCCTCATTAAACGGACAAGACAATGCACGTTACAGTTATCGAACTATCGAAGGAAGCTGCCATAACTTACTGGACGCTGATCGTGGCCGGGGAAAACGACCATTCAAGAGAATGCTACCTCCCGCTTATGAAGACGGTGTTGGTACGTGAGCTGTTAGTCTATTCTAGCTCAAATTAAACAAGGCTAAATTGTCCTTGATTTGTGCAGCTGTAACCACAGACAACATCTTTTTTGTAAGATCCATTCTTTCTCTGTAAGTATGATTGATTCTGATTCAGCCCTCGATGAACAATGATGTTCCAGTTGGATCGATATCGTACGCTTTGCTAAAGTTTTAAGTTATTTTAAAGCTTTAAAATACCGGTAGTGTATACTTTCCGTTGAATTGTTTTTTAATTCCTTTACATTTCTTATTTAGGTTCTCCAAGAGGAGGGTTCCCGTCAAGACTGAAATCTCCCCGAGAAATTATTCGAAGTTTGAACACTAGCGGCGAGCCTCCTTCCTTGTTTGCAAGCCACCAGATGCCGTTGTGGGGCCAATTACTTGCACACGATCTTACAAAGCTCGGAGAATTGAAAGGTAGAATTGTAGTGACGATAAACCAGCTTTCTGTCGGTTTAAAAGTGAATCACAATTTGTGTAAAAACTCAAGTTGAATCTTGCCTTGATTAGTAGCATTAGAAGTGATGGAACGGAAAACTTCATTCTTTAAGCCCATAAGCAATTCTATTTTCTGGACTTTAGACAAAAGCGGTGCCCTTCTTCTCCATTGTCCTTGTGGAGATGAAAACCCGGAGTGCTTCAACATACCAATTCCACAGGGAGATCCAGTGAGAACACAAAAAGAATGCTATCCTTTCGTGAGAGCAGAAAAAGTTCCCGATATAAATTGTAAGGATTTATGGATCAAACTTTATTTTATGTAAACTAAATTAAAACTTACTTCACAGTGTAGATATTAACGACCTGTTTTAGCCTGATCCTGCGAGTTCGCTGTGGCAATAGCGAATTGCACTAGCTTTCGGAACACAGTTCCCTGGTCATGTACTTCGTCACAGCACGTGACTAAGAAACTTTGCTCCGAAAGCTAGTGCAAATCGCCATTATAGCAGCGAACTCGCAAGATCAGGCCAAAACAGATCGTTAATATCTACATTGTGAAGCAACGGTCATGCTACTAAAAGCGAAACTCAATCTATTGCATAAATTAAAACTCTTGTGCATAAGTTTCCTAAAATATCCCTTAAATTTTATTTTTTTTACTTTTTTATTGAGATTACATGCCAAACAGCATTATTCATTATTTGCAACGGCAAAAACATTTTAGGCTACGTTTGAAAACAAAATTTTGACACCTCCATAAAAACGTGAAAAATAATTATTAGGTGACGAACGAGTTCGCGCTCAGGAGAACCGCGTTACTTCATACATCGACGCTAGCAACATCTATGGAAGCAACGAGCTGTTTTTTTCAAGCATTAGAAAAGGTGAGAGAAGCTTCCCAAACTGACAGCCCACAATAACAATTTAAATCAAGAAACACTGTAAATCTCATTTATGGCCTTGCGTATGGGCTTACTGAAGGCGATATGGGATTTCATATGTGTTTCTGAGCATCAGATTAGTCGTCGTATCTGGGCTTAGCATGACGGTTAAAGATTTAGGTTAAGTAGCCGGGATGGCAAGTTGCCTAAGACACAGCCGTATGCTTTTGAGCGGTGTCGAACCAGCGCCCTTTCGAGTACCGTATCAGGGCTCTCACCACTAGCCTATACACGACTACAGCAACGCATCCCTTTCATCATCATCATTATGTTCCTTTTTTGTATTGAGGGTTGAAAACAATGCGCCATTGTTCTTGATCATGAGCTGTTCGTACTGCACTTTTATAATTAATTTTGTCAATTCAGAGATGTTTGTTGACAAAATCACTCTTGGTCTGCCATTGTTTTTTTTTACCGCTTATCTTCCCTTCTATCTGTATTAATGGTCTTTGTAACGAGTTTTGCCTTATTGTGTGCCCGAAATACGTCAATTTTTTTCTTGTGACTTTTTGTAAGATAATTTAGATTGAGTTGAGTTTGGATAATACTTCATCGTTAGTGAAGTTTTGTTTCCATGAAATGTTTAACATTTGCCTGTAGCCTACGTCCTGAGCTCATCGCTTTAGTGACAAAGTATTTCAATGTCACTGAAAACAGATCAAGTGGTGCCCATTTCTGTTACAATGCAAGAAAAACAAGAAAAGATTCTGGGCTAAGTTTTTATATATTCCGACACATTCAGGTAGGCTACTTGGTGCTAGCAAAAGCTTTCACGTAATGTTTCAATGTGCTTTATGTTACCGTCACATAACTTGCAGGCGATGGATTATTGTTAATAAATGGAGGCCAAGATACCAAGTATTCCGGACAGCTCCCACTTGGTACACAAGTTCCCCATGAACTTCACACCCAGTTTGAATGCGAGCCGATACATTTTGACTTCACTGAACTGCCATGTATGGCAGCAGGTCAGTCCTTATCTAGGCAACAAAACCTGTTCCTGTTACATTAATCTTTAACGTCTTTAGACGTTGAAATTGTATTTTAATAAATTACGCAAAAGAATTGTTGGTCTAATGAACAAGGGCAGTGCTTCGTTAACATAACATCTTAATAAATCTAGAATTCAAACAAAGCTTAAGAACAAAATATGGTGGTGATTTTACTGTAATACTCTAAGCCAGTAGCGCTGACAGAGGGACTCAAGATGATTTTAAGGGGCCGTAATCTTTCCAAGACGACTGGCAACATGAAGAAACCACTCGGAATTTTTTAAATACAATTTGTTTTTCATAAAAGAATCTTGATTTGGGTTCCAAAGATCTCGCTGGTACCTGACCCAATATGCCCTCCCAAAGGCCCTGTGTAAAGCATTTGGCTTGCAGGATTTACTAACAAGTATTTAAAACACTTGCAGGAGACATTAGAGTCAACGAGCAAGCTGCTCTCTCTTCCGGCCATACAACATGGCTTCGGAAACACAACCAAATTGCAACATCTTTAAGAGAAATCAATCCCCATTGGGATGGTGAGAAAACCTTCCAGGTGAGCAGTTTTGTTCGTTTTTACTGTTAAGTTTGCTTGAGCAGGTTTGTATCCATGTTAAAAGGCATAAAACTGTCTACTTTTCAGCAAAACCTTAGGCGAGATTGACTGATGTAATAAAATTAAAATTTTAAGCCAAATTTGTATTCAATCTCTGCTTTTTATAACATATGATATTTTAAAGTTGGGTAAAAACATATTTGTATTGCAAAAAAACTATAAATCCAGTTGTGTCTAACACATTCACTTTCACCAGATGAACTTTGCAACTCTGGTGCTAGAAACGAAAACTATTCTTGACGCATAGCCGACTCTTGATTAAAAATATACATGTAGTTTGTTCAAATTGCTCTAGATCATTTTATTTAACTTTATAATATCTGATCTCAAGCTACAATGGAAAAATAGCTTAATTAAATTTCACTTATTTAACTTCAACGGTCAACGTCTATGATTGAGACACTGTTGGAGATTCAGTTTTTAATAAAAGGAAAGGGACTAGCTTGATTGATGTTTGATCTTCTTTCTAGCAATCAGTCCGTCATTTTATTTCTTTATATTTTAACATCACTGAGTTTTAAATTGAATTATTTTCAAGGTTACAAGAAGCATCGTAGCAGCCATTCACCAACAAATCACTTACAACGAGTTCTTTCCTATTCTTCTTGGGGAAACAAATATGAAAAGATTTGGACTGACGCTCACGAAAAAGGTAATAACCAACAAAAAATGTTACGAAAGGTTTTTTTTTTTGTAAAATTCCTAGCCTGCCAACAGGGGCGTAGTCAAGGGGGGGAAGGGAGCAAATGCTTCACGTCTAAAATATTTTTAATAACATTTCAGCTTGTGCTACAGCATTTTGAGGTATTTCTTTCAAAATTTTCTGGGTGAGGAGAGCTTTCCCATACCCTCTCCAAGTTACCGATTTGTTGCCCCGCTCACTAACATGTGCAATAATATTTATTTGCCTCCCTGAAATTTTGTGCTGGCTATGCCTCTTCCTGCTACGTATGCCACTGATTGTTTCAGTTCATAGCAGTTTATTTTTTTGAAATTAGCGTCTACCAGTAGCCTACTTGTAAATGAAATTACCAGTTGCAATATATGATAGCCAGAAGAGTAGCTAGCACAAAATTCCATGGAGCGGAATAATTATTTTCGCAGATATGAGTGAGCCCGCAAGCGAGTTACCAAAGGCTGAGCACTCCTCGGAGCGGCTGGGGATCTCCCTCATAAAATTTTGAAAAAATATACCTTAAAATTAAGCATTCCAAGAGTAGCTTATTTCCAACCTAAAACAATAGTAAAACTATGTGAAATGATGCTGTAACAGAGTGTAAAATATTTATTTAAAATATTTGAAAGTGTAATTGCCCATTTTGCTCTCCCTGAAAGCGCCCTTGGGCTTCGACTAATTAATTGTTTGTACCAAATCTTGCCACGGAATTACATTTTTAAGTATTGTGGCATCTTCATGTTCTCAATTTACCTTTATCTACATCACAGGGATATTATTATGGATACGATGCGAATTACGATTCAACAATTGATATCTCGTTTGCGACGGCAGCTTTTCGCTTAGGCCATACCCTCATTAACGGTCTCTTGTCCAGACCTCTTCCTGATTATTCTGAAAACCCTCACGCTGCGCCAATAGACTTGATTTCACAGTAAGTTGAAAGTAAAACAGAAAGTAAACTTTTGCTTTTAATAGCCGAATTTTCTTATGACTTGAATCCGTAAATTAACCTTGCATTTGTCCTGAAATTTTTCAGGAAAAGTCCGAAAAGTATCTTGGTTATTTAATTTCATTCTGCACGTCTTGTTTACAGCATTTAGCACAAATACTTTTTCTAGCATGCTAACTTAAAACATCAGCTTGCAACTCACAGTTTTTATTCCTCTATCAGCACACTGATTTACCCATCTAGTTGTATTGCTAATGAATAAAACAAACCATCACCTTTAAAGAAATAAAGGCTAAAAGTTTCAACATCCAAATATTAAACAAAAATTTTTTGTATCTTATTTAACGTTAAATCTTTTAATTTTAAAAATGTTCTTGGAAGACAACTGTTTTTATGGTAGAAATTTTACGTAACTTTGTTTAACGGTTAATTTAAGAAACAAACCAACATTGATTTGATCCCGATGCTTAGGTTTTTTGACCCAACTCCAATACTTGGACGTTCTGGTGTTGGTTCCGTGTTACGCGGCATGGTGTCTGATCACGCGATGCATTATGACACACAATTCGCAAATGCGCTCACCAATCATCTATTTGCCAAAGCAGGTAAGTAGACTAGGTATTACCGTTGTGAGAGTATGGAAGCAAGACTCCACTTTCAGTCTTGGTTTGTTTTTTTTTTAAACTTGGTACAATAATTAATCAGGTGGTCTCAAAAAAATATTAACTCTGCAAAACTGTGGGCTGGGAACCCAATGAGAAACGATCCGAATAAGCGAATATTCCATCTGAGCATGGCCGATTAAGCGGTGCTAGGGCTAAAAGCTGCAAACAGGCACAGCCAATACATTAAAGAAAGACACAGCTAATGGCAAAACACTGAAAGTTTTTAACGGTCTTACTACATGCACTCGAAAATTCTGCAAGTTGCTTCTGGTAAATCTGGATACGATTCTACGTCGAGACATATTACTGTAAACAAGTCTTCAATAACAGTGACTTTGTTCCGTATACAATTGATGGATTGTTATTGTGGGAATCTTTATCCTTGGACTGAGTAAACTTCTTTGAGACCTGAATCCTATCAGTTTTGCATACTTGTAGAGATTTTGAACCACTTACGCAGGCCCGTTTACCGAGATTGACAGAGTGAAGTTTCTGTTCATTGTTGTTAATGGGTTGTGCTGCTTTTCAGGTGAATTTGGTAAGGATCTACCTGCCATAAACGTCCAAAGAGGAAGAGATCACGGTATACCTTCATACATGGAGCACAGGCGGTTCTGTGGCCTATCGACTACTACTAATTGTATGCTCATGGAAGACATACCTATAGCAGTCCGTAGCGTGCTTTGCAACATGTATAAGTATGTATTTGTGCCTGTTTGTTCCTCACAATAAATTAATAGACTCATTTTTTTACAATATTTGATTGACTTTTTTTCTCCAACTTTAGTGCAATAATATCTAAAATGACACAATCAAAGTTTTAAATAAACTGTGATATCAATAATAATCACAATGCACAAGTTTAATTTACGAAAACCCTTTTTGACAACAGCTCAACAGAAGACATCGATCTCTTCGTTGGAGGAATATCTGAAGTACCAAGAGACAACAGGCAAGGCGTGCCTGGGCCAACGTTTGCCTGCATTATTGCTTACCAAGCCAGGGATTTGAGGAAGGGAGACGCATTTTGGTTTGAAAATGGAGGCGCAGAAGCCAAGTTCACTTACAGTAAGTATCAGCGTCAAGTTTTCAACACCAATTCATATTTTAACTTAGATTTTAGCCTAGATTTTAACTTAGATTTTAGCCTACTTTGTCATAATTTTCTTCAAACCCAAGATCTTTTTAATGTGTTGTTTAATTTTCATTCAACTTAAAAAGACATAAACTAGACCAAGGATTTACAGTAAATTAAGGGAATTGAATTGACCATTCTAGTCGAGCAAAAAAACACAGTTTTGCATCTCGTATTTCCTAAATGAACAACCTGGATGTTGCAAACTTTTAAAAATATTTCATTCATTTTCAGGTCAGTTGGAAGCCATCAAAAAGGTGACGCTGTCGCAAATGATTTGTGACGTGGGTGAGAATGTGACCACCATCCAACCAAAAGCCATGCTTCAGCATACTTTGGAAGATAATGGCCGAGTGCCTTGTGAAACTTTGCAACAGTTGGACCTCTCACCATTCAAAGACTTTGGGTCTGGTTTTGTTGATGTTGAGCCAAATATGAAAAATGAAAATAGCGGTGAGACACGATTGATGTTTATATTTTAAAGACTTTTTTTATTTTCGGACTTCAGATAAGCTAGGTAACTATGTATCACGGTTACCAGCTTTAACTAACTTTCGTTTTGCCATTTAATTTTGCAAAGTATAATTTAACAATTCAAGAGGTGTTTGAGCTATGATTTTACCAGCACAAGCCATTGCTACTTGTAGCCTGCTGTTTTTAAATTCTCTGCTTTTTCAACTTTCTTTTTGCTTTCATAAAGTCTTTATGACGCAACCTGGAATCGAACCCAGGCTTAACAGCACTAGACCCGAAGCACTACGGGGCTAATACGTAATCCAAACCCGATGTTCAATTTACTACTATTGCAGATTTCGAGTGGACTGTGTGGTTTCCTTACACCATTTCAAGCAAAAGAAACTTACCACTGAACCCGGCTGCAGTATTGCTACGTCACTTGCGTGTCTATCGAAACGATGACGTGTGTTCTGACGTCATCGGAACAGAAACAAGGAAAGTGAATGGATTTTATCAAGTGCGCTACAAATGTAATCCCGGAACAATCAAAGCTACAGATTTTCCTCCAGTGGACTCGGAAGAGGGTGAGTGCACAGTTTTTTCCTCTTTAGCAACATAAGACATAGTCATAATTATTTTAGGGCTGCATTGGCACTCTCTGCTTTGTAAAGTGCGGAGGAGTAACACATTCTGCGATGGATACAGCGCTATATATAAACAAACATTATTATTATTATCAAGAACAGTTAGGAGCAAATGGTTGAAATGTCTGGATAACTCAATCGAAAAATAAAGAACCCAAATATGTTTAATATCTACAGTTTGTTTTACTACCACGAGTATAGTAGGCCTATCTACATTTTGGGCTCTTTGTTTCTGGTTTTCAAAACCGTTTTTTCTACAAGAGTAATAATTCAATCACTAGGAATAATAACTGGTAACCAACCAAAACGTAGTAGGCTACGGCTCTGACAAGACCAAAAAGTCTGAAACAACTATCCTTTTTACAATTTGTCCAATTCGTTTGACGAGCTTTCATGTCCATAACAAACACGACTATAGGCAACAAGTGAGCCACTTTTCACAATCCTTGCTCTAAACATAATGTTACCTTTGCAGTGTACTTCACACTCTGGTCAAATCAAGGGACTCCATCTGAACCTACCTACATTGACAATGAAACAACTGAAGGAAGTGCAACCTGTCTTTACCCAGTTGCAATACAGGCGCAAACAGTTACTGGTGTAAGTGATGAAAAATATCCTAAACATACTGAAGATAGATACAAATTAATCACTTTTGTGGAGATAACATTGTATGCAGCTCAGATATACTGCACCTTGCTCTTTGCACAGTATACTCAATCTGCAGCAGCCTCGTAGTTGCACAATTGAATTTGCTGCTGTAAGAACCTGTTGATGATACGAGCACAAAGAAAGCCAAGTTTATCTCTATTGTCCTAAGATTTCTTATATATTCCTTGCACCCCACCGGACAGCCAGGGAGCATGCTCTTTATTCAATAGATCAGTAATGTGGTGGTACGTGAATTTTTTAATTAAAGTTGCCGAAAGTGATATTAAAATTGAACAAATCAAAATGAAATTGAACATGACTTTAGTATTTACATTTTGGACTCTTCAGTTTTTGATAAAAACTGTATTTGTTTCGTGTAGATTCCAGCTCGAGAAACAGGAGATGTGTTTGAAGTTCTGAGTCCATCGCGAGGTTTGTTTTGCAAAGGAATTCATCAGTTATCTGGACGTTGTCATGACTACAAAGTTCGCTTTTTGTGCTTGAAAGGTAAGAGAGATAAATCTGCCCAACCTAGATTGCAAAATGTATCAATTTTATGTATCAACGTCTTCAGGCGTTGAATCAATGCAAACACGACGGTTTTGCTGTCTGGCAAGCGCTATCTTATCACCAGCTAAAGTTACATTGTTTCAACGTTGGTTACTTTTGCTGGTTGCAATTCAGAAAACTTTGTCTTTTTGTATTGTTTCAACAACTGCAGGTGCTAAATCAACGTAAAAAGTATTGATTTTGTTGACTAGATCCGTAGTTGCACTTCTTTGTGGAACTTCAGACATTCCACTCGGAAATTTTCGCTATACATCTTTCAAAGTTATTCAGGCGATCAAGCTATGCAGCCAGGCATTGATTGCAAACGCTTTTGCAGAACTGCTTCGAGTTAAAATATTCTTGTTTTGATTTACTTGAATGTGATTGAAGAACAATCATAAGACGCTCTTTAAATGATAAATTGTTTGTTCAGTGAAACGATTTTATTGACAAGTTACAACCTTGTAAAAAATAAACACGATTACGTATTGGATTTCACGAATAATTGTTTTGTTTAGATGAATTAAGATATTTTCCTGAAGAGGGCAGAAAGTTTTGCCGAAAACGTTCGAAATTATGTATCTATTTCATTTCTGTATTAATTTTGAATTATGCAATTCAATGTTATTAAGTTGTTATCGATTGTCTGTCTATGGTTTTTAAAAAGTACCTCTCTACCAAAGCTATAGCTTATTATTTGAATAATATTTATTTCATGTACTTACAGATTAACTCAAAGACCGTGGATTTTCCAACGCAGTGCCGTCAACCATTTCAACAAGGATATTATCAACTGTCACACAAGTTTTTACTTTGATGAAAAACGTTATGACCAAGACCAAGTTATTGAAAGCTGTTATTTATTTAACTTATTGCCTGTACATAACTTCCTATTCGTTCAAAAATGTCGAATGCTCAGATTGTTATGAATTGCTCACAATATTATTGCAAAGATTGAATGATTAAAATGCTCAGAGAGAATCGTTACGAATTGCTTACAATGTGAATGCAGCGATCGCTACGATAAAGGTTTATCCTGGTATGCAATTGTATAATGCAAGGTTCTGTGTTTGACAAGACATTTGAAGACATGCCTGAAGGTGGACACGAAGATTGGCTTCCTTGCCTTCCCGTCCACTTAAGCTAAATCTTCAACTATCAGGCGTAAGCCTGGTTACGACAATAAAACAGCAGGGTATTCGTTTTTTAAAGCATGCGCACGCAGAATAGACTATCCGTATTTGAATCAGTTGTCTACTGTTGTCCAACATTGAGCATTGGGCAAACACAAAGGATCCAAAAACATAAACGAACTCAAGAGCCCACTTTGCACCGAGAATTCTTTTAACTTCATTGTTACTGCAGTTGCAGTCTATCGATTTAGTAGCTTCTTGTGTGGTGCTCGATTCGAAACCAGACTGAAACATCATAATACCAAATACGTTACGACAACCAGTCTTTCAAAACTTGTATTGTTTCTTACTGTTTTTGTTAGGCATTGAGAAACGCCGCTTCACCGCGCCCGAAGTGAAAACTCGTTGTTGTAGTCTTTCCTGATGATGACCGTTAGAGGTGGTGTGTGTTTTTCACACATAGCCTACTTCGGACTTGCAAATTGATTTTGCATGAGGTTGTGTTAGTAGAATGAAGAATAAAAATTAAATTTTATACACCGGTAGCGCTGTATTTGTTGCATAATATGCTATGTTGCTTCAAGCGCTTTGCAAGGCAAACAGTATCAGTGCAGAGAAGCGTGACCGAGTGAAATACAGTAGAGCAGAGAAGAGCGTTGTTCAAAGTGGCAATAGTTACGCTACAGCTACAGTATCTTCACGCACATGCTCAGGAATTTTTCTGTTCTATAATAATAATTATTCTTATGACATATTTTCAAAACTAAATTTTTGTTTTGTTTGTTCTGTTTTGCTCTAGAATTGTTTCATAGTTTATTTTTCCCGGTTGTTTTCATAATTACATGCAATTAAATGGATAATGTTTTCGCTGCATTCAAATACAAGCCTGCATTTTTCAACTTCTTTTTGTTCAAGAAACGCATATAAATATAGCCAGGGTCTCTATCCACTTTTAGAATTCGGGGGGGGGGGGGGAGGTGATTTTTAGACAGTGGGCTAAAATCGTCTTAGTCATTCCAAACCGCTCCAATAAGTGGGAGGGTGATCACCCCCTCACTCCCCTTGAATACAGCCCATGAATATAGCTAATTTAAGGGGCCGATTCCAAATCTATCGTCCTTTTGTTTTATCACATCACGTTTTTGAGATGATAAACGTTACACGACGTGATATAGCGGTGAACGATACCAAGATATATTCTTCTTTTATTGTCGCACTTGGTTCCAAGCATTGACTGCCTCTTGTATGAAAAGTTTCCAAGATTCTCTGTTGTTTGTTTTGTGTATTAAGTGTATGTTGGTGTTAGTTTTGTCGGTTTGTTGGTTTAAGTAAGTTAATCTTTGTCTGCCTTGGGCACGCTTCCCTTCAATTTTGCCTGTGAGAGAGAGATGTTCTAACTTTCCTTTTCGCAGCACGTGTCCTAAAAATTGAAGTTGATTATCTTTGATATTTTTTAGTAGATTCTTTGTTTGTTTGACTTAATTTAAAACTTTTGGTTGCTTTTTCTGTCAGTCCAGGAAATCCTCTGCATTTTTCGGAATGCCCACATTTAAACCCATTTATTCTTTTATTAATTGATTTGGTGATTGTCCAGGTTTCTGAATTATATTTAAAAATTGAATAAATGTAACACTTCAATACTCTAAATCTGGTTACGAAAGATATGTACTTGTTGCATAATATTGATTTCATTTGCTGGAAAGAGGCTTTGGCTTGAGCAATATATAACATATATTAGCAATATAGCAACACACTGTGCATAAAAGTCGACTGGACAAAAATTCCGTTTGTACAGAATTTTGACAGACTCTAAGAGTGTGCGCTTAAGTAAAGCGTTGCAAGGGCTACTCTCCATCCAGGGGCTATCAGTGGGTGGAATATTGCACAGACAACAACATTTCAACAATCAGAAACTTCACTCTGTCAAACTCGGTAACCGGCCCTGCGTCAGTCACGGTTCAAAGCCTTTACAAGTCTGTAAAACTGCCAGGATGAAACGCTGTAAGAACCTTTCTCAGTCTGATGGTACAAATTCAATAAATTAATCTTGTAAAAGGTGCAGAAAAATTTAACCGGAAAGCGACTGGTAAGCTCACAGTGCTAAAAAAAAGGCTCCACACAAAAATAGAATTGGGACTCGCATTTTCGCAATGAAGCGTTTTGTTGTTATTGTCGTTTAGTAGTTCACTTGACTGTGTGGTATGGGTATATTATGCTGTATTATTATTATTATTATTTGTTCTTAGCTCCAGAAATGAATTTAATACTTGAAAAAGTAAGTGGAGCAATAAAAGGATAAAAAATATCAGTTACTATATTTTTTATATTAATTTTATTTAGTGTTTATTCCAATCATCTTAGGAGTACGGTAATTAAATTTTGTAACATGAAATTCAGTTGCGCCTACAGACAAGCTTTGGTAGGCCTACAGTACTCTTAATTACTGTCATCAATAAGTAGCATTCGCTCTATCATAAACTAATAACAAAGTCTAATTTTCAGAAATTGCAAGGAAGGCATTGTTTTTCTGGATCGTTCAAAATTAACGATCTATGTAGGCCTATGAGAATTGAGGAGCAGGGCTAGAACTTACAGGACTGCAGGCATGTATAGGATTGACTAGAGTAAAGCGGTTATCATTAACAAAAGCAATTAGCTGTACCGTTGAAAACTGCACAAGGACCAAGATGAGAATTTGACAAGTTTAGGCTATATGAAAGCTTGAAATTGAAACGGCGGAATTTTCTTAACCTGTAGAAAGGCTCTTTATCCCAACCCTATACCTCTTGTAAATAACCTGGGATACGCGTTTTTGTTTTTTATGTAATATTGAAGTATATTTTGTTATTTTTGTTAAATTCTCCCAAAAATGACATTCGAAACAAACTCTTTTGATTCGTAGGGATATATGTTTTCACAAACCTCGCAGGTTTTAAAAAAAAATTTAAGAGAACTTTTATGCTTAGGCTAATATTATTAACTTTTATTTCACTCGACTAATAGGGTAGTAGTTCATAAGTTACCTTTGCATTTTCTTGCTTTTAATTAAACAAGTAGCCTAAATGGTCCACAGATAATAAGTAGGCCTAAAGCAACAGAATGCCTTCAAATAAAATGGGACAAAAGCAAGAAAACACTTATTCCAGACTTCCAAAATACCGTTTGTTATATGGGCTGAACGATAAACCTCCCTGGTATCTTTGCCTGTTTTTGGGACTGCAGGTAACTGTATAGTATAGAACTTCTAATTTTGCACCTCTAGAGCTTTTATAAGCCGTTAAAGTCTCAAGGCAAAGAACTTGCTATTGCTGCTGTGAGATACTTGGCCTACTAACTTATCAGGATACTTCCTGACTGATTCCAAACCAAATACATCTTCGGTGCGATTTAGCAAAGGGAATTTCACATAAGGGACTGTTGTATTTGACTTAGCACAAGTCAGCCTATTACATAGACCTAAAGAATGTGTTTTGGTAGGCTATAGCTTATATTCAAGTTATAGAGATCTTGAATTACTCAATTGATATTGTAAGTCGACCACAAAATGAGTTATTTCGCGGCAGGCATCTGTTTAGGCCCCAACACGCTCTCTACCTAATTACACTTCTCAAACTTGCAATATAGGCTATAGCTTACTCTATGTCATTTTGAATGAAATGTAATTTAACGAATTGTTTTTTGCAGCACTTCTTTTTGTCATTCAGTGGAATCATTGGAGCTCCAACATTATTGGCTCCACGTTTGTGCTTAGTAAACGACCCGATCGGACAACAGGGCTTGGCCAATTTGATTTGCAGTGTCTTCTTTGTTTGTGGAATAACAACATTGTTACAAAGCTCTATTGGAACTAGGTTGGCTATGACAGTGGTATCTTTGTTACTTTTGCTCTAACAATATCTTACAAAAAGATTTGGCCAAGATGGTTATTGCTTATAAAACTGTAAAACATCTGTAGCCTAATAAGCAACTCCATATAGTGTAAAGCTCTCTAAAAAGAAAATCCTTTGTCGAAATAGATCAAGATTTATTGTTGGCAGATTTTATGCAAATGTGCCAAAAGTGAATATGCCATGTGCCGAGTGCATGTGCCAGAAGTTAACAAAGTAACAATTCAATCACATGATACGTTCTTCTGGTGTCAATGTTAGTTCAGTCCGCCACATTAGCTCAGTGATTAAACGCAGGGCTCAAGATCACGCGCGCTAGTTCGGCTCGCCGGGTGTGCGCTTGAGCAACGCATTTCAGAACTGCTCTCGGCACCTAGTGAATGGAATAATTCCCCGGCAACAACATTTCAACAATCGGAAACTTCACTCTGCCAATCTCGATAACCGGCCCTGTGTCAAAAGCAAAACTAACCAACTTAGCTGAACTATCACAAGATGTTAGTTTGTAACAGAAGAACGTATCGCGTTGTCCATCTAAATGCCTAATGCACAGCCTCATTCAATTTTTAAAGTAACAATTTTCCTTTGGCGGCCGATTACTGAAATTCAGTGAGAGCACCTGCACAATGCTCAAAACAACATGCTCATGAACGTATTTGCCAATCTGAATGCTCAACAATCGGATACAAGCGTGGATACGATCAGTTCAGCTGGCCATAGACCTAAGAACGGCGGTAGGCATTTCTCGCAAGAGTAGCGTAGCTTACTGTTCCACATCAGAGAAATCAAGGGCTATAGTCGTGGCGCCACTCTGCAATCGACGGTTTAGCTTTAAAAGTGTATTGCAAAAACCAGCAGCCTTACGACTGACGAACCATGGCTCTCACTACCCGCGGCTATGCAGCCCAAGATATAAATAGGATTAATAAAATAATACCAGGGCACGGTTGTTGTCATAGATTTACATACACTGTGACTAAACCAACGCCTTCATTATTGACTTAATTGTCTCCAGGCTTCCAATCCTGCAAGGTAGTTCCTTCGCTTTTCTTCTTCCAACTCTGTCTATATTAGCTCTTGATCAAAACCAGTGTCCAAACCCACTACCTTTCAATTCTTCTAATTCTACGGAGGTTTTTTACAATGATACTGATGGGAGCATCGTTGATGGGGAAGAGCTGTGGAAAAGAAGAATTAGAAGAGTAGGTTATTTCATCTTAAAAAAACACTTAATTTTGTGTAAGCCTAGATGTTTAAAAAATGTGCAACAGATTATGAGGTGGGATATCAACATCTATTCCATGATTTTCAATAACACAAAAAAAAATAATTTAAAACAAAGCCTTGTAACTTACTATTTAATATTATATATAACTTTAACACTTGGGCCATAAATCTGAAAAGTTCACTAAAAATGGCAGAATGCTTTTCTATTGAGCGCTTTATTGTAAGAAAAGTTTAAATATTCATCGACATTGCATACATAAGAAAAGTAATGCGGAATAAGCAAAGTGCTCTGTGTAATATTTGAAAAACTTCTAATTTATTTTCAGTTTGTTTGTTCTATTACAGCTTATTACAGCTTAAATTCACAGATATCATTGCACATGCGAGTTGATATTGATTCATTGTGGGATATTTATCCTTGGACAGAGAAAGCTTCTTCAAGAGCTGAATCGTGACAGTTTCGCATGCTTGTAGAAGTTTTAAACCACTGCGATGTAATCCCAGTCTCTGAAATTGACAGAGTGAAGTTTCCGATTGTTGAAGAGTTCTTGTCTGTGAATTAGTCCATTCACTGAGTGCCGATGAATGGAGAACAGCCCTAACAATGCGTTGCTCAGGCGCACACTCCGAAAGCCGAATCAGCGCCGCGTGATCATTTGATCATCATGATTGTGATCATTGTGATCATCGCGGCGTGATCATTGTGCACAGATACATGAACCCAACCACATGAGCTATCGAAATGGATATTGTTGTATATATTTCTATGCTTGATTTACAAGAAGTTATAATATACAGTATATACTTGTGCAATTTTGCAAATTTTGGGTTAGCTTTAAGAAAATATTGATTTATTTTACTTTTGAGTTGCAGTATCAAAAATAGCATTTGGATAGGTGACACGACATGACATAAACCCTGGCGACATTGTAAAACTACTTGAGAAACGTTTGTGATTTTAAGTGGAAAATTTTATAAAATATTGTGGTACATAGATTGTGATGCTGTATTGGCATTGCGGTTCCCTCTGCTTTGTTGTAATAAGCATAATGTCCAAAAACGTTTTAGAGTTGGACATCTTCAATTTCATTTACAGCTTAGCCTATTTATGCACTGCTTTTGTCTTTTAGTTTGTTTTGGTGGCACATAATTTAAACCTGGCGAAAAGAAGCTAGTCTGCCACCTGAAGTAGTGTACTGTTCTTCTGACTCTCTTCAGGAACTTGTCGTCATACTTACGACTACTTTATTCTGACTCAGTGGCGGATCCAAGAGGGGGGAATCGTCCCACCACTTTAAAATACAGAAAAGTAACTTTATTCACGGATCATTTAAAAGGTCGGATTAATGCAGACCTACAGTAGCCTGCATTGTGATTTGTTGGAATTATCATTCCTCTCCCTAAGGTTACTTTTTAAATCCGCTCCTGTGTTGACCACAAGTTCCTGTAAAGATTCAGATGAAGCGTGGGTTGTCCCCTGAATTCTCGATTCCTGATTCCCTCGCAATCTAATTGGATTTTTTTTTTAATCAAGGTTCAAGGCGCCATGGTGGTGGGATCACTCTTGGAAGTTTTCTTTGGGGTGACGGGAGCTGTTTCTTTTCTGCTTCGATTTATCGGACCTCTTACCATCGTCCCAACTATTGCACTTATTGGGCTTGATCTCTTCTCTGTTGCACCGTCATATGCTCAAACGCATTGGGGAATAGCGATCTTGTATGTTTTTTTGTGGTTTAATATTTGTCTTAAACAGCTAGAGCTCAGACAGGAAACGTTAAATTAAAGTAAAATACTGATTAGAGATGCAAGAGTATTTTACTTGCAATTCAGCTATTGCAATTGAAAAGTAAACGGTAAACATCCCCCGGTAACGCCCCTCAAATCAAATACTTTCATAAAAATTGACCCTATGTCGTACGTACTTTCCAGAACAATTTCGCTATTGCAAACATCCCACGAACAAGTATCTCCCTACCAAATAGTTCAATATTTTACCAAAGAAATATTTACCAGAGGGAATTTTTTACCGTAACGAATTTTATAGGTGGATTTTTCAGAGAGATATTATTACCAGTGTGTATATTTTCCTGGTTTGTATTTGCCGACACTCCAATGAAAATATTGGAAGTGATGTTTGGTTGCGTATGCTTTCTTGTGCAGCCCTATCTTCATACAATCAACTGTTTTCCAGCACTTCCATTATGCTGATCATCTCTTCTCAATACCTCAAGAACGTCAAAGTTCCTATTCCTTCTTACAGCAGAGAAAAAAAGTTCCATGTCAATCGATCACCGATTTTTGAGATGTTTCCAGTAAGTCGTTGCATTTTATAACAGATCGTAGTTTTCAAAATTTTAACTCAATGCACCATGACTTTGACTTCATAATTTACAGTTTTAGGTTTAAACTGAAAGTCTCAAACTCAAATTTCTCTGAGGGCCAAATGAATGCTTGTGGGATAACCCGAAGTCTGCAATACATTTTTGCATTGCGGAAAGTTAAGCCTGTCTCCTTGGCCCGTTTTGCCATTTTTAATTTTGCGAACGAGTCCTACAGTCCACGAATTTGCGATCCACACTCTCCTTCAACAGACAACTCGACTCCACAGCTTGACCTCCCCGACTTAAGCTGGTGAACCTTCTCTCGAATGCATCGCCACCCCAGTATCACATCTCACCCGCCATGCTGCTTCTAATCTAAAAGAACCTTGTTTCACAAGCTTGCGTGCTACCACACCAACTTCCCTTTAGAAGAAAATTTAAAGAATGCTTTATTTATCTACTTTAGGCTCATTAACTAAACTTCAAAGAAGCAAAATGCAATAAAGTTAATGTTGATTTCTTCAAACATGCCATTTTGTGTCTTGCGCAATGGAGCAATATTACACTGTCCCAACTCAATAAGCAACAGTATCAATTTGCATTTTAAACGTACTGTAGTCTCAGATGAAACAACTGGGAACTTGACATTGCTCACATAATTTTTTGATCGGCTCTTATAACAAGCGTTTGTTCCGTACTTTTTAATAAACCACGACGACTATATAACAGACTTTTATTATCCAGTGTAACTGAAAACAAAAGTTTGGTTCAATTACCCAAGTCCAGATCCACAAATAGCTAATGGTTGAAGTGACATATTAAAAAAAGTAGGCTACGTACTGCAGCAGATGCGTTCTGTGGAAAATTTTACTCACGTAGGCTACTTACAGTATTGGCCAGAGGCTCAGTTAGGTCTTGTACCGTACAAAAGTAACTGCAATTTATATTAAAGGTTCTTATTGCTCTTGTACTTGGATGGATTCTGACGTGGATTCTTACAGCGACAGATCAAATAACATCCGATCCAAGTGATCCTGCTCACGAAGCTCGGGCCGACCTGAGAACTTTCATCTTCTCAAGGAGTCCATGGTAGGCTGCGACAGAAACTATTGTTAGGTGAAAGCGTACATGAGCATAAAACTGAACACAATTAGAGGCATGTAAATTTTCTACGGTTGGTTTCTTAAATAGAGCAAAAACTGTTTTGCTTGTTTTAGAATTATTTTTCATTCACTAAGCTTAAGAACGTGTAAATGTTAAACAGTAGGTTAGGGTAAAAAAGTGTAGACCATGGTAGATCTATCTCTTTATTGCTTTTGAAATTACGGGTTAATAGCTCTATGCATTCAGAAAGCTTCCAACATAACGAAATAAAGACGTCACAATTGTCGTCTATTACAAAGAATGACAATTAATTTATTTAAGTCGGATGTTATTAGGTTCCGTGTACCCTATCCCTTTCAGTGGGGTGTACCAGAAGTATCTGCAGCCGGAGTTATTGGAATGTTTGCTGCTGTGGTTGCGAGTACAGTAGAGTCAATAGGGGATTACTACGCATGCGCAAAGCTTTCTGAAGCTCCTCCACCTCCTACACATGCAATGAGCAGGTATCTCATTATTATCAAAGCAACCAAACCTAAGGAGTGATAAAGTTTGTGCAAAGGGGAAATATAAACGAAAAGGGATCTCTGACCGCATTTACATACAAATACTCTGTTTTAAAGTTTGGCCTTGTGAGAGAACTAGTTTTATTGTTGACTTTCCCACACACGGTTTTCCCCTAACCCCCATCGAGGTGCTCTAATCTTTTCTTTATATATTTTTCTTTTTTCAATCCTCCGGTTTGGTGGCTTGGTGGGTGACATCCTCTCCCCTAAACGTGGAAATCGGGGGTCGATAGCTTGTAAGAAACATTGTTTTTCCTATTGTCGGTCCGCGAGGCTATTTTAATATTAAAACCGGTCGGTGATAGAAAAAAGGTTGGGGACCGCTGATGCAAGGTACCTACTCGAGTGAGCCTCTGCTAAAACTGTTTACTTTGTGTTGTGAACAAGGTGTAACTTATATGTGGTAGATGCTGCGCTAATAAAAATAAACATTGTTATTACTTAGAGGATTTCTCATTGAAGGAATTGGCTGCGTCTTAGGAGGCATAATAGGCTCAGGCACCGGTACAACATCTTTTAGCCAAAACATAGCTGCGATTGGAATCACCAGAGTTGCCAGCAGGAGGGTAGGTACAATCTGTCATACTGTAGTGCAAACAGGGATGGAGGAACCACGTGGGCCTCGTGGGCCTGGGCCCACCTACTTTATTTTCTGGGTGGGCCTGGCCCACCCACTTTTGAAGGCCAAATTTCTTTGAAACATGTAGTGAAAACGGCAAATTAGAGAAGGAGTTCTAAAAAAAGCTCTTCACTCATTTGATACACACTGTTTGATTACACAGGCCAACAAAAAAATTTTGGCACAAAAGGTGAGAGTCATTTTAGAGTATTTCAGGGCCCCTGATTCCAAAAATGCGCTTAGTTTTTTCGAATTTTCGAAACTACCAGGAATTGAATTTCGAACCAAGATTACGTTCTTCCGTAACAAGGATAAAATTTTAAGCAGCTACTTTACTGAAGAACACAACTTTGTATTCTGTAATTATATAAATGGTCTTCGTACCTTGATGGGTGTTGCTCAGCATAGTAAGCCTACCATAATAAAGAATTGCGTTTGTTCACCGATGGCTTTGTATTGCTTATTTGTCTAGTTCAGGGGTCACCAACCTTTTTTGCATGCGGGCCACTTTAGCACTAAGGAGAGCTGTGGCGGGCCACACTAATCAAATTTTAGGTAGGTTGACTCTTATACTAGAAAAGAGCGCATTACGTACCCAGTAGCCTATTAAGCGTTACATGTTGTTAATATTTATCTTAGAATACCGCAGCAACGAAATTAGTCGAACAACTCTACTGCCAGGCCAAGTTCCTTTAACTACACTTTTGACTTCTTTAACAATGCCTGATAAACGAGGCCACTTGTTTTGCGCACTTATAGCGAGGCGAGCGGTTTCATCAGAATATTCATCGCCAAGCCAAGCAAGAGTGGTGTCGTCACTTCGCTTCACAAAAGATATCTTGCAATTAACAGTTTCAGTAAATAAGGAAATGTTTGGCACATCGCAATACAGGCAACAATAGTGACCTGTAAACATATCGGCAAAAAATAGGCTCCAACAACAGGGAGAAAGAAACCAGGCACCATGAAACAAACGCTTGTGGAAATCACCGAAAAAACGTTTCTATCGTAACTCATAACCGTGTTGCCTCTAAAAAGCAATGACTTGGTATTCATCTTTTTTGAGAGAGCCTATTAAACCATCTTTCCTTGATTATATTGGACAACTGTCACTTGCGGTTCTTATCAGCATGGCAAGAATTGTCGATTAACAACATTTTGCAATACTAAGCTAGCCTGAATATTTTCATAATACAACCAGCAAAAATCTTTAAATTAATATATATAATATTTTGCCAATTTATTGCAAATTGAGTTGGCACACCGACCTATTTTGCCAACAAAAACTTGCATAAAGGGAACACTGCTCGTGAAACACAATAACTGTGAAATGCACACTAGTCTTTACATGACATTTACAAACTTAAAATAAGCAACCCTATGCTCACAGACAACTTCGAAATTCGAAAACAGACGTTTTAATCAACCAGTGGGACAGTGTGGTTGGACATCGCATTGGAATAACTTTAAGCGACCCCCACCTAGAACTACAATCTGATTGGTCGCTCGGTGGAATCGTATGCAAAGCGAAAATATGCTTCCCGGAAAGTATTTTTTGCCTTCATGCTCTGTAATTCCTCAAGAAAAGTATTTTTGGTTATGCTTGTACGCTGATATAGCTTCCGCGGGCCGCACATAACAGCGTGGCGGGCCGCATGCGGCTCGCGGGCCGCCAGTTGGTGATCCCTGGTCTAGTTTGTTATGCAAAACAATGTACGTATTTTATTTGTACTTAGTAGCTTAGTTAGTAAGTCTGATATTGTTGAAGTCAACAAATATATTAACGCAAAGCACAAGTTATATATTCTACATCTTGTATCCTAATGCTTGCTTCACGTCGTATTTTGATTGTTACTAGGCCAGTAAACGTTAAATAGCCGTTTGTTTGAGTTGTAATCAACGTGTTATCTTTGATAGCTCAATGATGAAATCTAATCTTCAAACTTTTCTGTTGAGCCCACTGTTGATGGGCAGCACGTGTGGGTGTGGTTGCGTGTGATTGGTGGAGTAATCTATAAATCAATCTAATTGTTCTCCAAGGTTAAAACAATGATATCATTACATATTATGCAGTGCATGCACGTAGGCCTACTGTATAATGTTGCAGATCATTTCTCCCAGGTTGGTATTATAGCCTAACTGTGTGTGTACATTGCCTTTTTATTTGTGTGCACATTGCCATATTTTGTACAGCGCTGTAGAGCAATTTGACAATTTTGTAATTTGTTTGGCCAAATCGGGCCCAAAAACGGAAATTTTTCGTTGGTTGGCACAAAAGGCAATCAAGAAAACACAATGTATAAGCGATTTAAAGTGTTAGGAATGCAGCAATGCAATGGGGGGTCTGGGGGGCGAAGCCCCCCAGAAGTTTGATTAACTTTGACTGCAACGCCTTTGGGCCCACCTACTTTTAAAATGGTTCCTCCATCCCTGAGTGCAAATAAGTAACCTTTATCTGTAGGGTAGGTCTCTTTGGCACTTTTTCAAACGTTGGTTGGTTTTGAATCTATACCCTCGGACTGACAAAGCTTTGATAGGGGATTCCTGGTTGAACCATAGAGAAATAGAAAAATTAGAAATTATAACCATAGAGAAATTTCTCTGTGGTTCAACAAAGCAAACTCTCTACCAAAGCTTTATTATTCCTGGTTGTTTCGCATACTTATAGAGACTCTTGACGCAGGGCCGGTTACCGAGATTGGCAGAGTGAGGGAATTTTTCCAATTGTGGAAATGTTGTTGCCGGGGAATTATTCCATTCACTAGGTGCCGCTAAATGGAGAGCAGTCCTGAAATGCGTTGCTCAAGCGCACACCTCGAGAGTCGAACTTGCGCCGCGTGATCTTGAGCCGGGCGCGTAACCACTGAGCTAACAGGGCGGACTTAAATTCGTGTTAGGAGCCTTAAACATAAAATATATAAATGTGCTTGCTTTTGAAATCAGAAAGTTTGTGCTCTTTTCAGTATTTTTATGTCTGTTATTTTCGTGGTTGCTGTAGAATGTAGACAAAACTGTTTCACATGTGTTTTTAAATCTTGAATTTTTTTTTGCTTTGACGCAAAACTTCCTTGCTTCTATTTCTACCCAGACACCTAATCAGCCAACTAACGTCTGAAGACGTTGAATCAATGTAAAAAACGGTTGGTTTGCTGTCTGGGTGCAGTCATACATGTTTTAGTGAAATCCATAGCCATTTATATATACAGGCCTTCACAGTGTGCGAACTGGAGGCTTGACTGAAGGCCGATGTAATCTTGATTTTAAAATCTAAGCTAAATTTACTTTATATCTTTTCAGAACGATAGTTTTGGAAATTTAAATTGCCAAAGTGTGATCACTGAATCCCAAAACACTACGTCTACAAAGTTTTTAATATTACGGTACGTTCGAAAAATGACAAGTTTTTTTCCCATTTACCAGTGTTGCCAGACATTTTTTTGGGGGATTTCTAGCACAAGTGCCAAAATTCTCTCCGTCATTTGAATGATAACAATAACACAAAAGAAACTCAAAATATACACAAAGACTATATTTATTATTTAATACTCAAACTATGAACTTATACCAGCGATTTTGGCGACTGACAGATCGGCCTTCAGTCAAATTTTAAGCTGCACGTTGTCATGGCCTGTGTATAAAGATCGCCAAGGTAAAATCCTATACAGAGTTTTTTTGGTTTCAGTTCAAACCGAAAGCGATTTGCTTAGTTGTCAACCCAATACGAAAACAAAACGCACAAAATGTTCCACATCGATGGCCTTACATCTTACGTCTTGGAGAATTGCCAAATAATCTGACTTGCAAATATTCGAAAATAGGCCATCCTACAACTTTTTTTCATTTTCAAATTTTCTTTGTCGTAATTTGGTTTAAAATTATTTTCTTATGAAGTTATTTGTTTCATTTCCCAAAGCTTTTCATGGATTAAATTTTATTTCGTTTGATTCAACTAAAAATCCTTTCAATTCACATCCTGAGTTCCTGAATTTATTGGGAGCGTAAAAACACGTTTTATAATCAATCGATTTTGTTTTTCATTTTTTTTAGGTTTTGCAAACGGTTGGGGTTGTGTTTATCATTTTTGGGTGTTTTGGGAAGCTTGGGGGATTGTTTGTCACTGTTCCCATTCCGGTAATGGGTGGAGTGTTCATGGTCATGTTTGGACTGGTGGCAGCCATTGGACTAAGCAATCTCCAATACGTAGACATGAACTCTCCAAGGTAAGAAAAGAATTTTATCAACTTTAAACTAAGAAAACGCACTTTCAGGACTGCTCTCCATTCAGGGGCATCTAGTGAATGGAATAATTCCCCGGCAACAACACTTCAACAATCGGAAAACTTCATTCTGTCAATCTCGGTAACCGGCCCTGCGTCAAGAGCCTCTACAAGTATACGAAACTACCAGGAATAACCAATCAAGGCTTTGTCAGTCCGAGGATAAAGATTGAAACAAGATTGTGATATAATAAACATTATAATACAAACTATCCGAAGTTCAACAAGATTGAAAACATTTTAACGACTACCGTTAGGTTACCCAAGGCTGCCTAAAGTCTAAAGATAATGTCAGTCAAACCCTAGCAGTAGCGATAATCAAAATCTGCAAAATGTAACATATCAGGCCGCATCTCTGGCAGGCCATTGTTCACGAAATTATGGCGAAGCTATCCGTTTCCGTATTGTGGCATAGATTGTAGCGCAATCGTGACGTCATCATTGCGATGCACTGTCACGCTTGAGCGACAATCTCTCGTCATTCTTTCTCTATTTTTACTGACTTGTGTTTTCCAAACGTGTTTCGTCTTTCTGTTACGATGTGTGAATCTAACGGACGGACGTAATAAGAGTGTGAAGTGACTATTCCACATCACAATTGAACCCGTCTCTTGTTAACAATATACCATCAATCTTCACTCAACACATGTGGAACTTGAGTCGAAAGTTAGGACGAAGACAGGTTGGATAGCAATTCATACATAGCTGTTATCAAAAAGAAAGAACAGCCATGGGTTACCCTAATGTGTACCACGCAGGTTTTTCGAACTGTAAATCAAAATTAACTTTTTTGCCGTTTTTGTGGTAAAACTTCTTTCCTTCATTTCTAATTTTTACTACCAGTTAGAAGATTCCATAAATTGCACAGCAAGGATAATGTTGATAACATTACTGTTTTGTCTCGCTTATAAGTACAAGTAGAATAGACTAAAGCATTAAACTAAGCATTTGTTTCAAGGACGACACACAGTAGCCTCTATCGTTGGTAATGTGGTCTGTGGTTTTTTGCTGTTTTGTGTACATCTAATTTAAGTCAGTTTTTTTAAGTAAAAATAAAATACTATCACAACAATGAAGTAATGTCAATTACTTTTGTCAAAAAATCTTTTTAAGATCACTTTTGAAAGCAATTCAACTGATGTTTAACCGCCTACCTAGCAACTTATTTTTACAACAATTATTTATATAAATCGTCAGAAACATCTTCGTCGTGGGATTTTCCCTGTTTACTGGTTTATCGGTAGCGAATTGGATGAAAGCAAATTCAAATCTCATACGAACAGGGATCACTCAAATCGATCAAATTATAATTGTGCTACTTCAAAGTTCAATGCTCCTAGGAGGAACCATTGCTTTGTTTCTTGACAACACATTGCCAGGTAAGCTATGGATAGTTTGCTTATGCAGTATATGCGTACAGGATGGATGAGTAGTGGGAGAGGATTGCCAGAACCCCCAAACAGTTTCCGGTGGCGCTATTTTTCGCTGGCGCTAGAGAGCAGGATATTACGTATTTCCGGTCGGTTTCCGGTTTGATCAAAATTTTATAGGGGATTTTTTAAGGGGAATTTTTTTATGAATAATTATACAGTTTAAACTTGACATTTGAATTAACATATAAATTTAATTTCAAGATAATAATAACTTAAATTTATAATATTATGATAATGTTTAGTTTAAAGTACCTTATCAATACTTAATTAATTCTGCTTGTGATTTAATGTGACTTATTCTTAGCTTAGTTGTTGGTTTGTAGTTCAAACACACGTTTTAATTTTCTCACATTAAAACAATCTTTTTTTTTTCATATAAACATAAGTCTTAAATGTTCCTAAAGTATATTGGAAAATCATAAAGGTTTAATATGCTATATCAACCTATACTGTACATATTAACATTTTCTTGCTGTGGATGTACGAACTCAGCCTGCTTCCTGTTTAATGATATGTTCAGAAAAGCCTAGCAACCAGCTGGTGCAATGCACTCTTAGCCAGTTAACATTATCCAGTTTTTCTTGTGTTGTTAGATTATCAGAGTATGTTAGTAAAGTTTAGATGTAATAATTTGTACTGAAATATGTTAGCAAAGTTTAATATTGAGTTGGATATGGAATAATTAAAGCTGAAACATAGCCCCAAGTTGATTTCAATTAGATGTTAAATCTGCTTGTAACCTTTTACAGAGCTTAATTACATTTTTTTTTTAAAAGCAAGGAAACAACCTATGTTTGCGGTTATTTAACGTTACAGGATACCTTTGTGTCATCGCTTCTGTTTCATGATGCTGCACATTGAATGCTTTAATCGCGTAATCGTTTGAATCTTGTAGGTGTTCATAATTGTCTACAATACAAGTCCTAAATATACCAAAATGTACTTGAAGGTCATAAAGGTTTATTAACGTTATTTATGCTTCTTGCTCAACCAACATAAAAATATCAATCTCACAAAATATTAACTAATGTAGTGTTGTTGATTTAAACTGCAGATCTTTTGATTTTAGGCATATAAAGCATGACGATTTAAATAACATATGTCAACGTATGTTTGTTTTTCTTCTCGTACAATATGTCGTGCGGGCTGATCGCGTGTAAGTTAGCAAACTGTCTGTATGTATATGCTTTGTATATGTTCTGTATGTGTCTGTATGTTTTGTTAATATGTAGGATTTAATTAAGTTTATTTTATTAAAGTTTTGTTAATTTTTGTCGGTTTGGGTGTAGCCATGTTTTTTCGTAAAGCTGTTTGCTTGCAGGAATAGAGTTTTCACTATTGATTCTGGTGGATAGGTCTATTGGCTCGATTCCAGATCTTTCCAAATGCTGGGTTTTGTTCTAGGTGAATCTGTTATTTCGGTAAATCAATGAGGTTGCACTGTTTTTTGGCTTGTATGGATTAGTTAATTTCGTTATACTTTGATTCTTTTAATCAGTGGCTTGCTTTTAGTTTATTGTAAAGTAAATGGTCAAAGGGGTGCTTAGTCGCTTATTAGTTAGTTATATATATTATAATCTATGTCTTGTTCAAAAGCTTAATAATAATGCATTTTGGCATCTCCATTTTGGTTAATCTTCGTTTCGGTTTATGTTGGTTTTGGTAAACCTTTATTTCTTTAGGTCTACGTTTCGCTAAAACAGTGGTTTTAGGTTATCATTGATAGTAATTTTGATAAATGTAACTAATCTGGAAATTATTTTTGTTGATATAGTATCGTTTAAAGATTGTAAGAATAATGGCTTGGTTAAAACAATATAACTTTAGGTTTATCATGCAGGAATAAATTTTACATTTTTATTTTAGATGATGCTAATACCAGCTAAACAATCAACATTTCTTTTATACAATGAGAACACCCAAATGAACAGCTATAGAACAAATTGTTGCAACATATACTTCTACAATCGGAGGACTGAAAAAAAATTAACAAACCTAGCACACTCTACATCACAAATTTATAAGACAAGCATGAAAAAATACAAACCTGCAGAATGAGAGCTCAAATTTTGCAACACGTAATGACACCTGCTGATAAAAACACACAAACAAACCTCCAAACACAGATGTCAACGTTACAAATTATGCAACAGAAACTTGTGATATTTTGTTGTAGTTTCTTAAGCTTGTAAAAATAAAATTTCAATTTGTTGAAAATATTTTTTAAGTTTGTAAAAGAAAACTTAAGTTTGTGACTTAACATAATTTTTCATGTGTATGTTTTCAGAGGTAAACTTTCAGATTACAATTTGTTAAAACTATTTTTTTATGTTCAGTTTGTAAGTTATGGAACTTATAAGTTTGTAGTTTGTTAAAACTATTCTTTAAGTTGTAAATTATGGAACTTAAACGTTTGTTAAAACTAATTTTCAGTTGTAAATTATGGAACATAAAGTTTGCACCTCGTTAGTTAATGTTTTTTTTTTTTTGATTTATCAATCATACAAACTGAAAGTTTGTAGTTTGTTAAAAATATTTTTGGTTGTTGGTTTGTGCAATTAAAAGTTTGTAGTTTGTTAAAAGTATTTTTCAGTTTAATAAAAGTTATGTTTGTGATAAATCTTTCGTGTGTATGTTGTTAGAATAAAACTTTTTAGTTTTCGATTTGTCAAAACTACTTTTTAGTTTGTAAAACAAAACTTAACTATTTTTTTTTTTTATTTAAAATAATTTTTCGTATGTATGTTATTAGAATAAAACTTTCTGATTTATTAAAATTATTTTTTCAGTTTTGTAAGTTGCAGAACTAACATTTTTAATTTCTTAAAAAAATTTTTTTCGTGCTAATGTTTTAAAAAGTTTTAGTTTACAGTTTGTTGAAATAATTTTGTTTTTAGTTTTAAATTATGGAACTTAAAAGTTTGTAGTTTGTTAAAAGTATTTTTTTTTTTAGTTTTTTGGTTTTTGCAATGAAAACTTTATGATTTATTAAAATTATTTTTTTCAGTTTTGTAAGTTACAGAACTAACATTTTCAATTTCTTATAATTTTTATCGTGTCAATGTTTTTAGAGCAAAAACTTTTAGTTTACAGTTTGTTGAAATAATTTTTTATTTTTCTCAAGTATAATAAATCTGCTTATTTATTCTTTTTTTTTAAAGATGAGGTATTTCCAGCAACCATAAGCTTACTTTCAGCAACCTTAAGCGTATTTCCAGCAACTTAAAGCCCACTTATGATTTGCAAACTCTTATATTATTTTTATAATCTTTATCTAATAATCATAAAACACTTTGGATGTGTCACATGAGACTTTTAAATGACAACACTGTTTACTTAGGGTTTCACCTCCATTCGGTTCTGAAGGTTTTATTTGGATCCATGATCGATCCCACGCTTACATTTGTAAAAAGGTTTAGTATCTTGTTTATACTATGGTCACAAGTATTTTTTTTCACATTTTCAACCCCTGTTATTTTTGTTAAACACACGCATGGTTTTCTTTGTAGATGCTAAAAATTTTATACTGGTAGTTTTATGAAGCATATTACTTAAAGTGATTTATATTGTCTACCTGCTACAACTGAAATTTAATTTCACATTCATTCTTAGCGATTTAGAGATCACTTATGTATATTCTTCCTATTCCATAAGTACAATTCATCTCTAAAGATAATGATTACCTATAACTTACTGTTTTGAAGTAACAACACAATATTTTTTTGAATCGTGGTAAATTGTATTGCATAAATCAGTTTTAATGCTGTTTTATTAAAAAGCGTATTATTGGTAGGCTACATATGCGTTGCATTTTGCAAACTCCAGAACCACTGTACAAGATTGTTTAAGAAACAGAGGAAGTCACGAAGTTGCATTGTTTTGATGAAATGCTTTGACGGGTAAAAATTTTGTAGTATTGACGTAAATTTACCATTCAAGGGTTGATAGTTGATAAGTTTATAACACAAAATTCACTTTATTTATAGCTTAAGATTCACTTTAGTTTCCTTGTTGACTTGCATAAGTAACTAATCAATGTTGTTTTATGAACTTTCATAACAGGTTGCTGTTTCGTTAGGGTTCTTCAGTTTTATATAGCTCAGTGCTTAAACTGTTTTGTAATTATATCTAACCTAATATGTAACCTCTAACAGATATACTAAACTGTTTTATCACATTGAAAGATGTTTTCTAGTAACCCATTGTTTTGCACGTTCTGTATGCCTCTAACTTTATGTAATGATTTTTCCACATCTACTTATAACCTAATTTCAGTGAGGTAGGGTATGTTTAAACCAACAACTTTCTATGAGTATTAATCCACAACTAAATTTTTTCACTTCAACTCATTGCTGAGTGAAAGCACACAAGCAGGTCTTGGAAACGAAAACTATTTTATACCTGTCCTGATACATTGTCTTGTATTGCATCCAAACTACAAAATTTATGTGTTACACTGATTGATTTGTATAAAAACGAACCCATATTTCCTTAAGTCCTATCAAATTCGCCTAACGAAGTGTATCATACAACTTAATCACTTCCCTTAATTGGATGACACCCTCTAAACTGCTAACACCTCCGGTTTGAATAGCTTAGGCTCCTGCTATAGCACATAATTTAATGATCACGAGTTTTCACAGTCGAAGTATGGCTTAAACGTCTTTGTGATATCATAGTCAAAACATTTTTAAATAACATTGCAAGAAACTGTTTTATGTTGTTTAAAACAGACCTTAGGTGGGTCATGCGTGCTGAGTACTAAGTTAAGGTGTTGATCTTAAGAACCAAATGAATGAACTAGCGTCCGCATGGGGTCGAATCCCACATATAGTATTTTGATTTTGGGTTATTTTTTAACGCATAATTCGATTTATTTTGTTTCTTAACATCACTTCAGTTGCTTGTACACACACGGTTGTATTTTTTCTCGGTCATAACAAGATTCCTTTTTTACATAAAAACATAGAAATCTAAAAATTTCCAATGAGTCACCTTTTGTTTGCTTAGATTTCAACATAAATAGATGAAAAATCTCTTTGCCTTTGATCTATTTTACTACTTTCTGACAAACAATCAGGTTTTGGCAACACTTTTGCAACAACTTATTAGGTTTTTACGTGTGTTCTAGCTACAATCTACTTATCATGAGTTTACTTATAATAAAAATGGCTCATAAATAAAGAAACTCAACTTAGAATGGTGTAACCTTCGTGATTTGCGATAAGTTTGTGCCTACAAAATGTCAATTTTGAAACTAAACCAATGTTAAACAAATATTACGATAACATTTTACTTGTTTGTATACAGAAATACCAAAAGTATTAATTATTTCCAACCATATAACGCCATCCATTCGTTTAGAATCGACATAACCCTTTTTTTTAAACAAGTCTGAACACGATTTATATGAAATTAGCAGTTTATTTTAAATCGATCACAATATCGTTTCAAATTGATTTTGTGGCAATTAAGGTTTTATTTTAGTTTTTGGTAAATGTTTATTTATTTACATGATGTAAGGTACGATTTTTTTTTTTTCATTTCACTGTGTTATTGCTTGGTAAATTTTTGTTAATATCTCAGCCTTTTGTGCAACTTTAAGTGTTTTGTATGATCTAAACAAAAATCAAGCAATATGATACATTTCATGGTAACTTTTGAACAGGTCTAAACCGGTTTTGATGAAAATATGCTTGAAAACACATGATGATGCTTTATTAAATGACCCACGTATATCAACCACGAACCAAACCAGTTGCAATAATTTTGTTTCACAACATCAAAAAACTTTGTGTTCGTAGATTTTAATAATTGTTTGGTCTGTAATCGACTTTACCGGTTTGTTTACCACCAACTTATGTTTAAACATAAGAAAGTTACTTGAACACTCTACTTGTTACATGGTACCATAGCATTTACGCGTGATGATTACTTTTAACAACTGCAAACCAATAACACCAATTTATTCTACAGACCCATTAAGTAAAGATTTGTTTATCATTATCCGGAACTATTTCTATTGTCTTTTCACCATTTACCATCGAATCAGTTCCTCAGACTTTCTTTTGTCGTATGTTGTGTAATGTTTAATTCTTAAAAATATGTTATTTGAACAATTTTCCGCTTTTATGCTTATCCTCATCTCAAACAGATTGCTTGTGAGGACCGTATATTTTAATTGTTTCCATATTTTAGTAAAAATTTCCATGTTTCATTTAACTCTTTTATCTTGTTCCTACATCTAAATTTATTGTTTGGTTCCTTTTGAACTGTCTTTTGGTCACATGTTCCTGGTGTTTCATCTTTATTACCTTATCTCACTTGGAATACACTGGTTTGTGGTTAGTCTATATAATACTAACGTATACACTTTGTACTAGCTTTTACTTCCAAACAGTAGATTCATCCTCTTTATCTTCACTTAATCTTACAGTACATCTGCTTTAATTTTTTCCAAACACCTCTTCTTTGGTATTTCTCTGATCATATTGGATCAAAACTTAATAAGTTTACCAACTAGTTTTTCTATCTTTACATATCCATCGTATTTTACCACCACTCGTATGTTTTTTCACAGATATTAATCCAAAGGTAAAAATTTAATTTTGTGTAACATTTTCAAAATAACCTCAAACGATTATTTAAGACATGTATAAAATATCATAAAATTATCTTTCAACCTAAAACAAGAAAAAAAAATGTATATCTATGCAATACTTTTCACTAAACACAGATGCAAAATTGTTAAATCACTCAGTTTTGATGATCACTGTCTGTTACACAATAACAATCTATCTTTTGCTTATTTAATATGATTAGGTTATGCTAACTGCAAGCTATCAAACAAATTCTAAGACAATGTAAAACTTTCACCAAAGCGCATTTGTCAAGAAAAACTAGAATATACTATATAGAAAAATACTTTATATATTATATATAATTTTTATAGGTATAATATGGTATATATATAATAAGAATATAATAGAAAGATATAATTTTATAGGATAATCTAGTTATAATATGTTTTTCTGCAAATACGCTTTGGTGAAAGTTTTACATTGTCTTAGAATTTGTTTGATAGCTTGCAGTTAGCATAACCTAATCATATTAAATAAGCAAAAGATAGATTGTTATTGTGTAACAGACAGTGATCATCAAAACTGAGTGATTTAACAATTTTGCATCTGTGTTTAGTGAAAAGTATTGCATAGATATACATTTTTTTTTTCTTGTTTTAGGTTGAAAGATAATTTTATGATATTTTATACATGTCTTAAATAATCGTTTGAGGTTATTTTGAAAATGTTACACAAAATTAAATTTTTACCTTTGGATTAATATCTGTGAAAAAACATACGAGTGGTGGTAAAATACGATGGATATGTAAAGATAGAAAAACTAGTTGGTAAACTTATTAAGTTTTGATCCAATATGATCAGAGAAATACCAAAGAAGAGGTCTTTGGAAAAAATTAAAGCAGATGTACTGTAAGATTAAGTGAAGATAAAAAGGATGAATCTACTGTTTGGAAGTAAAAGCTAGTACAAAGTGTATACGTTAGTATTATATAGACTAACCACAAACCAGTGTATTCTAAGTGAGATAAGGTAATAAAGATGAAACACCAGGAACATGTGACCAAAAGACAGTTCAAAAGGAACCAAACAATAAATTTAGATGTAGGAACAAGATAAAAGAGTTAAATGAAACATGGAAATTTTTACTAAAATATGGAAACAATTAAAATATACGGTCCTCACAAGCAATCTGTTTGAGATGAGGATAAGCATAAAAGCGGAAAATTGTTCAAATAACATATTTTTAAGAATTAAACATTACACAACATACGACAAAAGAAAGTCTGAGGAACTGATTCGATGGTAAATGGTGAAAAGACAATAGAAATAGTTCCGGATAATGATAAACAAATCTTTACTTAATGGGTCTGTAGAATAAATTGGTGTTATTGGTTTGCAGTTGTTAAAAGTAATCATCACGCGTAAATGCTATGGTACCATGTAACAAGTAGAGTGTTCAAGTAACTTTCTTATGTTTAAACATAAGTTGGTGGTAAACAAACCGGTAAAGTCGATTACAGACCAAACAATTATTAAAATCTACGAACACAAAGTTTTTTGATGTTGTGAAACAAAATTATTGCAACTGGTTTGGTTCGTGGTTGATATACGTGGGTCATTTAATAAAGCATCATCATGTGTTTTCAAGCATATTTTCATCAAAACCGGTTTAGACCTGTTCAAAAGTTACCATGAAATGTATCATATTGCTTGATTTTTGTTTAGATCATACAAAACACTTAAAGTTGCACAAAAGGCTGAGATATTAACAAAAATTTACCAAGCAATAACACAGTGAAATGAAAAAAAAAAAAATCGTACCTTACATCATGTAAATAAATAAACATTTACCGAAAACTAAAATAAAACCTTAATTGCCACAAAATCAATTTGAAACGATATTGTGATCGATTTAAAATAAACTGCTAATTTCATATAAATCGTGTTCAGACTTGTTTAAAAAAAAGGGTTATGTCGATTCTAAACGAATGGATGGCGTTATATGGTTGGAAATAATTAATACTTTTGGTATTTCTGTATACAAACAAGTAAAATGTTATCGTAATATTTGTTTAACATTGGTTTAGTTTCAAAATTGACATTTTGTAGGCACAAACTTATCGCAAATCACGAAGGTTACACCATTCTAAGTTGAGTTTCTTTATTTATGAGCCATTTTTATTATAAGTAAACTCATGATAAGTAGATTGTAGCTAGAACACACGTAAAAACCTAATAAGTTGTTGCAAAAGTGTTGCCAAAACCTGATTGTTTGTCAGAAAGTAGTAAAATAGATCAAAGGCAAAGAGATTTTTCATCTATTTATGTTGAAATCTAAGCAAACAAAAGGTGACTCATTGGAAATTTTTAGATTTCTATGTTTTTATGTAAAAAAGGAATCTTGTTATGACCGAGAAAAAATACAACCGTGTGTGTACAAGCAACTGAAGTGATGTTAAGAAACAAAATAAATCGAATTATGCGTTAAAAAATAACCCAAAATCAAAATACTATATGTGGGATTCGACCCCATGCGGACGCTAGTTCATTCATTTGGTTCTTAAGATCAACACCTTAACTTAGTACTCAGCACGCATGACCCACCTAAGGTCTGTTTTAAACAACATAAAACAGTTTCTTGTAATGTTATTTAAAAATGTTTTGACTATGATATCACAAAGACGTTTAAGCCATACTTCGACTGTGAAAACTCGTGATCATTAAATTATGTGCTATAGCAGGAGCCTAAGCTATTCAAACCGGAGGTGTTAGCAGTTTAGAGGGTGTCATCCAATTAAGGGAAGTGATTAAGTTGTATGATACACTTCGTTAGGCGAATTTGATAGGACTTAAGGAAATATGGGTTCGTTTTTATACAAATCAATCAGTGTAACACATAAATTTTGTAGTTTGGATGCAATACAAGACAATGTATCAGGACAGGTATAAAATAGTTTTCGTTTCCAAGACCTGCTTGTGTGCTTTCACTCAGCAATGAGTTGAAGTGAAAAAATTTAGTTGTGGATTAATACTCATAGAAAGTTGTTGGTTTAAACATACCCTACCTCACTGAAATTAGGTTATAAGTAGATGTGGAAAAATCATTACATAAAGTTAGAGGCATACAGAACGTGCAAAACAATGGGTTACTAGAAAACATCTTTCAATGTGATAAAACAGTTTAGTATATCTGTTAGAGGTTACATATTAGGTTAGATATAATTACAAAACAGTTTAAGCACTGAGCTATATAAAACTGAAGAACCCTAACGAAACAGCAACCTGTTATGAAAGTTCATAAAACAACATTGATTAGTTACTTATGCAAGTCAACAAGGAAACTAAAGTGAATCTTAAGCTATAAATAAAGTGAATTTTGTGTTATAAACTTATCAACTATCAACCCTTGAATGGTAAATTTACGTCAATACTACAAAATTTTTACCCGTCAAAGCATTTCATCAAAACAATGCAACTTCGTGACTTCCTCTGTTTCTTAAACAATCTTGTACAGTGGTTCTGGAGTTTGCAAAATGCAACGCATATGTAGCCTACCAATAATACGCTTTTTAATAAAACAGCATTAAAACTGATTTATGCTATACAATTTACCACGATTCAAAAAATATTGTGTTGTTACTTCAAAACAGTAAGTTATAGGTAATCATTATCTTTAGAGATGAATTGTACTTATGGAATAGGAAGAATATACATAAGTGATCTCTAAATCGCTAAGAATGAATGTGAAATTAAATTTCAGTTGTAGCAGGTAGACAATATAAATCACTTTAAGTAATATGCTTCATAAAACTACCAGTATAAAATTTTTAGCATCTACAAAGAAAACCATGCGTGTGTTTAACAAAAATAACAGGGGTTGAAAATGTGAAAAAAAATACTTGTGACCATAGTATAAACAAGATACTAAACCTTTTTACAAATGTAAGCGTGGGATCGATCATGGATCCAAATAAAACCTTCAGAACCGAATGGAGGTGAAACCCTAAGTAAACAGTATTGTCATTTAAAAGTCTCATGTGACACATCCAAAGTGTTTTATGATTATTAGATAAAGATTATAAAAATAATATAAGAGTTTGCAAATCATAAGTGGGCTTTAAGTTGCTGGAAATACGCTTAAGGTTGCTGAAAGTAAGCTTATGGTTGCTGGAAATACCTCATCTTTAAAAAAAAAGAATAAATAAGCAGATTTACTATACTTGAGAAAAATAAAAAATTATTTCAACAAACTGTAAACTAAAAGTTTTTGCTCTAAAAACATTGACACGATAAAAATTATAAGAAATTGAAAATGTTAGTTCTGTAACTTACAAAACTGAAAAAAAATAATTTTAATAAATCATAAAGTTTTCATTGCAAAAACCAAAAAACTAAAAAAAAAATACTTTTAACAAACTACAAACTTTTAAGTTCCATAATTTAAAACTAAAAACAAAATTATTTCAACAAACTGTAAACTAAAACTTTTTAAAACATTAGCACGAAAAAAATTTTTTTAAGAAATTAAAAATGTTAGTTCTGCAACTTACAAAACTGAAAAAATAATTTTAATAAATCAGAAAGTTTTATTCTAATAACATACATACGAAAAATTATTTTAAATAAAAAAAAAAAATAGTTAAGTTTTGTTTTACAAACTAAAAAGTAGTTTTGACAAATCGAAAACTAAAAAGTTTTATTCTAACAACATACACACGAAAGATTTATCACAAACATAACTTTTATTAAACTGAAAAATACTTTTAACAAACTACAAACTTTTAATTGCACAAACCAACAACCAAAAATATTTTTAACAAACTACAAACTTTCAGTTTGTATGATTGATAAATCAAAAAAAAAAAAACATTAACTAACGAGGTGCAAACTTTATGTTCCATAATTTACAACTGAAAATTAGTTTTAACAAACGTTTAAGTTCCATAATTTACAACTTGAAGAATAGTTTTAACAAACTACAAACTTATAAGTTCCATAACTTACAAACTGAACATAAAAAAATAGTTTTAACAAATTGTAATCTGAAAGTTTACCTCTGAAAACATACACATGAAAAATTATGTTAAGTCACAAACTTAAGTTTTCTTTTACAAACTTAAAAAATATTTTCAACAAATTGAAATTTTATTTTTACAAGCTTAAGAAACTACAACAAAATATCACAAGTTTCTGTTGCATAATTTGTAACGTTGACATCTGTGTTTGGAGGTTTGTTTGTGTGTTTTTATCAGCAGGTGTCATTACGTGTTGCAAAATTTGAGCTCTCATTCTGCAGGTTTGTATTTTTTCATGCTTGTCTTATAAATTTGTGATGTAGAGTGTGCTAGGTTTGTTAATTTTTTTTCAGTCCTCCGATTGTAGAAGTATATGTTGCAACAATTTGTTCTATAGCTGTTCATTTGGGTGTTCTCATTGTATAAAAGAAATGTTGATTGTTTAGCTGGTATTAGCATCATCTAAAATAAAAATGTAAAATTTATTCCTGCATGATAAACCTAAAGTTATATTGTTTTAACCAAGCCATTATTCTTACAATCTTTAAGCGATACTATATCAACAAAAATAATTTCCAGATTAGTTACATTTATCAAAATTACTATCAATGATAACCTAAAACCACTGTTTTAGCGAAACGTAGACCTAAAGAAATAAAGGTTTACCAAAACCAACATAAACCGAAACGAAGATTAACCAAAATGGAGATGCCAAAATGCATTATTATTAAGCTTTTGAACAAGACATAGATTATAATATATATAACTAACTAATAAGCGACTAAGCACCCCTTTGACCATTTACTTTACAATAAACTAAAAGCAAGCCACTGATTAAAAGAATCAAAGTATAACGAAATTAACTAATCCATACAAGCCAAAAAACAGTGCAACCTCATTGATTTACCGAAATAACAGATTCACCTAGAACAAAACCCAGCATTTGGAAAGATCTGGAATCGAGCCAATAGACCTATCCACCAGAATCAATAGTGAAAACTCTATTCCTGCAAGCAAACAGCTTTACGAAAAACATGGCTACACCCAAACCGACAAAAATTAACAAAACTTTAATAAAATAAACTTAATTAAATCCTACATATTAACAAAACATACAGACACATACAGAACATATACAAAGCATATACATACAGACAGTTTGCTAACTTACACGCGATCAGCCCGCACGACATATTGTACGAGAAGAAAAACAAACATACGTTGACATATGTTATTTAAATCGTCATGCTTTATATGCCTAAAATCAAAAGATCTGCAGTTTAAATCAACAACACTACATTAGTTAATATTTTGTGAGATTGATATTTTTATGTTGGTTGAGCAAGAAGCATAAATAACGTTAATAAACCTTTATGACCTTCAAGTACATTTTGGTATATTTAGGACTTGTATTGTAGACAATTATGAACACCTACAAGATTCAAACGATTACGCGATTAAAGCATTCAATGTGCAGCATCATGAAACAGAAGCGATGACACAAAGGTATCCTGTAACGTTAAATAACCGCAAACATAGGTTGTTTCCTTGCTTTTAAAAAAAAAATGTAATTAAGCTCTGTAAAAGGTTACAAGCAGATTTAACATCTAATTGAAATCAACTTGGGGCTATGTTTCAGCTTTAATTATTCCATATCCAACTCAATATTAAACTTTGCTAACATATTTCAGTACAAATTATTACATCTAAACTTTACTAACATACTCTGATAATCTAACAACACAAGAAAAACTGGATAATGTTAACTGGCTAAGAGTGCATTGCACCAGCTGGTTGCTAGGCTTTTCTGAACATATCATTAAACAGGAAGCAGGCTGAGTTCGTACATCCACAGCAAGAAAATGTTAATATGTACAGTATAGGTTGATATAGCATATTAAACCTTTATGATTTTCCAATATACTTTAGGAACATTTAAGACTTATGTTTATATGAAAAAAAAAAGATTGTTTTAATGTGAAAAAATTAAAACGTGTGTTTGAACTACAAACCAACAACTAAGCTAAGAATAAGTCACATTAAATCACAAGCAGAATTAATTAAGTATTGATAAGGTACTTTAAACTAAACATTATCATAATATTATAAATTTAAGTTATTATTATCTTGAAATTAAATTTATATGTTAATTCAAATGTCAAGTTTAAACTGTATAATTATTCATAAAAAAATTCCCCTTAAAAAATCCCCTATAAAATTTTGATCAAACCGGAAACCGACCGGAAATACGTAATATCCTGCTCTCTAGCGCCAGCGAAAAATAGCGCCACCGGAAACTGTTTGGGGGTTCTGGCAATCCTCTCCCACTACTTGGATGGTCATTTTGTTTTTGTTTGGATGCGAAACGTACATAAAACAAAAACGTACAGTGTGCATCCAATGAGAGAGTGCGAAAGACCGTAGCCCTGAAGGCGTAGGAGGTCGTCAAATCTGCACTCTCTCTCATTCAAACAGTTACGAAATGTAAAGTAAAATGTCTAATATACGAAAGGAAAATGTCAAGTATGCGTTTTTAAATAGCAAAAAAGATACCATTAGTAGCCTATAACTAAAATTTTCTAAATGTCGCATTTGTTTCATTTTTTACTTTCCTCTTCACGAAGACGACATACGTTATCACAACATTAGCAGACAGTGACAGATGAGAAAATAACATTTGTTCAAAATACTAGTAGTAAACCTGATAGCAAAAATCTGCAAATGTGATAAATATGGCCGTTTTTAGAGATGAGGCTACTATGTTTTACATAACTTTACACTACACTTTCAACTCGCATCAAACTACATAGAGTTATACAATAGATTGAGTTTCGCTTTCAGCAGCATGGTCGTTGCTTATAACTTCACAATGTAGATGTAGATATTAACGACCTGTTAGCATCAGGCTAAAAACAAGTCGTTAATATCTACATTGTGAAATACATAGAATTAGTTTTCAGGAATCTGACTGCTTTTGTCAATCTATCGTTAGACGGAAAGAAAGTGGTAGGTCACGACTTACTAGAAGTAGGTCTACGGTAAAAACCGCACGTTTGGAAACTTTTAGGTAAAGTGATAAATCCAAATTTGATTCATTTGCTTGTCGGGTCTAAACTCAACGTTTGATCACTGACCTCTAACTTGAACGAAAAATGCAAATCACCACTACCGAAAGTGGCAGACTCTCACCGATTGCGTAGTTATAAATTCTGCTTCAGCTTGACATCATAGGCCAAATAGACCAACTAGAAAGTGGTAGGCGGTTCGTCCGCCCTGTTAGCTCAGTAGTTACGCGCCCGGCTCAAGATCACTCGACGCAAGTTGGACTCTCGGGGTGTGCCTTGAGTAACGCATTTCAGGACTGTTCTCCATTCAGTGGCACCCAGTGAATGAAATAATTCCCCGGCAACAACACTCCAACAATCGGAAAACTTCACACTGCCGATCTCGGAAACCGGCCCTGTGTCAAGAGCTTCTACAAGTACGCGAAATTACCAAGAATGACATATCAAGGCTTTGTGGGTCCGAGGATAAAGATTCAAAAGCAAGCAACCGATTCACACCTGAAGGAGTTTAGTAGCTAACTTTAACTGAAATTAAGCTAACACAAATCAAAATGAACTATTTTACAATAGTTGATTATTCAATATTCATGCCATAAGCCGAAGTCAGAACTAGCGATTTTACGAGTCCAGATTAATACTTTTGGTGGCTTGCAAATGAAGTTCATAAATTAAGTCAACTTTAAAATACAGAACTCGAAGTTCAAACCAAGTGCGACACCACACGGTGTAGAAAAAATATTTTTTTTTGGCTAGGTGATGCGAAGATCTGTTTAAAGTTTGGAAAGAAGTTAATACGACTTTCACGGAATATTATTTTCGGTGAAAGTCAAATCAAAATCTATCAATTAAATTGAAACCTTAAGCCTCTATACACACGTCAGCTACCACATAAAAAACAATGAAAATTTTCAGAAAATGTTAACCTACTTATGGAAAAGTATCGATTTTTGGCTGATTCTTTGCCAGTATACGAGCTTTACCAATGCAACATTTTACGACATGACTCCTTTCATACTTTCAGGTACCAAGGAAGAAAGAGGTTTCGAAAAATGGGCGCGTAGTCAAAAAACCGGTTTCGACAACTCATCGGATGCAAAAGAGCACGAAAAAACTTGCTACAATCTTCCATTTTCGATCAACTTCAGGTGCATATATATGAGTGGTCCCGTGCTCTGAGAGTGTTGAGAAATGAGAAGATAATATTGAGGTTATCTCATTGTCGTCAGTTTGCGGCGTTACCGCGTTAGTGAGAGCAGGGTGGCCAGTTTTTTTCTTTCAGCTATTTTTTCTTTAGAAACAATAACCGTAGTCTAGTAAATAAGTGGGATTTTATTTGGTAACTGAGCGATTGTCTGATGGCCGAGAGCCTGGATTAGATAGATAGAAGGGAAAGAATATGGTTTCTTTAGAAGTCACTTATTCTTTTTTTCAAAACCACTTTTATATTTGCATGTGTTGTTTTTGCCGTGGTAGTCAAAAATAAAAACAAACTGAACTGTCCTACACTATGAACGTCTTTTTTTTGTATTTTTATAAAAAAATTAAAATATCACAATAACGCTTGATGGGTTTAAATCCCAGATTTGCCAATTACATTCCTTTCCTTCCCGACTACGAAGAACCAAGTTCTTTAAATGAAGAAAACAACAAGAACGAAGAAGACGTAGAAACGCAAATCCACTTTTTGAAGGAACAAACTGAGTGAACTTAAACACGATATACGGCGCGACGTCCACGGGTACAGTTCCGCTTTCATCACAAGTATTGCCATGGATTAGCTGCAGTAGGAAGTTACATTTCTACCTGAATAGGCAACTATGTGACAATGATTCACATAAACTTGCTACAAGTTGTACGAAGCCACATGCAACGCAATATTACATTGTACACAAGCCAGTATTTACCTCCATTTATGTGAAAATAAAGTTTCAAAATTAAAGGTGTTCTCTCTATGTTTTAAATTGCAGAACTGTTATTGAAGTTGCAGTATAAAGGCAGTTCGAAACATAAATAATTCAAATTTAGGAAATATTTTGATTCCCATTTTGCAAAAAAAAATCCTGAATTTTAATTTTTGTTTTGCTTTGCCTAAAGAAGGATGGATTTTGTCGGGTTTGGTTGAGTTATTTCCTAACTTGCAAAACAATAATCATAATGCTTGTTTTTATATAGCAATGTATCCATCGCAAAATGCGTTACTCCTCAGCGCTTTGCAAAGCAGACAGTGTCAAGGCAACCGTATAGAGGCGCAACTGAGTACATTATTACCCGAGTCCATTCCATTGCTCAGTGCCAAGCAGGAATTAGGTTCAGTACCATTTTTAAAAAGTCTTTGTTATGACCAGACAGGGTATCGAACACATGCCTATGGATTCAGAGGCAGACGCACTAACCACCAAGCCATCGAGCCAAAAATGACGGATTTTGCTATCTACCGGTGCCGTTGTGGTAGACAGAACAAACAGACATCGTCTGGATTCATCGTTTTTTAAACGAAGCGGTGTTACTGTGATTTTGAAGAATTTGATTGGTGATAGGCTACAAACCTTGAAGATTGCGAGTAGAAAGTTGCACATAGCTCGAAGCTGCAGGTTTTTCGTCTGACTCTCTTCAAGAGCTAATGTGAGAATAAAATAAACCAAATGTGGTCAAGAGAGTTCCATTTGAATATGTTGCTTTTGATGATCCTATGGTTTTAGTAAACTAGTAACTAATTTTGATGTAGGCCTACCGGTAATTTGCTCTGCTTGGCTTTCGGCTTTTCGCTTGGCATTGAGCTCTTTTTGTGGTATTAATAGCATTTATTGTTTAAATGTGGTGAAGTATTCATAGTAGAAGAAAAGCGAAATGTACATTTGGATAGAAGATAGGCTAGATCATTTGTTAAATTGAAATCTTCTGATTCGCCAAATTTACACTTTGTTTTTCTACTGCTATAAATACTTCACCGCATTTAGATTTATTTTATTTTGACGTCAGCTCCTGAATAGAGTCAGAGGAACACCTGCAGCTTCCTTCTACGTGCAATCTTCTAGCCACAATTTACCTTGATTTTGTCCAGGTTTTGAAAAGTCTTTCCCGTCTCATATGCTCCAAGCGTAGGACGATAGGCTACCGGCTGTCTGGGCTGATGTGTTGCCTGAGATGAAATTTGAAAATAAAGGCCAATATTCGTTATACAAACCGGCTTTTGGCTTAACGTGACTAGAAAAAATCTTGCAATACGATTTTCAGCATATAATAAGCTTAACCATGGTTCAGCAGCATCGGATGTCATAATAACGTAATACAACGGTGATTACTTCCGTCCTTCAATCAGATAGAAGAGACGCGTTCCCTCAGGAAAAGGGATATTCAAAGCAATTTGCAATCGAAATTCGATCAATGATATTCATTCAAAAACATATTTAAATTCTGATTGGTTATGACCCAATATGCATCTCAATCAAGTAAAAACAATCGAGAGCTGTAAACTCGGTCGATATTTGTCCACGACCTAAGTCCGCAAGATAGCCTATTGGCAACTTTAACTTCTATAACTAGTAAATAAAAGCAGCCAGGTTCGGAAACTTGTAGGCCTATAATCCATTGCTAAAGCTTTCGTCGAGTCGCTAGTTAGTTTTCGAAATGGCTGATAGACGGTTTGCAATAGACAATTTTATTCAAGTTGCTGTTTTATTCAAGTTGCTGTTTTTACATCGCGACAATATCAACGCCAACAATTTTTGAACGGCGCCAGACATTCGGAACCGGTGATACGACTGTGACGTTAACATGCATTGTCAGTTGTTGCCTACATTGCTGAGAGCACAAGAGCATTTTCTGGATGGCCATGACAATTCAACGCTTTACGCGTTTTCTTGTTTCTTTCACAGCGCACACTTGAACGCGGTAGTGTTCTGTTTCCAAGCATGAATTTTTGTAGCCTATGTTGAGCTTTGGTAACTTACAATAATTCCCATTCAAAGTATTCTCAAAAAATTTTAAAAAAATAATCTTTTGATCCATAATTGGGCTTCTCTCTTGCACCAGCTTGACTGAGCGTGCAGTTGTTCTCTAATACGTTAAATTGTCTACCAGTTTTTTTGCACATCAAAATATTCTAATCGCTTTTTTGTGTAACTCGGGCGATTCTATTGTGAGTAGGGGACATCCATTCCAAATGAAATTTCTACTGCCATTGTTCTTGAATGTACAGAATTGAATATTGATTTTTAAGTTTACGCTTCAATTACATGATCAGTTTGTATGCAAGTATTACCTTTTTTCTGCACGGTTTTCAGAAGGTGTTGAAGCAATAGAAATAAAAAAAAAGTTTAAATATTCACGAGTAAGCAAAAAAAACTTAACAGAGATAAATTGAGAAATCATGACATTTCATTTTCAAGCTCAATTCAAAGCAATCGCAAAAGCACATTGCGCGGGCGCATTCCTTTTTTGTTATGTTGCACCTTTAGTGGCTGGCTGGATTAACTGGAGAGCTTTTTTGCTTTCCGAGAGCTTTCCAGTGCGGAGAAAAGCACCAACAGAATTCATGGACTTAAACCCAAGTTACGTCGATTCTTTGTTGAAGCACTGTATTTAGACATCAAAGTAACCACTTGTTGTGAATCAAGGCAAGCTTCTCGTGATGTTCAGCAGACGTGATTTACAGTGGAGATTAGCAAAGATAACAGAATGTATGACTCAGCTTGCGTGAACACCCTTTGGCCACTGTTTTCTTCCGTGTTCTCCCTCGCAACTGAGAATTTGGATTACCTGAAGACCCTCCAGAGTAACTGAGTTAATCCATATGTAGGTAAATTTTAATTTGACTCAGTAACCAGCTTTCTATGCGTAGGTCGAATGGACAAAGTCATAATATGTGACTGTCCATCACTTTGAAAGTTTTTCGAATTGTGTTTGAAAGAAATGCATTATGTCAGATTAAATTATAGGACAAAAGGAAATCTCCGAGCATCATGACGCTGAATGACGTAATAGGGGCTAGACTGTAAATCTTCATGTGTTTGTGTTGTTGAAAACCTTTTCAATTTGTATATGTTTAAATGTCGAACGAATATTTGTCTTACATAGGTTTAGAAATTCTTTGTTGTTGTATTATTTTTTACTCATGTTTCCACAAAATTTAGTCCCCAATAAGTAGTTGTTGCGTCACAGACTCTGAAAAAGTAAGGTTTTCTTTGATAACTCTACTGTGGCCTGCTCTCGGAGTCAGAGGAGTACAGGTAGTATTTTCACAAACTAAACAGCTTGTCAAAAACATTTTCTCTACGAGCGCAGTCGACTTTGATTTGCCATTGTGCTAACTCGTAACAGCAGCCACTTTTGATAAGCGATTACTGGTCGTTTAATTTGTTTATAATATTTATTATAATATTAAAATATTCTCGATCTCTTGCTCCATAGCTTTCAGGTCACACTGGAAACTATGGAGCAAGAGATCGAGAATCCCATTACAGTTGCGACTAAGATTGTACAACGCGTACTGCATCCCAATTATGATCTACAACTGTAATAGCTGGTCTGTTACCAAAGGAAGTCTTGAAAGATCGGATGCCTGTCATCGAAGACATTTACGTGTCATAACTGGTCATACTTGGCCAAACAGTCTTATCTCGAACAAAAATCTCTACAAAATATGCAACAGTGAACCATTGTCTTGCAAGATCTCCACCACGAGATGGAACATGTTTGGACACATTCTGAGACTTCACCAGGACTCACCTCCCCAGAAAGCCCTTGAATTTGCAATAATTGGCAGCAAAAAGTACCAAGGCCGAACCGGACGTCACCGTACCAATTTATTACAACTGCTGAGATCTGACATCAGAAAAGCTGGCCTGGGATCCCTGCTCAGCACACCACATCTCCATCGATTGCAAAACATCGCAAAGGACAAATCAGAATGGAGATCCTATCAACCTTGTTGAAAGACTGATCGAAGCCAGCGGATGCCAAACGATTTGGCTACACTGGCGGCGGAGACAGTTACAATAATAATAATAATAATAATATTTATTGCGTCACCACATCATAACCTAATTTGTTGTTACTGCTACAAGTAAGAAAGAACACAATCGGTACGTATCCAAAAACTTTTAAGAGGACATGACCGGGAATCGAATCCAGGCCTATCAGGAACAAACAACATACCAACTTGTCCGCCACCAAGTCGTTTCGCCTTTGAAAAGAAGCCTGACAAAAACATCATCAACAATCGTTTTTGCTACTCAGACGTAAAATGACGCTATTTCAATCAATGTTAAGCTTTGGCGCAATTGACCTACTTTCATCCAGGGTGGGTTTTTGCAACTAATTGTTTTGTAAAAACTTAACGTTTATAGACGTTGAATATTGACATCAATAATCGCATGGTTGTCTGACCCTTCCAGCTTCTGGAATCTTTCTCATGTTAAATTCTGTTTCATGTCAACGATGAAGGATAATGACAGAAAAGTCACCCTGACCACATTAAGAAACCAATGACTACTACTACGTTCAGTCGGGGTTCAGCTAGTAAAAAAGTTATTTTTGCATTGAATGAGCGTTCATGACAGGTGGAATCGATGTAAAAAAAACTAATTTTCTGGGGTGCCCAAAAAGAGTCGTGAATATACACTTTCTATGTGAGTTGGTGAGAAGAGAAAAACAATTTTATTCATCACCACAGTAGCCATCCATTAAACTCGGAAGTTTTTGTCAAATTAATCGATTGGTGTCACGTTAATGTATCGTAAGACAACGTTGAGTGATTGCAACTAGTCTGAAGCATGATGATGTCATTCAAAGAAAACAGACGAGCACCAAACAAAAGTTGATGAATTTTTCACTTTTTTGACTCAAATAAAGATTAAAAAGCAAAAGCGTCTACATCCCACCTCGACCATCATGATTTGTGTTAAAGATGTGCCTTGGTTTATTGTTTCATTGTGGCAACTTGTAAAGTTGATGGAATGCGGATGAGATGAAAATAATAAGACAACTCCTTACCAAGGAAACCTACAACTCAGTTCATTCAATAATTTTCTCCAATCACTCATGATGGTGATAAAATATCTGGTACCAAACAATTTCAAAGTGTTAGGTGAAGATGGATGAACAATTGCACATTGAAAACAACCGGGAGCTATCAGTAACGTAAGCACAACGTTTACAAATGTTGTCGCAATGATCTAGTGTCAAAAACATTCGCTTTCGTATTTGTAGACCAACAGACGGCTTTTTAAACACTGTAACATTTCTCGTGGTGATGAAATGAAAACAAAACTAGACATCGATTGCAAAGTAGCATTTTTTATCTCAACATTTCGCAAGTTGGAGGGAGATAATGTTGAATTGAACTTTGCTTGTGCGCAGAAAACATAGGCAGAAAATTTGACGAAAAGAGGTGAAAAACATCCAACATAATGATGGGTATGCATCTTCTGAATGGAGTAGCAAACGAAATATTCTTGAGGAATGTGAAATCGCCTGCTTCTGAAGCAGATGGTTGCATTCTGTTTATTATTTCACATGTGATATTGAGCACACTTGTGAAAGTTTTGAACAAACATTCAGAGAGTCAAATCCGTCATTTTTACATTGATGCAATGCCTGCAGACATTGTAAAAATGACGGATTTTGCTGTCTGTGCAACAACTGTTTTTCGCCGCTACCACTCATCAGCGGATAAGACGTTCGCTTTTTAATCATGCAATCCTGGTTCGACTCCCCCGCTCACCTCTACCTACACTAGGGCGTAATATATGGGGTGGGAGCAGTTGCTGAAGGAGAGGCGTCCGAGAGAAAGGAGCTGGCCACCCTACTTTCGTTAGTGTCGATGGCTTAGTATAATGAGAACCTCATCTTCTCATCCCCAGATGCTTGGATCAAGCATGGGGCTCACCTACAGGCTACACCTCATCAAATTTGTTCTCATTCATCAAAATTAATTGAGCAAGCAACAGTTGACAAATGTCGCCACTAAAACAAAATTATTTCACAGATTTCTTGATTCTTACTCGCACTGTAGGCTATGTCCTCCGCAAAATCATGTTTGACACGCCGAGATAATTTTTTCTTGAAACAAGTTTATATTTACCACTTGCTCGCTCAGGATTGAACATCATTTCACTGCGGTCAAGCATTCGCTGGTTAGAGGTAAAACTTGGAGTTTATTGACATTCAATTACATTTGTATTTTCACTTTATTTTTAAAGGTATATCCCATGTACAACTGAAGAGTCCATGTACCCTACTATATAGATGTCCAATTGTCCATGGCATATCCAATTTTTTTTTTTCAGATAACTTAAGTTTTGAAACTTCCGATATAGTTTCAAAAATGTTTTGTGCTTTTTCTTTGTTTAAACATTAGGGTTTTGAAAAATATGAGAGTAGCTGTTTTTTTTCCGCTTTTTATACTTTTAAATCTTGAAAAAATGATTTAGGAGCAAAATGTTTTTGTTTGTTTGTTGTAACATTCTGAGTTAGTAAAAGCATAAACTCTCGGCCATAAAGACTTAAAACAAAAATAATGAGATGGCCAGCAATCTATTGTTCTTTTGCATTGTAAAAAAGAAGCAATGCATTACTGACTGGAAAAGAAGAATGCAAAATGATTATTTTATGGTTGATGCACACAGCAAGTGAAACTGGGTCATGGACAATTATTAGCGAACGACAAGCCTTTCAAAGTTTACAACTGTCTTAAACCCTATCGTAAATATTTAACTTGAATTTACCAACCGATTTCTTCTATCATGTCAGCTGGCTTTGCTTGCAAGTTAACAAGAAGGACAAAAACTAGTGGTTTACTTTTTTGGTAACGCACCTTACACGAAGATTGGCTACACAAATGCAGGCAGCATGTAAAGATGAATGGCTACTAGGCTACTGTTTTCCCCAGATGACACAATAGGTTTTAACATATTCAAATCTTGAAAAACAAAGATAATTTGATTCCGAAGATTTTAGTCAGACTGTTAATTTTTCAAAAAGTAAAAGAATCTCAGAAAGTGTCGGTCAAACACTAGCAGTTAGCGGTAATCAAAATCTGCAAATGTGACAAATCAGGCCGCATGATAGTAGTAATAATGCAGCGCATCAAACACAGTGTGTTTTAATGCAGATTGTTGATTAGTTTTGTATTACCAAAGATCGATACACAAGAGAATAATGTTCTCAGCAATTTTTCAAACTGACAACCTTACAGCCAGGGCATGCTAATATAACCGTAAATAGTCAACAATCGTTATAAGACAGGCCAGATGGTGTCGTGATTGCTCGACATATGTGACGATGAAAGACAACAATATCATCGTTTTCATAAACACTCACAAAAAGTAAAATTTAGGCTTCCACAATTAAAGTTCTTTCTTACTAGAAAAAAAAATGTTCAGACAAATAATTATAGTTTTTCTATTTTTGACTTGACTCCTGTTATAGATAAAATGGATAGATATCAGCTGTTTGGATTCAAGGTGTTTTTACGCTACTTTGTTGTGAGATATTTTTATGTAGCCTATGCTTGTATTTTTGTGGCATCTTTTGACTTTAGTTCCACCACATCTATCACAATGCTGTATCGCTGCCAACAAATTGGTTATTTTCATCTTTTGAGTCTTAAAAGGGACCGGTGTACTCAAAAGAATTTATTCAAAGTAAAAAAAGTTTAAAAATAAATAAACTTTCACTGTAACCAATAAACGTTTCAGCAATCGCAATGCTCTTCAACAAAACAAGTAAAGTGACTCATTCTTCCAATTTCCCACTGCGATATTTTTGTCAAGAAAATAGATTTCCAATACCACCCGTTGTTTGGGAGAAGAAAGCAACGCTGCTTAGATTGTCCCACGTCTGGTTTTAGGTCAAGCCAGTTCTGGCATCACGCTGCGAAGGAGAGACACTCGCTGCTCGTCTACGTCGATGAAATGAATAGGCGAGTGCAACAACTAGAAAGATTTGTGACAGCGTTGCTGGCAGAGCAAGGATAGAAAAGGTCAGACGGTTCATCGTTAAGAAGAACAGGATAGATGCATGGGTTGTAAAATATTTCCTGAAATCATGTAAAGAAAAAGTGAACGAAGCAGTCAGATTTTTATACTGGGGTACTCTGAACAAGTATGGAGTCTCAAAGGATTCAATCCTGCATAGCCTACTGTAGCTACTCCAACGCGGGGTATTTTTCCATTTTGTGACGCGGTTCATTTTATATCAAGGCAGAACATGCAAATCAAAGACAGTTTTACAAATCTTTAAAAATTGTTTTTTTCAAGATCAGCTGCAAATCTGTTAGATTTTGCCAAAATTATGTTTGTATCTGTAAATCTTGAACTGTTTTTTTGTAATTGAACTTAGAAAGCGCATCGAAGATCGTCAAGTTAATTAGTTAGTTAGTTTATCTTTTTCTGTTTCGAAATTGGTTATTCTTGTTAGTGACGTAATGACTAGGCCTACATATTGATTGACATATCTAATCAGTCTTCAGCCATCCTACTGTAGAAAGAAAGTGAGAATTTACACATTTACTAAAGATTCTATGTAAGGTAATTTTAGTTCTATAGGGAACATTGGTTCAGAAAATAGGGTATAAAAAAGATTTATTAGGTTAAAAGCTACAAGACCCGGTTTGTTTAGTAACTGTCAATTTTAGCTTACGCTTAAAATTGCTTGATAGATTAGAAACTAGTTACTTTCCCAAACAATTATTACTACTCTAGCGACTAAGAGCTTTTGAAAGTGCAGGCACGACTATTTTTGCCTTGCTGTTGTCACCCACTGTGATACACATCGCCGTCGGTATCTTGTGTCAACTACTTGCTTAATGTAAGTAAATGCTTTGTAAAGGTAAATAGCGCAACAAAACGCTTAAACCTTTTACAATTGTTTCAAAACTAATAAAAAGCTTTGTTAAAAAAACTCTGTTTTTTTACTTTGATACTAGACGTTATGTTGATGTAAAAATCTTGGTGAAACTGTTGACAGAGTGATGGTACTTTTAAATGTTTTGTCTTTTCATTCAAAATCTGTCTGTTTTGTTCGCGCCAACGCATTAGTGAGATTGGAAGTCCTTGATAAGGGATTTGATTACCCTAACTAGCAGGTAATATGAGTTCTTGTTTAAATTTTACAATGCTTAAGTGAAAAGTATCGTTTTGTCTTCCATTGGTGTCAATATAGTGTTGAAAAGTCAGGTCTTGATTTCCCTGTGAAGAAACTACCCATCGTTTTACTGGCTGACTAAAAGTTAAGCAATGAATACTGAAAAGTTTGGGTATTCACCAGGACAATTATCGTTTCTAGCACAAGTTGCAAACGTTCAACTGATGAAAGTGAAAGTAAAAGCAACAACAAACAGGTTGATTTATTGCTTTACTGACTTTTTGATTCGCTCTAAGGATGCGCATTGTCGTGGTGCGCGAAACGTCAGTGAAGCAATAAATCAACCTGTTTGTTGTTGCTTTTACGTTCACTTTCATCAAATGAACATCACAACTAGTGCTAGAAACTAGCTCAGCAATGGACATAAAAAAAAATGAAAGTAAATATGTTCATAAAAGCTTAGTTTGATGAATTTAATTTACAGCTGGCCTGAGCCATTTATGCAGTAACGAAAGTATATTGCAGAATAAATATCACAATATAGTGATGAAGAGCCTAAGAGCAAACGAAAACGGCGTTTTGTCTATTCACTTAGCTCTGCAAAACCACACGAAGTAATAATAATGTTATGATTTTATTTATTGTCGCTCTACAACTGCTAAGGTCTATTAGCGACAGGGCTCATTTTTAATTTTATATCAGATTTACGATGTCATCACATTATTATCCAACTTGACCCGGACCTGGAATCGATCTCAGATCTACCAGCACCCAAACCGAAAACGAAACCACTCGCCCACTGAGCTGATACCACACGAAGTGGAATCGCCAATAAGTGGTGGACAGATGCCTGGTGGGACAGTCGTTAAACTTTAGCTACATTTCAAAATAAACAGCTAAATTTCACTTTCATTGAATCCAATCAACACTTCACAAGACTGTCAACCATTTTTGTTGTTTGATTGACTAATAGAATTTGAATATTAGTATTTGGTTCACTATACTCTATTTGTAATACTATAGGCTTATATATTTATTTCTTTTTGTCGCAATTAAGTCCGCATGGACACGTTCGGTTATCTTGAGCAGCGTATCTTTCATTTGAGAATTTACTTTTTGACATTTCCTCTCTTTTTTGCAATGATGAAAGCGATATGCCACGAGTGCACTTCATATCCTTGACTTCATATACCGACTGTGGATTGTTCACAGACGTTTAATCAACGTAAAATGGCAGATTTTTAATTTTCTAGCCAACAAAGCATATTTTCTTCATTGACTCAACGTTCGCAAATGTTGAATCTATGAAATCGACTTCTGTTTGGCAGTCAGAGTTAATGATGTGAAACATATCTGTATCATAGACGGCATAATCCGCCATTTTTACATTGATTCAACGTCTGCAGAATTTCCGTCAATGTAAAAATGAACGATTTTGCTGTCTGGGATGTTATTTTGGAAAGTTGCTGCAAGTGAGTGCGTAGACTTATTTGAGTTTCTACTGTTGTTAAAATCTTCGTTTAGTTTTGCCACCAACTCGCAAATCTCATGCTTGAATAAATCATGTCGCTTTTACAAAAACATCACAGTCATGTCATTCTGTGTCAAATCACGCGGTAACAATCTTCCACCAAATAAACGCGAAGTCATTCGAGTAGTGTTACCTTGGTGTCAGATTTATCAGCTTCTCATGAAAGAGTTTTATGTTGTTGAAAATCACGTTTACCGATGCCTGAACCACGCTTGACAAGCAAAAAAGTATCAGTTAACCATCTGATATTTTCTCCACAGCTTGCTTCGTCCCATCAGAAGCGTTTTTCCAAGTGGTTGCATGCATTGTATTTGAATGATCTCAACCGAAATACTTGTATTGTTTTCACACCCAACCGAAGTGGCGTTTAATTCTAATTAACAAAGTGATAAAGTTGACAAAGTAGCTTTTTCGGACTAGCCCCCCAGATATTATGTGGGAACGTAATCTAACACTTGTGAGAGTTGCCGATTGATCGATGAGCGTCAAAATACAAAAAGTCCCGCACAATACCATCTGTCATCCTAATGCAACTAACTGTAATTTAAAAGTGAGTAAATTAAAATCGTGGTATTGTCATAGGGCAACTCTGCCTTTGCTTTTTAGTTGCTTCAAAATATATTTGAAGATGAACATTTGATATTTATTCAAGAAAAGGCCTATTACAATGACTGTTAAAAAAATATTTTTTGCGCCAAAAATAAATCAAATAACGAGTCGTGTGCCAAAACAAAGCAAAATAATTTAGAAGTATCCGTGAAACATTTCTGTAAACCAAAAAGCGATCAAAATGTAATATTTTAAATTCAATACCGTACCAAGCGAAGACAACCGTTCTGTTTTACTCTTTTTTTAATCGGAAGTGTTAAGATACTTACAATGTAGATCCGATTAAAGCTTTGCTCCTTTGCTGCAATACTCTTTCTTGTCTGTGTCTTTCAGGAGCAGTAGAATGCGACAGTTAGCGTGAATGAAAAAAAATTTATTGGCTGCAGTGTAGACAATGTGTTCAATTTAGTTTAGTAGGTCAATTTTTCTTTTAAATCTACCGACAGAATTGTATTTTCTTCAAATCAACACCAAAGTACGCGTTTGGACTTAAAATCTTTATTTGCAATGCGATTTATGCCTCTTCGCTTTCTCTTCATGTCAGTAGGGCTGCAAATCACGTTATGGGTCAATAATTCTTGAGGTCGGTGTCATGAAATTGAAAACCCTAAATCTACTCAACTTGATCAATATTAAAAATTTTCTCCAGTTCACGACTTCACGCAATGACAATTACTGCGTTGTTGCAGCTGGTATACTCTGCATAAAATCAAGCAAAATGGAATTAATGTTACGAGCTACAGAGAAAATAATTTTATTCAAAAAATAAAATAAGAACCGCAATTTAAATCTGGGCTTCTACATTGTTTTTATGACGAATGGAAAATAATGCAGCAGAAACATAAGAATAAAAGGTGTGAATTGTGCCTAAAATGCCTATGCCTAATTTAAAAAAAATTTGCAAGACATTTCCACACTGCCATTCCTCAGGAATGATTCCTGCATCGTTTTCACAATGTTTCAAATAAAGCAACGTTAAAACGATGTAATAAGGGCGGATTTTGCAAGCCAGATGTCGACCGTGATATAGGGTGTTCATAAAGTCCTGTTACAATTTGAGTTCTCAACATTTTGAAATATTGTAACAGGACTTAATGAACATCCTGTATTGTTCCATGACCACTTGGCTTAATTTCTTAAGGTGTGAGGTGCTGTAGGAAATTATCCACCTGGGGTGATTTGGCCAAAAATACTTCAAAATGCCAAATTCAAAGTAGCCTGCCAACCGCATTAAAAGACGTTCAAATCTCTAAAATTTGGCGTTAAAACCGCCACTATGGCAATCCCGTTTGCCGTGCAAAATGAGGCCTAGCGTTTGGCTTCCAGTCCAGATACTATTATAACGACGTCCACGCCCAGTGAATGATGGAATAAAATCACGGTCATTGCCTTAAAAATTAAAAAAAAAAACAGTAGAGAAGTTTCTGATGAGCTACGTAACCTACTGAAATTAAGCAGTCAGATTCAAATTTGCTGGTTGCTGTTAAAAAATCGGAAATTTTGATATTGAAAAACAACGCTACGTGAAAACCTTCGTAAGTTAACTTATTTCGTTTGATACGACCTTACAGCACATCATCATCCTACTCAACCTTAAAAATTGTGGTCGAAACTCGACGATTTATTCTGGTTCGAATTAATTTGAACATATCAAAACGTCATTGCTACATCAGGTCCCAAACAATAAATCAACTGTTTTTTACATTGTAAAAAATAGTTGATTTGCTGTCCTTGTTCAGTTTTTTTTTTGATCTGATGACAAGAAGTATTCTTTGATTGCTGCTTGACCGCTGTTGCTAAGGAACACCGGTTGGGAATTGATTCTTTCCAACCACAGTTGCCAGGTTTGGTTTAAAATTCAGACATGAAACTACATTTTTATCAGCCTACTTTTACAAATAGGCTGTAATAATAAGGCTATATTCATTACATTTGGCTAATATAGCCTCTGCTCATAAAATTAGGCTAATTTGTCATTTTCTGTCCAAATTTTTGGTGACCTGGCAACCGTGTTTGCAACAATGCTTTTTGAGCTTGCGATGACATGAATCTGCATTGCGTTGCTGACCATTTTTCTCCTGCATTGCACTTGGTTGCTGCTGGCTATCATCTAACAACATTGTTTTTCAGCAAATTATTCGACTTTTTAGCTTTTCTAAATTTCCATTGTTTATCAACAAAGGTGCAGAGATTGTGTTGACCTCATTGCTCTGAGAAAATTTTGCCAATTAAAATGAGTAAGACAATGATAAGACTTATAATTCTTGCTATTTTCACTGTGGCGATTTCAAAAGGGGAAATTTACTCTTCCCAAAGAAAAGATAATATTTTGAAACGAATAACTACAAGAAAGGTGGTCGAAAGCAGTAGAAGATTAATTCGAAAGAAAAGATGGGATTATACGACATTTCAAGTTATGGAAAACACAAAAGGACCCCAAAAGATTGCCAAGGTGAGTTAAAGTGCAAAGTATGAAATATAAACATAATTTCTGATACTAAAAATAGTTTAAGTTATGATGGAGTTTGAATTGGTTTGTCACTGCCACACCTTTTCACTTAGCTTCCTTATCGTTATTTTAAGCAGGTCTACAAGTTACTGTTTATTTAGTTAGTGTTTATTGTTTCCACTTTACCTAAGACCATAACATACCAAGTTTTTTATGTGTGTTATGAAATGTTTTTACCACATATGTTATGTTATAGAATGCTTTTACCAGGTATAGTGAAAGAGCATGTATTATATAAGTTGTATTGGTGCCGATGGACAAAAATTATAGGAGCTTAATTTTGAGTCAGTAAAAAATGCAGCTAGAAAAATAAATTACAATAAATCATTTGTCATGAAAAAATCTTTCACCAATATCAACTACTAATGAATGCTGTGTCAAAGCTAGATACTATATTTTCAAAACATTTTGTTCCAAAAAGCTAGCTGCTTAGTTTTTTTTTCTTCTAAACGTTATTTTTCATGCATGTATTCGCAGCTTCGTTCTTCATTTGACGATGATACGGGAAGCATAAAATACAGCATCACTGGACAAGGAGCTGGTTCTATCTTCCACATCAACCCAACGACAGGAGATCTGACTCTTCTTCATCTGTTGGATAGAGAAATGCAGAGCATATATTTCCTGAATGTACGTAGGCTTTACCATGGGTTTAATTGACAAAAAAACTTTGCGGGAACAAATTTTATGTTATAAGAATGTTTTTGAGAGATGGAGGAGTATGACGAGTGCCCGGTTGATATGGGCAAGCTGCTCCACAACTTTGATCTTGCTTGTTGTGTAGCCTTCTATGTTGAGCTGCAGAATGGTGGGGCGTCTGAACTTGTCCATTGCCCCTTGCAGCTGTGCCGTCCGGGTGGAGGCTCTTGGTTGACAAGTTTCGTTTGGCATCTGCTTGGGTGCAGATGTTACTCACAGGATGGGGCACGAGGAGCCACTTGTCGTCCATCCCAAGGAGCCACTTTGAGAGATGATAGTTGCAAACAGTCGATTGACTATAATTCCTTGCATCCAAACGTTTAAGGGGACATTTTTACTCGCTCCTAGAAATAGGTATCTTCTGCGGATTACCTGGAGTCTACAATATACATCTGCTTCGTCATTGAATCAGAGCTATAAGTATCGTAATCCATCGTCCGCCTTTTTCACGCCTTATGGTGATTATTTCGATTTTTAATAAATCTGTTTCCTCCTTATGAATTTGATGAAAAACCTGCCACAAAGCTCAAAGGGGATAAGACCTGTATCCATTAGAGAGACTTAATTTCTCTATTGTCTCTCATCAGATCATTCTCACCATTTAATACTTTAATTCTGAGATTAAAGTAAGACCTCATATTGCTTTCTAAACCTCTTTGAATTAGATAATTAAAACAGAACCGATCATTGTTTTGCCTTACCAGCACTAGAAACAATTTGAAGAGATGACTTTGAAAGGTCATTGGAGTTGTTTCATTGAATAGCTCGCTCGTAGTAACGTTTTAAAGGGGCTCTGCCTAAGTGAGAACTTCAATTGCAAACAATAACTTTTGTGCAATAGCTAGAAAATTTTTCATCGAAAGTCACAAAGAAAAAATTTTTAATAACTCTCGATGCCCCATGAGATAACGCTATATTATATCGACAACTGGTGGGCCTCCAATCTGACCATAAATGTTGCCATGCAGTGGAATATACTTTGAAGGAAATGATGCATTTGATATAGTTTACTAATTTTCTGGTCTTTGTTGGCATAAGAGGATTTGGTTTGAAGAGCATAGAATGATGTATTTGATAAAGTATTCGAATTTGGTGGTGTTGTCAGTTGTCACAGAAAATGCATTCATCCTTGCCAAAACAGTATGCAACTAATTGAAACTAACACATGACAACGCTTGGAATTAAATTCCTCAACAATGATCAAAAATTCTACTGGTTTAAATTGAATGAGCACCAGAAGTGACCTGCTGTGATTTCACAGCATATGGCACCTGGCGTCATAATGTGATAGAGCGTCGCGAATTGGGCCGATGATTCATCTATCAGGCATAGGATCAACTGTGGAAGTCTGGAAGTTTTCAAATTTAACCTCTCAGCTGAAAAATAGTGTCATTTATTATTCTCTGAACTAGTTTCCTCATAATGTAAATGCGTCGTTGTTCCCGTCTAAAAAAAAAAAAATAATAATAATTCCCGCGGTTTAAAAATTTTAACCTTCCTTTGTGTGGTATTCATAAATCTCTGATTCTACGAGATTAACAATTTTTAACCTGAAGTAACTTTACCGATCAGGTAACGCTTTAGTTCTGAGTGTAAACTTTTCCTTGAATTTTTCAAATAACTAAAGCAAATGCTTTTGCAATCAAGGTCTCTGCACGAAACAAAGAAGGCGTCCAAGTTGAAAACGCGACGTCTATCACCATCCAGGTTCTAGATAGGAATGACAACCGGCCAGTGTTTTCTAAAACTCAACTTCGTGCTTCAGTGAAAGAGCGTTCTCCTATTGGTAAGCAAAATAACTTATCAAACTGTTAAGATAGCAGCCTGTTAAGAAGATTTTCTTTCCCAGGTTTATGTCTAATATGCGTTGTATTTCGCATTGTAAACACAAAAATTCACAGGTCAAATTACGGTTCTTTTTCTCTCGTTTGACTTGTAGTAGCTTAGATTGGCAATGCGGTTATGGTTCTAAATATGAGGTCAAATTTTAGTTGTCCTAGTTTTCACAAAGTTGTAAGGGCTAAATCATTGAACAGTTATGAAAACGATTCAGTTTTATTTCCTCTGATCAGTGGTGTATATCTAAATGATAAATTTCCATAACTGTGGAAAGATCTGTGCAACATTTTTTTATTTAGCGTTTTGAAAACAACCGAGAGCATTATATTTGTACTGCAGTAAACGAAATGTGTTATGTTGATTAGGTACACTTGTAACTCAAGTCAAAGCACATGACAAAGACGATTCCGGTGGACCCTATGGAGAAATAGCTTACTCGTTACTTCCATCTAACGGCACTAGAAAGTTTATGGTTCATCCGCATAGTGGCGAGATAAAGACAACAGCATCAAATATTGATCGTGAAGCTACAGATGTTTACCAACTTATAATTCAGGTTTGTTTTTGACATTCGAATATATGCAAGTACAACTTTACATAAAAAGTACAAAGATAAGAAATTTAGTAATACAAAAACGAAAATGTAAATTAAAAAATAAAAATCTCTCAAGCAAGATTTGTTAAAACGACAACTTGACTTATTGGACATTCTTTCGTTTTGAATTACCAAAGAATTTTTTGGCAAAATCTTTAAGCTAGCCTTTCCAATGCTTCGACGATCGTTAGATAAGGTGAAACGTTTGCTATTTTTTTCTTTGGTTACTTCTTACCTCACAAATTTTATGTTTTTGTTTGGTTTCATTGACTTGTAGTGATTAGCTTTTTTGCATTATTAAGTCTTTGGTTTCTGCTCCTTCAGTTCGTGTATCCAATGCTACAGGCAACTATCCGTGTACCAGGTGCTACCTACCGGGGCAAATTGAAAATTATTTTTCGGGCAGTCGAAGACACCAAATTTTCAAACGAATTTGTCACTATATAAAAACATTTTTATGCTTATTCTTGTTCATTTGTTTTAATTTTTCTGGTTGCCAACAGCTTAATGGTTTCTTTCGCCCAGGCACGTGACGACCCGACTTCGGATCTGGGTTACTCTGCAACGACAACGTTGATTATACGCGTTAAAGACGTCAACGACAACCCTCCAATATTCATCAATCGACCCTACACCCCCACGATTCCCGAAACTTTAGGTTTATTACTTGTGTTGGGTTCATTATTTGTTTGTTTAGTGACAGTTGCAATTTTTATCTGATGAATAAGAAATAAAAAGAAAAATATGTGAGCTGTTTTTTTTTTTTTAATTGGCCGGGTCACGTTTTTACTTTATCGATGGTGGCCTGATGCATACGCGACTGGTGAGGGTTTTTGAAGAACATCAAAAAGAACGTCGGTGCGACGTCTATAGAGAACACACGTCAGAGTGCTGTGTAATGACATTCTTGAAAATAGACACGAAGATTGGCATATTTCTGTTCACTTAATATAAATTTAAAATCGCTAAGCATGAGCCTCGATAAAATATAAGGTCTTGGTTCTGAATGCCTTGTTAATCTTTCCTTGTTTACAGGTGTAGGGAAAGAGATCATGCGAGTCGAAACAATGGATGCGGATCTCGGTAACAATAGACGGTGTTCTTACTCAATTGTAAGCGGCCTGGATTCGAGCAAGTTTGAAATGGTGACGAAAGGAAAATTTGGTGTTTTGAGAGTTCGTGAGGTAGGTATCTGTTGCTGTCAAATAAAACGACGCACTTTGGCATCACCGCATCCTAGGTTTACATGACCTAGATCTTGTTGTTCTTGTTACTTCTGTTTATTAACTTTCTTTGTGCACAACTACACAGCTTCTGGACTACGAAACTACACCAGACCACACATACAATTTCAAAATTAAGGCGCGAAATGTAGTTTCCGAACCTGACTTTTTCCTTGGTCCTCTGGAAGACATCACTGACGTTTCAGTTCGAGTCACAGACATCAACGAACCACCTTCCTTCGATAAATCAGAGTATGTCGTATCCGGTAAGCCTTTGTTTTTCAGCGAAGTTTTAATTTGAAGTAAAGATGTAAAAATAGAACAAGTAAATAAATCAGCCAGGTTCGAAAACTTGTATAAGTCATTGAGAAAGCTTTCGCCGCCGCAAAAACGGCTTTTTCCTTACCTTATTCAAATATAACTCAATATTTGCTGGGACTAGTTTCATTTGCATCTATGCAAGGTCATGGGGCGTAGGCCTATCGTCAATTAGGAGTGGTAAAAGGATGGACCCTCGGCCCCAGAAATCCAAACAAAGAAGAAAAAGAAGTCTTTAGGCTTCATATTTTACTATTGCTTGTGTTCTCGCATAATGAGCTAAGGCAACGCTTCCTGGCTTCCAAAGCTTGATTTTTTGGAATTCTGCGGTAGAACTGTCCTTGAATTGAAAGGATATGCTTTGTTTGCAGTGAGAGAAGACGCCATGCCAGGTTTCCCTATTGCATTATTGTCGGCGAAAGATCCAGAAAATGACTCATTTTTGTAAGTTGGTGACAGTTATCTTCGAATTTTGTATTGCTTCAAATTTCTATTTTTTGTTTTTTTAACGTTCTCTTTCGATCTGCATCACAGCAGTCAGCAGTTGGAATCCACCTGGCATAATCCCTGTTTTTTACATGGTTTCAACCTCGCCAAACGTAGCACTGATGCAAATACGGCAACTGTTGGTAGCTGGTCGTGATGGGTTCTTTTACAATCCAATTGCTTTCTTCATAGCTATTCTATTGTTGGTGAAAGCGACAAGTTTGCGATAAGTCGCAACGATGGAGCGTTATCAGTCAAAGGAAAGTTGGACCGGGAGACGAGAAATCATTACTCGCTGGTGGTAGCTGCTGGAGTGCCTGGTAATATTGGAGTTTTAATTTCAATTCATTAGTTCTTTGATGACAATCAGACACAGGAATGTTACATGTTTTCACATAGCTTACTTTCACAAAAAAGTTTTATTTGGCCCTAAAACATTATTTCGTTTTTAAATTTACATCAAGATTTACATTGTTGGTGCAGGCTATCTAAATTTACATTGTTGGTGCTGGCTATCAGCAGTAACATGAACTTTTTTTTTCATGTTTTTTGTTTTTGGAAAGTTTTTTTTCATTAGCTTGAAATATAAACTAGCGCATCATCAATTCATCATCCTTTTGTCCCTTTTTTAGTAGATGAAACCTAAAAATTGTCCCTGCTAGCAGGGATTCGCGAGTTATAGCAACCCCTTTGCAATGCTTCCCAGTTGTTGGGGTTGTCGAGATTCAGTACAGTCATGCCTCTCAGCATCTTTAGCCACCTTTTCGTATTCCACTTTTCTTCCCCCAGATAGACATGTTTTTTCGCCATTCTTGGAACCTTGTCTTGTAAACTAGTTCCTTCACTAAAACTAGAATAAATTTCTTTTAGGGATGTTCACTGAAGTCAATGTTAGGATCAACATTCTCGACGTCAATGACAACGCCCCGCGACCACTAGAGGGAGATGAAATGGAGTTGTTCTTTTGTGAAAATACTGACGAAAAAGTGCAGGTTTGACAATTTCTTTTTGCTTACTAGCCATTCAACTGTCGTATTGTGATCAGCAACCTACCACAAGGTCGCCTATTGCATCAATAGGCTACGGGGCAAGTGATTAGTTAATAAATGAGGTTATCGTTGAAGACACCGTTTGTTTGTCGTATCCAGGCTTACACCCGGTGGGTGAAGATTTAGGTTAAGTGGACAGGAAGGCAAAGAAGCCAATCTTCATGTCCACCTTCAGGCATGAATTTAAGTGTCCTGCCAGAGACACAGCCACATGCTCTTGCGCGGTGTCGAACCGGCGCCCTTTCGATTGCCGTTCCGGGACGCAACTTTCTAAAAGGTAGGCCTACCATTAAAAAATCCCCTTTGAGCAACAAAGGATACCTAAATTAACTCATCGGTTTGCCACTAGCTAACTAGCCGCGGAGGGTTAGGGCGGTGGTAGTCATTGCATTGACGTGGGTTGGATTCCCACCACTGCTATGCTCTTTTTTCTTCCGTAATTACCAAACAAAGTTCGAACTTCGAAGGGGATTTTTAATGGTACCTTTTCGAAACTTGCTTCCGGGACTCTCACCACTCGGCCAAGAAGCCGACGTCCTTTGTGTTCATTTACTTGTTAGGAGGAAATTGAAATTTTTAAAATGTATTGAAAACTACACTGACGAGTTGAGGCAACTTAATACTGTAGATTGTTTGTTGAATTTGCTTAGATGCTTGACAAAGGCTAGCTGAATAGCCGAAAACGTTTTCACATTTTTGTTGTTTTCTATCATGATAATAATGTCGTTGCCTGGATTTTGTGTGTTTGCCTTTAGAGCATGTCATTAATTCAAGTTGAGATCCAAATGTTTCTCGATTTTTATTGTTTTGTTTGACATGGAGTGAGTCACCATTCTTGAGCGCTACAACTATATCCGTTTTTTGTTTTCAGAAACTTAGACCTGACATAAAAATGATCGACATAGACGACCCCAAAATCAATGGGCCGCCATTTCGTTTCTATTCCACCAAGGACCCGGTTTATAAACACTTCAGTCTCGTTACTAACGAAGGTGAGTCATTCTTTCTTATTTGTAAAATTCTGACATTTGTTTTTGAAGAAAGGAGCGTTCTTCCCAGCTATCAGCACAAGGCTGAGCAGTGAGCACTCACTGGTACAGCGGGCAGTTACGATTTGCTAACCATAACGGTGTAGCTTCCAGGCTAGCCATTTAGACATTCTCATGGGCGAAATACGGTGCCTATCGCTGTCAATTCTTGCTACAATCGGCTGCCGAGAAACATTTGTTTTTGAAAGTATTGTTTTAGTCGGTTGTGTTATAGTTGATGATGCTTCAGTTAACCTTTGTTTACGTCTTTCAACGCACGTAATGTTATTAGGTAAATTGCATTTTTCTAAATTTTTTCTTACATTTTTCTATTATCATTTATAATATTTCAAAACTTCTTCGTTTGTTGAAAAATGCTTGGTATAATATATTTGATTTGTATTACTGCGTTTTAAACTTGAAAATATTCTATGAAAATGGCCAATTGCAGAGGTTTGTGGCCAACCCCATTACTTTTGCTCGTACGTTTGTCAAATTTTTGTTTGACTTTTACAAACTAATTTATAGACAACACTGCGAGTCTGTATACGAAACATAATGACTTCCAGTCGTCTGTGAGAAAAGAATATGAAGTACCTATAATCGTCGAGGACAGTGGAACTCCAAAACTAAATGGATCTCACAAAATAACTGGTCAGTGCTCGAAAAGTTCTTTGATTTTTCATTGTCTGAAAATGTTGGAAAACTTGTGCGAAAATCTTGCAATTCAAAACTTATGGTGACACGCACAGGCTTATTAACAAATACAAAAACTTCCTTGACATAATACTTCCTACTTGTGTGTGTGTACTGTGTAGTACGTGTAGTTTTAAGTACATCAATGGGGCGTAAATTAGCTTTGGATTCGAGTTGACCTCAGATTTGTATTGAGCTAAAAAGTTGAGAAATACTCCTGCCAGATTTAGTCCTGAACTCGGGTTCTGATTTGCTACGAGTACATTTACTTTCTCTTAGTAACTTAACTGTAGCCTATTTGCTTTGCTTGACTTTCTTGTAGTGTTGATAATATTTATTGTTTGAATAATATTTCTATGTGTGTTTTCTCATAGTTTTGGTGTGCCAATGCGTTGAAGATAGAACGCCATTATGTGACGCTGTTCCACAAGCTGCAGGTATCCGCTTGGGCGCCTTGTTGGTTATCCTTGCTGTTTTACTGACTATATTGGGTGAGTCACATACATGTATCAATATTAATGTGATAAACTGGTTTTAATTTGGTACTTTTCTTAACATTTTATAATCACCAGCTACTGGAGCTCCTTTAACCTTCCATCGAGAGGGAGCCACTTAAACTTGACAATTCTCTGTAAAAACGAATCACACTGCCAACCAATCAGAACATGTTTAAGTGACTACCGTCTAATTGTGACCCTTTTTTGCATTCAGCCAGAGAGTTGATCCTACTCTGAACCTTGTTCATGGTATTTATAGAAGAAAAAAGAGTTATGGCTTGGTTGGGAATCGAACAAACCGAGGAGTTAATTTACTTAATGTCAGAAATGTTTGTGTTTTTTCTGTTTTTCCTGCAACTTCTGATTGGTTGAAACGCTGTTCCTGTAACTTCTGATCTGATTGGTCCAAGGATTGGTACAAATTTTTTTATGTTTAAGTGCCTATCTATACTCTATCGAGAAGATACAATACTCCAGTGTTTCCACTTATAATATTTATCATTTTCACTCAAATCGATAATAATTATAATATACTTTACTTTTAGCGCACCTCAATGTTTTCTGCGGTATATGTTTCATAATGTTTGAAAGCTTTATTGATGGGAATTCGTTTGAACTTTGTTTTTTAACATAGTTAAGTTTTAGCTGTAATCGTACCTGCTGTCAAAAATTACCTTCATAAAGAGATGCAAAATTCGCAACTGTTGCTACCTGCGCAGTTAGCTTACATGCAATCTGGTTTGCTTTAAGTGGCCAATCATTCCGAAGCATTGTAATTATCCAGTTCATGGCATAAAGTGAAGTTATATTGTCCGAATGTTTTGTTTCAACTGTCAGGGCAACTATAGGAAGTTTGCGCTATCACATTTCATTGCATCTAAGACAAGTCTTTTGCAGGCATTATTATTATTTTCATCGCTGTTCGGCATAGAAGACGACGAAAAGTCGAGGCTTTGATCAAAGGAAGTCTCAGTACGTGTGAAGATGAAGTGCGGGAAAACATCACCAATTATAACGAGGAAGGAGGCGGCGAAGAAGACACAGATGCTTTCGATTTAGGAGCTTTGCAAAGAGATTACTGCAGCAGCCACTCCGGGTATGTCGCTGCTACTGGCAAACAGGCTTCTATGAGAGTACATCGGTGTGAATCTCTGTGAAAAATGTTTCTATTGGATAACTAAGCAATGCAATTCCTCCACTGCTTAAATGTACCCTAATTATTTTAGTGTCGAAAAAGCATTTTATAACACCATTTGTCAACATAATTCACGCGCACTTTTTGTTTAGTGGATTACCATGCATTGTTCAAATGATGCTGTTTTTTTCTGAAAAAGTGCCTCGCGTATGGCACTGTCCTCAATCTATAGCAGTTTCTTTTTTCACCTCAATCGACTTTATCTTACGGTACACGATGTTTAAGCAGCTGCTAGCAAAATAGGTTTATAGAGGTATCTCAAGCCATATTCTTTATATGCAAAGTTCTCAGTTAAAGATAAAGAGCAGTTGAGAGAAAATTACAATAAAAAAAAAAAACAATAGTTGGTTAGCTGATATTTTTTTTCTCGAATTTTCTGAATTTGTTTTCAGATCTCATGTTAAAAGTCGCCACGACTTTTCATCCTCGCCATCTACCAAAGTGAGTTTCGTTCCTCCGTACGAATATCGCAGTTTGCCACGCAGAGAAAACATTGCCAGCCAGGATATCCATGACTACATCAATGGCCGTAAAGTGTTAGAAGATAATAATGACGGAAATCTTGCATTCGATTCACTACAAGTAAATAGTCGAAGTTTTTTTTCAATTTATGACACGGGCATTTAGTGCAGTCAGCTCAGGTCGGTTGTTGCAGTTTGGAATTAAAGTTGTAAGCTTTCTCCAATTTTGGAATTAGCGAATAAACATTCGTTTGAAAACTAGTAAACAATAACATTTAGTCTAAAGAACACCTGGCAGCACTTCTATTTAACGTACTTTGTTCTGAGAAAGTAGTTTCAAGTTGATGTACTTCAAGATATCTCTGAAAAAACATACAAATCCTTCTCCCTACAGCAGTCAAAAAATTTATAGGCCTACCTGTGGCAACCAAGTTCGGCCATTATAAAAACAATTCTAACAGACTGCTAACAAATACATTGCTTTACAGCTTTATGCCAATGAAGGAGAGGGATCAGACGCTGGAAGTTTGAGCAGTTTATGTAGCTCTTCCAACGACAACGATCAAGACTACGACTACTTGAAAGAATGGGGCCCTAGGTTTAAACGATTGGCTGACATGTATGGTTCGAGCAGTTATATTTGATCATGATGTGGTTTGCTAATGCAGGCGAACACAAATTGCGGATACCGTGCCAAACTGCAATGCTGTTCGATTATCTGTGACCTGCCAATACGTTGTCGTTTGTGTACGATTTCAAAGCGATTGCCACTGTGCCAAAATGAAATGACTCCCTTCAATTACTCCCCCCCCCCAAAAAAAGTAACTTTATTCACAGTGTATTTGCAAGGTCAGATCAATGTAGACTTTCACATCATTGTGTTTTCGTGAAATCGCCTTCCTAAACTTACTTGCCGGACCCACCCCTGGTCCCATTATTTCACCCGGAGCGTGCAAGTTTAAGCGGGACGGAGCTGGATGATTTGCGAATTGAGCGAACTACATTTCTTGCTTGCTTGTGTTCATCAATCAATAGTCCATGTTTGTAACTGCTATTTTCGTTGACATTTCCATGTTGGTGTTTTTTATGTGCTGCAGGTAAAACCCCCAACAGAGCTGCTCCTAAATTAAGTTTCAAAGCTATTTTTACGAATTTACCAACACTGTAAGCATGTGTCGCAAGTCGCTACAGTGCTTCAATTGTATCTGAATATTTCCATGTGCATTTCTTCAATTCTTTTTGTTTTTTCCAAATAAAGTACATTAAACTACCGTGGTAGTCAAATTTAATAAGAAATACTAAGCTGTGAGCAAAAATGGTCTGATTGTTCCTTGCTTAGTGAAGAAAAGTGAATAATTCATTCAGAACGGAGGTTCTCAAACTGTGCGTCGCACAATGATTCCGTTTCGCATCTAAGCTCGATTGTGGCAATAAAACAATCACTGATATTATTGTCCCCAACATACGCTATAAGAATCATTGCTGCGAAACTGTAGCAGATGATTGTGATATAACAATCACAACACAATTCTTATTCATTTCGTTGCGAGACAAATGAAGGCTGGAGACACAAACATATAAAAATTACTGAAATACCTTATGTTGGTCACAAGTCCACCAAACTTTTGCGAAGGTGTCACAAGGAAAACAGTTAGAGAACCACCGATTTATAAGGAAGTTGGTGATTTGCAAAGTCTTAGCTAGTTTAGATAATGTAGTGAAACACGAAGATGCTGAACGTATCTGACCTAGGATCTGTTGAGCATCAGTCAAACGTCCAGGATAATGCGTTCAGAAAGTGATTTAGTAAAGCCACTTTTTTTTTTTGAGAAATTGTATTTAGAGAACGAGGCAATGGTGTAATGCATGCAAGCGGTGAAATAAATTCTTGATACGTATAATCAACGAAAAAGAAATGCAATACAGTAGATTGAGTTTTGCTTTTGGCAGCATGATCGTTGCTGAGCCAACTTCACAAATGTAGATGCTAACGACCTGTTTTTGCCTGATTCTGCGGGTTCACTGTGGTAGTAGCGGTTTGCCCTGGCTTTGGGAACACAGTCCCCTAAGTAGTCATGTACAACTCAATAGACCGCAAAAAAACAGCAACCTCAAGCCGAAAGAAAAAACTTTCTAAAACAACATTTTGACTCCAACACCATTCGTCAATGCACATGATTGGGGAACTGTGTTCCGAAAACTAGCACAAACCGCTACTACCACAGCGAACCCGTAGCATCAGGCTAAAACAGGTCGTCAGTGTCTACATTGTGAAGTAGGTTAACCGATAGAAAGTATGACAAAAAGCATGATGTGTGAAAAAAACAACATCGACGTTCAATGTGATACGTTACTCAAGAAATCAAAATAAACTCATTGCACCTTTCAGTTTAAAAACACCACAAGAACGACAATTTTACTGATTTCCTTTACAGCAAAATGCTTACCTCTCAGAGTACAAGTAAGTTCGCAATTAGTAATCGATAATGTGATGCACCTCTCATACAACAAATGCAAAATATACAACTAGTAAGTCGACAAAGATGGCAGTACTAGTAGAGCAAAGCGAACAATAAAGTTTCTTGATTAAAGGAAAACTCCAACTCAAAAGCCAAAAGGAGCCACATCAATGATATGTAGAGTGGGAGAGTGGGGCACAATTGGGCATGGGGTACAATTGGACATCGCATTTTATAGAAAAAATTGGAAACTCTGGAAGTCCCTGCCTTGGCAAAAAATTAGTTTCACATTAGTCGTTGTACTATGAAAATTCTAAGAGTTTGTGTTGGTCGTGTATTGAGTTTGGCGGTGGGAAGTCTTTTAGCAACTGTATAGTATTTTCAGCGGATTTTGTTTTAATCGTAATTTTTTTATGTAAAGTAAAGATTTTTTCTTTTCTGTTCAAGCCATATACAGTAAAGTATCTTTTCATTACCTTTGCTTTGACCTGACTTTTAGAACAGGTTGTCCCTGCCCAACTTTAAATCGATGTTGGTGTGTGGGGCACAATTGGACACAAATTTGGGGTACAATTGGACAGCCAACACACATGGTAGATCATACTGTAAAAGTAGTTCTTTTAATATTGCATGGTCTCATGCAACGCAATGTCATTTAAACGTTGTAATAACATTAAAAATAAAAATTTTGGGAGACAAGATAAAATTTTAGGGGGGGGTAAAATTGCTTTTCCAAGACCCCCCTCCCCCGTGGCAACGTCCCTGATTTTACTGCAATAAACAAGTAAAATCTATTTATTAGAGTCCTTGTCAGTTTCTTGATTACTTTTGTGTTGGTTTAAACTGTTGTTTCTAAACCATTGATAATATTTGCAAATGTCCAATTATGCCCCATTACCGGGGCACAATTGGACACAAACAATATATTTTTCAATTGACTGTAGTATTTAATATGCATTGTCTAAGTGTTGTTTCACTGTCTCATTTTGTTAACAGTGTGATACTTTGTTATTGTGCAAAAGTTGGATTTTGTTAGACTTTTAATATAGACGGGACTTCTATTTTACTATTTTTTGTCCAATTGTGCCCCACTCTCCCCGCACACAATGCTTAAATTCGGGACATCCATTCAACCATAGCATGAGGACTACTTCCCGTATTTCACACCAGGAAGAACGCACAGCATTTCAAACATGAGATTCGCAGCAAGCAGAGCGGTGTTACCTGCCACAACATAGAAATAAGATTACATTTTGAAAATACAACTGAAACTCCGGACACGTATTGCTGTTATAAATCAGTGATTTTAACAGGTGTGCCGCATTGCGTCGGCGTTTTGCGGATGACCGTCAGATGTGACGTCCTGCTCAGGGGCAGATCCATTCTTAGAGGGAGGGCAATTCCAAAGAAACTTGATGATGCGTATGTCTACATCATTCCGACCTTACAATCAGTATTTTAGGGGTAGGAGCCAGTCTTTCCTTCCTGGATCCGCCACTACACGTGATGCACTGGATATTGCTAAAAATAACAGAGTTCCGAACCAAACAATTCCGCATGTTGGCTGGTTAAGGTGAAAAAATTCATCTTTGGCTGCCGAGAAACATATTGTTGATTGGATGGTTTGAATGGCTAGCCTGGAAGCTACACCGTTTTGGTTAGCGAATCGCAACTGCTCGCTGTACTAGTGAGTGCTCAGCCTTGTGCTGATAGCCGGGAAGAACGCCCCTTTCTTCACAATGTGATTGGGTATGCTGCTGATTTATTGTAGGCTAATAGAATGAAAAACAGTTCATGTTTAAAAATTTTGCAATAGATTGAGTTTCGCTTTTTGCAGCATAGTACAGACTGACTTCACAATCTAGATACTAACGACGTGTTTTAGCCTGATGCTGTTCGCTGTGGTAGTAGCGGTTTGCACTAGCTTTCGGAACCCAGTTCCCTAGTCATGTGCTATGACGAATGGTGTTGGAGTCAAACTGTTGTATAAAATTATTTTATTTTATTTAGCTTGAGGCTTCTGTCCTGATTGCCGTCTGCTGAGTTGTACATGACTAGGGGACTGTGGTTAGCTAGTGTGGGCCTAAACCGCTATTACCACAGCGAACACGCAGCATCAGGCAAAAACAGGTCGTTAATATCTACATTGTGATGTTTAAAAATTTTGTTTGATGGTTTGCAAGATTTTTTCAATACAAGCAGTGTTTCGTGTCAAGAAAACGGTTGGAAACACTCTTCTAGATTGCAGAACGCGCAACAGCAAGAATGTAAAATTAAACAAAAACTTTTCGCTTCGTCTCCAGTGGGCGCAAACTACAAAAAATCAATTATGACAAATACCACGATTGTACCAAACACTCGAGCCAAAAAATACTTCAAATCAAGCAGACCAAGTAGAAAGCAAGATAGCTAGACGACTGGTCATCGCACCGGATTAATTTTAATTTGTTTCGCTTTCTTTCACAACAAAAGCAACACGTGCGAAGGTGAAACCAAGGTTTGTAAAGGTTTAAAAGGAGTTGGTTAGCGCGTGACTTCTGGAACGAAGAAGCTTCAAGATCAAGCGGCGCTGGTTCGACTCTGGAGGTGTGCGCTTGAGCAACGCACGTTAAGGATTGCTCTCCATTCAGCGGCATCTAATAGATGGAATAAATCCCCGGCAACAAGACTTTAACAATCGAAACCTTCACTATGTCAATCTCGGTGACCGGGCCTGCGTCAGTGATTCAAAGCCTCTACAAGTATGCAAAACTACGAAGATTAAACTCTGGAAGAAGCTTTCCCAGTACGAGGATAAAGATTCAATCAATCAATCAAATTTGTTAAAACAACAAATTCACAACCTACCTGTTGTGTCATAAGGTGGAGATACTTCAACTAAGTCGCAACCAACAAGGTTTAAACCTTTGCAGCCCTGAATGATTTCCATTGCTTGGATTGAAGTCAAGCCTCCAATTTCAGGAGTACCTGTCCCAGGAGCATAGGCTGGGTCTAAGGCGTCGATGTCAAAACTGAAATGAAAATGTCCGTTTTAATTGTACATAGCTCGCAGCGCTTGACGAAGCAGACAGTGTTGGGACAGCCGTAAAGAGACGCAGCCGAGTGGCGAGTACGTTATAATAGGGGAGAGGGGTTTATCGGCTTTTTTTCCAAATCTAACTTGAGTCCTGGTTTTAGGATACAATAAAACATTCTAAGGCCTTTGGAAAAAAAATTTGAAATTTCTGTGCAAACCCCCATCCCCCAACCCTGAAAATTACTTTTCGCGTTTAATTGCCTAATATTGTATGAAAGTCACTTTTTGTTTATGGCATTTAAATTTAAATATTTTTTGCTACTGTATTAAAGCACATTAAATATGTCGCAAGAATGCCGTAAACATTTTTCTGGTCTTGGTTTCATCGTAAAACACGGGAAAGTGGTCACTTCAATTTGTGCGCATGACTACGCGCATGCGCAAAAGCGTGACATTAATACAAACAGTTTGTATGAAAGTGGTTGTGGTTGAGCCGCCGTAAATTGACCAAAACCTATCTCCAAATACTACTTTTCAAAAAATATGGTTGCTTTTAACTTGTTTTGTTATGATAACTGATAAAACGTCTTTGGCTTCTTTCTGCAAAAATTTACTTTGCATTTTCGACTCAAAATCTCATTCTGAGATTCTCCGCTCAACCCCTCTCCATCTACTTGTCTATTTCATGTGCTGGTTTCAGTTTAATCACGTAGATTGACTTGTTTGTGCTGCAACAGCCAATTGAAAACTTCAGACTGACAACTGCTGCTCAAGATGCTTCTCAACAGCAAGTTGTTGTAATGAATGTTTGTCAACGCAAGGTGGTTGTTGGTAAAGCTCTAATAAAAGGAGTACACAATGCGCTGATCCTGTGAAGTGAACTTTCAGAAGTCTTTCCTTAAATACCCTTACAATGCACGGCACTGCACTCAAGACAAGAAATTGCAACATTAATGAATAAACTGTTTTTTTTTTCTGAAACCTACCGTGTTCCCCCAATTGTTTTTTGACCTACAAGCCAAACATGGAGAGCTTTGGCACCACGGTTTTAGGTTAACCTGTACAGAGTACACCAGTGGAAACCCAGCCAGGTTGACCCTATGGCTATAGCTCAGCTCAACATAATCTACCTTGACCCTATATCCGTGGATGCACATTTGACTTGTTTCATAATGACAAGTCGGCGATTTCCATCACTATATGTTCAAGCAATAGTAGCAACCATCACTAATTTACGTAGCTTACTGTACATTATGCCTACTCCTGAGCATGACCTAGGCTATACAACGGATCCTGTTATTAAACTTTTCCCAGTGTCTAAAAGGTCATTTTATGATACATGATTAAACGGCTGCAGTTTATAAAAAACTTTCAGGTAAATGTTTTCATAGACAATCCGACGTTGTTGTGCGAAAAAATTATTTACGGCCCAAAGTAGGCCATCTCTATTGTGGGAGAAAAGGTTGCATAGAGTAGGGCCTATTATCATGTTACCGACAGGGACTTGTCTAAGAAGTAGGCTATTCATGCACTCAACAAGAGTAAAAAGCCTGTTAAAGTTTCGAAAGGGATTTTAAATGGATATGATTATATTTATTTTATTTGTTAATTTGACCAGTTCAATACAAAATTCGAAAATAAAACTTCGTGAATGAACGTTTTGGACAAAAAATAAAAAAAAATCCATAGGTCTTAGAATGTAGTGTTGTATCCTAAATCAGGGCTAAAATTGAAATTAAAATTAACCCCTCCTAGTTATGACTGGAATCCATTTCTTTGTTGAGTGCCAAGCAGGTCGCGGATTGAGTGCCAGTTTTAAAATCTTCGGTGTGATCTGATAGGACATTGAACCCATGCCTACCGACTTACATGCGGACACTCTTAACTACTCAGCTATCTTTCAAGATGAAGTAAATTTTGCAGTACTAATTATAAGAATTAACTGGTACATCACATCACTGGGTTTCAAAATATCGCTTGCATCTCACCTGAGATAAACAGGCCCATCTCCCATTTGTTTCCTTACTTCTTCCATGAGAGGAGTCAAGGACTTATGCCAACACTCGCGAGCAGTCACAATACGGAAACCCTGAGCACAAGTTCAATTACTGAAATTAAAAAGACTGGAATGATAGCCACACTTTACCATATACAGTCAAATCATATGTCAATAGAATATCCTCACATATTACCAGGGCCTAAGGGGGTTTAACTTGGGCACGATAAAAATGAGATCCCCGTCGCCTTCCCAATCAAACCATCTTTAAACACCCAAAATATAAGATACCCTTTTAAAGAAAATCCAAAGGGAAATATAGTACTGGAAAAGTCATCAAGACGTGGTTTTTCTCCAAAAAAATAGAATTTGTCTAAAAAAAAAGAATTGGTTGAAGCGTACTATATCTAAAGAACACGAGGTGTTTTTTAAGTTCTTGGACTCCCTAGAAAGGTTTCAAGACAGCTAAAATCACCGAGGGTCCGAAAGTAATCCTAGGACCCTCGTAACATTTCTGCAAGTTGTTTTTTGTTTGTGTTGTATTTGTATGTATTTTAGGATCCGGAAAAATCTAGGTTGTGTTGAACGCAAGGAAACCTTTGGATCCCCTTAACACGTTTGCAAGTTACGTCACAACCTAAATGTTACGTCACAACTAAAACTGTTTAAATCAAACTTTCCACACTACCTGGTCCAACTGAAATTTGTAATCGTCTATTGATATCCCGGAACTTCTTATTAATCCGATTTGGACAACCCTGTTGCAATCTAATATCCCTTCTTCTGCGGACCTTCTGAAAGGGGTGCCGTGAGCTATCTTCTCGCCTAGCATTTCATCTGAGCAATCGCCATGAGCGTCTACGTGGACAAGACCGACCGGTCCGTACCTTCAGTAATGAAGCGTTTGGTGGGTCAATAATTATATCACTAATCTAGGCCCCGATAGCTTAGTTGGTCTCCGCCACGATAGGTCAGTTGGTTAGCGCGTCACTTCGTGAACGAAGAAGCTTCAAGATCAAGCGGCGCTGGCTCGACTCTCGGAGTATGCGCTTGAGCAACGCATTCTAAGGACTGCTCTCCATTCAGCGGCACTTAGTGAATGGAATAATTCCCCAGCAACAACACTTCAACAATCGGAAAACTTCACTCTGTCAATCTCGGTAACCGGCCCCGAGTCAAGAGCATCTACAAGTATGCGAAACAAACTACCAGGAATAACCTTTCAAGGCTTTGGCAGTCCGAGCACAAAGATTCAAAATCAAACCAACGAAACTAAATACCCATATTTCAAACCCAACTCCACGTTGCTGAGTTATATAAAGTATGTTGTAAAACTGAAAATGCAGTCAAACATACTACTGTATTGCAGGAAATTAATTTCTCCAATAGTGAATGTAAGCTGAACAGATCATTTCACGAAGTTTACAAGAGAGCCTACACCCTACAATCCCAACAAACACTTGACATTAAAACATTTGATGTCTCCTTCTTATGCTTTCAATTTGATTGAACAACATTGGTAAAAAGTAAACACTTACTTTTCGGCCATCGCTTGGAGGATTGGGTATGTCATTGTATGATCTCCTCCTAAAAATGATCAAAGATGAAGCATACATTATCTGGGCAATTAAAGGTCCGTATTTCAGTGGTAAAGCAGTCAATACTGAATTTCTAAAGCAATTCAAGTAAAGCGAAACAGCTATTTTAAAGAAGAACAAGTTTACAACAATGCCGGAAAGGCTCTATGGAAGTTAAACTACATTCTCAATGCAAAGCTACTTTTCAAAAAACGAACCAACTGCACAGAGAACATGTAAACATCAACGCCAGCCACTTAGGCTTTTTATTTCTTGATGTCCTAACCTACCAGCTGCGATTGGAACACATCCGTTCTTTATGATTTTTGCAAAGCTTTCTCTGATACTTCGGCAAGTATCAGGAAGGTTGTAGAGATTCACCCAAACGTCACCAATATCTGCCACCTATGACAAATAACTTAGTGATTATTGCAAATGTCTAAAAGGAAACAATGATTGAAAGGAAGCAAAATCGCAAAATTGAGACACTTCTACAACCGATTGATCATGTTTGATCAGCTGTGATCTCCCATATGAACTACCTCTATTTTGTTCTGTCTTTTGTTTTTATTAGTGCTTCCGGCATGCTTTTTATTCCCGTAATTTGCTTGATATTGTCAAAATATTTCATTTTTTGATCGTCCCTTTGTTCGTTTGCCTTGCACCATCCCAGCCATAACATAAAACCTGAAGTACTCAACATCTGGATTAAAGTATTCCTTTCCGAATGTGATACAAAGCTCATGGTAAAAGTAGTTTTTAAAAAATCATAAACAGTATGCATTTTATAAATTTTTTTTCCAAATTTTTTTTAAAATAAAATTTAAAAACTAAAAACATTCAATGTTCACACCTTGTACAATATACAACGCAAATACTAAAGCATGCCGTATTATACAAACTAATGTCAAAAAGTCACCTTCAAAGATTTAAAGGGTGACACTCCGGTCGCCACATTGCATAAACGAACCGAAGCGCTCTCACATCTAATTTGTCGAGGACCCATTCTAAATATTTAAACCAGATATGAAACATAGAAATCCCAACAAAATTGTCACTGGTGAATGGTGATAAAAACACAATCCAATAAATAATGACGTGCTGATTAATTGATTGATATGAAAGATCCTTTTGAACAACATTTCTCTTCAAAAACGTTTTGGCCTGTAGACCTTTTCACCTGACAAATGTTGTGTGTACTTTTCATTTGGCTCTGTTTGTAATCAACTCAATAAAGGTCACCTAATTTTTACAGCCCTGTGCTTACACCAGGGGCGGATCTACCGGGTGGGCCTGATTGGTACAGGCCCACCCAGATTCACAGTGGGCCCACCCAAAATCAGATTCATGAAAAAAAATATACTGTATTACTGTTTAACACTAGAACAACCAAGTAGGCTACATATGCAACTTTCCGCGAGGATTCGAAGGGTGACGTGCTCAAACTGATAGTAAAACATGAGATAACTAACTGGGGAGTGGTTGCTTCTCGTGAACGCAAGCCGCCTTCGAAGTTTCACAAGTCTGTTGTCACCCAACGCTGGGAAAAACGTCGGCTGTCAAGAGCAATGAGGATTTAAGGGCGCTGTGGAACTGTATTCTTGACAGGCAGATAACGGAGTTAAACTGCCGCTTTATGGACGACACATATGGATTAATGAGAGCAACGGCCTTTTTCGCACCTGGATCTGCTACTTTTGGCGAAAAAAAACAACATTCTAAATGGTCCGTGTGCGGTGTATGGCATTGAGATCGCAGATGCTGAACATGCTGTGTTTATTCAACACATCAGACGGAAAATGGATGGGGGAAACTTTCATACATTAATAGAAGTACTGGACAGCCTGGTGACATTTTCCCTAACACAAACACAGTGTTTTAAGGACCATCATAACACTGCCTTCAACGTCCTACAGCGTTGAGAGACTTTTCTTCTCAACAAACAGGGTCCAAACGCGCTTGAGATCATCTACGCTGACTGGACGCCTTAACAACTTGACACTTTTGTCTTTTGAGAGACAACTCATTGACAGTTCGGAGTATGATGACATACGGTACGGTAATCAACTTTTTTAACTCGAAACCTAGGAGACTCCGCCTTGTGTAGAAGCTCCGGCAACACTAAGTTTTTGTATGCTGGCCCGCCGTGGCATTATTGGTGAAGGCCCACCAAGATATTTCCTAGGCCCACCCATAATTTACGTTCTAAATCCGCCACTGGCTTACACGTGACATCGGTTAAATTTAATATATACTCATATATATAGCATAGTTCTATACAATATGTAAGACACAAGATTCATACCTGGTTCCTGATCGGTTACTTGCACCATGGTCAATTGGAACACCAACAAAACAAGCATCCAAACCATCACTTGAAGAGGCAACAGGAAGTCGCATCATACTGGCGATACCTAACGTCAAGTTCATGAATGTTTTCACAATAACTCACCAACACTTGATTCCACAGATAAAACAGCAAGCAAGTTTTAAAAAATATGATCCTTAACTTCAATGATGTTCTTTTTTTTTGGCCCATTGCAACATTAACAACATACGGTGCACTGCGATTACAGATGCAATACAACAAACAACAGGAACCAGCGAAGTGACATATTAGTCTTCAAATGCTTTCACACCAAACCAGTTAGCTGCATAGCAGAGTGGTGAGAGCACTGGAACGGCAATCAAAAGGGCGCCGGTTCGACACCGCTCAAGAGCATGCGGCTGTGTCTTTGGCAGGACACTTAAAGGCATGCCTGAAGGTGGACATGAAGATTGGCTTCATTGCCTTCCCGTCCACTTAATTTAAATCTTCAACCACCAGGTGTAAGCCTGGATATGACAAACACCAAACCAAGACATCAAAATCTGCAGACATTAAATCAACACAAAAATGATAAATTTTGCTGACTTGACGAAGCAACAGAAAGCCGCATCATACTGGCTACAACTTATATACGTGGAGTTTGAAATTTAACTTCAACATTGTCAAACTGTGTAAATGTGAATTTGTGTAATCTTTCGTTATTATTATTATAGTCTATATAATAGCCAATATGATCTTAGTACTGTAACAGTAGCATAAATTTAGATGTAAAATATACAATAGAGAGCAAAATTGACAGTGATAAGTAATAAATTCAGTTGTGTCATTGAACAAAAGTATTTAAAAAAACAATTGCGCTTCAAAATTTCCACAATTAGAACACTTAACCATGCAACATACTATAGAATACCTCCAGGCCTTGCCATTTTCATACCCTTAAGTGAGGTTTCATATTGTGAATTCATCAACCTAATACCATTCATCGTTGGTGACTTAGTCAATTTAGACAGAATATTTGAACCACGTGCCATTTGCAAACCTGCAAAATAATGTATATCATTGTCATAATCAATTATGCGTATCCCCGCGACAGGTTGCGTTATTGTCCTAGAATAGGTGAACTATGATATTATGTAATTCTGTAGTGGTGTTTTGTCGATTACTGTCCTATAATAACCTTTAATCGGCCAATTCTTTTATTGCGAAAGTTGCTTCTGGAAAATAGACATTTGTAGCCTATGACATTTCTGTATTTAGCACGACTTATATATTGCTGTGAATCTGTATTTTCTGCCACGAAGTTTGATAAATCAAAACATTGTGCAATCCCAACAGATAAACACTTGAGAGAATAAATTTGTAGTATGCTAACAGTTTTAAAACACAATGTCCAAATTTTCAGAAATCAACAATTCAAACAAAAATCTAACATTGTGTTTGTTGTTTTATAGCCTATTCCTGTTAAGCTAGTTTAAGCAAAGCTTGCATTGTTTGCCTATTTTACTGACAACTTATTGTGCGGCTCGTGGGGGTTTGCAGTTTTCGGCAAGTGACTTTTTTGTTAAACAAGTTTGCCCTTCTTACAACACATATTCGGGCTAGTTGTGCTGATATTCATCTACTGCAACGTTTCTTAACCGGGGGTGCTAGCACCCCTTGGGGGTGCTGGAATAGACTGTAGGGGGTGCTGAATGCATGCAATATAATATCAAAAAATGCCATTTTTTTTCTGCATTTTTTCGTCTTTCTGCCAGTATTAGCAGTTGTCACATGAGTTGCTGTTATTGCAGTCATCTCCTAGTCAAGTACCTACTCAAATTGATCCTCATCGAGTAGATTGTGCGAACTTACCTGGTGGGTGCTTTGTTGTAATATTCTTGCTCACCTTTCGCTTCCAAAAACCACCATGGCAAAATAGATTCCCACAAATCACTCATATCCAGAGTGAATACAGCAGTCAGACGAAATTTCGTCCTTCCGCATGCTGATTTCTGGTGTGATCAGTTAACAGTATATCCTGCATTGGCACGGAGCAGCATTGGAATTGATCGTTCTATTTCCGACTACCTACTTGTGTGAAAAGGCGTTCTTCACCATACTCCAAATCAAAACAATTGGCAGGAACCGCCTTCAACATGGGTTGCTCCACGATATGAGAGTGACTTTGACCAACTCGAAGCCTCGAATAGAGAAATTGGTCACACATAAGCAACAACAGAAATCACATTGATACATGTGTAACTAGTTACCCAGCTGGGTAACTTAAGTATGCTTAAGTTTGTCCATGTTCTTTCACTATTCTCGGGTTTTCCTATTTCTTTTTGCACCAATGACGACAGTAGTTTTGAAGAATAAACAAAATGATCAGTTTGTACTTTGCTTTTCTTTCGATAGTGCAGGCCAAAGTTTAATGGCGGCGCCGAAATTTTGACATGCTTTTTGATTGCTTGCGTTATATTTTGTATTTTTTGTCGCCTAACAAACTGTGCTGTTGCTTTAAGAGAGTTGATTCACTTACATGGTTATAATTGAATTTCTGTTGGTGAATCAAAGCCAAATACCAAATCTTGAATCAACTTCGTTAAAACAATTGCACAGTTTGTTAAACAACAAGAGACTTCATTACAAAATATATCGCCAGCGATCTGAAGGCATGTCAAAATTTTGGCCTCTACTCAACTTTTGGTCGGCACTAGTAGCCTAGTCGTATGCCAACGATAGTTAGGGGGTGCTAGATTGTTCAGGCCTATTTACAAGGGTGCTAGAGTCAGAAAAGGTTAAGAAACGCTGATCTACTGTAATTTTTTCGTTTCGATCCAGTTGTGCTAATGAATCCTATTGGAAGAAAGCCGGTTCCACAACATAAATTATAACTTTTATTGAAATACTGTTGCGCGTGTTAGCCTAGCCAAATGTTTTGAAGGTTTAGAGTATAAACTGTAAAAAAAAACTATTAATTTGTTTTCTTCTTACAACACTTATTGGTTTGATGTTTCAATGATTCTAGGCTACAAAACTTTTTATGTTTAAGTGCTTTCTAAAAACTGGAAGGCCAGCACTGCATTTAAAACATGTTAATATAGATAATCATAATGCAAAAAAACATCCTAGCCAACAAAAGCCTTACGGTACCTTTAGACCCAAGCATTTTTACTTCACCAAGCATCTTTTTCCCAAAAATAAAACCTTTATCTGTAGCCTAGTAGGTAATAAACTAGGCTTAATCAGAATCAAATATTGCCTTGAAAAAGAGGAGTATTATTTTCATTACAACAATATTAGTTAAAAGTTTCACCACCTTTTTGTAGCTATGTCAATGATTTTGAGTCAATATATTTATCTTAAATTATCCTCACAGCTTGATAGGCTACAAGCAGTAGGCCTAGCCTGCAAAAATGCACATTAATGAAATCCATGTTGAAACGAAACATCCATCTAACCACAAAGTAATTAAGTTAGGCCAGTTGGTACTACTGATATATGCTGCCAAAACAGTTTGCATTACTGCACAAAACGAGGACTTGCATCGGATTGCATGCACAGCCTACACGGCACAGGCTGTAACTTGAGGCCAGGCTAGAGGCCAGCTGGCTCTGCAATCTGCAACCATTGCTGCAAGGATTTCTGATTGCAGCAGCAGTGTTGCCAAATGAATTTACTTACCGCCACCACAAAAATTTATCGAATAGTTGCAATCTCGTTTCATAATACCTTCTATTGTAGTTTGTCTATGAAAAAGCTTTTCTCCTCCTTTGGATAATGTTTTTTAGCAATCGATTTTGAGGTGATGCTTGATATAACAAAATTGTTTTAGTCACTTTTTGGCGCAATACCGGTGATGTTTTCTTTTTTATCAAGATGCACGATTTGCACATTTTATCAAATTAAAGTTGAATTTGGCCATAAGGTTTGATTTCAATTTAAGTCACCTTATCAGTTCAAAAGATAAATCATTTATGACCACAGAAGGATTTCAATGATGTATTTCTTGAATTAATGAGGTTATTTGTGTAAGCAGTGTTTACTTTGGAACATTGCATATATTTTTTTTTTGTGGGGCTTAAAAGCTTTTTACTCCCCTTCATCCACATTCCAAAACTATGTAGGCTATGTTTAAGGTCGCTGGTTAAATGGAGAAAATGTGATTGAGCGAGCAAAGCGAGCGAGAAATTTGTGCAAAAATGGAAAAAAAATTTGAATTAAATGTTACCGGCGCATGTAAAATTATAACATCAGACAAAAAACACTGCACAAACTAAACATGCGTGGGCCCCTAGATGGAAGAGGCCCCTAGCCAGAGGTTTAGGAAGTAGGCCTAGTAGGTCTAAATACGGCCTTGCATGATTTAAGTTATTGATTATCGAGCTATTGTAGCAGCTTTTTTTAAACCGTCAAAAACTTTAAAGATATTAAAATGAGGGGCCCGGGCCGAAAAGCTCGAGGGGCGGTTAATACGGCCCTAGTTTTACATAGGCTTACTAGCCCTACTTTTAGAAGTTTTAAACTAAAAGTGTAGGCTGCAAACCGTGGCTTGCAGGCTTAAACTTTTTGGTCCGCGGAAGGTCCCAATTTTATATAATTTGTGGCCCTCCAGACGATTTTCATTTATGTCAATAGTTTGTAACACTTAGTAGCCTAAACATTATTTCTTGTTTTGGAAATCGGACATTAGCTTAGCGGTTACACTCGTCTGACTCAAGATTAAGCGGCGCTGGTTCTACTCTTGGTTTTGCGCTTGAGCAACGCATTTCAGGACTGCACTCCGCTCAACGGCACCTTGTGAACAATTCTCTATAACAACAACCAACAACATTCGGAAACTTCACTTTGCCAATCTCGGTTACCGACCCCGTGTCAAGAGCCTCTACAACAGTGGTTCCCAACCTGGGGTTCGCGGACCCCTTGGGGGTCCGTGAGAAAGCATTTGGGGGTCCGTGATTACCTTGACAAATTTTGAAGAAAAAAAAAGAACGAAAAACGATCTTTTTACTTTTATTTCTCTCTTTAGATGCAAATGTATCAAGCTCAAGCCCGCGAGAATAAACTGTACCGGTAGGCCTATGCATTAAAATAAATCTATAGGCCTACTGCTGCCTACAGTACCTACATTGACCTCAAACTACACCTACCACAACGCATGTCGATTTGAAAAGCAAAAGGAAATCCCCTCTCAAAATTGTTTGAGAGTAAAAGTTTTCTATACGGCATGGCCAACCTAGCTGATATTTTTGGTCATATTAACAATGTTAATCGTGGCATTCAAGGACCAGGTGTGACAATAATTGATGCAGCTGAAAAACTGAAAGCTTTTTCAGCCAAGTTGCCGGTTTGGAAACGCAGATTGGAAGCAGGTACTTACGCTAACTTTCCAATGTTAGAAGATCTTATCTTGATGGATCAAACTCAAAGAGAATGTATTCTTTTGATCTCTATGAGAGAAGAATTTTGCGCACACTTGGAAACCCTGCAAATCTCATTTCAACGTTATTTTAATTTAGAACACCTGCCAAACGAAGTTGAAACATGGATTCGAAATCCTTTTCTTTTTGACTTGAACAACATTAGCGATGACGATCTCAGTAAAGATGACCTAATTGATTTGAGATCAAAAGAGTTATTACGCAATGAATTTCATTTAAAAACTGTGGAAGAATTTTGGTGCTCACAACTGCTAACCTACCTATTCTTGGCAAAGCAAGCGATTATTGTTTTGTTACCATTCATAACCACTTGCATTTGCGAGGCAGGATTTTCAGCTCTTGTTACAATAAAAACTAAACATCGAAATCGCCAGGACGTTGAAGATGACATAGGGGAGATGTGTCACCAACGGGTCATTTTTCACATATTTGTTATTTTCTGGCCATACAAAGGTCATGCGTCCTTCTTTTTTGGCATAACAGTAGGTTACATACCCTGGTATATTCAGCCAGAAAAGTTTCTTAATTTTCCAACTACTAACTGCCGAAAATTAACTTTTAATTGATAATAAAAAGTGCCCCGTTGGTCAAACCCCTATACGACCAACGGGCCACTGCTATTCGACCAACGGGTCACTTCTACATGGCAAAAAGCTGATGCACTGGAGCATATTTTAGACTATTTAATGCATGAACAACATACAAAAAACACAACAACATAAGCAATAAGCATTTTTATTATGCAATAAGCATTTTTATTATGAAATTTCATTTCATATTTTCATATTCAATTTCATAATATGAGCTTTAAGTGTTTTTGGTGTTTATTTTATTCCTTTTAAATCTCATATTTTTTTAAAGTTGCAGAAACCTTTAAGATATCAGACAGGCGTTTTTTAGATGCCACGGGTGTTCTGTTGGTGCAGTAGTTTTCTCACTATCAATTGATTTATTCTTTAACATAACGAGCGAACGTTGTTCGTGGTAGCCTATAGGCTATCATATTTTTTCGCCGACTTTCGAACAAAAATATTTTGTTTCAAAACATCTTCGACAGCTTTGTTAAGATTTTCCGAACTAAACAACTTTGTTTTATTGCTAGTTGTTTTAATTTCTGACATCTTTAGTCTTAATACATAAAGGAATAGGCTACATTGTTGAACAATTAGCTAGTGACCCAATGGTCGAACAAGTGGGTGGTCCGTTGGTCACATGCATGATAGTTCTTGGATTTTATGGCCTAGTTTAATGATGGATAAAATTTAAACATTTAACTCATTGCAATTTCATTAATCAATGAATAAGCAATCAGCAAACAAAAAACAGTCGTGAAAAAATAAACTGATGGGTGAAAAAAATTGCAGAAGAAAAATGTTCAAATTTTACTTTCTACCTTGTAAACCATACTTTCCTTCATAACAATAAGAAAAAAAATCACAGGTCCCCGCAAGGAAGATTTCCAAAACCAAAAAGGTTAATCTCGATACCACAATAACATTTTTCGTGCTTCCAACTTTTATTTTAAGAAATAGAACGGTGGTCCATTGGTCCTACCATGTCCGTTGGTGGAACATCTCCCCGTGTTGCATTGTCAAAAACTCAACCACAGTTCAGTCGTTTAGTTCAGGAAAGGCAGCAACAGCCCTCTCATTAAATTTGCTTACGTTGAAAAGTTTCGGCATGGCACTTTGGGTCCTACTGCTGACATTTCTTGAACAATTCATTCATTTTCTTATTTGAGCAACTGTTCAACCTGATATTTGCCGCAGGAGTCATAGCGGCAATGCAATATGACACAGTACAGTAGTTGAGTAGCATAATTATTACAATAGTCAATAGTATTAAAAACAGAGAGAGACTGTTCACCAGGCATTTGGTAATAAAATTAATTTGCGTTCTTCTGGTGACTATTTACTAGGTTACCTCGTGATGTTAAAGATGATAACTAGCTTTTTTTTCCGACGTTTCGTCAGTCAGCACGACTGACTTTATCAAGGTGGCTAAAACAGGTTAATACAACCTGTTCAGCAACGATGGCACAACACAAAAACATACTGATAAAATGAGTAAAGTAAAGCAGCAAGAATCAGAATTAATTCTGATTCTTGCTGACTGACGAAACGTCGGAAAAAAAAGCTAGTTACCATCTTTAACATCACGAGGTAACCTAGTAAATAGTCACCAGAAGAACGCAAATTAATTTTATTAGTCAATAGTATGTTAATTGATTTTCAGGCAAAATTTAGGTAGGGGTCCGCAGAATTAACAATTTGTCTAAAGGGGTCCGTGACAACGAAAAGGTTGGGAACCACTGCTCTACAAGTATGCAAAACTACCAGGAATAACCTATAGGCCTACAAGGCTTTGTCAGTCCGAGGATAAAGATTCAAAACCAACCAATGTCGACTAGTTGAAAGCTTTATATCGGTACGGTACCTTAAAAACTTCACTGTTTTGCAGACCTTGTAACACCCCACCAACCACCTTTTTTACGCCTACGATTCTGATTGACGACACGTGATTTTGTGACAGAATATGTCTCCTAATTTTCGTAGTCTGTTATAGTTAGGCTACTGAAACATCTGTCTAACCTCAACATTTCCTTTAGATCTGTGGCATTGAACGTGACCACACAAACCAAATGAATCGGCTGTGATAATGCTGGTTAGTGGTTATCTTTTGCTGTTCCCAACAAGCATTTGAGGAAAGGATAAGTTATAGGCACACTTTTTCCTGTTCTTGCCATGGCAGCAATACGCCTTCCTATGCCCAAAACTTTAATTTGTTTATCTACTAACATGAAAGCAAAGAACGTGCTCATCAACCAGCATAGCCTAGCTATTTGCAACTAAGCTGAATTAGCCAAATCACTTCGTTCTACTACTTCAAACAAGGTTGCTGTATGCTGTCTTTTTCTGTAGCCTGAGTATCATAGCTTAATCAGCTTTCTATGAACAACGATGTGTAGCCTACTTTGTGTAGGCTTTTTTGAAGTCTAAAGTCAAAATTCAGGTAGGCTACAGATGTTCCAGTTGGATTGATCTAGTAGGCGTCAAAGTTTAATAGGGTGTTTGACTGTTTGGTGTATGGTTGAAAATTGTGTAGAAGTGAGCTCATCCTGGGTATTTTACCACGTCAAGATAAATGTTTGAGTTCGCTTTTCCTTACGATATGGCCCAAGAATTTCAGCTGCCGCATTTCTAAAATCTCAGTAGCTTGTCTACTACTCCTGGCCCCTTCTGCAGGTTAAGCGAGCCTTTATTCTTAACTGAGCATAGACTTACAGTATAGGTTCATGCTAATACAGTAGGCCTTGTGGATTAGGATATATATCTTTGGCAAGTGAATATACTTTCATACACTAAAGCATGCTTGCGTTTTAGACACCATTTGCTGCAATACCAGGCAGGCCTGTATTCAGTGCTGTGTTAAGCCCTTGGTGGACCCCGGGGCCAAAATAATTTTGGGCCCCTTATCGGCAAGCAGACTTATGATAATATAGTGTGTCACGATTTCTTTCTCTCTTACCAGGAAAAAGACTTGGAAAGATTCAATGACGTAGTTTAATGGGTCAAACCGAAAAGCAGTCAACTAAATGTCGAATAATTCTGCTAGTGAAATGATAATCTGACTTCTTGAAGAACTTTAACGAACGGCTTCTCAAATAACTCTAATTTCTGCATCAACTACCAATCCACAACTCATAGCACAACTCTCATAACCAACTCAATAATAATCATCATAATAATCACCATAATAATAATCTCAGAATGATCAGAATACAAACTACACCACTATTTATAGTTGGCTGTTCAGTCCAGTAACTTCGAGAAGGTTACATCATAAAGAACCATCGTTCGGTCACGTAGCATTTAAATGTCAACAAGCAGAAGCTTATAGAAGTCTAAAGAATGTCACGTTCGCAAGAAGATTCTTACATAATAACGATTTTGCAATCGGACATTTACAGATAAACAACCTTATGACGTCATGACAAACGACGCTCAGAAATCATGAAAAACAACAGAACCTTCTAGATTTGCATGCTTACAGATGATTCTAGAAATACGTTACATAATACAAATTTCTCAATCAGAGGTTACTTCAGGTCATAACCGATAATAACACACCGCACCAGAACTCCACAATGAAAACAGCACATTCTGTCAAGACGCAAAGCAGCCCGACGCAAGGCTTTGCACATTGATTGTGACATACGCCCCCCCTTAGAATATTGTTGCAAACAATATAACAACACAATCAATACAAAACACACCATAAAACAATTAATTACTCAATAATCAATTTTCATAAGTCCATCGTTGCATGATCTACCAACAATAGCTTTTCTCAAAACAATAGTCACGTTTTCTGCGAAAGTTTCCAACGTCCTCAGCAACTTCAGTGCATCGGCGAGCGAGATGACCCATCTTCCTACATCGGAAACATCTCCTCTCCGGACAGTCCTTGGCGAGATGACCTTCTTTATGACAATTATAGCAAGCCTTTTCATCAAAAGGGCAGCTCCTTGCTATGTGTCCAATCTCCCCACATCGGTAGCAGTGGTTGTCACGGCAACGTCTATTTTCTGAATGTCCGCCGTTAGCAACGCATTCCCTGGCGAAGTGTCCGCGTCTACCGCATCTATAGCAAACTCCAAATGGTCGTCGCCTGCCTCTTCTCCTCGGTTCATCGCGCTCATTGTATCCGTCATCGTGAGATCGTTGCTGATTATCTGCAGAACAATCTCGAGCAAAGTGACCATTCTTGCCACAAGAATAACAAGTAACTTCAGAATTTCTCTCAATAACATTTCCGATTATAAGATCAACTAAAGGGTTTTGTAAACATAACGCTTTCACAGTCCCACTACAATACGGAGTTTCGATATATATCATCGCTAACGGTCCTTGGATTGAAGTGGTATCTATCCTTGTCACATGGCCAGTTTTTCCCGTTAACTGATTGTCATTTACTAAATCTCTCCTCACCATTATACCCGTAGAACCAGAATCGCGTAAAACTTTTACCTTTTTGTTTCCAACTGTTCCATCCACTACTGGTAGGTAATCTTCAGGTTTTATTTCTTTATAAGCATCTTCTTTTGTCTTCTTTCCCGTTTTCTTCTCCAACTGATCATCTTCATCCGATCTCTCATTTTCAAGCGTGGGTTTAGGAATCATTAACGCACAACCACCTCGATAAACGTCCGTGTCTTTATCTTTTCCAGACTGATTAGGTAAGGAAAACGACTTGTCCTTGCATTCCTTCGCTTCGTGTCCTTGCCTATTGCAACGATTGCACCACTTCCTCGATTCCTGATGATTTCTATTAGTCTTTCTCCGGCAGTTAACAGACTTATGACCTAAGCCATTACAATGAAAACAACGTACTTCTCTTGGAACAGCACCTCCTTTAGAGTTATTTGTTTGCTCCTCGTCATTATCGCATGACAACGTTTCTTCAGTCGACAACTTTTCATCATGAGCAACTAAGTACTGTTCTGCCACACTGGCTATTTCTTCTAGATTCTTTGGACTTCTCTCCATTAAATAAACAGACAGATCTTTTGAACATGAATCTGCGAATTGTTCCTTAACTATAAGGTTTGCCAATCCGTCCAATGATTGATCGGCCCCCGAAAGTTCAAACCATTTTAACAAAAGGTTTCTTAAACGTTCAATAAATTGACCTGGACTTTCGTGTCGTTCAGGCTTTGCCTCACGGAATCTTTGACGGTATCCATGCTCGGTAAAATTGTATCGCTTTAACAGAGCTAACTTCAATCTGTCGTAGTTCATGGCTTCTTCTTGCGAAAGTCTTGAATATACATCAAGAGCTTGTCCCGATAATAACATGCTTAGCTGGGTAGCCCACGTCGACTTCTCCAAATTGGCTATTGTAGCATATCTTTCAAATCTTAACAAATAACTATCCAACTCATCTTTTTCTTCAACAAATGATGGCAAATCTGGACGTCTAACTTGCGCCACAATAACATCTCGAGCATTATCATTAGTAGAATTAGATTGCTCACCAATGTCCAGCTTTTGTCTTTCTAATTCAAGTTTTAACCTTTCCAATTCATATTGCGCTCTTCTTTCTTCAGCTTCTGCTTCGCGCTGCGCTTGTTTCTCTTCAGCTTCTCGTTGAGCTTGTTTTTCTTCAGCTTCGCGCTGCGCTTGTTTCTCTTCAGCTTCTCGTTGAGCTTGTTTTTCTTCAGCTTCGCGCTGCGCCCGCTTCTCCTCTGCTTCAGCTTCAAGTTGTGCTCGCTTTTCCTCAGCTTCAAGTTGTGCTCGCTTTTCCTCAGCTTCAAGTTGTGCAGCTTCAGCTTCACGCTGTGCTCGTTTTTCTTCAGCTTCAAGTTCTGCTTTCCTTATTTCACGAGCAGCTCTTCTATCTTCTCTTTCGTCAGCTTCTCGCTGAGCTTTTTGGTCCATTATCTTGTGATACTCTTCCATCACAAACTGAGACTTCTCATTACCAGTCAGCCAGCCCCATTCGTTCAGCCATGCTCCCTAAGTCTTCAATCATCTCATGTTTGACAGTATCCGCCATCTTGACATTAATTTATTATTCTTTCAATAAATCTTCGGTATTCTTCGGTTTTTCGGTTATATTCCTTTTCGGTTTATCCCGGACGAGCCCCCAGAATGTCACGATTTCTTTCTATCTCTTACCAGGAAAAAGACTTGGAAAGATTCAATGACGTAGTTTAATGGGTCAAACCGAAAAGCAGTCAACTAAATGTCGAATAATTCTGCTAGTGAAATGATAATCTGACTTCTTGAAGAACTTTAACGAACGGCTTCTCAAATAACTCTAATTTCTGCATCAACTACCAATCCACAACTCATAGCACAACTCTCATAACCAACTCAATAATAATCATCATAATAATCACCATAATAATAATCTCAGAATGATCAGAATACAAACTACACCACTATTTATAGTTGGCTGTTCAGTCCAGTAACTTCGAGAAGGTTACATCATAAAGAACCATCGTTCGGTCACGTAGCATTTAAATGTCAACAAGCAGAAGCTTATAGAAGTCTAAAGAATGTCACGTTCGCAAGAAGATTCTTACATAATAACGATTTTGCAATCGGACATTTACAGATAAACAACCTTATGACGTCATGACAAACGACGCTCAGAAATCATGAAAAACAACAGAACCTTCTAGATTTGCATGCTTACAGATGATTCTAGAAATACGTTACATAATACAAATTTCTCAATCAGAGGTTACTTCAGGTCATAACCGATAATAACACACCGCACCAGAACTCCACAATGAAAACAGCACATTCTGTCAAGACGCAAAGCAGCCCGACGCGAGGCTTTGCACATTGATTGTGACATAGTGTGTATGTTAACTGCACTGATATGGAAAGGTGGTTCACTTCACTAGACTTTCTCACCAGTTGAGAAAACAATACAAATGTAAATAAGAGCAAACACAGGTCTATCAAGTCACAGCTACACTTTTGCTTGCAATGAAAGCCAAAAGTGTTAACGATTTCTAAACATACTGGCAACGGTCATGAAGCGTAGGGGTCGTTCAACCCAGATCTTATAACACACAGTAGATGTTAGCATAAAAATTTGATATGCTTATCACATTGAGTTCATACAATTTTTTACATCGAACAAGAATTGACAAAATTATGAGAATTTTAAATTGGTTAGTTACATTTGAAAGCAATTTTTTCCAAAAATTACAATTGGCATTTGAAATTTCACTAACCTATTATTTTTAAATGTATAGCCATAACATAGCAAAACAGTTTAGAAGTGCAAAAAAAAAGGTGAATTCACAAATGCTTTAACAAACAACATTTTAACACTTTCACCAAGTGGTAATTATGTTTTGCCTTGTAGGATCGCCCGGGTAGAGGCTGACTTGGTGACCTCATAAGGTCTTTCGCTTCCTTCCTCTCTCACTTTTATGTAATCTACCAGTGCATTTGATGTAATATTTTGTGAAAAAACATAAACCAGTGATTGATTGATTAAACCACTCACCATTACAATACTTTCAAAAAGCTACCCAAGCACCCATTCAAAATGCTAACATGAAAACTCAAGTGTACTCAAAACTTAAATGTGCATAATTAATCAGGAACTTTAGTATGATAAAAACAGTAGTTACCAATCTAGTGATATACTTTCAATTCACAACAGAACAGTGTTAATTTATAACAGCACAGAATGGCGTACATGGTTTATTAACTAGGCATACTCACACAAGATACACTATTATTAATAACCTGTTGTTAATCATGCTATATTTCACTAAAACATTTTTTTATTAATTGCTTTATTTTTGGAACATTGTGATTGTTGAATTTAAGAAGCACAATTATTATGAGCAGCAGTTGCTGTAATCTAACTGTTGAATTAACTTTACTACATGTAATTATTTTTTTCATATATGCAAACACCATTGGTCATGCTAAAAACAGCTGTTATTGGAATGGTGCATGGGCATGAATGCTGACTTATGTAGATGAAGTTTAATAACTTTATCACATGTTGCAACTACTTGACAGGAATCACAGCATACATAAGAAAATTACTATGAACTTTAATAAAACGGAGCAATATTTACAGTGCAACACTAGTTAATAGGTTTCTAGGTAAGGTCTAACAGCTTCATTACTCACTGACAACTTTGCAGTACTCAGAAAGCCTTCATAGGTTACTGGTGCTTAATGAAATGTTGTAATGCTTACTGCACAATAACTACTACCTAATTAAACTTTTATAACTTCATAAACAACCATCAACCCAGCAGTGTACAGAACACAGCAGAAATATAACTTATAGTAAACACAGGTCTATCAAGTTATAGCTTCATCTTTGCTTGGAATGAAAGAAATGAAATATAAAGCAGCAACGATTTAAAATCACAAACAAAATCCCAGCAACTGTCATAAAATATATACTTATTATACTGGTATCTAAATGTATGCTGGTTACACTTGCTGATAGCTACCTCTGTAAAGTCAGGGATATTTATAATTACGGGATTGTAAATGCTAAAAATGAAATGCTAATTAATCTATGAGAAATGCTATTTTGTTTACTGTTTACAATTTTTTAGCAGTAAACAAAATATGACTGCAGAAATGGAATAGGCTACAAATAAGACAAACATTTTTATGGCCTACATCTAAAGGCAGGTGAATTGATTATTACCCTACTCAATGACCGCTGTCCGCTTATTACTTGCTGACCTTTGAGGTCAGTTTTTGAATTGTTTGCCTTACTTTTGGTGGTCGTTCTTCAGCTTGTGGCCTGCTGATCACTTTATCTGGTTCTTACCACAGCAATTAAAGACATGGGTAAAGATCGCATTAAATGCTTCATGGTTTCTGGTACATTCAAGGTTTAACATTTGGCTCAACATAACTTTGAAAAAAAAAACTATGCAAAGAGCTTTGACAAAAACATTTCCTTGTTTGGAACATCTGCAAAACTTTTGCAGCACATCTGCACCATTGGTAATCATAGTAAACAAATGTACTTCAATGGCAATAATGGCAAAGCAAAGTTTGCTTGGTTCTAACAAACCTCCATGGTCAGCCATTTCAAAGAATTCCTCTTTGAGAGTTTTGTTTATAAATCTGAAATGTTCAAAGCAAGAATGTCGCTAGTTCAAACATGACATCTTCTTTATGAAATGCTGAATAAAATCTTGGTACATAGCAAGGTTACACCATTCTAGAGCTAGACTACCGTACCAGTTGTAAACCAGTAACATTCACTTTGAAGTTAAGCTTAAGAAAACAAAACACCCTGTAAAACCAAAACGTTAAGCTAAAAGTGCAACAGCCTTAATGCAGCTTATGACACTTCAAAAAGACTTTTACCTTGCAAGTTATACCAGTAGATGTAGAAAAATACTTTATTGTTAAAAGGGATATCAATAGACCAACCAAACTTTCAGCTAGTCCAGTATTACAAAAAGTATTTCATGTGACTTGTTTAGTTATTGGCAGACTTCAAAATCAATCGTACCTCACTCTTAAAGTTTATGCTAAAGAGAAGCTAACCTACAAAACATGAACGCTTTCACCTTACCTGGTATGCTAAAGAAAGGTTTCAATCTATGCTTTTGCAAAATTTAGACAAGGCATTGCAATTAAGTTATGCAAATGTCTTATATAATTTGCCCATTTATGACAATCATTTTAAAATGAGCTGTCTACTTCGTGGTTTAACAGTAGCTTACAAAGTATGGTGATCCTACCAGTGTATAAAGTGGTTTCAGTTCAACAGTTGCTAATTCCAACGTTCTACCACAAAATACGAAAAAATAAACAACCAAAATAATTAAAAAACATTTATCTTAAACACACCTTTGTGGGAATTGGGCCCATCTTGACTTCAAGTATTCAATTGCAACCAACCTGTTTTATTTCAGTAATTTTACTAATGTTGTCGTATTTTAACTTTTCTTTAAGATAATGTGGTGTTTTTAGAGATGTTTTGGTATAAGGGCCCAGCATCTCATTGGTACCGGGCCTAAATTATCTTCTTAATGGACAAGTAGGCTACACGCAGTAAACTTTAACAACTAAAAAAACACATTGTTACTGAAACGCAACAGTTTATTACCAGTGGGCCCCTTGAGATTCCATCACAAAATAACTACGGTAGGCTACAACACATTTATTTTAAACACACCTTTGTGATAATTGGGCCCTTCTTGATTTCAAGTATTCAATTGCAACCAACCTGTTTTGTTTCAAATACAAATGATTTTACTAATGTTGTCGCAACCTATTTTAACTTTGATTCAAGATAATATGGTGATTTTTGAGATATTTTGGTATAAGGGCCCAGGCCCGACATCTCATTGGTACCGGACCTAAATTATCTTCTCAATGGAAGTACACGCAGTAAACTTTAGCAGCTAAAAAACATGCCACTGACGCGCAAAAGTCTATTACTTGTGGGCCCCCTGAGATGGTGGGCCCGGGGGCCGGGCCCCCCTTGGCCCCCCCCTTGACACAGCACTGCCTGTATTCGACAACAGCACTTCCTCGCTTTTAGGAAGGAATATCCTGCTTTCTGAGTTATATGCAATTTCAAAGGAAGCTTCGGGCTAGATTAGGTCAACGTAGTTTGATTTACTGAAAGAATATCAATCTTCGACTAGATAGGCCTACAGAGCTTTTAGTTGGTAGCCCACAGCTGTTTCACAACTATTTGATTACAAACATGTGAAATGTTATAAATAATTAAAGAACCACTTTATGATTTTGGATTGCAACTTTTATTTCATGTTTAATGACAAGTACTTGCAATGAATAGAAAAATGTAGGCCAACTGGCAGTGATCATAGGCCTAGACAAAGCGACAACCAAATAATTCGAGGGTACCTCCTTTTAAAAAAAAAATTGATAAACGCAAATGTCCAACACAATTGATACATGAAGTAGCCTACAGACCAATTACAATATGAATTTTCATTACAGAACAACATACAGTAAGCTAAGTACCGCAGAACATTTGAAACGCACCACAATATGCATGAAACGTAATTCGGAATGACTGGATATATAAAATATTACTTCCACTACTTCACACCCGGAAGGACACACAACATTTCGAACATGAGATTTGCGCCTGTGAGAGCAGTCGTACCTGTCAATCAAGAAAACTTCATGAAATAATGAATTTAATGACGCAAAGTTTCAGCAGTCATGGCCTAAACATTAACATATTTCAAGATGTCGCACATTCTTAAAATTGGAATTATGTTATAATTCATGGCCGCTCAGAACCGTAGGTAACTAGGGCCCGGTATCAATGAAAAGCCAGGACCCATAAACATTAAACATGCAACATCCTCAAATAGAAAGTAACACTCAAAAAGATTGAATCACGAGTGATAAGAAAAATGGTGGATGGAAGCAGTACTTTAAAATATTAAGCTATTTCCATGTGGCTGTAAGGCGTCGCATTCAATTCCAGGTCGTCCTAAAACGAGTTTGGATGCTTAAAATATCGGATCTGGATCTAAAAGTACCCACTCGATCCCTTTGTCAATCCTACTCTGGTTACTTAATTTATAGTACGGTCATGACTAATCTACCTGTAAATTGAAAACGTGTTGCATGGTTTTTACGGGGTTACCTCAGGACAACGCTTGAAGCAGCAGTTGTTACCTCTCAAAATTAAACCAAGATAACCAGGTGGGGGATCAAAATTAACAACGGTGCCGAGAAGAAAAAGTTAAAACACCTAATCTATCATTCAAGTGATTCGACAAATTTTACAGAAATCACGCCTGACAACGCGAACTAAACAGACAGCAATTATGACAGCAGCCTCAAACCGAAGAACCATATAAAACAACGCCACTTTGACTCCAAGAGCCTCTAAAAGTGTGCAAAACTACCAGGAATAACCTGTCAAGGCTTTGTCAGTTCGAAAATAAAGATTCAAAACCAACCAACACCACTCGTCATTGCACATGGCTAGGAATCTGTTCTGAAAGCTAGTGCAATTCGCTATAATCACAGCAAACCCGCAGCATCAGGCTAAAACACGTTGTTAGTATCTACATTGTAAAGTAAGCAACGATCATGCTGCTAAAAGCGAAGTTCAATGTATTGCTTAACCAACATAGTTCAAGGAAGATCACCTGTTGTGTCGTAAGGTGGAGATACTTCAACTAAGTCGCAACCAACAAGGTTTAAACCTTTGCAACCCTGAATGATTTCCATTCCTTGGATTGAAGTCAAGCCTCCAATTTCAGGAGTACCTGTCCCAGGAGCATAGGCTGGGTCTAAGGCGTCGATGTCAAAACTGAAACATAAATTTTAGCAGATACTTACGAAGAAACTTCTAGATCAAGCGATAGTGGGTCGGCTGGTGAGGTGTGCGCTGGAGCAAAGCATTTCAAACACTGTTCTCCATTCAGCGGCACCTTGTGGATGGAATAATTCACAGATGACACTTCGACAATCAGAAAGTGCATTCTGCTATGCTGGGTAACCGGCTTGCGTCAATGGTCCAAAGCCTCTACAAGGATGCGAAACTTCCGGAAATAACCTTTCAAAAATATAACTTCCAAACTACATCTCAAGATGCTAGTCTGTTCAACGCCAATGTAATATCAAGGTATCATAGTGTGCTCGCTGCTTACCCACATCGGCAATAATGATGATATGTGACTAATGTGATGCATACGTTTGTGATCATGGAGTTCTATCGACAATAAACATGTTGAAAAGTGGACAAAAGTGAAATCTTCGCTGATATGCACCAGTCTAGAATAGGAGATCCAGCATACAGCACAGGCGTAACCCTAACCTGAGATAAACAGGTCCACCTCCCATTTGTTTCCTTACTTCTTCCATGAGCGGAGCTAATGATTTGTGCCAACATTCTTTAGCAGGCACAATACGAAAACCCTGAACACAGTGATAAAAAATTAGAAAAAAACAAACAAAGCTGGCTGAACCTGTATACTTCTCACAAAATACGGCCTGCGTGTATCAAATATGGTGGCGAGATAAGGATATTATCAAGAAACACATGCGTTAAGCGAGAAACAGTTATCATCGTCTTGTGTGAAGTCGGTGGCACATTTCTTACCTGATCTATCTGATATTTATAATCGTCAATAGCATATCCAGAGCCTCTCAAGCCAATCTGGACCACTCTCTTGCAATCTAAAAGACCTTCTTCAACAGACCTTCTAAACGGGGTACCATGAGCAATTTTTTCACCCAACATAGTATCATTGCAGTCCCCGTGAGCGTCTACGTGCACCAAACCCACTGGCCCATATCTGGGAGAAAAAGGATGTAAATGCACACACATCAGTTTAGTGCAGGTTTGTATTTTTACATTGAAAATGTGATATGAAAGTTTGTTTGCACGACCAGAAATCCACTGAACCAGTACAGGCATTGAAAGATCTCTTTCATTAATTCAAATCTTACCACCACATAAAGATACCGATCACTCTTCAACAATATTTGAGCACTGTACCTAACTAAAAGTACGCAAGAAACAAGAAGCGTTATAAAACGATGCTTCAGTGAAGTGAAAACCATACTTGATAAATTACATAAACACTGGAGTGAACACTTACTTTTCCGCAACAGCCTGAAGAATGGGATACGTTATAGTATGATCCCCTCCTGAGTTGAGAAAAAAAAAATGATTAAAGTCAGGAATTTAGAAACTTGTAATGTTGTAAGTTATAACATTCCTACAGGAATAATGTAACCTACAAGTGCACATGTACAAGTGCACATGTACAAGTGCACATGCACGCCAAGAACAAATTGGGACCGTTACTAGTCAGAAAACAACTTCTGAACAAGTGAACGTACAAAAACGTAACTAAAGAGAGAGAGAAAACTTTTATTTTGTCTGTTGCGAGAATAGTACGGTACAATTATACACAATACGAATAAAATAGCACCATAGCAATCTAGATACCCCAACAGACAAGAAGCAGCGAAAGACTATATCAGTCATTAAGTCAGCTGCAATACATACGGCACTTCCACAAGCCACAGTTTAATACTGAGATAACAGCCACCGGATGCGAGTGTGGCGCCACAGACCAGACAGTAGACCATGTCGTCCATGACTGCCCAATCCATCAACCACCACATGGAACGCTTGGACTGAAGGCCCTGGATGACGAGACTGTCGAGTGGCTGATGACATCATGCCCAAACATATAGTCCGGAAGAACAGCTCATACGACGAAGCCACACATTCTTTGCTAAACGTACCAGCTGCGATTGGAACACATCCATTCTTTATAATTTTAGCAAAGCTTTCTCTGATACTTCGGCAAGTATCAGGAAGGTTGTAGAGATTCACCCAAACGTCACCAATATCTGCCACCTGAGTAAATTAGGAATAAAAAAAAACTTACTGACTGGTAAAAACATAAAAAAGTTATTTGTGATATGAGATTTGACCATTAAAAATAAAGGAGCCTGAAGTCAGTGATTGCTTGAAATTAGACATCATTAGTAGCATTAACTTTTGTTCACAAGATTCAACACAGGCCATTTACCATGAGATAATCAAAAGGGGTGCTCCCTGTAATTACATTAACGGCATGCACAACTGAAGATTCCGTTCGGATTTGTCGTGGACCAAATCTACACAACAACGCACATCAATCAGCAAACCAAGCAAAAGCAAATCGCTCCACGCCTTCATGACACAGTTTGAATGACTTCAACCCGAATACCGCCATTTGTGTGTCACCACGATCGAGTGATGTGTACCAAAAACAACTTTTTAACTGAATGCAATTCGTCATTGTATATTTTCGTCAATGTTACAATACCAATGTTGAAATGGTTTCATCCAAAGACTTTTCAGTTCTCCATTTTTAGTTGCACCTTGAACATTTTGTTCATATAATGAAGCAGACATATTTCATTATCTTTTTGTGATTTAACAGCGATTTGTGAACTTCCAACTAAACCGAACTCATCGCTGGAGTTTAACTACCCTACCCCCTCCCCATTTCGTTGTTTGTACAGGAGCAAAGTACAAGATTAACCACAAAAAGATAGATTAGTGATCAAGACGAACATCATTCAGCTAACCAGTCATTACGTTAGGGTAAGAAGCCCTAAGTTCATGCGTTATTCAAGCATGGTGGCACAAGGCGAAATGGCCCGTTGCGGCGAGTCCGATTCAGCGAGTACCCTATTCGGCAATTTTTTGAAAATCCAACGACGCCTTCTGTTTATTTAGAGAATTTTGTTTTTTATTCCACCATATCGTTTCTTTTGCACTCCGACAAAGAAAATAAAATTAAAATGAAATTTAACGAAAAATGGTTGAACTATTAAATTAAAATGTTTGCTCCCATAAAATTGACATGTATCCTACGTCATCCACCTTCTTTGCGTCATGTTTATGTCATTCATTTTTTAAATAAGCTATTTGTTGATTTTATATGACATTTCAAATATAGTTTACATCAAAACAACCTCTTTCACAAAACGACGTTGTAACTCAAAACAGTAAAAATAATTTTTGATGTCACCAAAACTTTTGAATGTAATGTAAAGGCAGTTACATCAATAGGCAATCGTGTACAATAGGGAACTTTTGCTGGCCAGGTATCGATTGTATATACCTGATACACATTTACATAAGCCATTCGATTTGTTCAAAGAACCCAATTAGCCTAACAGTTCGTATTTACATTGATTCAATGTCTGAATATTGAATAATATTCAATCGTTGGATTTACAGAAGGCGTCGTTGGATTTTCAAAAAATCGATGAATAGGGAACCCGACGAAAAAGGCTGTCGCCGAATAGGGAACACGCCGAATAGTAGCAGACCTGGCACGAGGATGGCATCATTAGAGAGACTGGAGTCATTCAAACCGTGTCATAAAAACCAGTTCGAAGGCAAATTTTTCGATAAAATGTCCAAGCACAACTGTTGATATGGAATGGAAGAACACGTTAGTGACAAGAAACTATAATCTGTGAGAGTGATTATACATATTTAGCTGATTATACATACTTAGTATGTATAATACTGATTATACATATTTAGCTAAAGATGTTATTACAAGAGATACGAATCGCAAGTAAAGCAATTATAATTAATCAATGGCTTGACATGCATAAAATTATTCATCAACATTAAACTGCTCAAACATTTGATTTGACAGGAGTTCTTTTTGCCAAATATTGCGACTGGTCATGCAAAACAACTGGACAGAAGTAGAGTTATTTCATTGCCTAGGCCTACTGTTAATAATTTTATTGCCATAAGTATAATCTTTACTAAAACAAAACTTTTGTGAATTAGAAAAAAATGTAACTTAGATACCATTTGTATTTTCACACAAAAACAATTGAACGAAAGTCATGCAATATGGTATTTCTTAAACAAAACATTGCAATATGATGCTGCTATCTGCCAGACAAGAGTGTTCAAATGTGTACACCAAAATACTTTGTCGTTTTGAGCAGTTTGCTCAATTTTGATTATATTATTTTTTAATACATGCAGGCATAAGCTTTGCAGCATGCAGTGCTAGAATGTCAAACAATGAAGCACACTGCAAAAACTGATGAAGATAAGTCACCATTAAAGATTCATAGGGTGAAGCTCCAGTTGCCACATTGCATTCACGGATTAATGCACTCTCACATCTAATCTGACGAGGGCCCATTCTAAATGTTTTAACCATATTTTCGACAATTTGTAAATACATATTACTGATTAAAAAAACAAAAAAATGCAGTTAATAAGACAGGGTGAATATAGTGATTACACTGATACTGGCAATGCAATCAATCATAACCATGTTCTCTTCCCAGAGAGCAAAATCCATCATTTTTACATTGATTCAATGTCTGCAGATGTTGACGTTAAATCAATATAAAAATGAGGGATTTTGCTGTCTGAGCAGTTATAGCTACTTAAATAATTTGTTTAATTGTTTATTTCAGACTTGGAGTGGAGCAAAACTGTTTTGATCCTTGGCATTTTATATTCACGACCTGAGTTAAGTGCAGGTTCTCTTAGTAATCACATTTACTGTGGTAAACTAACTTTGCATACAAACTTACACAATTCAGCTATCTACCATACCTGGTTCCTGATCGGTTACTTGCACCATGGTCAATTGGAACACCAACAAAACAAGCATCCAAACCATCACTTGACGAGGCAACAGGAAGTCGCATCATACTGGCGATACCTAATGTCAAGTTCATGAATGTTTTTACAATAATTCACCAACACTTGATTCTGGACACGGATAAAACAGCAAGCAGGTTTTAAAAAATATGACCCTTAACTTCAATAATCTTTTTTTTTATTTTGGCCTTTTGCAACATTATACAGTACACTCCGATTGCAGATGTAATAACACAAAGAACAGAAAGCTGCAAAGTGACGTATTTGTCTTCAAGTCAGTCTTCAAATGATTTCACATCAAACCAAGTCAGCAAAACAGCAGACTTTTGCAGACGTTTAATCGATGTAAAAATGATGGATTTCGCTGTCGAGGAAGCTAGACTTACATTATATATATAATATTTAAAGAAATGTTTGAAATAGTTGGCTATTTTAAAAAGTGACAAGGTTCCTTCAGCTAACACAACAAACTTTTTGCTTCAAAAAATAATTTACTGGTTAGAATTTTTTTCAAAGACAGCATTCTTACTGAATTAATTTGCAAGCAGTCTGAAATAATAACACAGTGGGCCTACTGGAAATAAAACAGTTTACACTAATAGAAACAAAACCTAGTTTATTACCTCCAGGTCTTGCCATTTCCATACCACTAAGTGGGGTATTGAAATTAGAATGTTTCAATCTTATACAATTTATTGCAGAAGCTCTGATCCATTTTGGTAAAAGTAGAGCATTTGCTGCCTGAATACCTGCACATACTTTTGTGTAAAATAAGATGGCGCACATTGCACAATAAATTTGCCATGGACAAAAAATTTTTGCATGAAACGGCTATTTCTACATCATGATAGATAAAGTCAACTGTAAAAATACTTTGTAAAAATACACATGAATAAAATGCTTTCAGAAATCAGTATTCAACAGGCTATAGTTAATTTATACAGTGACCAAATCTACTCGTCAACAATGAAATTGTTGTTGTTAAAAAACGGGTGAAAGATAAATATAAGTGACAACAGGATTTTAGCAACTACCATATGCGGTATGATACCTATAGCCACTAAGTTCTTGGTATTTCAAAGTTTGAATGGAAAGCATTCACATAATAAGCTTTGGTAACCAGTAACTACTACATACTTGATACATTTCAAACTTTAATGCAATGTTTTTCATGTGAAACCACATTTCAAAGCAAAAGCTTGAAACATGTAAACTACAAGCACTTACTGTGTACTGTAGTACGGTAATGGTTGGTTTGGTTGGTTTTGAATCTTTATCCTCGGACTGATAAAGCTTTGATAGGATATTCCTGGTACTTTCGCATACTTGCAGAGGCTTTTGATGCAAGGTTGTTACCGAAATTGACAGAGTGAAGTTTCCGATTGTTAAAGTCTTGTTGTCGGAGAATTATTCCATCCATTATGTGCAGCTGGATGGAGAGCAGTCCTTAGAATGCATTGCTCAAGCGCACACCCCTAGAATCGAACCAGCGCCACTTAATATTGATGCTTCTTCGTTCACGAAGTCACGTGCTAATGGATGGAATAATTCCCCGGCAACAAGACTTCAACGATCTGAAACTTCACTCTGTCAATCTTGTTGACCAGACCTGTGTTAGTGATTCAAAGCCTCTAAAAGTATGCGAAACTGCAAGGATTAAGCTCTGCAGTTTCGCATACTTTTAGAGGCTTTGAATCACCCAGTCCCAGGATAAAGATTCAATCAATCAACCAACTGAGTTATCGGGATGGACATAATGCTGTGCCATAATTGCAACTTAAACACTAATTTATAGCTAAATCTGGACATGCATTAAAAAAACTGAGCTGAATTTAGTTTACGTGTAGCCTAGTATTCTTTACCTTTGGAAATAAGCATTTTCACTTCATAAAACAAGGTTTCCTTCTTGTCAGAAATTCACATTCACATTTGGTTTGGACTCCTCAAGACTTCAGCTTGCAGATTTGCAGCAATTGCCGAAACCAACAAACCATGCAAATTTGCGGATCAAATTATCAGAGTTGCCACGTTCTAATTTATTGCGCAAATTTAGGTGGACAAACTAGGGACGATACATTACGGGACGCGCAACTCCGTTGTTCCTTCAACATTAGAAGGGTCAATTGCCAATTTGACATTTTTTTTACGCATTACTGCTGGCTTGCTTTCAACTAAAAACCTTAAATTACTTTAAAACCAACTTCACTCTTCTTATGTAACCCACAAAAAGTAAAATATTTTGTAAATTACAAAAAAACGTAACCCTTCTATTGTTGCGGATAAGCCAAAAGCGGATGAAGTTTCGCATCCCTATGATCTACAATCCCTAGGGACAAACACAGAAAAAAATACACCAAAACTTTCTAAAAAAATGGGGCTCCGCACTGGTTTGACTCTCAGAGTGTGCTCTTGAGCAAGGCATTTGAGGACTGCTCTCCATTCAGCGGCACCAAGTGGGTAGAATAATTTACAGACAACAAAACTTCAACAACTATCGGAAACTCCTCTTTGTCAATCTTGATAGCCGGCCTCATGTAGTGATTTAAAGCCTCTACAGTCTACAAGTATGCGAAACTGCCATTTTTAAGGTCACAAAAAAGCTTTCCTATCGGAAGATTAAGATTAAACTAATCTATCATAGTTTTTGGTTAAATTCTTTATTTTGATTAGCCAGAAACCAAAGTGACAAAGTCATAGCCTACATGTAACTCAAGATCAATCGGCGCTGGTTCGGCTCTTGTTTGTTTATCTTTATCCTGCATTGCGGGAAAGCGGACCTGAGCGCTATGCATCGGTGTACGCCTTCCGACATACACCTGACCCACGCTGCAGCCGACTGCAATGTCTGTTTCCGGTTGTCTACTCTACTTATGACATAATTTGGTACTACCCATTACTCGAAATCGATCACTAGGTAGAGGCAATTATCGTAAAGTTTCTTGCCCAGAGAAACAACAGCAAGTGCGGGTGGCTGGAGTCGAACATGCAGGCTCTCGACTGCGAGCCCAACGCTACCACTTGGTCACTGCTGCTCTCAGGGTGTGTGCTTGAGCAACGCATTTCAGGACGGTCCTCCATTCAGCAGCACCAAAGGAATGACATTCGGAACATTAATTTGTACCGACTGCTGTTTGACTTCGGCTACTAACCTCTTCTGTTACAAATTCAAGGTTAAACCTGAACTTTGACTCGGAACATTGATTCTAGTGTTATTGTTGAGTTGGTCTATCCTGGTTTAAATTATATTACCTTATAGCCTACAAAGCTAATGTTGTGTGGTGTTAAAACTGTTAATAGGCAGTGCACTCTGGAAGACATAAGGTTAGAACTTTGCCCCTTCGGAGATAGGAGTCGTAGATCGGTAGTGCTTAGCGAACACTATCCGACCATAGTCCATAGGAACCCCAGGCCATTCGCCAAACCTTTACAGTCTATCACTATGTGAAACTGCAAGGAATAAATTATCAAAAGCTTTGTCCGTCGGACGATAATTTAGGTTAAGGTAAAAATTAAAACTAACTATTTTTGAACTGTCATATCAAAAAAAGACAAACAATGTCATTGGCATACTTTCCTCATCACTATTATGTTCCTTCTTTGCATTGAGGTTATCAGAAAATGCGCCATTGTTCACGATCATAAGCTTGTCGATCCACACTTTCATAACAAAGATACGCCCATTTGGAGATGCGTGTTGTCCAAATCATTCTTGCTCTGCTATTATTGTTTTTTTTACTATTTAGGCCACTTTCTCTTATAATAATCTTTGTAGAAAGTTTGCCATATTAAATTGTGTGTCAGAAATATTTCAATTTTACTATTGCGATAACCCATGACATAGGCCTAATAGTCTACAGTGCTTCTCAACCTTTATTTGTGGCGACCCAAATATTAAGGTTAAATTAATAGCAAAGATTCGGCGACCCTACTTCCAAAACTAAGTTACTATAGCCTATGCGTTTCTCACAACGCTTTGTAAGCATGAAAAAATGAGCAACACTCAAATATAACAAGATTAAACAAAACAAAATGTCGAATTTAATTAATGTGAGCCTTGACTTTGGATTGTTTCAACAACTTTGTCAAAATTTGGAGCGATCTTGCTCAGTGCCAATCTCATGTCGTCTTCAGGCTGAAGACATTTTCTCTCCTTTGTTTTGTTGTGAGTAAGCGCAGAAAACCCGCTGCTCTCACACAGGCAGGTAGTAAGAAATAGCAGGAGAGCTTTTACTGCGTGCGTTCCAACAACAGTCTTTTCATTGTTGACTTTTGTCCAAAATTGACTGAGGGTTTCTTAAAACAGTTCATCAATACACTGTCGCACTGAATGTCAATAAACTTCTCTAGAAACTCAAAAATGCTTTGGTAGTTTTCAGGCAGGTTATCAACATCAATAGCAAATGGATTGCGCATCCCTTCCAAATCCTTTGCATTTTTAGGGATAATCACATCAAATTCTAGTATCAATGAACCCAAATGCTTTTCTATGACAAGCTGGACAACGTCAAAGCCCAATTCCATATCTACCAGTAGCCTAACTGATTCAAACCAGTAAATGATGCTGTTTTCTGGGACGCGACCTTCCTCTTCCACAACTTTTACAAATGCTAAACTATAGACAAATAAAACCTAACAATCAGACGACATTTAACATAATAACATGAAAATAAACTAAAAATTACAAACGTTTTCGGCCATACTCATGTTAGCCTTCTTCAAGAACCAACTGGCTGATCTTCTTCTTAAATTGAAATTACCGATCTGATCTACGTACATAGGCCTACATAAAAATCGAGAAAAGAAACGCATAAAAATGAAACGGCAAGGCAGTAGAGAGGCAAAATCACGTGGCGCTTAATTGCCTAGGAAAAAGCACAAATCAATGACGCAAAGTTACGTGAAGACATTTAGCTGATAGGAGCTGCGGCAACAGCGGCCTATTGAGACGAGGATTGCAAGATTTTATGAGCGGTGCTAAACTTACACATAAAAGATTTTTGAAATGGGCATGAAATGAAATCATGAAATATCGTAAAGCAAAGGAAACAAAAACACACAACAGAAAATTATTGAAGTTTTTTTCTTATGCAGTTGAAACGTTATCGTTCGTTTCTCAATCTTGCCGGACGTTTTTAGCATTCATAATCATGAGACAAGGCTGATCGACAGCAGGCAAAAGCCAAGTTAACGGAATTTATTTTAACACTCTACATGTAACGCACACAAAAGCCATATAAAGCGTAGGCTACTTTGCAACGAACTACTTTTGATCCAGTGGCTGTCTTCACTATGCAGTCCAACACAAGTCGTCAAACGTAGGCTATAGGCCCAGGCCAGGATGTAGGGGGGGCAGAGGGGGCAGTTGCCCCGGGCCCCCCGACTTTTGAAGGCCCCCCCCTATGTGGTTAAAATGTGATTTTGTGTTATTGTTTTTCCTTTTGGCCTTTAAAGTTTCTGCAAAATTCTGTGCAGTACTGGACTGATGCTACTGTAGACGTAGAGATGGGTTTTTTTTTGCATGGGGGCCCCCCCGATCTAAAAGTGCCCCAGGCCCCCCATCAGCTAAATCCGGCCCTGTATAGGCCTAAGTCGCAGTGGGTAAAGTACTTTTTTCTCTGTTATAAAAAATTTCGTTGAATACTTGTAGTAGGCCTACACCCTAGACAGCCTACTTGTTGATCGTATTTGACAAAACTTGCATTAGGCTATCCGGAAATAGTCCACTGGCAGGGTAAGTGATGTCAAGTAGTGGTCTCAGATTGAATTGCTTTGGAATTGGTTTCTTTGACAATTGCTGTTTCTTTTTCTTCCACTCTTCGTTCTTTTACATTTTCTTCTGATGAGTTATCCGATTTATTTGCTTCTTTGTTGGCTAAAAAGATAATATGGTATTGTGAAATTAGGTAGTGTGACCGGCGTGGTCTGTTTCAATATGGGTAAATATACTATTGATTTCGTGTAGCCAGTTTTCAATTTTTTTTTAGCTGTTAATGCTGGGTAGGTTAACCGAGTGGTTTCTAAACTTTGTAAGCCATTTTTCTTTGCTAAGTTGAAAACTTTTAGTCCTCTCCGATCATACGTAGATAGCCTATGCCCTGACAGATTCAGCATTGTCTTTTGAAATCACAAAGTTCGCACGCTCCGTGTTGCACTACCATTCTTGTCAAATTGTTGCGTCTTTGAATCAGCCATTATAGTTATTGTTGTAAACATGGATTGTCAACGTTGTTCGCAAAGGCCAAAACAACAAGTTTGTTTTAAATAAAAATAATTTTACAAGAGCATAGTTAATACATAGTTAATACATGGTATGCATGTTGTTCGACTTCAGCCACCCGCACTTGCTGTTGTTTCTCTGGGCAAGAAACTTTACGATAATTGCCTCTACCCAGTGATCGGTTTCGAGTAATGGGTAGTACCAAATTTAAGTCATAAGTAGAGTAGACAACTGGAAGCAGACATTGCCGTCGGCTGCAGCGTTGGTCAGGTGTACGTCGGAATGCGTACACCGATGCATAGCGCTCAAGTCCGCTCTCCCGCAATGCAGGATAAAGATATGAAAAACAAACAAAACAATATTCCTTTTCTGAACTTATGAAATTCCTCAGGAAGAACTTTTTCCCGGTTGGGAATCATGTATAGTTTTCTAGTCAAACACGTAGCTTACAAACATATACGGCACCGCGCATTATCTTCTAGGCTAGGCAACATCATAACATGGTAAACTCAGAAACGCAATAAAAGCATTAGTTTTGTTGAGTTACATTCATACCTTTCTCTTTGATCAGTTCACTTGTGAGATTTATCACAACTGCCATAAACGCTAGTCCAAAAAGTATCCAAAAGTAAACTGCAACTCTGTATACAACCACATAAGAAATGTCCGGGTTTGTTCCTGAAGAAACAACACAATAGCCAGGCTTCGATAGCTCAGTTGGTTAGCGCGTGACTTCTGGAAAGAAAAAACTTCAAGATCAAGCGACGCTGGTTCGACTCTCGAGGTGTGCGCTTGAGCAAAGCACGTTAAGGATTGCTCTCCATTCAGCGGCACCTAATGGGTGGAATAATTCCCCGGCAACAAGACTTTAACAATAGGAAACTTCACTTTGTCAATCTCGGTGACCGGGCCTGCGTCAGTGATTTAAAGCCTCTACAAGTATGCGAAACTGCCAGGATTAAACTCTGCAAGAAGCTCTACCAGTCCCAGGATAAAGATTCTATCAATCTTTGTCTACAAACAAAAACTATCATGATACAACTAGAGCATGTTTTTTCAAACTGGAGCAAATTTACGGATGAAATTTATTGATCAAGGTGGTGAATTGACCAAAGCCAGAAGGAAAGACTGCACAACATAAACCCAAATTGTAATATGAAAAGTGATGATCATGGTAAATTGATCTCTAATTATTACAAACCCAAATTGTAATATGAAAAGTGATGATCATGGTAAATTGATCTCTAATCTCCTGCAAGTGCAAAATCTTAACCATCAGGCGTAGTCTCTAACGCTTAAGAATCTTTATTGAATGAAGGTTTTGCCTTTATTCAATAGTGTCATAAAACACATCTAGTTTCAGTTAACCGTCGTTAGGCTTTAATAAGTTGGTTGCAAACTTAACACCGTGGAATATAAAATAGAACATTAGTAAAAGTTGCGCTCATACTACACAGCATGCAACGCTTCGGAGCCACTGCACTAAAATGTGAGTAGCAGACTCATCAAATAAAGCGAAGTCACGCAGTAATCATCCAACCACAAGCACAGTAAGCGAAACAATAGCAATAGTAGTAACGCAATAATAACGCAATTTTACGACAAATAGATTGAATTATTCAACGCAAGTTACCTTGACACCTTTTACGTTTCTGGTACCCTATTTTTTCGTCCTAATTGATAACATTCATACTTGTTAACAACTTTACTTACCAACAACATAGTCTCCGAACCCGATGGTAGAGAGAGTTACAAAGGAGTAATAAAATGCCTCATGGAAAGTCCATTCCTCAACAGCAACAAAGATTGCTGAAGGAATGATGAGGCAAAACACGAAAAGAGACACAACAGTGGACAGAAGCACCAAGTATTTTCTCCGTGTCGTGTTATGTCCCTGGTAAGAAAATTGTTTCGTTACTTAGGCTACATATCAAAATCATACAAACTTATTAGCCTTAGCCTGTAAATCGCAAGCTAGCTGTACAGTAAACCAATTGTCTATTATTGCCCAGAGCCGTTAAGAGACTAATTTGGCCCTGTACGGTACCAACGCCATTCCCAGCCCCCAAAAAAGATACTGCCAAAAAAATCTTTCTTTAGATATATGGAGGAAAATAGAAGTAAATCACTAGGAAAGAGTAGGCTACTAATTTTCTAAAATAAAATAAGTTTAATACAAAAACACTATGGTAAAAAATGCAAGACGTTTTTTATAACTTTTTGTTCCCCGTGGAGAGATTCTGGAGCTATAAAATCACCTAAGCTCTTACACACCCTGGACCTGGTCAACGCCACTGCCATTGCCTGCATAGCGAACGCTTAAATTAAACATCGATTCGGTAGGTCTATAAGCCGCTTACTCTGCAGCAAGGGCCTCAAACACGCGTCCGCGAGGGCTTTTGGTGTGACCCTCGATGCATTATTAAACTTTGAAATAATTAACAATTGCAGTACGGTACATATTTTCTCTATATATTTAGAAAAATAAAATTCCTTCTAAAATTGCTTAAAAAACCTGACATGCCCATTAAACTTCACACGACTTTTCAGCACTACTGTCGCGCCATTTTATTGCTTGCAAAGAACTCGTATTGTTACATCACAATCACATTCCCTATTCACTCATTGTGTCGTTATCGCAATAGCAACCTTGGTATTTGCTGAAGTCAGTCTTCAAGAGTTTAGTTTTTCCCGCTCTTTTGAAAGTTTATTGCTAAGTTTTTACTCTCCAGGTCCGTCGTTTCGTTTGCGTTCTTTTCTGTTTATTTCTTTGTCGTTTACGTTTTTTTTGCGTTCGTACAGTGTTTTTCCATGTGTTTGTTTTTACTATTTATTCTTGCGATCAAACGTTCTCGGTGTGTTCTTACTACCTTTTTCACTGCGTTTTAACTGTGTTATTTCGTTTATCAACTTCTTATTGTGTAGGCCTAATATTGCGGCTCTCGGGTTAAATTACAAGTGTTCATTAATTCTCTGAGTAATTTGAGTTTGAGACCCTTGCTGCACAAATAGTTTTCCTCTGGAACATAGCTTATATTCAGGGTCGTGTTTAGATATTAATGGGAGTATGATACTGAACTTTTTCACTTCACGTGGAACGCATGTTACTCCTGATTTTAATTTCTTATAATGCTTAACTTAATTTACAGTAGAGCAATATACTTCAGTTACCTTTTTTCTCAACTTTTTGTCAAGTCTTTTGAATAAGCCAGCGAGTTTGGAGCCAATCTCACCAAGCATTACAGCAAATATAGGCAAGCCGATAATTGCATAAAAGAAACAAAAAATTTGACCTCCGGTTGTTCGCGGAGAAATGTTTCCATAACCTAAAAAGTAAAATAACATGTAAAATTAAAACGTATACTGTACTATATCTATAGTCCCACATGTCTGCGCTACTTTCAGAATGCTACATCCAATCATCCATACAAGATAACCTATTCACATAAGTTCTTTTTGAACAGATTGGTGTGCCAAGATAGCTGTGAAGTTGTGAAGTAAACTTGCTAGTTTGATAATATTATCGACAAATACCACTATCAATTCTTTCTGAAATTTTAATAACAAAAAGGCCTTCAAGAAAATTTTGGTATAGCCCTAGTCTTCTATCAATAGTATCTGTAATGCAAACCAAACTAAACTAACAATTGACATTATGTGTTCAAGTTGGGCAGACCTATGAATGACTGTAGGCACTTTTCTCTAGAGCAAATTACTTTTCAAACCATTAAAGAAATCAAGGGCTATAGCCTAAAGGCCACACCGCAATTGACGGCACGCCTTTTAGTGTCTTGCCAAAAACACAGCTACAAGCTTTTGAGTGGTATCGAACAGGTGCCTTATCGAACGTCGAACTAAGGCCCTCATCACTCGGCTATGCAGCCAATTGTGTTAGTCATAAAGATAGACACGTATTATTAATTAAATACCAACCGATTGTTGTTAACACTGTTCCAGCAAAGAAGAAAGAGTTCTGGTAATTCCAGTTGTGAGCGCAACTTGCTTCACGTACGGAATTGAATCTAACTCCGTTTCTCGTTGCTGTCAAAACCAACTGCAACCACAAAGAACAACTCTGCTGATATTTTCAAAGTTAACCAATTTACAGACAATCTAAATCAAAACCATTTATCAATAGCTGACCGGGCTTAATCCAAGACTTAAGGAGAATGGGGCTATATCAGGCCCAGCTGAGAAAACCGAAACCCCCAAAAAAGACACTTCTGCAGTAAAACAAAACAAAAACCAAGACATGGTTTCAAGACATAGGAAATGGCAAACACCGTCATCATGGAAAGAAATAACTTTCCACCAAAAAGGAGGAGGGTCTCTAAAATAACTGCGGAATAAATCAAAGCACGTTATATCAAAACAGCTCTGAAAAATACGTGGTGTGTTTTGTTTGGTTTCCGGCACTGGAAAGATTCGGGGCCCCTAAAACCTATCGAGACTTCAGGTCCAAATAGAACCCTTGAATCTCTTCTCGATTGAACAAGATTTCATTTAGAATTTTTTCGACCCGATTCACTGATTCGACAGTTTTATTGCTGTCTGGTTAGATTCGGTCGTTGTTTAATCTCGTTTTGAAAGCAGAATCTTTAACAAACCATCTTCTATTTCTTCGTTTAAGCTTCTGGGACCGAGGGTCTATCCTTTTATCATTCCTGATGTACAAGACATCTCTGTGGCTACTTGGGTGGACCATAAATGGAGTTCTGAATGGAAGTCAAGCGCCACCAGATTCTATTCGTTCATCCCCAACGCCGACACACGCCCCATCGGCCGGACACTATCAAGACAGGCATGGGTGCGCCTCAACCGTCTCCGTACGGGCATCGGGATTTTCCGCTCAACCATGCACCAATGGGGAATGGCCTTTTCCTCCTCCTGTGAATGTGGTGCCGAGGAACAGACCGCAGACCACATCATTTATGACTGTTTCATCTTCAAGCCACCTAACGGAGTGGAAGGTCTGCGTGTCATGGATAATGAAACCAAAGACTGGCGGCTCTCCAGTAGCCTTCCAGTGTAGTCCGGGAGCATCGTGAATAGGGGGTGGTAAAAGGATAGACCGTCGGCCCCAGACGCTCACACGACGACGACGACGATCCCAGATTCACAATGTTCAATGATGGATCTTTAAATTTAGCAATTGTTATGGCATGGTTAATGCCTTGTCACTCTGCGACTGCTAAAGTTTTTTAATAATTACTTTTTTGAATTTTACATCATATTTACCACGTGATCACAATATCACATCAACTTATCTGCACTAATGTGGGAAAAAACACAATTGCTTCAGTTTTTAATATTTGTGATAGGATCTAAACCGGACCGATACCTACCAGAAGCAATTGTGGTGAAGACACTCCCCTCTCGTTTACTGGGCGGTTTAATTGCGTTACATTTTTGGCAAGAAAATATTGGAAATCCGGTTGGTTTGAAAACAATCAGAAACATTGTTAACTCCCACTAATAACTTTAATAAACACTCTTTTCAAATTTCAAGTGTCTACTATGTAGACACTATATAGTCGTTTATTTTTAATATTTTAATAGATGGAATTCACTACGGAAATTATTTTTATCGAAGAGAAACACTGTATAGTGGTGAAAACATGTGGCTTTAGTTACAGTTTCAAAAATGTTACATTTTTTAGGTTATTTGAATCAATTTTGATTTAACTCTTCAGTACTTTCCCAGTTTTTGCGCTCTGAAACCTCCTATAAATAGCTAGGTTCATTTATGCAGTAGTTTAACATAATTATTTTTTGTAATGTAGTCGTAGCCTACTTTTTAAGACATTTTGTTTTCATACGTTCAGTTTACATTACTGATAAGTTGGAGAAAAGGCTTGTCAAACTGATTCTGTATGTTTCTTGTCAAAATTTTAACACCGAAATTAATACGTTCAGCTCCAAATGCTATTAACTTCAATGGTCCGTTTTTACTAAGTTTGTCACTTCGGTTCAAATCTCTAATTAAGTTAATAAACATGGCTCTGTTGAATTGTTAATAACGTAAGTTTAATGCTAATAGAGCAGGAAGGTGTTTAAAACGTGAATCAAATAATGGCGGCTTAATGAATATAATTATTTCTCAAGGACTGAACAAATTTTGGCAAGCTAATGTTGCTAATTAAATTAGCCATAGCGTACGCTGAAAGTGCATCCAGATCACTGCCAGTACTTTAAACTCACTATCAATATCCTACTTCTGTCAAACGGTGCAATAGATTAACTTACAGTATATACTGTTACTGTACCAGTTAAAGCTAGTGTTCGGTAACAACAGCTGCTGCCATATAGCTCTACGTTTCAATCAAACAGTTGTGAAGACAATACTTGTACGAGACAAGCTTCTACTTTAGCTTACATTGATAATCTTTTTTACAGTTGCATTCTCCTGTCTTGCATTTGTAAAGTTGTAATTTCTTAACTCTGCAATACTTGCTTCACATTTTTCTTCTTCCAGTGAATATTCAAGTGAATAAAACACTCCAGCACCGATTAGTAAATATATGACGTAAGCGAATATTAACCCTGTAATTGTTCTCCATTTCATTGCTAAAGGATTAGGCTGAAAAAACAATGTTTAAGTTGAAAAATAATTAAAGGATTGTAGGTCTGGTTTCTCTTTAACTGATAAAATTTTTGGAAAACTGGCATCTGACACACAAAGGCAAACTCATCTGAAACAATTTAACAAGACAGAAACAATCATCCATGCAACATATAATAGGAATATTTGGTCTAATTAATTATTATTTATCTGAGGCCATCGATGCCTGGTTCAGGCAAGGCAATTGAAGAAGAAGGTCTGGTTACTGACTGTTTTTGCTGCTTACTTAATACAGCTAGCTTGCAGGCTACTCAGCCTATTGAAACATACGCTTCTGTTGCGCTGTAACGTGAAGTTTGAAAGAGCGACTGTGCAAGATATAACTGGTAGTACTTCTGAGCAGTTTATGAACCCTGAAGTAGGTTAACCAGCTTACAAAGTCGCCTTTTACAGTACATCGTTTCAACGGGTATTGATGTTGAAAAGAAGTAAAAAAAGAAAATTTGGTAGCGTGTTGCATCTCGCTTCCGTGCATTGTAATAGTTTAGCTATGCTGACCATAGGCATTTGCATGTTGCCAACGACAATGCTGTGACAGCATTCGTTTGCTACCTTTTCAGATCATCTACTGTGACGCACTCGCTTAACTTCCTGAAAAATATTGTAAAAGTTTTGTTTTGTTCATGATAAACAACCATCTTATGCTCAAACGATAAAACCAAAAACATATTTTAAGACCTGACTTGAAACGTTTCATAGAAACACTACCTTGAGCGTTGAACGTGCAAGCTTGGTTGTTTTGCAATTCTTTTCGCTATTTTCAAAAATGGGGAAGACGATTTCTTTTTAAAATTGACTTTTACTCCGTTTTAGTGGTGTTTACTCCAACTTCAAAAGATAATGTGAAGAAAGGGCCGTTCTTCCCGGCTATCAGCACAAGGCTGAGCACTCACTAGAAATTACCTTATGGTGACAAAAAATACCAGGTCAAATTGTAAAAAAGTTGCTGACGAAGATGCTTCATCATAGTCTCAAAGGCATAGCCGTACGAGCCAGGGGGGCAGCTGCCCCCCTGTTGTTTCAAAACATCGCGAATTCGGGCAAAATCTTGCAATTATTACTGCAAAATTTGCTATATGAAAAGCTACAAAATTGCATGAATTAAGAAAAACTATAAATTAACATATTTTACCTATCAAACTAAGTACAGCCTCTTATTTGCACAAGAAATGTGCCTCAAAATTTTCATTTGGCACACCCTTATTGATGTATTGTATGGTGATCAAACTGTAGTACGAAATGCATTTAACCAACTGCATCATGCCAACTTGGGCAGCCACCAAAATATGTCTCTAATACTTTTGTGAAACTGTCCAAATCAAAACGCAAAATTTGCTATATAGCTAATTTTGTTAATTTTCACAAATGCATCGTGTTGATTTGGGCAGCTGAAAACATGAAATTATCTGATGAAACTGATTAGTCTGTTTATGCAACTGCCCAAATTAGCGTGAGGCAAGTTTTGTTCTATCTTCATTACTTTGGTAAGAAATTCTAGCTAGCTGGTGATCTTGTTATGTTAGTTTTTCACTGTTATCATGCACCGCATACATTATATTTGGGCAATTTCTATAAAAGCGTGCAGATTTGGGCAAATTTACGTTCTGCCCCCCAAAAATGGTTTGGTCTCGTACGGCTATGCTCAAAGGTGACACTCCAAGTTATGTTATCAAAGAGTAGTCAGGAGTTGATTATAAGACTGGAAAAGAAAAATCTCACGACAGAGAAACTTGGCCCTTCATTGTCTCCAACCCTCGACGAGAGAAAGGAACTTAATGATGATGATGATGGCACCCCAAAAACAAAATGATTAAAAGTGATTTTATCCAATGCTACGGGAAAAATTGCTGTTTTATTTTATCAACAGTTTGCGCTTGCGATATGAACGTGGCTGCGATGAAGTTGCAGAGAAACGAAGCGCTGCATGGACAGTGGACACCCATTCGATGTCTCTGCTTCACCTTATTTTGCACTAATATGTAGGCTACTGAGCAGTCAAAAATATCACCAGCGATTTGACTGCTTTGAGACAAAGAGGAAGGTATTGGCTTTCAAGTGCTATGCTTGGACAATCTGACAAGACAACCCCAAGAGAAATATCAAGTTACCAAGTCAGCACGCGCACAAAAACGTGAACGACTTCTATTGCGGACGAGCAAAACTTTATTACGAGCGAATGCTAGTTCACGAGCCAACGGTTGGAAACACTGACTTAGCAAATCTATTTTCAGTTTTTACCTTTATTCAACCTCTGCAGACGAGTTGGAAATAGCCTAACAATAACAAAACAATAAGAAAAGAACCGTCTGCGGACGTTGAATCAATATACAAAATGACTGATTTGTTGCCTGGAAAAACACTGACCTCGCATACCGAAATCTTAGCTACACAGAATTATTGAAATCAATCGTCTGAACAACAAAACAAAGTTTGCTTCAGCGTCACCAGTACCGCTTCCAAAATTGTAGGCTACCGATGAAGAAATGTAGGCTAGCATCCTAATAAATATCTGAAATAAGCTTACATCTGCTTACCAATTGCATTATTTTACAGTATATTTAATTTTTGCAGATACTGAATCAAAGCTTAACGTTCAACCCAAATTGGAATACCAAATACAAAAGCTTCCCAAATTGATAAATACTACATTTTACATTCTAACAAAAATGTTAATGTACTTCAAAATTAATACAACACTATGCAATGTTCCTAAACTGGTAGAATGTTGAAAACTCATGGTATTGGTAAGTATTGATTTGTCCAAATAACTACACATTTTTGCCCAGATGATTTTATTAACTGCATTAGTAGGATATACAGAAAAAAGCAAAAAACTCATAAGGCTACCAGTAGGCTACCCAGCTTGCTTTCAAATCCTACCCGTAAAGAAATTTAGCCTACATGCTGGTAAATAAGCTTACTTCTGCTCACCAATTGTGCTCTTTTACACTTACTTTTTGCAAATGTTCAATCGAAACTTATCATTCTGCCCAAATTGCAATACCATATTATGCATTAATGCATTATGCAATAGTTTCCAAAATCGATGATAATACAATTTACAATCATTGGAAAATATCCATGGATCTTGTAGAGAACGCTGCTAATCAGCATGCGCACTCGGAGTGCGCATGCTGATTGCACTCGTATACAGACGGCGACACTCCTGGGCATAATTGGCGAGGAATGACCGGGACACGAAGTCGTCTTCACTGCTGCCTTGTTTATTGACTTAATCTTTAACTGAATAGCGATTGATTGCAAGTAGAGTTCTTCACAGCTGCATTGTTATTGACTTAATCTTTAACTGAATAACGCTTGACAGAATAGAATCCAATAAAACACCAAAAATGAAAGCACCACCACCAGAACTCAGTACGGTACACTGTCGTTTTGCATTATTAACTTATTGCAAGCTCTACACACGACCATATAACGCAACACAACGGTAGATCTACGTGTCGATGAAGTAGGCTACAGTATAGGAATGCGGTTTAGGCATCATACAAAAATTGATTGCGAGATAGAATTCCGAGAGCAGCAGCTCGAGGTATTTGTCAAATGCAAGAACATTCCAGAATCCTACTTGACGCCAGTGAAGCGAAGCGCGTGACGTCAGAGAGAAAGCTCTCGGGCGCTACATATCTCATATATTATAACAATTATGTAAAGTTTGTAAACTGGTGAGATGTCGAAACTGGTAAGATTGATTTTCCCAAATTCGCAAGGGGAAGCAACCACCCCCCTCTGCCCCACATCTCCTACGGCTATGGTTATAGCATGGCAGTAATTTTGACTACTATCTTATATTTTGTAGGCATGCTCTCAAGATATTACAAAAATATGCCTTTACTTGTTTTTTTTAACTTCAGCCGCACTTTCATACAATTTAAGCTTGCTATGATGAACAGAGTAACACCGAACAAGACGGACATAGGCTACTTTCGAATCTACATGAAACATAAGGGAATGGTAGATTCAGGTAGAAGCGAATGAGGCAATTGCCTGCCTCCACTTGGAGGGCTCCCTGGTTAGTTTACAAGTGTTTACTTTTACATGCATTCAGGTTATTTGCATAAGTTTTACATCAGAAAAAAACTTTTCGAAGCGGTTTTTAGCAGGTCGCTTCGAGCCAAAAAAACAATGGCATGCTCATATCATCATATGACAACGTTGCGGTAGAGAGTCGAGTAGGAAAAGTAAGAACAACGCTTGGCGCAGTATTTAGACTTTTAGACTGGCCTTTGCAGTCTTGTATCTATTCTGCCACAAACCATCGATAACTTGACTTGGTTTCAATGCATGTGTAAGTAGGAACACAATCTTGTCTTGCCTTTGGTATAGCAAGATCTGGAATCAAATCTAGATCCACTTGAAGTGGTCGCAAGAACACAAATCAATATCCATCACTTAACTGAAAGGAAAACATAAACAATGTGATGCATTCAAAACAGAAAACTGATTATTTATTTTATCAGGAGTTGGTAAACTGGTATGCAAACGAAGTGAAACCTTTAAATGTTATTGTTTCCACATATCGTGCAAACCTTGATGTCTTCTACCGAAAGTAACATTTTAAACAAACAATACAGCTAAACGTCTTTTCTTGTAAAACGACAACAATACTTTAAAAATTAGCATCAACCTTTACCTTGTTAATTTGCTTAGCCTACCAACACATAAAAGTTAATCTATTTTTTATACAATTTATCCTCGTCAATCTTGTTTGGATTTTGCAATTTGGTATTTCTCTAAACATAATGTTTTCGTGAGGTGATAGAAATTGATGGAATCTTCTTTGAGCCTTTTCTCAAAGTTTTAGATAAATACCAACTTATTGTCTATATATAAACTACGTAACTGGTTTGTGTCTGTGATGGAAATTGTGCTGGTTGGATCAAAGCGCCTTTGATCAATAAAAATTAAGTTTGAAGCAAAAAAAAAACAGTCAGACATAACATTTGTAAGGAATCGTACATAGCATGAGCTCTGTTGGAGGGGGAGCCGCGGGGGTGATTACCTCCCACCAATCGGAGTGGGGGGGTAACTAATGCAAAATTACCTCCCTACTAATGTAGAAATAAAAATTTCATTTTCAATATATTTTTTACTTTTGGATTTTATTTTCATGTTTTTATTTTGTTGCACAACTTTTGAGGTTTTTGCTTGGAAACTCCAACTCGCAAGACAACGCCAAGTCATCTATGGCCAAACTAGGTATGCTGTCAAAAATATACGCATCACAATGCGCTATGTGTGACGTCATAGTCTCTCACTGCTACAAACTGTTTAATTTTGCTTTTACCACTCAAGAACAAAACCCACTACAGTTGCACTGTTTCATTGTCTTTGTATCTTCGGTTGTTGTAAAAGTTAATGCATTTTAGCTTTTAATTTATTTTTTTCTGAATTGAATGTAGGCCTAGAACTTAGATGCTGAAACTTTTTCTTTCACTGCGGATGTTATGGCACAGGTTATCGTGTTGTATTCATGCAATTGTAAATTAAGTTATAGAAAGCTTTGACCTTAACGCTTTTGATCTTTTACATCTAACCATTTAGCGTCTGAAGTGCAAAATTTGGAGGACTTGAGCCAAGGAAGAACACAGAGAGGAATTTTTGCGTCCGTCTCCTCGTCCAGCCAAAATTGTCTAAAAACCTCAAAAAATGTGGCAAATGTTAAAAAGCTTTTGCTCGCAATTTTAGATTCGTTAAAATAATTTTTCGATTTTAAATCGTGCTGAAAGGCAAAAATTTTGCGCCTTCGGCGCAAAACATACCGCTTAAGACGCTGTATAAGAAACTGAAGCTTTCAGTAATGCGAAGGAGGGCCTGGGTAGCAAACTCTCAGAAGAATATGTGATGCGATAATCCAATAAGTCCCCTGTCGATATCAAAACATCGTTCCTGCCCCTGCTTAAATTACCCCCCACTCTCAGGAAATGTCCGGAGCCCCTGGTACACAGAAAAAAAATCTGAAACCAAACAAGCACCAGTAGCCTATAGTTATTTTGAATACACTACTGTGTATCAGACCAATTCTTGGAAAAGCTATCATTCATCATTGTCAGCCATTGTTGTTCCACTGCAGGATGAAGGCCTTCCCCATATCTTTATAATTTTGTCTGTCTTTGCACGTTTGTGTCCAGTGTTTGTCGAATTGGTAGAGTTCGTCTCGCCATCTTGTTTTCTGTTTCCATCTTTTGCGTTTATTGTCAAGCGGTATCCAGTCAGTAGTTCTTGTCCATCTGTTGTCAGTTGTTCGGAAAAGCTATAAGCTCACTTAAATGTTGATCAAGTGTTGTATTCAAATACGTGACTCTGTTTAAGGTTAAGAAATGTCACTTTACTTCAAAACCTAACGACCGGCGATAGGTTGTTTGTTAACAAAATAAACGTGTCAATACAAATTAAGTACCCGCATATATATTTGCAAAACTATATCTGATGCTTCATTCTGTAGTCATCTGCAGGGGCTTGAGCTACAGAATAAGCGAATAGTTGTGTCTCCATTAAGGTGTCTCCAATCACCATGGGCGTCTCCCGCTTAGTTCTTTTGACTTTTAGCGCGGCAGTGATTTTTGCTACAATAGCAAAAAGTCAGTTTCTTCCAGCTATCGGAATAAATCCTCTTCCTTCATTTACCGGAATAAGTCAGCTTCCAAGTGAGTAGCTTACTTCAATATGCAGTAGCCTACACTTGGCCTTCAAGCTGCGTCGAAGGGTAATTTCAAAATACCGATTGTTGGTTTACGAAATCAAAACCGATTGTTAATTTCTTATTGTTGTTCAGGTTGCATATTTTGCCCACCCAACAGTATTTGTATACCATCCCGAGGAACTTGTGAATGCTTACCTGGTTTTGTTAGAGGAGCAGGAACTTTTTGTACACGAATCGGAGCTTGTAAGTTGCTACCAATGAGTTTATTAGGTTTGAATATTTGCTACTGTTATTATGATTAATACGTTTTTTGACTACCGGCTTTGTTAACTTATAATTCAGAAGGTTATGGTAAATTTTGTTTGTCAACACAGTAACGTAAACATAGCATATGAAACGCCTACCCATAACTATTTGCCTACACCGACAACTATTAAGCTACCGGTAATAGTTTCCTACTAATCTTGCTACAACGTTTCTTGTAGTTTTTGACTAGCAGGCTAACTTTGCTAACTGTAACATTCTTTTCAGCGCGAAACTCCTTGTACACTTTGTGTACTGTGAACTGCTATCCTAACGGTTACTGTACACGTCCAAGTCCATTCAGTGTGGTACCACCTAGATGCATTTGCAACAGACCTTACATAAGAAGGAACAACAGATGTGTTCGAAGAATTCCAAGTTAGTTATGGTATTGTGGTATTTTTTTCCTTCCAATGTGTCATGTGTGACTATGACTGTGTCGTTAGCATTAGCAAGTTCGTACAAGCACAAATTGTTAAATTTGCATTTTAAGGTTTCTATATGCATATCGCCTCACACCAATAGTAGCAAGAGGTATGGAAATCAAACCTTGTGGATGGGCTTTTTGAAAAGTCCAAAGGTTTTAAAACTTCTTCTTGATATCTTAGGGAAAATATTGAAATTTTTAAGTCAACCTATCTAAAATGTTATTAGTGCGGCCGCCACAACTTTCGTTCACAGTGCTAAAGTGGCCGCGATGCAAAACAGTTTACGATAGGGGGGTGTGTTAATTGTCGATTCATACCGTACGCTGCTAAAAATTTGTGGAGCAGTATCAAACTCTAGAATATTTATAAAAAATCGACATACGATACCCCTAACCCCCATGTACATGCCCCCTGAATATAAGGTACCCCTATTTTCAGAAAAATATGAGATTGTTGGCCTTTTCACCCACTATACTTGCGTTTTAGTGGTATTTATCTTACTCATATGTGGCTTTTCGGGGTCTGTGTGTTCAAATGTGACATTAGAAAATTCCTAAGAATTTTCAATATGGCGGTATTTCAATATGGCGGCCAAAATGGGGCTTGGAATGGGTACTTTTGTAAATTTTGACCAAACATAGTTGTGTGATATGTCGAATTATAAGTTTTCGAGGGCGTAGAATACGAATTTGATCCCAAAAGTAGGCTTATTCTTTCCTGGCATGCGCAATGAATATACCTGAGTATTTATATATGTTCATACTGATGAATTATGCTTGTTATTTTGCATTGTGTTTTGCAATATCTTCAGAATATGCAGAGTATCGACAGATCGCGCCAGACGGCTGTCTTAGAAAAATCATACTTGGAAGAGAAAGCAGAGATAAGTGGCTCCTCCGAACAATCAGCTGAGGAAAACCGAAGCGAGTATGAAGTAAGTGATTCCGAGGAAGTTTCAAGAGGACACAGAAAGAAACGAAAGCTCAATTTTGGTCTCAGTATATCTGATGAACATGATGACATGCCAGCGCAGTATCGTCACATCCGTTTAGGTGAACCAAAAGTGCGTCCAGGGATTTACGAGGCAATGGACAAATTAAAAAGCGTCAACCACATGTCAGAAACACAGGCGGCAGCGGCCGTTGTGACCATCGGCAATAAGGTTTTTAGTCGAAAATGGAAACTTCATAATGAGTCTCCCGATGAAATAGACAGAGATACGTTGCCTGATAAGCGCAACGTGAAACAGGTGGGGCAAAGTTTAGAAGCTTTGGCGTTAGATGAAATCGTAAAACAGATGATGGACAGCGATGAAAAATCTACAGTTAGGCGCAGATGACGGATCAAAAAAGCAAGGAGCTGGGTCCTTCTCAGTTCAGGGTGTAACGGTAAATGGCATGTTTCGACCACTACCAACATTGCCAATTGCATCCAAGACTCGTGAAAACCTAGCAGAACTGAAGATTGCCCTGTTAAATGTGTTATCAGCTGCTAGTGGAGTCAGCACCAAACTTCTGTTTGAAAAACTTGACTTCATTCTTACTGATCAGACTTCGCACAATCTAGAGGTAGAGAAACTTGTAGCTGAAAGACTTGAGACTGGGCATATCCCTGATCACCTCTTCTGTAATGTGCATCCAACTTTGATCTCCAATAGAATAATCACGAGGTTATGGGCAGAGATAGAGAACGCTCTTGGAAAGGACAAAATCTATTCAAAATTCCTCGTTGAAGCAAGTAATACACGTTCAAGTGTGACCGAGCAAGCACTCGATTGCATAACAAGGCTCGTAAACGACGACTTCGATCACAAGCCTTGGAACAGAGCAGTGGATTTTGATATCTTCATAGCGCCGAAAAAAAATCTTTCCGTATATTTAAAAGATGAAAGATTTAATCGATTGACACTCACTTGCGCTGTAGTTGTTCACCATCTTCAAGACGTGAATAGATTTCTACAAAAATTTGAGCAAGTAACAAACCAGCTCGCTTGTATTGTAAGATGTTTTCTAGAACTAGATTTCATGAGAGTAATGTACGACGTACGTTGTAGGAGCACTGATTGGATTGCATCTGGTAGAACCTTTTCTATCCCTCACTACGGCAAAAACTACCAAGTATTCAAAGCTAACAGAAGCTTTCCAAACACTGAAAAAAAACCTTCGTGACACCGATGCTCAGGCTTTGCTCAATCTCGAACAGCCTGCATGCAACTTCATTTCCCTGGAACGCTTCAACTAGACAACATACAGCCAAGATATCCGTAAGTCACTTAGTAAAGCAATTGAAGACACACGTCCTGAAGTGATTAAAGGACTTACTATGTTATTACCAAAACTAGCGGATGATTTCCAACGCCAGAAAGGGGACATATTTGGATTTCAGATGAAGTGTCGGAGATTGCTCTGTCAAGAATGGATTCGGAAAAACTAAAAAGTGCCCCTATACACAATCTGGATTCAGAACGGGCGGTAGGATTCATAAATTATAAACTCAAACAACGAGGCGCCAAGAACTTAAAGTGTGCGTCGACTGTTCAAGTAAAGGCCAAATCACAGGACTTGATAGAATCCAAATCTTCTGGTTCATTCCGAGAATATGGCAACATTGCACAGTTTACGATTCCCGCCGTAATGAAAGCCTGGGATGAGCAACAGAAGCCTTTACAACAACAGGGCCTCGCCGACAAAGAAATAGCTAATGTAGCACTTCATAAAAGACAAAATAATGATTTAAACGAACTGAAAAACAAGGCGGTCCTTTTACGAAGGACTCTGATGTGGATGAGATTCTAAATAGTAATATAACAGAGATTGAGAAACAGAAGCGGTTATACCTCGAGATCAAATACGCCCGTGACACTGCACTCTCAGTTCCAAAACAAAGTGACATTTTTCGTTTATTGAAAGACCATAAAAAGTTGCCATCTTCTGTTTATGGAGCCAATCTGAAAGCTTACCTGAGTAATTTGAGTTGCAAAGCAGATGTTACGATGACTGATTTAAATTCTGTTCTTGACGGCATGAATCTAACAAAGACCTGAATACTGTGTTTTATACTAAATTACATATACGTCATAAGTTTGAAAATATGTTGTTATCAGCTTATTTTTCGTTTGAAATAATCATGAATTCGTATTCTACGCCCCCGAAAACCTATAATTCGACATATTACATGACTATGTTTGGTTAAACTTTTCGAAAGTACCCATTCTAAGCGCCATTTTGGCCGCCATATTGGATTACCATTATATTGGATTTTTGGAGGTAATTTCTAATGCCATATTTGAACTCACAGATCCCGAAAACCTCTATAGGAGCACCATAAATACCGCCAAACTACACGTCGTTTGGTGAAAAGGCTTAAAAACTCATATTTTGGTGAATTTATGGATACCCCCTTTTCAGGGGGCATGTACATGGGGGTTAGAGTGGTCCAATATGATAATTGTTTTCATATTCCTGATTTAGATACTACTCCACATATTTTAAGCACCGTACCACGTTGCCATCGTGAAATTCGTCAAATAACACACCCCCCTATTTACGACCGGTGCGCTACATAGCCTAGTTCACGTTGCTTTTATTGCACATAGCTTGCATATTGTAGTACATCAAACAATTTGTCCGGAGGGCGGAAGGGGTGGTGAAATACACCAATCCAAGAGACTACAATTTTGATGCCAATTTGTTTTAGGCTCAGTTTAATTAATAACCAAGCAAAAGTGACAAACTTAAAAAAAAGCTAAAACCTAACAACTAGGCATCCTCACAGCTAAGGTGTTCATAAAATTGCAAAAAAAAAAAACTGTGGCCAGTTAGCTGAGTTGAACTACTTTTGCACCCTTTGGCACTAACGTTTAGCTATAGAAACTGCATATATGCGCACAACTCATTTACGCAAATAGCTTTTTTTATTATCTTTCTCAAACTTAATGTGGTAGAAAAAAATCCAAATTCACACTATAAGCTAAATTATTTAAGCTCAACCAAGATTTAAAACCCTAAGATTAGCCTACTTTAAAAACTTTAAAATCAGTTTTTTTAATTTCAAACAGCACTTAAAAATTTTTTCCCTTTTTTTTTCTGATCGGTAGCAACTAATAGAACCATTAAAATCAGAACATCGATCTATTTCATGCGTGCTGCCAAAGCAAGGATTTGACTGACTACGATTCACTGTTTTTTTACAGGAGATCCTTGTCGCAACCATAATTGCCACAGAAATGCCATTTGCATTCCATACCGTTCTCAAAGAAGGGGTGGCACTGGGCCTAGATACCAGTGCCAGTGCAGATCAAACTACCGGGGCGATGGAAGGCGCTGTCGCTGTGAGAAAATTGTTCGCTTTTATTGTTGGTAGCTTACTATTTCAATTTAAAGCTTTGGTAGAGAGTTCGCTTTGTTGGACCATAGACAAACAAAACAAAGTAACTTCAACAGGCTGAAGTTGGAGACTTCAAATGGAATTGTAAATTCTAATTTGGGTTTGCTAAACAAATTAAAAGATGATCTTTGGAAAGTAAACCACTCTGAATATCCCATCAAGTGTGAAACAGACTTTTACGATTTTTGAATAACAGCAACTGTATTTTGGTTATATAAGTTTACACTTTGTTTATTCATGACATAGAGTTTTAAAACTTCAAACGTGACTTCAAGTTATTTATTTGGCACCAAAACCTGATTTCTATTAATCATGTGTCTGGTTAGTTAATGACTGAAACGTTTTCGACTGCAGTTGACATTTTCTACAATGATCGCGTAACAGCTTATCCAAATAATTAAAGTAACTTGCCGACTTAATTAAAACTAACTTATCAAGCTAGGTATCATCTTAACATCAAGAGTAACCTAATAGCCTATAGTCAGAGAAACGCAAGTTACTTTAATTATCAAATGCTTGGTGAACAGTTTCACTCTGTTTTTACAGCCCATCCTAATCATGGGATTTTGTTGATTGTTACGCTTCGCTGGATGCGTCATGAATAGAAAACTTTTCCAAAACGACTTATCTATCTTTTGCGTAAACTTGAGTTCTTTGTGAAGGAACTATGCAAAAATACAGCTGTTTAAAGCTCCTTTTTAGATAGCCGTCGTTGTTTCTGTTCATTTGTGACACTTTTATTATTCAGACCTTCTGAGCAAACCTTGGTGTCAAGGTTGCCAATACGCAGAGGTGGGCAGTAGCGCGCTAACAGCGGCGCTACTAGCGGCGCTACTAGCGGCGCTACTTTTTTGGTAAAAGTAGCGGTAGCGGCGCTACTTTTTAGTTGGAGTAGCGGCTGCAGTAGCGGCGTTATTTTTATTCCAAAGTAGGGGTGGGGGGAGAGGCGCTACTTTTTTTCAGTCGCACTCCCGCTACCCGCTACTTTTTAATTTAAATTGAAAAAAATGCTTGTTTTTTTGCAATACTAGCGTGGTCAAGCAGCTATCTAATCGGCTTGGTTGCAAAGTTTCGGTCTTTTCTAGTTGACGTCAACTTCTTCGGCGAATATATCCGTGTGATGAAGCCTATCTGCCAGGCTTTAGACATTCTCCAGGGCAAGTCCAAGGCATATTACGGAGTCTTGCTTCCAACCATCACAATTTGCGGAAAGAAGTTGACCGAGATCAGTGATCTTGTGACCTGTGAGGAGTTGAGAGTGAAAGTCCTTGAAGGGGTGAAGAAACGATTCAACAAGTGCTTCAACAACATAAAATGCCCTATGGCATCATGTCTTCATCCCTCCTTCAAGACGTCGTGGCTACAATTTCTGCACTACGTTTCCACGGATGATGCTGACGCACTGCGAGAAAAAGTCAAGACAGATGTAATTCGACTGTTGCGGGAGACATCAAGCCAGGTTGATACCGAGAAGAGTGACACCAACACCAGTCATGACTCCGAGGATGTATTTTTTGGGGTGTTTGCGCCATCCCGTGAAACGTCTGTGCAGAAGGAAGCAACAATTGTGGACGCCTTTTTTTCGGACAAGAGCAAGTGCTTGAGCTTTTCGAATACCGAGTTAAAACATCTGTTCATTATAAATACAACACCCCCATTCCTTCCAGTGCTGCGGTGGAGAGACTTTTCTCTGTTGGAAAAGATGTGCTTAAGCGAAAGTGCGGGCAAGACTTAGTGACTCTCATTTTGAAATGCTCGTGTTTTTGAAAGATGCGTAACAATAAATTTCCCTTAGAATGTGTTTTCTATAACGACGTCAAAATGACAGCGTAAAGCCGTAAACGAATAATAACATTTGTTTTCAAGGCCATTTTCGCGTCACTAGGGACTTGAGCGTTTCCTAGTGTCATTTTAAACAAAAGTAGCGGAAGAAGTAGCGGTAGCGCGCGCTACTTTGGCCCGAGTAGTGGTAGCGGGTGGCGCGCTACTTTTGTAAATTGGTAGCGGGTAGCGGTAGCGCGCGCTACTTTGGCCCAAGTAGCGGTAGCGGGTAGCGCGCTACTTTAAAAGTAGCGGGTGCCCACCTCTGCCAATACGTTAAGTGGTGAATTTAGAAATCTAGTAACATTTGAAGAAACCAGACTTCGTCAACAATAAGTGAACAAAGCTGCTGACGCATGCGATGTGACGTTTGCGATGTGACGTTTGCGTTGTGACGTTTGCGTTGTGACGTTTGCGATGCGACTGGCATCAACCAAGAAGCACAATAAGTTTGATATTTTGTTTGAACTACTTGTCAGCTACTCCATAACAAAAAAAGGATTAAATTGTTCTCTATAAATATGTGCGGCATGCTTGTTGAAATAAAGTCAAAGCAACTCTCCTTCTTACATTTTATCTATGATTTCAGTAAGACGCAGAGGAAGTGGTGGTGGAAGATATGGAAGACCTCAATTTCTACTTTAGATCCAAACAGATGATAATTCAGCTTCATCAAAAAGCTAAAGAAGCAATCCAATCTTCAAATACAAAAGAATGATCAAAATGGAATTCTAGACATTGTTTATCATTTTGAGGGTTAATGTTTCACTTTTTTTAAAAAGCTGATTTGTTTTGAACTTAATCTTTGCGACACCAACCTATCTTCGAAGATTTAAGCTTCATATATTTTTCATGCGTTGATCCTGATATCATCATTCATTCGACTGTGTAAAAACATCGTTATTAAACATTTCAAGAATGCAATGACGTGTGGTGCAAATTCTACGAATGGTGTAAAAGGGTTGGTGAAAGAGAAATGCGTTAAGGCTGAAGAAAGATATGGTCATTGCAATTAGTTTTCTGCTTAAGAAAATTATAGTAAAAACTTATTCTACAATTCTTTGTACAAACTGCGGTATATTTCTTAGCTAGCTGGACGGGGCAGTGGCGTTTACAAGGGTCCAGAATCTTTTTTAGACTCGAACCTGGGATGATTTAGGAGCCGGGAAAATTTCTTGGGGTCAGAGAACTAAGCAAACACCTCGTATTTTATGAAGTCGTACAGTTTTCTATGAGGGTGTCTTGTTTTGAGCCTCGTGGTTTTTATTGGCTTCAAAACCAAGTTATCTTTTCACCAGCCATGGATAAGAATTAATTTAATTTAAATGAACACGGAGGAAGCGTGATGTTCGGCGAGCGTTCAAACAATAGAGCATTACACCAGCTAACAATATTTCACGTTGTTGGCATCGTTTTAACTTAACAAGTCATTGAAGCGGTGTAATGGAAGCGAGGTTTAATAAGTATTCAAAGTTGCAGTTGACCAAAAGGGTGATCCAAAATGCCTCGGTCAATATGGTCAGATGGAATAAGTTAAGACTAACGTTGAAAAACTGTAGGCTATATCTGCCCTGTTCGCTCAGTGGTTACGCGCCCGGCTCAGGATCACGCGGCGCTAGTTCGACTCTCGGGGTGTGCGCTTGAGCAACGCATTTCAGGACTGCTCTCCATTCAGCGGCACCTAGTGAATGGAATAGTTCTCTAGCAACAACACTTCAACAATCGAAAAACTTCACTCTGCCCATCTCGATAACCGGCCCTGTGTCAAGAACCTCTACAAGTATGCGAAACTATCAGGAATAACCTATCAAGGGTTTGTCAGTCCGAGGATAAAGATTCAAAACCAACCAACCAGCAACCTACGTAAAAACACGAGCCACATACAATTATTCATGTGTCTCCATTCTCCGTGCGTTGGAAAAGAGAATGCTGATGTGAGCAATAATCTCCTTTCCCGAAGTTTTGTGCTAGCTGAAGCCCTGGTATCACCAAACTTGGAATCAAATCCAGATTTACCAGAAGCGGAATCAAAGACACCAACGCCCGGAAAGTGGTATTTTCGCACACTGAGACGTTGATATATGAGTTGTATTTCTTGATACTACAATAAATGATTATAGTGCACTCTAACAAAATCAGCTGACTTTTAGAACTGAACTTTTTCGCGACTATTACAGTGCTCTTCAACAGTGGTTCCGCGGAACTCTGGGGTTTCGTGTAACATGCAGTGTTGTTCCATGAGTTTAAAAAGTTCCGCCAAGGTTCCTCGTTTTTTTTTAGGCAAGTTGACTTCCTGCCTCAGTAATTCAATTTTTAACCTTGTAACTTTTGTAATAACTGTTTATTTGTTGAAGTTTTTAATTACTTTTTCAAGTGAAATAACAAATTATTTGACTTTCTTATAAGCACTTTGTGATTTCTAAATTTCTGTCAATGTAGGTTCTGTGACAAACACGAAAAGAGTTCCGCGATGACAAAAAAGGTTGAAGGGCGCTGGCATTACATCTCTGAAAAATGGCGTTGATTAATAAGTGTCAGGATCTTTGTCCTGTAATAAAATCTTTATCAAATTATTAATCCCTTTTGAAAGATGGGTTCGCCAGATCCCAAATATTAAGTCGTTGGGGGACAAAAATTTGAAATGAGATGAACTTCCAGTTTCTTGGAAATTGTATCAGAGATCGAACCATGCAGGGAAATCTGGCAGAACCGTTTTTTTTCGAGCAAACTGCGAAAAAACTGTAAGCGCGAAAGGATCAAAATTAAAATCTTCCAACCATGTGGCTAAGATTGCAATTTTGTCTGCTGGGCGTCCATCAAATTTTTAACAGCAGCAAATCAATTTGCTTGGACCTCGTCTTCGAAAAGGCAAGTTCCACATCCGGTCAATTGACTAAAAACTAGGCTTTTGTGCTTTGAGCAACCTCTTTAAAGATCTTTCTTTGCCTTAATTGCCTTTTTGAGCATCCCTGGCCAAATTGTTTCCATCTCTCTACATAAAGGAATCCAAAAATTAAAGAAATCTGTTGGACTCATTGATTCCTTTTCGGATGTTTCAACGCTAAAATATTCCAGTAAGGAGCAAAAAATTTCTTTTGATGATTTCAATTTATTTTTTGCATTGAGCGCCGTATCGAATGCTTTGGCAAAAAATCGTTTCATAAAATTTCCAAACTCGATTGAAGGCGGCTCTGTGGTCTCTTCTAGTACCAAAGTCACTTTCTGTTTACATGTTTGCAATTCCACATGCATACTTTCAAGTTCAGTGGTTATTTCGTCATAATTCACCAGCGACGACTTGCTCATATCTGCAGCGGAGGGCAACGGTGAGGGAGTGTCGGAAGATAGATCTTGAGGCTTCAACGACTTCAAATAAGTTCTTGTTATGTACGCCAACAGATGGGTACTATTGTCTTGCGATTTGACATCCTTTAGTTTTGCTAAAATGTCTAGACCAAATCCATTCGCATTTCCTCTACTTTCGCTGTCTTCATTCAAATGGTTCCCCACTTGTAATATGATGCTAATCAGAGTAAGTACTCCTTCACCTCGAAGTTCTTTGCAAGCGCGATTTATAACAGTTATAGTTTGTATTAGTTGTCCCAAATTGTAATTGAATTTAGAAGTAAAAGTCACACAATAAATTCGGTCAGAAAAATATGGAATACCCCAAAGATCAATTAAAAACTGTTCTGGTTTATCCAATGCTTGTCTTTTTTTTACTTCTAAATCTGTCTGTGCATTGACATGTCGTTTTATTTCTTCCAGCTCTCCAGGTTTAGGCCTTAACTTGTAAATTGCCTCTATTGCCTCAATACTGATGGTGTCAGTATCCACATCAAGAAGAGCTTGCCTAATCGCTTCCAATTCGATGCGAAGGCTAGACAGAAAAATTGCTATGGCTTGTGAGCGTTTGTGTTGTAAAATCTTTTTCGACCTTGCTTTTTTTGGAGAAGAAACTAGGTTGTCGTCACTTTTTTTCTTTTTTTTCTTAGTATTAGTGAAAAGTCTGTTTAGCTCCTCCAAATTCAAATCACTCTTAACAAGTTTTGTCCAAACAATTACAGGCCTTTCCTTTTCATCTTCAGTTACTATTGTAATTTTTTTCCAATAAAGTTGTCTCATGGAACTTTTCTTGGAGGTCATTTTCTGGTTGGGTCTTCCGACAGCTAAGGGCGGTGGCGGAGGAGGCGGGGGTGGAGGGGGTTGAAAAAGTGGGACAAAAGGGGGATTTGGAGGCTCTAAAAATTGCTTTTTAGAATTCTGGATATCTTCGGGAGTAACACCAATGCATTGTGATGAAACCAAAGTATGTGTTTGAGTGAATGCATCTTTAGAGGACAAACGTCTTGTTATACTTTTTATAAAAGTATTTCTCTCTCTGAATTGCTTGCTTACGCAAGAAGAAGAAAATTGGTTCAAGTGTTGATTAGTGACAGAATGTGCTAAAAAGTTGTCTTTTTCACAAATTTGGTTACAGATACTGGCTTGAAATAAGCTGTGGGGGTCTGGATAGTTAATTTCTATTGGTTTATTGCTGTCACATGACACAGAGGCAAACTGTCGCATTTCCTCAGAGATTGAAAAATCACTTGTTTGCGATTTATTTTGGTAAGCGGCAGTTTTTACTGGATTAACACTGCTTGCCGGTTCTGTAAGTAATTTGAATGGGATCGGAAACATGGAACTTTCGGCTTGTGTGGAAAATAAAGTTCCACTTGGCAATGTGACGCAGTTTTCAATGGTTTGATGGGATTCCAATTTGCATTGTGATTCCAATAAGGAACCACACAATTTTCCACTTTCTTCACTCAAATTGGTTGAACTTGCTGGTATGGCTGGTGGTTTGTAACTTTGCATATTTGATGACGTATTAGTTTTTAAGTTTGTTTGAAAATCTTCAGTTAAAGGCAGATTTGTTTCTTTGTCTTCATATGTTGTTTCGGGTGATTTTACACTTGCGGTTTTGGCTTGTAATGTCGCTAGTTTAAATGGTCTAGGGCCAATAGAGCCTCCAGGCATTTTTAAAACAGGAGAAATTGAAGTACATTCTTCTAACATATATGAATTTAAATCTGACAAAAGCTTTGTGTCTTCAAATGGTAGAGAATCAAATTTATCACTTTCTGGGGAAGCTAAGTTGTTTGCTGCTTTTTGGCATAAATCATCAAGTATTGCTTTGATAACTTTTGTTATTTCTGTGCGTTCTTCAGTGCAATCAGTCGCTGTTTCCATGAGCAGCTCTTCGGAGAATTTAGTGGATAAATAATTGATGTCCTTGCCTATTTCAATAAGTCCTTGACTTGTTTCTCTCCAAAGTCTACCATCTGTATCTTGTATTACTATAGATGGCACATTTGAAAAGTGAGTGCGTGCTAGTGCAAAAGGTTGAATATTGGTCAACTGGTCCAGCAGGTCTTTAAATAAATCGCGGATAGCGTTTTCAACATCACAAAACACTTTTCTTGTTTCATTTTCATCGAGACTACTTGCCTGAATCCTTTGAGGGTCTGGTTGCAAGGTTGAAGTTGAATCTGGGTTTTCGAAATCATCCTTTTCATAATCGCCGCAACTTGACCACTGTGTTTGAAACTTAAATTCTTGATTGCCTGGCTGTTTATTTGATACATCAAGACAAGAGATTGTTTGAAAGTCATCAGACATTTCGAAAGGTGTTTCCAATTTATTTTTCGCATCAACATGTGTTTCTGGTGCTCTTACTTTACTCCAATATTTTTTAGATTGTATTGGAAAGGTCTGGACACTTTGGAAATATGTCCAAGAATACACGGAATCAATTTGAAAAGTTCTGGCTGCACACGCATGCTTGCAGACAAGCAAATCGCACTGTAACAGTTTTTCACAAAATCCTTCGACAAATTTAGCGACAGCCAGAGACGATGTTTTTCCACATGATAGCCACATAAACAAAGCTTTTCCACTAAATTCACTTTTAAAAACAATATCTGCCAAATACGAGGAAAATTCTTTTTCTGATCCTTCATGGTCAGTAAAACCTACACTCTTTAAGAACAAGATCTGAGATGAGTCCCCATGTAAACCTGAACTTACAATGTGCTCACAAACGGTAGTCTTATCTTCTGTCTGATTGCAGTCATCTAGAGTTTTAGGATCTTCACTGCATATAGAACTGTTCTTAGAGCTACATTCCTTCTCCTTAATTAAAAATTCTAATTCATCAGAAATATCTGGAAGAGGTGTCGCCCAATAAATTGAATCCGTGAAAGGCATATATGGAGCAATATCCATAATCAGAATTTAGTAGCGTTTTTAAAGGAATGTTTTGTATGCACCATCTAACAAATAAGAAATACTCCTCCGAATTCTGATTGAAACCCTAAGCTGAATATGACATCATAATAAATCATTGTCAGTTTAAATTTATTTGTCAAATTTTAATTTTTTGCTGGAGGTTTGATGAGTTTAAGTAAAAAAGTAAAGGGGGGTCCCATACTTGATTCAAGTGTCGGGTATGAGAAGATAAGGTTCTCATTGTACTAAGTCTTCTGCACTAAGGATAGTAAGGTGGCCAGTTCCTTTCTCTCAACCGCCTTTCTTGCAACATTTATTCCCACCCAATTTATTACACCTTAGTGCAGGGGTGGGCAGAGTTGTTCAAAGAAAGAGCCGCTTGCGGATAAACCATTAACACCAGCGGGCCGCAAAACCAGTTGACACAAAATAACAAAACAGCAATAAAAACACAATGATTGTTTATCCATATCAATTTTGTACTTGACTCGCTAATCTCTGAAAATTCGGACGATAAGTTGTTAATGTAAATTAATTCTTCCAAGTGTTCATTTGTCAAGGTTGCACGATGTTTTGATTTTACAAAGTTCATTGCAGAAAATAAAGATTAAAGATTCACAACAATAACTCGTAGTAAAAACAGAAATGAGTCGTGAACTGGTCTTTTTGAGTTTTGGATATTTATTTTCTGGAACCTGCAGATTTTTTCAAAAACTAATATTAATTAATTTAATTTGTCGGCGGGTTTTGTGACCGTTGGGTTGTATGCCAACTAGAGATCGAAGAAACTGATAGCGAATCATTCCTAATCCCAACGTTTGTGTGTTCTACTACGAATTGTGTTCATTTTATCCGTTTGACAACTTGAGAAAGTTAGGTAAAAGCGCGGCACCGAATATTCATAAAGCACAACTTGTGAAGTTGTAAATGAACCTCAAAACTTCAGACTGCTAAGTGCTAAGCAGCGCCAGCACTGCACGTAACAAGAAATCATACCTATAGCCTAATTCTTGATCTCAAAATTTTATTGTAATAATGCTTGTAGGCTCAATAATACTTTAATGTTAATTTCTTCCTAGAACAGACTGAGCGCTCTGGTCAGGCCAAAATAAGTCATGCAACAGATTAGATTTGTAAATTCTTATAAAAATAAATAAGTAAGTTCTGATGCTACTTCTAAGCTTCAACTAATCGCTGCTTCTTCCAGTTGTTGCTAACTAAACGTAAAATGAGCCAGGAGAGGCACAATGTTCACAATTCCATTGTTTTACAATGGTTACAGTAAAAGAGAGACTCGTTTTTGATTTTTGTATTGTATTGGGCACATAAGAGGTTTTGAAGAAAGTGTAAGTCACAAACATTAATTTTTAGCAACCGATTTTTGCACCCCATCAATGTGGTGCCCCAATGGCTTGAGCCATGCCTGCTAGTGCTATACCCTAGGTACGCATTGCTTGGTTGACAGCGCGAGATAACATATTTATAAAGTATAATCTTAATTTTTTTGTAATATTACAATTCAATACAATACAAGAGCCACAAAATTTAAGTTGACGAGCCGGATGCAGCTCGTGAGCCGCAGTTTGCTCATCGTTGCCTTAGTGAGCGGTGTTTTCAGCAACCAGCTGAAGCCGGGAGTCGAAACAGGTTTGCGTAATTGGAAAGCCAACGCCTTATCCGTTGCTCCATCCCACCGCCGTTCTAAATCTCTAAGTAAGTTCTAAATATCAGTTTAGCGAGGCATAGCTCTAAACAGGGTCGTAGGTGTTCCTCTTTAAAGCAGTTTTTTGCTCGATTGAGTCCACCTCTACAATAGAAAACATTGTCGATCTACGTTGTTTTTCCTCTTCCACATCTTCCTATTCCACAAAGCTTTTCTTTTGCTTTGTAGTACCCAAAATCAAACTATCTCTCTTTTCTTTCCAATGGCCATATTTCCGGAACTTCTTTTGTCATGTTCGTCAGCATGCCTTCACTTTTTCGGATTCCCGTATCATCTCATCCATTCATTTGTGGGTTTCTCAGTGCAACTGGCTCTTAGCACTCGTTTCCATAACTCTATTTTGAAAGTTAGTAGGCTATATTTAATTAAAAAATGAAGGGTCTAAAATGTACTGTAAATACCAAAATTATGCTAATACTAAAGTAATTAGCCTATCTACATTTCGAGCTCTTTATTTTTTATTAAATTGAACATATTCTTCTCCGATTTTCTTAATGTCTACGTTTCGCTTCGGTAGAATGCAACTCCGTACTTAAGTTTTTTGCTCGTTGTACTTTGAGATTGATAATTGAGAGACTCATCTCGGCTGACTTGTCTCAGGCTCTTTGCCATGACCTCAATTTCATCCTAGTAGCGCTATGAGCGTTGTCTCATCAGCTGAAATGTCTAAATGTCAAAAACAGGCAAGTGCAAACTTTTTCACTGGAAGAAAAGAAGAGAATACAAAATGTTAAGTTTGGGTATAGGAGCATGAATTTTTTAGAAGTATTGCTGGATCACTATCATGTGAAGGAAATTCATTCTTGCAGTCAAAAATTTGATTTAATGCAGTCAGTGTCACATACTGTAGGCCTAGTATGTGTAATACTACCGGTATTCATAAAAAACTAAATTAGTCAAAAAAAGCTAAGAATAATACCATTAGTCAAGCTTGTTCAATCAAAATTTAATGCAACATACAGTTGTTGTAAAACTTTGAAAGTTTTATGAATATTCACTTTTACAGAACTACCAATAATAATTTGTAGTTGACATTTAAATGTTGATCTGATAACTGGCCTTTTTGCTTTCCTTTACAATGCTTATAATTATAATAACCATGCTTTTATTTGCGCCCATTGCGATAACATACAGTACACTGCGATCACAGAATGCGATTCTTCGAGTGACGTATAGGGCTTCATGCTTTTTTTTTAATTTTTTCAGCAAAAAGTGCTTCCAAAAATTGAAATAGTTTTCAAGGCAGTTCAGCAGGACTCGGATAGTTTTCTCAAACAAATTTTGTATAGGCTAAAAGGTCTCTGGATCGTTTTCCTCAAACGCTTTTTTCATGTCAATGCTGAACTGTAAATCAATCAATTCAAGTAAATATTGATCGGGGTTCTTACCAGGGGCTCTATCCACTTTAAAAGTTTGGGGGGGGGGTGATTTTTGAACAGTGGGCTAAAATCGTCATAATCATTTCAACAACAACTTTCAACTCGTCTTAGTCATTTTAACCTCTCTAATGAGTGGGGGGTGATCACCCCCTCAACCCCCTTGGATAGAGCCCATGGCTCTTACTTACCTGAAAAGCCTGGGAAGGGTTGGAAAAAGTCTTGAAATCACATTTAAACTTTCGAAAATCCATGAAACGACACATTTGCTATAGCCTACTCTGAGTATCACGATGGCAGCATATGATAACCTGACGCTCGCAGTGGAACCCGTGGGGCGTGGAGAACATGTGTCTAGGGCTAGAAAGACTAATTTAGGCCCGGTATCAATAACATTGTGATCCAGAAAAAACAAGACACTGCTAAAAAAAAAATCACAACAGCTGAAGTATGTCTGGCGTTTGTTTGACTTCTCGAGCACCTTGAAACATTTCGAACCCTCAAAGTCATCCCACGCCTGGGTTCAAAAATACTCTTTGGAACTCATATCAGCGCCAAAAGTGCATATGTCTGGGCTCAATAAAAATGGTTGATTCCGATATCACTGGTCAGTTTGATATGAATAAGATGCTTTCGGAATCACAAAATTATTTTGAATAAGGAAAAAATGCAGTTGTGCTTCCGTTACCACTAGATGTCAATATTAGTATTACAAATACGCCCTTGCTACTTACAGCACAGTATGATATTTTTATGCCATTCAGAACGTTGTTAATTAAATGGGCCAGAAGGTACCATGTGGATTGTGGATTTTTGTCTGCTGTACGTTTAAAAAAGCATTTTCAAGTAAAAAAGCATATTTACAAATTACTGCTATAATTTTATTGATTTTCTGTCTCTTTTCACAGCTTCAATATTTGTAACAGCTACTTTTCCACCTTCAACGTTATTTTGTGAAACAACTGCAAGATAGATTCAGATAATGAAAAATACCTGGGTGTCTTTATTGAGAGTTTTTTCTCAGATGAAACTGATCTTTCAAGGCAGTTACGGCCTCAATGCTGTGCAATACAATGCAAAATTTCATTTTGCTAATGCTCACCCGCTGATAAAGATACTGTATTTCGTTCTTATTTTATGTCTCTTTATGCACCCTAGCTGTGGAACAAGTTTAGATCTTCCAATGTAAAGCGATTAGGTGTTCCTTATAATGATTCTTTTAGGATATTTCACAATTTGCCTCGTTATGTCAGTGCCTACTAAAATCAAGTTATGAATCATATAACAGCATTCGATGCTTTGTTGAGGAAAAACATGTTTTCGTTTATCAACCGTTGCATTCGCATTCACTCCTTAACCCATATCCTCCTGAATCAAAATTTTTTTGCAATTTTTTGTATGTATATTATTTTTAAGGTATCTTAACCAAATTGAACAATATTTTTGAAAAAAAAATTTGGGGGGGACAATTATCAACAATTTTTGGCCTGTCAGTTTAAACTGACGTTAGGAGCAGGAGGGGGCATATAAAATAAATACAAAAACGTTTTCTCAGTCAGTGTTTAGTCTAATACGTATTCAACCAAAGCAGTAATGGAAAAGGACAAAAAAGTCAAGAAATCACTACATGTTAAGGAATCAAATAAATGTCGCAGTATCAAAAGATAGGAATGTTCTTGGTTGATTCAACGTCTGGCGATATTGATTTATCGTAAAAATGTACTTTTATTGGCTTGAAACTATTTCGTCTCACATGTTCACCCGGCTTGAGTTCAGCTGAAAGAGCCCAATTCTGACATCATCTATTTCTTGTGGTACTCCATAAAACACTGAGGATGTAGGCCAACATTGCAGGTTTCACAAAAATAAAGGGATGTTCCAGAACATCCTGGTTTGGCGCAGCGGCGTTGCTTCCCTTTTATGATCCAGTGTTGGGCAGTGCTGTATATTTTATATGGGGTTGCGGAGATGCCCTGGGTCCGGAAACAGTATATCTGAAACATCTTTTCGATAAAGCTGGTGGTAACTTTCAACAACTGCTCTTCTGAAGCCCAGAGCATCTAAACGAATTTCACCAGCATTGGTGTTGCGATGGCAATGTATTTGAAAAGCATTGTTGACTGCCATATCAATACAAAAACGAAATAATGGCCACCACCATTTTTTGCTTCTCAAGTTGATCATATGCTTTGAAACATGTTGATCAAAACGGTCAACACCACCCATGTGTTGGTTGTAAATGTGTATTACATTTGGCTGCTGAATATCAATCTTTTTTCTCTCTTGCTTACTATATCATATCGCTTCGCTTTTTGCAGTGGGTCTTTTCCTGCAAAGGTTGACAGAACATTTACTACTTTTCTGTCTTTCCATCGGATAGCAGCAATGTTATATTGTGATGTCTCCACAGCAACATCCGAGGCACCTCTGTGTAACTTGTCAACTTCATTAACACGCTTGAGGGGAGGATTTTCTATGCGGTTAACTCTGGCTGTTCCTGTAGCTGCAATAGACTTTTCACGAAGGTATCGCAGAAGTCCCGGACTTGTGAAAAAGTTGTCCATAACCACATGATAGTTGGAACTGGACTCGCTTTGTGGAGGTAGATGTTGCATCAAATGAGATTTTTTTTGTCGTATCCAGACTTACACCCGGTGGTTGAAGATTGAGATTAAGTGGACGGGAAGGCAAGGAAGCCAATCTTCGTGTCCACCTTCAGGCATGTCTTTAAATGTCTTGCCAAAGACACAGCTACATGCTCTTGAGCGGTGTCGAACCGGCACCTCGTACTCTTCCAGCTGGGAGTCTTTTCCTGCATGAGGGCGGAATTGTACGCAGTAGCCTAACGGCTTCACTAGCACCCACAGCTTATAGCTAAACTTTATAGGCTTCCCATGAATGTATTGTTTTGCGCCATGTTTCCCAAAGTATGGTACCATGCTTTCATCCACACTCACATGTTGTTCAGGTTTGTAGTTTGCAAGGCATTGTTTGTTCACTGCATCAAAGAATGGCCGGAGTTTGGAAAATTTGTCACTTTTGTCTAATTGCTGGTTGTCAGAGAGATGAAGAAATTGCTTACATTCTTCAAATACATTTTTTGTCATCAGTTCAGTTACCATTTGGTTGTTGGAATCCTTTCGCCTCTGCCAATACATCTCTTGTCATGACATTTGAGTATATCCGCTTAACAGAAGGATCGCTATAAATGATTTCAACTTTTTAACGTCATTGTAAATGTGTGATTGCCTTTTTGCCTGGCATACTTATTTGATTCCATCTGGAAGAGTACGCGATCCAATTCAGCATTAGCCAACAACTGTCTACCACATAGATTGTTTGGAAAACAATCCATTTCACCACCATCATCTTCATCTGTATCCATGCCATCATCTTCAGGAGGAAATATAACTAAATTTGCTTTAGACACGACTTCTGATATTGATTCTTCATCAGTTTCTAACCTTTCAAAAGCTACCAATGCTTCAAAAACTGTCAATTTGTTGCTATCATGCATATGTTTTGCCATTGCTATGCTGTATGAAATCAAAAGATGTATGATATATCACTACTTTTAACTTCAAAATGAAACAGTTATACCATATTATGTTCACCAATTGACCTAGATTAAGTTTTCATTTGCTAATATATCAACGTTTTGCTTGAGAATCAAAATGTTTGCAAAATATATAACCCCTAAACTCAACTATTCTGCACATAATTTCTAAAATCATTTACTATTTACATGCTCCCTTCTGCCCCTAGCGTCAGTTTAAACTGACGGAAGCGGAAATGGTACAAAACTTAAACAAACAATTAATTTCTTCTAAGTATGCAAAATATGGATACAGCAATGTTAGCTCTAACTAATTTCGTGGTTTATGTCATCATAACGCGATCCAGTAAAAATTGACACCGCTATAATTTCGAACAACAAAAAATATCCATTTTGGAAATTTGATCCGTTATATCCAGTCGAAGGATAAAACGGAATTTCACTAAATGTGCTATGGTGTTAGGTACAGACCTTACGAACCTCATAACATACTAACTGGGTTTCGACAAAACGATTTGTAATCTAGAAACCATCTAAATGTGCTGTCAGTTTAAACTGACGGTAGGAGGATATGGGTTAAATCGCTTTTTATCAGACCTAATGTAATCAGATTTCTTTATCGTTTTGAATACTTTTAATTCTTCCAACGCTTATTGTATTTGAGTTTGTAACAGTAAATGTTCAGTGAGCTCTTTAACCGACGACATTAAAATCGGTTTTTGTGATCTTTGTGCATTTGCAGTTTGTTGTTTGTATTATTTTGTTGTTTGGAATATGCACTGCTTTTTTGGTTGGTTGGTTTTGAATCTTTATCCTCGGACTGACAAAGCTTTGATAGATTATTTCCTGGTAGTTTCGCATGCTTGTAGATGTAGAGGCTCTTGACGCAGGGCCGGTTATCAAGATTGGCAGAGTGAAGTTTTCCGATTGTTGAAGTGTTGTAACCGGGGAAGTATTCCATTCACTAGGTGCTGCTGAATAGAGAGCAGTCCTGAAATGCGTTGCTCAAGCGCACACTCCGAGAGTCGAACCAGCGCTGCGTGATCGTGAGCCGGGCGCACAACCACTGAGCTAACGGGCGGACACTGTTTGATGCAAATAAATAACAAATCCTAAAGGCTAAGTCTATTATAATTAAACCAAACTATGTTGAACTCGAAAGATTGCAAATGCATAGCTCGCTGCCATTATCTTTGCAAAAAGAGTTTTCAAATTGAATTGCATCATTCATGATTTTTTAAAGCATCAAAAATCGCCTAAAAATATCCTGTTACTGCAAATCTTACACGATATGTAAATTAAAGTTATTACCGCACTGTTGTTCTTAACTAATTTATTAGAAATACCCAGTAATTTAATAAAGGAAGTAACCCGTTATTATCCATTGTTCGTTCTACCAATGTCCTTTGAAGCAATCGAACCACGAGCAAAATTAACTATTCTTCAAAGAGAACATCATGAATTTTTCTGTTCGTGTCTATGGCAGTGAACAAACAAACTCCTCTGACAGTGAGTTCAGAGAATAGTTTAATGGTCAAGCAATGACTATGCAAAATTAGTTTCGTTTCTTCATTTTTGACTCACGAAATCGTGAGAAAATATCATGCAGACCTGCGATATTGTAAACAAGTACTAACTGATCGAATCTTATTAATATAGCTACTTGGAAACTATGCACTTATAGTTTAGTGAGCTACCACAAAGCTGTTTGCGAGCGCCTTATTCTCTGGCCCACATCTGAGAATCTATATCAAGCCAAAAATAAGTCTAAATGAGATACTAAATAAATATGGGTATAGATTATAAAACAAGTTTTTTAAAATACCCATCGCACCGCATTCCAAGCTAAAGATAACAATAACGCATATAGGTTTTTCAAGTCTCGAACTACTGTACTGTATATGTGCTGTAAATATAGAAAATAGTAGTTGTGTTCCAAATACGTGTTGAAGACGTAATTGTGTTAACGGTACGGCAATACAAATTCTACAAAGGTCCTAGCCCTGGGACATGTGGCACGTAAAGAAGATGATGACAGAAACATAATATCTTTTCGTATTTTGAAATTTGAAGATCTGCAAGATACAGCACCTTTGTTTTTAAAAAAGCGCAGGATTTCAAACTTTTTACGTTCAGGCTTAATCAAGTCTTTAAATTTGGAAACAAATTTCGAGTCACATCCATTTAGGGGTTTCCTTCATGACTTCTTGCACATATTATATGGTTGTAAAAGATTCATGAAAGTCCATTTCACTCACACAGTTTTCATTTTCACCAATTTATTGATAGCGTTTGTTTTGCAATGCTTCTATACTTTTGGTGTCTAAACAAAACTAGCCCATTTCATATCGTTGTTATTAGCCATGTTCGATTTGGTACCCGATCATTTGGTCGACAGGACGTTTGGTCGACAGACATTTGGTCGACAGGACGTTAGGTCGACAGAACGATTCATTTTAGGGTTAGGGTTAGTTAACTAACCCAAACCTAACCATAACTCTAACCCTAACCCTAATCCTAAAATGAATCGTTCTATCGACCTAACGTCCTGTCGACCAAATGTCTTGTCCACCAAACGTCCTGTCGACCAAATGTCTGTCGACCAAACGATCGTACACCTTTCGATTTCTCCCCGCCCCCCAGGACTGGGATTAATTCTGAAGAGTCATCGAATTTGCTGCTTTCGTTTTTGACATATCAAAAAATCAGTTTTTAACCGAGAGTGCACGCACCGCTAAGAGGTGTGAGACCTGTTTCAAGAGGATGCGAGTGCTAAATTGTTTGAGTTAGTTATTAAATGATGTAATAGAAACGAATTTATTTTTACACCAGTTTGGTTTGACACCAATCAGAAGATAGGTGCCAAAACAATTCATGTTCTTGATTAAATGATGCAAAAAGCTTTGCTTGTTTACAGATCTTCAACAAACATTCTGGACTGTAGGCGACTACTCCCTTTCGATCAATCCTAAGAGGAAGCACTGTAACTGGTCGATGATTTCAAGGTAAGGCCATAAGGAAAAAGGTATAAAACCACTCCTATAAGTACTCTCGAGCGGGGTCGAACCGACTTCCTTTCAAAGGTACTGCATGACCATGCAACCGACTTGCCATAAAGGGAGATTTCATTCTTGCCTCCTTTGGAAGATACGCCCCTTTCGTGAAACATGCATTTCTTCAAAAAAATTTCCACATTGTACTCGTGTTAACACACAAAGTCGTTAGTATTCTACTATTTTAGTGCATTTGCCACCGAAATCGTGATTGCTGGTAGTTAATTTTAAGATTGCTTGGCACATCACAATATTTGTCATATAAATAGTTATAAAAAATAATGGGAATATGACCGGAATAGAGAATAATCAATTTGTTTATCAAGAACTAATAACTTTAAACTGACTACTAATAATTTCAAGTTGGTAAATAGTTTTATAATTTCAAGCAACTTGAAAGCTTATATAAACGGGTTGAGAAAGTGTCTCCCTTCATTTCTATTCCGAAGGTTTGTTGAAGACGAATTAACCAAACATTTTGACATGGCTCAGTTTAAGTTTTGCTTTCTAGCGTTGATGCTTGTCGGTCTTATCGGATTGTCAAAAAGCCAGAATAACGTTGGCAGAGCAGGTGAAAATAATGTTTAATTAACACTTAACCCTTTGCTTTTCAACGTTTTTTTGGAAGTTAACTGCTCAAGGGGGGGCCGTTTTTGGATCAAATTCAATCAGCTGTTACGTGTTATCCGCTGATGCTATTTGAACAGAAGTTGCACTGGTGTGAAAGCAAATCATTTGTATATAAGTTTGAAAAGTCATTATTTTAAAATTTTATATGTTAAACTTGATATTTCAATTTTTGCAAAGGTACCCAAAAACGACAATTTTGATTTAACTTGCCGCTATTTAATTACCGTGCTAATCCGATTTCATGCAAACTTCTGAATAACAAAGAGCTCGATCGAACGCACGAAGTGTGTGTGCGGTGTGCCGAATCATTGCATTGATTAGAATTTACGACTTGCGAGCAAATCTTATTGTAAGCTACTCACTGATTCTAAAATAGTTACAATCAAAGTAACATTGTTACACGAATTTGAAAAAAAAACAAAACTGCGTTTGTTGTCTTACATTTTTATCCTAAACTAATGCATTCCCAAACTCATGGCTAGCTTCTAGTTTTATGGAACCAAATTTCTCATAAGTAACACCTTAGCCTGCTTGAATAGCTGTTTACATCTTCGTTTGTGTATTTAGGTCTACAATTGAGTTTGTAGTATGAATATTTTTAGTAGAGAGAAGACAGTTGAACAAGTTGTTGAAATTATCTGAAATTTCTAAGTTCAAATTAGGTGCTTTTGAAATTGTGGATTTGTGTCAAGTCGCATCACAAATATCATGCAGGCCACATCATAAGTCATTTCGCTTACGGGTGTTTATAAACATGACTCATAAATTACATCCACAAAAAATACAGCATTTATATCAACAAAGCTAAGTTCGAAGCTCACTTTTTATTGAAGATTGTGTCAATCAATTCGAAATAATGCAACAGCGAATTGCCGCCAGCGTCGAAATAATGCAACAGCGAATTGAGGAACGTGCGTAAACAAAGGAAATGTGAAATAACCCACAGTCAGCAAATCTACATAAATTTAACGTTTACAAATGTTGAATCAATGTAAAAGGACTGGATTGCTGACTGGGTCCTTATTGTTTGAAGCACTAAAAATACGCGTAATATCGACAACATCAGCAAGGCAGTGATTATGTTTCTGGCCAAAAAAAAAAAAATAACTTTTGACTTCAAAGATAAAAATGATTATAACGAAGCTTCAAAGTTTGTCGTAAAACATTTTACAGAGATACAATAAACATAATCATTTTGTGCCAGATTGTGAGAAGACTTCCTAGATTCTTTCCAACCATTTGCATGATTGCAAATTATTTTCTATAACTCTATATTGCTAAAAAATGGCTTCTTTGTTGAAACAACGTGGCTACAATTCTATAAGAAATTCTTAGGCCTACTACATTGAAGTAATGAAATTTTTTTTGTGATTTTGCTGATGACGTTTTACAATATCCGAGAAGTAAAAAATAATAATGATGAATTATTTTATAAAACCGTGGTTTGCAAGTGCTTCACAAAAAATTGTTGAGGGAAAATTTACTATTAGACGTAAAACGTTTGTAAAAGAAAATTGTCGGTTTACGTATTTATAATGTTTATTGCGCTGTTATCGAATTATAAACTGCCTGTATTGTCTACCTTTGTGGTTGCCGGCCAGCTTAGAGCAGCATGCAAACCATGCGTTTTTGGTATTTGCATCGTGTTATGATTCTCGAAAATCTCCCACAAGGTCTTTATTTTTATCGTGATATTTTTGTGCCTTGTCTGTCCTGAACTTGAAGTCATTGTGCAGCACAATCCACACCGGTTTTTAGACTCAGTCTTCATTGAAAATCTTTTGTGTGGTGCATCATTTCAAGTAGTGTCTTCCCCTAAACTGTTACACAAATCGCCCAGAACCAGAACCATCGTGTTATCTTACAGCAGTTGAGAGCCCGTTATTGTATGTGTGGAATTATTACTGTAGATGTCTGACTAAATTCATGCCAAAGTTGAGCAAATTCTGCTTTCGGGATCCTTGCCGTTATTTACGGTATTTTTTGTTGATAAGTTTGGGCAGCATTTTTCCAAGATAAATGAAGACATCGGTATTGTTCGTCACTTAGATTTAGTTTTCTCAGCATTGTTTATTCATTCTTTGATCCACTAGTTTGTCCCACTTTTGGTATAATCGGATCGTTTATAGCCTAAATGGCGGGTCTTCACAATAGCCGGCCTCTTATACATTGGCGCAACGTATTCAGATGTTGAATCAATGATGAAGAAAGCTGATTTGTTGTTTGTCTTATGTGACGCCTAACTTTATGCCTCGTCTACAGTACAAAATATTTTGTAATGTACATTGTGTACATTGTACATTTTGTTTGTAGGCCTACATTACAAAATATTTTGTAATGTAGATGAAGCATTATCATCTTTATTTTGCGCTCTTTGGAACAAAACACAGTGCACTGTGAAACAAAAATACAGGACATAACAACAAGTAGGCGACATAAATCAGTGAAGGGACGCCATCGAGTTAGCTGCTACGTGTAAATGAAGCCTATCTCATAATTTTGAGTATCTCACAATTACTGTTTGCAAAAACGCTATTTCTCCGGCTTCTCCCAAAAGCATTTGCAGTGATACATTTCCTCAATTGCAAGTTTTGTCAATGAGAGCATTTCCATAGAACGTTTATTTCGAAACCAAGTTTTCGTGTCTTTATCCAAGAGAAGATTTCTTATTGTAACGTTTTTTATTCGTCAATGAATATTATCTGCTTGAAACAACTGTTTTGAATAGTTTGTGGCCTCCATAGTCTACTATTTTGATCGTGGATTGCTATTCTTCTTTGTAGAGCTGATAACGCAAAAAACGTTTGCTATTATTGTTTCTAATTAACAGCTTTGCGATCACTGGCTTTTCTTTGTAGCATAAGAAATAACGCGCTTTGTATTATTGAGGTCAAACCAAACAAAAGAAAGCAAGAGAATGCTTCTCTCTGCTCGCGCATATCGATGCACGAAGCAATTATGAGCTTATGGCTTGTCATCGCAATGTAATCCATTTCACGCTTTGCTGGAAGTTAGCTAGAAATAGCAAAAATTCACCAAAATCTTGAATTTACAAGAAAACTACACAACTTTTAGCATCAAATTTAATATCATCAGATCCGCCTGGCAATTTTAGGAAAAGTCAAGAAAAACCAAGTGCATGGCGTTACTGTGCTTCAAATAATTAAAGGAAATATGAGGGGGGGGCCAAATCCGGCCTCCCTTTGAGGAGCAAAGTGTTAATCTATTGATCAATTTTGAAAGATTGTCGCTGTATCCTAGCATAGAATTAGGATAACTAGCAATTACTTTGCTATCAATCACGTTTACTTTACAATAGTATAACTTTAGAAATGGCGTCATACACTGATGGATCTACTAAAAATTTTTAATATTTTTAATATATATCGATAGTATCATCCATCAAATACAGCTACCATTCACTAAAAATCTTACCCTTATTGCGGTCAACAAAATTTTTTTTATTTAAATTTAACAATTATTATCCATGAGCCATCTTGTGAAGGGTTAAAGAAAACTGTGGAACGTTTTAACTTAATTTGTAACGTTGTTATCTTAATTAAAATTGTAAAATTCAAAATGTGAACAAGGCTATGTACAAATGTTTTTAGTTGTATCGAGGCCATGGCTATAGTAAGCCATGGTGGAGGCTGTTTCCTAGCTAAAAAAATAAGTTAAAACTTAGATCAAAGGTTTGGGGCTGTCAAAGGTGTATGTGCCGGCCCATAAGTACCTTACTGTAATAAAGTTACATGCCCTCAGTTAGTGGCACAGTGACGTCATTCAAAGGGTTGTACATTTGCTTTTATCACTCAGCTAATGCCGATTCAGATTATAGTTGACCAGTTTGAATGCATTTTGATGCGTAATCAACTGACTCTATTCTAGTAACAACAACAGTTGTGTCACAACTTCACAAGCTTAACGTATTTTTTTTTGCTTCATAGTGAGCACCTCTTGTCTCTACCGTTGCCCAAGAAATTACGGCTGCGTGGAAGAACTCGGAAGATACGGAAACAGAAGAAGATACAGATGCCAAAGTAAAAAAAGTCTTAACACAATTAAGTTAAACATGTCGCTATTGTCGTTTATCTTCGCCTGTCCAAATATCAAAAAATTCTGCTTTCTAAAAACCTTGTCACAGTGGAGTCGCCTGGTTTAATTGTCAGTGCTGGTATCGTGCGCAATTTATCATCCAAATCACGCAGACCATACATCTTGTTGATTAGGCTACACTACTAAGCCGGTTTTAAAATCCAAACGAACGAGTTGCAGACTATTCGAAAACACACCGCCGACCGCGAAGCGAAGCGTTGAGTGCAGCCGCTGCACCCAATGCTTCGCTTAGTCGTTGTTAGAATATGTTGTGACTCGCCTGTTAATAAACATGTTCCTTTCATCCACAGACCTTTATCCACCGTACAACTACTACCGTCGCCGAAACAACGCGGCGTACCGAATCTTGCTTTACAAACTCTTGTCGGCGAGATTTCCACACATCCTCCCTACTCTATTCCCACATCATCAACATCAACAACCCTGAACGCATATTTGGAGCAGTGCCTCGTTTACAGTGTGTTGCTATGTACCATCCATTCGTCATGAATATCGTTAACTATTAATAAATCTATAATGCACATAACAATTCGAATATGCATCAATCTTTCTGATCATGAATATCTATCGCAGACAAATTGTTTTCTTGAGGCAGTTGACTATTTCACACCGGTGTAAATATGCACATTCCTAATTTAACTACAAAAGCGTTGGCTATAATACCGAGAGGTAAGAACCCTGGTACGGAAGTAGCAAGGATAATGGTTCGATTCCGCTCATGAGCATGCGGCTGTGTCTTTGGCAGGATAAGCATGCGCATGCCACGTTAGTATTATTAACGAAAAAATATATTTTGCGTTCGTCTCACTATCGGACCGCCAGTCAGCTCAGTCTTTAAGTGCGCCACTTAAGATTAAGCAGCGCTGATTCGGCTCTCGGGGTATGTGCTTGAGCAACGCATTTCGAGACTGCTCTCCATTTAGCGGCACCTAGTGAATGGAACAATTTCCCGGCAACAACACTTCAACAATCGGAAACTCCACTCTGTCAAACTGCGTCAGATATGGTTGAAAGCTTCTACAAGTATAAGAAACTGCTAAGAATCTCTTTTCTGCTCATACCCATCTGCTGCAGCGTCCCACAGAATAAAAATACGCTGCCCCGATACAAGCGGATGCCGGCGACATAATGTACCTATCTACAAAAATAGTTTTTTTCATTTATCTGGTTTAATGTGGTTGGATAACTATTGTATTTTTAAAGCTAAAATGCACTTCCAAAAACCTACACGCTTTCTAAAGAGTAAACTTCAAGCAGAAAATGATACGACAATCAGCAAGGAAATATGTGGTGAATCCAAAGCAAAGGCTGTCTCCAAAGAAGAAAAAAACAAAAACGGATTGCATGTAATCGAGCTGTAGCTTATACAATAAATACGTGGTGATTTTTTCAAGTTCCTGGAAAAAGTTTCGGGCACTTAAAATTAACCAACCTAGGCTGGGATCTCAAAGTATCCTTTGGAACTCATGTCAACGCTACTGGCTATAACCACCTGTTTATACGTAATTGAAGAGCTAAATCATGTAAGTCGATGAGATCTTGATCTATGAGTCGTTTATTTACTCCTTGTGAAGTTGGCCCAGAATGTAGTTTGATGAGTCACGGTTCAGTCACTGTATAACGCAGCAAGCTTTGAAAATTTCATTTTTAACATTATTAAATCGTGAAGATGCGGATTAGGTGAAATCAGGTATCAAACTATAGCAAATCTCAACTGGTATAAAATATAACATTAGATAATACAATGCAGTTAAGTTTGTTCCATCAAAAGTTACAATCCTAAAAATTTCAGAGAAGTTCTTTCGGTGTAAAGTTATGTAAATGACAGGCTACTTAAGATCTGTCACATTGATTTGATAGTAATTTTATGTTTCTCGTAGTGAAACAAAGCAATTTTATAAAGGTTTTCTCAAATATTGTGCATCTCATTCGTTTTTCAAACATAAACAGATAAAACCAAGCAACCACACGGCATTTAACATCATATATTAAACTGAACAAGTGAACATAAACTATAAACTACGAACGTTTTCGGCCATACACATGTTAGCTCTTTTCAAGTAACAAAAAAATAACTGATTTTACATCTACATTGAAATAAATAGCTGATCCACACACTAAATTGAAAACGAAATGCATAAGAATGAAACGGCAAAGCAGAGGAGAAAAGCACATCACATGGCGGTTAATTCCGAAAGTCAAACACGCATCATATATGATGAATTAAGAAAAGACGTTAAGCAAGTAAGAAGCACCTGCGGCAAACAACTGCGTATTAAGACTAGGATTGCATGATTTTATTAGCAAAGCCTCGTGAATCTTAGTGTCAAATTCGGTGAAATATTTACGCAAAACTCTAAAAGATTTCAAGAATGCTTTGTTGTTTAAACATGATTGGCAATCGAATATATGGTCTTTAATGGCACTTCTTCTGTTCAAATTAGTTAAATCTAAGTGCTCCCTCACTCTCGTGGCCAAAAGCGGAGTGGACATACCAATGTATGTACAGTTCGCGTCGTGCGAACAAGTGAACTTGTACTCGACATTTGAACACAAGCAGGAGGGAGTCCCAGATTTAAGCTGAAAATAATAACCCACTTTAAATGTTTTATATACGGGAATAATATTCACGTTGAACTTCATTTTAATAAAACTTGACATGTAACTGACAAAACGTTTCGATGCTTTACCGATAAAGGGAACTGTTAAAAAGTTTTTTAATTCACGTTCGTCCATTTGAGAGTGCGTAGAACGTGAACCCAAAAACCCTCTGAGCACCCAATTAAAAAAACATGTGGGGTAGTTGTTCGCATTTAACTAAGAACGTAAACGATTGACTTCATTATTAAAACTAGTTTAACTAGTTTCAATAATAAAACAACTACCCCACATGGTTTTTTAATAGGGTGCTGGGACTCCCTCCTGCTTGTGTTCAAATGTCGTGGACAAGTGCACTTGTTTGCACGACGCGAACTGTACATACATTGATATGTCCACGCGGCATTTGGCCACGAAGTGAGGGAGCACTTAGATTTAACTATTTTGAACAGAAGAAGTGCCATTAAAGACCATATATTCGATTGCCAATCATGTTTAAACAACAAAGCATTCTTGAAATCTTTTAGAGTTTTGCGTAAATATTTCACCGAATTCGACACTAAAATCCACGAGGCTTTGCTCATACAATCATGCAATCCTCGCCTCAATACGCAGTTGTTTGCCGCAGGTGCTTCTTATTTGCTTAACGTCTTTTCTTCATCATATGATTCGTGTTTGCCTCTCGGAATTAACCGCCATGTGATGTACCTTTCTCTTCTGCTTTGCCGTTTCATTCTTATGCATTTCGTTTCCAATTTAGTGGGTAGATCAGTTATTTATTTCAATGTAGATGTAAAATCAGTTATTTTTTTGTTACTTGAAAAGGGCTAACATGTGTATGGCCGAAAACGTTCGTAGTTTATAGTTTACGCTCAGTATGTTAAATGCCGTGTGGTTGCTTGGTTTCATCTGTTTATGGTTGAAGAAAGTCACCTCTTTACCAAAATTGTAATTTTAAACATGTCACAGTCAACCCAGCAGCAAAAGACTACGTGTCGGTAATATTGTTTGCAACAACATAATGGAAAATGTGAGTCGTCACACAAAAGGTTATTTTAATACTTGTCTGAGAAGTTCTTATAAAAGCAACCTGAGGTTTAACACATCACAATAAAGGCTTTTGGTTGTCACGCAAGAAACAACTTCAATATGAAAGCATCCAGTTTTTGTTACCTTCTTTTATTGTTTGTTGGTGTGATAGGATTCAATGAAGGGGCTGGACAAATTGGAGAAAGATTTAAATATTCGGGTAATGGTATGTGTTTTCAGAAATGATTGTTTAAATACACTATAAATAATAATCTATAAAATAGTCTACTAGAGAAACACCCTAGACGATAACTTTTTATTTGCTAAAGAACCGGTCTGTCGAGAAAATACTTGTGACCTGGCACTAATGGAAGGCCCGGGCTTTCCATACAAAACGTTTCAAAAGAAAGGTATTCCAAAAATATGGGACGTTCTTTTAGTTTCTGGATTTCCTGGGAAAAAAAACAGCCCCTAAAATGACCTTGTATCCGAGTCCAAAAGTTTCTGAAGAAACTTTGGCCATTTAATTGTCGTCAGTGCCAAGTTCTTAGTGTAATAAGAACCTTACCTTCTCATCAACAGATGCTGGTTGTTTAGTATGAGACCACTTTTACTATCAATAGTCTACTGCTCAGGCAAATATTTTTTTTTATGTTGTTATCAAGCGGCTTTCTTATAAGTGCAGTCTGTCCAATGCCCATGCTATACTGACTTTGTTTTTGAATTCGATGTTCATTTTGCAAATACAAAATCAAACTGCGTTCAAGAACAAAACACACTTTCGACTTTAATGCAGTAGCGGACGAAGAAAAAATAAAATGAATTGTTGGAGACATTATAGTTCTGACAAAACAGATCTTCTCGGAGATAGTGAGCACTATAAAACAAAGCCTGTTATAACGAAATAAATAAGGGGTTTTTAGGGTTATTAATTGTGCAGAAAATATTAAGACTTGTTGTTTTAAAAATGGGAATATTATCCGAATTCCCTCAACCTCTTGCAAAATATGCAATAGCTTTAGTTTTGCTTTTAGCACAATGATCTTTTTCACAAATGTAGCTGTAGCTACAAACGACCTGTTATAGCCAGATGCTGCAAGTTCGCGATCTGCACTACCTTTCAGAACACAGTTCCCTAGCCATGTGTTACGACAAATGATGTTGGAGTCAGTGTGTCCTTGTTTTATGGACATCTTGCAAGATGTTTGACATTATCGGTGGACTACCCGTAGGCCTACATGGTCTCATGCAAAAAATTTTGTTTAATTATTTTTACTCACCTAATTGTGCACAGGAATGTTGCAGTTTTGTTGTGTTCTGAATTTTGTTTTGACTAAAAATTACTTCTCAAGTCCGCTGCTGAGACACGTTCTATCTCTTATGGCGCCAGATAAGTTAATTGGTGTGGTGGGATTTAAGAGAGCAAAGCGACATAGAAAATTATGACAGAAACGACAAATAAAATTGTTTTTCTGATTTTGGGGTTACATGACGCAGAACCCCCGATCAGCTACTGCTCTGATATAGCCTAGACCTGTAGTTTCATGCCGGTTCCAGGATAGTTTTAACATATTTTATTCGTTTTCTTATATAGAGGATAGTCCATGTTTCGAAAACCTATGCTCAAGAGGATATCGCTGTGTACCGGTGTATTTGTCTCCGCCATCATTTGGGTACCAACCGCGAGGACGACCTTATGTTTGTAGAAGTAAGATCAACATCGTGTTTTGAAAAATATTTGGCCCTCAGCGTAAACTTAGATGTATTCATTTTTGCATACAACGTGAATTCTTACACTTATCTGTTCAATATCCAGAGTTCCTGTAAGGATTGCAGCAAACATTACAAATATCAAAGGTTGGCTGCCAACAGTGTTGTACGCGTCAATGAAATAAATTGACGGCGTCAGCGTCATTTTCCATTAAAACAAACAATGACGCATAGCGCGTGACGCTAAAAATTGGCAAAATCGTTGACGGCGCTATCACTTCCGTCAACTAAAAAATAAAATGATGGTGCTAGCCTCAGCGTCAACAAGAAGTTGACGCCGTCAACGTACAACACTGGCTGCCACCCAATACAAAAGCTGAATATATAAGATAGCTATCAGTATATTTGATTGCACTGAACAACTGACAACTGAACTGAACTGAACTGAACACTCTTTCACTTGTGTGAGTTTAACGTGATGATGCAGTAATTTGTGCTCTTCAAATTCATACGGAAGACACATGTTTGGTTGCCTAGTCTGTGCTGCTGTTTTTTCACTTGTAAGTTAGATGTGTCCAGCTTTCCGGCAAAAATACTTGCATTGTAGAAACAAAGTGGTTGGTTGATTTTGAATCTTTATCCTTGGACTGACAAAGCCTTGATAGGTTATTCCTGGAAGTTTCGAATACTTGTAGAGGCTTTTGACGCAGAGCCGGTTATCGAGATTGACAGTGTGAAGTTTTCCGATTGTAGAAGTGTTGCCAAGGAATTATTCCATTCACTAGGTGCCGCTGAATGGAGAGCAGTCCTGAATGCGTTGCCCAAGCGCACACCTCAAAAGTCGAACAAGCGCCGCGTGATCTTGAGCCAGGCGCCTAACCACTCAGCTAACGGGGTGGACAATGGACATGGTTGGAACGCCTGGTCAATCTAATAACATAAATGAAGAACCCGAAATGTAAATGCTAAACTCATGTTCAGCAAATAAGTCATAAGTAAAGTACCAACCGGAAACAGACATTGCTGTCGGCTGCAGCGTGGGTCAGGTGTACGTCGGAAGGCGTACACCGATGCATAGCGCTCAAGTCCGCTTTCCCGCAATGCAGGATAAAGATAAACAAACAAACAAACAAACAAACGTTTAATAAAAGTTAACTATCTGGGTTTTCTTGTATCATGTAAAATGATTTTTTCTTTCAAAGGCTTGGTAGGGCTACATGCAATATGCATAGCTGAAAATGTTTTTGCTATTTTGTTTTTATAGAGTTAAATGTTACGATGTTGCTCAGTTGTAGGCTATGTTTATTTTCATCTTCAATGCGAGTAAATGCTTCTGCAATAAGTTAAACATCTATATTTTGAGCTCTTTATTTCTTGGACATCGTTGAAATCGTAGTTCTACAGTGTCATTTGCCTTTACCGATTAAAAATGTTATTTAAAAGTCTGTTGTAAACGGTAAGATAGGCTTTAAGCCTACTTCACTTGGGGCAAAAATAGTTGAAATGGCTGATCCAATCTGTTAATAAAATAACGAGCCCAAAATGTAGTAGCTAAACTCATGTTCAAAATACAAACTACTTTCCTCTAAACTGGTTCAAAAGCAAGATGAACACAGTTTAGTTTTCGAAACATGAGTTTACTTCTTCATAATGAGCCTCATATTTTTTGGTCAATTTCTCTTTTTGCTTTGCACTATTAGAAATCAAAGCTTTCCGCAACTACCAAGTGAGAAGGACATACCCAAGCCTTGCTGTTCGATATCTGCTCTTGCGACGATTTGCAGCGGGGTTGCCCACCCCTGCCCCACAGCCAATGCGACCAGTTATGACAGGCTGAAAGGTTTTTAAAAATGACTGCAGGAAAAAGCATTAACTTCATTTATCATTATCTGTTTGTTGCTGTAAAACATCGAACATGGTCATAGGTTGAAGAAAAGCATAGGCGTTAAAGGAAAAAGAATATGGTTTAAGAAATAAAGAGAATAAAAAGAGAGAATAACATTTAACCCGTTAAGTGCGTAATTAAATTTTCGAAACTCTTCTTACTGTGCGTATTTAATTTGATCACTTGCAGTATTTTTCGTCGCAGTATTGCTTGCTAGGGTATTGGGGAACCCCCATGACGCAGCACAATACGCTTTTGTTCGATTTCCTTTTGTGTCTATTGCTTTACTTTTTCATCGACTATTGCTGAGAAGTCTCCGGCTGGACTATTGTTTTCTGGTGTAATCGCATTACTCTCAAGTGATTATACCTTTTACCATTGTGAAATTATTCAACTGGTTGTTTATTACAAAAAAAAAATACATCAATTCACAGAACAGAATAATTTCTAAGCATTTATAGGTTACTAAACAAAGTACACGTAAGTTTAGTTTGGAAATATTCAAACTGTAGCCTACCATTTTCTGACACTTGTTCTAACATTAGCAGCAGCACAAAACCCTATTGTTTTGTTGACTATATGTTACAAAATATGTTTTCGAACACAACAAAATGCTTCTGAAATTGCTTGCAACATTACATCAAAATGAATTCACACTGACTGAACGCGCATGATGTGGTTCGAATTTTATACACTGGAAGGAAGCCATTTCAGAAAAAAAACACATTTAGGACGAAATCTTCTTATTCTTGCAATTGTGGTTATATTGTAGGTGAGTGCAGAAGCTACCTAATATTGTAATAGAGTGATTTAGGGATTAATGAATTCCATCAGGCTGCAATCATTATTGTAGTGTAAACAATGCATCTATGTTTCTTCACACGTCATAATTGCGTCTTCCAGACAAAGCGAATACAAGAAAGCGAAATTAAAAGTGCCATGAATAGCTGCAATCACGAAAACGACAATTGTCGTCTTACGCACAGCAAGAGCGACTGTCTCGGACGACAATTGTCGTTATACGCACTTAACAGGTTAAAAAGTGTTTTTGTAATCTCTCGTTGTTATAAACCATGCTCTTTTTTCATTGCGCCTATGCTTTTCCTTGTTAAATCTTTGACCATTTTCGATGTTTTACCGTTTTTTTGCTGCTCTTATACCTAAAAGTGTTGCTAGTTTACAACTACGTGACAATTATATCGCTTCCCAGACAACAAATCAACCGTTTTTTACATTGATTCAACGTCTGCAGACGTTGCATGTAAACTGCAGAATGTAAAAAACGGTTGATTTGCTGTTTGGGTTGTTACAAAATATTTTCAAGAAGAAGACGTAAGCTATATTCAGACATATGTGCAACTCAATAGAATGTTTAATTGATTTGCTTTATATCTTCAATCTATTCCTGAGCACAGTAACCTATAACGTTCGCGCTTTGTCGCTTCTATCTTTTACCTTTCTTGCTGCATTTCTGCCTGGATTGCAATTCATGTACACGGAAATAATAAAAAAGACAACCCTGATTTGACTTACTTGAGCTGTTTGAATTCATGTCGAACATCATATTAATAAAGTAATAGATTGAGTTTCGTTTTTAGCAGCATGATCGTAGCTTACTTTAAAATGCAGATAACGACCTGCTTTAGCGTGGTCCTGCGAGTTCACTGCTATAATAGCGATTTGCACTAGCTTTCGGAACACATTTCCCTAGTCATGTGCTATGACTAGTTTCTTCATAGCACATGATTAGAGAATTGTGTTCCGAAATCGCTATTATAGTTTTAGTTGCGAAGTCGCAGCATCAGGCAAAAACATCTCGTTATCTACATCAGTAATCCTTAATAAAACTCTAATAGAGTTCCCAAGCCACGAGTGTTGATTGCTTTGCATCCTAGACATCAAAACCTATTATTTATACATTGATTCAACGTCTGCAGATTATTTATTTATTTAAAAATTATGAAACTTGAAAAGTATAACTTTAGAAGAAAATATAGCAACTCACTGTACCCATGCTGTACCATAAAAATATGATTGTTATCAACGCAAAAATTGCGGTAAATAATATTATGCATACTTTATTTACGCAAAAATAATCCATGACTAAACAAGTAAAAGGGCCCAACATTTTGAAAGCCTTATCGCGTCCTCATTCGGTTTGACCCAATAACACATACATGAAAAATGGTAATAAGAAATTCAATTTTGTTTGTACGCATACTACAAGCGATACTTCTGAACAAAACGGCATAAGGTGAAATGTGATTATAAAATTTACAGGTCACCTGTAATAGACTGCAGTTGCGTAAAGCAAAAAATTACATTGTTATGCATTTTATTTTAATTGTTCAAAATGTTAAAAGTCGGACATTTGGCCAATTGTGGACGTCCTCTGATGAAAAACTATTTTTCATCAAAGAGGAAGTTGTGATGACATGTCTATCACAGGCAACTTAAAAGTATTTAAATATTCTTATTAGTTTTTTAAAATAATCAAGTAACAAGCACAATAGATGCTTTCTGATACGACTAAAAGTGCTGGGTAAAGACACTTTTCTTCTTTTATTAAAAAATTATTTCACTTGTCGACAACTCTCCACGATAGTGAGGTTGTTGCCACAGTGCAGAGTCTTTTTGAAATCCTTTTGAAATCATGGTTAGTTTTGGTGTTGAATCTTTATCCTTAGACTGACAAAGCCTCTGATAGGTTATTCCTGGCAGTTTCGCATAACTTACTTGACTATTCCATTGTAGAGGCTAAGAACCATCACTGGCGCAGGCTGGTCCAAAAGGTTGAAAGAGTAAAGATCCGCTTGTTGAAGTAAGTTGACCATGAATCGTTCCATCCACTAGGTGCTGCTGAATAGAGAGCAATTCTGAAACGCGTTATCAAGCGCACACCCGGAGAGTCGAACCAGCGCCGCTTGATTTTGAGCGGGCGCGTAACCGCTGAGCTAACGTGGCGGAAGTGTATGCAAATTCATTTGAAAGTCTGGCAGAGAAATAATTGAATCGCTCTTAAGAGAAACTTGCTCACGTATAACAACAATTTCTCTTAAATACCACTAGAGGTCGACGTAGCCTACTCCAGATTGGAACCCACGACCAAATCAAACACGTCAACCTTATGAACCGCTCGCTTGCGCCACCTTTGCGAGATATTTAAGTTTATAACTCAAATAAATTGTTCCGTGTGGGTGGCTCTTCACAACTTAAAATCAGCCTTGCAGCAATGTGACATGATGACGAAGCAATTTATGCCAATTTGCTGAATAGAGCGCGTCATTGGATGGGATACGGCAACTGTATGTCGGATGACTTTTGCTATTAGTAACAGTTGTTAGAACATAACTCACTTGTTTGAATTTTGTTTGTAAATATGAATGACAAAGCAGTTTAGCAATTATTCAGACCAAGAATTATTCAACACAAAAAGATTTTAAAATTCCCTAATATTTCTTTTAGCTTCGAGACCAACTTTTTTTTTTTAAATTAAATACTCTTTGCTTTGGGCAAAACTATTTCGTTTCGGAGCCCTATTAATTATAATCCCTGTTAAAAGGTAAAGATGATTCCCATACTTGATTAAAGTGTTGGGTATGAGAAGATAAGGTTCTCATTGTACAAGCCTTGGGCACTAAGGAAAGTGGGGTGGCCAGTTCCTTTCTCTCGGCCGCCTTTCCTGCTGCAATTATGCCCACCCAATTTATGACACCCTGGGTGGAGGTGAGCGGTATTTTCAACAACCAGCTGAAGCCGGGAGTCGAACCAGGTTTTGCATAACTGAAAAGCCAAGGCCCTATCCGTTGCGCCATCTCACCGCCAACCCCTTTTAAAACAAATATAATAATTCTGCCAAAGAAGTTCGGAAAATAAAAAGAAGAAATTATTCAGCTTGCCTATTTCTCAAAGACAACTTCAATAGAATTAGAGTATGACCTGCGTCACAAAATGATCAACTATGACAACTAACCAGTTGCTGCTTGAAATAGTTACCATTGATGGCAGCCCAGTAAGTTTCAATCAAGAAAGCTCGCATGTTATTCAACCTTGCAATGCAGTTGTTCTCACCTAACAGCAAAATTTACTTTTGGTTAATCTTCCGTTGCTCAGTAGTTAATTGCTCGACTCAAGATCAAACGGCACTGGCTCGACTCTTGGAGTGTGCGCTTAAGCAACGTGTTTCAGGATTGCTCTCCATTCAACTGCACTTAGGCCTAGTGGATGAAATGATTCCCGGCAATGACATTTCAACAGGAGAAAACTTCACTCTGCCAATCGCGGTAACCGGCCCTGCGTCAGTGATTTAAAGCCTCTACAATATGGGAAACTGCCGGAAATAATCTAGCTTATGAGGCTTTGTCAATTCGAGGAGATAAAGGTTCAAAACCAATACTAGTGACTTCTTCTCAGACCAACAATCCAAGACTGCGTGAGGCATTTGCAAATCGCTGGACTGTGAAGGTGACAAGCCTCATTTGTGCGTTGTGAAGTTGAAATATCCTATTTTAGTTTAGATAGCTTTTATTAAATTGGGCTTAAGTCCCTTTTTGCTTTCCAATAACATCACTGGATGTTTTCCACTAACAATTTCACTTGTTAAAATTTTTTATCACTTTTTAAAAAAGATTAAAGAAGAGGGCATGAAACAATGGCCCCTTTGCGTAAGTCACTTAGTCAGTTACAATAAGTAAAATTTTGAAAATAAAACGCAATTTTGCAAAGTGCTCACTTGCAAAGTTTCAAATTGCAAACTGAAACAGGCAGGAAAACTTTCAAATCTTCAAAGTTTTTACAGTTAGGCCTACGCAACATGCAATTTTTACAAAAACAGCATTTCCAACGAAGGAAACTTATTTTGAAGACTTAAAACAAAACAAGATTTCAGAGTTACCAAACAATGTCGCGTCTGCTCAAATAACTCCAGACAGTAAAACCCGTCGTTTTTACACTGATTCAACGTCTGCAAACGTTGAATTACATTAATGTAAAAACGACAAATTTTGCTGTCTGGAACAATAATAAAAGTTTCCCGAAGTGCAGACAAAAAGCAAAAAACAACTCGCGAAATTTTTTTATGTCTAGTCAGATTAATTGATTACTTCATTGAACCCACGTTGCTTTAGTAAAGTATTTCCGTCTCCAATTTAGCAAAGAACATACTGTAGTTATGGGTTGGTACGAAGGCTTTTTCCTTTACTATCAGATTATGTGGCCTAATCATCAACACTGGTGATGAATCTAGTTAAATTTGTGGTCAATAATAAGCTTGTGATTATGAAATTTCTATATATCTGGATAAGGGGTGTCCAAACTTTTTCTCACGCGGGCCAGAATTGATAAGGTGGAAGTGCCCACGGTCAACAGCCTTTTACAAATGATGATCTTGTTTTGCGTAAAGAAAGATACGTTAATAGTAATGCAAAACGTATCGCAGCCGGATTAGGCACGCAGGCCGGACTTTGGACATGCCTGATCTAGATTAAAGGTATCAAACTTAAATTGCTTTGAGAGGCAAATTAATACTTATAACTTATCTCGAGGGCCGCATACACAATAAAAAATTAATATACAAAATAACACAGTTAAAACAGAATAAAAAAAGGCAGTAAGAACACACCAAGAACGTTAGATCGCAAGAATAAATAGTAAGAATAAAAAAATAAAAAAACACTGTTTGAACGCAAAAAAAACGCAAACAAAAAAGAAAAAAGAACGCAAACGAAGCGACGGACCTGGAGAGTAAAATTTTTACAATCAACTTTCAAAATAAGCGGAAAAAAATAAACCCTTGAAGAACTGACTTCAGCAAATACCAAGGCTACTATTGCCAAATGACACAATTAACTGATGTTTGATGTAACAATACGAGTTTCTCTCAAACAATAAAATGGCTCGACAGTGGTGCTACAAAGTCGTGTGAAATTTGATGGGCATTTTCAAGATTTTTGAGCAATTTTACAGTGAATTTTACCTTTTTAAATTTATGGAAAAAAATATGTAGGCTGCTGTATAGCTGCTATTGTTACTTATTTCAAAGTAGGCTGCTATGTAGGCTGCTGTATGTAGGCTGCTATTGTTACTTATTTTTATTTCAAAGTTTAAAAATGCATCGAGAGCCGCATCAAAATTCCTTGCAGTCCTCATCAAAACTTCTCGCGGGCCGCACCAAAATTTTTCGCTGGCCGTGTGTTTGAGACTCTTGATCTAGATACTATGCGCTTTGATGACGCGCATTATCGTAGTATGCGAAACGTGAGCGGAGCAATAAAACAAATTGTATGTCTTTGTTTTTACTTCCACTTTCACCAGATGAACGTTGCAGCTAGTGCTAGAAAAAATACCTGTTGCAGTTCTCTTGCCCTTTCTTTACGTTGATTTCAGTTGTTGGACATATTCATCAATTCAGCGGCTAAGCAGAAGTGTAACTTTTAAAGTAATATTTTAACATTTTAACTCTTTTGCATTTTTATTGCATCCATTTTTTGTGTTGTTTGTTTGCAGCTCAACCGAAAAATGTTCGAAATGGATTTTTACTTGATTAATAGGGCCATTTTTTTGTAACCTAAAAAGTTCAAAAAAGTGACTGTAATATTGCAAAAAAGTAACCAAAAAGTAACTTTATTCAACGAAAACAAGAAAGCGAAAGAAATAACAGCAATTCAACATAATAGACGAGTAAGAAGTAACATTGGACCCGGACATTTTTGATAACAACCATTTTTGGTTGCAGGAGGCTTTTCTGGTAGTCAAACCGACGATTCTAAAATTCGGCAAAAATCGAACCTAAGGAACTGCCCCAAACCGCATTTTAAATTTGCATAGCGCGCCATCTAGCGGTTGTAAATATTTGCACTAAATAAAATGCAACGTATGACGCATATATACACGTAACTAACAGTCACAAGAAGATAAGTGTATTAAAACTATTTAAAAAGGTTGTAATCATAGGTGTCGGCAGGAAAGGGGCACTAACCCCCCCCCCTCCCTCCTCCGGATTATGATTTCACATGTAATTTGCTTGCAAGAGTGCAATTTTCCAAAATCATATTCGCCTTCCAGGCAAACACTTTTCCATCAGCTTTTCAACCAACTCTATTTTATTTTTTTATTTCTCAAAATATTTTTCCGCCGTAGGCGCAACAACCACTTACATCAGACGCTAGCAGTATTTTTTTCACATTCTCGCACTTCACTACTCAAATGTTACTTTAAATTTAGAACTTTTCTTATCTATGTTGCAGCTTACAACATGAATGTGGCTTCAAAAATTCTGTCTTTGCAACCCCGCCTCTCCCCCACCCCTGCATTTTTTTCTGCCGACACCCATGTTTGTGACGTATTTGGTCATTTATTACAGTTTAATGATTTTCACGCAATTACAATCGCCTACGTTAAATTGTAATTTAATGTAGGCTATATGACACTTCAACAACATTAGCAACTGAAACAAATGGTGATATAACGTTGGCAGATGTAGAATCAACGTATAGGCTAATAAATCAGCGATTTGAGCGATTAATGCTTCCACAGAAAAGGCAGCGTATATTTAATATATGCGTTCACTTTCATTTACAAATCATTCATTTCAAAAAATATTTTACTTGCAAAAACTACCGCAGTAACAATTTGAGGTCCCGTTCTAGAGATACAACTATTTTTATTAAAGTAAATATACTTCTACACTTACAGCTTTTGGGTATCTAACACTCTAAAAGTGATGAATTTTCACACTGAGCTTCACAAGCACAGTGAATACTACACTTAAAGCCTTTCTTGGAGCAACCACAAGATGTGCATAAACGTTTAGCGCTCCTGCAATTACACCTAATTTCTTTCAGAAAGGTTTTGGGTGCTCATTCATTATCTGTCATTATTGGGACCAGACCAGAAGCTGTTTCCTTGTATCCATAGAAAGTAGGATTCAGCACAGTTTTCAAATGACGCCATGTTGACACTTGATGATGCACACGAAGGCTGTGAAAGTAGCATGCTCTACTTGTTGGAGGCATTGTTTCAACTGATATATATTTTGGGGATACAGCGTAATTGTAGCGCAATAAATTCAAATTATTCATGGAAAACCCTTGCTTGTACAGAATTTGGGCAAATTCTTCTCCAATTCTGGAAATGTCTTCTTTTAAAGCTTCCTTGTTTCCGAAGGCGGCACATTTACGTTGCACTTTATCCAGACCTTTTAAGATTTTAAAAACTTTTACTTTTCCCATTCCGTAAAAGCAGGATGTTGTATCGCAGCCAGAAAACGCGTGGCAAAATAGCAAAGATGGGCACATATTTTCTCCGAGAGCAAGCTGAGCTCGACGAATGGAAATTTTCGCGTTAGACGTTTTCATATAAATGCTGTTTCCGCATGGTGCGTAATAAAGCAAAAGGATGAGTACATCAGTATCGTCAGCCATCACAGTTACTTGACCATAGGTTTCATGTTCTTCCATCCTCATTTTGCGAGATTATGTATTTGAACAATGCAGATTTCTGAGATTTCCGCATACTTCCTTCATCTGAGAAAAGTGATGGTGGAACATTGGCAAGTTCATACGAAAATATGTCCGGTTCCAATGGCCCCCCTGCAAACAGGCTATAGACAGTAATCTGTGAAAGATTTCGGTGGACGACATGTGTATCTCTTCATCTCCACATTTTAAGGCTTTTCGCATAACGGCAAAGGTACTTGCTTGGTCAGATCTTTTTAGCGAAATCTCTTTCAGCTTCTTTCCACATATTTTGCGAATAATATCATTACCAATAATTAAGGCGTTATCCACATTTACACGAGTATCAGCGATAAAGCCTGTTGAAATGTTGTACAAATCTTCTCTCTCTATATGAAATGGGTTGTGGCTTTGTAAAAATGACAAAAACTTATTTAAATGCAAACAGTTAAGCTTAATATTTCCATCTCGAAGATCTCGATGTTGGTGGGAACAAGTGCCAGAAAATTTCATTGTCAGAAATCGGAGTGCTTCGGTGTACTGCGACAGGATGTGCGCAGTTAAAAGCCATTTCACCTTTGCAGATTCCCTGTGAGTTATGTTAATTAATCCACCGGATGCTTTCCCAGATCTCATCAACGTTTGCTCAATCGTCATATCACTCCATGTTCCGCTCCAGTACAAATTTTTGTTTCTCCTGATAGTGAATAGACCATTCTCCATTGTAGATTGAAGACAAACGCACATGTTTTCATTATCTTGAAGATACAAAATACAGCATTTCAAATAATGGTTGTGTCCAGCAGCTGCAAAGTAGGGAAGCATGTCCTTGGTAGCCTTTAAATGCAGGGCCCAATCTCCGCTGCGTTCAGATCTCACATACATTCGAATAATAGACACAAATTTCATAAAGATCACCCACAGTTTTCCGGTTCTCGACTTTTCCTTCTCCTGCTTTAGTTTGGTTATTTGAGCTTGAAAGTCAATGAAAACTTGATTGTCAGTAATTTTGTCTAATCCAATCTCGTCTGATGAGACATCGTTGTACAACTTCTCTGACTGCTTCCATTGTAAATCACTCGCAAAAGCATCTCCCTGTTTAATAAGCATAATGGTGCATAAATAACGGAATCTTAGGATACCCTTCGAAAGAGCTTCTACTGTATGTGATTTTGTACATAATAACTAGGAGATAATGTGGAATAACTGATGTCGGACGCTGCTGGTGAAGTCACAATGCTACATTAAGCTGACATTTCATGACATTGAATCAACGCAAAAAGCTAACAATTACTAACTGGGTTGCCACGCTACTGTCCAATCTTTTAGAATATCTGCTATTTTTACGTCGATTTAACCGTAATCAACGTTGAATAAACGTAAAAATGGCGGATTTGGTTATCAGGATTATCTCCCAATTTTTTATGTAATGAAGACTGAATAAGAGTAAAATCAAGTATTTTGATGTTGATTCTGTATAAAATACAATAAAAATATTTAAGAGTGTGCTAAAACAGAGACGTGTACCTTCGTAGTATAGCTGCTTTCTTTTCTCTTTAAAACTTCGCCAGTAATCATCGCCGCACCTTCCTGTATGCAAAGATAAACAATAATTACTGTAGGCCTACTGTTACCGACTCTGGTTTGATTACGTTTCTCATTTGCAAAGTTGCGCAATGCGCAATAGAGTGAAAGAAATTCTATAAATGAGAAAAAACTACTATATATAACTTATATGCATACACGCAAGCTATTTAGACTGTGGAGCAACAGCGGTAAACCATTGATCAAATGATGAGCTTTATAAGATTAAAACAAATTCAAACCTTTCATATGCAAATTACTCATAAACAAATCACAACAAAAAGTTATCTAAGACTATTACTTTGCAATGACAATGACTTACTTCGTCACTGGAGCTATCGTATTCCTGATCTGATGGTAGATCTCCTTCTTCTACATCATCCGCCATATCGTCTTCAATTAATTCCAAGTCGGCGTTGACATCACGTGACACACTGCATTCACGTTCAGACAAAACAGCATGCAAAGCTGCATCTGTCAAAAGGCAAGCTCTCAAAGTTTTAGAATACGATTTTCCTTCCATCATTTTTGGCAAAGATTTCGATGCATACACAGTTTTCCATAAATCATCCAAACCACTTCCTTCCATCAGTTTGCACCCTGCTCCGAGAAAGGACATCAGTTGATGAAAACGTCCAAGTCGTAAGTGAACATTTTTGAAAATACTAAAACTGTCCTGTTTAATTTTGAATGCTCTGAAGTAGAGGGGTTGGTCAAACGTTAGCGGTGCACAACATATGCTCATCTTTCTCGCTTGGTCTTGAACGAATATCATTGTACTCTAAACAGCTTCATCTGTTGCGGGATTAAGCGGTATCATAGGATTAAATGATACAGACGAAACTTGAAACTCACCTTTAACTACATTAACCATAAACCTTTGCCATTGTACTGGCTTAGTATTGAATATGTTTGAACACAGCCATAGAGTGTCAAGCAATAATTCATAGTGCGTAAATAACACAGGAGAGGCATTCAGCTGCTTGATTCGTACGTCTTTCCAAGTACCCATCTTTGCAGCAGTATACGGTTTGACTAAATTGCCAAAATTGCCTGATTCCAGTAGTTCAGTTGCACTGACGTGTCGTTTTTCAATAACTAGTGGTCGAGTTGCCATTTTTGGTGTTTGACAGTTCATACTGCTCATCACATGCGTTGTATCATGACCTGTCAGAGTATTTTCGTTAAAATCGAAGTTATCTGCTACCCACTGATAGAAAGAACCGGGATGACTTGTAGAGTCCATTGCCTCATCCGTATTATCACCATTCGCTTGGCTTACAGCAGCTGATCGTTGAAACGCTATTACTTGACCATAACTTGCACAAAGACCAAGGGATGATAGTACAGTACATCCAAGAGAATACGCGATCTTGTGACCTGGTGTATAAAAATACCAATTGACAATAAAAGAGAGGAAATGTAAGATAGCCCGCTTGCTGACTGCAGAAATATATGGGACACACCGATTTGTAGAAGCTTCTCCTTTAATTTGGCTGATTTACTCCGCGATCGAGGCATTACTTCAGACATCAAGACTTTAAGCGATTCTGGTATTTCGGAAGCAAGATACTCCAGATTAATGTCTTCAGGAACAGAATAAGATGTTTGAGCTTTATCAATTTTTTGAATTTCTTTCTTTATAACACTTCCAGCTTGCTGTATTAGTTTTTTAAACTCTTTATCTTCTTCAAAACGTGATTCTTCATAACAATCGTTTAAAATGTTATCGACATGTTTCTTTAGCGTTACCACGTTAGGTTTGCCTTTCACCTCAGTGATGCTCAGTTGCTCATCAAAGTGCTCCAGCAAACGCCGTTTTAGATGTTTGCTACTGTAAGTTTGAACATCGCCAGATAAAAATGTCGACATACGATCGCGTAGCTCTTGCAATGTATATTGCCTACCTACTCGATTAATTTCATTCATCCACAGACAGAGTTTTTTGAACGCTTCTTCCTTCAACGAATCTGAGTTGCGGGAGTTGAGCATGCTTCCACTGCTTTCACCAACCTGATCAGATTTTAAAGTACGGCTACTGAGAAATCGCTGAAGACAATCTCTGTGATATGTAGCTTCTACAGCTCGTATATCTCCTGCTCAAATTATCCTACATTTTATTTGAATTGAAATGTCATCTGTTCTCTTTTCACATTCCGCTATTAATGTATCCTGTAGCAAACTTCTCTTTTGTTTTTTGTCAACAATTTCCACATTTCCTATCGAGGGACATTGCTTTGGATTCTGCTTCAGTTTTTCAAGATCTATTTCTTCACCGCAAATCAAACAATGGGTTTTATAGTCGTACGTAGTTCTCCTTAATCGCGAAGCTGTAGATTGCGGTTTGAGCGCATCTGCTTGGTTTTGAGCGAAAGCTTTCCGATTCGTATAATTTCTGTAGCAAATATTATGGACTGCAATTTCCCGCTGGTCGCCAATATTCTCATTTATTTGATCACGATACTTAACAGACCACTGAGTTAGTGTTGATACTGCTTTTGAACCTAGCGTTCTGCCATCTCTTCCACAGACAACCACTTTCTGACAAATTTCGCAGATTTTACTTACATTACTTTCCATATTGGCTCAAAAACTCAACGTTTTAAACTACTTGCTTGCAAGCGTATTAGAAGTTAGAACTGAAGAATTGGTAAAGTACTGTCCCATAGCTCCGGCCACGTGTCAAAATGAAGTCACGTTGACAACCTGCTGAGAAAATTGCTCCATTTTACCTAAATTTAACGTCTGGCGACGTTGCATCGAAGTAGGAATGGCTACCTATGTAACGACCTACTTCTTCAGATAAGCACTTTTGTGTAGCTTTGGCAATGATGTAATCGATTTAATGACTTGGCTGCTCTAATGTTATAGTTGTTATCCAACTCTTATGCAAGAACATTTGTTCTGGGCATTTTCTGAAATCTTTTCTTTGTAAAAGTTCAAGGTATAAATCATTACCACTTTTTATGTGCCCGTAATTTTCATGTTTGTCAGATACGTTGTAAAAGACGAAATTACATTTTCCGAAATCAATCTTAGTTAATTAGCATTTTGCTGAATTTTACAACCACTGCACTATCATTGCAGCCTAGTTTCTGTTACATGAGGCACTCAGCAAACAAAATATATTATTTTGAATCAACGTAAAATAGGAAATTCTGCTGAAGGGTAATTCTAGACACTATACATCCTTGTTTCACTTGAAATTCGCGAATTAGCACGACGGAAGATACTTATGTGTTTCTTCCGCTAGACGGCGCGCCGTTCAATAATTGCTCCCTCATAAAGGCCGTTCCTTATGTCCGAATTTTGCCGAATTTTAGATTTGGGGTCTCAAACAGGTAACCCATCTTTTTATGAAGAAAAATGGTTGTTATCAAAAATGTCCGGGTCCGGCTATCTTTATGTCAATTCTCACTCGTCTATAAAAAAAACATTAAATTAGCTTCAATTTGTGCTCAAGTTATAGTTGCATATTCAAATTAAACATATGTAATGTTTTACATCCTCTGGCAGAAAGTTTCTGTCAATCAAACACTTTAGCTGTTGCAGGGAAAACAAGTGGTTAAAAAAAGTTAACACAAACGTCAGTGAAGCAATAAACCATCTTGTTTGTTGTTAATTTTACTTTCAATTTCATCAGATGAACGTTGTAACTAGTGCTAGAAACAATTTGTTTCATAGAAAAAATTACTTTACGAGTTTTCGGGAATACACGTGATACGAACAAGCACGGGCTCGTGCAAACCTAAAATCTGCACCATAGTAGAAGATATATTAAAAGTCTTGGCATTAGGCCTACATAGAATGTAAATTCATGTCTACAGTACGGTAGCAATGAAAGATAAATAAGTGGGGGAATTAGGCAAAAAAGTATGCAAAATAAAGTGACCTAACAAATGAAAAGTAACCTAAAAACACAAAAAGTGACTTTTGGTAACTTTATAACTTCTTAAATATTGACCCCACAACCATGAAATTTTGGTTCTGCATTTCTTTTGTTAATTGGTACAACTAAAAAAAGTAACTTTAGTGACAAAAAATCGACCTATTGATTAGGATTTAAACTTACGCTCGTGAAAATACATTCATTTGTATTGTGAAGTGACAAAGTTCGATAAAATAAAGTTTTGATGCTAAGCAAACATACAGTATAAAAGCAATAACAAATGATGTGGCATTGATTCTATTAACGTTACTAGAACTAGTTTATTATTATTGTAGTAAGTATTCAAATAATTTATTATTGGGTATGACAAACACGATCCTGCTATGCAAATTTCCATTGACTTTGTGCGCGTAATGACATTCTTGAAACGTTTTTATAAGCGTGATCAGCTGCACGGAACCCCATTTGAAGGGGTAAAAATCATCATGACCAGAAATATAAATTGACTAAATGCATCAATTGCCTATTTTTACTTGTAGAGAGCACAACAAAATTCCATCGATTAGTTAAATGTGAAGTATCTCGCCAATAAAAAAGTACAGGAGCAAGAACAACTATTTTATTGATTTTCAAACCAAGTTATTAATAACAAATAACCAAGCAGGCCTCTTGGAACTTTATACTTGCTGCATGATTCTCACGCGACCATTCTGACCGAACATGATTCTCTTGGTAACGGCAGTTTGCCACAATGTGAAATAATTGCATTCACTTTGCTAACCAGATTTTTGCAGCAATTGTTTGTTTTGAGACATTGGCTTCCCAGACACCAAATCAACCGTTTTTTTGCATTTAACGTTTTCCGTTCGTCGTTCAACGTTGAACGTCTGCAGATGTTTTCCACTCAACCAGGTACAATAGAAATGCCAGGTTTGTGTGCAGGTCGCAGATCGAAACCTTACCATTGATTTCCGAAGCACTTGTCAACGTGTCCCCACAAACGCTAAGAAAAATGCAAAATTTGTAACAAGGTAAATCTGTCAATACTATTTTAAGAACATCTCCAAACATACAAACTAAATCTTTATCCTTTTGAATCTTTTTTTTTTTGAATTTTTGATCATTTCTTACAATGTTTATTGAATGTTACATTGCAGTGGCTTCAAAATATTTTTTTTTAAATCCATGAATGAGATCACTTCATCAAAGACTACACCAGAGGTTCTTAACCAGGGGTGCACGCACCACTAAGGGGTGCGAGACCTGTGCCTAGGCGGTGCGGGGATGCTGAATTATCAAGGTTTGTTATAATATGACGTAAGAAGCAAAGTTGTTTTACCAGGTTTCAACAAAAATTTCGAACTGTAGGCGACTATTACTTTTCAGCCAATCCTAGGAGGGGGTGCTAGAACTGGTTGGTAATTTCAAGATGGTGCTGACAAGGCAAAAGGTTAAGAACCGCTGGACGACACTATCTGTTGCTATCAAACGATAGAAGCGATTCAAACATATATCAAACGATATATACTATAAAATAAATGAACATACAAACCTTATGTACTTATCATGAATTATCACTGGTCTACAAGAAATTTTACAAGACAAACAGTAAGTTTGGTGCGCTGAGCTCAAATCTGACATCAGAATTTGGTTATCACGTTAGGATTTCATAATAATCCACTTTTTGTTCCTTTTTAAGCAAATAAAAAGTATTTAAGAGTTCATTATCTCCAATATTGTATTTATGAGGTAATTATTTTAGCATTGTGATGTAAAAGTTATATCTGTTCAAGATAATGCATTGGGTGTTTAATGGCATCATAAATGTCATAATTGACAATGCATGTCCTTTCAAGGTATTGCATCATCCGGAGACTATATCATTGTTTTGAGGTTGTTGCCATTCTTAGGTTGTAGTTATACGTAGCCAGGGCTATCAAAATTAGCATTATTTTTGGAAGCTTAAGTTGCACAAGGTAGCTTTCAAGTGGCTATATTGTTGTCATGAGCATTGCTGCTGGCAAAAGCAACTGCAACAAATATGAGTACCAGACCAAGTAGCTCAAGACGAAGTTATGCCATCTCTGGTTGTACACTTTACCTTCTGATTCTGTGAAGCTGCTCACCGGGTACAATTAAGCTTGCCTGCAAGCAGTACTTTGGATATAAATTGAGTAAGCAAAACAAAGGCCACTCAATACATGTAGGCTAGATGTAGCACAGAGTTTCTGTTGTGGCTTGACTGTAAAAAGAAGACTTTACCTTCTGATCTGTCAGTGGTATGGCAAGAGTAAACTACTATTACTAGAAATAATCGTTTTTACATGACAAAAATAAAAGATTTTTGAACAGAAAACAATTTAAAGTTTAATATTCAAGGCCTATGGTAGGGGGGTACGGGGGGGGGGGTACGGCGTACCCTTGAGGACCCAGGACTGTGTTTGTTGGGGGGCCCAAAATTGTGATTTTACAGTTTACGCGCAAAAATGTTTGGTTAAAACCATCCTAAACGACTCAAGCATAAAAGTTGTTATTCTTTAGTCCCGGGGGGCCAAAAGTAATGTAGAAAATGGGCCAGGGTTGAGAAAAACCGGGTTTTTTTAAAAAGCCCAACTCACTAGGTTTTTTTAAGAAGCCCGGGTATTTTTGGGCTTTTTGTGTTTTTAAAAAGCTATTTGAAAATGGTAGTTTCACGCTTATTTCACTTCAAAATGAATTTCGGAGCAGGAGCGCAACCGGAGCCAAAAAAAGTGACTTTGTTCACCTTTGCTAGGCATGTGGTGAATGCAAAAGTTAATGAAGAAAAATTATTCGTCAGATGATTAATTTGATTATGTTTTAACAAGATGTTATATTTGAGCCTTGGTAGAGAGCTTGACTTGTTGTAGGCTACTAGATACATATAACACTAAGTGACGTTAACGGATTTAACATTTTTATTAAACACACAAAAAAATGAGAAAAAAATACTAAATCTAACGTTTTCAACACCACATAGTGTCCTCATCAGGAATAATTACAGGCTACATCTACGAGAACACTAAATAATAGTTTTGTTGCAGCCTGATACTATTATTGCGAATTTTCAATTCTGCAGTAGCCTAAGCAAACATCACGCGTTTTGCCCATGAAAAGGGGGCCCAAAATGCAGGGCCTCCGAGAGAAATCAGCACTGGTCGGGAAACAACACGAAAATTGGGCCCCATAATATTTCTTAGCAAATATTGCATTGCATGTTCGTGTTAAGCTGAAATTAGCATACTTTCCTCAGCATGAAAAGAACTTCGTTCAATGTAAAAATCATCAATATATAATCACTGGATTACATTTGCAGCAAAAATGCCATTGAAGCAAACTATTTTGTTTAGAAAGCTTTGTAAACACACAATAGGCCGACAGGCAACGAAAATAGTTCAACCAAGCATTTAATTCAGGAGTGTCCAAACTTTTCCCACGCGAGCCAGATTTGATAATAAGTGTTCGCGGGCCAACAGCCACAATAATTTTTCTGAAAACTGCATGTTGAATTTACATGATTTTTGTGTGTCTGCAGGTGAAAAATAACACATCGTACAACAACAGGTGCGGCTATACAAAACGTCTCGTGGATCGGAGTTGGCCCGCGCGTCGGACTTTGCACATCCCTGATTTAATTCAACCTTTTCTGGACTTTTTGCAATGCAAAGTTACGGATCATAGCATCAAATGATAAAATTTTGCGACGTCTGAATTGATGCACAACATGTATAGTAAGCCTTTTCAATCGGTTTTGAGTCATAGGCCTACTGGAACGCAAACAATTCTTTACAAATTTCAGTAATTGCTAAAACCACGTTCTCAAAGCACAACCGTTGGAGGTAGCTACCGGAACACAAAAAAAAATCATAACAAAACTATTTGGAAAAATCTTTCGAAAGTTGCAATCAATGATTCCTTGTGTAGAGATTATGGGGTGGTTCGTTCTGGTTTTCAGCTGAAGTTTGCTGTGTGACTTTCTGTCAAAAGTACCTACTCATCCAAAATGTCTTGAAAAATGTCATTGTTGTAGCCTACAAATGGTTTAAATTTGTCCCACATGCCCGCACCTGCACAACAAACATACGATGAAATTTTCATGGAACTTCAAACTCATCGTCGATATGTTTAAGTTTGTTCATACATTTGTCAATTCCAACAACTATCGAATCCTTTGCAATGTACGGTAGAATACATTTCCTTCGAATGATTCAGCTAGTTAAGTAGAGTTATAAAAGCGTTCTATCCTCAGGAAAACAAATTCATTTTCTTTTAAATTTATAATTGCCACTGCAACTTTAGCTTGCGAGTAGTAGCCTACTCTTCTCAGCTTTCTCTTACTTAGATTACATCTTCCTTTAATTTCATTAAATTCATCAGTGAATCTTGTTTTGGACCGTAATCCACATAATACAAAGCAGTCACAAATTTAAAACTGCTAGTTGTAGAATTGCAGGCTACTTTAGCATTGACTCAGCTTCCGATTAAGCTCTTGTTGGTTCCAACTTGATGCATTTTATGGTAGCCACTTTAACAAGTCGAAATTCTGCCACTGCGAATGACTACAATGCAACCGCCAACCAATCAGAACATGTTATAAGAGGCTACCGTCCAATTGTGACCCTTCTAGCACTCAGCCAGAGAGTTAATGCTTGTTTTGGACTTTATTTGGTAATTACAGAAGAAAAAGAGCAATAACAGTGGTGGGAATCGAACCCGCGTCAATTAAACGGCTACTTTCTAGCCCTAACCCTAACCTCTAAGCCAACCAGCTGACAAAAAATCCATCACTTAATTTGCTTTCTATCATCTTCTTTTCGCCATTTTTTACGTCACTTAAACCGTAGCTTATGATTGGTTGGCGGTTTCATTCCAATCAATTTCAGTGGCAGAATTTCGACTTGTTAAAGTGGCTATCGCATTTAAGAAACGTCTTTAGAGCTTCAATTGCAGAAGGGTGATGTAAAGCATTGGGTTTGACCGCACCACGCCTTGATTACCTTCTCGAAGTCAATTTTCTTTGCAAGATGATGGGACAGGTTTCTTTAGATTTTTCAAAATTTTTCCTCTGACTGGGCTATAACTTTAAAGATGCCACAAGCTTACAGATAATCAATTACACCAAAAATGATAAGACATTTGAACAACGCTGTCTGTAGGCAACATTATGAATTCCAACTAGATCTAAGCAACATCATCCATAAACAAAAAACTCAAATAAAGAAAAAAACTCACTACCTTCCAAAATCACATCATGAGAAGCATGACCAACAAAAGGCTACTTGACCACACGAAAACAGAAGATCTTTTAACTATGACAAAATTACATCCAATTGCAGCAATAAGCTAATAAAATTAAAAGTTTTAAAACTGTTCGGCCACACTAAAAGATCACAATTCGGAATCAGCAAAGTTTGCACAGAAGGAAAAGTAAAAGGAAAAAGAAAACGTGGCAGACAACCAAAACGATGGCAAGACAACATCCAATCATGGACCGGACTCAACTTGGCGACACTGGGCGAGCTGGCTTAAAATCGCCACTCTTGGAAGCAAATAACTCATGTTGATGCGCAATCTGCTGCAGGCGGAGATAATGACTGATGATGATCCATAAACAAAAAATATAGAGGATTTACTTTCTTTAATCGTGCTTGGAATGATACCTTTAACTTTCCCAGATAACTTATGTTGGATACAACATCCTATGCCTGGCCAACGCAGATTTTGAAGTTAAGGTTCAGTTGTCAAGCAAAATTAGTTCCCGCTTAGCTAAAACAGCGCCAATTTTCAAGTTGAAACTATCAATACAATCGAAACCGTTCAGTGATACAGAAATCATTTTAGCTTCAGATTTTACGTTTTGAAGCTGTTCAACATCGCCTACCTTAACACGAAAATGATTTGTTTTTGATGAGAAGCATCGAGAGTGACATTTACAATGATTGAGAAATACTTGGAACTACGCACTTCATTTAAGAATTTGTTGATTATTTAGTTGGTACATTTTTACTTTAGTACTAAAAATGGGCCCCCCTCAAAAGAGCAAAAACAAAAAACTACTCGTTTTTCCTTTACAATGTTTTGCTAGGGGGGAAACTGGCCCGACTTCCCCCCCCTCTCGGAGCCACTGCCAAAATGAGAGGAGGACCCGGAATGACTCTTCGTACCCCTAGTGAAAATTTCTCTCAGAGGGCCTGTTAATATCCATTCTGTACAGTAGTTATTGAGCTTCCTCCATCTAGAAATAGAAACTTTTTATTGATTGGTAAATTGGCAAGTTTCTTACAATGCGGTAAAAGTTTGGCCAGCAACGGAAGATCCTACAATGTAGAGGAAGCATACATGTCGAATTTACCCAAAAATGACATATCTGCCTTCGGTTTGTATTGAAATTGACCTAATGAATAAAATGGGTTCAGACGGAGATGGGTTTGTTCATTGGAAGAAAACTTTACTGTTACCAATCTAATGCCAAACTTTTGTTTTACATTTATAGGACCAGAAATCAGGCACTCTTTGCTTGATTATGGCTTCAAAAGTGGCTAGGTCTTCCGTGTTATAAAGATGAGTTAGATTAAAGGAAGTAGCTGATAACTTCTTTGAAAAATTCAAGCATGAGCAGTTTTCAAAACCATGCTGAAAGAATAGTTTTGCTTGTTTACATTCTTGTTGACTGTTTATCATTGATTTTGGTTTTCGACATTTTGTTGTATGCTCAAAACAACAAAATATGGGGCTAAGTGATATCTTGAAAAATTAACGTTATAGAAAAAAATCTGACTTCAAATTTGAAATCAGCAACCGAAATTCAGCCCAAAACACTTATTTTCCTGATCTGCATCAATTTTTGTTGTTGTTGTTGTAAATTAGTGTTATATTCCATTTTATGTTGTAATTGTAAAAGATGCATTTCGTGTCATGTCTGTTTTTATTAGGTGTTTTTTTATTGTCTGTGATTTAATTGCATCACGACAAATACTTTTACTGGGTACCAAGCAAGAATAAGATTCAGTGCTAGTTTTAAAAAAATTTTAAGCCTCGCCGAATGCGCAAGAATTATCACTGTCTCCCATACATCTGCAATACAGCATCCCTCACAAGTCAGTAAAAAATTATACTATAAATAGACACAGAAATTCATCAGCTTGTTCATGAATTATATTCTAATTAATGTTGCAAATTGTAAAACATGCATTTCGTGCAATGTCTGTTTTTATTAGGTATTTATGGATTGTTTGTGATTTAATTACATCACGATCAACCAACTTTTTTCCGATTTTTCCATTTAAGTCTTTTGTTACATTAGCTTGGGGTAAGTTTAATAAAAAACGAAACTTTATTTTCTAAGCCCTTGCTTAGTCACATGCAATGTTGTATGGGGGCATTTCACGTAATGCAAATCACATAGAATCAAATGCCAAATTCATTTTTATAATGTAGAGTTCTTAGTAACTAATATTTACATAAACCAACTGGTATGACTAGGCTAGTTCTTAATTGCTTTATTATTGAACAGTCAAGTGGGTTGCCATGACGCCAGTGTTCAAGTAACAATTCCTTCTGGCGTTGTTATAATTTCATTAATTTTAAATCAATAAAGTTGCTTTGTATTGGATTTGGTAACCACAATATATTCTGATACTTTTTCGTGTACGGATGGCAAAGTGGAAGTTTTGTACTCTTCCGTTTTACTGCCGAGATACAAAGATGAATTACAGTACTACTAGCAAAATATAACCATAAACAGACATAACCCACAACAACACTACATTTAACATTATAAAAACAAAAAACAAAAACAATAAGCTAACGTTTTCGGCTAATCATATGTGTGTATGATTAGCCGAAAAAGTTAGCTTATTGTTTCCGTGAACTGGAAAACTTTCAAACACGGGTGGGAAACACTTTACATTCTTTTGACGACGAAACTGAAATAGATGGGAAACAAGAAATGGAATTTCTAAACAATCAAAGCTCAAGAAATCCGACTTGAACTAATCCAAAATGGTCACACTGATAGCCATGGTTCACAAGTAGAACGAACATCGCTTCAAATTTATGTCTGATATGCAGTTTGCAAATGTCACAATCACGAAATCGTTTATCTTCTCGAGATGGGTGACTACGCGGAATATGCAAATTCGTAAAAACTTTGTTTCCAGATTTTTCACCCGAAAACGCAATATGAAGTGATTTTCATTGAATTTGGAAAGTGATCAGGTTTACGGACCTTACTTAGGTCTCGCGTAAAACTTAGTGCTGGAACATTTTGCTTGTTTGCAAATCTAATTGCAATGTAATAAATTGTAATGTCTAACTTCGTAATACTTGGCTGAGTAAACAACAGGGTTTTGTTATTGATTCAAACATTACCTCGCAATCTCATAAAGAAAAACAACTTGAATTGTTTTAGTCAGTAAATAACAACAAATAATTAATCTAACAATATCAAAAACTTCTGTAAACTCACTTTTGACAGGTTTTTATCCCATTCGTAAACTCAATTAAACCGTCAAAAAATAAACGATTGTCGGGTATACTGTTGCACGTTATACTGTTATACACGTTATACTGTTATACTGTATGTGTAATGTGTATATATACTGGATGTGTGGTAATGCAACCAGCGAAGCAGGGATAATAGGTAAGTATCAACCACTTACTCTTAAAACTAAAAAATAAAAACTTACTTACAGATTCTAACCACCTAAAAATGGCACTTTGGATGATTGAAAAACAAAAATAAAAACCTGAGGGCCTGAGAACTTTCAACAACAAGGTCCTTGAGGAAAATTATCTCTATACGCATTTTGTGGATATTTTACAGCAAAATTGGCTTTTGTTGTTTTGTTAACGTAGTAACTCAAAAAGTATCAATAAAATTACCCGTTTGTACAGGCAACAAAGCATTTAAAATATTTAAAACACAAAATGGAAATTTTTTTTTAATTTCCAGAAAAACTAAATTTTGTTGGAAGTAAAAACTTAAAATGCATTAATCGTGTTGCGATGAATAAATACAATTATTAAATCTATTGACTACTTTTGGCAAGTGATAACCACAATGGTAGCTTAACTCATTTCATAAAAATTTGGAAAGTTTTTAAAAATAATAACCAATAAAATTATGATCATGATTTTTACTTCCTTGCTTGTTGCCTATATATACTGAACGCTGAACCCACTACATCATTCTCTTTCACTTCGTAAGTAAAGAAGAACAAGGTTTATGATGGGATATCTCACACTTCCATTGGCTCTTTTTATGTTTGCCCTGGTCGGATTTGGAGCTGCACAATACGGAAGTAAGAAATCTACCCTTTACTTAACTACATTCTGCTTATGAAAAGAATACTAAAAAAATTCTTGGTTGTTTGTTATAAAGTTTCGAGAATTATCTTATTGGTTGAAATATGTTCGTTCAAAACGATCTTTTGGGTTGTAAATTATATAAAATACAATTCAGTACAAAGAAACTTAAGATAGAACGATACAATAAAAGATCACACTAATTTAAAGTTAAACTTTGTTTCGAAAATAATCAAAACATATTTAGGGTTGAACATTTGTAAGCCTGAATAAGTAGAAAAACATACAGCACTGCTACGCATCTTAAATTTTGCACGATTTGTGAGTTCCGAGATTTCTGTCGATTTTGTTTACAAAAAAAAACGAATGACGAAATTACTTAAATTTCCAAGTGATACAAAACTAGTTATAAAGAACTCATTTCATAAAACAACAAGCAAACCAAACGTCGTTGCGCTCGAAGCAAGAGAATTGAGATACGGTATTGTAAAAATTCAAAATATCTTTAACAGTTTGTGCTTCGTATAGTCTTACAGTACAGAACTTAAAATTCGTTTAGAAAAATCTAGCATTGGTAATGTAACCTTCCATTCAACACCAAATTGAAAGTAATGAAAAAAATCATCGTAAGTGTAAAACCGCAAAAACTGAAAATAATGATAAACTCGAAACTAATATCCAGACACCAAATCAATCGATTTTTACATTCGTAAACATCTGCAGACGTTAAATAAATATAAAAAATCGGTTGCTTGTTGTCTAGGTAATATTACGAAAACTCCTATTCGAAACAGGTCGATTGAGTTCGCATCACGCTTTGTGTAGTTCGCTTTATAAGCTGCTTTTACTTATTAGTTTAACTATCTTTGTAAACATTTATTGTCAACAACGTGTTATTCTACTTAATGATTACGGAAAATAACTTTTTTCTAAAGGATACAGAAAATTGTAAAATTTTAGAATTTTTTTTACTAAAATTTTATAAATAATTTTTTTTTTTATTTCCTACTGTCGCTCACACCAAAATTTGTTATTTTTGTTTTTTATTTAAAAGCAAGTCTTCTTTTCCGTTAGACTAATTGAAGAAGTTATGCTAACTTCTCAAACATGACGTAATCACAAATCTAGCCTACAATTAATTATTTATATATTGAGGTAGTTTTGTAAGTTTTTTCTTGAGATAACTAAGTGAATCAATAATAAAAGAACTTTTTACCAATCCGAATTGAGAAAATGTAATTTGCCACCGCAATGCATCCTATCTTCACTGTACTTTTATTCTATATAGGCTATGATCCGTGTGGCGGCATCGACTGTGGGTATGGCTACCACTGCCAGCCTTACAACGGCAGGGGACGTTGTTTCCGTAAGTTTATATTTAATATTTAACTTAAAGTAGGCTACATTTTTAAAGTCATGTTTTTTTTTTACAAAAAGTGATTGACAGATTGCTGATTGTTAGTTTTAGTTCAAATCAAACAAAAATCGGGGTGTAGAACCATCTCTTGGCTTCATAAATATTCTTATATTTTATTTTAGATTATTCTTGTCGTTTTCTTTCTACGCTTTGTATTTCTTCTTTTTGCATTTACATTGTGGCATACATTGGTTACTTGGTTACTTTTGATCAATTTCTCTCTTATCTAAACCTAAAAGTTCATCAGGGGATAGTTTTATTTCTGCTTTTGTAACTCTTACTTAAAAATATTAGACATTTCTGCACGAAATTTTAAACAGTTTGCTTTGTAATTATTGTTGTTTAAAAGAAAGCTCAACTACAAATAGTGAAAGGAATGAAAATTCATTTCTTAATTTCAAAGCGGAAAAAAAGGTAATCGTATTTATTTATGTACAGATGGATATGCTGCTCAATCCTCTCGGCATCATTCCCCACAGGGATACCATCACCAGCCACGAAACAACGTTTACAATCTTGTCCTCAAATATCTGCTGTTGAAACGGCTAAAAGCTGGTTTGTCAAGTGATCCTCCCCAGAATGGAAAACCGTGGAGTGGCGGAAAACCATGGAAAGGCGGGAAAGGCGGAAAAGGAAAGCCGTGGAAAGGCGGAAAAGGAAAGCCATGGAAAGGCGGAAAAGGAAAACCATGGAAAGGAGGAAAAGGAAAACCATGGAGAGGCGGAAAGGGAAAGCCATGGCGAGGCGGAAAGGGAAAACCATGGAGAGGCGGAAAGGGGAAGTAAACTAAAGTGTCAAAAAAAGATAAAGAAGATTTTCTAAAGATATTTTACTAACTGATTTTTGTAAACACTTTTTATGCATATTTCATCATATTTCTTCAGCCTTGTGTCCAGTATCATTCATGTTCCACATAAATAAGGCAAGTAAACCAAAGCGTCAAAAAAAGATGAAGATTTTCTAAAGATATCTTCCTGACTGTTTTTTATAGAATCACTTTTATTCATATTTCATCATACATTTTCAATCATGTTCCGATATCAAAAAGAGCCTCATCCTTCATATTCCACATAAATTGCTTAATCACCTGTGTTTTTACTTGCCAATCTGATAACAGTAGGCTATTCAATAAATTGTTACCAACATGACTATTCCAACATACTTCCTATAAGCTGCTGTAGCCTATACTGTATAACATCAGTAGGCTGCTTGAAACATTGCGACAGCCTATTAGGCCGAAGCTATTAGCAGAAAAAAAATAGACTTATAAATTCTACTAATATGTTGAGGCTTATTTACACTTGCGTCTCACAGGTTGTTTTATTGCTGAGGCCTATTGTAAATAGGTTACGCTATTGCGAAAGCTCTGCGAACGTAGTCATGTATAGCCAAGGGCTAGTTTAAGAGATGGGGCCCGGGGTACTTTTAGATCGGGAAGCCCCGTGCAAAAAAATTTTTCGCGCCACTAGCTTGAAAGTCACCCACACCGTTGCTAATGCCTTTACGCCAAGCTCAGTCGCCACCTTGTGACAAAAAATTAACTTTGAAAGAATAAGGAGGCGTTTTGAAGAAACTTCAAAGGCTGAAAGAAATAAAAAACACAAAATCATATTTTTCCACGTCGGAGGGCCCTTCAAAAGGGGGGCTCGGGGCAACTACACCCTCTTTCCCCCTAAATCATGGCCTGTGTATAGCAGGGTAACGTAAGTGCCCTTAGTCAGTAGCCGTGCAAAGATCTCAAAACAGATTATTATTTTTGGGCTACCGTAAGCCTAACTTACTTTTATTTTATGACTTAAATAGTCGTCCAGTCTCAAAGTGTAAATCTATAAAATCATGAAAAGAGTATAAAATGACGTATTTTCAACATAAACTAAATCCGCACTTTTGGTCTGTCTTTGTAAATATTATTTGTGGATCTTGTAGTTTGTTGAATGTCAGAATACAGAAAACCGTATGGGGTTATACTTCTTTAAATTTGCCAAATACCACCCACTAAAACTTTTGTTTAAACATATTTTATATAGATTTATTCTTTAACAAAGCCTGTAGCCTACAAACTTTGCGAAGTTTTTACCAATAGCCCACAATAACTGAAATGCGCCTACTTGGAGCAACCACAATAAGCTTATTTCTAACCCAAGAACAGTTTCTACGACTAGTGACTGTGGTTGCAACTTTTGCAGCTGTACAAAGTAGCCTACTGTACAGTGCAAACTAATTAGGCACGCGCAAATACAAATGGGTATTCAGGTACAAGAACAAAACGGTTGTGCGAGCAATTAGCTTAGTCGTGGACGTCGCTATAATAGCATCTGGACTGGAAGCCAAACGCTAGGCCTCATCTTGCACGGTAAACAGAATTGCCACATTGGCGGTTTTAACGCCAAATTTTAGAAACTTGACCGTTTTTTTGTGATTGGCAGGCTACTTTTAATTTGACATTTTGATAAGTTTTTGATTTTTTTTTTTTTTTTTCAGCATTGCAAATAGTTTTAAAAACTTTGTTTTATCAATGCGCAGTAATTTATTTACAAAACATCAGGTTTGAAAAAGCAACTTTTCCCGAATCTTGATAATGCTTTTCATAATACAGTATTGCATTTTGGGCTGATTTTGTCAACAGCATGATACTATCATAGTCTAACTCTAAAGTGTTGCGACCGTGCCACATTTTAATCTGAAAACGTACTAAAAAGCGTCAAGTTTCTAAAAGTTGACATGAAAATCGCCAATATGACAATTTTGTTTGCCATGCAAGATGAGGCCTTGCTTTTGGTTTCCAGTCTAGATGCTATTATAGCGACGTCGACGGCTCAGTATTCCACTAGTTGTTGGTGTCTTAGGCTCTAATGCTGGTAGGTCTAGATTTGATTCCAAGCCAGACCATACCAAAGAATTAGCCCAACTCAAAAACAACCGCGCTGGTTCGGCTCTCGGGGTGTGCGCTTGAGCAACGCATTTCAGCAATGCTCTCTATTCAGTGGCACCTAGTGGATGGAATAGCTCACAGAAAGCTTCATTTTGCCAATTTTGCCAGCTTCTACAAGTAGCCTATATGCGAATCCACCAGGAATAATAATCTCACAGGTTTTGTCAGTCTGAAAATAAAGATTCAAAAAACAAACCAATTAGACCAAAGCGTCTACTTTGGTCCGTTACCCAATGAGACTATGTCGGGTAACGATGTTCTAACATGGTAGCCATAATACAAATTGGAATTATTGTCCCTAAAGTACCAACATAACAGCTGTTGAACAACAAGAAAAAATACTTTTCGTTAATATAATCACACAGCTCTTTGCCAGCTTAATGACGGGTTAGACATTACATTCAGGCCTGAGTTCGATTATTTGAAAAGTAATATCAAAAGCTTCAAAAAATAGTCAACATTGGTATTCTTTCCACCAAAACCCAGTGAAAATGAGTGGAATAATCATCATGTGCTTACAGTGTACATGTAATAGAAACATTTAAATAGCGCAGTCGCAACGTCGGAGTAGCAATACATCAACATATAGGCTGTTGTAAAAATCAAAGTGCAGATTATGGTGTGCGTAGAAGCCGCAAAAGATTGAAGTACTGTAGGCTACTGCGGTGAAAGGTTGATTTGAATCTTTGTCCTCGGATTCAGAAAGCCTCTGATGGATTATTTCTACCAGTTTTGCATACTTGTAAAGGGATTGAACCACTTAAGCAAGCCTGTTACCGACATTGATAAAGTAAAGTTTTCGATTGTCCTAGTGTTGTTGTTTATGAATTATTCCATCCACTTAGCGACGTACAATAACCTTTTTTTGGGTGTTCACTTTTTTTTAAATTTTTAAACATAATTTATGCATAGTTTGCACAGTGGCTCTTTATATCATATCACATCAGTTTATTTTCATATGATCTGAACAGCCATTGAGCAAACTGCAAACCTAGTGTGTGTTTAAACCCCGTAAAAATAAGTGAACACCCAAAAAGTGGTAGGCCTAATCGTAGCCTACGCCACTGCATCCACTATGTAGGTGCCGGTGAAGGGAGAGCAGTTCTAAAATGCGGTGCCAAAGCGCACACCCCGAGAGTCGAACCAGGGCCGCTTGGTTTTGAGGTTTCGTCGTGTATGAAGTCACTAAGTCAGGCAATTAATTAAACTGAACTAATGGGCAAACAATCACTATATTGTTGTTTCTAAAAACAAGAAGGTGGTTTGCTAGTGATTTGAAGAAATGCACGACGTTACACAGTGAAAACGTTGAACAAAACCACATTCGTCTTCGCAATAACACACTGCTTCATACCATAGACAACTTATTTTAATTTGTCAACGTGTAATTTTCATGAATTGAACTCAGCGAAACGTCATGATACCCCAGGAAAGTTTAACGGTACCACAGAACAACCAAGTGTGATAACGTCAGGGAATGGGATGAAAGGCATCATTTGAGATGGAAGCTTGGAAAATATCAAGGATGGAAAAGAATGGAAAGTTTGTATAATGGGATGGAAGACAGTCTTCCATCATTCCATCCCAATTCCATCAATAACTTTCTAACGCGGTATAAAGACATAAAAAATGTAAACTATCTCGAGTAAAAGTTTCAGTTTGATTAAGTTTCTCAAACTGAAATAAATCGATTTTCGATTCGTTGTTGAACGAATTGACGTTGTTCAACAACGAAAAATCGACAACATTCACAATGAAACAAGCATTTTTGTAAGTAGCATAGTCTCATTTCAATTATTTAAATGCACTGCATCGCTCTTGAATCATAATATGTGTGAAAACGTGAATCGTCAATGAAACAATCTAAAAAACAATAACGTTGTGGCAGCATGCAGAGCGGTTTGGGAACTAAATCGCTAACTGTAGTAATAGCCTAATAATTAAATCAATCAATCAAGTTTATTTCAGTATAGCTTTAGCCTACATGTCGATAGGCTATACGGAACATTTGACAAAACTCCGAGACAAAAATAGAAGGCTATATCAAACACATACGGTAGCCTGACTTTTATCTATTTCGAACTACATGTTAAAGGCACTAAAAAAACATGCGTCCTATAGGTATGGCCTACGTATAAATAAAACTTAAACGATAGAAGAGAGAGTGAGCTTGCCCCGTTACAAACTATAAACACACGCTGGACAAAAATTACACAAAGAACACATAAAAGGAGCAGCTCCTCCGCTCCACCAACCCGCAAATCATTGACGATACACTTGGAGACATGGACAAAAACAAACAATTATCTAACAGCGAAAGGCCTACCCCTGATATTTCACATGAATTGACAGAACACGTAAAACAGCTACTTCAACGCATTCCATCTAGCCGCGCCCATTGTACAGCAAGTGTTGGAGTTGCAGCGAAACAAGATCTTAAATTTATGGCTTTGAAGGTGAATGTCAAATGTTTTATGCAGCTTAAACGATTTGTTAATACAATTAAGAATATTCAAAATAACTTCTTTTTTTGAAAGAAAGCAAAACCAAAGTATTTTGGGCTACATGGAAATATATTCTGTTTTGAAAAGTTCTAAATTTTTTTTTTTCAAACAGTGATAAACTTAAGTTAGATATCCAAGTTTATAGGATGTGCATTAAAAAGAAATACATAAAACAAGAAAATAAGCACAATATCAAAGATAATGAAATCATTAATTCCTTTTTTATTTGCATAAACAAGGGATGTTTTTTCATCATATTTTCTGTAGAAGTCGCTCCAATGTTTTCGTGTGGAAATGAGATATCAGGTACTTTCTCCCCAAGGAACTGGCACAAAGGTTCCCATCCTTCGTCAACCTTGAAAACAAGGAGCCGATCCCTTGGAGCACACTGTAACAAACGTGTTTGGATAAGCGAAGTGAAATTAAATAAAAAAAGCTTTAATTTGATATCCAAACGGGTTAGAATCGCAGGACCAGTAATTTCTAACCATTTTTAGTCACGGACGGTTTTGCAAAATTACCAAACATGTATAGACTTCTAAATTTCTGAGAGTAGTTCTGAGTAAAATATCTGTGCCATAGATTTAGGTTTAGAAAGCAGGAGGCACAATTCTAAAAGTGGTCCCTAGTAAAAGGTCTGTGACATGGATTTATGTTTGGGGAGCAGGAGGCACAATTTTATGGGTGGGGGCACTTTGTCAACTTCCTATGTCTTTAACAAAATCGCACATACAGTAGACTTGCCATCAGTTGAAATTTTTGTTTTCTTAAACAAAGATGTAGAGAACGGGATTTCAAACTAGGTTGAGTTATTTGCTTGTAAAAATGTGTGTTAAGCAAACATGGGGCTTGTACCAACTACAAATTCCGGCACCAATATCAAAATACAAGACCAGTCTTTTAATACGTAAAAGCTTTAAGAAAATTACTATAGAAAAATTATCGAGAGAAGAAGTGGAGCACAAACATCGTCTCTAAACTATAGACAGAATGCAAATGCACTAGGCTATGTCTAAAGAATACACGATGATTTTGTCTATTTTGTTGGCTCCTTATAAAAGTTCCGAGCTCCTGAAATCATCCCAGGTCCAAAAATACAAGTAGCCTACAAATAATTGTCAGCGCCACTGGCCACGTGTCTTCAAATGCTCACTAGGAAGATATCAGCAAAAATCGTAGCCTATGGCTGAATAAGCCGCTTACGCACAGCAACAGGTTAGAAATCGAACTCGCAATGTCACATATGTCTCATAGCTAATTTAAATTTGTTATTTTAATTTTTTTTGTTACTCCAGGTGGTTGAAGGTTTAGATTAAGTGGACGGGAAGGCAAGAAAGCCAATATTCGTGTCACCTTCAGGTATGTCTTTAAGTGTCCTGCCAATGACACAGCCACATGGTCTTGGGAGGTGTCGAACAGGGCTATCACCACTCGGCTATGAATCCGACACTGTTGCCTTGCTGATGTAAAACATCAACTAAGCATGTGTAGGCCTATACTTTAAACAGCCAATGGACTAATAGCGCCAAAACTCCAAAGAAAGTTAACATTTCATTTAATTATCTACTTATCTACGTCGGCTGCATAGCCGAGTGGTGAGAGCCCTGGAACGATGTTCGAAAGGGCGCTTGTTCTACACCGCTCAAGAGCATGTGGCTGGGTCTTTGGCAAGATACTTAAAGGAATGCCTGAAGGTGGACATGAAGATTGGCTTCTTTGCTTTCCCGTACACTTAATCTAAATTTTAATTCTTCTACCACCAGGTGCAAGCCTGGATACGACAAACAAAAACTACTTATCTACGTCATTGCCACGTGACTAGTGACTGAAATTTAAAGAGTAATCTATAAAATCTACGGTTGCTTAGCAATGACCCGGTGTCGTTTGTATCTGAGCACAGTGAACACGCCGCGAATGTGTAGTCTCTACTCACCTGCAAAACGTAAGCATTATGACGTCGGTAGGTTTGCTTGGCTCGGCGTTCATCCAACCAATGACCTTCCATCGGGTGGATTGCACTTCGATGACTGAATATTGCAGGAGCTAAAAGACAAAAAGAAAGTTATTTTATAACTGTCTAAGTAGGCTTACCGGTACGGTAATGACATCAGGGGTAGCCTACGGTAATGACATAAGGGGTAGAATAGAACTTGATTTCTCTCATGATTAAGGACACTGCTCTAGAAAGAGACGCCGACGGCCCTTCTTTAGGCTATGGACTTCTGAACTGAACTGAGCAGGCACGTGGCATCTCAGGCAAACAACAACATAATTGTCTTCGGCACCTTTGCTTATGAGCCAGCAACTCAGGCAACACCTCCAACTGCTGTAACCAGCGTACGGTCTAAATATTAGGGTCATGACGTACGGATGTCCTGCAGGTCAAAATACTGCACGACCATGTATAATGTGCTGTGTTGTTTGAGCTACCCCTGTGGAACATGTTGTGTTTGAAGCCACCAACAAGACTTACTTATTAAAGATGAGATGTTCTTTTTACTCTTTCTATTCTAGCATGAACTGTATCATGATGACGACTCTGTGGATTGGTTATTGGAGTTGGTTATATTGCTGTGATAGTGTATTATTCTTTAATATTTTTTAAAAACTTTTTTTATAGGCTTGAAAAGGGTTATATGACTAGCCGAAAACGTTAGCTTATTGTTTCTTGTTTTTATAATGTTAAATGTAGTGTTGTTGCTGAGTTATGTCTGTTTATGTTTTAAGAGTGGTTGGTAAGGGGAAGTAGTGAAGTAAAGAAAAATCCGCAAACAGGTTCAGGATTGCCACACCCAGCAATGTTCAGAAACTCCTGATATTTAAAAGTCTTGTGGACTGATGACCTTTATGGCTAATGTGAAGCATTCCAAAGGCCATGACTCTTTGCGCAAGAGAAAAAAAAAAAAAAAAAAAACATGACTCTTTGTGAATGCCTGTCAACATGATTATTGATTTCTTACAAAATAACATTATGTTTTTGCAAACAACTTTAGCCAAAAAGTTCTATAAATCAATTACGCTTGGGCCATAATGTGATTGGCTTGAAACGAGCAGTTTGCAACTGAGAACATTTTTTGCAAACTAATTCAGCCAATATTTCAGCGTGTAACTAAAACAAATCAAAAGTTAAATTTCAATCAATATCATGTAAATCCTTTCGACTTGAAACTATAAAGCCTACTTTAATCTTCGGTCAGCGTATCACCCAGCAGAGCTGTGACCATTTTGAGGCCAGGGTTGAAATTTCTCTGAACCTTTTACCTCCTATATTTGGCTGCAACCTTGCTCTTTCAGAAACGCAGAATAAAGTCTTCAATAATATCTAGTCTTGATGGCTAGTGTAGAGGCTACACCGGTATGGTTAGCGAAACACAATGCTCGCTGTTCTATAGTGAGTAGTCAGGTAGTGCTGACGCCAGGAAGATCGCTCCTTTTCAACAATAAAGAAACTACCAAAAATAACCTATCAAGGCTTTGTCAGTCCGAGAATAAAGATTCAAAATCAACCAACTTTAACACGACAGTCACAAGCATACAAAACATGCAACACTAGAATATAACAATGAGACTTGCCTAACAGATATTGATGGTGAGCAAATTTAAATCCTGTCCAACTGAAAGCATAGCATAATTTTATCATCCAGTTGCTGTTGTGGGCTTTAATTTGTCCTTCCATGCTTTTCCACCAAACATCTTCGTTTTCTCTTTGAGTTAAGATTATCTGTAATAACAATAAATGAAAAGAATGCTGAAAATTGAATGAGGCTGTTCACCAGGCATTTAGTTATCATGTTATTTAAATCAAAAGAATGCTTCTATGGAACCTAAGTGGATCAGAGAAATGTGATCATTGGACTTCGACTGTTTTTAGATCAGTTATTAAATAATAACGCTGTGACCACCACTAGCATGTGGGCTATGCACGTTTTAAAGAACTTGATCCAGCCAAGGGCAGATCCAGCGAGTAGCCTGGGGGGGGGGACGATTTCAACAAAAACAGTGATGTATTCAGTAGGTCTATAAATCCAACCTTACAAATACAACGTGAAATAAAGTTACTTCATGTCGGCTGCGTAGCCGAGTGGTGAGAACGTCTGCGCGACATTCGAAAGGACGTGGGTTCGACACCGCTCCAGAGCACGCGGCTGTGTCTTGGCAAAGACACTTTAATGGCAAGCCAAAATAAAGGAAGCAGCTGACTAGAAGACTATATGTCACTTCGCTGCTTCCTGTCGTCTGTTGTATCGCAGTGTTATGTAGGCTATGTTATCGCAATTGGAGCAAATAAAAACACGATTATTATTATTATTATTTTCTGTGGTTAAGGGGTACGATCGCCTACTCTCATGGATCCGCCATCTAATTTAGCAACAAACGCCATTACATCTAATAAAATTTTATGTTGTTTGCAATTTGCTTTTTTATCCGAATTGTAATAGTCATGAACATTGCCGAATTAACAATAGTGACAAAAGCAGTCTACGGGCCCACGTGGTCGAGACCTGCTGCCTTTCTGGAGCAGCAGTCTATCCTTAGCTAATCAAACGTTTACGCAATGTTTATTTTTGCACTCGACCATGGTCGTCAATTACATGGGTCATCATGTAGCTTTCCTGGAATGACCAAATCCCTTTGGAACATAAACCTACGTGTTCTAAACGTCTAAAACCATCCGCTCCAGAGGCAAGCTTAACAAATGTGGAGTAAAGATAAAGGTGAGTCCCATACTTGATCCAAGCATCGTGGGATCAGATGATAAGGTTCTCATTATACTAAGCTTTTGGCACAAATGAGAGTAGGGTGGCCAGATCCTTTCTCTTGGCCGCCTTTCCTTCAGCAACTACGCCCACCCAGTTTATTACACCGTGGGTAGAGGTGAGCGGTGATTTTCAACAACCAGCGCCTGGAGTCGAACCAGGATTGCATAATTGGAAAGCGAGTGCCTTATCCACTGCGCCACCCCAAAATGTGGAGCGGAGTATTGTTTTACGATTTATTTGTACGCAACTATTTTGTTTCGTTTTTAAGGGAATTTCTCTTTGTAATTTTACTTGTGAAGTAAACAACGATCGTGCAGCTAAAAATGAAACTCAATCTATTATATCCGCTTTGTAAATCCAGGACGGCTCAAACCGAAAATTAGCAATCAGTTCGGTGACTAAAAGTAAATTAGTTATGCCTTGTAGGTTCTAAAGAAGGGCTTACTAGTATTTACTTATTTACTCACATTGGTAAATAGAAATTCGTGTGTAAATTATTTGCTGTACAGTATATTGTTCTTGATTAATATTTAACGTCTACTCCACATTTTTTTTCTATTATTTGCTTTCACATATGTGTCATTTTACATTTTCCATAGTAGGACCATTTAGCCTACTATGCAGATGTTATTCTTGTCACATTATAGACCTAAATGTAAACCATTTTTAAAAAGATGATTAATCATTATTGCTTACTGTTTCAAGATATTACAATTTGATGTTTTTTAAACATTGATTACGCTTCATTATCTTAAATACAGTAGTTCTCCCACTTGTTAAGACCAAGGTGAATAGGTCCACTGGCTTAATAAGCCTAATATTGTCCGATTTTCCACAAGTAACTGGTAATAAGAAGTAATAACTTGATAGAGGTGATAACTTGCCGAAGCAGCCTTGGGGTAGTTCACACATAATGGACATATGGCACTCTGGAACAGCCTGAGAGATAGGATGTGGTGTAGGAAATAATTGAAAGTCACAACTTTGGTAAAATTGACGTCAGTTGCGTACGCAGCGTCTTATCCGTATCTGACAAACTTGATTCAACGTTGTTTGCAGACTTTGCATCACAGTACAAGGACTGCTTTTGCTAGTTGGGTGGTAGCATTCTAAACTATAAAAAAAATTGTTTTACATTGATTCAATGTTTATAGAAGCTGAACCAATGTAGAAGGTGAGAATTTTGTAGGTGGGTACGGCGCAAGTTTCGCTTTGCGGTAATCTGTTTTTTTTTTTATGAAATGGTAAATACGATAAAAACCAAATGATGAGTTCAATTTATTTTAACTTATTATAACTTCAAAAGAAAATTTACTTTGGATAAACATAGATTGACAAAAGTCAATGGGATTGAGCGACATTATTCAAACAATAGATTCAAATAACATAGGCTACGGGCCGTGAAAATGACAATTTGACTAATTACCAATGAGATCTCCAGCCTTCCCCCAACCAAAACACTTCTAAAAGGCAAGGCACCCATAACACCATTAATAGTTAAAATAATAGTGTTATGAAATCACCAAAGAAAAAGTGGTTTTGATACTTTCCCACAAAAAGCAAGAGTTGTCTCTAAACACAAATAGCTTGAATTGGATTATTCAAGTTCTCGGGCCTATACAATCAACCAAAGCCCAGGTCTAAGAATACTACGTGAACGTTCTCTAAACACGACTGCTAACACACATACTGATGCAGACGTTTTCGAAGAAACTCAATACCCTCATCAGGAAATACTCAAATACCGGTACATCTAAACAAAACAAAAAAAAGTTTAAATGATGTCAAATGACTATGAAAGACAATTTGCAACACTAGAAAGCTGTGTACAAACTGCTAAATAAATAAACACCAAAGCTGCTATACCCGTTTTGTTACCAGGGCATTTATCAGAATGTAGTCACAAGACAAGTGCAGCACTGTGAAATAATGAGTGGTAATGATTAGAAATCCAACCAAACGACATTATAAAACAAGAAACAAACGTAACTTTATACTGTAAAACTGTATAAGTTCAGCAGAAGTGAACTTCTCCAGCAAATAACTGCTTGTTGAGCAGTGGCGGTGTCCTTTTAGTTGTAGTGCATTGTAAACTTTGGTTTTAAACTCTGATTGACAATTTCGAAGGATTTCAAATCAATCCAATATAAAAAAATAGCGTTATATTGCAGTGTGTGTGTTGATATCTACTAAATTGAGATGTCTTTTTGCTCCAGAAACCAAACGCCTAGTGAACATATTAATTCATGTCATATTCGTGTCTTATACATGCAGTATGTCATATTCGTGTGTTATATACAGTACCATCAACATCTGAAGACGTTGCATCAATGTAAAAATGACGGATTTTTCTGTCAGGGTAGGCTGTGTCATTTTCGTGTCCTAAATACGTCATAGGTCGTAGGCGTGTTTAACCCAGTAACTTTTGATAGTTTGTATTTTACAGTCAATGTGATGTTTACACATAACTCCTCAGTTTACTGTATTTATTATATTAATACTAGGCTACTATCTTGCAGTGTTTACAAGTTTTTACAAGAATGATTTCTTTTATTTTTTTGATGTTGACCTATAAACGCATGTGAAGATTTTTGTAACTTAAGTTGTCTAATTATGAATCATATTTGCAGGTATGATACACACTCTGTTGTGGGTCTTGTTGGAAGAAACTTTGTCACTTTTAGAATGAAACAAGTTTAAAAAAATGCAGCGTTACAAGCGGTAAAAATTACATTTGTTTGTGTTGCTTTCTATTGCTGGAAATAAAAAGAGATATATGGGAATAGAAATGTCGAACTACAGCAAACAAAATTGACTGCAATCTTTCGTAGACATGTTCAGGTGCACTTACCCCTTTTATATCATTTCAATACGAAACAAGATGAATTAATTCATTTTATTAAAAAGTTAACGAAAAATTCAAAGATTGTGATATTGTGATTGTTAATCCTGTTTAAGACCAAGAAGTTTTACACCAAGTGAACCAAACCAGACCTCTGTATGAAAACCAGACAATATAAATTTCTCGACCATGTAATATGAAAGCAAAAAGAAGAGCATCCCTCTTTAACTGGTAAATTTTTTTAAAAGCTGGCATCTGACACACAAAGACAAATTCATCTGAAACAATTTAACCACAAGACAGAAACAATCCTCCATGCAACATTAATAGGAATATTTGGTCTAATTATTCATCTGAGGCCGTCGATGCCTGGTTCAGGCAAGGCAATTGAAGAAGAAGAATCCTGTTTAATAAATATGACAACCTATTGTTGTTTTATGGTCATGGTAATTTAATAGCGGTTTATAACCAATGCAATTAGACTTTACAAAACATAATAATAATTATTGTCTGCAAATGTTGCACCGACGTAAATGAACCATCCCATTTTTGACAGAGCAACTTAGTTAGAACCGGAAATCGAACAAACGTGCAACGACCATTAGCCTAACCTCAAGTCCAATACAAACAAACGCCCTTTTGGTTATTTATTTTTTTTTTTATAAGAACAAGGTGTTTCGAAAAAGTGTTGCCATTTGGGCTAGCAGTTTTCCAACACTTGATAATACTTTTTATCAAGAGCAAGTTGCAGTAGGCCTAAGAGAAGTCTGTTGGGATGGTTCGAAATTCAACTCGAGTTAGACAAAGTTGTATACTGTCTCCAGAATGGGTCTAGCTGAACATGCTTTCAATAGACTATGATGTATTTTAGGAGACCCCGAACTTTAGATTCCTCTTAAAGTTTGATAATTAAAGTGTTGGTGTGGTAGATTCTTCAGTACGGTAGTGAGACATGGATCCTTACTGCAGATGCTACACGTAACATTAAAGCAGCAATCTCCTCCTCCAAAGAGTAATTTTACCTTGTTCCCTCCAAAAAATGGATTCTTAATGCTATTATAACGTTTTAATAACATTGTATTACGTGTTGAATAACCTTTAATTAATGTTTGGCTCCATTCAGTAGCTATATTTTTAAACAAACTCTTTATTTCAAATATGAAAATGTTTGTCCCCCTAACAGTTGCCAGTTACGCCACTGACATAAAGCTAGGACACTTGTTGAGGTGGCATAAACCTGAAGTTAAACGCCCTTACTTAGCATTCCAACTATTTTAAATACAGTATATAGGCTATATAGCGGTGGGATGGCGCAGCGGGTAAGGCGCTCGCTTTCCAATCATGCAATCCTGGTTCGACTCCCGGCTTATGCTGGTTGTTGACAAACACCGCTCATCTCTACCCAGGGCGTAATAAATTGGGTGGGCGTAATTTCTGAAGTAAAGGCGGCCGAGAGAAAGGAACTGGCCACCCTACTCTCGTTAGTGCCAATGGCTTAGTACAATGAGAACCTTATCTTCTCATCCCCCGATGCTTGGATTTAAGTATTGGACTCACCTTTAGGCTACCTCTTTTATATAGGCTATAAGCGATTGTTACAATATTTTAAATATAATTGCTATTAGCTTAGACCTATTCATCGTACCTTAGCTTCAGGAAACACTTTTAGAAAATCATCCCAGAAATAGCATGCCGGTAAGTCGCAAACAGCATCAACGTCTTTGTAAGCTTCTCTCAGTTCATTCAAGGATCCTTTATAAGTTAGCAACTTTGACCAGACTTTTGCAGCATAAAAGAAGTGCTCTGGGAAGTCATACACTTTATACCCCAGTTGGGTCAGCGCAGCGTTCATCGTCTTCGTACCAGTCTTCGGCAATCCGGCGAGAATTACCTTCATGGTCGCGTTGTAGTTGTCGGCTTAGTGACTTCAGTTTCAGTGAATCCGGTTCCTTCAAACTAAAGATGCAGATAGGATATCAATGTTTCGCATTGATAAAATAAAGCGTATTGTCTCACAGTGACAGTCGTAATCGCAACAATTAGTTAGCTACTGCCAAGACAATCAGCTTTTTACACCTGTCCAAAAACAATCTTGAAATGACACGCAAAGAGACACATTAAAAAAGCGGGAAAATAAAACAAAGTTGCTGCTTAAACAGAACCGAAAGTTAAATTATTCTGCATAAATCAATTTACATGAACAAAATCAAATATTTTGAGCAAGGCAAACTGGCCTGAAAGATCTATGGGGTCTATGGGATTTAGGCCAATACTCTCTACTTTTAAAACAAATGGTTCAAGTTAGAACAATACGATAAAAGCAATAGTCTTGTCAAAATTATTTTAGTCGTTATAGAGTTAAAACAACATTTTACGGCAACATGTTCTTTCCTTTCCACTGCTCTCTTAAAATGAAGCCAGACATACGACGTTAGTTTTTATACTTTTTTGACATTGACTTCTACAGAAGTCATATGATATTTGAACAACTATTTTCAAGAAATCAATAGGCAAGTGATATCTTGCCTTCTCCCCCTCTTACATACAGTACATACGCCACTGAAAGTAAACAAATAGCTATTTCAAGGTGCTGGAACCAAAGTAACCGTCCGTTCAGAAAATTTGGTAGGCCTGCTACGACGGTTCGTATGAGACCATTGCATCAGATGGCGATACATTAAAAGAAGCGAAACGTTAATTGAAACAGCGTTTTGGCATCATTTACAAAGAAAACTGAATAAAAGTATCCTTTATCCCACAAAATTTAACTTTTGATAAAATTTGAAACAAAAATCATCTTTGAACCGCTGGCTTTTAAACAAACTGTCGGATTATGAAATCGTTAACTCCTGAACTAATGTTGGCTACACTGTTGGTGGCAGCTGTAAATCTCCTCTGAAAAAAGTCTTGAAAACGTCTTGAATGACTCACAAAGATTTTCATAAACTATTGCTCAATTTATTATCCAGGCTAGGCCTATGCAGTGTTTTTGTTAACTGTACTAAACGTGATTGCCTGCTCTATATTCGTTTTCACGGGCTTAGGCCTCGTGACGGCGGAATGTATTATATGCAGTAATCGCAGTAGGCTATATTGCACCATAAAACTACGGCATGACCAAAGTTCAGAAAAGTTGGCAAGGGTACAACAGAATTTTTCTCAAATCTTCTTTTGATTTTGCAGCGTGCGTTGAAAGTGTTTCTTTAATCGCGATATATTTATTGTCATTTAAAATATACCATTCCAACAAAAATCCTATTCATTTACTTCATAAAACAAGTTTAAATTATAAAGACTTTACAAAGCTTGTCTTGAGATCGGATCCAACAACGAATCATTTACAACCAAGAAAATCTTCCAATTTAGAAATTTAATTCGTAAATTGATTTTTTGCCACATGCACCAACTACAATCTGATTAAAATCCCCGATTACTGATCCATAGATAAACTTTGCACAAACTGATTCTTGATTCACCAATCAGATGGTTAGCTTAATCGGCCGATTAAACGATGCACTGTTGGTTCAGCCAATCCTAAAAGACATATAGCTTGATGGAAGATTTCCAGTACAGCAAAAACCATCCATATGGTAGGCAACAAATTCTTCATTTATTGTCAGGTTTCTCATCGCCGGCTGTATACAAGACAATGGGTAATTTCCAACTAAGCAGAGGTTATCAATTGTGATGTTAGCTTCCAGTAGCTTATGTTTAGCAACGATGTGTAGTTAGGAAACAAAGAAGACGGTAGGCTATTTTAAGGATTTCCTCGAGTAGCTAGTAACGAGCATCCATTCCCAGACGGCAAAATCCGTCATTTTTACATTGATTCAACGTCTGCATACGTTGATTAACGTAAAAATGACGGATTTTGCTATCTGGGTTACAGTTCATGTGCCCATGTGATGCTTTAGATTTATATTGCGGAATTTAATTTGGCTCGATACCACATTAGCAGATATATCGACGTATAACCGACTCATGTATACCTTCATGTAAAACTCATGTACTTAGCGATCGTTTAAACATTATGTGACGTCCTCAAGATAAGAGGAATTTTTAGAACTGCCATGTAGGTCAATGACAACCTAATGTTTGTGGTAATATCGAGGAATGAGAAATAAAGAAAAACAAATAAATGTCGTCATGGCATTTGAACGGCCTTAAATCGGTTCGATGCGGTTCTTCTCATGTGTAAGTTTGTTGACACATTGACTCTGAAATTAATTGATGAAGTCCTGCGAAAAGCTGGCGGTGCTGTAGATTGTAGAAGCCTCTTATCTTTCAAACGTATTTAATGAAACCACCGTAGAAATATTGTATGTCTGTCAGTTGTGTAGGTAGGTTAACTTTACGATTTATGAATCCACTTTACGCCAACAAATCATCCTGTGGCTTTTTATGTTGGTGTCTGTCTTACATAGTGGCGTATCCAAGGGGGCTATTCGCCTCCCCCACTAAAACACAGAGAACTTTATTCATGGTGTTTGTAAGGTCGGATTGACGTAGACAGGGTTACTCAACTAATCTTAACAAAGGTCCAGTTTGACAAGTTGAATATTTTTAGCGGTCCGGTGAATACGTTATTTCACACGCAACCACGAAAGTTAAAGTATTTGTACCAAACTACTTTTTTAGGTAAAATGTAACTCGAATTGGATTTCTGAGAAAGTGTTGGGGAGTCTGGGAGTCGAAGCCTCCCCAGCAACTAGGATAACCACAATAAAAATTGCTTTCTCCCAGTAAAAATCTGTTTCAAGAAGCCCTACATAATGGCAATGAGGTTATTCTTCCAAAAGCTCAAGTCCACCATCAACACCCAGAAGGTCCGGATTCGTACCCCGGTCCGACAGTTGAGTACCCCTGACGTAGACCTTACACATTATTGTGTTTGGTTAAAATCGCCTCTCCTAAAACTACTTGATGGATGCGCCCCTGGCTTTGCATGGTTGTTACGCTTTTATTCATCATTATCAACATCATCATCATTAATAAAATGACCATCCATCAAGGTAGATGTTTTTATTCTTTTTCCGTTTTTAGTACAAGTTTGCGTCATATAGCCGATTATACTCAATGTCACTTGCTTTACTTTATTGTAGTGCCCCTGTCTTTTCACCGGTGTGTATGAATGTGGAGTTAAATTTGTATGTGATGGTGGCTGGCTGACCAGTTGACCGCTTATGTTCTTCCACTTCAACACTGATTGCACCATAAACTAACCTGCTGTCATACAATGTATGGTTTGAAAATTTGGTTTATTTGTTTGTTATATGACCTTATCGAAACAAATAAATTTACCTGCCTTGTTTCATTGCAATGTAGCCAATCCAAAAAAAATGTTCGAAAAAGGCCAGATGTAGGCTGGCCGAAAACGTTTGTAAACTTTTCTTGTTATTTGTATTGTGACCAATGCAGTGTTGTTGCTTGACTTGTGAGCTTATAGGATCCAACAGAGCAACTTTTCCACCTGAGTTATGATAATATCCAATCGGCTAATGCAACATGTCCGCTCCGTTTGACAATATGATGCTGACCATACCTGTGGCTTGCCAAACACCTTTGCAATGACAAGAGATATCAAAAGTCGTGTTAACTACAAATACAGCAAAACATCAAATAAAACGATGAATCAAGCAAAGCGTATACAATCACACCAAAGCACTGAAAAATGATGAAATACGTCAAGCCGAAGAGCTCGATTTATTTTAATACACACCAAAGCGGTTGCAGCAGAAGGTTTGTACTGAAAGCGGTTGAGTTTAGCGTTCAGAAAGATTACAACAAATGCGTCAAATATATTAGTTTCTCGATTCCACAATTCAATTTACCACTTCTGAACAAGACAACACCACATCACCATCTAGTGGATAGTGGGGAAGTTTTTCTTGAAATTTTAACTGGAATACAACGTATGACAAGGTTGAAATAACCTCATAAACAAAATAGAATTGGCTGGTTGTTGCCTAACAATAAATAGAAACACACATTGGGCTGAAACAATAAGAAACCAGAAGCCGTCAACCAAGTAACAACTTTCAATATTCAAGAATGATCATAATCGATGCAGCCCGCGAGCAAAATGTGCCATTTTTACATAGATTCAACGTCTTCTGATCAACGTTTATCGTTGAAAAATAACGGATTTTGCTGTCTGGGCAGACTAGAGCAAATCAAGTCGTGTTTTAGATTGATAGACGTTGATTCTTTGTAAAAAACGAGTGATTTGTTGTCCGGAAAATAACCAAACGAATCGTCCAATCTTTAATTTGAAATCTTCTCGAAGATATAAATGTGGTGAAACCAGACGCCGGGGTTCGGTTCCCGGTTCGGTTACGTAACATGTTTGCGTGAGATACACTTTTATTGGCTGCTGGAAGTTTAAATTCAAGCTATACACTGCACGTAAAAATAATGCAAATATAACTAGAAAACAATAAGTAGTTTTAAAAATAGAAGCACCAAAGTGAAACACAAAGTAATTATTGCGGTCGCATGGTAAATAAAGAAGAAGGTGACAAAAGTGACCGGTAGGCAACAGAGAGTTCCAGAAACGTTATTATTAAGTGTAAACAATGCAAAGAGTGAATAATTAAAACAGCATACACTACTGTATCATCAAACAACATCGCCAATGATGAACGCACTGAACATCCAATAAATTTTGCAAACGTTTGACAAGATTTCATCAATAACACTTCCAACTAAAATTAACTGTAAAACAACGTGATTGAAATAGCTAGAAAATAGCCTTGAGAACAAATCGCCTTTTTTTACATCGACTCAACGTGTGCATACGTTGAATCAATGTAAAAAGGCGACTGATTTGTTGTCTGGAAAATCAGGCAAATCACACTTTGCTTTGGGAACTTATAATAATAAAGACACGATCGTCCGCAATAAAAACAAACTACCTGACAAGGGAATTGAACGCGTCCCGTCATGAAATGTCCCTATCTTAAACGAACCTCTGTGCGACTTTTCGGTTTAATGAGATTACTCTTTTAAGTGGACTAAATTACCTTGGTCCGATTAAACGAGTTGACTGCATCAGTTTATTCGTAATCACATGAAAAACTTTAAAGTTTTCAAATCACCAGCAAATTGTGGTAAACTATTTTGGTATATGAGACAGGAAATACATCAAACATAGTAATATTGTGAAGGAGGCTACGTTATGCTCAATATATCAAGCTTATACTGAACGTAGGGCACCGTTATAACAGGTAGTGCAACTGTGATTGAGTTAATTGACAAGTAATTACAACATGCTGAAGTTTAAAGCTGAAAAATAAAAACTTTAAAAAATGATAAAAACAACACTTCTTCCTGTAACCACTAGGGCTGTTCCAAGGAAATCATTTCAACTTTTTAAATTTTTTTTAAGTTTTGACGGAAAATTTCCTTTCTTCGTTTGAAAGTTCATTTCGGTGTGATTATGTGTCGATTAGAATTGTTCGTTACGAAAAGTCTCGGCAGTCACTGCAACCGATTCCTCAGTTTGGGTGGGTCCAAGTGAACTACAGTCAACAAACTTAGCTCTTTATGCATGATTCAACGTTTACAGACGTCGCAAGAACGTAAAACCGTCCCGTTAGCTCAGGGTTACGCGCCGGGCTCAAGATCACGTGGCGCTGGTTCGACTCTCGGGGTATACGCTTGAGCAACGCATTCTAAGGACTGCTCTCCATTCAGCGGCACCTAGTGAACGGAATACCCCCCCGGCAACATTTCAACAATCGGAAAACTTCACTCTGCCAATCTCGGTAACCGGGCGAAACTACCTGGAATAACCAATCAAGGCTTTGTCAGTCCTAAGATAAAGATTTAAAACCAAACCAACCAAAAACTGATTTTCTTGGTTATCAGAAGAATACTTTACAAGAGCACAATGGCAGGAGCCTGTGCTTAGTAGAGAGGGAGGGAATTTGCTCGGATAGGGGTTGGATCTGGAGGTGGATGAAAAAAGGAAACGGGTACTAAGAGAACATGGAAAGAACAGGTAAAGAAAGAAGCAGACAAGGTGGAACAAATGGAATGGAAAAAAGTGTGAAGACAATTGATAAAAGGAAAAATGGCTCCCAAACTAGTGGGAACAAAATCCTATTTGGATGATTACAAAATTTCATCAACATCACAGAACCATTTGCACATGACTACGGTCATGACAACTGACTATGCACATGATTAACTGTGTTCCCAAAGCTAGTGACAAACCGCTATTACCACAGCGAACCCGCAGAATCAGGCTGGAACAGGTCGTTTGTATCTGCACTCATGAAATAATCACACAACTTTTGATTGATTAAAAACAGGTTCGTATCAATTTCAAAATAAGTTTTGATAAAACAGTAAAAAATTAACTTCAGCAATAAAGGAGAGCGATCAAAGAAGCAAAACTGATGATTTCCAGCAAGTAAAATCCGTCAGTTTTACATTGATTCAACGTCTGCAAGAAAAACTTCAATGCAAAAAGAATGAATTTTGCGAGGGTTGCAACGTTAGGAAGAGAATTGCACAATGAGAAGTGCAACAACCCCCTTTCCAGACAGCAAATCAGTCGTCTTTTACATTGATTCAACGTCTGTAGAAACGTTGAATCAATGTAAAAAGCGACTGATTTGTTGCCTGGGATGCCATAAGCACAAGAGGACGGAATCTTTAATTGTCTTGTCAAAAAAGGTCAAGAACTTTGACTTGTTAATTCCAAGTAGAATTTCCGAATATATAGCATCGCAGAAACCTCACTAGCAAGCCTACATTAAAGAAAAGAGTTTAGGTATGGCTAGGTTGACTGCCTGAACTGCAAACAATGCACCAAAAATGAAATGAGTATTGGGCAGCAAAATGTAGCGACTGGATTGAGCGCGCACCTTTTAATTTTTCATAAAGTTGAATTTCGACCTCTAGCGCTTAACAAAGCAGGTTTCACCATTACCCTGGTTGGTTACGGCAGTGTTGCCAGATGTGAATTTTTTTCTCAAGTTTTGAGAAATGCGGAAAAACCGGAGGGTCGTTAGGGATCGAGGTAACTTGGCAGCCTTGGGGTAGGATTGCCGTGGCAGAAACTGCAAAGCCAATAAGTATTTTCTTGTCTAAAAGACACCGCCTTAAAAACAGGCAACTTTTTAATTTTTTTGTCTGGTACGGTTTAAAGTCGCACAAACTTGTGAAAATCTTTGGAGCGATACTAAAACATTCACTGGCAGACATTTGGCAACACTGATGCAAGGCAAACAGTGCACAGGCGAGTGTGCATGGTAAGCCTCAGAAGGAAAAGTTGAATTTCTTATAGTATGAAAAAATAACTTTGAACAAAGTAACAACAGCGCATTAGGATTTAAAAAGTACAACCAAGCAAGGCTAAGAATACAAGAGCACTTTGAAAAATGTTTGTTGATTGTTAATTTGAAGGAACTTTTTCCTTGTCCACCAAAATACCAAACTTCCAATACATAATACAACTCCGAGGCTACCTAACATTTGGGGATATATGAACAACCCCAGATAGTGTTTGCAAAAATCTTCGAAGTGGAACCGATTTCAAGAACTGTTTATTTTGTGGAGCGATTCAATTGAACAAAACAGTGATGGCCGCATGGTGGCAGAACACTCAAGCGATCGGGGTTTGCTCACAACGTAACGACGCTGGGTAGAGCAGGTTCAACGGGTAAAGTTAACCCACTTCTGTCAAAGGTCGACACCACATTCCTCCAGATCATATCACCCAAGTCTGTTTCCGCTCGTGAACTATAGTCAGCTGACGCCTCACATAGAAGATCAACTAAATTGCTTCAAAGGGTTTTCTCTTGGAAACTCAGTTGTTCGCTCATGACATTCGCTTGGGATGAGAGCAACTCCCTGATGAGACATGGCCACTCTTCACTACAGCCGAAAGTCGTTCATCTCACGAGCCGGCGATTGGGGGCGCAGGACATGATGAGAATGGGGGAAATGGGGAGGCAGCCTGGTACCACCGATCATTGGGCCGTTGCCAAAAGTCACCGTTCCATTAGACGGCGGTATCATCCCATTTCCGCCAGCAGAGACACGGCCATTCCCCATATTCATGTTGTACATGCTTTGCTGGGGTTGCCCGTATTGTTGCTGCTGTTGCATGCCAACGTTTGCCATGGTGACCTGGTTGCTAGGAAACGAGAAAGCAGACCCATTGGATCCACAATGCTTCGATACACCTGGGTTGCCAGCAACCAGTCCTGCACCGTTGGTGGCCTCCAGTCCAGAAAGATCCAGATCTAAACACAAAACGACCATTAAAAAGTATTCAAACGTTGCCCGAAGCTGGGGAAAGCAGGATGTCAATCGCAGATAAACTATTCACAGACGTCAATTAAAAAGATAACTTATTAAAAATCAAAAAATTAACATTCAATAACTGCCACGATTTTGATGCAGTGGCTTAGGAATTACAAGTTTTGATATTTGATTTCCTACTACGCTTTACTGCTTTGCTTTGCTGTGTGCAAGACATTTCATTTTGATTGACTTGTGGATAATCTCACAGCGTCTATTGCTGTGCTTTGCAAATCATAGTACAACTATTGCTGCGGTACCGCGCCCACCAGAAAGAGTCTGCCGCAATGACTGCAGTCTAGATCATTGCTCTTCAACAAGGGGGTCTCGCAGAACATGTAGCGGGGTTCCGAGAGAGTTCCTCGTTTTTCAGGGTTAATGTTTTGTTGCTTCAGTATACTGATGCGTCACTTTAAAACTAAACGTTTAGATCACCTTGCCGCATTCTCGCTTCAAGTCGGCCAGTTGGTTGAGAGGTTAAGTGCAGTCAATAGTCGAAAAAAAAAACAGTAACAATCGTTGAGTCTCTATCATTGTTATGCATGTATTGTACAAGAATTTTTTTTTATCATTTTTTGTTAGTGGAGGGTTCGTGACTAACGCAAAAGTAGGGGGATTCTGTGATGACAGAAAAGTTGAAGAGCACTGGTCTAGCTTGTGACTGTATTTCTAAAAGTTCACTTCCAACCAAGAGCTATTTACAGTCAGACAGCTTCATTTCTTGAGAATGAGAGTCGTATACAATCGTCAAAACGTGGATGAAAACAACGTCTCAAGACGTTCAAACGATGTAAACTTGGCAATCTCGACAAACAGGTCATGGATGGATTGGATGCCCATTGACTTTAAATCAGTGGACCAATGTCTTGGAACGGCAATCGAAAGGGCGTCGGTTCGACACCGCTCAAGAGCATGCGGCTGTGTTTTTGGTAAGGCATTTAAAAGCATGCCTGAAGGAGTGAAGGTGGACATGAAGATTGGCTTCCTTGTCTTCCCGTCTACTTAATCTAAATCTTCAATCACCAGACTGTGTAAGCCTGGATACGACAAACAAACAGTGGGCCACTTAAAAGGGGCCATCAAACAAACTCAAATGGTAACCCCCGGTGATATCTTAGCCGTGAGTTATGCAATTAGCCCAGTCTATTAGCCAACCCTATACTAATCGGTATATGTTACATCATGTTGTTATTTGTAAAATAAAGGCGCAATAAACATATTGTAAAAGCAGTAGCACGTTTGGTCGAGCAGTGAGTAACTCTTTATCGCAGTATCATTTAGCGTGCCATGTGTTAGTGAGCCTTTTTATATCAAAACGTTTACAGTATCAATGGTGAGAACAGACCAATACGTCATGGCAGGGGATTTCACAGAGTCGAACTATCTTGTGGATTTGTTCTCAGTATGTTCGCATCTGTGACGTGGCTGACCAAATAAGCATATTTCGTTTGTTTGTTTTTGTTAAATTTTCGCACGTGTTTACGTCACAGACGCTGAAACAAGAAAACTGTTCATGAGAATTCTCTATCCAACAAGCGGGGAATTCTAGACTGAAAAGTTTACATCAAATATACGAAAATAGCATGGCTTCGCAGACAAAAAGATAACTTCAATGGTATCTTACTTGGATTGTTTTGGGAAAAAATGGAATTAAAACCAATCGTACGATATCCTGTCTTGGAAGGAGGATCTGTGTCTTGCAACATCAAGTGATCGAGATCACTCATCCCAGGATTGAAAATGTCCTTGTTATCAATATCGAGATCTGATGGATACTTCTGATTCATATGCATGAGGTTGCTTTGTCCTTGCAGCTAAATATAGATGGATGGTGTTAGACAGGGAGGATGAGGCTTGCGAGGCTAAACCTCTGTGCACATTAATGATATTCCTTCATCAGACAAGATTACCAGATTTGCCATCAAGTCTAAGTACACGTAAGCAGATTCCTTAAAACAGGTAGCTTCAGCACTGAGCTGTTGACTCAGGAGCATGTCTTGTAAAGTATTGCAAACAAAAAATATTTCACAGTTAAAAATGAACAAACTTATCACCAGGGGTAAATGAAAACAGGGTAACGAATTGTTGAATTGCAATATTTTGAAGCCTTTAGAAGAGGGTACTAAACACACACTAGCATAAAACGTTTTTTACATAGTGAGATTCTGTTATTCGTGATGACCGTTACACACGAGCGTTCTTAGAATCATTCTCAAACACAATTTATTTTAAGTCATATATGTATTTTTTATGCATGAGCAAGCCGAAGATGTTATGGCGATAGTAAAATTGATTGTTACGTAAGAAAATTGCTGGACAAATATCATTATTTAAAATACAAGCCCAATGCAAATTAGAAGTTTTTTGCTATCATTAGACAAAGAACTTGAAGTTACGTCAGTGCAATGTGTCAGGGGAGTGTAAAATTGAATAACTACGTTTTCCATACAATGTCAAATCACTGGGAACAACCCGAGCGATGCTTTTACCACCGACCTGCTGCACCTGTGGAGCTTGGTCATAGTTTTGCATCTGCATGCTGCTGTCAACACAGTTCGGCTGCTGCCTCTGCTGGTGCAACATAGGAATGGAATTGACCTGAAACGTTACGCATTTGTAGATCTGGTTTAAACTGACTTGAGAGCTTTATAAACTGGTTCAAACTGGTTTTAAGAGCTTGTTTAAGTCGATTTGAGAATTTCAACTGGTTTGAAGTTTCAACAAATAATGTTTGGCTTTTAAATCTTTACCCACGGACTGACAAAGCCTTTGATAGGTTATTCCTGGCAGTTTCCCGCACTGATAGAGGCTTTGAGCCACTGACGCAAGGCCGGTTACCAAGATTGGCAGAGTAAAGTTTCCATAGTTGTTAGAAGTGTTGTTGTATGTGACCTACTCCATCCACTGGGTGTCGCTGAATGGAGAGCAATCCCGAAAAGCTTTGTTCAAGCGCACACCCCGAGAGTTGAACCAGCGCAGCTTGATCGTGAGTGGCGCTTAACTGCTGAGCTAACGAAGCGGACGAGGGTTGAGTGTTGTGCAAACCACAGCAAAAAGAAGCAAGAATGATGAATGCAAATTAGCAGTAGATGCACCCCAGACAAAATGAAAAATGGTTCGGAATTGTGTCTTGAAGCTTTTTGCATTAGCCGACTTTGAATGGAACCATTTCCTTGTAGAAAGAAAGAACGTGAACAAATATGAGGTTCGACTCTGAGTTTGTTAATTGAACAAAAGCAATAGGTTTAACCAAAAAATAGTAAGTCGAATCTTGGCAATATCACAACTAAATTTACCTGCTGTCTGTTCATGTTTATTTGTGATTGGTTGATGGTATTTACGTCATTACTTCTTCGTACAATCAACTGAAAGATAATAATATATAACATTATTAGATTGACATCGACAATACAAAAACTCTTTCAACTAACTGATCGATGTTCAATGACACAGACAACAGTCGTTCGATACCCAGAGCGTAGTCACCTTGGCATGACACTTTCCCAGACAGCAAAACCCGTCATTTTTACATTGATTCAACGTCTGCAGACGTTTTGCTGTGTGGGTTATGACACGCTGAAGGGTGAACACAAAATTGCTTATGATCTTTCCATCCTTCCATAAATCTTCAATAGCTGCGACTATTACCTACAACTTCATGTTATTTTCTATGCAGTTAAAAACCCACCTCAGCCTTTATATAAAATATGTCTTTCTAGTCTCACTTACGCATACACCCTTTTAAACTTATTTATGTTGGATAACACACTCGTGAAGCACTAGCTAAAACATCACCTACTTGTTGATGTTGCTGCTGCTGTTGTTGTTGACTTTTGTTATGGGGGTATTGGGCCTGAAAAATAAGACAACGTGATCACTTCACACCATGCTTTGCACTCATGGATAAGATGCTTGGCTTATATGGCGCATAGAAGTTGTAAAAGCTGCGCTTTAAGCACTTAATGTAGCTTTCAGATTAAACAATCTAAAGTCGGCTGAAGATTCATACACGAGTCTGAGACGGGATGTCCCGGGCTTGTATTAAACGGGCAATCCTTTCAATCCCGGTTGTTGCTGTTTATTACAACGGTTTATCAGTGCACACATTTGGTGAGATGTAAAAATCATGCACTTTCAATTATTTCTTAAACATGTTTAAAGTTGTGGATTCAACAACAAATTATCAAGTTTCATTGAAAAACTGGTCGCAAAGCAAAATCAATGTTAAAATAAATGAAAATTTGTCATTGCTGTGAACTGAAAAAGTAAACAATATAAATGGAATTTTCGTGGAGAGATCATTTTGTTGAAGTAAATAAAGTTTTACGGCTAAATAAAGTAATAAATAAATTTAATGATGCTATGGAAATACGTACGTAAACATTTTGTTGAGCGCAGGTGCTGTGCTGTTGATTGTTGACATTGTTGAACGTTGAAAACAGGGAGCCCTGAGATCCAGTTTGTGCTTCTCCGCTCTAAATGACAAACATAAATACATGACTTTTGCGTAGGCAGACGTTGAATCACTGTAACAAATGGCTTATTTGCCGTCTGGGTTGCCATTGTTGCATATCAGTAAAAATGGCTTGAAAAAAAAGTAAATAAGCTTTCTTAATGCAAAGCTGAGCGATACCGCTACCTTTGAGCAAAAGTTACACAACACTACTTGTACTACCAAGTCAGTCATGCGCTATCACAGCTTGAAAGAGTTTTCATAACATATGACAAGTTCCGATTAGGTTTAGAAGCCATAGTAACAGCGTTGGTGAACGACATCTACCTGTTGTCGCCTGAGGCTTTCGGACATGTTGTATTTTGGCTGTGGTTGGAGCCGTGGCATTGTGTTGGCCCTGGCTCGTGGCATGCTACTGCCAAGGTCAACGCTGGATAGAACTTTGTTGGTGGGTTGGTTGTTCTTGTTAAGTGCTTGTATCTGCAAAACAAAGCGAGTGCGATAACGGAAATGTGGTAACTGCACGCCTTATCCAACCGACACTTCATGCACAGCGTTCATCTAAAAATTATATAGCGAAATCATGTTTTGGTTGATGGCGAATAACCAACCGTAACAACTCACGGATTAAAATTGTGGATCACTTTTCTGCATAAATTCTCAGTCAAAATTGAACATACAATTGAGAAAGTGACTTACAGTTCTGTCATCAATCCACATACACCATTGATCAAATGTTGCTTGCACAGTCGTGAATGACATTAGACAATAAAACGAAACCTAACCACCAGATGCGAAACTGCTGTTCTCAAAAAGGACTTAATGATTTATGGCTTGTCATGTCAACATAACCACAGCAATCGTGACATTGCATCCACATACAAATTCAATTAATCTCTCAGACGACGTAGAAATCGAAACCGACCAAGCTGTAGGCAGTGTGAAAACCATAGAAAATACGGGTCCACGTCTTTTAGGCGCTGACAGGTAGGCGCTGGTCTAATAGGCGCGCACACTGTGGCGTCTGGATATTTAGGTGCGGAGCACTGTGGCGCCCGTTCATTTAGGTGCTATTCCTAGTAAAGTCTGTAGATTGTATCAGCTTGGCAGGTAGGGGCGTAGGGCAATGCTTTTCACACAAAATATTATATTGAACAGGAAAATATATTGTTTTGTTAATGCGTGTGCGTTGTTGGTCATGGCTTCAGTGAGTGAAGTTGCTTAAACCGCCAATGCTTTTTCACACAAAATGTTATATTCAACAGAAAAAATATATGGGTGAAGCTGCTTAAACCGGGAATGATTTTCACACAAATTGTTATATTGAAGAGAAAAATATGTCATGGCTTCAGTGAGTGAAGCTGCTTAAACCGGCAATGATTTTCACACAAAATGTTATATTGAACAGAAAAATATGTTATGGCTTCCGTGAGTGAAGCTGCTTAAACCGGCAATGATTTTCACATTAAATGTTATCTTGAACAGAAAAATATGTTGTTTTTTTAATGCGCGTGTTCAGCATTTATTTCTTGTTAGTCCAGGTTTGCGTCGGCGAAAGCTTTATCAATAAATTATTCAAGTTTCCGAACATGTATGAGTTCACTTTTAGTTAGGTCAAATAATAACTAAACATCAGAAAAAAATGTACCGTAGCCTGTATTCAACCGGGCGGTAGGCTTAAGTGAAGAGTAACTTAGTTTTCCGTCAAAACCCCGACTAGGTTTAATAACGAGCGAAGTCCCACCATTATGCTTGCAACTTGTAGCCAAGGTGTAGCCTATATGCTCTGTAGAAATGTATTCATGTGAACAGTAGTAGAGCGTCTTACGCGTTCTCGTCACATGGCCAATCCATCCCGAACAAAAGTAATTGCGAAAGATAACAGATTAAGTAAAGTTCCATCTGGCTGCAACTTGTGTTCAGGATGCATTGCAAATGTCCTGTAGAAATGTGCTAATATCAAGAGTAGTAGAGCGTTTTCACGCACCTCAACTCCACACGATCTATCCGTCTCAAGTAGAAGTAATTATTAAAGGTAACAGATTGCACAAAGCTGCGCCTTTAAACCGGCAACTTCTACTCCAGAAGTACGTGTCCTGTGGAGATCAGGTGGTCTGCTGGTCTAATTGCCCTGCATATAAGCCGATGTTGGATCTGAGCACTTCATTTGCACCGAAAAGTTTGGTAAGTTTGCCACATCATAAAGCAAAGATTGATATGGCAGCTTCGACTATTTCAAGTTCACGTAATCGTGAAAAAATTACTGCTGATGGCTTCATGTATACGTTGCAGTGTTTGATTGCGCATTTTTCGTATTTATTAATTGTTTAATAAAAATCTTCATCCTTCCACCTCGTGTAGCCAACCTTCTCAAACAAAAGAGCTTGCTGTGGCTTCTTTGCTGTAGCCTAGGCTACTTGCAAAGTCAGGCACTACACACTAAAATTTTAACCACCCGCTTCAATATAGACTAAGGTATGATTTTTTTACTGATGTTTAGTGTAGTTATTATTTGACTTAACTCTTTCGCAACCACCGAGGTCAAGACGTTTAATCTAAATAACCAGACATTTTTCACACAAATCTGTTGTATTTACGCCGTAAAAACATCTCATGTGATCGACGTAGACGCACAATCTTGACATCAAATGAAAGCATACATCTTCAGCTATCCGAAGATGCAAAGCTTTGCAATAAAATTTAAAACATTCAATGTACGACTAGCAACTTTCCATACGGTGTTTTTTCTAATTTCTAAAAAAATTAAAAATTGGCAGAAAAGTGTACTTCATTATAATCTTTACTACCCAAGCATGATAAAATAATTTGAAAATATATGTAGTTTAATCGAATGCCAAAACAATTCTGCACATGAGAAAAATTTTACTTCATTTCTGCGCGCAATGCTTTAGGTTTAGGAGGTACAGCAAAATAATTATGGAGAAAATTTGGAAAATTTTAAGCAAAAAGTTTACGTAATTTAGCCTACAGTCTTTTTGATCGAGAAACATTTTGTGTGAAAAGCATTGCCGGTTTAAGCAGCTTCACTCACGGAAGCCATGATATAATTTTCTGGCAAGCTGCCATGCTGATACAATCTACATACTTTACTAGGAATAGCACCTAAATGACCGGGCGCCACAGTGCTCCGCACCTAAATATCCAGACGCCACAGTGTGCGCGCCTATTAGACCAGCGCCTAACTGTCAGCGCCTAAAAGACTTGCTCCCGAAAATACTGGCAAACTGCAATTCAGTTATTCCTATGTCCAAGTAAGCATCGCAGGATAATGTGATATTTTGCAACAATATCGAGATACAAATAAAGCAAATGTAATTCCACACTGCATCTTTAATACCCACTGTCCAATGTCCATACTAATCAGCTTAGCAAATGTTTGTTTCTAAGGCAAGTATGTTTACATCTCAGGAAAAATACAATTCAGAGGTTTCGATATCACGGACAAACGCAAACAACACGAAAGTCAGTCGTTCAAGCATTAGGTTCGGCCCGAGTCTTTTCACCAGGAAATTTCTGGCTCTACTTAGCTTGGTAATGTTTTGACAATAGATGCAAAAAGTGACCAAAACCGTGCTAGAAATTTCGTTGACAGTGGTGAATAACAACAGAACGTCACTTTTCAGTCAACCTAACTTGCTTTTCTTACAAAGTTTAGCTGACGTGTAAGATTTTTCTCAAATCATGTAAGTAAAGAAGTGAGATATGGCAATTATATCTTTAATGACTAATTTGCAAGGTAAGGTTATTACAGAGCATAAACGCTTCACTAATCCTGTTGAATATGCCTGAAGGAGAAAGGATCCACCATTCCTCCAGTGAGTTTTGACAAGTCGTAATGTTTTAAATTGTGTGAGCACGACGTTTGCTGTATGCCTGAACAAAGCATGCGGCAATCATAACATCAATTTCGAACTAATTTAATCGAAAATACACAAGGAAGAATCAAATAAATTCAAATGTAAACAAACAAAGCTTTGATATGATGTAACCACCGAAACACACGCAATTCAAGGTCTGCTCTAATAGCTCAGTTGATTAGCGCGCGACTTCGTGAACGAAACAGCTTCAAGATCAAGCGGCGCTGGTTCGACTCTCATGGTGTGCGCTTGAGCAACGCATTCTAAGGACTGCTCTCCATTTAACGGCACCAAGTGGATGGAATAATTACCCGGCAACAAGACTTTAACAATCGGAAAACTTCACTCTGTCAATCTCGGTAACCGGCCCTGCGTCAAGAAGCTCTACAAGTATGCTAAACTACCAGGAATAACCTATCAAGGCTTTGTCAGTCCGAGGATAAAGATTCAAAACCAACCAACCAATTGCATGGCCTGAAATGAAATTACAATCACCATAAAAATCACAAACATTTTAAAAGGTAAGAAGGTATCCAACAAGCGACATACCACAGTGCGATTAACTACACAGCAAGTACCCAGACAGCAAATCAACTGCTTGCTACATTGATTCAACGTCCGCAGACGGATCACAATAACAGGAATCTATCACAGAAAGAAACAGCGTGTAATTATCGCCGTCAGTAGCTCAAAAAATCATATCATTACAAAACCAACTAAAGCAGAAAATCCGCCTTTGGCCACCATCTTGACTAGAGCTATGCGTAAGGTTGCCGTGACAACATAACTCCAGATTCACCAGCAAGCCACTTTGACCGCATGAGCTTCGTTTTTGATTAAGAAACTTAAAAATCGTTGCCAAAATCAATGAAGTAAAAATAAAAGCCTACTGGCAAAAGATGTCAAAGATTGCAATGATTTGCGTTTCGTAAAGGCTAAAAATAGAGGATTAGTTATACCATCACAGAACCACTAATTCTATAATCTCAACAAATCTAAATGCGGTAAAAACAAACTTATGACTCACACAGTGTGAGATACTTTTCCAAAGAAAAAAACAAAAAAACAGGATCTCGCAATAAAAAATCACAAATCTAAATGTACTTTAATCAAATTCACAAACGAATAATCACGCAAAAACAATATACAAAGATAACTAATAACTATACTCAGCCGCACACCTGTTTCACCAACTGCCTTAAGTAGCCCTATTCCTAGTGCAGTAAATCAGATTTTTACTTTGATTCAACGTCTACAGACGTTGAAATAATGTTAAAAAGGGTTTTAATTTATACGTTGGTTGGAATCCGCAAGAGAATGTTGCAAAATTTTTAACGTTTTGTGCAATTCAAAATCGCGCGTGACAAGTAGAGTGTGAAGTCTCAATTCTGAGTAGAATTTTGCACCTAAGATTGGCATTTTTACAACTATTGCAACAACACATAGTACACTGTAAATCACGCATAAAACACAAGTATGTGGCAGCAGCGAAGAGGCATTATTGTAATCATCGAGTTAGCTGCTCCTGTTATTAAGCATGCTGCTAAGTGTCTTGCAAAAACACAGCTACGTGCTCTGGAGCGGTGTCGAACCGACGTCCTTTTGATCGTCATGCAGATGTTCTCGTCACTCGGCCTCACAACCGACCAAAATAATCTCACAAATAACACTTCAGGCCACTTGCAGCAAAGTGATCTCCAGACATTTACCAAGCACCATGCTCAATACCAACAACAATGCAACTAACGACGGCTCTAAAACGAGATGGTTTAGTGAAGCACTTGGTAAGGGAAATCCTATTAGATATAATTCACAGCCCATCCACAAATGTTGCCATATTTCTATATTTCCAACGGCCGACGTCAATACGATGTGAATATGGCAACTTTGGTCGTTAAATAAACATCACGTCTAAAATCATGAGCAAATCGTAAGCAACCGTTTACTTGAGAAAACAAAACTACAGATACATGGCGAAACACAAAATGTTCACGAAAATGGCCGAGACTGACAGGAAAAGGTGTGTACGCTCATTGCATCCAAGCAGCCAACCAACCATAGAGCTCTACATCGCGTAACAACAGCATTTTGGACAATTAATCAGTTCTATTCTAAAAACGCACAGGAGTATTGTGATTGTAAAGTTCTGTCCACAATAAGATCATATTGCTGAGTAAGAACTTGAAAGTAAGTGAAGGGAAAATTTGTTAACCTGAGGGGGGCCTGATATGACACATCAAGAAGCACTAAAACAAGAACATTTATCCAAGATGCCCATCAATAATTCATGCAGCTACTTTTAAATTCATCTTTATTGAATTATATGAAACAAGGATCGGAAGAGATTAGCTTTCAATTGCATTTCGCTGTGGAGTTAATTTTAAAGAAATCGGAAATCGATGGCCTACAAAAATCGCGTTTTTCGCTTTTAATGCCACAGTTCTTATCTTCAAAGGTGAAGAAGTGAAAAACAGCTAATTGTGAATTACACTTAACATTAGGGTCAAGAGCTTTGTAACAGATTCGTTATTTACGCGAAGAAGTGAGAAGTCCTAGTGGTGATTAACCATCAGTGAAGATGCAAACATTTTTAATTTGACGGAGCAAAGAAAGCAAGAGTGTGTGCGCGCTGGATAGCAATAACGTTTACTCACTGATCAGCAACGTTAAATAGATGAATTGTCAGGAAATTCCATAAATACGTTTGCAAGAAAATAGCCTGTAGTTACGTAATCTTAATTGAAACTTGTCAAAAATCTTTTTCGGCCGACCTGTTGTTTATGCTCGCAGACGGCCATTATCGCAATCCAACCAATCACTTTGGCAGCCGTGACGTCACGGATGCAGACAATGGCGTCAACAACAGACTCCACGCGCACGACAAGGCCAAGTCTGATGGGCACAATGACCATTTCTTTCTCCAACAACAACAATAAACGAGTTCCACTTCTAGCATCCAAATGTTGAGATATTGCAAAAGACCACAAGATTTAGCTCGGCAGCTATGTTGTAATAAAACAATATTTTACGGTAGCGAGCAGTGAAACTATCTGCGACTGTTGTATCAGTGGCTTACTGGATTGAATATCTCAGTCTACGCACCGAAGTCGTTACACGTGGGGTCCATACCGTATCAAATCATACTAAAAACCTCGTACAAAGGACACAAGTGTCGCTCCTCAATCCTCATAGTACTCGGGATTGAATGAATCGATTTTTGGATAGCAGTGCGCTCGTCTGTCACTCTGTATAGCTGCACTGAAACTTTCTACCATAGCACTGAGCGCAACGCATAAACGTAATGGATACAGCGCGCCATTGAAACACACAATGTAAAAGTGTACCTGCTTTTGTCCAGAGGCAGGGGAAGTGAGATAGATGTTTGTGCGGTCTGTGGAGGAGCACTGTGTCATCGGGGAGGATGGGTTCAAGGTGTCGATGTCTAATAAAACGTAATGTAAAACTAAGACACGTTCATAATGAAATTGCAGTATCTAACTGTGGTGACATTCAAAAAATGAAGAACGGGTTACATCTGCCAGCCCAGCATCAGACGTCACACTATAAAACGATACTAAACAGTCGCCAAATGTTAATAAAAGCAAAACCACTGCGCACTAGGTAATAAATATAGCGGTGCAGGTTGGTAGCTTTTAGATTTTTTGTTAGTTATATCAACATTCAATAGCTCCTTGCGTGGCATCTTCGAAAGGTCCTGTTCCATCACAGCAAAAAAACGATAGTTTTGCAAGTTTTGAATGCAGTAACTGAGTTTGTCCATTTGCTTGGCATGTTTATGTGCCGTACCATATCATGTTGAATGGGACAGGCAGCAAACCACCAGTTGTAGATGGCCATTCATCTCTCGCGAAAAGTCGTAAATAAGCCGGTTGCCACGTTCAACAGCTTGCGGGAGCTAGTAGTATGCAAGCAATTTCAAGAATGAAAGTTTAAAACAACGAACTTATTGACCAGACTAGAAGTTTTTGCAGAAGCTGCAACTCACTGATACTTTCCAAAAGGTCGCTCGCTCCACCGGTCAACGAATCAAGATCAGCAACCAAACCAAAGGCGTCTGTCCGATCAAATAAATCGCAGCGACCTGCGTAAAAATAAGCATGCGATGATTGCACCAATTAGAGTACTCGGCAAGCGTGTAGTAGGCTGCAATCGTTAAAGATTTTTTTTTCAAAACTGACTTATCAAGTAACCTTTGCATTCCGGCAGGCAGAAATGAATACATCTCTCAGTGCTCACAGCCATCGCTGGATGGGCCGCCGGCTAGTATCGAACCCGCAAACCTGTAAACTCCTTTTTGGCAATTCAAACCGCAGTACCAAAAGTTAATGCACTTATGGGCGCATACCTGCCGCAGCGCCATGTGGGCTTTGACAGGATAGACAAATTTACTTTTTTGCACAAGTCATGACAAACTACAATCGACAGCAAATCGACCGTTTTTTATATTGATTTAACGTCTGTAATGTCTGCAGACGTTGAATCAATGTAACAAAACGGTTGATTTGTTGTCTGGAAAGCTTTGATCGAACAAGTTTAAACGTTTTTGAGAAGTTGGTATAATGGTATAGCAAATAATAAATTGTCCGTCAAAATGTCACTGATGATCGCATTTCCGGATTAAGTTTTCGGTATCATTCCAATACACCTTGGTTCTCACTTGAACCTAAAGCAATTATACGTTCTTCGGTAATGTTAAAGCTGCACCCTCGCTTGAAATAGCTTTTCCCGCAGTTAGAATAAGAAAAGTCGAGTAAAGTGAGTCTTTTGAGCCCAAAAACACCACCAGACGCACAGGTCAATCACTCATTTGCGTAGATCCAAGCCAACAAAATTAGAGAGGTCGTTAAAATTAATTTAATGACGTTGGAAAATTTCCAACATTGCATGAGAACCCACTTCCTGGTGCGTAGGTGGAGAGAGGAGACAAAGGAGGAGGTCCATCATCTTCTAGATCTTGAGTGAGCAAACTCCTTGGAGGAGACATGCGACCACCTAGACTGCTCGCATTCGAGCTGGTCCGAGGCCGGTACGTGAAGCTGAACAATAAATTAAATTAAATTTGGGTCCAAAATTTTAAAAACCTTTATCGTGAGCAAATAAAGACAAATGAATAACAACCACTGATTGTAAACAAACCAGTTTGTTGGATTTTTGTTACAAGCGGACATTAAAGTCTTTATTAAATAATTTTTTTACTGAAAAGCAAACCTGAAGCCAAATTTTCTATTAAACTCAAGAGAGAAAACTGCCACAAGTCTGCTGATAGTGTGTACATACAAGTTAGCTTTGACCATTCTTCATATATATCTGATGCCAAACTCCAAACTTCACCAAACCCACGAGGACAAGCAGTCAATAATTATTCAAAACAAAAGTTTGAAGATACCCGAAGTCTGAAACAAGCGACTTGCTCAGTGGATGGTCAAAATCACCCGAACCATCTGGACCGGTTGGGCTCCTTGCCCATGTTGGAGAATCTTTTTTCGTCGCAGCTTTGAGTTTTTTTTGGAGTTCAGTCTGCAAAATGCAAACAATACGTGTTATTTATAAAAAATTGGATGGTGAGTGGTATTCTCGCAAAATTTAGTCACATCTCGAATCAGTTGTCAGATGGTTTCCATGCAGGAAACTGAGTTTTCGCGCATGGTTATTTCATTTAATCTTTTCAAATGAGAGCATTTACATCAAACGTGATTGAAGAAAAACACAAAACATACAAGGTAACATACAAATCTTTTCAAAAAGCGAAATAAGCAGCTGAAATGCAACACACAAATCATCGACCACTGCCGCAGAACAAGTGATGAAATCTGAAAGTTTATGTTACCGGTGTTGTTATACAAGAGCAACATAAAAGCAAACAAACAAGAGCAACAACGTAACGACATTAAGCGTAAACCATCAGTCAAAACCAGTGGCGACTCGTGGTCTCAAAACATGGGGGGCTGCATCAACCAGTAGGCTAACCTAATATAAATAATTATAAACCTGTACCGGACTGAGTTATAAATGCACTGAGTTAGAGTTAGTAACACAGTAACATGTTCTTTTAATTGGCTGCCGTTTAATGTTTTTATTATTCAAAGTAAACTTTTGATAAGGGCTTGAATTTGGTCAAGTTTAGGTGGCCACCAGATGGAGCTAATACTATTATGAGACTTGGTATTAACTTAGTTGGTTAGATCTATGCTTGTGCTTTCCTACGATAGCAAATTTGTTGAAATTGAACTAAAAATGAATAAATGGGAGACAATTTCCTTCAGGTGTTTTTCAGTGCATTTCCACCCCGTACTTCCTCCTTTATAATAGTCCATTCCAACCTGTGTGACGTATTATGACGTCATCATCCAGAGGGAAAAAGCACCAATAATTACAGTAATTGGCTTTACTTCACATCAAAACTAGTCTGTCTCAGTGACTTCTCAAAACACAGATCAAGTAAAGTAACCTACGATCCCTTCACCTAATCACCGATAGCTTCCACACGCTTTCCCTAAAGATTTACGAGAACCAAAGTTGGAATCCCTGACCAGGGTCTGTTCTATTTGCAGTCCCTGCAGCGCTTGTTCAGTGATGCTAGAAAACTTTTTTCTGAAAAACCCACATCATGAAAAAAAGAACAAGCAACACCGGACCTGCAAAATTTGCAGACCCAGAGTTGCCAATTAATGTTTGTAATACAATTTTTTTTTTATTACAAAAAAAAATAATATTTAGAGTTTTTTAATTCTTCAAGCGAAATAAATTTAAAAAAACATGGCAAAACTATCTATATGCAATATAATTCACAAATGCACAAAAATGTTGGGGGGGCTGCAGTCCGGCAGTCCCTTATGACGAGCCGCCACTGGTCAAAACGGATAAACCATCAAACACAACGGTAGCTTCTTTTCGCATTGCTGAAATTGTCGACCATGCTAAATACAAGGACCCAGCCAGTAAACCGGTCCTTTCTTGTATTGATTTAAAGTCAGCAGGCATCATGTCTGTTCAACGTATACATCCGTTGAAGCAACATCTGATGTGTATATAAAGCAAAATAATATAGAAAGGACTAGTTTGCTGGTTTGGAAGTAGAGCGTAGAGTTAGCAAGTCACTGCGATGTTGCTAAAATAAAAAGTGCTTAAAAATAACACGGCCATGGCATCTGGATAAACATTCTCTGTGCCTGTTTGTCAACATTAAATAGTGACTGATAGCCACGAACACGGTGGCAATGTTTGAAGCTCGCCATCAAATTGTTGAAACCGAGAAAACAGCCAATTTGGTCAAATGACGTCACCGTTCTGGCTGGACTCATGTGTAATAATAGTTTCTTGGGCATGAATTATGTGGAAGCACAGCACTTCCGACTCTTAAAGTGCAGCAACTTTTAAAAATTACAAGATTTAAATGTCAAGCGAATCGCTTAACATAGCATCCGTTGGTGAAGCAATCCATTACTTTCCTTTACTGGCTGCATGCATGCAACAGTATTTTTCATATCGTTTACACGTCTAGCGACATCAAAGTAACGTAAAAAGGGAAACTGTGGCTATCTGGACAGTTGCCGACTAATGACAGTGACAATATAAAGAAATGTAACTTTAGTTGCTAAATAATCTATCTGAATCCAAGCAGAAAATTTTCGATTATTTTGCACAGCTTCAACGTTAATGTTCTTGAATTGAAATGAACAGAACTTTTATTGCCACTGCTGCTAATCAGCTGGCAACTTTCCACCCAACTTCCGCTATGAGGGTTGCTCCGACGTCATAACCAATCAAGACAATGGAAACCAAAACGTTTCAAACAAGACTTCCGAAATTTTAAAATTTCTGAAAGTCTGCGCCCACACCAAAGAAGGTCAAACCAAGCTCCGTTTGGGCATTACATAGCGACTATTCAACTTCACAAACCAAAAAAGAGCAGCAACTTGGACTTCAGGAAGACTGTTATACAACACATACATGTTTTGATGTGCTGGCATGAAACGCAGAATACCTTAGTTCCTGATTTACATTGCAGCAATTTTTCATAATATGTAGTTTTCCTACGGTTAAGAAAAAACGATTCAAGAGCTATAAAAAAATAACTTGCAGAATTGGTTTCACACAACCATAACATCAGTTCTTTTATATTGATTCAACATTGTTTTCAACGCAAGAAAATATACTTCTAGAGGAAAAGGATGGGACAGGGCCGCCTGTAGCCGACAATCAAGGCAGCTCATGCAGTTGACCCTCGTTATTCTTGTTTTCTTGACTCACGATATTCTCAGACAAACCGATAAAGGAATCGCCGTCGTGTGCATCCAAAAGCAAAGATTGAAAGAATGAAGAACTGAATTTACAACTGCAGTAGTGCAGAGTAGAAGTCGGCTGTTCAACCGGTGATTGAGTTTCAGTCAATGGAGTTTCATCAACTCAAAAGTGCAGAATAAGCGAGACCAACTCATTTGTCATACTAGAAAAATGTGCTTTCAGAGTATTCAGCGATTCGTTAGCTTATCAATTTAAAACCTTTGCACAGTCAGCTTGACTACTGGTTAAAATGCATCCACCAAAGATTGCTGAAGTTTTCGTCAAACTATTTAAAAAAAACATTGAACGCTGCACAAGGTCAAGTGTTATGTTTGTCATCACCAGCTGACAAACCAGTCTTAGTCACATTGACGTTTTTACATGATTCTAAGGCGGTAAATCATTGCCAAAAAAAATTTCACCAGATATAAAATGGTTTGTTAAACCTTGTGAAAATTATTTCACTAAAAAACTTTCTTGTTTAGCATCAATCCAGAATCAGATGTGCGTGAAGCCATGCAGTTCGGCAAAGACATCCATTGTGTTATAGAGCCAAAGCTGCCTCTGATCCGCAGTTTCAATCAATCAATGTCATTGACCGAGAAACTTTGATTATTTTACTTTTGAAATAATGGCAGTTAGTGGATACTTATTCTAGAACAAAATGATCACGATGTTGTCAAAGGTTGTGTGGCAATAAAAAGGTGAGTCCCGTACTTGTATCCAAGCATCAGGGGATGAGAAGATAAGATTCTCATTATACTAAGCCATCGGCACTAAAGAGAGTAGGGTGGCCAGCTCCTTTCTCTTGCCCGCCTTTTCCTTCAGCAACTACGCCCACCCAATATATCACACCCTGGGTAGAGGTGAGCGGTGTTTGTCAACAACCAGCATAAGCCGGGAGTCGAACCAGGATTGAGTGATTGGAAAGCGTGCGCCTTACCCGCTGCGCCATCCCACCGCTTGTGTGGCAATACCGTACTTAAAAGTGAAGATATAAACTGTTTGGTGAAGTTTCAGCGACTAACAAAAAGCGGTTTCAAAGGTAAATACGAACAACATGCAGAAAACGACATCATCTGAAGTAATCACATCCAAGAAAACAACTTCAAGTACCTTTTTACTGAGTGCCCTGGCTCGGGACTTGTTCAACTTGGCGCTGTTCGTGTCTAAGCTAGTTGTTCTTTTTCTTGACGGCTTTCCTGGCTTAGCGTCATGGTTGATTACCCACCACGAAGACTTCCCGGTTCCTTCGTTTTGCATCCGCTTGAACTTGTTGTGCAACGATAGATTATGCCGAATGGAATTCTGTAATGGAATGTTTAGCAACGTTACATCTTCAAAAAAATGTTCAAAACAGCTTTTTGTCATAACCAGACTTAGGCTTACGCCTAGTGGTTGAAGATTTAAGTTAAGTAGACAGGAAGACAAGAAAGATGATTTTTGTGTCCATCTTCAGGTATTAAATGTCCAGTCAAAATGTCCTGATATAAATAGATTGAATGGGCAAGCAGCTCAAAAAGAAACCGCTTAATAACCAGTGCAACTGCGCAACGCCCTTGGTAAGAATTCGACAACGTATTTTTAACAGAATACAAGCACAACAGTCGTGCTGCTGCGGCGTGCAAGCCGGGCTACTTTTTAAAATTTCTCGAATGATATTCATCTAATGAAGTCCATTAGACGCCTCAAAAGCTAAGAACATTGGAAAGATGTTTGGATTAAAACCTGAAGAAAATATTACACGCTGAACAAAAGCACATTTATTTTACAAAAAGGTATAAAATTAATCATTTTAACCATTATGCAAATATGAAAGCTTAACAGGGTTCCTTGGCATACTAAGCACCATAGACATCACACCGACTTAAATATCACAGAATTCTTAACATTGCAAGCAAAATATCTTCGACAAAAATCAATTCTTTCAGCGTTCTGCACACATTGCTCACACAAAGCTAACATCAATGAGGTTGTCTCTCATACAGTCACATGACAAAAATAGAAAAAAAGCATTAACAAACGGTTAAAGAGTCACTAGAGAGGGTCGTTTAAGGGCAGGCAGCATTCATCCACTCAAAACAAAGAAAACAAAGGAACTCACACTGGCCAAATATATCAAGGCTTTGTTGACAAAGAAGTAGCCAATAATAGCTTGCCATGAAAGTTACGAAGTACAGTGCCCACCATAGAACTCAACAATGGGCGTAGCAAGTGTTTACCCTTATGCCTATGGCTGGGGTACCTTAATCAAGTTGCCAGCTACAAAATAAAGTAGAATATAAATACATATTTTTTATGGTAACTGATCATTTTTGACACTGAAACATGGCGGTGTTTGTTCAAGCTATCCGGGTTAACTTAATAGCCCTTAATAGGTTCGGTATTCCTACATTAAATCTGAAATTTCAATTTAAAATAAAATCGTTTTCCAGCGTTCCAAAAGTCTTCTAGAGTCGTTGTAACGAGCCAAGGTTTCTTTATTATATCCAAGCAACTGTACAATTGTACATCACCATCTGTTTGATGATGTACAGTTGCTTACTTCGAGCGATTGAAGATTTAGATCAAGTGAACACGAAGGCAAGAAAGTTAATCTTCGATTTCAAGACACAGCTGTATGTCAATTTTCAAGCATAGTACCAGAGCTTTCTCCACTCGGCTCTGCAACCGACTATATTACAAGATAATCACATCTTAATTTTTTTATTGAAGAAAAGATACAAGTAAAGTTAGTCTATTTTCCAACGATTGGATCAAATTAGCCAGAAAATCAGTCCTTTTTTACATTGACTCCTACATACGTATTTTATTTATCGTAACTAGGCTACGGTGGTTGAAGATTTACATTAAGTGGACGGGAAGACAAGGAAGCCAATCTTCGTGTCCACCTTCAGGCATGCCTTTAAGTGTCCTGCCAAAGACAGAGCCGCATGCTCTTGAGCGGTGTCGCACCGACGTCATTTGGACCGTACCAGGGCTCTCACCACTCGGCTACGCAGCCGCAATCTACACAAGTTGAATCACTGTAAAAAAGGACTAATTTGCTGGCTGGGAAACAAAACATAAACAATGAAGCTTTTAGAGCCATGCGCTTTCCTAAATTGTGTTTGATGAAAGATCCACTTCATGCAAATGTTAGTATGTCTAATTAACTCATTCCTAAAAACAAGAAAGGTTGGCAACCACTTTAAAGAGCTACCTAACCGACATATTTAGAGAAGCCATGAAAAGTACACAGTTCTTCATAAAGTTCTGTAAATTGTTGTTGGTGAATCATAGGGACAACATCCCATGGCAAAGGTGTTGCCAAACAAAGGCAATCATGACAAAGTGAGAAAATACAGTGTCAACAATACGAAACTGGTTTATCTTGAAAAATGCACAGCTCTTATTTGAGGGCCTTGTACAAATAAAATATTTAATCACAATATGTATTGTAAGTTCATTATATATCATATGTATATATAACGCCAAATCCATGTCACAGTTGAGTGAGAAAAAGTATAAAACCGGAAATCACTTTTGATTAGACTAAGTGAATTGCAATGAATTTGATTGAGAAATGCTTACCCAAAGTTTCTAAACTAAGTTTGTTATTGTTATTTGTTATTCAAAAATCAAGATTGGTTCAAAAACGTTTGTTCTCAAGTTCGAGCAAGTCACGTTGAAATTACTACCAATGTCAGCCCCACCAATACGACGCTACGGCAAACTACTTCACACATCTTGCACATTTCAAGTCGTGGAATTGAAAGGTAACATGCGAAAGATTTCCCGGGCAGTCACATTATCGCAGGCAAAGCTCTAGTCAAGCGCCTCCAGCTAAATAAGAGTTATAAGCAGAAATATATCGGATTAGCTTTATCCGAAACTTAGTCACATACCAAACAGAATACGCTTCTACAATGTGACAATATTCCACAACCAAGACATAAACAAGCCAGACACAAAATCTGTCATTTTTACATTGATTCAATGTGTATGGACGTTAAATCAATGTAAAAATTACAGATTTTATTGTCTGAGAGGCGTGTGCTTGCCTATCATTTCTCATTCTATGCGCGCGAGGAACCAAAGCAAGTACAATTGAGAGGAGGCAAGAAAACATGCCTTCTATTACAGATACAGACACTACGGTTTTTCTGTTATGTCTAACTGCAGTTAAAAAAAGTAAGTTCAAGATAAGAAACCAGCTTATTGCATCAGCCAGACTACCTTGGCACTGTATTGGTAAATAACTTGTAAGGCAATAAAATTCGTCATTTTTACATTGATTATACGTCTGGTTGAATCAATGTAAAAATGACGAATTCTGTTGCGTACATCATCACAATCGGTAGTTGAGGACAATATGAACCATGAATTCAACCTCACACTAAAATTACCCAGGCAGCAAATCGTTCATTCTACGTCTGCAGATGTTAAATCACTGCAAAAAAAGAAACGATTTGCTGGCTGAGGAGCGGATTATCAACCAACAGTTTGCCAGTCAGCAAGACAAACACCACCGATTACGTTGTTTAAGCATCAGTAACCAGTCGCTCAACAAAAAGCGATAACATTAAAGTGGGTGCCAGGTCACCAGAGTCCGATATTTCAACAGCAATGACTAACGCCAAGATGGCTTCAAATATGAAGGGGGCTTTCTGCTGTCATACTAAAAATTCTTACATAACAAGGAACAGAACTATTGGCTATGAAATCAGAACTATTGAACCCTTCATAAATTTTGCAACAGATACAACAAAAATGTATTATGCAGGTTTTCTCACAGCGGACTTGAACATAAGTCACCTGAGATTTATCCATCAAAAACAGCCGATTACACAACGTTTACACGCTGTCGGACATTGAAACGATGTAAAAAAAATAGCTTTTGTGAGCCAGAATCTGAGCCTCAGACAGCGTCAAATAAACGCTTTGGTTGGCTTCCATGTCAGCGAATTTTGCTGTTTATTTATTCAACATCAGATAACGTTGAGTTGAAGCAAAAAAATCCAAATTCAAATAACTAAGCGGTTGGTCATGATCGCCAAGAACAGAAAAAATACTGTCAATAAGTCAACAGTGTTATGAGTAATGCCTGCTGGATGGCTCTATAGCCAAGGTGAAAAAGAAAAATACCGTAGCGAGAAAAAAAAGCAGATTTCTGTGCCAAATTTGTTTACTGGCGTACAGGACTGCTGATTCATTGTCACCCAGTAAAACGAAAAGCACAAGTCGTCAACAACTCATTCGAATTTTACTTTTTTAGGCGAATCCTGTCTTCGAAAAATGTACGGCAAAGGGTATGGTATGATTCAAAATAGTTTGCTTTCTCTTTACGCAAGCCTGGTACTGTAGTTGAAAACGTATTTGCCAAACATAACTTCAACTTTCACCTGTTAGCCGAAAAAAGCTGTTACTAGTAATGCGTTGGTGATGCATGCAGGTCTTTGCAAGTATGCATGCTACCAGCCATAGTGTTAAAAGAGGGATACTTCAACGTTGAACATGGATCTAAACTTATACTAACAAGTAAATAAAAATATCTTGGTTTTTTGGTAAATACAAAATTTTGTCAAACATACATCTGACTAAAATGTTTCCACCATCAATCAAGTTCATGTAAAACTAAGCAGAGTTGAAAGCAAAATGCTGTCACCAAATGTTTTATTGCCACATACAGGCTGAAAGCGCTGTTCAGACATCTGCCTGGTGAGTGTATTGTGTAGTTCGCTTGGTTGTGGTAGGTTGGACACACAGTGCCGCCGCAATGGCACATCAATAAACAACACGAACCATGAGATCGGGTCACAGGCGACTTTGTTGACGAACTATAGCTTTACGAAATTTTAGAATCCAAAAGACAAAAGATCCGCAATCATTGCATCGTCTCAACGTCGCCAGCAGACGCTTGCACTCTCAAAGTACTTACATAAAGGCTGATGGGCCTTTTCTCTTCACACACCAAAACGTTCGTTATTACAACGAAGTTTGGTGACGTAAAGCGGAAAGAAAGGATTTGAACAGGCGCAGAATAACAACAAACGGCTCGTGGGCAAGAAATTATCTGACCATAGCAAACGTAAGTCTTTTTTCATTCGCTTAAACGTCTGGCAACGTTGACACAATGTAAAAAGAGCAACCTTTGATAGATGGAATATGGTAGCTAATTACATAAGCCACATTTCTCACTTGCTGTTTTACTTCACTGTGTCTAATTTGAAGCAAGAATATGAGTAAGACAAGGATGAGATAAGAAATCAATTTCCGTGTCCGTCTAGGACTCTAGGTGCACACTGCAAATGTGATGTCCTCAATTCGAAGCTGAATGGCTCCTGCAGAATACGTCAAACCATTCAATCGTAAATGATCTTGCATCAGTAATTCCAGGATAGACCCTCGGCCCCAGAGGCTCACACGAAGAAGTAATTCCATAGACCTCAGAGATGCAGCAAAAATATTCCCTCAACAATTCTTTGAAGAATTGATACATCACAAAGTATTTCGTCATAAAGTAGCCTATGACGTATTGGTAAAGGGTTTAAAACCCAGGAGTAGCGAAGTTTTTACAAGAAGTAGCGAAGTAAACGTGGTGCCCCCTAAATGCCTAAACAACCCTCAGTAATTAACTACAAAGTTTGAAGGTTTCTTCAACCCCACACCCCATTCTACATCAACAAAACATTCAGTTCGTGCAGTCCTCGTCATGCTTCATTTGCGGTTTGCTTAGCTTACCGTAACTTGCATAAAATAATATAAACAATAAGAATTCGTTCAGGAAAAACGAATTCGGTACACAAGGTACGTCATTATCCTACTGACTACGTCACAGTGACAACTAGACACAGTTCATCCGCTGCGCAAGTGAAACCAAAACCAAATTAGTTACTTAAACGCCATGTTTGAATTTACATTTGTGCACCAAGTTTAATGAAGCTTCAATAAATTTTAATGCAAATACCAACCATAATTGCTGATGCAGATATGCCAAATATAATTAATTGAAGAGATGCTTATGTTACGGAGTAGAGTAATGCGCACTTTGCAAGTTGCCTTATTACATCTGGTGGCGTTGAAACGAAACAACATCTTTTGCAAGGTGGGAAGAAACCGTTATTTAGGTAGGCACTAGGCAGGTTTACACACTACACAGTTCAGCTACTTTCACGTAAAAAAATAAATTGCGTAACTTGACAAGCATACACTAGTAACAGTGAAGTAGCAATAGCCATTAACCAAATGATTGGCGTTTTAAAATTACCATCACACCACTAAACATTTTTAGCCGTAAAATCAAATTAAAATTGGAATTAAATCAAGATGACATGGCATCCTCAAAACGAAGATTTTGATGCGGATGAACAGCTTACAAACTGCCTGAGGAAACATGGAATAAATGGATGGTTAATTTTTAGTTTTTCAGACTGACAGGTAAACATGAGGTTATAGAACACTTTCACAAACCAAGTAACCAACCATGAACAACTTAATGAGGTTCATTTTTAATTTAAATTTTTAACTAGAATTAAAGCTGTAAAACAACTCATTTGTGAAAAGCGCAAAGAAAAAAGTGCTTCAAACCTTTCCTTTCCTAGATTCTTCAACTTAAACATTCAAAAATGAATATCGAAAAACTTTGACACTTCTTATCACGTCTCATTTTTGATTGTAATAAGCTATAAAGAATTGAATATGACGATAAATTATTAAAAATTGCTCAATGCAACAAAACCAAAGGCCAATTTTTAATTTTTGTACGTACTGTAGTTCTACAGCATTGTAATTCTACTTTGAAAAAAATCATGGTTATGGTTGTCATTTCAACCTGCAACCCAAGTTATAAAAGGCACATACTGAAATTTAATTTGCGATTTTAAAACGGAACTGTTGCATGTTCTAACAAAAACATATGATTTCCATTTTGGAAGACGATTTCATGCAGTGTTATGCAGTTTTCGATGAATAAGAAACTGCAACGTCATACTAACATAAAGAAGCAAGAAGAAGGCAAATAAAAGCTTGTTGCTGTAGTAACAAAACAAAGTACAAACTCCATGCATGAGTGAGATTGACTTTCGCTCCAGCAAGCACTGTTATGAACGCCAACAAACCCACACGACCTCCTGTGACGTCACAAGATGGTCATCAACAAGGAGTTACACAATAACATGCAAAACAAACTAACAAAGTTTGGAAAGTTTAAGTTTGCAAGAGCCTCAACCAAACATTGCTAAACCTTTTAAAGTTGGTTAGGTGGCAATGGTTAGGCACAGAGCAAACGCGTCAAGTCAAAAATTACTGAAAGCAAAAGTGGACCACAGAAGACAAAGCCAAACGCCAGTGTGTAAGATGCATTTCGCAATTTCATGCATAAAATGACGTGGGAAGTGACTGTGGTGGCGATGATCTGCTTGGACTTTGTACAGTCCACAAAGGCTAAGACTCTAACTTGTAACAATCAGCGCCGATTATACTTCCGCGCTTAAGATAATCTGACTTTGTAATTTGCATATCACAAGGCACTTTTACTATTGTATGTCAGCTTGAGAATCACCAGAGGTCAATGTTGTTGTCACAATTCATGTTGTTTCACGAATGGCATGCAATTAATCAGACAATCTCTGGTGAGAAGTTTTTCACAAATGTAGATAACATGCTCTTGTAAAAACTGAAGAAGAACACAAAGAAATATTTGATGAACATATGAGAATGGAGTAATTGGAGTATCACAGCAAAAACTACAAGATACCAATATTCGGTTGATCTGTGCCAATGCTTTTTTTGCAAGAACACTTATCTGTCAGTTCTTATTATTCACACACAAACACACAACTGCAACAAGTCACAACTGGCAAATAGCAATATCAGCATACTTATCCACAAAGCATGAAATCAACATTCACCCTAGAAACTGACCACAGAAGCATCATTAATCATAGACAAACGAGTGAGGTGCAAACGTAAATCATGACGACAGAAAAGATGACAACACCATCTTCAACATTTCCGGAATAAAATAACGTGCTTGTTGGCACCAGAAATTTTCTCACTAAAAGAAATAGCTACCTCCTACACCCAAGCACTTCCGGCGAGGTGTAGGCAATGAGTCAGTGTGCAGGCTGCATACGCACTTAACGCAGCACGCATGGTCATTAAATAACGTCATATTAGAGTTAGTACAACGCCAACTGAGCGAAATTTCCAAAAACGACAATTTTTTGCTCACGAACAACCTATATTATGAAACAAAACAACGGATTTCTGCTCTATCCATATTGTCGGATGTAAGAAGTTTGTCTACAGGTCTTTGTTATGCTCAAATTTAGGTTCTAGTGAAGTAAATAAAGTAGACAATAGTTTCCATTTGAGGGAACATGGCTGTTGACTGAAAAGGGCAACATGTGCTGGATTGTATGGAATGGAGTCTCAAACTAAAAGTCTCCAGTCAAAAAACAGAATACCTCAAAACCAAAACGTCATTATCATAAGCATGTTGGTGATTGCAGGGTCTCTGTTTCTTATTCAGCCATACAGAAATTACCGGTACACATTTTTTCATAATTTATTGATGAAATTGTGGCGACACTGATGGCCACAATTAAACAACTAAAAAATGTTCAAATTAAGAAAGTCTGTCATTTGCAATTTTGAAAGATAACCTTGCAGACAATCTCAATGCAAAAATTCAACTAAATTACACAATCCTTTTGAAACTGACACAACATGCAACCTAAAAACTAAAAAAAAAAATTAGATGTCAGTCAATTAAAGATGATTTATGCTCTAATTTGTTGTAGCAAGTGCTTAAACTAAGGGTCACCAAATGGCGGCCTGCCACGCTGTTATGTGCGGCCCGTGGAAGATATCAACGCACAACAAGTATAACCAAAAATACTTTTCTTGAGAAGTTAAACAGCATGAAGGCAAAAATACTTTCCAGAAAGCATATTTTCGCTTTGCAAACGATTCCACCGACCGACCAATCAGATTGTAGTTCTAGGTAGGTGTCGTTTAAAGTTATTCCAATGCGATGTCCAGCCACACTGTCCCAGTGGTTGATTAAAACGTCTGTTTTCGAATTTCTAAAATGTCTTTGAGCATAGGGTTGCTTATTTTAAGTTTGTAAATGTCCTGTAAACACTAGTTTGCGTTTCACCGTTATTGGGTTTCACGAGCAGTGTTCCTTTATTCAAGTTTTTGTTGGTACAAGAGGTCGGTGTGCCAACTCAATTTATAATAAATTGGAAAAATATTATATATAAATTTAAAGACTTTTTCTGGTATTATGAAAATATTTAGCATTAGTACTGCAACATGTTGTTAATTAACCATTCTTGCCATGCTAATAAGCACCGCAAGTGACATTTGTCTAATATACTCAATTACTCAAGGAAAGACGGTTTTATAGACTCTCACAAAAGGATGAACAACCAACTCATTGCTTTTTTAGAGGGAACACTGTTCATGAGTTACGATAGAAACATTTTTTCGGGGATTTCTGCTGTAAGCGTTTGTTTCATGGTGCCTGGTTTCTTTCCCCCTGTTGTTGGAGCCTCTTTTTCGCTGATATGCTTGCAAGTCACTATTGTTGCCTGTATTGCGATGTGTCAAGTATTTTCATGTTTACTGAAGCGAAGTGACAACACCACTCCTGCTTGGAGATGAATATTCTGATTAGCGTTGTTTGACGTTGTTAGCGGCAGTAGCGTTGTTTGACTAATTTTGTTGCTGCGGTATCCTAAGATAAATATTAACAACATGTAACGCTGGATACTGGGTACGAAATGCGTTCTTTTCTAGCATAAGAGTCAACCTACCTAAAATTTTATTAGTGCGGCCGCCACAGCTCTCCTAAGTGCCAAAGTGGCCCGCATGCAAGAAAGGTTGGTGACCCCTGGCTTAAAGTTAATGAAAATGTCAGCACAGTCGTCTGACCATTTTCTGAGCAATACCTAACCTGTTCAATGCTCATGTGACATCGTGATACAAATCATTTTGACGAAATAAGCTTGAGATGATAGTTGTCGATGAAATTTAAACACTTTTGTCCCATATGGAAGATAATTCAGTTTTTACAAAAAAGAGTATATATATATATACATGATGAGGTAGACTATATTAAAACATATGTGCAAATGAGTCAATAGCACTTCCATTAAGTAGAAAAAACTTTGCACTTTTGGTTTCCCATTTCAACAACGATTTAAGGTAATTTTAACAAACATGTCCTTCAAATGATAAAGAGTCCAAACCTAGCCCAAGTCGCCGCCACTGCTCAAGGTTGGTAAAAGGCAGATTCCTTCGACCCCTAAAGTGGTGAAGGTCGCTCAAACAAAGAACTACTAAGATTTGATTTATAACATCATTTTCATACAAACTATGGCTTACATACCTTCCATCCAGCAGATGAATTGCTGTCACCTTTATCTTTAAAGTAAGGGACATTCTTCACCATCCAATCATATATTTGTGCCAATGTTAACCGCTTGTCAGGGGAACTTTCAATGCCTTGTGTTATAAGATCAGCATAAGACAAGTTTCCCCATGCATTTTTTCTAGAAGAAGTCTTTGGTTTGATAACCCCAGGACTATTAGAGGTCGTTGTGTCATTGCTTGATGTTGGGTGTAATTGTTTATGAAGCTCTGAACTCAAATTGGAAACATTTGGTTTAGTGTCTAAGTTGCCCTGTGCGGGGGGAGTCATACTAAGAGCACCAAAGTTGCAACCTGGAATAGGTTTTGGTTGCGATATAGATTCTAAATTTGCAAATGATAAACCATTGGTATTGCTATCAAGTGCAGTTTGGTGAGGATGCATAAGCAGTCTTGAATAGTTGGTTACAAGATTGTTGGGAGAGGTTACTAAACGATTACTGTGTTCAGTTACTGGAAAGGGATTTGAAGCCAGGAAATCATCAGATGTTTCATGCTTTAAATTCATCATTACATCATTTGAATTCATCATTGATTCAGCCATCAGATGTTCTTGGGAAGTAGCCTCCTCAATGGTAGGCTCTAGCTTCATGGATACATCATTGTCAAAGTCATCTTTTTGATTTGCAATAATTGGTCTTTTCATTGGCCATGTTCCAGCTCTTGGTCTTGCTTGGGGTTCAAAATCTGGATCTATATTTGGCAAGTGGGCCATTCTGTAAAAACCCTTGGGAGGTATTACACCAATGCAATCTAAAATTGCATAAATCTCTGGTCTTGTAAATTAAACACTTTATCCAAACTGAAAAGCATTAATAATCATTTGAATACTCATTGCTCACAACAAATAATTACTCATCTAAGCAAGTTGTGGTACAAATAATATTCCATAGATCTTTTCATGGAACGAATTAGTTATCATCCACTCTAAACCACTAATCACAATGGCATGTGACAAACTTAGTCAAAAAAGTAGCCGGGTTAGAGGCATCAATTTTGTACCCTGTAGTCTCCAGAACGCATTTTTGCAGTTTTGGTATAATTAAGGTTTCAGTCTACTTTTTTAGGCTTTAAGTTACAGTTTAGATATGTGCCCCCCTATGTAATGCTATTTTTCAATGGAAATTGTTAACTTCTTAGCAATTTTCACATTTTTAGTTCTGTAATTCTCTTGTGATTTTTCACAGGCAAATGCTGCAGTGCTAAACTGACTTTTATTTATTTGTTATTGAATTTGTCTGTAGTCTCCAGAACACTGTAGTCTCCAGAACTTTTTTTTTTTTGTAAAACCAGTAAGCACTCCTTTGTACAGTTATTTTTACATGTAATGTTACAATAAAAGTTGCTCATAAGAAATGATACCTGTTGAAGCATTCTGTAACCTATTTTTGATCTTAGAGAACATAGATACAGTTAAAGTTGTTAAATTTTAATTTAGCTGTGATCGTGAGGTGCTTTTTATGCATATTTGATTGGCAATGGCTCCATATGAAAAAAGTACTTTAAGGACAAGGAAATTCAGAGAGCGTCTTCGCAAAAATGTAAAAGAACATTCACAGTTTAAAGATAGAGATTCACAAAGGAAGCGATTGGCATATGCAGAAAAAATGAAGGCATCGCCTCATGATCTTGCGCAGCACACGGCTTCACAAAGGTTACTTCACTTCACTTTTAGGAAGCCGTTCACACGGCTTCCTAAAGGTTTTAAGAGACTATCATACTGCATAGATATCTGGAAAATTTAGCTGTCTTTTCCCAAAAATTTTTTGGTATTAAAACGTATCAGTAGCCAAAATTTAATTTGTAGTCTCTAGAACAAAAAAATCTTCTTTTCTCATGGTACTTACCAAATACATTATGATATAACTATTGCTAGCATATGATTTATTACTACCTTGAGGTCAAACAATACATGACCTTGGCTGAAGTATCAGAATGTTTAGGTACATTATCGCCAGAGGTGGGCACCCGCTATTTTTAAAGTAGCGCGCTACCCGCTACCGCTACTTGGGCCAAAGTAGCGCGCGCTACCGCTACCCGCTACCAATTTACAAAAGTAGCACGCTACCCGCTACCGCTACTCGGGACAAAGTAGCGTGCGCTACCGCTACTGCTTCCGCTACTTTTGTCCAAAATGACACTAGGAAACACTAGTGACGGAAAAATGACCTTGAAAACGAATGTTATCATTTGTTTACGCTGTCATTTTAACGTCGTTATAGAAAACACATTCTGAGGGAAATTTATTGTTACGCATCTTTCAAAAACACGAGCTTTTCAAAATGAGAGTCACTAAGTCCTGCTCGCTTTCGCATAAGCACATCTTTTCCAACAGAGAAAAGTCTCTCCACCGCAGCACTGGAAGGAATGGGGGTATTGTATTTAATGAACAGATGTTTTAACTCGGTAGGCTATTCGAAAAGCTCAAGGACTTGCTCTTGTCCGAAAAAAAGGCGTCCACAATTGTTGCTTCCTTCGATGCACCGACGTTTCACGGGATGGCGCAAACACTCCAAAAAATACATCCTCGGAGTCATGACTGGTGTTGGTGTCACTCTTCTCGGTATCAACCTGGCTTGATGGCCTGGCCTGATGTCTCCTGGCCTGGCCTGGCCTGGCCTGATGCCTGAAAAAGCCTGGCCTGATGTCTCCCGCAACAGTCGAATTACATCTGTCTTGAATTTTTCTCGCAGTGCGTCAGCATCATCCGTGGAAACGTAGTGCAGAAATTGTAGCCACAACGTCTTGAAGGAGGGATGAAGACATGATGCCATAACGCATTTCATGTTGTTGAAGCACTTGTTGAATCGTTTCTTCACCCCTTCAAGGACTTTCACTTTCAACTCCTCACAGGTCACAAGATCACTGATCTCGGTCAACTTCTTCCCGCAAATTGTGATGGTTGGAAGCAAGACTCCGTAATATGCCTTAGACTCGCCCTGGAGAATGTCTAAAGCCTGGCAGATAGGCTTCATCACACGGAGATATTCGCCGAAGAAGTTGACGTCAGCTAGAAAAGACCGAAACTTTGCAACCAAGCCGATTATATAGCTGCTTGACCATGCCAGTATTGCAAAAAAAAACAAGCATTTTTTTCAATTTAAATTAAAAAGTAGCGGGTAGCGGGAGTGCGACTGAAAAAAAAGTAGCGCCTCTCCGCTACCGCTACTTTGGAATAAAAATAGCGCCGCTACTGCAGCCGCTACTCCAACTAAAAAGTAGTGCCGCTACCGCTACTTTTACCAAAAAAGTAGCGCGCTACTGCCCACCTCTGATTATCGCACAACTGCAGTAAACCTGCTAGAAACTGATAAAATGGGTATACTTACACTGATATTTAATTTTCAGTATAAAAACATGATATTTTTTGAGGGCAGTCTTTTGATTTAGTTGGCAGAGAAGTATCTCAAGACTTTTAAATCAAAATTTTATGGCAACAAGCATTCTGAACTTTTTCTCCGTTCTGGAGACTACAGGTACAAAATTGATGCATCTGACCCAGCCTATGATTCAGCAACAAGTAATTATAGCCTACTATAGCATGCTAATAAATTTGGAGAAACCCTGATAATGTTTTCCAGTACCGTATCCTCAACAGTTAGTACTAAGCTAAAGTTTCCAAACAACCCAGCTAGTTATAAAATCATGCCTAATACAGGCCTGTAAGCTCCTTTAGTCTTTTGGCGACCAAGCATGGCCTACCACAGCTTTTTCCCAGCAGCCAAATTTTTATTTCTGGTGACTATCAAAACTAAGTCTGTTAAAATTTTATTTTAAAAATCCTTTAATTGATATAATATTGTGTTATTTTGTGTTCACTAAGGTAAGAACAACATAAACAAGGCTCAGCAACATATTTTCAGTTTTCGAAAAGTATGGTAGGCTAGTAGCTTCGAAGGCCATTTAACAATTTCTCAGCGGCCATGCCCACCAGGAACTTAGAGGCCTGCTAATGCATTGACTTGACAAAAACATGCTAACTTTCCTTTAAAAACTGTTGCTAGTTTGCTGGGCTCCGTAACAGCTTGGTCTAAAACTTGCAAAAGTCTTGTCTTTTTTAATTTTAAAATGTCAGCCTATTGGGTGATTAGAAGACTAGGTACGCAGCATTGATAGTACATAGTTGAGGCTTGTTTAGCCAGTGGCTAGCCTTGGTTCAACCACAACATCTAATAAACAAACCAAAAGTGTGGCATTTGAAAAGTAATTTGCAATACTTAAGGCTCAGTTTAAGAGCTGAAAGTTTAGTAGCAATGAATATCATTTCTGTAAGGTGGCAATTAACTGGTAGACCGAATGGTCAGTTCATTGTCTCCCTGTCAGTATGGAAAATTGTGCCACTTTTGCACTGTATAGCCTATATCATACAACTTGCATATATTTCGAACATATTGGAAACTTGTCACTATTTTTTTTTGTGTAGTACTGTCAAGTTTGATTCGCCCTTGTTGCAGGTGTTCATTGTACAATAATATTCTGCCTATTTTTTCTTTTGTTAAAGAGAGGGTTTGGGCTTGTTTTGTTTAACTTCAGCTCGTGTTTAAAATCGCCCTTGTTGCACTGGCAAGTGTTGATTGTAATTGTAGCCCTATTTTTGTACCGCTTTTACACAAGATTTTTTATCTTTTCTATCTCATTTCCAGGTTTTGTGGCTGTGCAAATTAAAGATAGTGACATCCCAACACTGTTTTTGCATATTTTAAACCTTTTGGTTTGCTATCTTTCCCTTTTGTTGGTGCTAAATTCGTGAGTTTACTTTGCTGTTTTCTTCATGTTTGCGCCAGCAATGAAAAATAAATTGAATTGAATATATCATACTGTTTTTGGCAAATAAACCATTGGGAGCTGGTGTACAAGTTTCCGCCCTGGTAAAAAATACCATCACATCATTAACAGGGTAAAACCATAGGCGTAGCCAGGGGGGGCGAAAGGGGCCATGGCCCCCCCAAATTTTCCAAGTTTGGATTCTGAACTTGAGCCCTTTGTTGAAAATGTAATAAAATTTGTAGAAATTCGTAACGTTTTCCAAGACATCTGGCTATTAACACCTCCAAGGATTTGTTTTAGACACACAGAAAGACACCAATAAATTTTGCAAATCGTAAATCGCGCAAAATTTACGCGATTTACGTTTCTTTGTACTAATTTGTGAAAGCAATTTCAGAAAGGCTTACTCTGTTGGAATTTTGTGTAGTTATTGAGTTTTTGTGTAGCTGAGTTTTTGGTGTTCTCTAATTTTAGCCGCAGTGTTTGCCCGTTGGTGTGTAAGAGCTACCTTTAATAAGTTAATAGCTGTTTATCTGCTAATAAATTTCATACAAATATTACCCTAAAAGTGTTTCTAGAAAGCGCTATAATCCATTATTTGAGTGTAATTTTTCAAAAATTTTCCGGGGGAGCATGCCCCCGGACCCCCCTAGATTACGCGTGCCTTCGGCACGCTCTAACCCCCCACCACTTTCATTGCTTCCCTTGCTCAACCCACCAGGATACGCCACTGCACATCGAGTGGCGATGGCTTAAATCAAACACTTTGTTGTTCTCTTCAGATCATCAAATATTTGGCCCCCCCCAAATTTTTTTCCTGGCTACGCCACTGGGTGAAACTACATCACCTTTGCTTTACTGTTGACCGAAATAAATCAAAAATGACTGAATTTTTTCAAGTCATTTCGGACAAATGACAGAAAAGTCTCAGCGAAAAAAAACCCAGCTTGCATGATGCCTCATACAGTCCATTCTACACCTATATCTCGTCGGAAGTGTGGTAGCACAAGTGTTGCTACCTGTCAACGCAGCAGACTGCAGCATGCTCTCTCTCTTTTAAAATACTAGCTAACCTAACATGCTAACAATGCCAGACATGCAGACCAACTGCTTACAAAATCAACACAAACTGCAAGAGTTAAAGTCAACTGATGACGCAAAGCCAAGATCACGTGATGACACTCTGAATGATAGACCAGAGATATCTCTGGATAGACCAAAGATTTCCATAAAATTTTAATAACTAAAGTGAAATTTTATATATTGACAAAATATAATCAGTTTCTTTCAATTGGTTGTTGTGATAAAGCTGGTTGAAAACATTGCTTACCCTAGTGGTATAAATTGGGCGAGTGAAGTTGCTGAAGGAAAGGCGGCCAACAGAAAGAAACTGGCCACCTTACTTTCATAGGTGCATAATAAAAACCAGTCCCGATAAAAAAAAACTTATCTTTTCATTACCCTCGATGCTTAGATTAAGCCTGTTCGAAACAAAAATATTTCGATGATTTTGTAGCCGAGTGAGAACGCCGGGTGAGAACGTCGTCGTGCGTAGCCGAGTGGTGAGAACGGTTGCGCGACGTTCGAAAGGACGTAGGTTCGACACCGCTCCAGAGCACGCGGCTGTGTCTCGGCAAAGACACTTAATGGCAAGCCAAAATAAGGGGAGCAGCTGGCTCGAAGACTATTATGTCACTTCGCTGCTTCCTGTCTGTCTGTTGTATTGTATCGCATCTGTGATCGCAGTGTATTGTATGTTATCGCAATGGGCGCAAATAAAAACACGATTATTTAAAAAACACGATTATTATTATTTGAAATCCGTCACCATAGCTCAGTTGGTTAGCGCGTCACTTCTGGAACGAAGAAGCTTCAAGATCAACGGCGCTGGTTCGACTCTCGGGGTGTACGCTTGAGCAACACACGTTAAGGACTGCACTCCATTCTGCGGCATCTAATGTATGGAATAATTCCCCGGCAACAAGACTTCAACAATCGGAAACTTCAGTCTGTCAATCTTGGTGACCGGGCCTGCGTCAGTGATTCAAAGCCTCTACAAGTAGGCTATGCGAAACTGCCAGGATTAAGCTCTGCAAGAATTAGCTTTCCCAGTCCGAGGATAAAGATTCAATCAATCAATGTTTAGACATTTTTTAGTAGGCCTATAGCTGCATGGCTTTCTTCAAATCTGGATAGGCTATGGTTTAAATAGCCTACTCCAGACAAACTAGAGTTAGACGCTAGGCCTACTCCATATTCCAGATTATTATTTTTCCAGATTGTTATTAGCCTACTTCAAATTATAATTCTTTACATTGATAATAATTCAGCATTCAGACTTTCAATCATTCGTATCATCATTTCAATCAGATACTGATTATTATTATGTCCTGACAGTCCGTCACATCCTTAGTCAATTGCTCAATTCCATAGTCAATGCGCTTGAGCAACGCATTCTAAGGACTGCTCTACATTCAGCAGCACCTAATGGGTGGAATATTTCTCTAACAAGACTTCAACAATCGGAAACATCGCTCTGTCAATCTCTGTAACCGGCCCTGCGTCAAAAGCCTCTACAAACAAGTATGCGAAACTACCAGGAATAATCAATCAAGGCTTTGTCAGCAGGAGTGTAACTACCCATTGGATCTTGTTGATAAATCCAGGGGCGGCACGTTGCTGGAGGGCGGCAAAATGTGACAGCGTTTTAAACGAACAAAGACAGTCACATTAGTTTATTCTCAAAGAGACTTAGACCACGACCTAAGTTAACACTGACCAAAGTGAAGCCAAAAAGTTACACAAGTTATGCCTCTAAACGTACCGTATTTGAAACTTTTTTAGATTATGACTGATTATGAGGTAGGCTATTTGTTGACGGTATAATGATACTCATGCCGTTGAAGTTATAATAGAATGTCGGTTGTAACTTGTAAGCTATAGCATTGTTAAGTCAATTTACAACAGCTTTGGTAGTAAAGTTTGAATTAGTTTTCAGTATATGTCACTTTCGCTAGAAGACAGGAAGAGACCGTGAGGACATCGAGTCAATTGCCACCTTTAGGCTACCATCTGTCTGTGGTAGATAGATGGATTTCCTCTATTTTCATTTGTGAAGATGGGTTAGGCTGGAAATAAATCACTTAGCTTAACTCAGCAAGTTTGCAATTATGGTTATTGTTTTTTAACTATTGTGTTGTGTTGTAGCTTCCAGAACAAGATTTAAGTAGGCTACGGTAGCAAATTTTTTAAGGTAGGAATTTTTGCCTATGAAATGAGTAAAAGAAAGTGGAGCTTTTTTTAAAAAGAAAAAGAAAGCTAGAGAAGAGGAACTAAAAAAATAATGAAGGAGCCATTTTGAAGTTCGTAAAAATTTCCTCTGCTAAAGAAATAGAAGAGGTTAGCAGCCACAGCAAATCGTCACCTCAAGACTCAAGGGCGCGGGAAGTAGGGGTGCTCAAGGGGCTTCAGCCCCCCCCTAGAGTTAATTCAGCCCCCCCAGGAATTTTTTAAAATTGCTTCAGCCCCCCCTAGAAAATCCTGAAAATTTAAGGTAGGCTACATAACATATTTTCAGAAAATTATTCGAGCAATAATTGCTACGATGAATCGAGTTCCTGTTACGTGTGGTCGCGCGCTCATCATTTGCAATAAGAGTCGTCAATCACAATTCGTGAATCAATCGTCTAAACGTAAATCTTTATTCATGTCGTTTTTTGGTTCCGATGAAGTTGCCTACAATTTGCTGGGTTTATTTCCTACTCGTTGGTGCGTTCGTGCTTCTGCCCTCGCTCATGTTGTTATGCGCTACCCTATACCCTGTTTGGCTGTTGCAATGTCTGACCCACATGACAGAAAATAGTGCGATGAAAGGAGACGCACGTGAAAATATATTCAGCTCGGTAATATAAGCACGCATGATGTGGCTTTATTTTGCGATTACCTGCAGCGGTGAAGTTTTTCAGTTTGCAGAAGCCGTCGCAAGACAGCTCCAAAACAAGAAGATCTCTGCTTCTTCATCTTTGGATCATCACCATTTTCCGCGAACGGATCAAAAATCTCAGAAAAGATTAATCCGTTTCCACGCTTGTGGAAGCAGCAAACGTCTTTGTGTCTGCCAGTAACCTAAAGACGCCAAAGAATCCCCAAGTGAGCAAAAATTTAGCAAAATTTCGAAACACAGATGAATCGGTTGCTTTGTCGTCTGCGGGAGAAGGAGCGTGGAAACGGCAATACATCGAAACCCTTGATTTTGTTCAAGCTGAGCTTTATCGAAGATTCGACCAAGTGGATCTGCTTACAGCAGCCAATAGAGAGAAGGCCCTTCTGAACTGTGCAAACGATGAGGAAGGATCTGATACCGAGATCAGCTTACCCAATGCCACCAGAAAGATCGTCTAAAAACGGAACTTACCTTGCTCAGCGATGTTGTAAGTGGAAAAACCGCAAACTCCGTTAAAAAGGTTGCTAAGATACTATCGCAACTAAACCCCCGAAGACTAGATCTTTTCAAAGAAACGTGAAAAGTTGTGGAGCTCTGCCTTTGCCTCCCGGTTTCAGCTGCATCATCAGAACGTTCTTTTTCTGCTCTATGGGGCCTGAAAACGTGGTTGAGAAGAAGCTCAATGACACAAAGAAGACTTAGGCTTACTCGTCTTGCGTTGATGCATGTCTACCAAAACATTTTGAACACTGTCGATGTCAAAAAACTCATGACACAGCTCATAGAGAAAAACCTGAGCGAAAAACAATCTTTGGAAGCGTGTGAGAACTTATTTCTATAAACTGTCGTTTTCATATCACTTTCTAATTTGTTCGTTTTCATTTTAATTTCCTGAACAGCTGCTTTTGTTGTAGCCGTTCTTCGTTTCTTACAACTTACAATGTGTGTGTTTTTGGCGTCTTATTGCACACAGGAGGGGAGCGATAATACCTACTACCAGTTTGAAATGTTCTCCCACACAAGGGGGGTCTGGGGGGCGAACCCCCCAGAAGCTCACAATACTACGGCAGCTTCAGCCCCCCCAAGATAAAAATAGTTCCCGCGCCGCTGCCTCAAGTTGAGACGGAAGAAGAAGTGTAGCCTACCTCAAGCAAAACAATAACGAAGTGATCATAGAAAAAAGTTAGCCTATGAATGAAACATTTTCAGTTTAAAATAAAACAGATGATATATATTCTTCTCATCTCCACAGATGATATATATTCTTCTCCATCGCTCGCTCCACAGTAGGCTATATGCGACACTATCTTGGTAGGGTACGTACAGGGACCTCTAACGGTATGCTAAAATGCTAGCAATAGACTTTACTGTGCAGTGTGCACTGTGCAGTAGTCTTCACAGCGTCTAGCAGTCTGTTGTAGGGAATTGCATCAATAATTGCATAAAAATTCTATGTTATTAACGTTAATATGTTATCACGAAAAAGGCACAAAAAAAATCTCACAAAAAAAAAAGGCAAATGACATTTATATTGGGCATGTCTACCGCAAACGCGGAATTGAACACTCGGCAATGATGGGGCAACTTCCTGGTCAGACGCACCGGGGGCGTCCACGTTTGGAAATATTCAAAAATCTTTCAACATGGACAAACCAAAATTTTGAAAACTTAACAAGAACTATGGACAATCGATCGTTGTGGAGACTCACGGTAGCCGACGCCTTATTCAGGCATGGCCGATGATGATGAGATGATCACAATAGACACAAAATAAAATTATCGTTATGTTTACAGTAGAACAAAAACTCTCAGCTCTTGCGGTACCACCACAACTATCAGGGGCGTAGCCAGCCTAAAATTTTAGAGGGGAAAATAAGCATTTTAGCAAATCTGAGTGAGCCCGGTAAGGAATCACCGAAGGTGCGAGGCACCCAGTGGGAAGCCTGGGTAGCCTTCCTTTAAAAACTTTGAAGAAAAAAACTTAAAAATACGCATTCTGAGAGTACTTTCAGCCTAAATTATTAGTAAACATTGTTAACCCTATCTGTAGCGACACGGGGTTTTATGAAGACGTCCAATACGAGTAGTGAAATATTTCTCAGCAGGAAATATGCTAGAAATGCAAAATTTCTTGACTTAGTTTTTATTCAAACTGGCCCTTTGTTAAGATTAGTTGAGTAACCCTGCAGTAGAAGTTTCCACATTATAAAAAAGATATCAACATAGCCTATATCAACGTAACGACAAAATCACCTATGCTATGGGTCTACTACACGAGGCGCTTAAATAAATTTAATACAAGAACTACGAAGAAAAAAGTACAACCGTTTCACATTTTGTCTTTTGCATCATTTTTTTCTTCGAATTTGTGAAATCCAGAAACTCCTGAGTTGATTGCTTTGTGTTTCTCGTCTTCGTAAACTTTCATATACTCATTGAGGACCCAAGAAGAATTTGCTCTCAACTTAATATCGACTTTTTTACACTGAGTATGGATTGGGGCTAAACGCTTTTTTATTCCTTTAATCTTTTCCTTCCATTTGTCGTTATCAAATTTGTCTTTCAAAATGACATGAGCAATATCTGGTATTTTCCAAACATCAGCTTTGACAGTAGCTTTCATAAATGGTCCATTCTTTCTGCATCCGTTCCAAGTATATCGCTGTTCGGGAGCAAGAAAGTTCTTGTCACTCATCATACATCTGTTTTCAGATCTGCATTCAAATTTATGAATTAAAACAACTTATTTTGACGCGAATCCGTTTAACTTTTACTCGAATCTGCTAGTCAAATAGATGACAGTGAAAACACTATTGAGTCCTACTGCAGCCTTGACGTACGGTGACCATTTTTTTGTGCGTTTTTTTTGTACATCATTGTACGGTGACGATCGTCGGCTGCATAGCCGAGTGGTGAGAACACTGGAACGGCAATCGAAAGGGCGCCTGTTCGACACCGATCAAGAGCGTGCGGCTGTGTCTGTGGCAGGACACTTAAAGGCATGCCTGAAGGTGGACACGAAGATTGGCTTCCTTGCCTTCCCGCCCACTTAATCTAAATCTTCAACTACCGGGTGTAAGCCTGGATACGACAAACAAAACCATTTTTTTGTGTGTTCCCTTTTTTTAGAAAGTTCCAAACACATGCTTGATTTGCACAATGACTCTTGACGATTTGCACAATTTGCACAATGACGATTTGCACAATAAACAGCCATTGAGCAAACTGCCAATGTAGAGTGTAGTGTGGTTACAGTCTGCTCAAAAATAGTGAACACTGAAAAAATGGTCATCGTACGCCGTTGACTTCATCCTCTTCGTGGTAACGGATGGTAATAGTTTTGCTGGCTAACTGCAGAGAGCTGAGAAGAAAGGCAACGCCAAACCACTGGAAATCACACCGCCACGAATATTCATGCATAACGAGGAAGTGCAAATGTAAACAATATGTTATTGGATATTAGTTACCACTTTTTAACCAGCTTTTGCAGTAGCCTACTAACAAAATCGTTGTGGACAATCACGATTCTACAAAAAATCAATCGTTGTGGAAAATAACGGTAGGCCTATCCGACGCATTATTTAGGAAGGGTCGATGATGATGATGATGATGAAACTTATTCATCGTGCGATGAAGCATTTCGTTGCAAAACCAGGTCGATTAACAACTTGGAACATCTCAATAGTAGTTTCGGACAGTTTAAGCTTCAAGGTTAAAAGTATAGTAGCCTATGGCAGATGTAGGCTGTGTACAATAGATTGTGAAATATGCCTTTAATACTAACATGCATTCTATATAGGATTCCTTACCGGCAAAATGCTGTTTGGTTTTTTTCTGGGTCATCAATCGGAAGTTCATCCAAATCGTTCAGAACAATATTTCCATCATCTTTAAGCAAGAACTGCCTCAACGCCTGTTAAAAGTAAGTATGATTTGTCATGCGAACACCTTAGAAAAGACGAATTTGAATTGCACACATGAATTAGATTTTTTTTAGCTTTGCCATGTATTGGGATAGAAAGGTTTGACTTGTAACTCTGCTTGCGCAGTAGGCCTACATTGGTAATTTTGCACCATTTTGATAATTTTAAGGTTTGGTTTAATGGTTTGACTACACTTGTGCTCACATTTATGCAAATTATGAAGTATTTAAATGGTTAATAATTTTATAATAACAACCTTTTGAACGTTTTGGTTTTACTTTTGGTTAAGTAAATAAACAAATAATGATTTAATGAAATAGACCTGACCGGATAGAAAGGAGAGATTATTATACAGTAGGCTACTTGCAGTATTTTCTCCAAAATTTAGTAAATCTTTCTTCTTCAATTGCCTTGCCTGAACCAGACATTGACGACCTCGGATGAGTAATTTAGACCAAATATTCCTATATTCCTATTAGGTCTATATATTGTTTATGCCTTGTCGTTAAATTGTTTTAGATGAGTTTGTCTTTGTTTACAAGGTCCCCGCTTTCCTACAATTTTGCCAGAAGAGAGGTATGTTCCAGTTTTTTGGTTTTTTAATGCGCGGCTGAGACATTTATACTGTCTGGTTTTAATATATTTTAATGGGGATCTTGTTGGGTTTATATAGGCTTCAAACAATTAAAACTTCAAGTCAAACACCTCATATGTTTTACTAACTTAAAAACTAAAAATTTCCAAAAAGTATGATTTAAAATTGCTTGCTACAATTGTTATAAACTTTTTATATTAATCCGAAAGACTTTACAATCGGTTGATATAATCATCAAATTCAACTTGTAAAGAATTGAAATTAAAGAAGTCGAGCTTGACTATTGTAGCCTAGTTGGCTATCAGGTAACCTTATGATAAATTGATTGTATGTAAAAATATTTACCCTCGGACTGCAAAAGATTTTTTGGTTGCATAATTTTGACTCTTTTGCATACCGGTAAAGGCTTTGAACCACTGACGCAGGAACGATATAGGCCTGTGGAGTTTCCATTTATTCTATTGTTGTTCCATCCGCTAAGATCTGTCTTTGAAGAGCTCAAACCTCACACTGAGAATTGAACCAGAGGTGCATGATAGGCTATCTCCGTTGTTTGTGCTAAAAGTCGGCCAAATATCCAACGAAGCAATCAGGAAGGGCATATATAAATTGATCATTGCAGACATATAGGCTACTCAACCTTGGTTTCAGGTATTGTTTTGTACTTACTTGAGTAGGTGTGTGCAAATCGCAATGGACTTTAGGCTTTCCACTACCTGAATGCAAAAGCACCAACGATTCAATGATCTGCACTACCATCTGTAGCCTTTTTACTGCTGAAAAGTTCACGATTTTGGTCCCGTTCATAAACGTTTCCATTGTGCCGTATTTTTCACAATATTCAGTAAGATACACCATGATCCCATTAGAGCAGTATCCAGTTAACTGCAAAAATGTAGGTTATCAACTAACAACAACTGAAACAATAGGCCTGCACTTAATTTCAGTTATCTTCAAATGTTACAATTACTATGTAGGCTAGTCAGCATTTACGCTCCGATCATACGATTCAGTTTGGTATTATTTTCAGTGACAGGTTATAGGCTACTGTAAGCTACACTCTATAGGGTAAGGTCTATAGTTAGTTGAGCCAGAAATCGATGTTTCTGCAATAAAAATTTAACGACAAACTTTACCGAAAATCCGAATCCATTATGATAAATTTCAGTCTTTTGCGGTTCTTGTGAGCATGTTTGTGTTTGCGATTGACCCCGATTCATATCATTTATCGGCATTTTGAAATTGACACTCAGCCGGCTCAAATGATACCCTAAATTTCACGGTTGAGCCACCCATTGTTCACGGTCGATCCACTATTATTTCACTTCCAAAAGATATCCCAAAAGAGAGCTCAATCTGCATCAAACACAATAAACTCTTCTCTTGAACATCTTGCAAATAAACAATCAAAAAATGTTTAAACTGTGTATTGTGTCTAGTGTCTTAAAATAGGCCTACCATATTTTCATCGCCTAAAAAGAGGACACGTTTCACCAGCGGGTAAAATAGCCTACAAGTAGAATGTTACGTAGCCTATGAAGAATTTTTTACATCTATTTGGATAATTATAGGCGTAGCCTATGCAGGAAAAGTTACAGCAAAAAAAAAAAAATACCCAGACAAATTTGTTTTTCGCAAGCCGATTTGTTGCGACAAAGTAAAAATGTGATGTGATAATGTAATAAAAATGTGACAAATCAAGCAGTATCTGCAGGTAGCCATGCCTTAACTTTTTTTAGAAAAAAGGTATCAGCTTTAACGAAATCATAAAATTACTTGCTTGAAGTATAATTGAAGTTGTAGGCTATAAACCTACAGCTGTTAATGAGATGCTAAGGACAGACTCAACTAAAAGGCTGTTACCTTCCTTGTACTATTTTGACTGCATCATAGATTAAATTCATTCTACATTTGCACCCACATAAGTTGTAAGCATCCACGCCACGATTTATTTTTAAAATAAATATTTATGTCAAAGACAGGCAAGACACAACAATACCACAGGGTTGAGCATTACAACAGTATATATTTTTTTACATATTTACAGAATAGTTTAACATTCAAACGTTTTCGGCTTAACCTAAGCCCTCATCAGGAATCTAAACATTTACTAAACATTTACTAAGTTAGATGGATCACGTTCCCTGTGGTGCTAATTCGTTTGTAGTCATGTGTGCCTTTTTCTAATGTAATTTTGTTTTCTGTCCGTCTGTTTGTTTTCCACACTATTGCTTTTAACCGCTGCGTATTTCTTGATGCTTACAATTAGTTAGCTAGTTACCTTCAAGAAGTTGAAATTTATTGCATTTTATCAATATTTTTAGATTCCTGATGAGGGCTTAGGTTAAGCCGAAAACGTTTGAATGTTAAACTATTCTGTAAATATGTAAAAAGATATATACTGTTGTAATGCTCAACCCTGTGGTATTGTTGTGTCTTGCCTGTCTTTGGCATAAAAAAGCAAACTCTCTCCCGAAACTATAAATATTTATGTTATGCTCATTGGATATTTTTTCGATTTGCTTCACTTGACAAATTAACCAAACTATTAGCCTATGTCGGTAATCAGCAACGTCTACAAGTGCTGAATCAATACAAAATAGATCTGGGTAAAACAATAATTTATTGTAAAAGTGTGCGAAGCTTAAAATGTAAATATGTCAAATCTTTTGCAATTTTTTAAGGATTTATTTCTTTGTGATTTAGCCCATTGAAGAGCAACGTGGTCCAGGTGGACTACAAGTGGTCCACAGAGAATTTTCGGTGGTCCACAGATAAAATAATTCAAGACACACACACTGTCGGTAAAGTTATTTCGATATGGTTATAAAAAAATATTCTATCTTAGTGATATTTTCGAAGCTATCAATCAACTCAATCTGACAATACAAGGAAGAAAATCTGACTTAGTGAAAACCATCCAGAAAATAAAGGGCGTCATGAATAAGTTGATGTGGGCTATTGGAAAAATCTGTTTCAAAAGAAAAACACATCGTTGTTCAAGAATTTAGAAATCAGTAATCCTTCAGAAAATTGTATAAACGCTTGTTACCACCATTTAGAAAGTCTCCATGAAGACTGTCAGAGACGGTTTAAAGACATTCTGGAAAAAGATATCCCAGAATGGGTTCTTGATCTTTCAAACTTTGAACCAAATGAAAATATTAATCCAAAAATATGTGAAGAGCTGTTAGACATGAAAGAAAATGTTCAGCTTATTACAAAAATAAAAAGGGAAGGTGTCTTTGGTTATACTGAAATAATGAACTCCAATCCACAGATTTACGAAATTGTACAATCTTTCATCATATCCTTTCCAACAACAAGGCTAGTTGAGGCTGGATTTTCTGTTATTAATGACATTTTTTGTAAAAAAAGAAACCGACTTGATATTAATAAGCGTGATATAGTAAGATTAAGATTGAATCAAACTTTTGCTTGTAATTATGACTTAATGTGTGACAAACATCAAGAACAAGGCAGTCACTGACGTAAAACTTTAAGATATTTGGTCAATATTGTTGCTTATAATTGTTTGGTTAAATTCATTACTTATAAATATGTTGCTTTTCTAAACTTAAGCCACAATTATAAATATGATATACAAAAGGGCTATGGTCCACAGAGATTTCTAAAAAAAATTTATGGTCCATAGTCACAAAAAGGTTGCTCATCACTGATTTAGCCTACTCCATTTTTTTTATTTTGTCCCAATTTTTCATTTTCATAAATTTGTTGATCAGATCTCCTCAAATGAGGAAATTTCCTCACAATTGTTGCATTGGATTTGCAGTTCCACTTGCACTCATCGGTGATCACTATTTGGCTACTTTGCCAAAGACAATCGCAAAGCAATGTAGTATGTTTCAATGAACGTCTAAGATTGTTCAGAACGGCAGATCAAATACAGTAATACCGTACGTCAATGTTTTCTTGAAAATCTATTTTGAAAATCAGCATGTTGCATTGGTACAGAAATGGTTGGAAATTGCGAAAAAGTCACATAACAATGAAATCATGTAGAAAATATTAGCAAGAAAACAGAAAATGTAAAAAAAAAGAGGACATTTGAACATTTTTGGGTGTCCTCGGAGGACAATTTATTTTTCTTCTAAAAAGAGGACAAACCCTCTTAAAAGAGGACATATGGTAGCCCTACTTAAAATGAAATAACAATGACCACTGAACGAACAGAAATTTATACCACTGAAAACACTGAGAATCATTGAATAGGAAACTTTGCACGAAGGTGCTTTTACCTTTCTGAAACAATTTCGCGAGGTTTGTGAAAAAAATGAACATTAGCAACCAATGGCGTTGCTGTTGAAAAATATAAGGGGGGAGTGCTAAAAAAATTACCCTCAAACTGGCGCATTACAGAAAAAATTACTTTTATGGAAGTTTAAGGAGGGCAATGGACCGCCCCCCCGGCTACGCCACCCGTTCTACGTATCAATTACAGTACGGTACAACAAAATTAGGGCAGTACGTAAGGACCATCGGCTCATAAACTACATTCCTTATGACAAAGACATGGCTCAACCGTGAACATTGCAAGTGGCTCAACTGTTAACATTGCCGCCATTTTCGAAATTCATGAAAAATTGTCAATAACCTACTGGCTAATCAAGCAACGAGAACTACTAAAAGAATAAGTTATCCTTTAGTTAAAAGAGTAAGTTACCCTTACCTATCCCAGAATTTCGATTAAGTCAACGGTGAAACATCGTAGGAAAAAATAACACATTTTTTATTTCTCTCAAAACTACTTTTACCTACCATTTTACATTTAACTGTTTCACAATTTTTCTGCTTGTAGAAAATCCTTAAAACTACATGTGCTGATGGACTTCACGTTTTTCCATATTTTCGTTATGAAACGGTTGACTAATCATGCACGACGTTGCGATAAAACCGGATGGATCAACGTTACCCGGCTTAACTAACCAAACCTTCCCCTACTCTTTTGTAAGGTCTTAGGAAATATTCTTCTTTGAAACGTTTCATTATAACTAAAGCAAGTTGTAGTCTACAATTTTTAAAACTTTCTTCCTACTTTAAATGGTTTCCAAAGTGAAGAAGGCTTACGGCATATAGCAGGATGTTTGAGTTATTTCCAACCAGATAAATTTTATGAAGCATTTTTTTTTCAAATGCAACTTTTTCCAAGTATTGCGCTATAAGAAAGTAGTAGGCTTAGAAAATGATTGGACTTTTTTAGCATCCAGATCTAAGTTAGATAAACTTGTATCTGGGTCATCGACTTGAACTGAATAGTGGTCTAAAAGCGATTGTAGAAGTTGTCAGGAGCGCAGCATAAACTATCACATACACTACACAAGAACGTGAATCTGAGTAGCTCATATAACTACATGTCACAAGGTTAATTGTTCAAAAAACAAGCACTTTTCACGTAGGCTACGTATATTTTGTTAAAGAACTTTCTCTAGTTTGTGATAAAACGGCTCCGCATTTATCTGCTCGATGTTATTACGGTATGCTTATTTTTTTAAACGAAAATTACTTCATCCTTTCAAGAAAATAATTCCCAGAGTTGCCAGTTTCGCTATTTTATCGCGAAATCATGGTACTTTTTTCCTTCTAAATTTTTTTCTTTAATTATTTGTGTGGATCAAACATCAAGTATTACGATATCTTGTTTATTTCAAATATTTGCAAAATTTGGCTTGGCTAGGGTGCTGAGTGTGTTTATGAATGATAAAAGGTGTCGTCAACAATTTAAGTTTGAGAACCACTGCTGTGGACCAACATACCGGAATAACCAGTTGGTTCGGTTGCAAGTCCATCAACGTTGTCAAGGTTTTATTCATGCGAGAAATCTTCCAGGGTAGATGTGCTATGTTGTGGATAGGTGAAGTAATAGACAAGGCAAAAGTCATGGAATGATGCAACCACGGAACACGATATACCTTGAAAAAAAAAGAAGAATTTGCACTCTACACTACATAGTATATCGCAACAATGAATTATCGCAACAAAAAATGGGATAGGCAATTTAACGCATTAGAGAACAACTACACGCCCAGTCAAGCTGGTGCAAGAGAGAAGCCCAATTACGAATCAAAAGATACATTGCCTGGAAATAATGTTAAAAATAAATGTATGACAAAGTCCAATTTTAAATTTTTCTGTTGCAGATCGCAATTTCGGGTATTGAACCCTCTTCAGTACAACTTTATCAACAGCTACTTTATAATGCGACCTTACAAACACATCGTAAATATATTTTCTGTGTTTATGGGAAGCGATGGCCCCAATCGACCCTTCCTAAGTGTGATACTTAATATAACCATAAACAATAATTACTGCATTTTGTTCAAGACATGAAACAACCACACTGTAAATAAGTAATGGAAACCAAATAAAGTCAATGTATGAATATTTACGACGCCTGCTTTGGCAGTAGACTAATCATAATTAATCTGACTTTTACAGTTACAGCCTAGGCTCCTTTGTTTTTCTATATGTTTTTTAAATGCTAAGCTACAACTGTCTGATCCAGGGCCGTCGTGAGGATATTTTGGGTAAGGTACTAATGAGATTTTCTGGGCACATATTAAGACACTTCTAAGAAAAACGCACCATATCCAACGAATACGAAGTGATTTTTTTAGGTTCCCTGGCTCCTTGGAGAGGTTAAGGCCCCTAAAATTACCCCAGGCAGGGTTCAAAAGTACCTAAAACTCTTTTTCAACGCTACTGGTTGGAATATTAGTCGAATACAGAGTTACTTTATCCAATTAGTTCATCACTTGAAATTGCAATTCTTTTTTGTTCAAAATACAGACATGTCTACTTCAAATCAGCTAGCTGCCGTTTTGGCGCATAAATTCCATAGCCTATGCATCGTACCTTCCATGGGCTCTATTCAAGGGGGGGTGAGGGGGGTGATCACCCCCCCACTCATTGGAGTGGTTGGAATGACTAAGACGATTTTAGCCCACTATCCAAAAATCACCCCCCCCTCCGAATTCTAAAAGTGGATAGAGCCCCTGGTACCTTCCTAGTTCAAAATAAACGTTTTGTTACAAAAACTATAAGTTTTAGATCTAGTTGGTCACAACGGTAAACCATAATCTCTTCGTGAGAAAATTGTAACATAAGATTCTCGGATCCGTTCGTCTGTATGCAATGACCGAAAAGAAACACTCCTCTGAAAACGTCTATTCAAGAATTGTATTTCTGTAAAATTAGCCTCAAGGCTGTCGAAATTGGGACGCAACACCGTACGCCACTAAAACTTGTCACTACAATACAAATTACTGAGATAAAGACGGAAATTTCGTCCAGCTGGCAAGCACCAAGCAAAACAGTTAAATATGCGACCAACTTTCAAGCAACAATTTTAAGAATGACGAGAATAGATTGCAATATTTCAAACGCACGTGAGCAGTTTCTGTGACGTAATAATGATATGCATTATGGAGCTATTCAAGCAGCTGTTCAAGTTTGGCTTACACTTGTCTCGTAATTCAAGATTTAACGATGATGTAATGTTATGCTGCAGCTGCAATGTTTTACAGGTCTTGCAAACGATGGTGCAATCTGCTCATGTTTTAGAAATATTTTATTACGCAGAGGTGGACACCCGCTATTTTTAAAGTAGCGCGCTACCCGCTACCGCTACTTGGGCCAAAGTAGCGCGCGCTACCGCTACCCGCTACCAATTTACAAAAATAGCGCGCTACCCGCTACCGCTACTCGGGCCAAAGTAGCGCGCGCTACCGCTACTTCTTCCGCTACTTTCGTCTAAAATGACACTAGGAAACACTCAAGTTAAAAGGATCTTGAAAACGAATGTTATCATTCGTTTACGCTGTCATTTTGACGTCGTTATAGAAAACACATTCTAAGGGAAATTTATTGTTACGCATCTTTCAAAAACACGAACATTTCAAAATGAGAGTCACTAAGTCCTGCCCGCGCTGTCGCTTGCACATCTTTTCCAACAGAGAAAAGTCTCTCCACCGCAGCACTGGAAGGAATGGGGGTATTGTATTTAATGAACAGATGTTTTAACTCGGTAGGCTATTCGAAAAGCTCAAGGACTTGCTCTTGTCCGAAAAAAAGGCGTCCACAATTGTTGCTTCCTTCTGCATCGACGTTTCACGGGATGGCGCAAACACTCCAAAAGATACATCCTCGGAGTCATGACTGGTGTTGGTGTCACTCTTCTCAATATCAAGATGGCTTGATATCTCCCGCAACAGTCGAATTACAGCTGTCTTGACTTTTTTTCGCAATGCGTCAGCATCATCCGTGGAAACGTAGTGCAGAAATTGTAGCCACAACGTCTTGAAGGAGGGATGAAGACATGATGCCATAACGCATTTTATGTTGTTGAAGCATTTGTTGAATTGTTTCTTCACCCCTTTAAGGACTTTCACTTTCAACTCCTCACAGGTCACAAGATCACTGATCTCGGTCAACTTCTTCCCGCAAATTGTGATGGTTGGAAGCAAGACTCCGTAATATGCCTTAGACTCGCCCTGGAGAATGTCTAAAGCCTGGCAGATAGGCTTCATCACACGGAGATATTCACCGAAGAAGTTGACGTCAGCTAGAAAAGACCGAAACTTTGCAACCAAGCCGATTATATAGCTGCTTGACCACGCCAGTATTGCAAAAAAAACAAGCATTTTTTTCAATTTAAATTAAAAAGTAGCGGGTAGCGGGAGTGCGACTGAAAAAAAGTAGCGCCTCTCCGCTACCGCTACTTTGGAATCAAAATAGCGCCGCTACTGCAGCCGCTACTCCAACTAAAAAGTAGCGTCGCTACCGCTATTTTTACCAAAAAAGTAGCGCCGCTACAAAAGTAGCACGCTACTGCCCACCTCAGCCATTACGTAATACGCTAAGATTCAGTAGACCTGAACGGTTTTATTTGGTGAACCTGACGTTTGATTTGACGTTTGATTTGATGAACAATTGTCTGGAACACTAGTTCTGTGGTGCTATTGGTGTTCTACATTTTTAAGTGTATCAGCATCCTCTGCTGTTCAAATAAGCTTACTGATTTATAACATTCAATACGATGCTGTTTTTGCTGATCATATCAACATGATAAAAAAAATTTAAAATCTTACCAGTTTTACGTCTCCACTGCCGACAACGCGCCTACCTTTCGGTTTTCCATTTATAAAGTGCTTGTAAATATCTTCACACGTAAACCATTTGTGGCATTTATTAGTTCCCTTCTCTTGAAAGTAACCTTTGTTGCAAGAAGCTGTTGTGTAATTTATTCCAGTTTCAGATTGCTCGATAGAGCTGTAATGAATTAACTTTTGCCGTGTTTGTTCCACTCTGCTTTGTTCTACTTTATGCATAGCTTTTTTGCTCGTTGAACGATCTTTCATCGATACGTGGTAAAAAAATGTGCCAATCAGCATTTGAAGCAACAATATGCGAAGGACTGAAGAAATGTTGGCTCTCATAGTCGATATGGTATCAAACAATTCTTCTCAGCAAGCATTGCAAAATAGAGAATGTTATTGTTAAGATTCTAGTCTCATCTGGAAAGGTGTGCTGCAGCAAGACATTAGCTTTGAGCCACAAACTTTCAGCCTAGTATTTCTTCAAACATTATACTTCAAGCAGGCATTTACTGACTATAGGCACGGAAAACACTTTAATTTGAATGGAAGGCATATTCTACAAGTGCAAGACCATGTTTCAACATGTACGATGTGCCACAACAACACTTCTGTGCAGTGTACCTACTGCACGGAGGAGGCTGGAAGGCCAAAACAGCGTTGCCAGATTTTTTTTAAAAAAAGAGCCCAAAAATGCGCCAAAGCAACTTAAAAGTAGCCCAATTTGCCGTCGCGACGTCGACGGTTGAGCAACGAAGGCGCAGGCTTTCTAGGGGGGTTTTTGGGCATGCCCCCAAGAGTCATGGACAAAGCAACATCTTTGTCCATCATGCTGATTGTGTAGATACAAAATACATACATTAATACAACATACAATAAGTACAATGTTCAATATTGAATCAAGCATTGTTCAATAGAAAAAAACTTAGACGAGCCAATGCTATACAGACTTCATACAAATTCCTATTTTCAAATTCAAGATACAAATGGTTTCATAGTAGATGCTAATGCATAGCATAAGCCCGTCAACTCAGATGAACTACCAAGAACCAACACCCAACAAAATTCTATCATCAACTGCTGAAGCTTCATTTTCATATATAGAGCTGTCATGCTTCCGCATTGATGACCGGGGATCAAACAGCATTTTTCCAATTGTTGCAGCAAAGTTCTGATCCTCACAATCGCTGACAAAAGTTGAAGTCCGATACGATTTCGCAGTTTGGTTTTGATTGCAGAAACTCTCGAAAAGGCTCGCTCAACTACCGTAATGCATTGCTGATTGGTATAGGCTACATTGTTAGTGCCAATTGAGCAACTTCTCTAAATTTATACTCCCCTGCAGCATTTCTAAACTCGTACACCTTGGTACAAAAAATACAAGAATCTACCATTTCCCTTTTTAATCATACAAGGAAGACCAGTTTACATTCAGTAAGTTTCTCCACTGACATTCAATTTTTCCCACTTTAATTTATAACTTAGACACCAATAAAAGCTTCAAAAATTATGGTACGGTACTAAACCAAGATCATAACTACCCTATAATTTCCGATATTCGATACAAGTGCAATTTCGCTTTCGCCACTCGCCAGTCAGCCCTTCCATTCTCCCGGATGAAAATGAATACAGCATTGCTGTAACAACAGTCAAAGCTGCTAATGGTCAGCAGTAAAATTAATCCTCATGCCAAATCAAAAAAATAACGTCATTTTTTCTGTAATAAACCGAAACTTTACCAACATTTTCAAAGGCTGGTCGGATTCTACCAATTATTCAGTTCTGCCAACTCAAAATTCACATGTCAAACAACTTAAAATTCTGCCAAATTTAAGCGCCGTCTCGCGCCAAATCAGAGACTGAAAGTAGCCCAAAAAAGCGCAAGTCGCAAACCAACATTTTTTGGCGCCAAGCCCAACTAAAAGTAGCCCAATTGCAGATAAATCGCCCAATCTGACAACACTGGGCCAAAACGGTATGCACTGTCTGCAGTTATGGACGCTCTTGGCTTACCGTATGCTGATTGAGCACTTTACTGGAGGTATAGGTAACCCTGCTGTGCATTGCACAAAGCTCTCTGCTTGCAGTTTGAGCACTTTGGCAAGGTTGGCGGTTGTACCATTTTTTGGAGCTTAGGTTTTACAAATGGGAAAACGTCACACGGAGGTATATATTTCCGTGGCCATACCCAGTGTTCCTTCTGCACTGAGGAGGCTGAAAGGCCAAAACGGTGTGTAGGACTAGGCTACTGGTCTGCTGTCCTATATTCATATGTGCAATGTTGAGTTTGAGCTAGGCGGAAGTCTCGGCTGCTGTGCCAGTTTAGCCTAGAGGAATCAAATATATCAAAAATTGCTGTATTTTGTTCTGTAGATGCAAGTAACATTACTAAATTTTATCATTGTTATACTCGAAGAGGGGCCAAGGACATAATAACAACCAGTGACGATCGGTGAGGGAAAGCAAGGAAAGCAGTGCTTACCTTAGCAAAAACTATGCAAAATATAATGACTGAATTCTAGGTTTAACTTCTTATTATTTTTATCACGTCTATTTTAACTTGAAAATTACTGTTTTCGTGGCTAGAATTACTCGTAACGCTTGTGAGTAGTCTAAGACCTCACCAAACCGCATGTCTTGCCTATAAATGCCAATTAACGTAAACGCTTCTGTCAGAAACAACCACTGAGGCTCCAGGTAAGCAACTATCAAAATTGCTTACCCAAGTTCAAAAAATGTCAAAAAACGCCTTCGTTTTAACCAATCCTTAGTCGTATTGCAAAACGTCACCAGCTGCTTAGCCAATCAGATAGGTTAGACTTGCTTAAGGTTAGTCTTGCTTTCCCAGTGACGTCAATGCATACATTTGCTAGAGCGACTAGACTAACTCGTCAGAATGATCTCTCGTCACGGTACACGCACAGCATCATAATTGCTGTTTTTTGATGTCTCCTCGCCATGTACTTTAGCCTACTAGCTTTCCTAGTCATGCCTTTGCCCTTTTTACAGCGTTGATATAACGTTACTTCGTCAATGAACGTTCAGGTGCGGATGCAATATTTAGTTCGTTAAGCTTCTATAAGCAGGAGGCAAACTTATCCAGCTTTTTGTACAAATTGCTTGCGGTTGTAATGTTTAGGCCTAAGTGTTAATTTTTGTAGTGTAGGCCTAACTGAATATCTGAGAATGAACATTCATGACGAATTAAACATTTAGACAACTATTATTCCATGTCTAACACAGGATTTTAGTCCTGCAACGTTAAAATTAAGATTGTTCATGACTTCTAAACATTAAATGGATGTATGATCACCACATAGGCGAAGCACAATTTGACAGATTTTTATTTTTGATTTGTTTTGGAAATGCTCTCAGAGCGCACCAAATTGGAAGTGTTTTTCAAAAATTTCTGGGGGAGGCCCCCCAGACCCCCCGCTGGAAGTGTTGCCTTCGGCAACACGTCTTCGGGCTTCGCCCGACGGTTACGCCCTTCGTGCCTACTACCTTGCTGCAGCATATTTCCAAGTTGCTTTCCCAACGGTTTAAGCCACCGAACGTCACTGATAACAACCAATCTCGAACACGGTTGATGTGCGGTAATAAATCCTTGATAATATATTTTGCGCGTTTAAATATAAATAGTTTATTCTGAATTCGCCGCTGTTAGGCTGCTTGACTTTACATGTTTTGGTGCACTTGTACGAAGTTTGTACCAGAGGTTCATTATTACAGCCCAACAAAGCTAATGCGTAGTATAAATGTAGTCTAGCCTACTTTCAAGAAGGTACGGTAGGCTACTACTTGGTATAGTCAATTTGTAGAAATTTAAGCGAAATGTACGTTCAATTGTTATAATGTGAACATTGAACCAAGCTTATGAATGGAAATAAAAATTCTACCCAGCCGCTGTTAATGATTGATAAAAATAATTAATATGATCTTTAATGCGGTATATCAAATTACTGGGATGTTACTTTTTTTCAACGTTCTATGAATTCAAATTTGCAGTAGGTTTGTGCCTGCGTAAAATCTTTTAGATAACAGCGGTGGGCTGTTGCAGTCAAGTCAGAGCCACCGCGCTGGTAAAACCGCAGTAGCCTATTCAATCTTTATAAACCTGTTAGTTCAGTTGGTTATGTCATTTATCAAGTCCCGTGGGCATATCTACCGCATTTTTAATGCAAACAAGTATTTTCCTTGCATTGACATAACTTAAAGCTAAGGATTTCAAAAATATAGGCCTTTGTCCACCATAGGCTACTACTTTTGGAATAATTTATTTCAACTGCGATAAAACAAATTCATCTATCTGCTAGTTCTGTGATCACCTTATTTTCTGCAACGTCACGTACAACTATGCCTCTGTCTAGAAAGCTTGTGGACGTGTTATAAATTCTTTCAGAACCTCAAGTAGCCTGCCCGGTTGTTGAGAGCAGCTTGTTTTAAGCTTGGCTTCGGGCGAATTATATTGATCCAAATATTGAAATTAAACCAGTTAAGCGTGTATGACACTCATTTGTGTCATGGTGTTTTTACCCGCCATTGCGTATGACACTGATCAATGTCTTGGAAATCCATTGCATCAGTGCGTATGACACAGACGCTTTACATTGGTACTGCGTATGACAGACACTTTTGTCATCATTGTACATAAACATTTAAATGCGTCTTACTGCGCGATACTGCACGCCTACAGCTTGGGGCGTTTCGCAAAAAAACAATTACACACTGAGGGAACAGACACAACAAATAAACGACACGCTTAACTGGTAAAACACGTATGGCAATTAAAGATGTTTAAACTGATTTTTCAATTTCTTACGCAAAGAACTATAAAAATATTCCTACTTAACTTTTTATCCACAAATTTACACTTTTCATCGTAGCCTATACCCACAGTTCTATTTGTAATCAAGGCATTATTTGGCTGCAACGTTTTCGGTCTGAATTTAAAATTTAATTTAAAAGTTAAAAGTTTTGCTTTAATTTAAAATGACTGGTGCAAGAGCGAAAAAATCAAAAAAAGATGAAAGTGTGCTACTGCTACAAGATATTAAAGAAGAATTGAAGGAACTGAAAGCCTCTCTGCAGGGCGTAGTGAGTGATGTAGGATATATAAAGGAACAACTGGATGAGACAAGAAAAGAGTTAAAAGAGGTCAAAGAAGAAAACACCATTTTAAAACAACTAATCAACAAAAACATTTTCACAATTGACAAACTGGATCAGTATGGGAGAAAAAAAAACCGAAGAATTTTTAATGTTGAAGAACCGCATGGAGGAGGTGATGATGGGGAGGAAGTTATATTAAAAATTAGTAAAGACTTGGGCATCAACCTTTGTAAGGAGGATATCCAAAGAGCACACCGATTGGGCAGGAAAAAACAAATTTCAAAAAAAACAAGACCAATTATTGTACGTTTCGTGTCATACAAGAAAAGAAATGAAATTATGTTCAAGAAGAAAAACCTGAAGCAAGGAAATGTTAACAAGATCCTAAGTGCTTTTATCACAGAAGATTTAACCCCATTGCGTGCTAAATTATTTCATTATGTTAAAAATTGTTGTGATGAAAGATTTTCTAAATGTCATACAAAAAATAGAAAGATAATTGTTTTTGAAGAAAGTGAAGACAGATGGTATGTTATTGAAACTCCTGACGATTTGTTTAAAATGAAAATTGATGTTGATTTCAAACTGTTGAACTATGAGCCACTCATACATAACTTGAACTCATAATTTTTTTGAAATTGGTGATTCTATCCTGAAATCTCCTTTTGATAACTATGGCATCCAAAAATTCTTGTAAAGTTTGTATCAAATTATGTAAACCAAAGCAAAGATCTGTCCAATGTGATATTTGTAATTATTGGCTACATTTAAAATGCATTGGTTTAACTTCTAAACAATTTTCTATACTTGTGAACAGTAACCAACCTTTTTTTTTGTGCAAGTTGTTTACAGGATGGGTTGCCATTTCAAAGAATTTCAGATAATGATTTGCTAAACCTAATTAACATTGATGTTGATTGTGAAGTGAAGTGCAACACATCACAGGACAGCAACTGCCTGGAATCAAATGTTGAGGATAATCAACCGAAATGCTCAAAAAATATAACAAACCAGAACCAAATACACAATATTTTAACTATAAACAATTGCAAGAAACTGTTACAAGTTTCAAAAGTAGTATGTCTTTGTTTCACTTAAATACAAGAAGTCTAGGAAAAAACAAAGAAAACATTGAAGAATTTATTCAACTTGTCAATCATTCTCCTGATATTCTTGCCATTTCAGAAACAAAAATTGGTCCTAACTCGTTCCTTAATTATTCCTTACCAGGCTATGTCATGCTACATAAGGATTCTTGTAGCAGTGCTGGTGGTGTTGCACTTTACTTAAAACAATGCAATATATTTTATGAGCGAAAAGACCTTTCGATTGATATACCCAATTGTGAAAATCTTTGGGTGGAAATTGTGCAAAAAAAACTCACCAAGTATTATTGTAGGAGTCATATATCGTCATCCTAGTTACGCTTTTTCTGCATTTAAAGACAAAATAATTGATTCTTTAAACAAATTAGAAAACTCTCGATGTAAATACATAATTTGTGGAGACATAAATATTGACTTGTTAAAGGCTGCAAAGTCTCCTGCAGTATTAAATTATAAAGAAGCCCTTGAAGCTGCAGGCTGCCAGTCATTGATGTGCAACTAGATTTGAAGTGCAACTAGATTTGAAGTCCAACTAGATTGAAGTGCAACTAGATTTTGTGGTGAATCTAATCCAAGCCTACTAGATCACATCTACACAAACATAACTTGTAACCAAAATGCCTATGGCATTTGCTTACATGACATCTCTGATCATTTACCTATTTTCTTATGTGTTAAAAATAAAAATGTAGTGTGTAATTCACCCACCAAAAAAATTCGAAGCTTAAAAAACTTTTGTCTTGACAGCTTCTTATGCGATTTAGAGTCTAATTTGAATGAAGTAAATACTGATTGTGATGATGCAGACAACTTGATGCACTCTTTCATTATGCGATTTCAAGTAACACTAGATAAAGATGCACCACTTAGAAACATGTCGAGAACTGAAATTAAGCTCTCTAACAAACCATGGATAACAAAAGGCATTCATAAGTCTATTAAAATAAAAAACAGACTATTTAGATATTAGATAAAAAATAAACATGCATCAGCAAAGAGGAAATACAAAGCATATTGCAATAAGCTGAATCATTTGAAACAATCACTGAAAAATCAACATTATAAAAAAAGTTTGAAGAAACAAAAAGTGACTCCAAGAAAACATGGAAGATCATTCATGAGATGATAGAGGGGAAAAAAATTCGAATAATAAAAAGCTTCCTTTAACTACGACTATAAATGATAAAAGCTATAAAACAGATTCTATTGAATTCATTAATTTATTAAACAATTACTTCACAAATATTGGAACTTCAATGGCAGCTAAAATTCCAAATTCAAATGCAAATTTTGAATCATTCATGTTAAACAGAAAATGTTCTTCTTTTGGCTTTCCTGATATAAATGAGATAGAAGTATTTGATGCTATAAGGAGCCTCAAAGCAAATAAAGCTTCAGGCATTTTTGAAATACCTTCTAAATTTATCAAAATGGCTAATGTAATTATATGCCCTTTTTTAACAAAAGTGCTGAATAAATGTGTTTTGCAAGAAATCTTTCCTGATGTACTCAAAAGGAGTCTAATAATACCTGCACCAAAAGTTAGTTCACCTTTACACTTTACAGATTTGCGACCAATTTCTTTATTGCCAACTTTTGCCAAAATTTTCGAAAAAATTTTATATAAACGGATGCCGAATTTTATTGACAAATGTAATATTTTAACCCCAGCTCAACATGGTTTTCGTGAAAATGATTCAACAAGCTTAGCATTGACAAAAATTTATGATGATTTACTCTCTAACTTGAATGATCACAAATACACATGCTCGGTTTTTGTTGATTTAAGTAAAGCTTTTGATACAGTTGATCATGGCATACTTTTAAAAAAAACTTCACCATTATGGCTTTCGTGGCAAGTTTTTAAACGTTTTAACATCTTATCTAAAAATAGAATGCAAAGTACAAAAATTAACGGTAAGAATTCTAATTTCAATCTTGTTAAATGTGGTGTCCCACAGGGGTCAATCCTTGGTCCCTTGCTTTTTCTTCTTTATGTGAATGATCTTCCAAATGCATCTTCTTTTTCAACTACACTTTTTGCTGATGACTCAAACTTTCATATGTCAGATAAATGCCTGTCATCTCTCCAAAAAAATGTCAATAGAGAAATAGGAAAAATTGATGTGTGGATGAAATCCAATAAACTTTCATTAAATTATAGTAAAACTACTTATATGATCCTCTGCAACAAAAAAAATGCAGCAGAAAATTTTAATCTGTCCATCAGTGGCCGATCCATCGAAAGGAAGAAATGTATAAACTATCTAGGTGTAACTTTGGATGAGCAATTGACATGAGATAGTCATATTATTAATCTTAGAAAGCAGCTTGCAAAGGTCTGCGGCATAGCATTTAAGCTGAGATACATTGCCCCTTTAACAATATTACAAACTTCATATTATGCTTTATTTCAATCCAAGATCCAATACTCGATTATAAATTGGGGAAGAGCAAACTCTACATTGCTTGCTCCACTACAAGTGTTACAAAACAAGTTCATTCGATCCTGCTTATTTTTGCCGAGGTCAACAAATACAACTGTTCTTTATCACCAATTTAATGTGCTCAGAATTGATGATATTATTAAATTAGAGACTGCAAAATTTATGTACAAATATGTGCACAAAATGCTGCCCGGGCCTTTGCTGGCTGCTTTATTTTTGTAAATGAAATTCACCATCATAAAACCCGTCAGAATCAAAAGAATGATTAATATTTGCCTTCTACAACATCAAACTCTGGTAAGAAGATGCTATGTTTTAATGGAGTGAAACTATGGAATCAAGTACCAAAAGAAATAAAAGAAAAGTCTTACAATGTTTTTAAATTTAAATATAAATGTTTATTAAAAAATTTGTGCAATGATCACTCCTGAAACGTATCATCCGCTTATTTTTCTACACAGTTTTTTTATGTTGCCCTGTGTTATTCCATTGTTAATGTTTACAAATTAAAGTGCTGGTATTGTGCTATATATATATTATATACCGTATGTGTTAATGTTCTTAATTTTGGGTGTTTTGTTTAAATGTTTGGGTGGCAGCTGACTTTGGTGACCTTTTGGTCTTTCGCTGCCATCCTTGTTGTGCGAATTATTTGTGTTTATTGTGTTTTTGCTTTTTGTGTCTTTCTTTTTCGCCAACAAAAACAAAAAATAAACTGAACTGAACCACAGCGGCCTACATAAACCTACTATTTAAAGCAAATAAAGCGTTAGACGCTGCATAAACAACATCGTGCTGCATATTATCACTGGCGATAGGTTGTAAAAAAGAAAAGCTTCAAAGTTATATAAAAGGGGTTGATTGCCAAAATTGCGTTAAAGTAAATGTAAGGCAAACCGGGGCTTGTTGTCACAAGGGGCGTGTTGTCACAGCAATTTTTTTTGTACTTGCATTGACTGCTTCGAGTGTATATTTGTAGCACGTGCTTCGTTAAGAGTCATCTTCATTTTGATGTTAGCAAAGTTAAGAAAAAACAGCAGGTTTAGCTTAAATTAAATTATTCTCAAAAATTTGGTCATCGATGTAAATTTCACTAACTTTTCAAAATTGTGTGACGCTTTCATAATAGCAGTCTGACCGCAAGTATGAAATCAGTTTTATAGTTTATTATGCTAGGAGTATAGCTGACACTTTAGAAGTTAATAGCGTGCCTTTTCTAGTCGCCATTAAAACTTTTGTCCGACTGCATACGTCGGGGCGAGTTGTTACAGCTGTGATGATGGTCACAGCTTACGAGAAGCAGAAGCAAAATTTGGCATAAACTACCGAACCCTTGGTTGATATGTGAAGGCAAGGAAACAAGACCCAAAGCAGTTGTTGAATTAATTTCAACTTGTTTATAAGTGTAAATTCCACGTAATAAAATTTGATTTTGTAAGGCAAACCGGGGCGTGTTGTCACAGGTTTGGGGTTTTTCGATTTGTGCTTTTGCTATGCAAGTGATTTGGTTATATCATTCGTACGCTGTCCACTTACACTTCCTTTTGACACTAGTTAAACTTTTTAATCGCAAAAGAATTTCAAGAAAATCAAATTTTTGTAAAAAAAAAACATTGTGACAACACGCCCCATGCTTTGTGACAACATGTCCCGTGCTGGGGCGTGTTGTCACAATTTTTTTTTTTTACAAAATTTTGATTTTCTTGAAATCCTGTTGCGATTAAACAGTTTAACTAGTGACAAAAGGAAGTGTAAGTGGACAGCGTACGAATGATATAACCAAATCACTTGCATTGTATATATCAAAAGCACAAACCGAAAAACCCCAAACCTGTGACAACACGCCCCGGTTTGCCTTATAGTTTTTCAATATTATATAGGTAAGCTACGACGTAAGCCTAAAAACTGTAGCCTAGCGGGCTTAGGAAAAGGAAAGATTAGTCAGTGCTCCTTTCCCCAAAAACAAAAAAGCAGTCATAGCCTATTTGTCAGTTTCGCAAAAACCTATTCGCTCGTTTCGCTCACTAAACCCATGGCTACCTGGGGATATGGACTGATTTGTTAGATTCTGAAAGTTTTTTTCTGATTTTGCCAACTTTTGGTAACTGTCTGAATGAAATTTTCTGAAAATTATATTTTAACATTTTTTTTACTGTCTTCACCAGGTGACATAATTGAATTTCAACATCACCAGGCTTTAAAAAACAAGATAACTTAATTTAAAAAAAAAATTTCAGTCAGACTATTAGCCGCTTGGTAACAGTCTGATTGAACGTTTTATACAAGGGTGACACAAAAAAAACTTTCATCAGAAAAAATCGAATAACTTCCAAAATTTTATTAAGATTAACACACAAATTCAGCTACATTAGGTTAAGTATACGTAGCAGACATCTCCAAAGTTTTAAGTCTATATCACAAAAACTCTTTGTTTAACTGGCGCTCAAAAAATGTGCTCTAAATGAGCTCCCCGTTGCTGCAAGCACATTTGGATCCGGTGGGCAAAGTTCTCGATGACCCTCCCACCAAGGATGCCAGAGCTTGGTTTTTCCACCTAGATCTGGTTTTTTTTTGACCTCATCTGGGTTTTAAGTTTTTTTTTTCAAATTTAGGTAAATCTAGGTTTTTTGGTTTTTAACTTTGTACAGAGCTTGCACGGTATTAAGGCACTGGGATCCTCGATAAATGGTCCACACTGCAACACAAAAATAATAAGGTAATGTTTTTGCATCAGCTACTGCAGTCAGTGAGGTACAGGATGCTGAAGAAATGATCCAACTTTATGAAAATGTGGATGACTAAAAATTGGAGTAATACAACTATTTGTGTTACTGAACATTTATTTATTGTGAACTTGAGTTATTCTTTTCAACATTATGTTCAAATGAAAAAGGCTAAGCAGGGTTTATTGCTAAGAACCAAGATACCGTAGTTGTACACCAAACTGTAAGCACTGAGCAGGCATGAGGATTCTCCTCAGCCGCAGTCTACAACTCACACAGCAAAAAGTTTAATTCAAAAGTTAAAACTAGCCTTAATGGCTAGCCAATAGTCAGTTTTAGAAATTTTGGTTAAACACACACTGAACCTTGCTAGCTAGACGCTTTACCAAAAAGGCAATTTTGAACCAAAATCTTTGCTGTGAGCCCATATAGACCTACCAAGCTCTTGTTTTTGTATATAGCTATATTCCATATATATTAACTACCATACATACATGTGTGCTTCTCTCTGTTTTTGTTTTATTTTTTGCTATTTTTTTGGGGGTTTTGTGGCTGTGCTAACTACTGATATATAGCCTACTACATAATTTTTCATTCAGGCACGTTTTAATATTTTCAAGGTTTTGCCACCTTTTCCCGTTCGTTAACGTGCTGGTAGGTTTGTATCGATTTTTGTAGTTAGTATCTTTTTCGTCCCGGACACGTTAATGACGAAAAATAAAATGATGGATTGATTGACTTTTTGTATAATTATATATATATATGTGTTACTATTTGTAGCTTTCTGAGGCTTCTGTGTAATGATTTAAAATGGTGCTAAAAGCACACGCAGGTTTTTTTAACCGCTTTACTACATATTTTCTGGACCTGAGTTTTTTTGCCTCATCTGGGTTATTTTTAGAACACAATCTAAGTTTATTGGAAATTTGTCGCTGGCATCCCTGCCTCCCACATTCTTCCCTTGGGATTGCTTTTATTGTTGCTGTAATTGCTGCCTAGATCAAGAAGAGTGTAATGGCCTTTGCAGACAGTACTGAGGGGGTTTGCTACCCCAGAAAATGTTGTTCTTAGAGTTCACATGACCTGACAGCAGAAAATGTGCCTCATCCGAAAACCAGACATTGTCAAGGAAGTCTGGCGCAGCGTCAATCTTGTCGCAAAACCACTGACACATGATCACTCGTTTCCTTATGTCGGCAGGTGTAAGTTTTTGTTTAATCTGTATCCTGTCAGGATAGAGGTTGAGATCTGCGATCAAAATTCTCCGCACAGACTCCCGGTTCATTCCAAGCTCCTGACTTCGTCGACGCACAGACTTGAGTGGGCTGCGAACAACAGAGTCTCGAACTGCATCAACGTTCTGTGGTGTCCTTGATGATGTCGGTCTTGATTGTGATTTGTCTGTTACTATCGTTACGATTGAGGTTATTAACAGTCCCATGGGTTCGGAACTTGTTGACCCATCTGTAGATCATTGTGTGGGCAGGAAATTCACGACATCCAAACCTTTTTTTGAATTGCAGTTGAGCCGCGTGGATAGAATTCACCCGAAAATAGGCCTCAACTATAAATGTCTTTTGTTCAGTAGTCCATGGCATCTCGAAGTTGAAATTTTCTAAACCTTTAGAACATTAATTCTTATTGGTAAATCTGAAAAATAAAAATAATTGATTAATTAATTCAAAAGTTATTCAAGTTTAGGTGATGAACGTTTTTTTTTTTTGTCACCCTTTAGTACTTATAGAACTTACAGTATTTTTTCTCGCTTTTTACTGCTTTCCCAACACAGCAAAAAGCCTATAATTACGAGTCAGCAAAAAGAGGCGGATCCAAAAGTCTTAAAAAATTTCAGCCACACAGAAGCAGTAGCAGCAGTCAAAGTCTGCAAAATGTGACAAATCAGACAGCGCCTCCAGGTAGTCCTGCTCAACCACATTGCATAAACCTAACCACTGACGTAAGCCACGTTTGCTTTGTAAATCATCAAAGCAGGAACTTGATCGAGTGCTATCAAGAACTGAGATAAACCGCAATAGGTCGAAGAAAAGCAATATTGTCACCAAACTTGGCTAAATTAACAATTAGGCTACGTTAACCTTTTTCTGCGGAAAAGTGGTGAGGTAAGGTAGCCTATGTCTTTCATCAGGGGCGAATCTAATAAGTAGCTTTAGGAGGAGCGATTTCAATAAAGCACAATGATGTGTTTGGTTGGTTTAAAATCTTTATCCTCGGACTGACAAAGCCTTGGCTAGTTATTCCTGGTAGTTTCGCATATTTGTAGAGGCTTTTGACGCAGGGCAGGTTACCGAGATTGACAGAGTGAAGTTTTCCGATTGTTGAAGTGTTGTTGCTAGGAAATTATTCCATTCACTAGGTGCCGCTGAATGGAGAGCAGTCCTGAAATGCGTTGCTCAATCGCACACCCCGAGTGTCGAAGCAGTGCCGCGTGATCAGCACGGCACGTAACCACTGAGCAAACGGATTGCTCTCCATTCATCCGACTTTGCACATACATCGTGAATGAAGTTGCTTTTCTGTGTTTTAGGGGGGGAAAAGCTCCAATTGTCCTCCTAGATCTGCCACTGCCATTTGTACAGGTAATTCTATTAGGCAATCCCTGCTTTCATATCATAAGAGAAGGTAGAAAACCAACAAACGATTTTGAAAATTTTAATTTTACTCGAAAATCATGAAAAGTATCTTATTGCAGACAAGAATGAGTGCACAAACATATTGCGTTCAAGTTCACTGAGAAAGCAATTAAGCAGTAGGCTAACAATTGGGGGGTTTCCGACAAATTTCAGATGCGTAAATAGCTCGGAATAAAGTGTTGCCATGCCATATTTTAAATCTGATGCCATATTTTAAATTGATTGTCCTATTTTGGTATCACGCACGTTGGAACATCTACGTTTTGATCTTTCTACCTTTTTCTAGGCCTCAGCTACATTTGGTATATATTGTTTTTCGTTGTAATGGTGACGTATATTCGAAGTCTTATACTCCATTCGAGCTGCATCCTTCTTCCCCTAATTGACGCATATAGGCTATAATCAAGCTTCGTCAAAGCAAACTATTAATATCTTTCAATGGCCATCAAACAATGTTTTTATTCTACAACAACTTGCAGCTTTTGATTTTAATTTTAGTATTTTGTAACCATCTAACTTATTTAAAATAGAATTTTTATGCGTGTTGATAATATCGGAGTTTGCTTTATTTGTTCGTTTTACGTATTTTTCAAATTTTTTTTATACATGTGCTAGTTGAAGATGCTATTGCTATAACGAAATCGATTCTTAATAAATTACACTAAGAGGTTAGCCTACTAGATAGCTGTGCAAATGCCAGCATTTGATGAATGCACAATTGAAGTATCATTTTTATACAACAACGTTTGTTTCAAAAACGACCAAATACAGCAGAGTAAAATTTAGCAAACTTTTTGGGGGTAATCCTTCAGACCTGCGGCAAACATAATTTCCTACATTTCCTTCTGCCTAAAGATATTGCTGTAATCGTTGCTTTAGTTTGGATATTTAAAATAGCATGTAAACATCAAAAAAAGCTAGAAGTTTAACTAAGAAAACTTAACAAACACAACAGGTAAAGGTGAGTTCCCTACTTGAATCAAGTGTTGGGAAATGAGAAAATTGGCTTTCAACATAGTAGGCTACGCTAAGCTATTATTGTAAGACAGAATTGACAATGTTTCGCGCTCCATGACAATGCACATCCTCAGATCGAATAGGCCTACAATACGAAAACAGTTAGTGAGTTACACAATTTTTTTCTCTTACCTTCAACCGCACTATGCTGTACAGTAGGCTATATCATTTCGTAAATTTTATTTTGTATACTATTCGCTCTGAAAATGCGCATTGCGCACTGTCAGCATTGTCACTGTCAATGTGCATTGTCATGGTACGCGAAACGTCAGTGAAGCAATAAAACAGCTTGCATGTTTTTGCATTTACTTTCGCCTTCATCAGATGAACGTTGCAACTACCAGTACTGCTGAAAAGATGATTATTATTAAATATTATTACTATCGTGTAGAGATTTATGGCCTAGTCTGAGTTTATTTTTCACATTATTCTTATCCTGGACTTTGTGAATTTCAGGAACTCTTGAGTTGATTGCTTTTTTTTTCTCGTCTTCGTAAACTTTCAAATATTCATGGAGGACCCAAGAAGAATTTGCTCTCAACTTAATATCGACTTTTTTACACTGATTATGGATTGGAGCTAAACGCTTTTTTATTTCTTTAATCTTTTCCTTCCATTTGTCGTTATCAAATTTGTCTTTTAAAATGACATGAGCAATATCTGGTATTTTCCAAACATCAGCTTTGACAGTAGCTTTCATAAATGGTCCATTCTTTCTGCATCCGTTCCAAGTATATCGTTGTTCGGGAGCGAGAAAGTTCTTGTCACTCATCATACATCCGACTTCAGATCTGTATTAAAATTCTTGCATTTAATTGGGAAATAAATTAACAATGTAGAATTGGTGATACCAGGGGCTCTATCCACTTTTAGAATTCGGGAGGGGGGTGATTTTTGTACAGTGGGCTAAAATCGTCATAGTCATTTCACTCCTCATTGTAGCATCAGCTTCAATCTGTTTAAAGCTCAATCAGCACAAACGTTTTGTGCAGTGAAGACATGGACTATTTCCATGCAATGAATGTAGTCATGGAATACATGAGCAGGAGTTAACAAAATACAATACACTTGCATAGTAGCTTATAGGATATACCCTAACAAAAGAACGCCAACAATAGCAAAAGAAATATTACACAACCCAATAACACACTGAATAAAAAAGCATCATCCACAGTATTGTAGATGTCATGGTGAGCCTATAACAAGAAATACAATAAGTGAAGATTGCCACAATTTCACAACAATCAACTCAAAAACGCCCGAAGATTTTATATCTTTGAGAAATGTTAAAAAACAAATTCTTGACATATTCGATCCACAGGGTTTCCATATCGTTCCACAATGTATGTTTCGGAAAGGGTATTTTTGGGTAAGCAAACTAAGTTAAAACTCCACAATGTAAACGCCTGGCTCGTAGCTCAGGGTTACCAAATCAAAAATTCATATTGAAAAAATTCTAAGAAGTGATAACAGCGGAAATATTTTTTCAAAATTTGATCAATAAAATATCACAAAACCTTTTCAAAGCCAATTAAGTGGGGAGGTGATTTTGCATTGCTCACCCCCCTCCCTGGATAGAGCCCATGGCTGATACAATAGATTGATGAAAGTTGTTTTCAGATAAAAGCTTGAGTTTTTTTTAGCAAGACACATATCACATGTCAAAATGGAATCGGCTTGCTTGTGTGTTGCGTATGGTGTACCTCAAGGATGAACATTAAGGCCACTTATATTTTACAGTAGCTTTGTAAAGTAATAACCTACTAAACTCTATTGTAGTGTATAATGCTAGCACGGCCAACAATATTTTCCTATGCTTATGATGCATGACTTATTGTTAAATCTAATTATTAAAATTTCTTAATTATTTTGCTTTTTTTTCTTGGAAATTAAACTTAATAATATTGAACTAATGTAGCTTCAGTGAAAGATTAGATTTCTTTGCGGTCTGCTTTGTAGCGACTTTTGGTGATTTCATAAGGTAAATCAAAAAATCCGACATAATCGAAATATTTTACCCACATTTCTAGACATGAGTATAATATATGAAATAAAGCATCATAAAATGATGCTTTCAACTGCAGATATATTGCTGTAAGCTAATCCTAATTTTTTTTATCACTTTCATCCTTTTTACAGGTTTATGTAGCCTAGCACGTGGAAATGATAGTTGTAAAGTCAAACAACACAGCAACAAAATGTGAAGAGAGGGGCGTTCTTCCCGGCTATCAGCACAAGGCTGAGCAGTGAGCACTCGTTAGTACAGCGAGCAGCTGCGATTCGCTAACCGTAACGGTGTAGCTTCCACGCAAGCCATACTCGTTAGTACAGCGAGCAGCTGCGATTCGCTAACCGTAACGGTGTAGCTTCCACGCAAGCCATTCAGACTTTGCCGAGAAACAGCAACAAAATGTTGCGCTTTTGCAAAGAAATCTGAAAACAATTGATTCAGTGATCGTCATATTATTGTCTTTTCACAAATTTCACATTAGAGCACGGTAATTTTACGATGTAATTTAGTGCTGCATACCAACAAAAACCAAAAGAAATTTTGAAATAAAATGAGGCTTGTGTTGAGCTACCATGTAGGTTTCTTTGCTTTCAAACTATTGTACTGCATTCGATCAGATTGGTATGCGGTAATATTTACAACGTATAGGCCAATTTATAACACCCAGCTAACACTATTCCTTTAGCGATGCTAAAAATGAAGTTGTATGTCACAAAACATAAAACAGCAAAGCATCAAAAACTACAGCAAAGAAATTCAGCCGCTAGATAGGCTAAAAGTCACTACAGGAAAAAGGGACTTCCTTCTCACAGTGTTTCTCAGCCGTCGAGTGTAGCAAGAATTCAGCGATAGACACGTTTTTCGCCCTTGGCGCTGGGTTCATCAGTATCGCACCACTAATTCATACCACATAGTTCTTAATCGCTGCTTCCTTCTCACTGCCTGGTTCTCTGACACAGCCTTTCAAGCAATTGGACTTGGTATGGCTGCTGTGACATGGCATCATCCCAAAGATGATGTTGAACCGCATTACATAAATTTGTTAATCATCATCCCTGGAATGGCGATGGACCGCAAAAGTGACTTCTAACGCTTAGAATTGATGTACTTTGCAAAATTTTATTAAAATAAACTATATCTAGGTTAGAGAATTGAAAAAAACTTTCATTTCACATTAATTTGAAAATGTTTTGAACAAATACTTTTAAGATTCAAGACTAAAAGCATAAAAGATCTATGAACTTTAGAATGGGAAACTCTTGCTATGAAATAGAAGGTTTCGCAGAAAGTGGGATGCAGAAACCTTCCATTCTGTAGCTTTCCCTGCTAACATGTATACCATTTTTAGCTTTCTTACTGGCAAAATGCAGTTTGGTTGTTTTCTGGGTCATCAATCGGAAGTTCATCCAAATCGTTCAGAACAATATTTCCATCATCTTTAAGCAAGAACTGCCTCAAAGCCTGTTAAAAGTAAACACAATGTGTAATGCGAACTATTTAGTAAAGCCGCATACAGCCTACAGATTCTATTTCAATAAAAATATCTGAGAATCCCATGAAAGAAGCAAGCGGAAGGTTGATAGGAAACCAGCATCTACAGCCTACAGTATGTTTATTATAATTCGTTCTGCTTGGTAATAATCACTGTTTTGTAGTGGTGGTTGTATTTAATGTTTTACTACTGTTTGATATGTAGTTGCAACATGACAAAATTTGTTATTCTTAGAAACAGAGTATATTATTTTCTTACTTAAAATTAATAGCGTAAGTAGAGAAAAGTCATAAACTCCAAAATCCCCTCCTTCGAGACTGGTGTGACGTCAACATAATTGGGTCAAGATTTAATGATCGCAGCGGAAAGTCTTGGAATTCACAAACTTTTGAGCCATACGACAATTGTGTTTCAGCATGCCCGAAATTGTCAGAAAAGTGATTCAGCTTTTGAAGTGTTGTCGTTTGTAAATTATTTTTTTCCATTAGTTGCAGCTAAATAAAGTGCTCAAGCGCACACCTCGAGCATTGAACCAGCGTTGCGTGATATGTCCGTTTGTGCACTAAGCCGGCGGCTTGTATGCTTGAACAATCAGCAGGAAGGACAGATATAAATTAATCATGTACGTCATACCAATTTCTACTCAATCCTGATTTCAACTGTTGTTTTTGACTCTCAGTGGCCTAAGGGTTTCGTCTTTGGGTCTATAATGCTGGTAGGTATCAGATCGATTCCAGGTCGGGTCAAACCGAAAACTTAAAAAACGGTGCCAATTGTATTCTTTCTTGCATAACGCAGTGAGAATAAGTCGTGTACTAATGTGATGACGTCGCAGCCAGATGTAAAAAAATAAAAGTGAGCTCTGTCGCTAAAAGACCTTAGCAGTAAGTTGCAAAGCGACAAAAAATAAACTATAATACTTCATTAGTTTTAGCAATTATTTTGTACTTACCTGAGTAGGTGTATGCAAATCGCAATGGACTTTAGGCTTTCCACTACCTGAATGCAGAAGCACTAACGATTCAATGATCTGCACTACCATCCGTAGCCTTTTTACTGCTGAAAAATTCACGATTTTGGTTCCTAGCATAAACTTTTCCATTGTGCCGTGTTTTGCACAATACTCAGTTAGAAACATTACGATCCCATCAAAGCAGTATCCAGTTAACTGCAAAAAAATGTTTCAACAGTTGAAAGCATTTTAAAATCATTTTCTTCAATTGGTGAAATTTATTACGAGTTCGTTGGCATACGCTTCGGTCACAATCAGGGCCATTGAGAAAATAATTAGGCCTAAGACCAACGAGTGGCTCTCCTTTCCCAAAACAAGACAGCTCTAAAAAATAACGGATCCCTATAAAAGATGCTGCTTTTGGTTTGTCCACGGTCACCCCTGGAAACATTGTGAGCCCCTAAAACGATCACGGGCCTAATTTCAACAATACCTCCTGCGCCCCCTTATCAAAACCACTAATTATATCGATACAGCTAATAGTTGCAGTGATCGATTACTGTATAGGCCTATGTAGTGGTGTTGGTCGCTTTAAACATAATACGTTTCACTTGGGGTTGTATGACTCACAAGACTGCTCTTGTGGAGTAAATCTATCATAAAATCCAAAAAACATTCTTCTTTAAATAACATCATCTTCAAGTACCGATTAAACGCTTCTTTAAACATAGTAATTTGCTTAATATATTTGTAAGACCTCTTTTTCTTAGTAGATTGGATTTTACCTATCATGTTAAAAAATTGACCTATTAAACTTTTCTTCCTTACTATGAAACGTCTTTAGAAAACAATAAATTATTATCATGATTAAGCGGTATTAAATTTTTTATTATTTTTAAACCGGCTGAATAGCCGAGTGGTGGGAACCCTGGCGATGTTTTATAGGGTGCCGGTTCAACACTGCTCAAGAGCATGTGGCTGTGTCTTTGGAAAGACATTAAAGGCATGCTGTCGATTGTGGAGTGGCGCCCTTTCGACTATAGCCCTTAATTTCTCTTATTATTATGAACAGGGAGCTGCTCAAGAGAGAAATGCCAACGGCCCTTCTTAGGCCTATGGGTTGCTGAACTAAACTTCACGCGCAATTCTTAGTTTTCAAAAGGCAACACAGTTGGTAGTTATGACATCATCTCATAACGCGACTACAGCAATTCCACATCGGTTCGATTTAAATATTGTAAATAAGAGCACAGCACAATATTTAACAAACACGTTGCTATGACACGATTAAAATTGATGATCCATAGACCAAAGTACCGGGATAACACGTTGGTTCGGTTGTAAGTCCATTAAAGTTGACAAACTTTTCTTCATCCGGGGAACTATCCATGGCAGTTTTGTAATGTTCCGCACAGGAAAAGTGATGGACAAAGCAAAAGACATGGAATGGTGCATCCAAGGAACACGATATACCTTATAAGAAAGCAAAAAATATTACAACAAATAATATCACGCCACAAGTCTATTTCATCAAGTTTATTTTTGCCAAGCTTCTCAACTAATTGATTAGGCTACTTGATCGTGAGAGTATTATCGGACAGAAGACTCTTTAAAAGCTTGATTCTGCATGTTACTGTAGCTGCTATGGCACCTCAACTTCCACGCACCTTATTGGTTCTACCCAAAAGTTTAACTCAAATAATTATACGTTCCAGATCCAGTTCTGTAGTAGCCTCTTCTTCTTCTTCTGGCTTTATTTCCACCTCAAGTGGGGACGCCTGTGCAGATTGCAGTCCTACGCATCACTCTGCCAGCAGCATCTTTCTCGTTCACTCCCACTATTCCCATATCTTCTGTCATACAACCTCTCCACCTTTTTCTCTGCCTTCCTCGCTTTCTTTTCCCAACTTCCAATTGTTTTCCCAGATGGGCAGAAATTGATAATGTGGAAGTGCCTGCGAGCTAAAAGCCTCCGACGATCTTTGGTAACAGTGTAGAACTTTGGACACCCCTGCTTTACAACATGATCCATCTATTTAAGGCGTGTTTCTCTCTGCTTCTTTTCCAGCTCTTCAACTTGCACTTTTTATCTGATGATTTCAGTTTTTACTCTGTCCTTCTTTGTCAATCCCAAAGACCAAAACTGTTGCTCTGCATTTAAAACATTCAATACCATTGCAATTTATTTACTGCATTGCTCCACAATCTACTATAAAAGAACGTGCCAGGAATAACATATCAAAGGCTTTGTCAGTCCGAGGATAAAGATTCAAAACCAACCAACCATGATTCCAATAGGAAAAAAAAACTCAAATCTTACCAGTTTTGCTGCTCCACGACCAACGACATCTTTCTCTTCCCCTCTCAGAAAGTGCTTGTAAATATCTTTACATGTAAACCACTGATGACATTTATTAGTCCCTTTTTCATGGAAATAACCTTTGTTGCATAGACCTGTTGTGTAATTTATTTCACTTCTATTTTGTTCTACACGGTCATAATAAGTTCCACTTCGTTGCATTTGTCCCACTATGCTTTGTTGTTCTTGCTTCAATGCGTCTTTACAAGTCGAACTTTCTTTCACCCAAGTGTAATAGTAAATTGTAACAACAAACATTTGAAACAAAAGCATGTGGAAGAGCAAAGGAATGCTGGCTCTGACACTCCACATGGTCAGACAACTCTTTAAGTCACTGCAAGCATTGCAAAATAAAAAAGCCAAGTTTATATTGCTGTGATTCTAGTCTCATCTGAAAAATTGTGGTGCTGCATGAAATTAATGTCGCACAATATTGTTTTGTTTAGCCTACTAATTTTACTCTGGACCGAATAAATTAGTCTATAACGCCAAATTTACTAAGAAGCTTTATCTAATGGCTACATAAAGCAAACGAACGTCTCACTTCGGTATTAGACAAAACTGGGATGAAAAAATTCACGGTTTGATAAAACTGGGACCCATGCTATTATCCTCCTGGTAGTCAGTCTCCATAACTGAGCTAAAATCAGGATAATGACAATATGCAGATTCAGATTCGTTTTTATCTGGTTTAGCACTACAGCAAGTATAAATAGGCCTACATAAATAAATACATGGAATGTGGTGCTGGTACTAGGATTACAACGAAAGACCACAGGGCCAACTCAACTGCCACCCTCGTACAAATAATAAAAGCAGTGATACATCAAGAGGTCTTCGCGGTTGTAAAAAGAAAAAAGTTTATCTTTATCTCATAAGCTCTCGGCTCCCAGAGAACAAAGAAAGCAACTATCAAGTAAAAGCTCAACATTTTCCAGATTAGTGTTGAAAGCTTTATGACAAGCAGCATCAGCGTCGAAGAAAGAATAGCTCCATCAACAACTCATTATATTCGTCCATGAGAACCACTGCTATAACTCAGAAAGATGTCAATCTACCTTAGTCGTATCCACTATCCTGCCTTACGCCCAGTTGGTTGTTGAAGATTTATATTAAGTGGACGGGAAGGCAAGGAAGCCAACCTTCGTGTCCACCTTCAGGCATGCCTATAAGTGCTCTACCAAAGACACAGCCACATATTCTTAAGCGGTGTCAAACAGGCAACCTTTCAAACGCCTAGCCAGTCTCTCACCGCTCGACTGTGCAATCGACTTCAATCCACTCACTGGCTGAATAAATCCTAAGCGAGACACACGACATACCAACGTTTGTCAACGTTTGTTCATTTAACCAACATCACGTCGCTACCCATTCTGTCCGGAATTGCATCCCCCCTACATCAGAAGAAGCGTGACCAGCAGAAAGGAAAGATCTTGTCAGGACATGGATTTAAGACATCCACTTCATGGCAAAACGTTCGAGCCTGGACCCAAAACTATCCCATGGATTCCCTGTCAAATCTTACTAAGCTAGTTCGACTCTCCGGGTGTGCGCTTGAGCAACACATTTCAGGACTGCTCTCCATTTAGCGGCACATAATGAATGGAATAATTCCCCAGCAACAAGACTTCAACAATCGGAAAACTTGACGCTGCCAATCTCGGTAACCGGCCCTGCGTGAAGAGCCTCTACAAGTATGCGAAACTACCAGGAATAGCCTGTCAAGGCTTTGTCAGTCCAAGGATAAAGATTCAAAAACCAACCAACCTTTATACAAGCATAAGCTATGTCGTTTTTAAGTTGGGTATGTGAACTGCATTTTCGTTACAAGCTTCCTTACATTAATGCAGTTATTACAGGCTGACTAATGCAGTAAAAAACATAGGTCTTTGTTCACCATAGACTATGATGTTTCAAATATATCTTTTAACTGCTTTGAAATAAACTTCTCTCTCTGCTTATTTTGTAGTCACCTTACTTGCTGCATTATTGCGTAAAACTATCTCTACTTAAATATATTGCTTCAACATTATGTTTGTAATAAAAAAGCAGCCTTTAGTCAAATTCTAAACGTGCTACAAATTCTTCCACAACTTCAAGTTTTTAGTCGTTGTGCAGAGAACCTTGTTTTAAGTTGGCTTAGCTTCAGGCGAGTTATATTATCATCTGCAGTAGTTGTTCAAAACGGTTTTTCAATGTCGCATGTAGAAAAATTTTATCACGATTTTATTCCAGACAAGGACTGGTTTAAACTATTAAATTTTTATTTTTCTTTGTATGGATTAAATTTCATTTTTATTGCAAATTGCACTTTATTTAAAGAAATTAAAGTCTCATAAGCTAGATATAGGACAATCCTGTGCTACATTTCAATCAAGATAAGTTTTAAAAAATACCTTAAAATAACCTACTATGCGTAATCACCAAAATCGTATCGAAATTTATATAGCCTATACTTTTTTTAAAGTTATGAGTAGAATATGATGTAACGATATTAGTTATTTGGTTTTAAATAAGTTTTAGTTTAAACATTTGAAACAACGAGTAAAAATTGACTAGCACCGGGATTTTAACGACAAAAAGGCATAACTGAGAATCATATCCAGAAAATACTTTCAGTAAGGTTTTAGCATAAGTTTTATTGAATATGCTAAATTTGTATCAACACAAACGCATACAATAATACTGAATTAGCTGCATACATGGAAATATCATAATTTATTTGGACCTGTTGTACAGTAGCTGTACGGCTTACACATAAAAATCAAACATTTTTGTAATAATAAGCCTATGTCTAAAAGAGTCCTCATAACAATTTTGTTTCCAAATAAAATTGCGATTTATCTAAATCATTTGACGGCAGCATCTCATTTTGATCGTGCAATTTTCGAGTTATTGGTTTGAAAGATCTGAGCTAATGGGGTTTCCAGACAACACAACCTATTATTACTTTTATATTGATTCAACGTTTGAAAACAGATTTTTCGGTCTAGGTTGTTGTCTTTTTCAAAAAAATATATTTTGCATTCGCAGATAAAACGTTGCACCATACAGACAACTTGGTCTGCAGAAGTTAACTGTTTAGAACTTGAATCCAGTCAAATCATAATGGCAACTAATTTGTACCTTTTCCGAACCTGGTTTTTAAATGTAACTGTCGACTGCATAGCCGAGTAGTGAAAGCCCTGGTGCGGCACACCAAAGGGCGCCGGTTCGACTCCGCTCAAGAGCATGTGGCTGTGTCTTTAGCAGAACACCTAAACGCATGCCTGAAGGTGGACACGAAGATTGGCTTTCTTGCCTTCTCGTCCACTTAATCTAAATCTTCACCATCGGAAGCCTGGATGCAACGGCAGAAGCGCAACTTTTCTAAAATCCAAGATTTCGAGTTTCTAAGTCCCCGGGTATTATGAGCTTTGAATATGTTGATTTGCAGTGGATAAGGTTTAAACAATCCAATTGGGATTACAAAAAGTGTTTAAGCACAGAAAATATTTTTGAGCATTGCTGATCGCCCTAGGCAAGCAGGCTGCCGGAGAAGTTGAGCTTATGGTGACGGAGCACTTTCAACTTAGCTAACAGCAAAACAGGTTATTCAACGAGCAGTGTTACATCACGTTAGCTGTCAACGTAAACACGTTAATTTCACAATTTGTACGCTGGATGCGTTGAATCAATGTATTTAGCGTTTTGAATTGGAAATATTGCTATTTTGCAGAATATTTGCATCAAGAATACTGGACTATAGCAAAACTTGTAGAAGTGCTACGATGAAGAATAAGATTCCAAATGAATGATGGATAGCAAGAGTAATGTGCTGCGCTCAGTTAAACCAAGCAAACAGTTATTTTTCTGCATTATTATTTTGATTGCCACTTTCTGCTATTTTAGAAGTGAAAGAATTTTTGTTATCTGCCAAGTGTCAACAATACACGGAGCAGAATCGGAGCAATCAGCTATGGCCATCAAGAAAACTCTGTATGCAAGTCACAAAACAGGTAGACACATCTTTGGAATTGTAGTAAATGAAGGAAATGTTCAATATTAAAATGATGATGTGGATATAATAAAAAGAGTGCGAATCCATTGCAGAACGTCGATAGGTTATTACTAGGAATACAAATTTATGTAGGCCTATTGTTTATATATGAGCAGTAAGCACACTGCATTCTTCGTACATTCGAGTAAAGGCAACGACATAAATTTTCGATTTTACATGAGCCTCACCTCAACTACAGTAGCCTACATTGAATGTGAATGATTCTAGGCCAAATGACAAAGATATCAGTAGGCTACTTCGTTGGTGGTTTGATTATGGCTAAGGCTAAAAACACGTTTAGAAACCCGTGATATAGTTACTTGATTAGTACAGACAACCATGGCTAGTGTTAGTCTGATCAGGTTAATTTATTTTGACAAGAAAAAAATTATACAAACACAAATGGTAAATAGTTCACACAACAAGGATGACAGCGAATAATCAAAAGGTCACCAAAGTCAGCTGCTACCACACAAAGTCAGACACAATTTTTGTTGTATCACCGACGAGATGGGTGAGGCTTTAGATTTAGTGGGCGCGGGGGCAAAGCACGTGTCTACTTTCAAGCATGCCATGACCCAGACATTAAATCAATGTAACAAAAGGTCTCTTTGCTGCCTGGGTAAGTGTCCTGCCAAGACACAGGGGTGCTCTCCGCAAGCTTCGGACAAACCTCCTTCAAGTCGTTGCTCAAATTCAAGACTTCCTGACTGAGCTGACAACACCATCCAAATAATTTTGCAGGTCCAAAACAAGACAAGATGCCTTGCAAGAAAGGATTCTTTGAAACAAACGAAAAGCAAAGATGCAGGAGATGGTTCAATTGTGAGGAAATTCGCAAATACTTTCCCATCACCAATAACACGAAAAAGATCGGCCATGGCTTGTCAAAACAGGTAGGCTAAAAACAGATTAAATTCATCGAAGCAAACGGATACCTACAAAATTATAAAATTATTATTTTGCCAAAATAGTTAAAACAATTTTGCTGAATTTACAACAATAAGCCTACAAGCATAAATTACATAGGCTTGGAGTCTAGAAAAAGCGTGACATCAATTAAATAATTTCGCTGGCTAACTTGTAACGCAATTTCAAGTGTAGGCCTAGGTGTAGGCTACAGCGAGCATGATATTAAAGTAATATATTGTATATAGACTGCTTCAAAAGTCAATCTCTACATGATAGGCTATTGTGACGCATTCCGCACCGGTATATAAATTGTGGTCTTTCAGAATTTTTGTGATGTTTGATCCGATGAGTGGTGGTTGAACATTTAGATCAAGCAGTTGAAAAGCCAATCAGGTCAATCTTCGTGTATTTTAGTGTCTTTCCAAGGCACAGCTGCATCCTTGATTCAAGTCAGTCATTGTTGAGTTGCATCTGTGATTCGCAGTGTACTGTGGGCCTATGGTGTCACAATAGGCACAAAATAAAACACGGTTGTTAGAAGGTGAAAAAATGACCCACACTGATATCTCTAGGTACGCATGTAGAAAATCACTAGCCTATAGCAGTAGAACATTGTTAGTTGATATTAATCTTTTGTCATCCAACTGACAAAGCTTCTGACAGGTTATTTCTGGTAGTTTTGCATACTTGTAGAAAAGACTTTGAACCACTGATGCAGGGCCGGTTGCCGACATTGACAGAGTAAACTTTCCGATTGTTGAAGTATTGTTACCAGGAAATTATTCAATCCACAAGGTGTCAATGATGGAGAGCAGTCCTGAAATGCGTTGCTCAAGCACACACCCCGAGAGCCGAAACAGCGCCGCTTGGTCTTGAGTCGGGCGCTTAACCACTGAGCTAACGGGCCGGACCAACTAACGTGGCGGTGACTAATTAACCATAAACTGAGTAGAGCTGATATATGTATAACCAACAAATAAAAATTTTCAACAAAATAACTTTGTCTATAAAGGTCTACCGCGTTCCATGGATTGGTCATTCCCAAACGTTTGCTCTGTCAGCGCCACGCCCAATAGAAGACAAACAGCAATTTCAAAAGAATGTTGAACGAATGAAGATAGGAACAGATTATCTCAAAGAGCTGCAGCCAAGCAAACATCTTATCCCGGTATAGCGTTTTTGTGGCAAAGTGGGCTAATAATTAATTTATTACGACTATTCAAGATTTTTTGAAATTTTAATTTTTTATTTAGAGCAGTGGTTCCCAACCTGGAATCCGCGGACCCCTTGGGGGTCCGTGAGAAAGCATTTGGGGGTCCGTGATTACCTTGATGCATTTTGGAAAGAAAAAAAACGAAAAGCGATCTTTTTACTTTCATTTCTCTCATTAAATTTGCTTACGTTGAAAAAGTTTCGGCATGGCACTTCGGGTTACCATAATATTCAAATACTGCTGACATTTCTTAACAATTCATTCATTTTCTTATTTGAGCAACTGTTTAACTTGATATTTACCGCAGGAGTCATAGCAGCAATGCAATATGACACAGTACAGTAGTTGACAGGCGCGGATTTATGGGGGGGGCCCAGGGGCCCGGGCCCCCTCCCCCGAAATTTTGTGATAAACTGTATGTTTCCGCATCAAATGGTTTGATATGCCTCTAAACAGCTGATATTAGTCCCTCGGCATCACAATTGATGAAAATGGTTGTTTTAATGTCTATTTTCTAGCATATCGTATATGTCGTAGTGTCATTGTTCATAGCTGTTTAGCTTTTTCTTTCTTTTTAATTGATTTTCAAATTTTCTGGCCCCCCCGAAAAAAACTCTTAGATTCGCGCCTGGTAGTTGAGTAACATAATTATTACAATAGTCAATATTATGTTATCTGAGTTTCAGGCAAAATTTGGGTAAGGGTCCGCAGACTTAATAATTTGTCTAAAGGGGTCCGTGACAACAAAAAGGTTGGGAACCACTGACTTAGAGGGTTAATTAGTTTTCTATCTCTCATCAGTTGCCTTGCTCTTTTTTACACTACTCTATTTTTTTCTTTTCCACCACAAACATGAACGCTGTCGTGACTAAACAAAACATTTTTCTCATTCTTTTTTCTTCGCCTTCTTCCTCCCACATATTTTAGCAAATTTCCTGCCAAGACCGAAGACTGCACTCCACCCTGACGATTTTTTCGGAGTTAACATCTTTCTCGACATCTACATTTCGAACGACTTCAGCTTTCCTATATCTTCACACTCCGCCGCTAGTAGCCTCAACATTCCCTCAATTCTAAATCGATGCAACATCCGGTGCCATTTTTATAAGGTCTTTGATTTCACTAGACACGATATCAAGAAATACTACAAAAACTACGTTGTAAAAACCTTTGCTTCAAACTGTGTAGAGTGAATTACTGTGTGAAGTGAGTGTAGAGTGAATCGATTTTGTAGTTTCTTATCGGTAATATTTTCATGCCAGATGACCGGGTACTGCGAAGACGAAAACACTGCAATGATGGTAACTGAATATTGTGGAAAATTTAGGACCCTGGAGTCATTTGTGAACAGAAGACACGTTTTAAAGCTCACTGCTATTGAACGGTTGTGGATAGTTATACAAGTGGTCGAATCCTTTGTGTATTTACACTGTGAAAGTGGACCGCCTAAGGTGCATTGCGATCTGCATGCGCCAATGCAGGTAATGGTAGCCACATACATTTTTCTGGGACGTAGCCTATGGTAAGTTAAAGCAGTAAATATTATAGAGCTACAATTATTGTGCTTGATTTATTGTAGGAATCTTTATTCTCGAACTGAGAAAGCTGCTTTGAAAGTTTGATCCTGGCAGTTTGATATAGGCTACTTGTAAAGGCTTTAGCCTAAACCACTAAGGCAAGACCGCTTACCGCGATTGACAGAGTGAGAGTGAGGTTTCCGCTTGTGGAAGTGTTGGTGTCTGCAAATTATTCCAGCCACTAAGTGCCGGTGCATGGAGAGCAGTTCTTGAAATGCGTTGCTCAAGCGTACACCCCGAGAGTCGAACCAGCGCTGATTGGACTTGACGTTTTTTGCTGATGAAGTTAGGCGGTTAACCTACTAAGCTATTGTTTGTTTGTTTGTTTGTTTATCTTTATCCTGCATTGCGGAAAGCGGACTTGAGCGCTATGCATCGGTGTACGCTTTCAGACATACACCTGACCTACGCTGCAGCCGACGGCAATGTCTGTTTCCGGTTGTCTACTCTACTTATGACTTAAATTTGGTACTACCCATTACTCGAAATCGATCAGTGGGTAGAGGCAATTATCGTAAAGTTTCTTGCCCAGAGAAACAACAGCAGGTACGGGTGGTTGGAGTCGAACATGCAGGCTTTCGACTGCGAGCCCAACGCGCTAACCACTCGGCCACTGCTGCCGACTATTGGTTACTACGACATCTTAGAATCGTTTTTCTACTCATAGCCTTTAAAAAAAACAGTAAATTTATATTTTCAACGTTCTAGCTAGGCTACATCAAAAGTCATTATGACTAAATAGCCAAATATGTTTTGTTTGCTGTAAACATGATGGCCATAGTAAGTTTTGATTGTTTTTTACAGGCGCTCGGACAGTTTTTGGTAAAAGATGATGGAAACGTTGTACTGAATGATTTGGATGAGCTGCCAATAGATGACCCTGCAAATAATCACACAGCTATGTGCAAGTAAGTTCTCTATGTAACTTACATGTAACTTACGGTACGGTATACAATTATATAATTGACAAAACTGGGCGGACCACCAATGGCCGAGCTCGTAGTTGAAGAAGAACTCCTCAAGACTCCAAAGGTTTATTTCCGACACCAGCTCCCATCCAACCGGAATGCTTTTGCTAAGGAAGGCCTGGGTGCGGCTCAACCGCTTTCCCACTGGTGTCGGACTATTCCGCTCCAACATGCACAAATGGGGAATGGCTCCATCCGCGATCTGTGAGTGTGGCAAGGAGGAACAAACCACAGATCACACCATCTGCAACTGCACCACTTAACATGCGCCAAATGGTGTGAATGGTCTGCGTGAACTGGATGACGAATCTATTCAGTGGCTGCTCGACACCTGCCCAAACATCTACAGTAGACCGAGTCGCCGCCACTGCCCAAGGGTGGTAGGCTAAAAGGCAGAGCCCCTCGACCCCTGAAGTGGCGAAGAAGGTTTACACGAAGAAGCAGAAGATTGACAAAAGTAAAAAATGATTGCATTAGAATTTCAATAAACTTGAAATTTCATGCATGTTATCCAGTTGTTTTATGTTTCTTTTTCAAGAATTAAAAAAGCTAGATGTTATTTAAAGTAGACTACTTGTAATTGTGATATGTAGGCCTACTTACATTGATTAGGCCATAGCCTATAGCCTACCAACAGTCAGAGATGGGCAAGATCACCAGTATTGGTGATCTTGAAGATCAAGATCAAGATCACCAAGAATAGGTGATCTTGAAGATCAAGATCAAGATCACCAAACTATGTGATCTTGAAGATCAAGATCAAGATCGTGATCTTGAAGATCAAGATCACTTTCAAGATCACTTTTTGTGTACTTGAAAAATAATGAAGTTTTTGATCAATGATGTTGCAAAAAATAATTACTATAAGCAACCTGGGTAAAGGTATATAGTTGGTATTGCTAACTTTTACTTTTAAACTACTCGATCGCTGGCCTAAGAATTGTAATAAGTTAGTGACTGTTGCTATTAGACCTATCAATTGTTGACGTAGTTTGCCTAGAATCGCAACGTCACACCCAAGGCCGAGGTTAATTATAGTAGTTCTGAAAAAGTCGCAAAATTTGCAATTAGTTTTATACTTTTTATTTATAATAAATAAATAAAAATAAACTTTGAACTGTATCATTTTTTACCAAATTTTAGTTTGGTTCATGTGGGAGTTTTTATTTGTGTTACTAAGTAGTTTTAACTTTCACTGTATTAGTGTATTATGTCAATGTTTATTGCACCATTTACCCATCTGGCAACCTTGATACTGTTGTCTGCTATCAAAAAAGTTCAGAGGTTTGCAGTCAGACAAACCGCTCCATACTCAGACCGTAAACAAGTCTTGGTCTGGTTGATTTGCTGCAATAAACCACTTTACATGACCAAAGTCGGCTAGAGTCCAGATTTTTTAACACCGCCATTCTAGACTTTTGAAATATCTAAAATTGGGTCAAAGAAAGAAAACATTTCTTTAAAATTCACACATGGAATTGTAAACAAAGTTAAATCATTTTTTATTATACGTCAACATAAAGTACACGGAAGTTGACTTCTTTATTATGACCAACACAGAAAACTTTTTCAATTTTGAAATGGCAACACTGACCAGATTAGATGGACACTTTAAATCGTCTTTTGTTGGACACATATCATATTAACAGTGATTTAATGTTAGTAGTTGCCACTAACTACTTTGTACAGTACGAGTTCTAAAAAAATGACTCTATCTAGTAAGTAAACTTCAATTTTAAAGTGATCTTGATCTTATAGTTCTTCAAGATCAAGATCACTCAAAAAAAAGTGATCTTAGATCAAGATCAAGATCACCAAAAAAAAAGTGATCTTCAAGATCAAGATCACGCCCATCTCTGCCAACAGTAAACCCCGTTAGCTCAGAAGTTAAGCGCCTAACTTTGTACACGAAGGAACCTCAAGATCAAGCATCGTTGGTTCGACTCTCGGGTGTGCACTTGAGCAACTCACTTCTGGACAGCTTTCCATTCAATCGAAACTAGTGGGTAGATTAATTCACAAACAAGAGAAACCTTCACTTAGCTAATCTCGGTAACCGTCCCTGCGTCAAAAGCCTCTACGTGCGAAATTGCCAGGAATAACTTATCAAAAACCAACCAAAAAAACAAAAACCAACCAGTCGCTAACTGTAGATTATAAACCAGAGCCTAATTAACATTCACCGCTCACATTGACACGTTTTTATTGTATTTAGAGCACAGTGTTGGATGAGTGAAGAAAGTTTTTTTGCTCCTGAGCTACAGAACGCCAGAAATTGCAAAACGAAAAATAAGTTTTCAGAAGCAACTGTCAAAGCTGATGTTTGGAAAATACCTGATATGTCCAATGCAATTTTGAACGATGCCATACAAGAAGATAAATACAGGCCCTCAGTTCATTTGATAAACAAGCAGTTGGCTTACATTCACAAACAATGCAAAATTACGAATCTTACTCGAAGAGCTAATTCATCTTGGGTGCTAAAGGAATATAAGAAGATCTACGATGAATTGGAAAAGAATAGGTAGCACAAGAAATCAAAAACGTGAAATACAGAAATAACTTAGTAGCCTATAGGCTATAGTCTTCTACACTGTTATCATATTTTAAACAATAAATACTACAGAAAGTGCTCAATGCCAAGCAAAAAAGCCAAGCAGAGCAATAGATATTACTTAGAATAAGTACCTTCTGATGATTCTCTATTGGGGTGAAACAGGCTGTAGAGGTTTTAGAAAGTAATAACTATATGATCACAGAAATTGTCAGTGACAATTTGTAGCATTTTTTTACCTCATTATATATTATCATATTTTATGTTCGTTATGTTATGTGTCATATATTTTCAAATATTGCACTGCTTTAACCTTGGCCAACAAAGAAAACGTTTAGGCTATTTTGTTTCTGATGTGAATATCGCAAATTGAATAACTGCTCGCAATTATTAATTAATTTTTATATCTACATTGTGATGGTCACTGTTGTTTACTTGTCGTTAGTGTTGTCGGTGAGAATTTGAGTCTTGTCATTCGATTCTTTAATAGAAAAGAAACACTTTAAGAGTCAGAGTCAAACGTAGATTCTTGCAACAAAAATATCGTTCTCTAGATGTTCAGCACTATAGTATACAGTGACTCTGAACCCTTTTTGAAGCATGCCTTCCTTTGAAACTGCCTTTTCTCCGTTATCGTTGCTTTTGCGATTTGATCATGTTGCAATTTGGACAGGAAACTTAAAGATCGAGCGGTGCTGGTTCGACTCTCTGGGTGAGCGCTTGAGCAATGTATTTCAAGGACAGCTCTTCATTCAGCGGTAGCTTCTAGTGGATGGAATACTTCACAGACAACACTTCAACAAGCTGAAACTTCATTCGGTCAATTTCGGAGGTCGGGCCTGCGTAGGTGGTTTAAAGCCTCTACAAGTATGCGAAGCTGCCAAGTTAAGCTTTCAAAGAAGTTTTCTCAGTCCGAGAATAAAGATTCAATCAGTGAATAGTTAGTTATTTCGAGTGTAGCCTAATCAGTTCAAGCACAAAAAAGATTAGCCCACAATTCAGTTACCAGCTCAGTTGCCAAGTGGTTTCGTCTTCGGCTCTGGTAGGCTACATCTAACTTAAGATCGAATCCAACTAGGGTCAAACCGAAAACTTTAAAAACGGTACCGATTGTGTTCTTTCTTGCATAACGTAGTAAGGATAAGTCGGGTAATAATGTGATGACATCGTAAACCTGATATAAAAATTAAAAACGAGGCTAGACCCTAAAAGAAAAAAGACTACAGCAATAGTAGAGCGACAATGAATAAAACCATAATATTATTTTTATTAACGATTCAATTCAATATTTCAAAAATGAAAAAAAGAACAACTTAGTTCGGGAGTTAGGCTATGTTTTTTAATCCGAATATCATAACAAGTTTTGATTATTCTGACTCTTTACGCTGTTACCATTTATCGCAGGAAGTATTGTAAATTCGGCAGACATTCTGTTTATGCTAAAACGTTTGGGTGCAAATCAAGATTCTCATCTTTTCCAGCACTAAATGCAACGTTAATCTGACGAATGCGAAAGTAAAAGCAGAAACATGCAAGTTATTTTATTGCTTCGCTGACGTTTCGCGCAACTTGAGAATGTGCATCCTCAGAGCGAATACCATACAAAATAACATTTAGGCCTACGAAGTTATATTTATTGCAGTGCGGTTGAAGGCAAGAGAAAAAGTAAAACGTTAGTGTTTCAAATTGTGACCAAAAGATGTGAAATCGGTTATTTCTACGTTAGATAACATAAAATGCAGGATCTCATACGCTCAAAAGGTGATATGTTGAGAAACGAAGCACTGAGCACAGCTTACAAATGCCCACGGGCTGTGAAACAAAACACAGAACGTTTATCCACGAGAAACCAGACTTGTTAGGCAGCCAGGCCAGTAAGACCAAAGAAAGCATAACCACAAAGCCAGAAAATTGATCATTTTTACATAGATTCAACGTTAACAAAAGATTCATTTACTTGCTGAGCAGTACCAAAGTACTAGCAATGACGTTGAGTTAACGCTAGAAGCTTCAGTGGAGTTAAAAGTTTAAAGTTGCCTACAAGTAACTTAACATTAGTTCTTGTGTCGGAACAAGCAATCAACTCATAATCAACAAAACGCAATGCTTGTCTAGAACAGCGGTCAACGGTTCTTACGTCAGTACGCACCGGTTCAAGGTAAGTGTTGTTTCCATGGACCGGTCATCAAAATGTAGTAAAGTTATTTTGAACAAAACAATGTAAGCAGTGTGAATATTTCAAATATATAGTTAATAAAACGTTTAACGACATGTCAACATTACAGGTTAACATCTTTGATTAATCAAAAGCGATAGATTTAAATGAAGATTTTTAATGTTTATTTTACACGAATCATAATATTTATCATTCTCTGTGTCACAACGACGAGTTTTTTCGCCGTCCAACTCAACAGGAAGGTGAAAATAAGCAACAATTTCGGGGACCATTTCAATGAAAAAGCAATGATTAGAGAACATAAGGATCATCAAAAGCAGATTGAGTCAAGACAATTCGGCTTCCCAACAGGCACCGAATTACCGCTGCAACGCCATCAAACACTGGTGCAAAGCTATGTGCCACTTGATAAAAACGTTGTATCTGAAGTAAATATGCATCACAATAACAACAATGGGAAGCATTCGCAAGTTGTGGGAAAGAGTGCAGGCACTTGTGAACACGGTTACTTTAAGTTGGAAGGAATGAATCACTGTCAGAAGTGGCTGAAATGTAAAGATCTTCTACCTATGGTCAATTATTCACGCATGGTTGGAAAAGGACTCGCAAAACGGGTACTTTTACTTGTTATGGTAATGGCACAACCAAGTTATGGCACAATTAATTTGATAGCCTCTTTGTGATGTGGGTGCCATCTGTGTGGGTTACCCAAATTTCTTGAACTCGTTTTCAACCAACATGTTTGTTGATGTGTCGAATGGTAAATATCCAAGGTTTCTACATCTGATATTTGATTTCCCTTAAACTGAAAATACCTCTAAGAGTTCTATAGAGCTAATCCAAACCTTCCTTCATGGTGATTTACTTCATGTGAGTTCAGAACCTCATTTGCTCAATCCCTTCAATGTTTTAAACATCAGAGAAAAAGAATCCTCATTGTCTTTGTCTGTAAGAAAAGAGTACCATAGAAATAAAACTGTTAATAAAATCAAAATCTAATGCATTAAATTACACATGCAGGTTTATGCCATCGAATGGAAGGAAAAATCAGTTAAGCTTGCTTTGCTTGTCACAAGAAGCCGAGATAACGCGTGGGTTGTCTCAAGGGCAAGAAATTCACTTGCCCACTTGATAAAGCTACACCCAAGTCGAAATATAATTCAGGTGAAATTTTTCTAAAACTAAAATTTATCAAACATTCATTGCAAAAAAGAACTACAACAGGTGACAGGCCACACAAATGCACCAAACTGTAGCTAACACTTTAGGCTTACTAGTCCGATTAAAGCCATATTAACACAAATTTTAATGCGCGGTACAGTTTTCAATGGTTGGTTGGTTGTTAGTTTAAACCAGTGTCCTCGGACTGACAAAGCCTTTGATTTGCCGGTGTCAATCTTCAACTCAAAGTATAAAACGTCATAAGTTTTAGCTAACATTGCATTCAGCTGGTAGGTCACTGCTCTGAGGGAAACAACACTATCATTGTGACAGAATATTGTGGGAAATATGGATCTTTGGACAAGTTTATAGGCACCCAGAAATTTCAATCACTCTCAGCGCGGCAAAGGTTGAAGTTATCCATGCAGATTATTGAGGGATTCGTTTTCCTTCATTATGCTAGTGGAGTGCCAAAAGTGCATTGCGACTTGCACAATCCAAACCAGGTTACAGTTTTTCATGTTAATCTGAACTTCTGCAATCTATTTCAACTGTGAGAATACTTGAATATGAAAGCTTATAACCTACTATGAATTAATTAAATTTAATGATGTATGTGCCAATAGCAACGACATATCAATCAAAACCTGAGTTGAAACTCTTGTAATCATCAAATAGCGAGACATTGTAATTTTACAAAAAAATAATCAATTTTTTATTGAAAAGTGTAACATTGAAAGTAAAAGCCTCAGGAATACACGTAAATAATCGAAAAATTTTATCCAACTCTCATATCTGTTACAACAGATAGAAAAATTTGAATCTTTTGCTTTTCTTCATTTTAAAACAGGCCCTTGAGCAATATCTTGTTACTGATGATATGCGGATTGTTTTGGGAGATATTGATGAAATTCCACAATATGACTTAAAACGTAACTCGACCCCAAAATGCTTGTAAGTGAAACTGTAATGTTATTGTAACATCATAATGCAAATTGATTGAAAAAGCATTTCATACTTAGTTTAATTACAATTTAGTACGGTAGTCTTTGCTAAATTCTTACAATGTACTTATTGCTCTCGATTTAAGTTATTTTTTTAATTCTACCATAAAGTAAATCACTTACAGCAGAGGAACAACTTATTCGATGTCCACATGTATTAGCCCAAGATCTTTCATAAAGAAAAAAAAAGCATCTGACAGCTGTCAGCTTGATATAGCGTTATGATAGTTTGGTGGTAAAATATTTATTTCCTTAAAGTGATGATATGTGACTGTTTCCAGATGTTTGATTTGCTGCTTAGTATGCTGTATATAAAACAGTAGAAATTTTCATCTATCACTGATATGGCATACCGGTAGCTCTTTACTCTTGAGAGTGCACCACTATTGACTTCAATACTCTTATTATTTTGTTACTGTATGTGATTGAAAGATGGATAAGAACCATACTTTAGAATATCTCATACATTATTATTATTTACTCAAAACTAGTTGAAAAAATATGATTGTTAAAGTAAAGCAAGAAAGTTAAAAATAAGAGACTAATGCAAAATACATTCTTAGGTCAGAACAAGGCTGTAGAATGAGTGATAAGGACTTCTTGGCCCCTGAGCAACGTTACTCTCAATCCTATTGCATCAAGCACAATCGACGACAGACAGCGACAATCAAGTCTGATGTATGGAAAATTCCAAGTTTATCAAAGCAGTTTCTGAATGAAAACACAGACAACTCAACTCTTCGAAAGGAAATCCATGTCATTAACAGTCATTTGAAAGATCTACACAGAAAGTGTAAAAACACAGATCCTTTAAAACGACCACCATCAGATGTTGTTTTAACACAATATTATAACCTTTACAAAAAGCTGTATGGTTGAAACCAGTATATAGAAATAAATGTGTTTTTTTAAAATGTAGTGCAATGCAAAATTTATATGTTTTTTGCAATTAACTTTGCACTGAAATGTTACATGTAAAGACCAACAAACAAAGAAAACATAAATGCAATTAAAAAGCTACAAACGTATATTGTGCAAACTAAACAACTTCTGGCACCAATATCCACGTAGGAAAGATGGAAATTACCTAATTTTTTTATTCATATTTCCTCAGTTGTTTTTAAATACTGTACTGTAGGCTACATCTCACATTTTATCATTAAGTTAAAGAAACAATAGGCTATACATTTCTTACCTGATGGAATTGTCTTATGACTATGTGGTTAAAACACTTCTTTCTTTTAAATACTAGTTTAAAACAGTAGTCACATGCTATTATGCAACAGTGTTTTTCACAAGATCTACATATGCAAAAAACAGTGGATAAACAAAACAGTTTGCAGTGTACAACAAATTGTGATAAAAGAAGTATCAAAATTTCTTTCACAGTAGCAGCCAAACGTCCACGTTGACATTTAAGGATTAATAATAATATGAAAGTAAGTGTAAGGCCACAGTTTCACACAAATTAAACAACAACAAAAACCTTACACATAAAACCTATCTTTATGTCATGAAAGTTAATTAGAATGCGATTTCATTTATCTATAAAAATATCATTGAGTTAATGTTTCATCCTTCATGGTCTAAAATTACAGTTCATCTTCAATTTTATACAACTTGAAGCAAGCACTTTCTTCCGCGCAACATAAATTTAAAAACTATTCTCCACTGAAGCATTTGCAACAAAGAAGTAAAAAAATCAATGCAAAAAAAATGGAGAAATACGCCATTTACCAAACATATTTTCTCAATTTTAAAGAACTCACAGTGTATTAATACACCTGTGAAGAACTACATCGACAATAAAATCAATATAGATGAAGTAGACTATATTGTATTTCAAACAATTGGCAACAAATTGTAATACATAACAACAAATCAATCGTATCTGCAATGAATTATTTAAACTTGCAGAAACTTAATATTGATATAATTTTATTTTGTGCACTTCTTTGTCTTGACATTCACGATTGCGATTGTAATAATAAAATGTTCCGTCACGTCTTTGCAATTTTTTGACATATCCTGGTTCAATCGGCCACCTTTCTGCTTCAATTTTCCTTATCAATCGATATTCAACTTCATCTCGATATCCAGCAGTTTGAAACCGAAATGCATTTTCCACTTCATCGCTCCATCGTTTTGCTCGAACCATTGACTTTGGTTTAGGTCCATCACTAATTTGGTCGACTCTTGCAGAAGCCATTAGAAAATATGTATGAAACAGTACACTTTCTCTTCGTCTACAGTAAATTTTATGCAGTTAGTATTTATAAACTAATAAATAAATAATGGCTAATATGAATATCATTTATCATTGGTACCTCCTACTAGGAAAACATTTACTTTCACAGTAAAATGCAGTAAAAATGGGCTACGGATGCAGCATAAGTTTTAGCTAATGCTGCATCGTACAAAAGTATAAAGATACTGCCCTAAGTTCAATCAAGCAAATTAATAATGCGATTGTAACCTTATTCAACGTTTCATTACTTTCTCTAAGTGTTTTCAGTATAATTTTCATTGGTAGTATTTTTTTGTAAAATACGGTACTGCCGCCGGGGTGGAAGCTGACTTGGTGACCTCATAAGGTCTTTCACTTCCTTCCTCTCTCAATTCTATGTAATGTACCAATGTATTTGTCGTGATAATTTGAGAAAAAAAATAAACCAGTCTTGTCTTCTTAATAAGTCATTTAATTAATTAAATTAATAATTAATATTCCACAAACAGAAAACACAATTTGGTAGAAAGAATTTCAAACTAGTTTTGATAGTTAAAAAATAAAATGTAATAAGTCGGCAAACAGAGTACCGGTACTATTAAAATTTATTCTTTTTCAAATGATTACCCAGTGTTCTCCTATCCCTCTCTTGCACCCTTACTAACTATCCTTGCTAGGCCTACCGTATGGTTTATTAACATTATCTTAAGTCATTCCATTTTAAAGCAATATGAAAGTTGTAGCAACCCATTATGTACTGATCATGTCAAATAGGCTTCTTTTTGTTCAACTGAATGACCAAATGAACTATCTATTATTACTGTATTTCTCAAAGGTTCTGTAATTTCTCACAAAGCCTGCTCCCAACATAAATAGAAAAATAAGGAGCAGATATGAGTAGTTGGCAGTTGATTTTGGGAAAGTAAACACAGAACGTCTCTGCTATATTGCGTGTAACAATTTGGACAATTTCACAAATGCTATGATTTTGCATAATATTGTTTCATCAAACCACAAAGGCAGTATGATACGGTATTTCTCAACGTGGGGCTTGAGCCTCACCAATGTGGTGCAAAATTTTAGTGGGATGTGAAAGTTTAACAACTATCAAAAAAGGCAAATGACATTTATTGGGCATGTCTACCGCAAACGCGGAATTGAACACTCGGCAATGATGGGGCGACTTTCTGGTCAGAGGCACCGGGGGCGTCCACGTTTGGAAATCTTCAAAAATCTTTCAACATGGAAAATGTTAAAAACCTAATTAGAACTATGGACAATCGATCGTTGTGGAGACTCACGGTAGCCGATGCCTTATTCAGGCATGGACGATGATATATTAAGTTTGTTCACTTGTTTAATAACATATTTCATTGAATTTTTTTGCACAGTATTTGTCATTTCATTAAGTTACAAACCTATTACATGCCATTTTATAAGAAAAAAAATGGTGTGCAAAAATTTAAAAAGAAACTGCAACAATGCTGTTGAGCATAACACTAAATTTCAATAACCCTTGTGCATTCGTAGTTCATATCACATAGTAGGCTAAGCATTGTAGTGACTTGGCGAAAACAAGTGCTTTTAAAACATGTAGTGGTTTTTGTGAGGCCTGAGACTTTTAAAGACAGTGAGGCCTGAGATTTTAAAGACAAAAGTGGGGCCTGGGTAAAAAAATGTTGAGAACCAGTGACAACCAAACATCTTTTTGAGTAGGCTAACTAAAAATTATTATTTGCATAATAACATAGGGAATAAGTTTGGAGTCGGATAGTCAAATCATGAAGAATATAAGCCACCTAAATATCGTAAATTTAACAACTGTTATATACCAATTCATTTAAATTTTGAACAGCTTTTAGGATCTTAAAACATATATTTTTACACAGTCCATACTAAAACTCTCATCTTTTCCACTCCCTACTCATCATGCAGACCTTGAATGGTGCATTGCTTGAATAGTGAACTTTTATATAATATGCATAATTGCATATTACAAAAAAGAAACTTGTAAATTGAAGATGCCGAAGATAGAAAGAAATGGAGGAGTCATTGCAGACAACTGGTCCACCCTGATGTTTCAAGATAAAAACTAGGCTTATTTGAAGCAAAGTGGATACAGGCAATATATCTTCTTATTTTTTTTACAATGTTCCTTTTTGTTACCAATTGAAGTTTTGATGTGTTTTTAAAGAAGTAAATGACATGCTTGTATTATCCAAGAAAATTACCAGTAATTAATTTCAATCAATCATTAAAATAATAATAATAATATATTAGATACATTGTAAGCACCGAGATACTTTTTCATCTTTCTGATGTACATAATTAATTGATTGAATTTTTATCCTCGGACTGAGAAAGCTTCTTGCAGAGATTAATCCTAGCAGTTTTGTATATTTGTAGAGGTTTTCGATTACCGACCCGATATGGGTAGAGTGAATTTCCGATTGTTGTCGGGGAATAATACCATCCATTAGGTGCCGCTGAATGGAGAGCAGTCCTTAATGTGGGTTGATCAAGCGCACACCCCGAGAGTCGAACCATTGCCACTTGATCTTGAAACTTCTTTGTTCTAAAAGTCATGCGCCAACCAACTGAGCTATCGGGGCGGACTGCCAGACATAATGCAGTTGCTGTCAAATTAGGTTAACAGCTACACTTTCATAACTAATAACAATTAATAATATCTGATAACAGACCATAAATAAAGCATGTAAAGAGCACGACATGAAAAAAAAATAGGGTGTGGCTATATTTACACTACAAATGTAAAACCTCAAGAGCGTTGCCAGATAAGGAATTCTGCCCTAATTTGAGAAAAGTTTAAAGCTGTTGAAAACAAAAACTTGTATTTTGGAAATCTTTTTAGTCCTGAGCAAGGATCAAAATCCTAACCTTATTCCTAACTCTAACCCAGTGGTTCTTAACCAGGGTTTGATCGAACCCCAGGGGTTCGACAAAGCTGTTTCATGGGTTTGGTGCGAACGTCCTCTGAAACATTAACACACGGCCTACTAAATCAGCGAATCTTTTTGAAAATTTTTGTCCAGCCGAAACTTGATAGCGGCTTACGTGATGGTAATTTAGTGCCGACAAATGGAAAATTATCCTCTTATTACAAAAGTTGCCTTTGAAGTTCTCATGCGATTTGTAACCACTTATTTATGCGAGCATGCATTTTCTATTCTGGTGGATGTTAAAGCAAAAAAACGAAACCGGCTTGCATGCGAAAATGACATGAGAATTGCTGTTTCCGAGACAAAGCCTCGAATCTCACTATTGGTCTCAGAAAAACAACAACAGAAGTCTCATTGATACAGTAATGTATTACTATTAAATGTGGTAGATTTTTGTTTTTTTGACTCATCGAAAATATGGGGTTCAACGAAAGCTTGCAGATTAGTGCAAGGGTTCGGCAGGTTAGTAAAGGTTAAGAACCACTGCTCTAACCCTTATCTTAACCCTTTCTAACTTTAATCCTAACTCTGGAAACACCTGATTGTAACCATGGCAACAAGTGTGTAAAAATAGCCACTTCTAAAAAAATATGTATCATTGGTATATTGCCTAATATTTGCTTTTACAGTTATCGTTTCAATGAAACTTTGGTTTTAGACAGCAACCGTATGTATTGAAGCTGATGCCTAACAGTGGCGTACCGTGACCACTTTGACAAGGTGTTCAGTGACGTCAAAGCAACAGCGGGGGGTCTGGGGGGCCTCCCCCAGAAAAATTTTAAAATTACTATTGAATTTGGTGCGTTCTGAGAGCATTTTCAGCACAAATTCTGAACATGAACAGAACTGACAAAAATAATGTTGTCGGAATGGAGAAGAATACAAAATAGATATTTATTTGACAGCGCATTGAATGAAAGACTTAATACATACTATCAAACATTAAGTTGCATTTCTAAAGTCACATACTTCAGTTCACTTTTTATTTCCGACCATCAAAACGAACAACATTACTTGCCATAACACAGCAGGAGTCTAAAAAAACGCGAAAGTTAAAGCGTGCTCGAGATGGAAATGATTTACTTCATGCAAGGGTTAGGCACGGTCGCAACACCTTGAGAAATGTACAAGCGAATTAAAAACAAATAGGTGAAAGTTAAAGCAAAAAACAATAGCAAAGCAACTCGATAATAAACAAGAAAAGAAAGTCGATTGCTATGTTGGTCGGCTGTACTTTTATCCGCCGTACTACTTAGTAAAAACGAAAATGTTTAACACCTCGACTACAGAAGGAAAATTCATCTATAGCATAATTCGATTCTTCTTGTTTGTGCAATAAATTTTTGAATTACATCGTCGTAGAAAGCTTGCTTTTGCTTCAGTTCTAGCAAAAGTTGTTTCCAACGCTGATCACCTCAAACTCTAATCCAACAAGCTAAAACTTGCTATTGCCTGGGATTCACCAATGACGCGCCAAGGTGTGCAGATCAGCGAGTGCACAGCCTGGCTGACCTAAAACCATTGCTGTTTTCGCTGCCTTGTGACGTCATTTTTCTTAATTGTTTATTTTAAATAGCAGTCGCAAAGCTGTCAGTGCACACCCAGCTTAAAGGTAATGACCGAAAAAAATTAAAGGCAATGACCTCAAACGTTGGAGTATTAAAATTAGAAGGGGAAGAGTTTTGCAATTGAAAAGAAAGCAATCAGCATGCAGCAAGATGTTAGAATATCATAAAAGTAAAGAACATCGACAACCAATGGAAATTTTCTTTTTTTCTGGATTTCTTGGGGTGTGCAGTGCACACCTTGAACACCCTGAATATACGCCACTGATGCCTAAGTCTTACTGATGGTCATCACAGCCCTGCTTGGATGCATCATCTTAAAAATAAAATTGGTTAGCCAACGTTTACACTATTCTGCTAACAGAAATTTTAGTTTTTAACTTCTAATACCGTATATTCTTTTCTGCTGAAGTCTTCATCATATCATATTTTTATGATAATCAAAGTAAAGTTCACAAGGCACGTCTTCTAACCTTTCTAAAAGTAAATTTAAAAAAGTTATTGGTCAGCTAAACCCAGCAACAAGCCAAAACTAGTTGAAGTGTGATTTTACAGTTACGTTGCCAGGCAGTCATAAACAAGATGAAGCTACACTAGAGTTTCCAATAAAATATTTTAAATATTTAACTATGAAACTTAACAAAAGAGAGAGAGAAAGGTTACGCATAACTTAAAAACTGCCAAAAGTTAGATATCTGCACACAAAAAAACAACACATCACTTTTGATTCTAAATTATTGCAAAAAGGATTTCATTACTTGTAGTTTCAGTGAAATTATACTTCAATCCTTGGAAACTTTTGTTTCACAACAGCTGGTTTTGCTTTCTGAGAGTGTTTGGTGACGCTCACAATCCACCTAATAGAGCAGAAAAGCGCAATCATTTTCAAAGTTTAAACCAGGTATGAATAAAACTAGAAAATTTAGATGAATGCCCTTCCTGCCCTCAAATTTTCTGCAGATGGAGGGGCAGGGGGGGGCAATGGTGCCCTTTTAAAGTCATGTAAGCTACCGCACATTTTACAATATAACAATTTCTGCTATTCGCTTCTAGCCTAATTATAATCTTTCATTTTTGCCTCAAAATAATATCTACGGCACAAAATTTTGCAACACAGTACAGGCCTTAAAACTCGTTTTTTTTTCGGCAGCCATCGTGGCTTACCGGGAGCTCCTTCGCGGCGGCCAAATCTGCGTGCTTGGAGGTCAAAATACAAAATAAAAATAACGATAGCACAAGTAAATAGAATTAAACTTGCAACAATGCTAAAATGATCACTTAGCGTTGTTGAAGTCTGGGCCTGGGTGACGTCCTACAATAGAATCGCTGCACCACGCAATAACTGCTTTATCGGGATTGTAATCCAGTAGGCTACTATTCAAACGACACTCGCACGAGTGTCTCCAATGTGGCTGATTTTATAAAAGTTCGCTACTCCCCTAGAATTCTTTTTAGCAACGAAAAACAACGTTCGACATGTGTTGACGATGACGGCAAGGTAATAAAATAAGTATTTCAATGATTATAACATTACTTGTAGGCTTTAACTGCCCTTTATCAGAACTGACGATGCACTAGCAAGTGCGAAATATTTTTTCTGTTACATCTACTGACATCTGATCCTGTTGCCTTAGCAATTGAGGTTTTAGCTATTTCAATGATGTACATTACTAAAAGACATCACTAAAAGAAGCATAATTTTTGCAAAATATGATCAAAAAATGTTTTCCCCATTGATGTCAACTAACTTTGTTCTCCTTTTTAACAACGGTTCAATGTCCGACAACATCGAATCGACATAAAAACGACAATATTGCCAGCCGATGTAAATTAGCAATTCGGATTAAGACTTTGTTAAAATAAACGTTGGGAATTACAAACAAGACTTAGAGCGCTGGCAATCACAGATGGATATTCCATCAATAACAAATATTCCCCACACAATGCAACAGTGGCGATTATGACGCGCTGACCTAACTTTGCGTCACTCTTTGATACTGCATGTTTTCGACAGTTAATCCACGATCATTGTATTGCAAAATTAAATAATTGGCTAGGAGAGACCGGCGGCCAAACTTGGCCGATTGAGGAGGTAGCACCGGCGGTTCATTCAAGCACTACTTAGCGGCCATGGCCGCAGGCTGCTTTAAGGCTTGACAGTAGGTTACATCATTATAAAATAGCATGATGCCCTTCTTTGTATACCGGACACTTGTAGGCTATCATTACTCAATACATAGTGAGCTGATAGATTAGCATTATCGCTATGTCTTATCTTAAAACTTGAAAAAAAATTGGCCTTTTAGTAAACAAAAGTGCCCTTTTTTCGTAATCTTGCCCCCCCCAGTCAAAAATCGTTCCGGCGCTCCTGGACGTAGGGCCAAGATTGGCAAAGTGAAGTTTCCAATAGTTGTTGGAGGGTTCTGGTTTGTGAATTATTACATCCACTAAGTGTCGCTAACAGAGAGCAGTCCTTGAAATGAGTTGTTCGCGCTCACACCCCGAGAATCGAACCAGCGCCGCTTGATCTTGAGTCGAGCACTCAGCCACTGAGCTAACATGGTGGACAATATTAAATGCATAGGCTACTTCCAAGCATCATTCATCATCATCAATTTCAACCTGTGAAAACCCATTGTTGAGCGAAGTCCTTCCTCTTTTCTTGCCAATCAAGTCGATCGTGTGTTTTTATGTAGGCTACCAGTGTTTTGTTTCATATTCTTTGTCAATCTGGTCTCTCTATTTCATTTTTGGCTTTCCTCGTTTGCGTTAGTTTTCTCAGAGTGTTCAAGTTATTTACGTATTTGTTAGTCCATCTGTTGTCCTGACGTCTTGCTATGTAACCTGCCTATGACCATTTTAGTTTTTTGATGGTTATCATAATATCCCATAAATTTGCTTGAGTTCGAATCCATTCAGCAGCTTTTTTGTCTCGCCATGTTGGTTGGTTGGTTTTGAATCTTTATCCTCGGACTGACAAATCCTTGATAGGTTATTCCTAGTAGTTTCGCACTTCCGGGTTTCGCATACTTGTAGAGGCTCTTGACGCATGGCCGGTTACCTAGATGAGCAGAGTGAAGTTTTCCGATTGTTGAAGTGTTGTTGCCGGGGAATTAATCCATTCACTAGGTGCCGCTGAATGGAGAGCAGTCCTGAAATGAGTTGCTCAAGCGCACATCCCGAGAGTCGAACTTGCGCAGCGTGATCTTGAGCCGGGTGTGTAACCACTGAGCTGACGGGCGGACATGTTTAACCCAGTACCCACCACAATTAGTTCATGTGTTCTTTGCATTGATCTCAGTTTAAGAGTTAACTTTTATCTAAGGTTCCAAATTTCCACGCCATATGTAACAGTTTGAAGGATGCATTGGTCGCACACTTGTTTTTGTAAGAAAAGAGTATTTTTGACTTTAGTAGCCTATTAATAGATTGATTAGGTTTTCATCTTCGGACTGGGAAAGCTTCTTTGAGAGCTCAATCCTGACATATGCCTACTTGTAGAGGTTTTCGATCAATGACTCAGGCCCGGTCAACTACTGGACTGAGTGAAGTTTCCGATTGTTGAAGTGTAGTTGTTACCGGAAATTATTCCGTCCACTAGATGCCGCTAAATGGACAGCTGTTCTTAACGTGCGTCGCTCAAGCGCACACCCCGAGAGTCGAACCAGCGCTGCTTCATCTTGAAGCTTTTTCGTTCTACAAGTCACGCGCTAACCAACTGAGCTATCGGGGCGGACTTGAACTTACTCTGACGAAGAGCAATCTCTCACTTCTACACTACCCTCCCTAAATGAATGTAATTGACTCAAAGGTTCTCAACTTCTCTTCTTGTTCACTTTTCACCGAATATTTGCACGTAGCCTACATTAATCCTCACTAATTATTTTCGAAGTAGGCTTTTCATTTGCGTTGTGTCTTTGCCCTTTCTGGCTTGGTAAATTTACCTTCTTGGTTGAAAAAATTTATCCTAAAGAGCGAAAGAGGTAAATATTTCCCTGGCATGAACCCGTGTTGGAGCATGCAATGCGTATACAAATTAATATTGTAGATATGACATGGGTCTACAGATACTTTGGTGAAATGCTTCATTAATATTTCCTTATAAAAGGTAAGGGTGATTCCCATGCTTGGGTATAAACATTGGAGGTGAGGGTTAGATATTGGCAACAACAGTAGGGTACCCAGATATTTTCTCTCGGCCGTCTTTTTGTTAGCATCTACATCCACCTAAATTATTTGGCCTACTCTTTGGTTTAAAGTGAGCGGGGAGTCGAACCAGGATTGCATGATTGGAAAGCAAGCGCCTTATCCGACCTGGAATCGATCTCAGACCTACCAGTACCAGAGCCAATAGTGAAATCACCCGGCTAGTTAACATTCATCATATATTTCTATTTCTAGCAGATCTTCGTTTTATGGCTTGGCATGGTAGTCGTTGGGTAATTAGAAGCAGCAAGATTTCGATCTTTGATGGCATCAATCACCAAGCCATATATTTTTAGCACGAGTAGGATTGCAAAAAGCATTAGCCACTGCTGCCGTAGAGGCTACGGTTGGAGTTTTAGAAAACACTTTAACGCAAAATCATTATGACGTCACTGATTGGGGGCTCAATTTCGCGACACACTTAGGCGAAATTGACGCTTCGTTATCAGTTGCGGGTGACGTTGGGCAGACCTATACATTCAGTGACGTGTCAAAGGCCATTTAAGAAACATTTACGTGACTACACAGAGGCATTTCCTTTCAACCATTAAAAACAGAACATTGACGAACTAATCGATCAATAAAAATCTTTTATTGCTGAATGTTAGCAGCGAACATGAACTAAAAAAGTCCGGAATGAAATTTTTTCATGTCGATATTTCTTTTTATCGGCTTTGTATTAAACCAAGTTTCTTAGTGAAGTTTTTTATTTCGTTTAATTTGAAAGATTTGAAATTGTGCTTTGAATCACCATAGTTTGACACAATTAATTTTTTTTTTTTTGATGCTTAACCGGAAAAGTTGGAACTTATCCTTCCAATTCTTCCTAACAATTCTATTTTCATTTTACTTTAAGTAAATAGAAAAGAACAAAACACAAAATAGTCAATCAACTAATTCTCCTTCAAAAGAATACTGCCCAGTCAGAAAATTAGTCCATTTTACACTGATTCAGCATCTGCACATATTAAATCAACGTAAACAGCATCGATTTGTTGGTCGGATCAAATGATTTGTTTAGACTTTCACGAACTCCCATCAGTCATTGAGAAGTTGAGAGTTAGTGGGATATTTGTCAAAGAGTTTTCTTATAATTGGGGTCTGCTGTGTGTACGTATTAACATAATTTATTTTATACCACCCAGTTTGTGGCTCAAAAGTGTCAAAGCTGGTGAAACAGAAGCAGATGTGGAGTAATGGTTGCGTCCATCTTGCTTAAAAGCCCACCCCATGACATTGGAGTGGAACTGTTACAGTTTGTCAATCTTGTTTTGTACAAACTAAAGCGTTACTTTTTATTTAACTATTTACGTATGAGCTTGTCATTAATCCAGCTGGCATGTCAGATTTTTAATTTTTATACTTTGATTCAACGTCTGCAAACGTCAAACCAATGTAAAAAAGACTAATTTGATAACTGGGAAGGCAATAGTCTCACAATGAGTCCTTCCACCTGTTCCAAATCACAAAAATGTTTCTCAGTCACAAACCTGTTGGTAAACTTTACCACCCGAATCCATATATGGTAACAATATATTGTCAATAAAGACAGTTACAATTGAAAAAAGAAGTCCCCACTGGTAAACACTTTGTATTTTAAAGTTACACTTTTTAAAATTAAATAATTATGTAGTAGGGAGGGTAGTCATCATCACCATCAAGTACCTTTCTCTCGTCGAGGGTAGGAAGCAATGAAACTCCAAGTAGACTACTTTTGTTTTTTTACTAGAACTACAACATAAAAATGCCTGAGAGTCATCATAAAACAAGACTTAAAATACAGTTGTCAATCTCCCCACATACAAACTTTTACATCAGAACACAATCATATACTAGTAGCCTACCTATCAAGAAAACAGTCAGTTTTATTATTGATTTAACCGGTGTAAACATTTAATCAATGTAAAAAGGACTGATTTACTGGCCTGGGTATTAGATAATTCTCTTATTGCTTACACACAAAAATTAGTTTGCAACTGTGAGCATTCAAGAAAATCATTTTCATGCACATAAATTTCTTCCGTCGACTGCCCAACACTGTGACAATAAAATAAATTCACTCTGAGAAGGGATGAAGATTTGTTGTTTTCATTGTTGAAAACATTTATTCATTTGGAAAACTGTTTACAGATTCATTTTCATTAAAACTATGAATCATGATTTTCAAGATTTCTTTTATCTTATTATTACGCTTGCTTTTGCACCTACGACTACAGTGAGTGAAGGAAACATTACTATTTATCTTTTCTTTTTTAAAAGGACAACATCTTTCCAACATTGCCATTCGGGGATTTGTTTTCACAAACGCCTTTCCAGACAGCATATCTACCGTTTTTACATTGATTCAACGTACGCATAGGCGTAGGAGCCAAGAGTGCAAGAGTGTACCCTCACCTCCAAACTTTTCAATTTGTTAAACATTTGGGTAAAATTGTTTAAAGTTTGGGCAAAACTTTCAGCATGTTTCAAAAACTTCATTAAGATTGAACTTATTTTTGATTTTTTGCTCAAATAGTCAAAATCATACCTGACTATTGGGAGTAGTGTAGAATTTTTAATCAGGTGGTCTATGCTTTGTCGCAAAAAAATAGTTGGGCGCATTTCATTACATTTGGGCAAGAATTTTTTCGCATCCTTAAAAACTAACATTCCTCTACGCCTATGATTCAACGTCTACAGACATTTGGAAACAATGGGTAAATCTCAATCGTTGGAGTGGCCCGTTTCAATAACAACATGTTTCAATGGGGCCTCGCCGACTCACCATCTTGTGCATATTGTTCAGATTTTCAGACTGCATACCACATTATCTACCAATGTCCTGTATAAGGACCCCAGGATCGAGTTGTGGGCCCTACAACGCCCGATGAACACACAATCTATTGGTTGCGCGCCTGGATATAATAACGCGACCTGCGGCTGCCTCAGAGGTAGGAAAAACCAACCTTAACATAGCATCGTTGAGACGCCATTTTTCAGAAATCCCAGAACGCAGACAGTTCTAAAGTAGCCTATATTAATTACATTAATTTGCCATGTGATATTTTCAAGACGTAAAAATACCACGGTGTTTTACACTTAATTCCCAATTCAGCGCATTATTGAATGAAGCCCATGCAAAAATAACCACTTACCTGCTTAGCAATTTGACACGTTGAAACTCGAGCTGTTTTGAAACGATGTGTTATTTTTTCAAAGTCTCAGTTTATATGCGTTAAACACAGCAGGCATCATATTTTAGGTACCCATTTTACGTAAAAACTTCACACTTATCGTATCATCACTGAAACCAAAAGCATACGTTATTTTGAAAGCAATGTTAATTCCTTCAAGCAATGAAATAGTGTGGTTTTTTGTGACTTCTTTGAACTGTGCTTATCTCAGCGAGCAAAACCCATGCGTTTTACGTTGATTTAGTGTTGGAAATGATTTAAAAACAATGGATTATAGATTTGTATTCATTTTGTAGAGTGATCCATAAATTTGTTGATCATTTGGTAAAACACGACATTCGTTAACACTTTGGCGTATAGATGGTAAAATCAACATTCGAAATGGCTTTTTGCAAGAAAGTTCTGTTATTGTGCCTAAAATGACAAAACAATCTTCCAGAAAGTTCTCCATTTTTTTTCTGTACTCACACTCTTGTTTTTTGTTTCAAAACAAAATTGCGCAAACCCCCAAAGCCCAAAACCAATTTTAAAAGCATCTGCACACAAGTATTTAAACTACTCTATCATACAAAGAGGTGGGCAGAACATTTACATTTGTTGGTGTAGTGGAACAAAAGCTAGAAAAGTGTAAGTTGCTTCACATTCCGGGCAATGTCTTCATCACTTTCAAAGATTTTTTTTGGCGAAAACATGCACTTTTGCAGAGTAAGAAAGTGACATGTACCGTGCTTGACACCAAGCATCGAAGATTCTCACTGTGATTATTTTTTTGATTTCGTGTTTAGAGAACAGAGTTTAGTTTGAATAAATATAGCAAAATTATAAGAGAACTGGGGGTAAAGTCCCGTTGCTGAAAAACTTCCTTGATTTTACCGACGAAACCCTCAAAGTTAAAGCAATGGCGTTGGTTGAGGTAGGTGGTCTCTCTTATCTTCCAACTGAATTTATCACTGCTACCACATTACGTTGGTGCAGATCTACTTCTGGACTTAGTTATTATTCAAATAGAACAATATTGCGGACCACTCGGTAGGTCAAAGTGAAAATTTTCCAGAGTTATAGCGGTATATCTTTTTTAATTTCGTAAAGTTTGCAATCAAAATTTTTTCAAAATTCTTGAAAATGTGAAATCGTGATTTTGTTCCAATTAAAACTGTTTTTTTTTACACACTTGCAACGCCTGAAAACGTTGAATCAGTAATTTGATTAATAAAAACTGATTTGTGGGTGGGAAAATAAATCCCAACATACCTGAAGTGAATTACCAAACTTTTGGTGAAACCTTGTGGGCAAAGGTCTAATTTTTTCTTAGATTTTCTAACGTCGATCAAACCTCAAATGAACAACAAATCCTGAAGAGTAAGTTAAGAATGTGCAGCAACTTTAGATTGAATGATGTTTGCCAATTTTCCTAAGCAAGTGAAATACCATTGTTCGAAATACAACAATCCAGACAGCAAAATCCGTCATTTTATACGTCGATTCAACGTCTTCGTTGTGTCAATGTAAAAAGGATTGATGTTTTTGTCTGGGATGCTTCATTTCTCTCGAAACTATCCAGATTTTGACTTGAAGAAACTTATCCAGAAAAAATTGTTTGCAGACGTTGAATTTTTGTAACAAAAGGAACTGATTTTGTTGGCTTGAAAGCATGAAGATGATTGAAAATTTCCTGTAAGTGAATTGTGTTTGGTTGAACCAAGGACACTGTGAAGTATGATGAAGGCTACGGCAAACACTTGAAGGGAAATAGACCTCAAACCTACTTTTATAACGTGGGTTCTCATCTATAGGTGTTAAAAATTTCAATTATCAAAGGGCTAGTTTTGTTGTTGTAGATGTAACAAATATCTTGTTTACGTTACTTTAATGTTGGAAGTGGTTTAAATTATTGTAAAAAGTTGTGATTTTCTCTGTAAGGGGGAAATAAATCAGTGGCGGATCCAAAAGAGGGAAAAATTGAGACGACCACCCCCAAAACACAGAAAATTAACTTTATTTACGATGTATTTGCAAGGTCGGATCAATGTAGACACATACACATCATTGTGTTTTGTTAAAACCATCCCCCTCCAAGGAGACTTGCTTGATCTGACCTTGCAGTGAATATGTTTACGTCACTGTTGTCATTCTCCAAGAGATTAATCGATTGTGTTTTAACTTAAAAGTGGACTTTCAATGTTTAAAAATTGATCGTTTTGGCTTCACTCCAATGGTAATCTTTACAACGTGTGGCTAACTTTGGCGTTTGTTCTTTCACACTGACTAATTATGACCGTGAATCACTTTTGCTCCAGTTTTCTATTTTGGTTGTGTATCAAAGACCCTGCACCCCGGGTGGTCTAGGCATGACAGACACATCGCTGAGAAAATCACAAGAAACACTCGTGAGTTTGTAACATTGCTGTTAGAAACTTGTTTCCGCGCAGTCAGTATGTTTCAGGGACACAATTTCGTTTCGACCAAAAAAAATTGTTCGAAACCGTTGTGGTTGTTAATTTATTGCTCTTAAACAATTCCATGCAACATATATCAGAATCAAAAGCAAAATATTTTGAAACAAAGTGAAATCTTGTTTTAACGAAAAATTTTGGTCATGGTTTGGATTAGCCTAAGTTTATAAGAAATTCGTTAAAAAAGCCGCTACAGAAAATATTTGAATACCAAATTGAACATTTAGCCAAGTTTGACTTTAACGAGTAAGTGCATTCCAGGTATAAAGACAATGCATTTTGTTAAATTGGTTCAATAGCTTGTCGACCTTTTAGTAATCGAGTCTGTTTTTCAATCTACTTTACATATTTCAGCAGCAACAAATAAAATTTTAAAAACGTGTGTGTGTTCACGTTACCGTTTTAGATATGGCAATGTTTGGCTAATCCAATATTCATGCCAAATTTCTGAAAAGGTTTGCACCTTCAGTTTAACTCTACCTGCTAAACAACGAAACATCAGAAACTGCAAATTGCAATTCCAGCTCTCAACTTTCATTGGGTGAAAATCAACCTAACAATGATTTACAAGCATAGAATTTTTTTGTTGGTGCTGCGCAGAACAAACAACACAAAGCAAATGTAGCAGCTTCAAGTGCTTGTTGCCAGAGCCGCATGCGTTTGTGCACCCACTTCAGTCTGGGAGCTTGAGCTAACGTAGACCAAAAAGCTTTAATGAACGGCAGACCACTTAATTATGGAGTTCGGATGGGTGATCAAGAGTTTTGTCAACAGAGAGCTAGAATCCAACTTCAAAAGTTTCTCGCTCTAGTTCCGTGTATGCGCCTCTTTCTTTATTCACTTCCGACGGCGGTTGCTATGATCTACATAATCCCAGCATTAACTTAAACTTGTCCGCATGACATTTACAAAATTGTAATTGTCATTTTCTATTTTACTACTGAAATCAAAGTGTAGAGTTTAGGAAGTTTTCATTACTTTGAAGAAAATCATATAAATATCTTCTTACTTGCCCCACTGAACCAAAGTTTATCTTGCAATTGCAAGTACAGTCAGGTTCGATCATTCTTGCTTTGCCAAGAAAAACTTACACCAATTAAGGATACAATTTTCCAAAAAAATGTATTTTCAATAACCTTTATTGGCTGCACAGCCGGGCAGTGTAAGCTCTGGTTCTCCGCTTGACAGGGCGCTGGTTCGACACCTCACAAGAGCATGCGGCTTTGAAAAGATACTTAATAGCAAACCTAAAGATTAATTATGTATGTTCACTTAATGTAATGGTTTTATGTTTTTTTAATTTAAATCGTTAATCATCGGCGTAATTATGGGTACGACAGGAAAAACTTTTAGGAAATTTGCTAATCTGCCAATTGTAGTGAAATGTGCTGCACTGGGTTTATAATAAGGCCAAGTGAAGAATAGCACTGGGTGAAATAAACAATAGCTGACAAAGGGAACAAGCCTCTCAGCAAGCAGAACTTAAATGCTGGTTTCCTGAACATAGGGATCAAAATGTGGTCCACTCTATGGTTAAATCCAGATCTAAACCTTCAAGCATGTTAAAATTCTCGAGAATTGTTTAAAGACGCAATAATTTTATTTCAAGAACAACAACCGGTGCGGATACAAATTATGTACAAGGCAAGAACAAAGTCCACAATAAAAAGTAGCCTACATTTCGAAGTACGATATCTCGTGACAAAATTCCCTATAAACAACAGTTTACAAACACAAAAACACAACGACGGAACAAATTGTAAAATAGTTTTGAAAATGCAGATAATGCAGAGAATAACTTCAAAATGCTAACAAGCTTCATCAAGACTTATTTAAACAGAACATTTATAAAAAAAAATGGCTTTTTTTACTTGCACGGCAAATAAATTGGCATTGTTGATAAACTTAGATTGACAGTGCGATAGCTTACTATGCAAACTAATGCTGATTATTATCCTTAGCAACGTCTTTCTGACATTAGTTGAACGAAAACTATTATCAAAAAGAAATCGAAAAATAATGAACACAATGTTCAATATCTGATCCATGCTTGCTGCAGGCAGATGCGGCCTGATTTGTCACATTTTGCAGATTTTGTTTACAGCCACTGCTAGTGCTTGACTGACATTTTTTGAGATGTTTTTACTTTTTGCGGTTTCCTAATGACATAAAACTTTTTTGTTGCCTTGGGGAAGCAGTAGAAAATGAGAAAAAGTAAGTTGAAAAACGCAAAATCAGACTGTTATTGAAAAATTAACAGTCTGACTAAAATCTTCGGAATCAAATGTTCTTTGTTTTTTAACATCTGAGGATGTTAAAACCTATTGTGTCATCTGAGGAATAGAATAAAGAAAGCGTAAAAATCTAATTTTTAGAAAAATTTATTTAAACGTTCGCCCAAAGTTAGAAAAACCTGGAAATTTCTGCAAAATGTGACAAATCAGGCCGTATCTTGAGGTGGCCATGCTGCAGGATACTAACATTGTGTTTGGGGGGAGGCTGTGTCATCTTGCCTTAGATTGTATCTTTGTCTTCAGTCTCTACATGTATGCAATGGAGAAAAATCTCCTGAGTAACTTTCAATTTGATTTAAATCAGATTGTGAACAATTGTGAAACTTTTTTTACTTTTAAGCAAGTTTTGTTGCTGTCGCAATATTGGTGGCATGCAAATGTTGCTATCAAGTTAGACATAGGCATATTATAAAAAACACTTTGACAAAATATGGACGAAATAAACAGACAAAACAAATCACAGGCAACAAAATAATAATAAAAACATTCTGACAGTATTCTTTTCACTCATTTTGCTTTTTAGATTATTTTGGTTCAAGTAAAATGGCTGAAAGCGTCATCGCATAGATGGACAATCCGCTAGCGAAATCCGTCCTTTTTACATTGATTCAACGTTTGCAGATGATAATCATTATAAAAACTATGGGTTTTATTAGCGAAAAGCTGCAGAGCATGACCAATTGCTTAAACACAACCAATCTGGAAGACAGAGCATGCAGGTCTGCAGGATATGCACATAAATAGAGTGCACCGCTGTACGGCCGTGCGCTGCTGAGATAAACAATAAAATTCGCTTTTGCGATGTCACCACTTAAGCCAGTGACGTCATTTGTCGCTTCATTTTCTTGTCTATTAGTCCAGTGACGTAGGCATTGCGCATAATGACCAAAGCATACACAGGATATCGATTTTTTTGGTCAAAAGCGTGGTTTCCAGCAATAAGATGAAGAATTAAAACTTCTTCTCTCGTTGAAGATCTGGCCTTACACCAACATGTAAATTAATAAAATGAGATTGCAGAAATCCATGTACAATAAACGCAGAATAAATAATAATAACTTAACAAGAGTCAATTTACCTTGCGTGGACCACGTTTACAAATATTTATTGTACAGCGAGCTCTACCCGCGGCATATCACCGAAAACTGTGATCAGCCCAAACTTTCGATCATGTTTTCAACACAAAATTTCATGGCCAAACGCTAAAATTAAGGATGGTCAATAAGCATAGAAGAACTGACACTTTTATACTGAAGGGCAGTTTTAGCTTTTTTTCAGAAAGCAAAATCCGTCATTTTTACATTGATTCAACGTCTGCAGGCGTTGATTGACGGATTTTGCTGTCTGGGTTCTGGGAAACATGTGCAACGAAAACAACAAACAAAAGCAGCAGATTGTTTCAATTTTTGAAGACCTTTGTGCTCAGCAGTATTTGAAACTTGATAAATTGATTCAATGTCATGCAAAAAAAAATTTAGCATCAAACGAAATGAAGATATCTAAAAATATTCAACTGTTGTCTCATTAAATTCGCATAGTGCAGATAATAACTTTTATAAAGTATTATAGCTCACATATTTGCACGTTAGATGAATGCACATTTGCGTGCAATCAGATAACAAGCCTCTATTAATGAGCATGATTGTTTCATAGTCAGCAATTTAACTTGCAAAATTAAGAAAATCTTTTAAATTATGTTTCAACCGACACTCAATTATTCTCTTGCGAAATAAATTAAATCACGGTCGGTTCGGGCTTTGCGAACGATGAACGATGACTGGAGAACCTACCACTGGTGTAGGGATGGTATTGAGAAAAATGGCGGCTTTGATTTGGACGGATTGTGCTCCCACCATTGTTGCCGCTGTAAAGGGCATTTATGCCGTTGTAAGTAATGGATTCGTTGCCATCTTGAGAAAGTTGGCTGGCGATATAGTTTTGATTTTCGAGAAACGATTCTCTTTCTAACAAGACGTTTTCTCTGGAGCTAGAAATATTCGCGTTTTGTCCATTGACAGCGATTTTATTGTCTGGTGTGTAGCTTGAAGCATAAGCGGTAGCAATCAAACTGCTTTGCGCCACAGGACCAGGGCTTCGCGCTTTACAAAGCAAACCTGGACAGGTAGAAGACTCGTTTGTGTACCGAGATATGGGGCTGTATCCTTCTGAGTCGGGTGAAGAACGAACGCCGTCGGTTAATCGTCGGTCATCGTCGCCACGAAGTCCTCCCATCGCTTTAGCATTACCGATCCCAGAGTCCGGAGAGGAACTGACGTACACGCCACGCTCTGTTGTAACTGCGGGGGAGACAGTGCACTCCCCTAATTGATCACCTGCCAATTTCGTACTTTCACTTTTGATCGACGTCCGACGTAAATCAAGCTTGGATGCTGAGAGCAAGGAGCTTGGCAGCGCACTGCTCCCGATTGCACCGACACTAGCAGTATATCCGCCAAAGGCAGTGGAACTACTCACAGACGTAGTGCAAGCTAAAGTTTTTTTGTTTTGAGAAGTAGCTTCGTCTGGCTTTGTGGAGCGACTTTTTTGACCTTTTCCTTGCCCTTTCGGCTTTCGCTTTCTTGTTTGAATACTGTCCTTTTTCATCGTTCTAGGACGAGGTACCTGTGTGCGAAGAACAATTTATTTATCAAAAAAATCCCAACCAAGTACCTTGAACTAGATAATTTTCATTTGCGTAATTTTTCAACACGCACTTTGGCAAAGTTTCCTTTCCTTGTTTGTTTACCACAAACTCTCGTCTAGTACACAGCAGAGGCACAACTAAACGTTTAATTGGTGTAATCTATTGCCCTAAACATAGTGAGCTAATGATGTATAAATAATTTTCAACAACATATGTTTTCAGTTTCTGTAATGCTGTCACAAACCCATCAGCTTAAACTAAACAAGAGAACGCTTTTTCACGCTTACACATACAGATATAGATTTTATCCAAGCTCAAAAACGTGAGAAAAATAACAATTAATAAAACTGCGTTAAACCATGGTTTACAAGCTCTAGCGGGGACAGGGCATCTAAATGATTCATGTTATAGTTTAGTGTTGCCCGGATGCTCCAAAATTAATTGTGATGATGAAGAAAAAGTTCTTTTATTTTGCATCATCAGCACATGTGAAAAAAAAACAAAAAACAATACAAGATTACAATGTGAGTTAGTTTGTTGGCTGATAATAGTGGATTGATTTTGTTCTGAAGGCTACGGTGGGTCGGACGTTCGACAAGGAATCTTGAATTAACCTCTCAAGTTTTACATGGCAACAAAACGTTGAAAAGCAAATTGCGTGGACATGAGAAAGAGCTTTATCAAGCTTTATACTTACGTTGTGCAGTTTTTGGTAAAGTCCACATGCGTTACATACTGGGTTCCCATCTGGGCTTCGTCTCCACAATGTTGTCACCGTGGTGCTGCAATTCGAGCATACCTGCCGATCATACGAGGCCTATTAGAAAACAACTTTACATTTGGTCATTTGCAATCAGACTCTTTTAAGTTCTGTTAAGATTCTAAAGTATGGAAAGTATACATTTACCGAAAGCAACCATCACAAAACAAAGTGTTAAAATTATATGATTTGATAATTTATATTATTTTATTTTTTACGTAGCCTACATAGTAATACGCAAGATAATAATATTTATTTTGCACTGCCAAGTTGATGTCCACTTTAGCAGCAAGAATTTCTAAATACAAAACCAAAATGTTTTTGGATTACTTTTATTATAAGTTTGGCTCAAGCATTGTTATTCATTTCGATTAACAAAACTTAAACGTTTTGAATTAAAAACCTAAGAAACCATTCGTTTTTGCATGTTCTTTATCTAAATTTTCTAAACAGTAATTAGAATATTATAGGCCAGGCCTATGACGTAGGCTACTGTGTCGCTTATCTTCACTTTACTCGCGCAATGAAGCAATTCATTGTAACATAGCATTGAAGATGCAAATAATATAGTTTTCAAAACGTTTGCTAAACATGAGTTTAGGATCTACATTTTGAGCTCTTTATTTTTCGATTAGATGAAGCCAACTACTTATCAAAAACTGCATTAGCTCATCAATTTCTATGAAAAAATGCAAACACTTACCAATTTTCCTTTACTCTTGGAAACCGGTCTAATCTGCGATCCACTCCGCCATAAAGCACAAGTGTTGCAATAGAAAAGCCCGTTGTTATCCCTCCGCCAAGCCGATGTGGACAGCGTTCCGCAGTTGGAGCACTCGCGGCCGTCGCTTGCTACATAATGACGTACGTTGAGTATTGATATTCTATTCACTACTTCTATTGTATCAAATAAAGTCACCATTCACTAAAAACCTTTCCAGGCTGCTTCATCCTTATTGAGATCATTAGAAGGTTCTTATTCAAATAGAATGTGTACTTCTACTGTATGTTAGTGAATATACAACTCACTGTTTCATCATGTATGTTAATTTGATTTCTCAAATAATTACAAAATACAATTGTAAGAGATTTGTTGCACTGCGTAAGAAAAAAATACAATTTTAATGTTAATGTGGTCTTGTTTAAAATACTTTTTACTAAATTTGACTTTCAGAAATGTTGAAATACTGCAAAAGTTTTGTTCACAGCAATAATTATTTTTTATTTCCCCTGCAGAGATGTTACTGTGTAAGTGACCCTGGTAAGCTTTGAAACGACATTTAACTTTGTCAAAGTATTCTTCAAACAAGATGGATGTGGGTGTAACTCATATGACATAAGGTTGTTAGACTTATTCTGATATATACAAAAAACCACGATGAATAAACCCAATTTAATAAAAACAACCCAAAACCTTCCTTTCGTTGAGACTATGGTTGGTCGGTATCTAACCCTGATAAGCTACAAATTAAAATCGTGTATTTTCTCTTAGGAAAATTGTCGCTAAATTCTGCAAAAACAACCTTACTTCCGCCCTGGCTCAGTAGAACAACCTATTTCGCTCCAAAATGAACGTATTCTAACGCTTATTCGACGTACAAATATTTAAAATAAGATCTAATTATTTGCAAAGCTCCGTGGGAAAGTGTTTTTGCGGTGGCACATTAATTTGGGACCTAGTTTCTGGGAACACTTTTCCACCGTCTGAACATACTCCTCCTAGTCTGTGTGAAAAACAGCGTAATTTTGACAAAACCTTAACGAGTCCAAACGCGATGTACGCAAGCGTAATAAGAAGAAAAGTAAAGTTAAATTTCATGTTTACGTTTTTATGCGCAACAAATTAATTGAGACTTTGAACTTGGCAAAGCTAATAGCAAATTAGTGTTTGAAATTTGTCTAGAACAGGGCTGCTTAATACTATTTCATTTTCTAACTCGTTAGCAACTATTACTGGCAACGCTGGGGTTTATCCTTCTATCTAACTGTCAATTTTTTGCTATCAAAAAAGACTGACAGAGTAGCCACTTCAGTCATCTTGTTACAACACGATCTATCAGTTATGCAATAAAAACGTATAAACTCTGAAGCTGCGTATTGTACAAAAATTTGCGTTGATGATGCCACGAGCAGATGACTGGCAACAAAGCATATAAGTAGAACAACGTTACTCAAATAACGACAATGCCAACAACATAACAAATCAAAAAGTCTCGCAAAAAAAATTAATCAACTGCATGCTTCAAGAAAAGAAAAAGAAAAGTGCTTTGCCATTTTAGGCAAATTCTATCATTTTTACATCAATGTAAAAATGACGGATTTTGCTATCTGGGTACCATAAATCGTATGATGCAGCTAGCATTTTATTTTTACGTCTCAAACAGACAGACGGAAAAAATACGATGAAAGCAAGCAACCAAGAAACTCTACTTTCATAATTGAGGTCAATCGCTGCCCGGTGGTTCATCTGGAAAAGTATTTCTTAGTTTGCTTAGCATTTCATGTTGTGTCGTACTAGTATCGTCTTGCTAATGCTACGAGCAGCAAACATAAGCCATAAGTAATACTCTGTACTGGTTTGTTTGACAAGCATATGAAAGCATGTTCGACAAAAATTTAAAAAGGTTATTTTGCAGAGGTACTGGCAGCGGCGCTTTCATGTCAACAAGTCCCGGCGTGAACCACGCCTTGATATCATGGATTTTGATTGGTCCTCTTTTTGCAGGTGGTAAATGACAGGGAAAATATGGGGCACCCTCAACGCAAGCTAAGTTTAATAACTTGGCATACATGTTGTTTCAACAATATAATACTTGCTTTGAAAACGTGACCTGCTGGCTGTCTTTCTGTATCTATACACATATCTCTTGCTATACTTATTCATGTATTGTACAATATATCACGTATTTCATCCATTTATATTGCTTGCATGAAGTAGAATCAATTAAGTATTAGCTAAAGTTTCGAGGTACAAGCTAAATCAAGCGATATAGTATTTTTAAACCCAAAAATGTAATACGTCAGCAATGATTTATAAATCAAACAATCTATGAATTGTGTGGGGAGATGTGTCAATCGAACTGGATCAAGTTGATTTTATCAGTGCAGAAATTCCGCTTGTTCAAAATTGACGAATCATTTAAAACTGAATCGTTGAATCACAAACGGTGACAGGATCCATTCTCGCGTGGTGAGGAATTACTTGAGATTGTAAGATTCAAACAAAGAACCAATCAAAAGTTGCTCATCAAAAAGATTTCGCTTTCCTTTAAAACTCCCAACACATTGGCAGCTGCACTTGCTGCTTACAAGCGATCCATTTCATCTGCATTTGCAAACCCGCGCGGGCCACTTATCACCTCACATCAACCACGTTTTCAGCTATCTCATTATTGATAGGAATTTGATTGCAACAACATTACAAAACGTTACTTAAACGTATAGCCTACATTGAAAAAAAAAGGCCAAGGTCGGGAACAGGCACGTACAAAGCGGCTGTATGACTGGAAAACAACTTTGTTGAAAGCGGCCCGACCACAACGAAAAGGGGGAGGGGTATGATTGAACGTACATGGCTTTAATCGTTTGTCCGAGATGTAAGAACGTGTCAAAATTCTTTCTTCACGTTGATTTACGAACATAGAACAGGAACTTGAATTTGGAAGAATAACAACCGCGTCTGCAACTTCGGCAAAAAGTCCAGATGTTCACAAAATGTCATGGATTTATTCGGCAATCAAGAAAATCCCACAAGCACTGCTTATTTAGTGAATCAAATTTTGGATTTGATTACAGAAAAGAGAAACGGGATATAAGAAAATGTTTGAAAAAACACCAACTAACGAAAAATAATCCATCTAATACGCTACTTTTTCTTAGTTTTAACGTCGAATTTATGATTACAAAAATATTTATTTTATTTTCGCTTAGCTAGCATAAACAAATAAGAATATTTTTAACAACTTTTACAGCTTTTTCCCGTGATTTATTGAGAATATCCGAGTTTTATTGCGCTTTTAAAGCATAAGTCTTTGAAACAATGGAGAAATATTGCCATATACTCCTGAACATGTCGAAGTCAATTGAGTTGATGTAATTTGCAGACCACGTAAAATTCAAGATTGTTTCTGCATGAAACAACATTTTCTGTTGTAAGATCCCCAAGAAATGTCAATGTTTCGAACTTCTACAAAGTTTTAAAGCAACCATAACTTTTCTTTGCGTTATTATTATTAGTTGATTACATTAAGTTGTCAATATTCCAGTAAATAATAAATAAAAAGACATGCAGTCCCAGACAACAAAATCGGTCATTTTTACATTGATCCAACGTCTTTGAATCAATCTTTGCAGATGTTTCTCTGCAGATCAACCTCTGTAAATGTTTCATTTCAAATAAACATTTACATTTTTTCAAATTTGTGCTACTAAAGCACGAATTACTTTTAAAGACGACCGGCTTTTTTGCATGTTTAAAATATTCTGAGATAAAGTTTATTTAATCATCATTAAGGCAGTTCTTTGAGCCTTGCTTACGTAAAACATGATCATGGGGCAACAAATCTTATAATCTAAAATCTTGGTTCTTCAGATTAATTATTTTTCACACTTTATCTTTCCTGTTTAGATTGGACAAGATAATGCAAAACCTCATTTTTTGTTAAACAAAAAGCACCTTCAAATTAGTAGGCTATTGTTCATTATTAAATAACTTCCCGTATGTGATAACAGACAAAACAAACACTGAGAATATTTACACGTAGCCTAAGTAGGCTATGTTTTGATTGGATGTTTTAGAAAAGTTAGGCCAGTTTCGCACGAACAGTCTCGTGGTCGTGACATTGTCGTCATGTGGAGGCTTACAAGCACTGAGGAACCCTTCAGGCAAACAAGGTCATGGAACTACCGTATTTGATTTGACTACAGATGAGCTGCTGGACCAAGGTTGACCTAATCTTAGGTTCATTCAAAGCTGTGTCATGGTAAGTGAAAAAAAGTTCCAATAAACAGGATTGGAGTGAGGATGTTTATTCTAAAACAACTCTAGAAACCAACAACTTGTTTGACTTTGCTGGCCCAACAGAAAACAATAAAAATTTTGATTGATAGGTGATAACGAGTTGGACTTCATTTTTTCAGCATAAAAGTTTTATTGAAGCAGCTCAAACGTTATCTTTGCTGGCCGATGTTGTTTGCGAGCTTATCTTGGATTTTAATGATCTCAGCGCGTGGATGTGGTTTTATACTTCATATGGCACAAATCCGCACCACTACATCGCACTTTTGATCGGTGTAGGCGTCCAACAAAATCTTTGCTAAACTGAAATGTTTATGGAAGAGATTGAAAAACGCCGATAGTGAGGTAAATATGCCTCTGCTAACGTCTTCTTGGTTGCTGCCTTTTTGATATCTTTTGACGTTTTGAACAGACTCTTTAGCCTCTAATTTGAACAGCATTTTACAGCCTTTGGGAATCTTTGCCACATTTAAAAGGTTGAAATTTAATTCAATAATCAGGCTCATGTGTGTTGTTGAGATAAGCTGTTTGAAATTTCACCCTTTATTGCATTTTGTTGATAACTCTTTAGTTAGTAGCAATAGGTTGTACGCTACAGTGTTGCTTACCGTATTGTGACGCAGTCATCCCCGCCACGTAAGATGGATAGTTCATTGATGCTCCAGCGTAGTTCATCGCTGCTGCAGCTGCGGCCGCCATACTAACTCCGCTTCCATCGTATCCGATAGCGGAACCAACTCCGTTCCAAAGATCCGACGATCCGACGTACTCGTGGTGTCCGTTTCCGGACAAATTTGTCGATCCGGTCATTGCATGCTGTCCCAGACCAGTGACGGCTGCGTTGTAGTCGCACGAGTGCTGAGCATTGTAAGACGTGGACCCGGCAAAGAGGTTGTAGTTGTGCGGTTGGCCACCAGAGTAAAAAGAACCTACATTGTTGGCAATCTGGTAACCGGTATTGTTCTTTAACGACCCAAACGTTTGGGATGGTGCGTGGTACATTCCATTTTCATTGATAGGTGGGTACAGACCAGGCTTTGTTGAATAGTCTGTTCTTGAGGTAAAATCAAGATTATTTCCGACGGAGGGAAGCATTGGAATTGTTCCATGTGATCTTGAGTTCCCGGAAGGCATGAAGGATAAAGGTGGATAAGCATCAATGTTCTTTGGTGCAAAGTCTAGAAATGAGCTTAAAATTGGTGAGCTGTTTCCTTGTGCAGGAATTATCTTTTCCAAACTTTGTCCTCTAATATTCTCTTCATTTGAGTCGTAGGAACAAGTGCGCTGGTTGTCACATGATAAAGGACTTGCAGACGACTCGTTGGTCAAGTCCAGACCAATATCATTTCTGACAAGACCACACAAGTTGCTGGGAACTTGAGTAGACACATCACTTCCTGAATCAGGAGACACAGTGCTTCTGCGTCCATAGAGAACATGTCCTTCGCTTCCTCCTACTGTCAAGACTTTATCTGACATTGGGGATGCAAAGGACTCTGGAGAGGAATGAGGAACAGATTGCTCATGAAATCCGTTTAAACTTTCATCCTGAGATGCAGAAATATCTTGATTTTTGTAGTAAAAGTGGGATGCCACATCTCGGCTCTCTGAGTATCTAAAAATAATTGGAAACAGCTTTAAGATAAAATCATCACTCTTTATTTTGATTTTTGAAAAGCATCATTTCAAATAAACATTTACATTTTCCAAATTTGTGCTACTAAAACACGAATCACTTTTCAAGATCCTTGCAACGTAGTCTAAATATCAGCCTTGTTCTAAATCTAGAAAAGAAAGTCTTTTGCAAGTGAATAAAAAGTTTTAAAAAGACAATCGTAATTTCAGGATTATGTTAAACATGCGAACGTTGTGAATTTAACGTCTCAAAAAGAACACGCAGACTAACAACTTGTTGAAAAACTCTTTCTGTTGTACAGTAATTATTTTTGCTGAAACGTTTACTTTTATCATTTCTCGGGGGTGACGTGCATATCAAGCAGTTCACGAAAAAAACATATTTTGCTATATAGAAGAAATACCACTCAAGAATATCAATGTATAGAGAGGTTTGGTTTCGCATACCTGAATCGGTTGGATAATATGGATAATAAGAATGCGATAAATATATTAATCTGAGATTATTCACACGTGAAAGATCTCCAATTTAAATAAGTTCTTAAACTTCCATTTTGACCGAGATGTGGACTTTTAACTATATGGAGCGTATATCGTAGATGTGGACTTTTAACCGTAAATATATGGAGCGTATATCTAACGGTGGCTAGAGAATACACCACGGCGGTCAGTTGAATACGTTAATTTGTTTGAAGCTTTGATCAACGGACAACTCCATAGGAGCAGCTTTTTGTACATTAATTACTCAGCATTGGTGACACTCGGCTTTTGCAAACACCAGCGGCGACCGAACACAGTCGCTAATTCGTCAAGACGAAAGTGACAGAAATGAAAATACAAGAAAATTTGTGCAGTTTCTACATCACACGACGCAAATTAAAAGTAAACATTTTTGTTTTCTTTAATCTTGGAATTTTGCATTTAAAAATAAATCAACGCTTTGTTTACGTATTGCAAGTTTGTCTTCCCCAGAGTTTGGGCCGCTGTTAACTCATGTTTGATAATCCACTTTCAAAAGGTAAAGTACAGGTCACAAGAAAAAGATGTCGACACTTACACTAATCCAGAACAAATTTATGAGCAGATCTAGCTTTAAATCTCCATATTGCCCCATCGTGGCAAGAGTGGTGTAGCACTGTAGCATGACAGTTTTTGGCTGTTCACTTTTTCCAACAAACTTGCATTTAAAAAAGCCCTGGGTGCAATTCAACCGAGTCGTCTCCACTGCTTGCTTTTTTACTTTGTTTATTTTAAATATAAGTAGACTGAATGCAGTTTACTGGAAAAGTAAACATCTAAAAAAATTGTCATGCACCACCACTTCATGGCATTAATTGCCCATGTGAATGTTCCGAGTGTGCGTCTACATTTGAAACAAAGTTCCATATCCATTGAAAATTACAAACAATCACAGGAAAACTAAAAATAACTTATTTGCAATCAAACACTTAAAGTTTGTTTACGTTGCGTAAAGAAACCTCTCGTAGTAATGAAGGTGATAAGAAACTGACAGGTTATCTACTCCGTCAACTTTGTTAACAAAGTTAACCTCTAATACATCAATGCTATTTCGAAGTATAAAACAATTAGCTGCACTGTTCGATATACAAATTTGAATTCAAAACGAAAAAGTACAGAATAATGATTATTTGGTTCATTTACGTAAAGATGTCTTATGCATGATGTTTTTTTACTTAATGTTATATCTTCAGACAATTTTTCTCAGATTACAAAATCAAATACGATAGGTTTTACAGACATTAAAGAAATGTATTTTCTAAAAAGTCTCTTGTTTTCACAAATCATTTCAGAAAAATCTTGAGTTTTGTAAAGATGAAACTGTTGCAGAAAAGCTTATATAAAAAGCTTAAAATCATTTTGGATTTAAAAATATAAAATCTCGTTAAGCGAATAAGACTAATCAAGCAACTGCCAAAAAAACTGGATAATTGTCGAAAAAATTGACTTAAACCACTGCCCATTTCATAATAAACTGCATCCATTCATTTCTTAGGGTCACTTACTTCGGAGATTTTTCTTGGCCTTCTAGATCTTCATTGGCATACTTGGAAATTGAAGACTTTGATGTTGCTTCAGAAATATTTAGTTGCATGTAGAGAGGGGACGATGAATGGGTAGCAAGGGTAGAACCTGTTGAAGAACGGTCCGGCATATACATATCTTGAAACAGCTAAGGATCCAAACCTATTTTTATAGTTTAAGAATAAATTAAGACTGAAAAACAAGATAATTAAATAAATTTTATTCTGAAAAGGAATATTATTAATAGCAATTATTGAAAAGCAACTTTTTGCATAAGTTCAAAAATAATATTTTCATTACTCGGAAAAAATTAAATGCTTCACTGACAAAATATCCTTTTTTTCCGCCAACTGTTGAACCGATCATCCTTCTCTCGTATAAAAAATGGCGGCAAGTGTCATGACTAAACCAAAGGCCCAGCTTCTTGTCCGACAAGCCAGCTTATCATCTCCGCATTGTGTGCGAACCACTTTTAACAGATTAGCTGCCGTTGAAAAAGAAAAACAGAAACGGTCAGCTTTTTCAAATACACTCCGAGAGGAAAAACTAGAGAAGGTGAAATTGACGGCAATCACGCACAAACGTAAAATTCGATCGAGTGCTGGCGAAGCAATTTTAAAGTCTCGACTCATTTTAATCAAAATGAATAAAACCTAACAACATTTTATTGACTCTATTTCGGACTCTGTGATGGCAACAATATGGTGAATTAAAAAAACGCATAAAATACAAAGTTCTCATGTTTATTTCAACACATCATGATGTGGGTTTGTCTCAATTATTGGGAAACTAATATTTATTTGAAAACGCAGCGGGGATTTGACACAAATGATTTTCACCTCATCAAATTCGATTTAAAAATCTTACAAAACAAGATGAATGCCCAACTTGGCAATAAAATATTGTTTTCCTAATGCTTTGATGAGTTATAGACGACGCTAATTGGTTAATTGATTGGTTTGTTTGGCTGAAAATCGGCAAATTTGTTGCTGTTCAGCAGAATGCTGCGAATTACGAAATTGAATTGACGGAAAATAGAAATCCGTCACTTAGTTTATTCCATCACCAAATTGCAAGAAAGAGATTTAGTAGTTCTTTTATTTCGGCATTTTGAAACATTTTTCTGCTTACAGCTAAGAGCAAAATCGTCATTAATCGTAAAGTGCAGTGGGCTACTTGTCAGAAGAAAAAAAAACGGAACTTGTTTTGTTTAAAATTAATGTTTACAGATTTCTGGTTTTGAAAACAGATGCTGTTTTTTTCTCGATCCTACGTTTGTTTATATTGTATAGGTGAAAAATGCACCTTTTGAATCGTGTTTTTTGATTTTTTAAGTTTGACTTTGTCAAAATAACTTTTCACTGTTCAAGCCCTCACTGCTGCACTCACCACAAATGAAGAGAAAAGTACAAACTTAATAAAACCTAATGAAAACGGGTTCAGTTCTTATGTAAAACGAGTTCAAAATGAACATAAAAGGTAAGAAGGCGGAAAAAATACATTTAAACAAAAACATCACTCTTTTGCTATGAGATCTGCCACGTTAAAATTCCTGTGTGAAAAGGTAGAATTTTGTTGGTGCAACGTCACGATTGCGATGTTTGCAACGTTTTAGTGTAAAAACAGCGTCAAAACGTCACTTGCGTCTTCAGCTTGTTCCTGTGAGCGGCAACATTTCAGATGTTCATCATTCAACAATAAAGCAACGAAATCTGACTCCTGAGTGTTCTCAGGAAGAAAAAATCATTTACGTCTTGCATGACGGCAGCTCAAAAGCGTTATAAGGACGTTAGGAAATATAAAAATGCATTGACTGGACGCTGCTGTTACAAAGCGACCTTTCACCAGGGCCGGTAAACCTCAACACGTAATTGAGAACGTTCTTACGCAATTGCGGATCTCAGACACCACAAGATTCGTCGGAGAAGGAGGAAAAAAAATCAAAAGTTGTAGGACAATATAATCTGTTGTTTGAGTATGTTTACGCAATAACACAATGTTTTTTTTAAAGAAAATAACCATCATTCAACGTCAAATTAACGTTGCACGGTCCAGGTTAGTTGGATAAGCGTGTCTATGGCAAGAACATTGGAAGCAGACATAGTGTGGTTCAAACCCATCGAGCAGCTTTTTCTTGTTAATTTTCCACGCAACATTGTAGCAGCATGATCTTCCATTGGTCTGTATGTATGTTCGCCCCATGCAGAGCTGCCAATTGTTCTTCAACAAATACAAGAACATTTTAACGGTTTTTCTCGGAAGAAGATCGGTTTTTCTCAGTTTAAAGAGTAACAGTTCGGAAGAAGAACTTGAAAGACCTGGGGTGAGTCTAACAACCTACATAAGTCCGAAATGATGTTACATCGAAGAAGTGCATTCAAAACTTGTCAAAGGAAATATTCTCTCACAATAAAGAATAAGTGGGGTGAGAAATTGAGGGGTGGCGTTTGTTCTTACTAGAATCAAAACTTTTTTTAACACCTAAGTCTACCTCACAAAATGGAGCCAATTTTTTTGTTATAACAAAGTCACATGGGGCTCATGACGCAAAGCTATTAAGAATGAGAAAACCTTTGTAACTTGTTTGAATCAGCTTTTCGGTACATTGACATAATTTTACGTAAAAAGCACACACGGTTTTGTCAGGCTACAACTTAATACAAAATTCTGGTTATAATCGGACCAAACAAACAAAAAAACTCCAATTTAGAGCAAGCTATTGTAGCGACCCAAGATGAGTTGGGCGTTGTCTAATGTAGATTTTCCTCCTCAAAATCGGTGGGGACTTGCTTTGGAAATTTCACGCATAATTTCATTCACAAAAAAGTGCGCTACATAAAGTGTAATTTATACCAAAAATAAGTTGAAGTAAAATAAATTGCTGCACGTGACAAACAAAAGAAATAACGTGTCCACAGTGAAGCTACAAAACCTTACAACACTAAATTTTGGAGAAAAAATACTCTATATGCAGATGTCAAAAAAGATAGTTTCCATACATCAAAAGATTCAGACTCGAAAGCAGGAAGCCCAGAATAAGATGACTTTTTGAACTAGCTTTAGGTCGTTGATGCTTGTTCAAGATTGGGCTACTCTTGGCGGTTTAAACTTTTTTTGACTATGCGTTAAATAAAAGGCTGGTTCAGGAATAAAAAAAAACGGGTATGAATCATTTTGCACGTCATTTTTCAATCACATTTCAAATTCAGGTTTCTCACTCCGTTGAATAACAAATATTCTTTTAGATTATAAATGATGTCTGTCTAAATAAAGATGATTAAACTGCTTAGTATGAGAAAATTTGTTTACACGGTACTGACCATTATTAAGCATGTAAAATATTACAAAATTATTAAAATAGTTTAATTTGTCAAATCTCTTTTAGAATTAAACTTTTGCAATCTGTAGGTGATACTATTCAGTTTGGGCTATATTCTATTCCTTTGGGCTAACCTAACATGAGTATGGCCGAAAACGTTTGTAATTTTTAGTTTATTTTCATGTTATTATGTTAAATGCCGTCTGATTGTTAGGTTTTATTTGTCTATGTTAAAAAAAATCACCTCTCTACCAAAATTCTATTGTTTATCTGAAAAACCTACTCGCTTCGTCGCAAAACTAAACAACCTATCATAACAGTAACCACAGGCAGAGAAATGGCATCACAGATAAGAAAAGCGTGTATAATGTAACCGAACGTACTGTCTGGGATTTCTAGATAACTGCAAGGCTCTTGAATTTGACTTGGCCCTCTTTGACGCTCAACTGCCTGTGCCAATTAACACTGATGCAATTTCACTTGTGTAAGCGCAATGGAAAACTCATGACTAAGAATTCAATTCTTTTTTCTTAATATTTCTCTAAAGACAACTCTTCAAATTGCGTTGACGTTCCCCAACTAAAGCTTGAGCTATGGATGTTCAGTTCCGAAAACTGTCAAAGTGATGAAACTGCGGTTAGTCCGTATTTGTGCCTCTGCTAGTATGTTGTGTCAAGCAAGGCGCACAAGACAAGGAGTCAGGGGAGTTTCCCTTACAAGAAAGATAGAAAAAATATTTTTCTTAATTTTATATTAAAAATGAGATCAATATAATTTATTTTATTTTCATATTTTTGATAATCGTTTAGTTTTTGTTTTTCCGAATCTCGTCAAAGTGACGTATAACGAATACAATTTTTCCTCTGCCAGTGCCATTTCTTCGTGTCACACAATGACAAAACTGGCAAAAAAATGGGGGGATCTCACAGAATAAAAAAAATAGAAACTACCCTCTAGTCTAAATAACTCTGTATCAAAATGTGACTAGCAGGTCCCTTTTAGGTAAGCTTGGGCTCTTTTCTCTTGACATAAACGCGCTTACGCTTCTTGTCAATAAAATGCTCAAAGCACAGAGGATTTCGTTTTCATCTTACAAAGTTTTATCAAATTCTTTATCGTAAAGTTTATATTCTTTGGTTGCATAATCATATTTGGCATGGTATCAACGTGATACGTTTTTTGCGAACGAATATGTCTACTTGTTGTGTTATTTCTAATCTATCTATGTGCGGTCATTAATAGCTACTTGAACGAGCATAAACTAATGTGGTAGAACTATGTGACAGAAGTATGAATTATGAATTAGTGGTGCGATACTGATGCGCCCAGCCTCATAGGCGAAACACATGTATCACTGTCAATTCTTGCTACACTCGACTGCCAAGAAATAGAAACTAACTTACTTACTGCGTGTTAAAGCAAGATTTTGTTCATCAGATCGCTATTTTTATCGACATCCGTTTAACTTTACGATTGTTGGGTATTAAGATATGAAAATTAATTAGAAAAAATGCACAAACTAAAATGCTGAAAAGTGCAACTGTTTTAAATAATATTAAAATCTTTCAATTAGGCTACTTGGTGATTGAAAATGTAACAAATTAGCTAGAAGCTGTTTACGTATAAATTTTCAGACTGCGGCACAGCTAGCAAAAGTTTCTATTTTGAAAAATTGAAGAAAGGCCACTTTTTCTGGCCTGGGTCAATGTTTAGTAACCTTTTGCTGTCACTGCCTCACATTGGCCTAGCTCTAGCACTTAGACTGCAATCGAAACCAAGACGGGGTCAAAAATTTCATCTTATATCAAGTGGTTGGAAGCTTGACACCGTTGGCGCGTGCAATGGCGAGTCAATTAAAAAGTTTGCGGTGACCTGGAGCGCCATAATTTTCAGTTGATTTTATTTACAATTAGCCTAACGTTGAAACGACAAAAAAATGTTAAGAAAATACTCGTTCAATAAACTCAAAATTTACTTTCGACCGCAAGACTGGGGCTAAATTTCAATGTTTTTATTTGCATCTCTTCAACAGTTATGGACGTTGAAGCTAGGTGGCTGCTGTAAAATGTGGCAATTTGCGTGAAATCGGACGCTAAATACTTAAATATCAAATCACTCTGAGTAAACACGGCCGAGCGGTGTTGGCACAAAAACAATTATCTTAAATGCTCCGTAAATGGAAATTACCGAATTAACGTTTGCCTTCGCGCATGTCAGCAGGCTGTTGCAATGACAAATCTTCACCGGTCAGTCAACCTTATCCAGAGAATGTCAATTTGAAAAAATTTTAATTCAAACTTTACCCTTGTCCTATTCCAACCCAGACAGAAAATTTTCCTATTCTTAAACACAAGTAAAATGGTTGCGTTATTTTGGAGTTGCACCTTTTATGGAAAAGTAGGCTTTGACTTCTGAAAATGCAAAGCGCAAATATTTGGTGTTAATTTTTCCACTGCAATGTAACCCCATAGATTAGGACTGGAAACTTAAGGGCATTGCTGTCAACTTATGCGTTAACAATTAATCAATGCAAAACTCATAATGTAAAATAACGATCTTTTTTGAAATGTAAGAAAAACATTTTTACACCCCATAGAAAAAATTCCATGCCCTGTCCAGAATTTTCTCATTATAGGTTCAAAAGTATTGACGGTTTAAAGCTAAAAGTTTAATGGTATATTGCTACAAAACACAAATTAATTTCCTTAGAAACGCTTTGTTATGTCAAGTGCTCAAAAATATTCAATTTCTTGTTCAAGTTTGATTTCTAGACAAACTTCCGTTGTTTCTATGGCAATGAAACATTTGTTCATTTCTTAAGTTCTCAATTTTCATAATTCATTATTGGTTAACTTTTCATTACAAAATTTCAAATTAACTATCGCCAAACAGACTGAAGAAAAAATAAACTTATATTTACCTTAGAGATTAATTAAACTTTGTCATTAATTTGTTGAAAAACTTCCGCTGATTTCAAGAAAATAGAGAGAAAAAGATTCTGAGGTTTGATTGACAGGTATTGAAAAATAAACTGACTTCTCTAATGTATAACAAATACAACAATCTGTAATCAACTCGCTATTCTGCAAATATTAGCCCAAAGGAACAGGCAGAAGCTTTCGCTACACAGAATCCTGTACCTCGCTGGTTTCGTTAAATTCTTAGCGACAACATTAGTCAAACGATTTTGACAGCGACAAGTGTTTGGAAAGCTCTACATTTCCTGATGTTTTTTAGACGTCTTGTGACGATGAAACTGAGTAAAGAAAGAGACACTGAGGCGTACGTAGGCGAGAAAATGAACAAATGAAATACACGACAGAATTTGCTTGCATGCTTCTTAATAACCGAAGAATAAATGTGATTCAGTGCTGTGAATCATGACGCTTTTTACTGGAATTAAAAATGATTTTTTTATTTCGACAAGATTCGGCAATCGACCGATGGATCTTCACTGAAGCTAAGCAAACATGGTCTTCCTACGCATAACTGAAGCCAGAATATTAGTTTGATGTTATCAAATTCTAACTTTTAATTGGAGCAAATAAAAACGGTGAAGACGTGAACAAAAATAGTAAACAACATGCAACTACGTCTAAAAGCCAGCTGTGCCAAGTTCATCGTTGTTTTGTGGGAAAAAAATATACTAAAAAGCCTGCTCTTTCATGATTAATTATGGACAGTAGTCTATCTCATGTCAATTTGCTAAAGTTAAAAAACTTTCAAATCTCATTGACGTAATAAATTTTAAGTGTATAATGCGTCATTTATCAAAAGAATTCGATAGACTACGAAAAAAACAAGGTTAACAATTCAGTTGTTTAGCACGCACGGTCAAGTGCTGTGCACATAAAGTTTTTTAGGAGTTTGGAAGGCACCACTCTATTGCAACCGGTAGCCACCTCAACTGACAGATCTTTGTTTAAAGAAGGTTACCGATGTTGGCAACGGAGCAAACATATATTTACGCTAGGTATGATTAATCAAGCTCTTATGCTGAGATGTAGCATTTCTGTAACAAGATTTCTGTTTTTTTTTAACACACGTTGATGTGATATACTGTGACATTATATTAACCAGACAATACAATATGCTTTTGCTTCATACAACCCCGGAACCCCGTTGGAAAATAGCAAGGCGCCCAAAATGTTACATTTGCTGAATAAACAGGAAACTGTTGACTTTACCGAGAGGAATTATGTCGGAGGATGTCAATGAATGATTTACCAGCCCCCAGCTTCCAGCGGTTAGTTTTTTTTTTAAATTAAACTGAAACAAGAATTTCATTCAAGCAAACACTCATCAAAAAGCAAACCTGAATTAAATCTAACGTTGCTTCAATGCAGATTGAATGTAACCCAATTTTAAAATAACAGATTTTGCAAGAAAAATTATGATGTACTTTAGGTCAAATGCTCTTGCAAAGGAACAATCACGCACCATTAAGACCAGTTTCATCGCAAAGATTTGAAATTCAGGCAAAAATGCTATAGGTTACATAAACCCCCGTGAAGAGAATCAGCAAAAAGTTACACAGGAAGAGGTTATAAATTAATAATGAAACCTGCATCTACAAAGTCGTACATTAAAAATTATGATTTTTCTTGGCCATTGTGAAACAACTGTGACTTTTTTCCAATGACTATCATGGGGTATTTTTTCCTTTGACACTTTTTCCAACAGTGGCATAGGTAGAAACTCCACGTGTGCTTTTGGCAACCCTGATTTAAACCAAAATCCTAATTGGCTCGCAACACATCATCAAATAATAAAACTAAGTTAGACCGCACTGACCTACAATTTTGTGATGTTTTGTTTGACTAAAAGTTTTATTGCATTTTTGAAGCAATCTTTATGATACGAGTATGTAGATGTTGTTCAACTTCAAGCACTGTGTAGCCCGATCAAGGCCACAAACTTTGAACTTAAAAATGAAATTTATGTTCCATGATTGTTATGGATTTCTGTTTGACCGCATAACGACACAAAGTGAAAAAAAAATCGAAGAATTTTAAGATGGGCGAATTAAAATTAAAGTGTTTCAACAAACGGTGGAAACAGTAGCCTTTTGAAAACTGCAGTCTATTTGTCACAAACGAACAGTAGTACGGTAAATTACGAGGGTAAAACACCCCTGGCCCACCTAGGTTAATAGTAGCACAGTTTTTCAGGCAACAGCTCTAATGCGCTTATAAATAACAAAAACATATGCCTACACTGCAGCAAGTCAAAAAATTTGAAATTTTACTATAATTACGTATATCACCTTCTTTGTAGCAGTTGTGGTGTCAGTTACCCTCTTTATCTAGACCTAAGAATTACATATAAGTCACAATTTTAAAATATTGAATTGATTTTGAGTTTCAAAACTGTGCAGTTGAATGGTTAAACTTTCTTTGTGTGCAAACGTATATGTCATAAGCGGATTGACTTGGCCGCATTAAGCCGTACAATATTGCTTGATGATTGGGTTCTCATAATTATGTAAAACTTAACGTCCTTTTCCCTAAAACTCTATTTTGCGACTTCAACAGTATTGAAGTCAAGCCTTCAATTGCGGTTACCATGTTACTTGCATGTTAACAGATTTATCAATTGTTATAATTGAGGAACACGATCAGATCTGCTTATTTTGTCATATTTGACATAACCCGAGGGGTAAATTGAAACCAGGTCAATCTTATCTGTTAAAAATACAATTGATTCAGCCAAGGCTTTAAAACAAAGCCATTAGCAGGTGGCACTGCAGATTTGTCAATGCGACGTTTGGTGAATTCCATTCACACCCATGCTTCTGCTTTAATTAAAGGTTGATATTTAACTGTTTGCTTTTGCAATTGACAGCATCTGGTATGGAGTTATTGTTTGCTCAAACCACTCTATTTTTGACCCTAGCTACGTTTATTTGTCAATTGCAATTCCAAACATTTTAAATCTATAATTTGCTTTCAAGAAAAAAAAAGATATCTTTGAGATATCTTTTTTATAAGTGGCCATGAGTTATCATGAGATATAGGTGACCATGAGATATCTAATACGGTCTATAGGTTAAAACTGCGAGCGTGCTTTCTAGCACATGCACAGATCTTAATACAGTTTGTTTATTTATTTTTTCTTTGTTTACGGTTTTGAGGCTGAAGATCTATACAGCCTATCCTTTGACCATTCCAGGTTGTTGGTGTTTTCTCAAACTATTCTGACAGGATAGAACTCCTAACGATAGGCCAGTGCATATGTCGTTTGCTGGTGATACGATACGCACTAGAAACTCATCGTAATTCAATTTTAATAACTTTCGCTGATGAAATGTATTGTACGCGTTAAAGGGTAGGTAGATATACTTTTGTGCATTTATACAGGAAAAAATACATAAATTTTTGTTGCTAAACTTAACGAAGTTTTGACGCATTAGATCTAGTGAAGTTGTCGGATCTCATCTGTTATTTTTCTTTCTAATCTAACTGCACAGTTTTAAATACTAACCTCTGATGTCATGTAAAAGCACTCTTAGTAATGTTGAACACATTTTCATCGAAAGCTGATTTACCTTTCCGCTGATTCTAATTTAAATCAGCCATTTACGCATTAAAACAACTGTTCAATCACTCCGTGAGTGCATCCACATGAAGCCAGTTACTGTCAGCTCCTACGGAAGCTCAGTGCACCTTGTGCAGCGAGTTTGTTGACAACGGAAAAAATCTCAGTTTAAAAACGACATGAAAGCTGAAGAGTTGATAAGCTCAGCTCTCTTTCAATGTAAGACAACAAGCATAGCACGCAGAGTCTAATCTGCGGCAAATATTTATTGAAGCTTTGTAATTCAGCCACGCGACAAAATGAAGTTTTATCAGCAACATAAACAATTTGGTTGGTCCTAGTCGGCAAATTGACCCTTTTTGCCATGAATGACGTTGAATCAATGTAAAAACGATTGATTTTTTGGTTCGCATATTTTCCATATTTTAACCGGTTTTATCTGCACCTTATTGATACCGAATCATCAGTAAACTCTTCACTCTGATACAAAGTCTATCAGAGCAGAGAGAAATGATGCGTTTTGACAGCGTGAGGATTTTCATTCGGAGCTGCTGGAACGCCACAAATCAATTAAAAATTGATATTTTTGTTAAATTTAGGAGTTTAAATGAAATCAGTGCAAAATTACTGTGAATTATTTTGATTTCACAATGACTACAGCATGCTTGGAATTGAGCGTGAACAAAACTTTTTTTTCTTTAATTTTAAAGGCCTTTAAAATCAAATAAAGTGTGAAGTTTTATAAAAAAAAAGTTAAATAAACTCTTTTTTCCGTTCAACAATCAAAAGTCCAACCGAGTAAAAGTCAAGTGAATTAAATTGGTCGATGAAGGCGACTGAGGAAAAACTTTGCCTACGGAAACTTTCGAATGCAACTAAAAAAAGTAAATAGTTGGAATTATGTAAATTTGATGCTTTGCATACAAACTACTTTGCAAAAAAAAATACGTATTTTTAAGCTTGGATTCTGATGAAATAAAAGCAGAAAAACGAACAAAAACTAACTTAAAAAATTTTTTTTTATAACTTCAGTGCTTCATATTTGCAGTAAGCTAATACGAATATTTTTTAAATTGTTTAAATAGAAGATTTAATTTACTCTGAGCCACTCAGTTAAAACATTTCTTGCTAATACTTCTTCAATCACTGGACTTTTCAAAGGAGGTTTTGTACAACGAATCAAGCTGTGAAGTTATAGAGATGTATTAGTTATATTACTCAAAGCAAACATATACTAATGTTTTTTTCTAAAAATACAAGCGAAGCACTTTGATTCCAAGAATAGCTTTATAACTCATTGGATGTCTGTCCCGAAGAGTTTGGTTCTGAAAGCTCATCTGTTGGCCGCCTGCTAGAAACAACATTGCATCTTACAACACACGAAAGTAATTATTAATGACAAGAGCCTGAGGCTGAGCTCCATTTTGTTCATGACTAACAAGATTGGTGATTTCACCCATGGCTGCTGAAGATCACAGCAAATACCCGCCACAGGAAATCCGTTCCTTAAAAATAACTTTTTCTCATCTTCGACAACGACTCTGGAACACGAACTCGACCGAGAAAAACTTTCGAATCCCTTGAATACAAGTTTTATTGGAATAAATGTCTAATAGTTTATGCGCTTGCAGCTGTAGTCTAATTAGGCTCAAAGCGATTGACAGACTGAATGAAATAAAAGCGTAAATTAGTTTTCTTACAAACTAATTTGTAAGATTGAAAGGTCTCAATTTCAAAGTAAACTATGCTGATTCACTCAAATGTAGCGTTTTTAAAAATGAGATATTTTCATTTTGACAGATCATTGAGATCAATTTCCACGTTGTTCTTAATATTTTGCCTCCCGCATGCGTTGAGCTCGAAATGTAATTAATCATTTAAGTCTTTCGAGAATCTATTCTGAAAAGATCAAGGGGGCGTGGGCCCCCTAAACAGTTGAAAATTATGCCGAGTAGGCCTATGTGGGTAATTGTTTCAACAAATAGAATGATATTCAATATTAACAGAAACACGAATTTGATAAATAACAAAGATACATGAAAGAACTATGATGGTGTCTACGTACGTTCAAATGGATGATGATGGTGATAATAAAATTTGTCACTTGCAAAGTAGACAATGATGCTAATACACGCCTTGATCACTTTCTTTGCCAAACTTGGGGCTACTCTTTCTCTCGAAAGCACTCATAATTAAATTATTGAACAGAGAATTATGAGATGTTTTGCATTGAAACATATCATATTTAAGCCAATCTTAACTCAGCTAGAACTTTAGGAATGTATTCCGAGCACATGGCAATGCTTCTACAGTGCAGGAGGTAGGCTATGTCAAATAAAAAGAAATTTTGAGAAAACCAACTTCAAGAACCACGTGATTTTTGCAAAAAGTAATTAATTTATTTCAAATGTCAAAATGATTAAATAAATGAATGAAACTGCACCTGGTAGCTAAAACAGGACCTTCTATGTCCAAACAAGCAAATCAGTCGTTTGACTTCAATCTGTGTAATTAGGACGGATTTGTAAGCTGGACTAAATATTTTCATTTGATTTATTACATAAACACTTATTAGAAAAAATCAATTGTTGTCAATCCAAAATATAACATCAACAATAGGCTACAATGAGATTTCTAATGCAAACATAACTAACACAATAACATACGCGATTAAGTATGCAAAGTAAATAATAGCCTCAGTCATGGCCACCTGGAGATGTGGCCTGATTTGTCACATTTTGCAGATTTTGATTACAGCTACTGCTAGTGCTTGACTGACATTTTTTGAGATGTTTTTACTTTTTGCGGTTTCCTAATGACATAAAACTTTTTTGTTGCCTTGGGGAAGCAGTAGCAAATGAGAAAAAATAAGTTGAAAAACACAAAATCAGACTGTTATTGAAAATTAACAGTCTGACTAAAATCTTCGAAATCAAATTTTCTTTGTTTTTCAACATGTGAGGATGTTAAAACCCATTGTGTCATCTGGGGAAAAGAAAAAAGAAACCGTAAAAATCTAAATTTTAGAAAAGTTTATTTAAACGTTTACCCAAAGTTAGAAAAACCTGGAAATTTCTGCAAAATGTGACAAATCAGGCCGCATCTTTAGGTGGCCATGCCTCAGTTTAACAAACAGCTGTAGTCAATAGTTTACATCTTTTACCTGAAATAAATTTTACATATATAGTTTACATAAGGACCTTCTGATGATCTTCCTTTTAGGTGAAACAGGCTGTCAAGGGTTTAGATAGTAATAACTACATTTGATTTAATTCGCTTTGCTTGGCTTTTTGCTTGGCATTGAGCACTTTTTCTAGTATTAATAGTTTTCATTGTTTAGTTTACATACATCTAACCCAAAACCTACCGCAATGAATACAATTTTGAGCAACAAGACTGTTCTTAATAATTCAAACAGCCTTTGTTTCGATGAACATCAAAACCGCTTTTGGGAGGACGGTATAAAAATATAAGATGAATAAAATTATGAAAGAAAACTTTTCGTTCATCAGGCTATAAAGTCTAGTGGTCAAGGCGCCATGTAAAATGTGCTTCAATACCTTACCTTGTCAAAACTTACATATATCACAGTTAAAGGCAATTGACAACGTAAAATTACGCTTAAAATTCAGGAAACACGTTTTACAACTTTGGCATATCCTCTGGGACACTTCAAAGTACAATTGGTGGTCTACAGCGCTTGAGAGTGTAGATTACTCACACATAAGGAAGTTTGGTCTACAAGCCGGGCTTCCAGGCGTGCGTTGCCTCAAAAAAGCTTTTTACGTCGCCAATTCGGTCATTTATCATAATATTCTAGTGAAACAGATCGCCGAATTCTCATACGAATGCTGAAAGGGTAAGTTTACATTTGATAGAAGAACATTTTTTCTTTTATTTTTCGGTTAAGTATCTTTGCATTGATCTTTGGCAAATTGTTTATTACGTTTCACAATCACTTCCGATGCCCAGTCATTAAGGTTGCTTTGTCATTGGTTAATCTTTTCTAATTGGATGGTAGGCTATAAATAGTCTTTTTTTTTTGAAGTTGTGTTTTTGTAAATTTACATTGTTGTAACATTGTGGCAAATGAGGCTAAAGTCGTTCACGAACAGAGGTGTGAGGGAAATATTGCTGTTATGACACGCCATTAGAGTGGGCAGCCTTCCAGGCGCCTATCAATTGACATTGTTCAGATACAAAATCGCGACAATAAATCAGCAACGCTTTTTTGTTTTTTTAACGTTTTATGATGTTCATACGACAAAAAAACTTACGCAGCGTGAGACCAAGGACAACGTTAATTCAGTCCAGAACATAGAAGCTTGTGGGGCCACAGCCACTTCGAAGTGTCGTGAAGGAAATGACAACACATGGAGACGCAAAGCAGAGCCGACTGGACAAAATCGCTCAATCAAAACTTGAGCTATAAATAATTCAAATATGTTGGTTCCGTCACACAAGTTACAGAATAAATAGTTGTTTTTTTCTATTCCATTAATCACGTTTTCCCTATTTCTCGTTATTATCACCACACAATGATTTCATCACCATATCAAACAAGCAAAGCTTTTTCCGGAAGTTAACTTCCGATTTTTTTACCATTATGTCTAGGCTACTGCAAATTGTTTAAATACTTTGCAACGACTCAAACTATCAAACAAAAACCATAATTTGTTAGGCTCTTACTCAGTGGTATCAAGCAACGTGGTTACGTTGCTTCGGTTTAAAGTTGATCTTGGCATCAATATGCTTCAGCAGGTCAAAAAGAAAACTGTTTGGTTTATAGTAGAGTTTTCCCAACTGTGGTCCGCGGACAAGTGGTGGTGCGTGACAATCATACAGCAGGTAGTGCGTGAAGATATGACTAAACGTAACAATAAATTCAAATGCCAATTTCATCCTAGCTAGCCAGACATCTGGAGTGAGGCCAACGAGTGTAGAACTGCCCTACAAAACTTGCATGTTATAAAACCGTCAGCTACATCCGCCACGTTAGCTCAGTGGTTAGCGCCCGATTCAAGATCAAGCAGCACTGGTTCGGCTCTCGGGGTGTGCGCTTGAACAACGCATTTCAGGACTGCTTTCCATTCAGCGGCACCTAATGGATGGAATGACTCCCCGGCAACAACATTTCAACAATCGGAAACTTTATTCTGCCAATCTCGGTAACTGGACCTGCGTGAAAAGCGAAAATTATGCGAAAAATGTAAGGAAGCTATGCGAAACTACCAGGAACGACATATCAAAGGTTATTCAGGCCGAGGATAAAGATTTAAAACCGACCAATGAAAGCCCGAAGATGATGATGAAACATTTCGGTCTTCTGAAGTTGATTACGTTCCAGAAGTCTGGTGACGTGATATCAATGGTTCGACTCTTGGCTTGCTGGTTGATTAATAACACCACCCACCCAATTTATAACACCGGTGTAATAAATTGAGTGGGCGTAGTTACTGAAATAAAAGTAACCGAGAGAAAGGAACTAGCCACCCCACTCTCCTTCGTGCCAAAAGCTTTGTTAGTACAATGAGAGCCTTGTCTACTCATTCCCGACACTTGGAATCAAGTATGACCTTTTTAACCTTAGACACCGATGTAAGCTATCATTCGAACTTGACTTAAATCCCTCAACGGAATTCAAACGCAAGACCACTGGATTGTCAACTGGTTGAGATCCCAGCTAATCTGCAACTTCTTTTCAGTGTTTTTTTTTTCTTTTTTCAAATTTACTTTAAATGTATTGTTTTTTTTGGGCTGCAATAAGTTTGGAAACTCCAGCTCTACAATAACAACTGTTACCGCTGAATCAATTAACCATGCTTGAGTTTGTTAATTAAATTTAATAAATAAACGCTTGGAAACACTGCAAAATTGTCGAGCTGCGAGGATTTGCAATAATTGGTTTATGAGAACACCTTCGTCTCATGACGTCACACTAGCCGTGGGAATGTAATGCAATGAGCAATTGCCAACATAAACAGTTAGAAAGTGGCCTAAGCGTTTGTGAATGTGATTTTCAACGGCATTTTGATCTTTTATGTCAGGTTAACGTAAAACAACGTTGAAACAATCGTTTCTAGTGAAAGTTCGTGCTGAAGCACAGATGGAAAAACACTGTTTTCTATCAAATAGATGTTATATAATGCAGAAGCAATTGAGAGTTCTGACAGGCTCAGGCTGAGACAAAGCCTCCATCATCATTCCAAGCTGCAGATATTATCCAGGCCAGGCTTCTGCTTATACAATCTCACACCACGACAATTCAAAAATGAAGGAAGTTGTCCGATTGTTGATTGATTGCGTCTTGATGGGAACATCGAGGCCAGAAAACGGGCGTGGTCTTGGACCATTTGAAACAAAAATACTCAGTTTCGTTTGCAAGCGTCATATTTTGTTTTGGTTTCGAACTTTCGATTTGTTGTTAATGTTACGTCGAAACGACATCAAAACACGTATCAAGTTTTTCAATTATTCAGTCCTACGAGTGTTTTGCAAAAAAATCGAAATATTTCATTTTAAATCGAAATTCTTTGTCTTGTTTCTCTTTTGTTGCAATTTTTTTGGGGGGAACCTTCTTTTTTCGTAAACAATTTATCTACGATCAATTCAAAACAATGTCATTTTGAACAGTTGGGTTCTAACGGTTGTCGTGTAAGCCTCGGGGGCCGAGGGTCTTTCCTTTTACCACCTCACATTCTAACCCTAACCTCACTAAGATGACCTTGCAACTCGGTTACACAGCAAGAAAACATATCATCATATCATTACCCTTGGGAGAATTTTGTAATCTCATGTTCCGACTGCGTTGCAGCGATACATTTCGTTGATAAATAAGATAACGAAACATAATTCATTTCAATATCTGCTTCACTGTTGCAAACAGTTGGTCAGTTGGCAAGGAAAATAGAAAAAATGTTTCACATCACAAATCGCCGGACCTCGAACTAACCCAGACAGAAAATCAAGGTAAAACGGTTGATTTGCTGTCTGGGAAGAATGAAGCAAGATGGTGTTGAACGGACCAAGTACAGGACAAACCAATAACATAAACGAGAAAATCTTTTCTGCAAATGTGACCTCAAGTTTAGCCATGGCTTCACACAAGGAATAAGCGTTTTTATCAGGGGGCAAGTAGCCTTAGGGGGGGGGGGGGGGTATTTCAACAAAACACAATGATGTATAAGGTCTGCGTCAACCCGACCTTGAAAATACACCGTAAATGAAGTTATTTTTTTCGTGCTTTAGGGCTTTATAGAAATGAGTTTAAAAAGTTACAAAGCGGTTTAGGCAGTGAAACTCACTGCAATTTTAAGGTCTCGCGAAGAAGCTGCATCTCTCGTCGCCTGCAACCGGCAATGAGTACAAGAAGAAAACAGTGGGGAGAATTTTTCGCATGAATACAAAAAAATAAAGTTGAAAAATCAATAATTTATGAATCTGGAAAATGGTCCGTCTCTATAGAGCAGCAAATGCTTTAAAACTTTTTTATGATACAATATCCGAGGCACTTTGTGCATCTTGGTGCAAATTTGGTCAAATCACAAGTGGAAACACTGAAATTCACGTGAGAGCATATAGAAAGTAAAGGACATTCAAATCTCTGATGGCAAAAAACATGCAAGATCACATTTCTCCTTCCAAACGTCTATGAAGGACACAAACAGTGTGGAGGTTCAAGTTGCAGTAGTCATCATACTTTTACTCCAATATTTGATATGATGAATAGGTTGCATAGTACTTATTGGGGGGTCACCAAATCATAGTACCTTCGTTATAAAAGCTGTGCAGTTTACTGGATGATTGACACCAAAAACCACAAGTTCAGTTGCCAATGACATCAGAAGAAAGTGAATGACTTTTTGAAAAACTTTACTTTCAGCAACCTAGCGGCAAATCCATCTATTTTTACATTAATTCAACGTTTCCGACGACTGAATCAAGGTAAAAGGGGATTAATTTGTGGGCTGGAAAAGAGTTGGTCAACTGTTGTATAAACACTATCATCGGTTACAAAAATAACAAAAACATGACTGCAATTGTCAACATACCCCGACGTCATAGAATAAGTTAGCAGATTTGCATTGATTTACAAATTAACAGCGAAACACTTTACGCGTTTGCTATGATTGTTGGTGCTGCAACAGAGAAAATACATTGATGGCAAAAGTTGGTTGAGCAAGCCAAGGCACAGTTTGTTTGTGCATTGGCATCAAAATTCGATTTTGATAAAAAACAAAAAATCAAATCGCTGCTGCGAGAGTAGCAGTGGACCATTGCAATGGGATCGGATAGACGACTTGAAAAGTTGAAAAGACGTTCCATTTAGCAACATTCTAAAACGTTGAATTGATGTAGTAAGTGAAACCAATTGCCGATTCATATCAATGCAACAACTGCACAAGACCGCAAGCAGCCAAGATATCATACCACAAGCCAGTACTCGTGGTGGAATCTAGACATTTCTTGAAACACAAGTTGTCGGCCGGTGTTCGCCAATTTATCATCAATTTAAAATCTTATTGCAATTATCAGTTGCATCAAAGTTAAAAGGATCATTTCACCTTTAACCACATTTGTAATATCACGTGACTTCACGTTTGAGTGCACACTTGACGTCATCATTCCTTGATGAAAAGTCAGACATTTCCGAAATGTGCGAAAGATCAAAACAGGCGGCACACAGCAAAAATATTAAAAACTCCGAGTTGATCAACACAACAAGATAGAAACACAACAAAACACGAGGTCTCAAAATAAACACGCAAACACAGTAAAACTCTTGTAACAATTATTCTGTTTTATTGCAACATGGTTGTGGACCCCCCTGGATCGTTATTACACACCTGGGTGTGCAAGGGCGAGGGCTAAGATAAAAATAAAAAAAAAGATTCATCCGCCAGCCATTCATGACGTCAACATGCTGGGGATTAGCTGGAGTGCAAAAGAGCAAAGCTCCTTTTTTATTGCGCAATCTTTGTACCTCGTTTCAACTTTCAATTCGCTTTATTTAGAGATTTCTCCTGCAAATTACAAACGACCCTTACTGCGCGTCAGGAAAGAACACTGAAATTTAAAAGCAATTACTTATAGACATTATATGATAAAAGATTTTTAATTTAGTCGTCGTTGTCGCTTTCAGAAGTGGATCTTACGTATAATCCGGGCCACTGACGCAAATAAAGTCGAGGAAAGTGACCTTCACAAATTCGATCTAACCAATGCATCAACGACTGGCAGTATTCGCTGACGCCATCTCGCGATAGGCGTACATGTTCTAAGCTCGCCGCTTGGTCACCCAAGTCCTTTGCGCAAGAAAATGATTGCGCATCCTTGCTGGTATCAAGACGTTGAAACGAACCATCGCCAGCGCTGCACTGCGTAGTACTGACGTCATCGTCGGGTGACGTCATGCTGTCAGATGACGTGCTGTTTGCATGCATCAGCCGAAGTCTTCGCTTCCGAGGAACGAATATACAGTACCAGTGCTTGGAACCATTGATCGCCAGCACTGTACCGTGCACACGATCGGCAGAGATTTGTTCTTCACCGGAGAAGCCATTGGAGCCAATCCCGGACATGGAAGACAAACCAGACTCGAAAGAGGAGCCGGTAAGATCTGTGGATTAAAAGATGAGTTAATGTTTTTCACAACGAAACCTCAACACAACACTGGTGATGCCGTCAAGCACGTGGCCGAGTGGCGAGAACATCTGCGCGACTCTCGAAAGGGCCTCGGTTCGAGACCGCTCCAGAGCACATGGCTGTACTTTGGCAAGACACTTAATCGCATGTTAAATAATGGGGGCAGCTGACTCAATAAGCACACGTCCCTTTACGACTTCCAGTTGTCCGCTATGTTGCATCTGTAATCGCAGTCAGTTGTGTTTGAAGTATGTTCATTGTTCAATGCAAAATCTTGGAAACGTAAACAAAAAAGCTTATTTACATATCACAGCAGCATTCGTTAAATTTGTTTACTTGTAAAGTTATTACAAATAGATAAAGCACAAATATCCACTTGTGTAACAGCAAAACCCTGTCAAAATAAAAGCAGCAATCTCAACCCAAATTGTGGAACAGCTGAACAAACCTGAGCTTCCAGGCGGCTGCGCTGACGACGCTTTGCGCAGACCGATGTACCAACTCAGGTACAGCGATAGGTTCAAGCAGCAGAAGTGCAACTTTGGATCTCTGAGAACAAAATATAATGTTCCGAATACTGAAAAGTTTACGTGTTTATTGTACCGTTAGAACAAAGGAACTACAGGAATCTCTTCAGTAAAAAGGATTCAATAAAACCGCATAAACACAAACAGTCTGTATTGTCAGACCAACAAATCATTGCAAATTGACTTGCTTTGCTGGGCAATGGTGGGCATACTATGTGTATTGTGTACACGGTCCCAGCCAGCAAAATCGGTCATTTTGTTGGCCGGGGTGTCAGCACGTCTTCCGACCTTGAATCAACGTAAAATGAACAAATTTTGCAGACGTTGAATCAATGTAAAAATGACGGATTTTGTTGGCTGGGGTGTCATCACGTCTTCCGACCTTGAATCAACGTAAAATGAACAAATGTTGCAATCTCGGAATAAATTGATAGAGTTTGAACGAATAGAACTGTGAAGGAAATACAACCACTTTCGAGTAGTCAGCCAGGAGTGAATGAAAGCAGTCGGTGAAAAATGACAGTGTGAAGTATATCAGCCATTCAAACACGCCCATTTTTGCATTGATCCAACGTATGCAGACGTTGAACCAAGCAGCGGATTGAAGAGTCACTTGATTACATCTCCGCCTCAAACAAATGCAGCTTTTTACTGATAACCTTTTCCCATTTGCTTCAGTCGTTCAATCACATACAATACGTTATGTAAATCCTCTAATGAATGAAACTATTAAAGAACGGATTTTGTTAGTTGGGATCCAGTCAAATTAAAGGGAGTTAAACATGGATTTACCTTTCGTAACGTCTTACGACTTTGACAAAATCTTCCTTCACTGAATCGTTGTCATTGATGAGGAGAGCTATGGTCAGGTGGCCTCGCTTCTGACCCAGCACGAGGTCGTCATATTCTGCAGGGTGGAGCTCTTTCACCGACCTGAAGGAATTATGTGTCAACACATCGTTCTTGTGACTGAACAATGCGCCCAAGCAAGTTGAGCTTGAGCAAAGGACGCACGATGTTGAAATCTTATCTTACCGGAGCCTGTATTCAGTAGCAGCAGCTTAGTTTATTTATTAGCAGCTTAGTTGGAGAGTGTGGATCGAGGTTAACACCATATCGAGTTTGACCAAAGACTTTACAAAAGTGGCACTAAATGTTTCTGTTTGGCTCTCCGCAAAGGAAAAAAATCAAGGCAATCATGTGGTCGGTTGCACATATCTACGTATTCTGCAGGGTGGAGCTCTTTCACCGACCTGAAGGAATTATGTGTCAACACACGTATCATGGCTTCGCTGACACTGCTGCTTTGTAAAGCGCTAAGAGCAACGCATATCTGCGATAGATACAACGTCACATTAAAACACGTTAATGTTATGTGCATAAAAAGAATTTAAGTAGCACTCACTGTGGCAAATTATCCACATGAAACGCTTCCTCGTCGTCATCATAAGCAACCTCAACATCCACATCAGTGTCTTCGGAGGACACGGATTCCCTTCTTCTTGTTGGTTGATCTCTTCTTCTTGTCTCACTGCGAACAAACGTTAAGTTTCAATGAGCTCAGTGCTGAAAAAACAAGGTAATATCAGAACGCGCGTCCTTATATAGAGATGGGGTCAGCAACATTTTGTGGTCTTCTTCATCATGTTACACGGCTGTAGCCCAGAGCATTACGCAAGCTCTTGCTCTATCGTTGAATTCGGCCAAATCCTGTGCAGAGCACCTTGCTTTTAGGTCAGGGCATTCGAGTAGATGTTGCATTGTTTGCTCCTATCCGCATTTACAACTTGTACTTTTGTGGTGAGGTGTCCAGTTCCTTTATATATGAACTTCCTTTTTAACCACTCACGTCGATTCGACATATTCAACCATGGTAATTGCAGCTGGCAGACAGGAGATTCGGACCTAGGTCCTGAGCACAAAAGCGCCAGATTGATATTGCGTAGCAAACACTGTCATGCATGTGTTGGTTCGCTATAAATGAACATTGTACATGAATCCTTTAGGGCCAACATGAATTGAATATTCTCAAACACAGGTTTGCTCCCTCAGTGAACGAGGTAACTTCGCTACCAATCCAGGCAGCTAATCAGCACGTTGTACATGGATTCAACTTCAACGTTTGCAGAAGTTGCATTAATGTGAAATAAGGTTGGTTTGCTGACTGGCGATTTGTTCGCTCATGGCACTTGCAACATAAGCCAAAACGCAACAAATAACCCCGGCCAGAAAAACGTTATCAATTTACATCCTAAAAAAGGCCGCTTTTACTGGTTGTGGTTGCCAAAGACATCAGTGGACTGGGCATAGCACGTAATGAATCTCACGTTTTGTTGCCGGTCAGCATGGAATAGATTGCAAGAAACGCAATGGCGCAGCTGAAGTAGAGCAGCATGGTTTCGTGGTCATTGAGGTGCTTGAGTAGTTTCAACAGCTTTCCTGCCATCGCTTTGGCTTGCCGGCCGATTCGAATCAAAATAAACTGAAGACAAAATAAAACACGTGACATAACAATCTTCGTAAGGCATCGAAATTGTTATCAAACCCATATTTTTCAACAATCAACATACAGTTTAATTGCAAAGCACCAAAACTTAATGCAGTCTTGAATTTCTGATGGGTTGCTCTAGTAGCAAATTTCTCGCACTTGGCAACCCTACAGCAATTATCCAATAGAAAAAAAAACGATCAAAAATAAACACTCACCGGCGCTAATTCGTCATTAACGGACAATATTCTTATCCTTCGTTCAAACTGCTGCTGTTGCGTTGTGCGCAATGCCATGTTGACGAACTTTTGAAAGCCAGGATCCAGAGCGTCTGCTGAATTGAGGAAATGACTTGAATACGTTGAAGAAAACCCCCGGTTTGCATTGCGCCTCCAAACCAGATAAATCTGCAACAATAAAGCTTATTGAGATCCAACCATCTCGTTTCGAAGATATTACTTCCACAGCTGTCGGCTGTGATACTTTGATTTAAGGCCTGTTCGTTACCGCCCAATAAAAAGGGCCCAAAAGTACAAAAAATCAAACCAAAAAACATTGAAAAAGTGCTATGGCTATACGACATACATAAAACGTTACAGTAACAAACCAATTGCTACGCAAAAGTGATGAGCAATTCTTTATTATTCTTCAAAATTGGAACAATCTTCTTGTTTCGATGAAACATTTACGTTTGTCAGTCAATGACACGCAATAATGTTGACATTGAAACAAACAATCCTGCCGTGGTCACGGTCCATTGCTTTCTTGCAACAAAGAATAAAATTTAGCCACACAGCTTTATCTTAGACAAAGTCCATCCTTTGACCATCTGTAGCAAAAGTTCACGCAACCCTCACAACTGTCCACCCAACAAAAGGTAAGCAACTTCTTTAACGAGACATCACTCTGGGGGTACAAACGCCCCTTATAATAATGACCGGGAACAAGATTGTGAAAATCTTGACGGAAGGTTTGAGACCTTTACGAGAGGATATATAGCGCCTACTTAAATCTGAGGAAAGTTAATAAAAAAAACGCAACATCCAACAACTGCTTTCTGTTTAAAGGAAACATTTTTAGGAAACAAACAACACTTTGCTCTAAAATTACAGGAGACATGAAACAGTTTTTGCCTTAATTCTTGCTATAAAAAAAGCATCAAGTACGATTTAACAGAGCAAAAGTGACCGAAAACTCACGGAAGAGTGTTCAGGGACATCTTCCAATCCACTCAGCGATCTAACAAAAGATTGTTGCTTGGTGGTGAGAACAAACATGAATTTGAGCCAATCCTGAAGGTGCTCCTCATTAGCCAAGGCAGCAGCCACCTTTTTTCGTAGGTTGTTTAAAGCGGTCAGGAAGTTGGCTTGTCTAGCACCGACAGCGAATATGACGCAGAACCTGGGTTAAACAGCAGCAAGTCAAACTCTTTTTTTTAGTGACACAAAAAAACAAGTAAGTTCGATATGCTTCTTAAATTAAACCCCTGAAACAGTCTACCACTGTAATTGCATTTGTCGGTGCAAGGTAAAAACATTGATGTAACTCTATGTTTGAAATAGTCTGTTGTTCATATATTTTCCTCTACAAGAACATGGGTGACACGTTTTTTGCCAATAAGTGATTTGTTGCTTAGATAAGTTTCTTGCATAATTTTATCAAGAAATCAAACAAAGAACACAAGTGGTCAGTAGTCTCGCTACAAACGGTTGGCCGTGTCTTCTGATGTCCCAACGAAGAAGATGATGCAAGTCATACAATGAATGTCATGCACGTCAAGTCATCCTCTGTTGCAAGTCATACAATTTTTGAAAATATGTAATAAACTAGTGGTCATAAATTTCTGAAATATTTCATGTTTGTAAAACTCATCTCTATTCTGTGTAGTGTGTAGCCTACACGAACAAAATTGTCGAAAATCCAAGACTCACTGAGTGCTGCGAGATTGGTCATGCTGCGGAGGGCAAACATCATCGAAAACGTCTTGTGACGTGATCCTAGGTACGGTCATATGACGGTGTGACGTCAGAGCGTCGTTGATAGCACCACGTGGCATGTCCGAGGACTGGAAATAAGAAAATTTGATTCAAAATCTAACTAATTTTAGTGAGAAAGTGACAAGAACAAAATTACAAGTCGGACAAGTCCTGGGTTTTTTTTTGCTGAGATTTTTCGGTCATTTGTCCGAAATGATTTGAAAAAATTCGGTCATTTTTTATTTATTTCGGTCATTTTTTCTGATGAAAATATTTCCTTTCAAGTAGCTGATACAAACCAAAATTTGCACTTCCTGACTAGCTACAACATTAAGTTTCGCTGAGAAACGTTTTTTTTTCGGACATTTTGATCGAATTGACTATATATTTTTTCGGACATTTTGACCAAATTGACTATATTTTTTTCGGACATTTTGACCGAATTGACTATATTTTTTTTCGGACATTTTGCTAAAAAATCGGTCAATGACCGATAAATGACCGAAAAACAAAACTAGGAGCGGACAAGAGGTGACAAAAATTGGAAGAAAAAGAAGACAAAGATTACAGCTAGCAGGTCACTGCTTTACAATAGGAAATTTGTAATTTTCTTGTTTGGGAAACAAACTACAGCATTAGAAAAAACGGCCCGTCAGCAAAAACCGGTTCCCGCCAATTAGAACAAGGCAGTAAAGTGCAGAAACACGAACTGTCGAATTTGATGGGGGACAGGGATATTTGAAAAGACTACTTTAATGGTGTCCTAGTACGTCCGAAGGGATGGATGATGAATGCTCACTTAAATTTTCATCCAAGTCAGCTTATTTTCCCCAGTTTGGTTCATTCAGAAAATGTGAACTTTTGGTTTATTTCAGGATTTAAATAAATTTTAGGTTGAGGCCTAAAATAAAGGGTTTCGATTACGAACCAAAGGGAAAGTATTGTTTGCAAAGTTAACGGTAGCTGCTCGTTTAATATCCAATACCAAACAGAACGAAGCACAACATACTTGCAATCGAACAGTTGGCTTTTGCAAATCTTCCTTGAATATCAAAAGAACGGGTCCATCCCCAACGACTGCAAACTTGTTAGCCACTGAACGAGCATCGGGATTGCTGAACGACACGAATCCAAATTCTAGAAAGCGAATGTAAACGGATAATTCATAATTGTGCTTTTGTGATGAGACAAATGGGAAACACGTGTCTTTCAAGTTACCCATTAGGTATCCGCAGACATTGAATCAATGTAAAAAAAACAGTTTTCCTACATGGGGTCTTGCTTGTACCGTGATGATAATAAATTTCCAAAAGATTAGAAAACTGAATTGCAGAAGTTGTTTCAAATAAGCAAAATATTTTTTATCATTTCACAATGATAAAATAAATAGAACCCATTTCAATCTATAGCTGACAGAAAAGACACATCATCGCGAAACACATTAACTTACTGAAATAGCGCTGGTGCTTGATTGCCATGATGGTATACAGGAGAGTAGGTTGGACTTGCTTCGAAAACAGCAACGCTCTAGGCTTATCGTCATCAGCGATGCCCCCCAGAAATAAAGCCAAGTTTTGGGAGGTCACCTTATGAGAAGTAGGGATAGACTTCAACATCAATGCAATTAAAATTTGCATAACGTTAACTTGAACGGTTTGCAATATTCATACAACTTGACAGGTTTAGAGGAAGGCTACGATACAACTTAGTAATATTAAAATGACAGGTTATAACCTATAGCATTATTTTTACACTTCTGTTTAAAAAGTACATTTCCTCAAAATCTATGCCTGACTGATAATGAAAAATGCGTTGATTTTCTAACTTACAGCTGTTATTATTATTTTACCAATTTTTTTTTTCGCAGACAGCACACTAACTTTATATGGTGCTTGAAGTTTTAGTCAAATGTTTTACAGAAATCCGATTCTTTTTGCAACCTGTGCCATTGCCCATTGAAAACCTTATTTGAAAAACCATGTTCCCAATTCCTCAGGCTATACAACTGCATTCTAAACGAATGTTGATTTTATAGAATTTCCTCTTTGAGTATTGGTACAAAGTTTGTGTTTATTCGAACTTTCAGTATGGAAAGGAAGGCAACTCAGCACAATACTTACCATTTCCACCAAGTACTGAGGCAAGTTAGAAACAACAAAATTTTTAAGGCTTTGTGGAGACACAGCACCACGATGATAATAATATTGCTCTTCAAAGATGAGCACAGTTGTGGGAAGCCTGGACACACGAAGGTTGACAGCTATACGTGATGTGAATGTTGTGTCAACTGTACCGACCCCAACACCTGGAAAGGACAATGAACATGGCAACTCAAAACGATATTCTGATACAATAAGATGCCGTTTCAGACGTGATACATCAAACTCCATTGCTCTATTTTATATTCTTTTCAAACTTAAAAATGTCCATATTTTAAACTAAAATATGCTAAATATTACTACACATTTTAAAAGATAGCATGATCTTTCTTTGCGACAAAAACTTCCGATCTTTAAAGTTGATTTTTAAAAATACGTTGAACATTTGGTGATCTGTATATTTACTAGTACCGGTACCACTACCAAGAGAGAACATATAAGAACATCTTTCAAACCACAATACACACTATACAGTATACAGTGCGTACAGAACTTAGAAACATATCACATATACTTCAAAAGTCAATACAATACTGAGCCAGATGCTCCTGTTATCCTAATGTACAGTATCATTGAATTCTGAGCAGTCATTTAGAAATAAGTACATTTCATCAAATTTTCACGACTTAAGTTTTTCCTTGCATAATTATAAAGAATATTATCAAAGCTTGCATACAAAACACATGTGATCTATTTTCTATTTGCTTCAATGCAGAGTAGAAGACAAAAGATGACACATACCTTCATTTCTACACAAAACAAAAACTCTATTTACCTAAATTTTCTAAAGACTTGGCCGTTTTTTCCCATGATGATCTTAATATTGCAATGCATGGTGCACAGAAAGTAGAGTATACATACAAGACTTGTGGCGTATGGTGACTATCTGGCAAAACTCTATTGAAAAACCTGTGATAAGACACAGATCGAGCGTCTCCATCATCAAATCCTGCAAAGTAATGACAAACAATTGGCGATATGCTGCATGCTAAATTGTACATGCCAATCAGGAATTGTCAGTGATAAATCTGACTACTACAACAGAATGTTTAAACAGTTTGTAATAAAATTTGCCAAAATAGACTTTTTCACCGACTTTGCAAAAGCACAGCAAACAGTAAAAATCAATTTAATTATGAAAGTATTGAATCCAGATATAACCATTACAAATCACAGTAAAATAAAAAATCATATTCATCGTGAATGCTATAAACATATAAATATGTGCTTATATGCTATAAACACATGAAAAATAATAATCAACAAGGCTTGATCATAACAATCATCATAGACTATAAGTTCTATTTAGATATAAGAGGCATTCCATTATAATTCAACAAATCCAAATAACCACTTAGTCTTCAATTTTGATGACTAAAGCATATGTCATAGTATGTGAAAAATGAATCTCGGTAAAAAAAATATTTTGAAAATCGGACAAGCGGATTTTGAGATATCGCGTTCTGAAGTTTTGTGGCTGTCACTAGGTGGCGCTGTTGATGTTCCCAATGTTTTTTGATTTTAGGGTTATATTTGAGGTAGAAAGTCGGTTGAAGTGTCTATTCCACCATTTTTCATGTTGCAGAATTCAAAAATAATGTCAATTTTAGTCCACAAGAATTAGCTAAGGAGTTGTGTGGCATTTAAAAAAAATTGGGGGACCGAATGCCAACCCCAAAATATCCATGTGGGTAACAAGATATCCCAAAAATTTTTTTGTTCTTTAAAGTTTCTTGTATATACTTCATAATATACTGTTTGTTTATGAGACTTTTGTCCTTTTTGCACTATGCAACCTTTTATCAAAGACTTGCATGAGAAGTTATATGATCTATTAATGCAATATTTGAATGATGCGTGCTTATGATGTCACAATAACAAATTACAAACTTTCCCAAAAAACTTTTTTTTTGTGAAAATTGCTCGGGAAAACCAGCCCTTGTTTCAAAATTGCAGTCAAATTTTGTTTTCCGGGCAATTTTCACAATGAAAAAAAGTTTTTTGAGGAAATCTGTAATTTGTTATTGTGACATCATAAGCAAGCATCATTCAAATATTGCATTAATAGATCTTTGATATAAGGTTGCATTGTGCAAAAAGGACAAAAGTCTCATAAAAAAATATTATACTATCATGAAGTATATGCAAGAAACTTTTAAGAACAGAAATTTTTTTCGGGATATCTCGTTACCCACATGACAATATGAGGGTTGGCATTTGGTCCCCCAAATTTTTTAAAATGCCCCATAACTCCTTTGCTAATGCTTTTAGATTAAAATTGAGACCATTTTTGAATTCTGCATTATGGAAAATGGTGGAATAGACACTTCAACCAACTTTCTACCCCAAATATAACCCTAAAATCAAAAAACATTGGGATCATCAACAGCGCCACCTAGTGATAGCAACAAAATTTCAAAACGCGATATCTCAAAAACCACTTGTCCGATTTTCAAAATTTTTTTTTTGCCCAAGTTCAAATTTTGAAAACAACAAAATATATCAAAACCAACACCTTTTGAAACCTAGTGGTTACATTTCTTTCTAAAATTTGTTGAATTATAATGGAATGCCTCATAACCATTACCAAAATCATTTCTGAACATTTCAGAAAATTTAAAGTGCTGTGAATTATGGCTCCATTGTTGGTTGTTGTCTGAGCTAAACCCACCAGAATCGTAATCATTTCGTTTCTCTTCATTGGATAGTATCTGCAATAAGAGAAATATCATTTGTTACTAGTATATAAATGATATCATTTGTTGATAGATAAGGAAGAACTTGTTAAGCGTAACCTTTTAGCTCTGAAATGGACTCTGCCAACTCAACAGACTGTGAGGTGCAGAGAGGAAGTCTTCGCTCTCGACAGGCAGGAGACACCCTCAACATGGGGATTAACTCATGGCCTGGATAATCAAAATTGGTTGATGATGAAGATGAGTATTAAGTAATGGAGTATCAATCAAAAATATATATAAATGAATAGTTTATTGCAGTGATTTTCAACCGGTTGGCCGTGGGCCACAAAGCTTGACATGATGATTGATGAAAGCAATATAAAAATTGATTACAACACTTTAACACACAATCATAATCTTGTAACTTGAATATGTCTTTGTGATCAAATAAGAAGGATAATAGCAAACAAACTTAACCAAGTTGCATGTTTATGATGCAACTCCTACTTAAAAATGCAACTTGCCTCATTTGGTCTCTATTATCTTTAAGGTTGGCAATGCTATAAGATTTTAAATTTACAAGATTCAAGTCTCAAAGAGACAACTTTAAAACTGAAATTGCAGCTTGTCAAAACAGTCTACTGTATAATATAGAATACCTGTCAATGGGTATTGATATGAACGATGTTACCTACTCAAGAGCTGCTGCCAAAATAACGTTGAAAACCACTGGTTTATAACGCTATTGTGTCTTTCGCAAGACTTAAGTTCAGTTTATATGTTTTGTTGGCAAAAAAACAAAATTTTATAAAAACAGAACCAACATAAATAATTTGCACAACAAGGATGGCAGCAAAAGACCAAAAGGTCACCAAAGTTAGCTACAAGAGCTTCCACACTCTGTACATGCTCAGTTACAGCACACTTAATAATTCAACATGCTTGAACATGGCCACAAAGATTGGTTTGCTTGCTTCTTTCCCAACTGATTTAAATATTTAACCACAGGACGATAGGCCAAGTTCCATCGCAAAACAATTGTTCATTTACAAATTATTGATACAATACATCCAGTTTACTTTTAGAATAAGTTTTACATACCAGATTACAGTCCAAAAGTAAGATGAGTCATAAAAGTATTGATTGATTGAAAGTACAAAACATTCAATGAGACGCATGCAATTATAAAATCAAAATATAAGATTTTATCTGGGATGTGAATAAATGTAGTTGATACCGTACCGTTTACTTCTAGTATATAATATTATTAAGATTTCATCTCACTTGTAACACTTTTACTTACTGTGCTTAGTTATTTATCATTTACAAGAAATTAACCGATTTTGACAAAACTTTACAGTTTGTCTGCGTAAAACTATACTGGTATCACAAATTCAAAATCATTCTTTGTGTTGAAAAAACATAAACAGGTACAAATTTTTTATTTAAGTTGTATAATTTAGCGTTTTAAAATGATTACCTCATAAGCTTGTTGAATTTCAATAAATCTATCCTGAGCTTCAGGAGAATTGTTTTTGTCTGGATGCCATTCCTTCACAAGTTTCTTGTAGGCTTTTCTGATATCAGACGAACTAGCGCTTCGGCTGACATCCAAGATGTGATACGGGTTAAAACTAGTTCCAACAACACAAAGGCATAGAACAAAAAGGTATAATAAACTCAGAACATAAGTCATTGCCATGCCAGTTTTCTACTTGTAGCTTCGCTATCGAAATCGAATGCCTTTTCTGATTTTTTTGCTTGACGTAATGACGTTGTAGGCTCATTGCAAAGCAGTGTTGCCAGACGCCATCAAATGAATTCCCAAATCCAAACAGCTGCTTCGCAAACTTTCCAACCCCAATTCCATTTTGCTGCGCTAGCATTTCTTGGCTTCACGTGCAATTTGGCCAACTTGAAAATGATCTATAAAAATTTAATAAAAAAAGTTTTTTTCCTTGTTTTAAAGCTGTTTTTCTGCTAATTTCTGTATGGTTTTTCGCGTTCACAATTTCTCAAACACCAGTAGGCTATGCCAGGCTTCCAGTGAATACTTTCTAGTTGGAACTTTCAGGCTCAGGTTTACATTTTTTTAAATACACCAGTATGCTCGTTATTGGTTTACTTTCTGAATACTACCGACTTTGTTACAAAACATTTGCAAGTGATGTTTTAGGTTTCCATGACGACTTATTGCTGCAAATGCTTATCTAATTGCTAGTGTAGTCCATTGGCATGGTAGGCTACTTCGGCTTTGTAGCATACAGTAGGTTAGTAGTTTTTAATGTCTGGTAGGCTTATTTTTCTTGCTTTTAATTCTATGCTCATAGCCTAGTCCGCTTTGGGGATTTTGCTCTATTTCGGTACGGTACCACAATCCTAAATTGTTTCTAACAGGACAGCAGGGTCGACTTGCCTTCGCTTAGAATCCAACATCGGGAGCTCTCACTCTCACATGTAAGGCAACGTCGACCAACGGATGTGAGGACTACAGTCACCTTCCCCAGCGCTTCTAAACTGTTCCAGGCAAAGACGTTAGTTTCACTTTGAAGCTACTGTAAAGTTCGGCGCTTAACTTACCTATCGGGACAGACAAACATAGAACAAGTTTTAATCACCATCAATAATTGCAAACTAGCACCAAAAAGAACTATTTCGATTATACATTGATTTTTCTTTTTATAGGCTATTGGTTGTAAGGTTCAGTCGTCCCGCATGGTTTCATCAACTGGCACACCTCCAGTTGCTTTAGGTATGTGGAGCCAACTGGTTCTTCCAACTAGTTCATCTACTTTAAACTGTTAGGTTTGGTAGCCGTGCTTAATTTACTTTCGTGTACGTAACCTTTAAATTTGCATCGCATGCACGTTTTAAACTTTTGTAGTTTTGCCACCTTTTCCTTTTGTTGGTTTTGTTCCCGTTCACTATTTGTAAGTTTATCATTGCTGTTGTTTTCCGACAAAGAAAAATAAATTGAATTGCATTCTCTAATTTTAATTCAAAATTGATACCGTAGCCAAAGAAAAAAATTCTCTTTTGAACAGTTGTTTTCATTGCTGCGTGGAGTTCAACCAGTTTCATGCCAAATACACTAATCATAATATTGCAAATCACCACCATATGAACAACTATGAGCATGTTTTTGTTGGTGCCAAATTTGTGTGTTTACTTTCTGTAAACAAAAAATGATTTAGTTTGCATGGATTGTAGGCGTGTAGGGGGCGTGTCAAATTCACAACAAAGATGTTTGCCAAGAGCTCTTGTGAAATCATCCACTGCGCTGTGCACTAACTAGAGCGATAATAAATAGATTTTTTTTTTCTTTGTGTTAGATTAGCATGAGAATTGCTTTTGAGAAAGTTGCATTGTGTCTGTATTGAGCTTAAGTACCACAGAAGGAAAATTTCTTGAGAACCTTGGACTGACAATTTAAAAGTTATATATATCTGTTGTTTCAGAAGCTGAAAAGCAAGGTTCTCTTTATATTTTACTAATATTTAGTACAGAAGGCTGCATGTTAAGATTATGCTTAGACTGTAGTTTTGTTTCTTTAAAACATATATTAATATATATTACTTCAACTGCCTATGCAGGAATTTTTTTACAAAGCTGTGTCTTTAAATCGTTAATCACAACAAAGTTTCGTTGAATATTGATTTCCAGTACCGTATATAAATGATTAGCCTATATGTATTCTACTAATACTATCCTCAATCGTTCAAGTGTAGTTGTATATCACCTAGTCTGCTCTATTAATCTGTATTGTTCTATTGTTATTGGCTCTATCTGATAATTAAATTGTTTAGTGACAAACACTACCACTACAAAATTTCATTTAGCCTAATTGATCATCTCTTACTTAAGCAAAGTAAGAAGCTTTTCTTTTTGTTATATTAGTAGGCTACCGTATATCAAAAAGCTAAATTTTAATTCTTGCACCTAAGCAAGCACCATAAACTACTACGAAGAATATAGACTCCAGTCTCTGTTTATCCCCACCACTACCGTGCTCGGGATGGTGTTGCACTACTGCAGCTGTATATGGGTGGCCCATCTTTAAATAGTCCCGCTACATTGTTTATTTTTTCATCTCAGACTCAGGTAGCTTATATTTCTATGACAACCATTTTCTTTTATGCTAATTTGCACAGTGTAATTTGTAAAGCACTAAGTTTAGAGTTCACTTCAAGTAAAATACCGTCAACCAGGGCTACTTTGAACAGTGAGCTAACTTTGAACACTAATTTAAAAATCTGACTACCCCTTGTATTAAGGCCTGTAAAAGGAACACTTTAAATTGCATTTCGTGGAAAACTTCATCAAATGATCGTTATTAATTCTCCTTTCCGAAAATGGCAAAATAATGATATTGTTGATAGTAAAAACTGCTTTGAGAGTATTTTCTGGAAATTTTAATTTTTTGCCCCCAGATAACAGTTTTAAGTAGGCTGGAAACTTTTATGTCGATCTTGGAAAGTAAAAGAGCTTTTGATCCAGTTTTTTTAGAAAAAGGTTTCAATTTCACTAGCATGTCGAGGATAATTGAAAACTGGATTTGTGTTGAGCATATCGCTTGTAATTACGAAACTTCTGGATCGCATCACTGTTTTAGTTTAGGTTGCCTAACTTTGAACAGTGTTCAAAGTAGCCCGAACATTTTCTTTGGACTACACCACTGATTTAACGATGTTCAAAGTAGCCCTGATATGTGGCTGTAATGAGGTTGTTCGTTTGCGCCATGTTTCTCATACACATGGCATGAACTGTTGTGTTTGTTGTCATTTCAGTGTTGTGATCGCTGTATACAACTACTTTTTCACGTGATTAAATTTAATACCATTTACTCCGTGATTTATTTAACCTTGCAAGAAAAGTAGTAATTATTGCTTCATAATTACATTACGTGCAGTTTTGCTTTATGATCCAGGGCAGTATAATATTCATCAATATTACGAGACTCGTCCTGGAGAAATTTTGCTGGGGGGGGGGGGGCGTAGGGGGCTTGTTATTGACTTTTTTAGAAGTTATTTCATCATGAAACTTTTTCAAATGGCAAAACTTGTTCAAAGTAATGCTACGTGACATATAAGATTGAACAAACTGCTCAATTAGGGCCTAAAATATGCATAATAAGTGAGTATTCAAAGATAGAATGACCCAACCCTAACTTTGAACACCCACAAATTTGGCGGGAAAAGCCTCAAATTTTTACTGGTTTAAAAATTGCTTACACTTCCTTGAAGGTCTACACACAGCCCCAATTTTGGTTAAATCTGAGCTTTCTAACTTAAAAACGCGTAAACATACAAGCAAACACGTGCAAAAAGTGTGTCAAAGTAGTCCTGGTTGACGGTAGTTTCTTTAAATACACCTCTGTAACAATTTTTTTTACTTCTAGCTACTGTGTAAACATCTTCAATTTAATCAGATTTTATTGCCAAGAAAAATTATTTACGGTTAAATTGCACTTAACCCAACAATTTATTCAGCATTTTGTTTGTGGGAGATGACCTACAGAAGGCTGTATCATGCAATAGGTCAGTAGCGTAGCGAGGAATTTTGAAAGGGGGGGTTTTGACGACCGTTTGGCTTCGCCCGCCGGCGTGTTTGCTTAAGGTGACACCCAGCGGCAGTAGGTCTGGAAGCCTTTCCCCAGAAAATTTTGAAAAATTACTTTGAATTTGGTGCATTCTGAGAACATTTTCAACAAAAATGTGAGTATAAATATTCCTGTAAAATGGTGCTGTCCGGTGGCATAGCAAAAGGATAAGATCATGTTTTCTTCGGCATTTTTCGGAAATAAAGCTAAGTCTCTATGTTTTCTTGTTGCTAATTCCTGGCTGAGATGTTTGAATGTTTGGTATTGGCAAAACTCGCTCTTTTAATACAGTTTTGTTTTAAATTAGGCAAATTTTTTTTTTAGACTGAAAGCATCATTTGCAAGCATAAAGAGACTGAAAGCATCATTCTCAATATCATGAGGTCACACGCGTGCCAAAGGGGGTGTTGTAACCCCCAAAACCCCCCTTGGCTACGCCGCTGCAATAGGTATAAGTTTGCTCACTAGTGTAGGACGCCATGGTACAGACATGTGGTGTTGAGTTTGGCAAAGAGTGCTGCTGCTATTGTTTAAAATAAATTGCTACCGGTACATAGCCTACCATGACAACAGTAATATGATATCACATCAGAACTATTGTGTACATAGGCCTACTGTACAATCATGCAAAATCTAACTGAACATTCATGTATTGCAGTATCAGATATTAAATGTTGCATGCTGTATTTTTACAATATTTTTCATAACCATGAGCAAACCACTTTGGAACGATTTCATGCCATTGACATCACAAGTGGATTGGTGTGAAAGCAATTATGAAATTATTCCGATTGTAGCTGAATTTTGGAACACAGTAAGTTTTTGTTTTTAACTTTTATATACAGTATGTAATAGAGTCTGTTCAAGTGGACCACCAGTTAATTAAGTTGAACCATTTAATTGGGTCAAATTATGAAAACCAAAGTATAATGAAATATGTGAATTCAAGAAGGGCCCAATTTCCACAAACTTGTTTTCGAGATAAATGCGTTTTAAATATTTTGGTCATTTATTGTTGTGGTGGGACTTTGATTATGATTAGTCTATATGCTGAGATATACTTATAAGAAGCATTACGCCTGAAAATTTCACCTAATGATGATTCTGTGGAGAAACTATGGGAATTTAATTCCCCCAAAATTGGGCCCTTTCACAACTGAACGGAAATGCATGTGCTGCAAAGTTTTTGCAAGTTGCAACTGGTTTTATCAATGAAAAAATGGGCACAGAGCACAAAACAATTGATTAAAATACACAGAACAAGGCAAAACAATAATGCAGCTATGTTTAAGGCGTTTCAAAATCTAATATTTACTCCTCATAGATAGTCAGAGTTTTCTTCGGTCCCACCATGGGCATGTGCGCATTCAATGCTGTCAAATACTATCGTGCTTCTTTTCCAAGATATCGTGCCGGCGATTGAACGTCTTTCACTTTCTGAGGAATTACGAAGCAAGGGCCTGTGTAGGGGAGATCAGTGAAGTACCCAACCAGACTGTACGGTGGCTTTAAAAGCTGAAAACTTTGTGCCAACATGGCATTAATGTCTATAGCCAATTGGCTGTATCTGAGGATTTTAAACTGAGCAACGTTATCAAGTTTAACATATTACAGTTTACTATATTTGCAATCCACCTTTGAACAGACAATTGTATGCTTGCGGCTCATCTTTCTTGCTCTCTGTGTTTAGTAGTTTTTTTGCACCTTGCCTTTCTACCACATTATGTGATCTGTTCAACACCTTTGATGCAGTTAGTTATAATATACAATTGTATTTTATTGAGATGTAGTAAAATTGTATATATATATGTTATTCCTGAAGAGGACATCTTGTGATGTCGAAAATGTTCGATGTTTAATTTGTTGCTTAGTTTTGTGTTTCTGTAAATATAATAAACTGTAATATGTTAAACTTGATAACGTTGCTCGGCTTCGTATGCCTATGGTTCTCAAGAAAAGGCACACATTCTGAGAACATTGATATCACATTCAAGATATTGCCCTTTGTTTCCCTGACCAGTGACCACCACAGTGAGTCAGTGATTGTGAGACACGTGGTGTGGAAAACTGACAGTACTGTGTGTACACTGTACAGTGTAGTAAGAAAAATTTTCAGCTTGATGTCATCACCTTCTGAAACCTGTTTGCTTTTTTTGTCTTTTGGTGTGGTTCCAATTGCTGAAGTTGGGCCCTTCTTGAAATCAATGGAAACATTGAGGGGGTATGTTTCATGTTTAGAATTGAAACATTTGGCCGATTTTGAGATATACATATATAAGTTGGAAGACACTGAAAGAAATCGGAAAAACACAAAAAGTTAAATTTGAAAAAAATAAAATTGGCCTCTTTTTGAGTTCACGTATTCAATTATAAATATGGCTTCTTTGTATTGATTTTGGGTTACAACTATCAGTACCATACTACAGTTCCAATATTGTGTTTCACAATGAATCTGTTATGTTGCAATTCAATTGATTACATTATAATTATGTAGCATGTTACACAATGTATCTTGTGATGAAACTTGCAGTCTCATGCTTAGTAAAATCGTTCAAGTGTTGTATACTAGTGTATAGATTCTTATCCTGAGTAACAATTTTAGCATCACTTTTAATGGTTATTCATGGATGCCATGCGCAGTGGCTCCGAGAGGGGGGGAAGTCGGGCCAGTTTCCCCCCTAGCAAAACATTGTAAAGGAAAAACGAGTAGTTTTTTGTTTTTGCACTTTTGAGGGGGGCCCATTTTTAGTACTAAAGTAAAAATGTACCAACTAAATAATCAACAAATTCTTAAATGAAGTGCGTAGTTCCAAGTATTTCTCATTCATTGTAAATGTCACTCTCGATGCTTCTCATCAAAAACAAATCATTTTCGTGTTAAGGTAGGCGATGTTGAACAGCTTCAAAACGTAAAATCTGAAGCTAAAATGATTTCTGTATCACTGAACGGTTTCGATTGTATTGATAGTTTCAACTTGAAAACTGGTGCTGTTTTAGCTAAGCGGGAACTATTTTTGCTTGACAACTGAACCTTAACTTCAAAATCTGCGTTGGCCAGGCATAGGATGTTGTATCCAACATAAGTTATCTGGGAAAGTTAAAGGTATCATTCCAAGCACGATTAAAGAAAGTAAATCCTGTATATTTTTTGTTTATGGATCATCATCAGTCATTATCTCCGCCTGCAGCAGATTGCGCATCAACATGAGTTATTTGCTTCCAAAAGTGGCGATTTTAAGCCAGCTCGCCCAGTGTCGCCAAGTTGAGTCCGGTCCATGATTGGATGTTGTCTTGCCATCGTTTTGGTTGTCTGCCCCGTTTTCTTTTTCCTTCTACTTTGCCTTCTGTGCAAACTTTGCTGATTCCGAATTGTGATCTTTTAGTGTGGCCAAACAGTTTTAAAACTTTTGATTTTATTAACTTATTGCTGCAATTGGATGTAATTTTGTCATAGTTAAAAGATCTTCTGTTTTCGTGTGGTCAAGTAGCCTTTTGTTGGTCATGCTTCTCATGATGTGATTTTGGAAGGTAGTGAGTTTTTTTCTTTATTTGAGTTTTTTGTTTATGGATGTTGTTGCTTGAATCTAGTTGGAATTCATAGCCTAATGTTGCCTACAGACAGCGTTGTTCAAATGTCTTATCATTTTTGGTGTAATTGATTATCTGTAAGCTTGGGGCATCTTTAAAGTTATAGCCCAGTCAGAGGAAAAATTTTAAAAAATCTAAAGAAAGCTGTCCTATCATCTTGCAAAGAAAATTGACTTCGAGAGGGTAATCAAGGCGTGGTGCAGTCAAACCCAATGCTTTACATCACCCTTCTGCAATTGAAGCTCTAAAGACGTTTCTTAAATGCATCAAGTTGGAACCAACAAGAGCTTGATCGGAAGCTGAGTCAATGCTAAAGTAGCCTCCTACTAGCAGTTTTAAATTTGTGACTGCTTTGTATTATGTGGATTACGGTCCTAAACAAGATTCACTGATGAATTTAATGCAATTAAAGAAAGATGTAATCTAAGTAAGAGAAAGCTGAGAAGAGTAGGCTACTACTCGCAAGCTAAAGTTGCAGTGACAATTGTAAATTTAAAAAAAAATGACTTTGTTTTCCTGAGGATAGAACGCTTTTATAACTCCACTTAACTAGCTGAATCATTCGAAGGAAATGTATTCTATCGTACATTGCAAAGGATTCGATAGTTGTTGGAATTGACAAATGTATGAACAAACTTAAACATATCGACGATGAGTTTGAAGTTCCATGAAAATTTCATCGTATGTCTGTTGTGCAGGTGCGGGGATGTGGGACAAATTTAAACCATTTGTAGGCTACAACAATGACATTTTTCAAGACATTTTGGATGAGTTGGTACTTTTGACAGAAAGTCACACAGCAAACTTCAGCTGAAAACTAGAACGAACCACCCCATAATCTCTACACAAGGAATCATTGATTGCAACTTTCGAAAGATTTTTCCAAATAGTTTTGTTATGATTTTGTTTTGTATTCCGGTAGCTACCTCCAACGGCTGTGCTTTGAGAACGTGGTTTTAGCAATTACTGAAATTTGTAAAGAATTGTTTGCGTTCCAGTTGGCCTATGACTCAAAACCGATTGAAAAGCCTAACTATATTATACATGTTGTGCATCAATTCAGACGTCGCAAAATTTTATCATTTGATGCTATGATCCGTAACTTTGCATTGCAAAAAGTCCAGAAAAGGTTAAATTAAATCAGGGATGTCCAAAGTAAGTTTGAATTAAATCAGGGATGTCCAAAGTCCGGCGCGCGGGCCAACTCCGACCCACGAGACGTTTTGTATGGCCCGTACCTGTTGTTGTACGATGTGTTATTTTTGGCCTGCAGACACACAAAAATCATGTAAATTCAACATGCAGTTTTCAGAAAAATCATTGTGGCTGTTGGCCCGCGAACACTTATTATCAAATCTGCATCGCGTGGGAAAAGTTTGGACACTCCTGAATTAAATGCTTGGTTGAACTATTTTCGTTGCCTGTCGGCCTATTGTGTGTTTACAAAGCTTTCTAGACAAAATAGTTTGCCTCAATGGCATTTTTGCTGCAAATGTAACCCAGTGATTATATATTGATGATTTTTACATTGAACGAAGTTCTTTTCATGCTGAGGAAAGTATGCTAATTTCAGCTTAACACGAACATGCAATGCAATATTTGCTAAAAAATATTATGGGGCCCAATTTTCGTGTTGTTTCCCGACCAGTGCTGATTTCTCTCGGAGGCCCTGGCCATGCGTACAAGTGCACTAGCCTTGGTCTACAGCTCAGCCGAATATGCCTCAGCTGTATGGAACCGCAGCAGACACACAAAAAAGATGGATGTGTGCATTAACGACACCTTGCGCATCATCACTGGCTGTCTCCGCCCCACACCTACTGCTTATCTGCCAACTTTGGCTGGCATTGCTCCTGCTCATGTCCGTAGGGAAGAAGCCTCTCACAAACTGGCTCTACATGCGAGACTCGATCCTCAACACCTTCTCTACAGTCACTCCCAAACAAATGGACCAGTCAGACCTCAACGCCTATCATCAAGGCGTCCATTCCATCGATATGCTACACAACTTGTGGATAAGAACTTCAGCTGCATGGAAACATGGACCCAAGAATGGAACGAGCTGCCACATATCCCTCCCCAGTTTTCAGTTATGCCAGCACTCTCCATCCCTCCTGGAGCAGACCTCTCAAGAAAGGCATGGGTCACATTAAACAGGATCAGATGTGACGTTGGCTGTACTGGAGCTAATCTGTTTAGGTGGGGGTTGCATAATTCGCCGATATGTGTCTGCGGAGCGGTAGAACAAACAATGCAACACATACTCCACGAATGTCCCATCTTACGACCCCCAAGTGGAATCACTGGTATTCGACAACTGGACCCAACTACCGTATCTTGGCTGCACGAGGAGGCATTGCCAATCTAAGCTACTGCAAGTCAAACGAGAGAAGGAGAAGAATGGATGCCATGTTGATTTTGTTTACTTTAAATAAATATATGTAGGCCAAACAATGTTCATGACATAAAACCCAATTAAGTATCATGAATGTACTTCAGCTTATTTATCTTTTGTAGCCAATGGTGATTCACAATGTGATAATTGTTTAAATGTAAATATGATCAACCAATAGTTTGCCTGGAGAGAGGGATTTGGAGAATTGTGATCAGTTGAGAAAATAGTTTTGAGCTCCATACAAGCGAAGGAAACCACTGTTGAATGGAGAGGATATAATGTTGTAGATATCCATCTTTATGTGCATTTGTTTGTTTTTAATATTTTGGGTAAGAATGGGAGAATGTATCATCGCATTAGTTATCCAGGCAGTAAAATCAGTCATTTTTACATTGATTCAACGTCTGCAGACAGACTTTAAAAATGACTGATTTGATGTCTGGGTACCTCTAGCAGCATTGTCAATTGCTGTCTAATTGTTTTCTGTATTTTCAGGTCAGCAATTCGATCTTTTTTGTCATTCCCCCAATGCTTATATACTTGTTTAAGCAGTACTCGAGACAAGTGTGCAGCTGTGTCAATTTGGTTTGGATATTACTTATCATCGTTGGTATGAATTATTCTTTTACAAGCTCATTCCATTATTAGGTATCTGCCTGTTGACAAGTCCGCTGGTTTGTTTTACAATTTTTTTCCCTGGTGGTGAAAATATCATAAAATTAGCATTCTTGCCTGTTGTGTTAATTAATTTTTTGCATGGTGTAAAATGCTACATATTCAGAAACTGACTGTCAGTAAACGTGCAAACGATATAGACTTACACATATCATGCAATGGGCAATTCAGTGGCCTAACACCGAAATGGTGTTGATATTTATTATATGTACGGTACATAATATTTTAAGGCCACACATTCTCTGTTTTTACAAATATTCTATGTGTTACGTGTCTTTGAAGTATTCTGTCTTTTAAGCTTTTCAGTATTCTGTCTTGCAAGTAGTACGTTGTTTTGATTTATATGACGGCAACAGAACTCATTTTTAATGCCACGTGTTGTACAGTATTATACAATTGCAAAAGTGATGTGTCTGCATTTCGGTTCAGTGAAAATATCAATAAAGAAGATATTTTGCCATGTCAACTATAACTGTTGCTGTGCTTCTAAAAAAAACTATTTTATATTATACCAAGTTGCCAGTGTTTGTATTATCGTGAATACTTCAGATACCGCAATGCTCTAGCAATGTATTCCTAAATTCCAATGCTGATTTCGTTTAATATTTAATGCGCTTTTGTACTGTAGGAGCTGGATCTATGTATTTCCACTCTACACTGAGCCTTGTAGGTCAACTGATCGATGAAATAGCAATTCTGTGGGTTTGTCTTGCTGCCTTTGCAGTCTGGCTGCCTACCAAGTATCTCCCAAAACTTTTTCACGATGACAGGTATGTAAAACATCGTGAAATTGATTCAATTTTAATTTATGACTCTTTATACTTTAAAGTAAACACGAAGATTGGCTCTTGTCGTCTCGTCTATTCAACCACCTGGCAATAGCGTAGGTGCCACAAAAAATTAATAAATCGATTGCCATCGTATCGATATTACGAGTACTATAGGCAATTAAGCATTTCAATTAAAAGCATCCCACTAGCTGGAGTTACTGCACAGTGCACATGTTCTGATCTTGAATGAATTACTACATGATAGCATAATTTGTATTGGACCGATTATCGGGGTCATCGAGCTATTTCGCTCCATCATGCACAAATGGGAATAGCTCCATCCACGATCTGTGACTGTGGCAAGGAGAAACAAACTGCAGACCACACCATCTGCAACTGCGTCATCTACCACGTGCCAAATGGTGTGGATTGCCTGCGTGAACTGGATGACGAATCTATTCAGTGGCTGCTCGACACCTGCCCAAACATCTAGACCGAGTCGTCGCCACTGCCCAAGGGTGGTAAAAGGCAGAGCCCCTCGACCCCTGGAGTAGCAAACAAGGTTCAAACGAAGAAGATCGGGGTCGGGCAAAGGGTCGGGGTGGTACAAAGCGGACGTGGTTAATCTATACTTTTCAACAAGGCATTATCTAAGGGAAAAAAATGTTTCTGATAAATTAAGTAAAAGCTTGATCTAGTCTAATTTTATTTTTAATAGAAAGAAATTCCAGACTGCAGTTGGTTGCGTTGCAGCACTGAGCACTTGCCTGGCTCTTGTCAAACCGGAGTTGAACCACTGGTTTCTTTTCATGTTCGGCGTCCCTGGGACAGTGCTGCTGTTTATTGAAGTGAAAAAGTAATCAATAATCATTTATTTTATAGCCTGTGAACATAGCTTTTGCTGGTCAATGTCACGGACCGGCCAATGTTTTTTGAAAGATTACGCAATGTCATTTTGCTATAAAGTACCCACTTGATGTCAATTGACTATGTTTCAGTCGCGATCTTTAAGACGCAATATATACTGTTAATCATTTCAACAGTTTAACATATAGAAGCCTGATAGAAGCCTATGTAAAAGTAAGATATTTTGATGCCACAACGTTGTCATTGTTTCTGCGTTGTCCGACATTACTCATGTTTTGTGCTTGCACGAGACAGCTAAATAGGTTGCTCCCTTGTTCGTCCAATAAGCAATGTTGAACCAATGTATCCAGGTCCAATTTTGCCAACTGCCCAGTTCGCAATAGTCGTTATTATGTTCTTTCAACGTCGTAAAAACGTCGACTTTTGCTAGCTGGGCTTTTCTTTTTTTCTGTTTTAATAATTCGCTCGCCCCAGACAGCAAAATCCGTCATTTTTCGCATAGTGCAAAGTGTAGACGTTAAATCAATGTATAAATGGCGGATTTTGCTGTCTGAGGATGCAATATCTCAAGTTGTTGCTGGCTGAGTACACTCTACTGTATCAGATAGCACAACTGGTCTTTTTGCATTAATTCAACGTCTGACCACATTCAATAGCGTGATGTGCTCTTTTGGTGTAATGTCAACCAAACTATCACCAGGGTTTCAGGCGATAATCCACATTGTTTGTTTGTTTTTCATATCTTTATCCTGCATTGCGGGAAAGCGGACTTGAGCGCTATGCGGACTTGAGCGCTACGCCTTCCGACGTACACCTGACTTTGATTGCGACGATTTGTCAATTAGACAGGGCTGACTATTTCAGGGGACTAGACCAGTCTAGTTACATTGTCCAAAATGTCAAAGGCGTTAAATCAATGTAAAAAATTACCAATTTTTCTATCTGGGATTTTATTGTTTACTAATATTCCCTAGGTGCTCATGTCCGCTCGTAAAACATGTTGGAAAGATGTCAGCCATCTGGTGGACCATCGCTGTCTTGTGTTGGATCGGGGATCGATTCCTCTGTCAAGTGATCCACTTTCCTTTGCACAGTGCATGGTACGGCTGGTACGCGTGACTTGTGTTTTCGTGTTGTATTCCAGTCAACAAATCAATCGTTTTTACATTGATTCAACGTCTGCAGACGTAAAAAGCGATTGATTTGCTTTCTGGTACAGTACCGTGTGTCTTAATTGACTGTTTGCGCCGAGTGGAAGACGTTGCTGAAGTAGATCCACCAGTCAAATGAATATCACAAAACAAGAACATTATTTTTTCACGTTTAGCTTGCCAGAAGGTTCGTTTTCTTTCCTTGCCCCCTCATGTGTTGATGTCCAAATTCTGAAAAAGTCGTTCAACCAACAAATATATTTACATTGAATCTAAGTGAAAATAATAAAAATGGAAAGACTGATTTGCTTGCCAGATAGTTCAGTGCCATTTCACCTTATGATCTGAAAACGCAACAAAAACATGTAATACCTCTCCCTAGAAGTTGCGATTTAGCGACCGAAATATTTCTGATGTGGTATAAAAGAAACATAACTTTAAATCACTATTCTTGTAGTTCCGTTGGTAAAATTTATTACTAAAAGCGTTCAACTTCCGCAGGCACGTTATGGTGTGTTTGGCCTCCTACATGGCTTGCGTGTGCTATGCTTACTTCTACGCTACTTATGAAGTCCCGGAGCAATACCCTCGAATGCGTTTTTGGCCGAACGACCGGCACACTTGGCTCGGAATCCCGTACGTCTCGCTGATGGTCACCGGGGTCAAAGGACACAAGTTTTTGTAATGCGATTCATTGAATTGTTTGTTATATGTCAACCTTTGGTGTTCAGTTGAATGTTTTTTTTTTGGTAACCGCTGTAGTTTGCACCATCAGCTTTTGTTTTGATTTTTTCCATTTGTTTCATTGAATCTTTTTTGTCCTTTTATGGTTGATCCCAGTCATCAACAACTGGCCTTTTGCATGACATAAACACTCACGGTTTTCAAACCATTTAAATTGGGAAGCTTTTGTTACATAGAGTCGTCGTCTTTCAAACCTTTTCATTTTATCAGGAGCAGATATAAACTCTAATCCCCAGCCTACAACTCAATTTCTATATTGATATAACGTCTGCAGACGTTGAATTTATGTAACAAAGGACTGATATGCTCGATGGAATACTTCCCTTACAGTAAAATGACGGATTTACTGTCTGGGTTACGAATGGATAAGCATCGGGCATATAATCATATGCATAAAATAAATAGTAATGTATTGTACAGTGGTGGCATTGTGCTTATTGTATTTTGTCTTTTTCAATTTACTATGTGCTTTTTATTCATGTTCTGAATGTCTCTCTTTTGTACACAAAATTATGTTATCATTGCATCGGACTATCCACTATCCAGTCAATAGGGTACAAGGCTATAACTCCAATGCAAGCGCTTGCCAGAAGAGCAGAATCAGTCATTTTTACATTGATTCAGCGTCTGCAGACATAGAATCAATGTAAAAATGACTGACTTTGCTGTCTGGGTCTATGTTATTTGTATGACGTGCCCATAAATGTTGCTTCACAATTGAAATTTTTGTCATCACTGACTGATACAATGAAAAAGCGTTCACCTACCCAGAACGATCGTATTTCATCGTTGGTTAAACGTCTTTTTACGACAAATTAGTGTTAAAGCGATTTTTTTTAAACACCTTATGTCGAAAATGTAATTCATAACGTCACTATTGCCCACAGTAGACAGCAATCGATCGCCTTCAACAAAGTAAAAATAAATTTCTGCACCCTAAAACTAGTACCGTGAAAAAATGTCAAAGATACTTTTGCCAAGATATTTACTGCCAAGCTCGTTTGTTCTTGTTTGTTCTGAGCCGACGTTTTGTTGCACAATGTTTTGCATAGAAGTCGGCTACAACTGAAATCGTATGCTTTTTGATTCGTGAGAACTTACCTCACAAACAGGTCGACTTCTGGTCGTCTAAAAATGGTTTTGAATAATTTGGGGATACTGAATCGTCCCCAAATTACGGTGTTCTTGAAATTGGAGGGTGAAAGCGGTTTAAAATGATCAAACGTCCCATATATATAAATAAGGTGATATTTCCGAGTCTGTTAAAACTGTAACCGTCATGTTACCTGATTGTAAGGTGTAAGTTTATTGCGGGGCAATGTATAAAGTTTGTTGAAAAATACTGTAGAGCAGGAGTGTGCATTGCGCAACCTTTCTGACTGCCAGGCCAAATATGCGTACCCGGGATAGACCGCTGGCCAAACTTGCGTTTCTCATCGACTAGTATGTTTCATGGTTGTTGCCTCATGGACGAAACACGTGTTTATCGCTGTCAATTCTTGTTACACTCGACTGCCGAGAAACACAATAATTTTTTTCATTTCAGAGTATTTGTACCGCAGGCCGCAGCCACATGCTTCCGCTTCGCGGGCCGCAAGTTGCACATATCTGTTGTAGAGCCTGTGCAGTGTGTACTGTGTATACCACCATACCAGCTTTGTAGCTTAAAACTGCACTGGCGAGTTTTCCTGTTTCTAGTTCGTAAAATGTTTAACTTTGTTTTTGTCATTGCGATTGTATTCGTCAACACCTTTTCCAGATACATTTAGTTTTACGTAGAGTTTCCCCACAAAAAACATTATCTTCTATTTGCATATTGCTAGCACAGCACTTTGTTTTGTTTTTTATTATTAATGTTTAGAGATGTACCGATATATCGGTATCGGTGATATCGGCCATGTTTTGAGTATCGGTATCGGCATCGGTATCGGCAAAATTTGGCCGATACTGTGGCCGATACTAAACATGTAAAAAAATGCGTTTGCTGCGGATTTTCTGCAGAAGCAAAGATATAGATTTTTTAAAGTAATAACTAACGTCACATTGATGTAGAAAAATAACAACCTGTTCAAATTTTTGATACTTCACACTCCCATGACTTCATGCGCGCACCTTTTGGCATTGTTTGCTTACAGTGATTCTTTCACTCAAACACAACGTTTTGTTTCAGCAGTTTTGCGTTGTTCGATTCTTAAGTTGTGAAGGAGACTCAATTTCTCCAATATTTATCATTTGTGTTTCTTTTTTACTCTCAACAGAGGATAAAACCAGGCCAAGACTACCCAAGTAGAAAAAATGTATAATTTTGCATCGTTTTTACGTTGCTAAACGTTAAATAATAAATATTGGTATCGGTACATCTCTATTAATGTTATTTTTGTTTTACTGAAGTGTTTGAATTGTTATCTCAGATTTTTTTTAAGTTTTCTTTTTACAGTAACTTAGTTCAAGCCATGCGTGGTGATTCTGAATGGTATCTTTTACATTACATTGTCGGCAGCCGTGGCCGAGTGGTTAGCGCGTTGGGCTTGCAGTCGAGAGCCTGCATGTTCGACTCCAGCCACCCGCACTTGCTGTTGTTTCTCTGGGCAAGAAACTTTATGATAATTGCCTCCACCTAGTGATCGATTTCGAGTAATGGGTAGTACCAAATTTAAGTCATAAGTAGAGTAGACAACCGGAAACAGACATTGCCGTCGGCTGCATCGTGGGTCAGGTGTATGTCGGAAGGCGAACACCGATGCATAGCGCCCAAGTCCGCTTTCCCGCAATGCAGGATAAAGATAAACAAACAAACATTGGCTACATTTTCACTATTGTTTATAATTCTTTCATCCGAAAAGGACTTCACAACTGTAGCCTATTTCGAAAACTTTACAGAAGTGTGGGTTTTTGATGCAGCATAAGATTAACGGTTGGAATAGTTCATCTTCTTCGATAGTAGGCCATGAAGTTTTCGTTTGTTGATTTTTCTGCGAGCTTCACTGCATGTAAGCAACAAAGCACATCCTAAAGTTACTGCAGTGGTGTACCAGTTTAACAATCCATGGGAGGGCTTGATTTTAATTTATGGAACGTAGTCAACTGGCTCTCTAGCTTGTAGTTTTGACATATTTCTGATACTGTTTAAGTTATACGTTCACTACATTTGCAACCGATCGCTTGAATTCGCTTGTGTCGATAGTCTGTGACATGAATTAGTGGTGCGATACTGATCAGCCCATACTCATGGGCGAAACACGTATCTATCGCCGTCAATTCTTGTTACGCTCCGTTCATTGACGCACTCAGTTATTCAATATTGGAGTTCCCTTGCTAAATATTTTCAACTTAAAACTCAATAACTTACTTTGGTCACAAGCACGTTTTAACGTTCGCGTTTTGTCGCTTCTACCTTTTTCTCGACCTTTGCTATGTTGACGTGCATTGTTTTTGATATGATGGTCAGAAATAAAAACAACTGAACTGAAATTAAATTTACATTTTGATTGCTTGGTTTTGTGCTTACCAGTATTTTTTAAAGTCATACTAAATGAAAAACCTGACTTGGCGATTGTACACGTTCTTTGTGTGTAACATGCTACCAGTACCATAAAACGATTTTCAATAAAATTTTGCCCCATTGCGGTCTGACCACCATTCCGCGAGCGTTTCGTCAGAGCTTTCAAAACCGGAATGGGCGTGAGCAGCGAAGCGTGCGATTATACAGTCTACGTCACCAGCGACTAGCAATTAGCTGATCGGGCTTCAAATGGCAGATCTTGGTCTCCAAACAGTAAACCAGCCTCTTTTACATAGATTCAACGTATTCAGGCCTTCAATCAATGTAAAAAAACAAGTTATTGAAGGCAAACTCCACAAAGGCATGTGAAACAATTTCAGCTAGGCAATTCAGCAGGCGTGGAGTAATCAGCATTTTTTACATGGATTTAACGTGTCCAGACCTTGAATCAATGTGAAAATTCTTGGAACGCAACACGTTTGAACTTTTCAAGCCTACGCGCGAAAAGACTTGATATTGCTACTGCTAGTCGCTGGTGACGTAATTGTTTCCACTTTTTTTTGGTTATTTTGCAAAAAATAAAAGAAACATTGGACTTTGCGCCATTGAAAACAATTTTTTTTCAGTAATTTTTTATGAAATGTATTCTTGAGTGTTCTGTTTACGCATTTTAATGCTTAATTTCCGTTTGAAAATTTCATGTAGTAGGCCTTTAAGTAACTTTAAAGTGGCCAGGTATGGACGATAGATACTAAAAGTGCCGTTCTGATATTATGTAACGCTCTCATATCAACCTGTGCAGTGCGATATGAAGGTTGTGACCCCCCTCCTCACCCCCTTTCGACGGTGCCATGTTGACAAAACCTCAAATAAAGCACAACTTGCAGACAGTAGCGAAACTACTTAACAAACTTTGTGTTTGTTCCTACTTGCCGTATTTGATTGATCAATTGTAGGAATTGGTATCCTCGAACTGAGAAAGCAGAAGTGGAGGTTTTACCCTGGCAGTTTCGCATACTTTCAGAAGCTTTGAACCACAGACCCGGTTACCGAGATTCACAGAGGAAAGTTTCCGCTTGTTGAAGTTTTGTTATCTGCAAATAAATTACTTCATTTGTTTGGTGCCGCTGATTGAAGAGCTGTGAAACTCGTTCCTTAATCTTTTCCATGGACACAAATCTAAGGCTTAACCGACTGTGCTATTAATCATTGCACATGCAGCAATGTAGGTTATTTCGAGCTGTGTGAAGCGTAGAATTGCATCTTTGTCTTTTGTTATATAAGTTTCAACAACAATAACTCGCTATAAAGCGGGCCTTAGCATGCCTATCCAGACAGCAAAATCAGTCGTTTTTGAATGATTTTGCTGTTTGGGAGTGATAAAAAAAAAGGTTGGTTCAGTTATTCAGTAGATGCGGAAGCAATGGACATATCATCAGGGGTGGTCGCGGTGCTGTGGGATGTGTTGCTACTGCTACTGACGGTTGCTATTTCCTCATCGTCTTCAGAGGAGGAGTTGTCTTCAGCGGCGTAGGACCGTGTGAAACAGGTGTCGGAAGTCTTTCTTATCATCTTCTGCAAAGCCATCTGGAACATCAATGAATTCTGTTCATTTTATAAAAATTGGTCATTAGCAGACCTACCAAAGCTTGCAGCTGTTCATGCTTTTCAACCAGAGTGAAACAAATCTTACTTTTTTTCTTAATATCTTGCAACATGAAGTTGTTTCTGTCACAAACTCAGTGACCAAAATTGACTAACCCCACTATTCGTTTGTTTTAAATGTCATATTTTTGTTAAATATTTTGTGTCGTGGAGCTAAATAGAAAACTGCCTTTGAAAAGCGTTGCTCAAGTACCTTCCATGAAAATTGAACCAGCGTTACGCGATCTTACAAATTCTGATCAACCAACGGTAGCTTACCAATCTCGAGTACTCGACGTTTTAAGCTTGGCATTTCATTGGTGCTGGCGATAAGGTGAAAGTGGAATGAACCTTATTTAGTTAATAACTTTAGAAATAAGACAAGATAGGCTACTTGGTCTTGGTGGCTATGTTCCGTTGTAACAACCAAGGCTACTTTTACCCTTGAGCAAGCTCATTACAATTCAACATGGTTAGTGATTAGCTCACAAATACTCTTAACAAAGTGCGTCTACGTAAAAAACGGTTGATTTGCTGTCTGGGTTCTGATTTTCAGTGTGTCAAACCTACCATTGAGAAATCCTACTCAGGCACGGTTTTAGGCAATCACATTAATTCACCTGCATCTTGCTTGGCTTTTTGATTGCACGAGCTGCCGGATGAGGGCGCTGAGGAGTATGACTAATTGCGATTTTAGTTTGTGACGGGGTCTCGGTTGTATAAAATCCGAGCTTGTACAAGTCAGCAAGCCAGCAGTTGAATCTATGGATTCTCTCCAAACTTTTCCTTTCACATCCAAGTCTAAAAATATACTCATTTAATTATTATTAGTATAAAATATTTTTTGTTTTATTGTGGTATTCGACTGTTTTTTTCAAAGCATTTTGCACAATTTCAGCACGATATCATCATCATTACTTTAAAAAAAGCAGTGATAAACACAAATGATTATAAAACATTTAACTCCATCCGATAGACGTACACAAGCAAGTTGTTTTCTATGTTTCTATGTTTTGTTAACGAACAATGGTAAAAGATAAATATTAATAATAAAAAAGTGTTTTAGTTAGTTAGTTACACTTACTAAGCAGGTTAATTTCTATGTTTTGTAAGAAACAAGATGTAGATGCATCGATTACTATTGTTTCTTACCTGTATACATGGCGTGCCAGCAAGTCACTGTTTACTTTACGGATGAGGCGAAAGTAAACCCAGTACCATATCCACGTTTGACACATTACGTCGTTTTTATCCGACTAAACATCAAATCACATGGATTAACAAATACAGTTAATAATCACCAAAAAACCTTAACAACTTATTACACCTTTATAGAGATCTTCAGAAGGTTTTACCCAAACAAAATCTTACATCATTTCTTATTCTATGTGAGTAAAAATCTATTGAAAATCCTAATAAGAGTAAAACGCAGGATGTAAACGTTTTTGGGCAATTGGTAAATACTGTAGTATATTTGTTATAATTCCGTCTGCTTGGCTTTTTTGCTGAGCATTGAGCACTTTTTGTAGTATTGATATTAGACTAGGCCTATAGACTATAGCATAAATTATATATTAATAGATTGAGCCACTGTCATCAAAGATAACAATAATAACAGGCTGTAAAGGTTACTACAGTAATTGAATCAGCTCTGCTTAGCATTACGCTTGGCATTGAGCACTCTTGTGGTGGGCTATTAGCCTACTACTGTATTATTTATTGTTAAATACAGATAATGTGCATAGTTAGCCTACATTATGACAGATTGCTACCACCTTTTGTGTTTGTTCGTCAGTTGTTGCTTGTACGCAGGTCAGTGCAGTTTTATTGAATTTCAGTCATTTATTATTAACATTTCACGAATAATTGTTTTGTTTAGATGAATTAAGATATTTTCCTGAAGAGGGCAGAAAGTTTTGCCGAAAACGTTCGAAATTATATTCAGATATGTATTGAAATGTCAAGTTATTTTGTTCAAAATGATGCATTTTAAGGAGAAACGATCTCAATTTGTCAAAATGGTCACCTGAAAGTTGATTCCTTTGGCTGCTTGATAGAATTTCACAGGTTTTCCTATTCTTGCGCCAAAGTAGTTGTGCATCCACAACTGAACCTCTTCGGAACCTCTTTTGTCCCCCGAAGGCCCAGCTACAAAGAAACGTGCAAACAAATGGTAATCAACAACATATTTATTTTATGAATGAGTGGCGGATCCAACAAGCAGTCTTGGAGGAGGCGTTTTCAACAAAAAGCAATGGTGTGTAGGTTTGAATTAAGCCGACCTTGCAAATACACTTTGAATAAAGTTACTTTTAGGTGTTTTATAGAGGGCGATTGCCCCACCCCCTGAATACGCCCCCATGGACACTGTGTATGAGTAAGTATACTTTAATTTGATAGTGGTTGGGTGTAAAAGTAGCATGAGAGCCTTCATTACAATCATAACGATGTCGTTTCGACGTCCATTGAGAGCGGTATGCCGCGTCTTTGCACGAAACATAATGACATTGGTCCAAACGAATGTTGGCTTTCTAACCTAGCAAAATCTACATTTTTGCATTGAATCAATGCTTGTACTCGTTTAAATATAAAATTAATGCATAACAATGGAATTTGTTAGCAGAACCAAACCTTCCATCTGGATTTTACATCTTCAACCGACCAACATAAGCTTTTTAGTACAACAAAAACTAAGCATCAATCATCTTTAAAAAAAGACAAGTAGGATCTTATTAGGCTGCTGATATGAACAACAAAAGTTAATACAGACCTGGGTCTACATATTCGACAAAGACTTGATTGGTCGTTTCCTTAATGTAAGCAACAGTGATGTGCTGTGGCAATCCAATAAGAATGATGGTATCCTAAATGCAATAAACAAAACTTCACAAATATAGAGCCTTGCTGACATAATCCTACATGTCATTAACACCGCAAAAACGATACTGAAGGCCACACACAACCAGCTGCGTTGACAAGGGGGTCCAGGGATAAATTTAAACCCAAGCCCTGGATGATTTTAGGGGCCCATTTGATTTGAGGCCCGAGGATCTCATTGGCACCGGGCCCAAATTAATTCTCAACGGCCCCACAGGCCCACACTCAATGCCAAGCAAAGCAAGTTGCAGGGATTTTATTTACAGCGTGTTAAATGAACGAATCACACTCTTCTGCACTCAATACAGACATCCTTTAAGTTAGTTTCACAAATTGCGTTTTTGCTGTAAAGAGCTAACTTCTGCAGCCGCAGAATAAAAGTTCGGCTAAAAATTCGATTTATACTTTAAAAAAAGAAATTAATCAATTTCTACCGAATTCTTCTGATTTAAACTTCCGAGGGTGAATACTTTAATCACTTACCAAGTACGATCGACGGCGCCACCGAGCAGCAACTAAAATGCTAGCAGGAGCAATCTTGGGTGTGTAGACTCCATCAGAATCAGCATTAAACCTTACATCACAATCCGGACAAGGATCTTCATCTAAAGGCTGGATAATTACAAATTATAAATCAACACAACAGACAACATCAATAGAATAAAAAGAGGCTCATAGAGCAGCGGTTTTTGTAGACACAATAATAAGTTTGGCAACTGAGTGTAGATTTGAATAAACTTATACTGTAAGCTATTTGGTTGTGTTGAAAAGAACCTTCAATTTTTCTAACTGGTAACAAGTAGTTGCTGTACCATTGCAGCGTTAATTTTATTTCTATAAAAATAGACTACAGAAAAAGGACTATATTTACTCTGGATAACGCTTCAGCGTGATGAACTATTTATTATTCTTACAAAGGGACATTCTTGCCAGTCCTAACAAACTTATGTTTTACATTATTTCAACAGTTTAAGCAAATTAAAACAAAATAAAAAGAACTTTTGATCCTTGCATTTGCTAGAAAAATTAGTATAAAAATAACCTTGCTGTAAAGTGCTTTCCATTTGGGGTATTTCCACAGATCATAGTTTACACAAGGTGGCAGCACAGAGACATTGACGTGATGTTTTTCAAGAAACTTTTTCATGATACAATTTGTTTGGTACTGCATGAGACGCCACTTTTCGTACAGAGATATAGATCGACCTGCTAACATTTTACGTTTTACTGGAACCTCGGCTGCATATACAGCACCCACATGAGCAAACTAGATCAAGCTAACTTATAGTTAAAAAGGTTGCAAAAATAGCTTTGTTTAGAATAAATATAAGGTGGTCGTGAAAACAACCTTCTCAGAGCCACCACAACTTTAGATGTAATTTTCGGGCCACACGCAACCAAGAGAAGAGCTTCTTTGCAACGTTTCTGCCAGCATTTTTCTGTAAATATCATTTTGATGGCACCTTGGCTACTAAACAGCACGTTTTTAATCTATGCTTATATTTTTTACTTTTTTACCCTCTCTATCTATTGATTGCCTCTAACTCAAGCTACATAACTTTGTTCTAAGTATAGTTTCCAGTCGCCTAACAACCTTTACAGCTTGTTTCACCCTAATTCGGACCAATAAAAGGCTTTATTTGAATAAGAATCTTCTGATGATCACAATTAGGAGGAAACAGACTGTTAAGGTTTTCAAGTGACTAGCAACCACAATAGGTTCTACTTGGTATAATTGGCTTTGCTAGGCATGGATTTTAACTTTCTTTCAAATGGTTTCATGGGTTGGAGTTTTTGATGTTTAGAATGCAAGAAATTATCATAATTTACCTCCAGCCGCTTTTAATTTAGCTCTTCTTGGAATGAAATGCCTGTTCCCAGGAGGTTTTGATCCACAGCCGTAATCGCCATAGTCCGAACGCCCGTCTATGTCAAATCTAAGAGAAACAAACTACTAGTAATGGCAAATTACGACAACGAAACAACATTTTTTATATTTTCTCCAAGTCACCTGATGAAGCACAAAGAGATTAGTGGTCACAGCGGTAAACCATAATCTCTTCTTGGGAAAATTTTAACATAAAGTTCCCGAATCCGTTCGTCTGTATATAATGACCGAAGAAACACACACTTGAACTTCTTTTCAAACAGTGTATTCCTCTAAAATTAGCCCGAGGCTACCGAAAACGAGGGGGTGCAACGCCTACACCACTTAAACTGTCACTACACAACAGATTACTTGGATAAAAGACGGAACCTTTGTCCAGCTAGCAAGCACTAAGCCAACAGTTAAAAGTGCGGCCAACTTTCAAACAATCATTTTACGAATGACCAGAATAGATAGCAATATCTCAAATTCACGTATGCAGTACTGTGACGCAATAATGAAAGACAATTATGAAGTCATTCCAACAGGTGTTTAAAGCTGATGTAATATTTCCTGTTTAAACAGGCCCAAACAGGCCCAAACAGGTTTGACACAATTCTTGTGAACGATGGTGCAATTTTGGCACATTTTCTAGCAACTTCCATGACATAATATTCAGTAGACTTGAACGGTTTTTATATGACGTTTGATTAGCTGAACAATTGTCTGGAACAATTAGCAAACGAACATTTGTGAGGAAAGTGTGCAATGTGCAACGTAGGTTTTACTAAGAAACTTACGATAGGAGGAATTCTTCAATGTTGTGTTTGTACGATATAGATTTGGTAACTTATTCTTTAATTTTGTAACCTACTTTACAAACGAAATTGACCTTTTTTGCAGAATTGCATTTTCTTTCACTAGCATAGTTTTTGTATCTTTCGCAATTGCGAAATGTCAACTGCACTCTTCTTATCTTTAAGAAACAGTTTTAATACCGGTACTGCTTATCAAAAACAATAATTTTGGAAACTAGCCTATAGCCTATTTATGTTTGTTGTTTTTTAGGGTAGGCTACATGGCAAGCGGTGGGATGGCGCAACGGATAAGGCGTTAGCTTTCCAATTACACAAACCTGGTTCGACTCCCGGCTTCAGCTGGTTGTTGAAAACACCGCTCACCTCTACCCAGGGTGTAATAAATTGGGTGGGCGTAGTTGCTGAAGTAAAGGCGGCCGAGAGAATGGAACTGGCCACCCTACTCTCCTTAGTGCCGAAGGCTTAGTACAATGAGAACCTTATCTTCTCATACCCGACACTTGAATCAAGTATGGGACCCCCCTTTACCTTTACATGGCTTTAGAACGATTCACACATATCAGGCTCCGGCTACATTTGCTCATCGAAAGAACTTATGATTGAGGGAATGTTTATCTTTGGATTGAAAAAGCTTAATCCTGGCAGTTTCGCATTTAGGCTGTTTGCAGAGGCTTCGAACCACTGACACAGGCCGGTCACCGAGTTGGAGAGTTGTGTTTCCAATAGTTGTTGAAGTGTAATGTGTGAATTATTCTACCACTAGGTGACACTAAATAGAGAGCCGTCCTTGTAATGCGTTTCTCAAGCGCACACCCGGAGAGCAGAACCGTCGTTTTGTGATCTTGCCGTTCTGTTGTTTACAATCTATCGCATTATCGAGCAAGGTATCGGGGCGAAAGGCGGTTTATGATCCAGCCAGCAAATCAGTCCATTTTAAATAGATTAAACTTCTACAAACGTTGAATCTATGTCAGAAAGGGCTGATTTGCTGCGCGGAGTAAGAAAAGAGTAAACAAGCAACCATAAATAAAAGAGCAAAAGCAATAGATTTTTCGCTTTTAGCAGCATGATTGTTGTTTACTTCACAAACGTAGACACAAAAGACTAGTTTTAGCCTGATGCTGAGGGTTCGCTGTGGGAATAGCGGTTGCACTAGCTTTCAGAACACAGCGGCTAACTTGTAGTTAATATTCGACCCAAGTGGGCTTACCACCGAAACTACACTGACAACTATTCAAATAAATTGACAAAACTTCAAGAATTAGACCACAACTCCAATTAAAAAAACATTCTTATAAAAGATAAAAAAATAGCGTTTTGATATTGGCGTCAATAAATCTTGATTTTGAAAGTCTTCATTACCTTGGTTCTGTTAGGCAGCGCTGAGTCACCTGACACCTTGCGGCTGATGGTTCTGGTTCGCCTCTCGACGTGGTGGCTCTGTCCTGCCGAGAACACTGCCTTCCCCCAGCGTCATCCCTCTTAACTATCCCAACCGTGTTCGTGCAATACATGGCGATTTAGACGCTAACCTCCCCTAGGATATGCCCACCCCCGCAATTTAATTTTAACACAGATTTTAACCCTAACCTAACACATTGATTAACTATTCCCATAACATAGGATTTACCCAGGCCAAACTTTAAAACAAGACTGAACCCCAAAGACTGACCAGTTTCAATTCTTGTCAAGTTGAATACATGTGACGTCACAGTAGACGGTGTGTGACGACACAGTTCAATTGAAAATGCCATAACAAGGTTGGGAGGCCAAGTCCAGAGACATCTGGCACAGAAGATGCAAGCCAGTGCCACTGAGAAGATAATTTGGGCCCGGTACCAATGAGATCCAGGGCCCCTCGAAAAGGTTGCGGACCCCTAAAATCATCCGGGGTCTAAAAGTACCCTTATGGCAACACTACTAATGCAAACAGTCTAATTTTCGAAACGTTTGCTGAAAAAGCGTTTAGTTTCTCCACATCTTCTTTTCTGAAATATGAAGTTATCCTCCCACAAAAGTTCGTAAATGCATTGTATTTCAGAAAAACAAGATTTTACATTGGAGTACATGGCATAAAGCTTAGATCCAAAGTACGTTTAAACAAGCAAGAAAATTCTTGTGCACAGTTTTGTTTTAAACCGTGCAAGTAAACTCAACCAAATAGTGTTTCCACTGAAAAGCCATGAAATCTACACGGGCTTGCAAGGTTTCATGTGTATGTTCTGAAGCCAAATGAGTGGAAAAATTAAAACAGTTCACCATGTCACAAAAAAAACATGAATTGTGAGCCACAGAGTAGTAACAGCGCACTTACAAATCCCTATAGCCGCTAAGCTCATAAAACACAACATTTTTGCGTTGGTTCAACGTTGCTATGCGTAAAAATTGCAACTTTCCAAAAAAGAGTTGAACAGCGAAACAAAAAACACAGCATCAGTCCAAGCTGTGCCAATGTCAACAAAAATTGCAAGCAGCAAAACCGAAACTGCAGCCCAACACAGCACAATTTGTCATTTTTACATTGATTTAACGTCTACAGACGTTGAATCAATGCAAAAATGAAGCATTTTGCTGTCTGGGCCGGTTTAAAAGTCAGATATTTGGCACCAAAGTTACAAAACATGATCTACAGCACAACTACATTAGAAAACATGGGATTTCCGCAAGCTTTCTTTGCTTTCAACTTTCTTCATTGAACAGTAATTCAACAATGAACTGGCATTTCGTCTGTAAAAGTCTCTCACAATGTGAACGAAGAACTGAGCAGTCTCAAATGTCATATCAAACTTTTCAGCTTAGAAAACTTTAAATGAGTTGAGAGTGACTCACTTTTTGTTCAAGGACAGGAAATATGTGGCGGTCACAGTCAACTGCATTCATATGCAGATTATAAAATCGTTTCACAAAAACTTTGAATTAAAGAGTCAAATTCTCGTCCAATCATATAGATCGACTTCGCAAATTGTTTAGTGGTATTTGACTTTGTCAGTTTACCACTGTGCATCTTTACAACATCCACACAGGCTACGATCAATAAATTGTAGTCAGGCTGTCAAAAACAAACTAATGTGCTTCACGAAGGCAGTGGCTTGTTAACAATACATGGACTGGTGGATAAAGTTTTGCAGCAGAAATTAAATCCTATCAGTTTGTGCAAGCTTTGCATCGGTTGATGTAAAAGTAACAGAAACAGAAGAATTTCTTGATTGCGCGTAGATCAGAACAAGAAAACAAAACATATACAGCCCTTCGCAAAGTTGCACTCAAGATCACATTCCAGTCAGTAAATCGGCCCATTTTTATATGAATTCAACGCAAAAATGAACATTTATTGGCTGGGACACTGTGTTGCGATATGACTTTGCGTCTAATAACGTAGAATCATCGTAACAGCAGTCTGATTTAGCAGAAGAGTTAAGTTGTAAGAAGAAAATGGAGTCGAATGAATCGCAGATGCATAGATTAGGCCGTTTCCTTATGACGGGCGGTGGTGGACCTACTGGCAATCAGCTTCTCCAGCATAGTACGGGCATAGCGGAGCCTATGAGCCAACTCCTTGCAGCACCCGTGCTTCTCGAGCTTAGACAACCGGAAAGTTAGAAAGCGCTTGCTCGAGTCGATGTAGGTTACAGCGCCCATTAGTGGACAAAGAATAACTTTGGTGTGATCCTGAAAGAAATTATATATATAAGATTAAAATTGGCTCAAATAGTCCAATTCACCTAATTCAAAATATGCTTCACCAAAACTAAGCTTGCACTTGGACTTTAGCAAAAAAAAAAGCAGTGATCATGAAAATAGCTTCACTAACACTTTGAATAGCTAGTTTGTCAGCAGCACTGTCAGCAGCTGCAATAAAGCATCGGGGCCTTCGTAGGAGCTTCTGGGACAAAGGGTCTATTCTTTGCCACCCCAGACGGTCTTTAATAAATCAAGATGGATTACAAGACTGGTTTGGCAAGAGTGTTGAACAACTGAAAACCGTTAAGGTCATATGAAAGAAGACTGGTCCACCATAACATGTGGCCAGAGATAGGCATGATCTTGAAGACCAAGATCGACTTTTCTTTTGGTGATCTTGATCTAAGATCACTTTTTTGTGTGATCTTAATCTTGAAGAACAATAAGATCAAGATCACTTTGAAATTGGAGTTTATTGAATTATATTAAATTTGACAACATGTGCTGTTGTGCTGCTTCCTTTTTGCATAGCTTTTTGTATTTTTGTTTGGAGTGGTTTATCTGACCGCAGACCGCTGAACGTTTTTAATAGTGCAAACTGCATGCAGACAACAGTATCAAGGATACCAGATGGATAAATGGTGCAATAAACATTGATATAATCCAGTGAAGGCTGAAAATACTTAACACATGAATAAAAGCTTCCCATATAAACCAGACAAAAATTTGTTGAAAAGTGATAGAATTCAAAGAGGTTTTTTTAATAAAAAACATAAAACTAATAGCAAATTTTGTGACTTTTTCAGTAATCTGTGACTGTAATTACTAATTACCCTCAGCCTTGGTGTGACGTTGCGATTCTACGCAAACTACGACAATGATTGATAGACCTAATAGCAACTAACTTATTACGATTCTTAGGCCAGCGATCGAGTAGTTAAAAGCAACAGTTAGCCATACCAAGTACCTTTACTCAGGCTCCTTATAATGACATTCGGGTTTTTTTGGCAAAGTCATTGATCAAAAACTTCATTTTTATAAGTTTAGAAAAAGTGATGGTGATCTTGAGCTTGAAGATCACGTTGTTTTGGTGATCTGATCTTCAAGATCACCAAAACTGGCGATCTTTCCCATCTCTGCATGTGGCATTTCATTCATTAGTAGAGATCGACTGCACCGATTGACAATGCTGACTATTTCGAAAACTTACATTGAAGAAATTAATCTGCAGCGTCCCATTGCTGAGATGGAGGATGATGGCGCTGCGGGTTCGAAACCAGGTCCGGAGGAAGGGCAAACGTGAGAACTGATCTCCCTCCTGTGGGGCCATACCAGCGCCGGCCTGTAGAGAGATCGTGCAGATGTTACTACTTGAATGGTCAACAAATCTGTGTCTAACGTCATCTTCGTAACAGCACAAAAAGGTCTTCGTTGGAGATAGATCACAAAACGTGGGCAACAACTATGCATTTAAATTACGCTTATGGTACTATAACCAGGGTTACTCAGGGAGCAGATCGTTGTTCGGCGAGGTTGTGTTTACCTTGAGGAGATGCTCGGACATGTAGTTACGGAAATATTTGAGCAAGGTGACTTTCTTAACGAGGCTCTCTGGGTAAGCACGGAGGGTGTGGTAGCTTTCCGCCATGTCCTTATCAATGTATTCGATTTGTTCGTTGTTATTGTACAAGAGCAGTCGTGTGCAGTCGTTGAAAAGAACGCCATTGCTGTTATCACACAGTTGGTAACCTGCAAATGAGATTAATAACAAGGTGACTTTCTTGTGTCAGCAACACTAACTTCAGGCAACATAGTGCGTTGCTATTAAGCCACTTTAGATCAAGTTAATACTCTACCGTAAGCTCGCGATCAACACATCTAGCTCACGCTGATTAGATTAGCTTCTCTTGAAAGTACTTGGGTTATGTGATCCTTATGCATCACAATTCACGACGATATCACGATGTAATGGTCGTATCACGAATCAAGTCATTAACAATAGAACTAAAAATAAATCACTCACCGAGTCCATATTTATCAGTGTAGTCCACCCATTTGCTTATCCACAGCACAGGATGGGCGGCGGGATCTTCGGCCTCATCTGTCGACAATTAATAATTCAGTAGATAAAAGAGCAGTTTGGCCTCTAAATAACGTTTCAATGTGAAAGACAGAGTGACCTTTCTTTAAAATAAAATTCTATGACTTGCGTTAAATTGCAACTTTACGTTAAATGGTGACTTTCTTTAACCATAGACAGATCAAACCAAGCAACCACACGACATTTAACATCATACAATTGGAGTGAACATAAAACTAAAAACTACGAACGTTTTCGGCCATACTCAAGTTAGCCCTTCTCAAGCAACGAAAAACTGGATAAAAAAACAAATTCTTTAAAAATGATTGAAAATCGTTTTCTTTTAAAAGTTTAAAGCGAATGCCAATGGTGCTCAAAATATTGCAAAGAAATTGTTGAACTAACCCATCTCTATGTTTTGCCTCTGTGATGGATTGGACTCGACCAAACTAACCAGTTGCTTCAATAGGTCATCCATGTGGAAGTTGGGGGATTCATTTCCACGGACTTCTCCGAGAGGAGGAGGACGCTCGCTCTTCCCAGCAGGAACCGAACCAGTTGAACCGGCTGAAAAGATGAAGTTGTTTGGTTCCAGGAATACACATTTTCAGTTTCTATGGTGGACAGCTGATCCACTGCAGTAAGTGCAGAATAGAGGCGCATGGCTTCACGGCATCGAGACACGTAACAGAGAAGCACTACGTACTCGTTGATCGGTAGATATTCCACAGACGCAAAGAGAGTTCACTATTGCAATAAAAAACAACAGCAAGCCAGCCATACCATTGTTAATGTCGTGCAACGGTTTTCGCTGTTGGGCAGTGTGGAGGAGCTCGGGAGCAAATCTAGGAGCCATGGTGAGACAAGTGGTAGGAAGGCGGGGAGGGAGATAACCGCATGTGAAGAAATCGTCTTGCAACAGCTTGCTCACTGACGGCCTGGACTGTGGATCGCTACGGAGCATTCTGGAAAAAGAAGAAAAATTATTCTTTTAATACGTTGATCCAACGAGCATATACACTTATACAGTTTATACACTAACTATTAAAGGTATTGGAGGAAAATACAGATCAAAGTCAAACAAAGCAATGTTTAAAAAATCGATCGTTAATTACGAGGTGGACCGAAGTCGTCCTTGATGGAAAACATCAATATCACTTGCCGTGCCTTGAGGTGACCAGTTCCTTTGCAGTAAATCAGCCGTTTTTTACATTGATTCAACGTCTGCGAACGTTGCGAAAACAAAACCACTGACTTCCTGTCTAGGTTGTGCCAGCCAGGTTGGAACAAAGTGACCCAGCATGAATCGAATTCGATAAATCGATATCGCTGTCGTCGCGTTGTGGACAGAAGCGTATTTAATGACGGCCACTGTCAGTGCTTTGTCAATATACATTTCATCATGCTTTGTAAGGAAAAGACATTTAATCATTTTCCGATATACCTTAGACAGCAAATCAAAGATTAACCGTTTTTTACATTGATTCTACGTTTGCAGACAATAAATTATTGTAAAAAAAAAGTTGATTTGCTATCTGGAACGTCTTTTCATTGCCTGGTCAAAAAGGCAAGTGCTCAATCTACTTACTTTGAAATGAGGTGGGTGGAACCCATGGAAACGTATGACGGGATTCGATATTCATTCTTTTTGATGCGCGAGTACGTTTCTTTCAGTGATGTAGTTTCAAACGGGGGCTTCCCAATCAACAACGTGTACCTGAACACCCACCGCACGTTTCATCAGTCTACATTTAGTGACTATTTTGGGATAACAATCAGGTCACAAATAGACAATTCTATTGTGTAAACTTCTTATTATCATAGTGTAAAAAATATTTCATACATCAGTCATTTCATAACACATAATAACTATATCTTGATATCTTCTTTTACTTGGATAGCCTACAAAACACACCGATTTTAAAATCAATAATTTAAAGGCGGTAACTTACATTATGCAGCCCAAGGACCAGATATCGACTTCATAGCTATGTCCTTTCTTTCCAAGCACTTCTGGAGCAATGTAATTTGGGGTGCCACAAAGAGTCTTCTTCCGTTCACCATCGTAATCCACCTTTGTTGCCAATCCAAGATCTCCAATCTTGATCTCCATCTCATCGGTGAGAAACAAGTTTCCCAACTGCAATGATGAGTTAGCAATTAGCATGTGGAATGCAGGGTTGATCGGTTTAAACCAGGGCAGTTTAAACCGCCCGGTTAAAACCTGGCAGTTTTGACCACCTAATTACTGACAGTCGAAACCCCTTTAGTGTATGAATCAAGTTGCTTTTCAATTGAATTAAAAATATTACCCTCCACCTCCATGTTTAGTAATGATGTTCAACTATATTTTGTTTTGATCAACAGTAACCTAAATGGGTCATTCCATGCCAAGCGTCCTAGATCTATCAGTTTGACCCTCTTCGATTTTGCTCAAACTTGGTCAAAATGTTATTTGGCATGATTTGGCCATTACAAATTTTAGCTCAATATCTATTGTAGTTTTAAAAATGATGCTTTAAAGTTTTAGGTACCCTCTAAACTTTTCCGCATTCGATTTTTTGGACCATTTTCAATTAACCATATCTTTTTCTCCGAAGATTATAATTACAAAGTTTATTTTTGGTAAAATGATTCACTTTGAGCTATATTACATGATTGCATTGTCAAAATGCAATTAATTTGCAGCATAAAGGAGTAATTAAGCCTCAAAGTAGCTCTTTTCTTAACCAACAACAATTTTTGTGCAATCATGTAATATATATAGCTAAAAGTGAACCATTTTACCAAAAATAAACTTTATACAACTTTTGGAGCAAATAATATGGTTAATTGAAAATGGTCCAAAAAACCGAATGCGGAAAAGTTTAAGGGGTACCTAAAACTTTAAAGCATCATATTACTAAAACTACAATAGATATTGAGCTAAAACTTGTAATGTATGGCTAAATCATGCCAAATAAAATTTTGACCAAGCTTGAACGAAATCGAAAAGGGTCAAACTGGGATCTTTATGATTTTTAGGACGTTTGGCATGGAATGACCCAAATGCTGGATTTGGAACAAAAAATATTCAATTTCTCTGTTTATTTTTGACATTTCAATCAGTAAGGTTATTTTAATTATTGAGAAAATTCAAATTCTAAAAATAAGTTTCTAAAAATACGAATTTTACAGGCAGCCATCTGTGGCTGCCTGACAGATCGGTATTGGCGGCCATTAATGAAAGTTCAGGCGGCCATGGCAGCCAGCTATTTCGAGGCTTTTATATTTCCTAAATAGCCCAGGTAGCCGACCATTCACTAGTACATAAAAATATTTTTCTGGGTTTTGACCGGTTTAAACCTAATTTTCACCGGTTAAAACCAGGTTTAAACTGCTTAGTAGTCAAAACCAGTTTTGACCACTTAGAGATCAACCCTGTTTCAATGATAAAGCAATTACAAGTAAATTTGATGTTGCTGGCACCTTTGCACACTGAAACATTGCATAATTTTAAAAGTTTAGTGAAGCTGTTATGATTTTGTCCAGCGTCCCAGACAGATATATTTTGAATAAGTTTTATTGCACTAGATGCAAACATTCCAACTATTCAAATGTTCAAACCTGCCAGTAAACAAAATGTTACCTTCAAGTCCCTGTGAATAATCTTTTTATCATGTAAATACTGCAGACCCAAAATGATTTGTCGCATGTAATATCTTGCTTCAGGTTCAGTAACAGCCTTCCGTCGTTTGTGCAATTCCATGAGTGACTAAAAAAATATCAGCTTTAAATCAATGTAAAAAACGCATTACATTAACTTATACCAATTAAGGTCAAAGATGAGCAAAGCGTAGTTTCAGAAAAATTTGTTATTAATCCAATATAGGCTACCTATGCTTTGTGAATCCACACGAATGGCTATTGACTGCTTTTTATTAATAATGGCAATGAAAGAATGCTAACTGACTTTAAGTTTTGAACAAACTTACTCGTCTACGACATAGCTCTAACACTACATAAACAAAATCTTTGTCTTCAAAAAACCCATGAAATCCAACAACGTTCTCATGTGAAATGCTCCTATGCAAAGATATTTCTTGAGACATTTTGTCTTTCTGATGAGGTTTAACTAAAAGAGCCTGCAAAATATATAAATATGTTAAAATGAAGTAAACTGAAGCCCTGGGTGACAGTTTGGTACAGCTCAAAACCATGTAGCTGCTGTGTATTTAAAAAAACACAAAACAACATTTTGAAACCTAGACAAGGAATTTGTCTTCATTGCCTTTTTATTGTCGTTTATCAAGCATAACCCTATGGATCTCAAGGATAACATGAAAACAACACAAAAACACATGTTTGTTTGAGTAGATGAGCACTGGAAGTGATTACTTGTCAAAAACAAGATGTATACTGTATGGTTAAAAAAAATTAAAATAGACTGTCATCAAATACAGGCAAGTAAATCAGATTGAAATAACATATATATACGGTAGCCTACCGTAATATACATAAACAAGGCTACCATACCTTGGGAACAATTTTCCCAGCAAAGATTTGTTTTGTATCAAGGTCTGTTATTTCATAACATTTAGCAAAGCCTCCTTTTCCAAGAAACCGTCCTCTTTGATACCGTTTCCCAGTAGAAACATCATAAAGAATATCTGGTATTTCTTTGGCAGCAACATCTTTACGTGACATAATGCCAATTCACTGTCTATAATAAACTAAAAAATTCTGCAGGAGAATATACACAAAAGGCTACAATTTTTGCAACATGCTGTAAAACTTAGATAACCTATTCTAATATGAGCAAGGCTGAAAGTGAGCAGTTACCGTAAATCACAAGAAAACCAATAAAAGTTGTTTCCTATCTCTTATGTCTCAATCGTTGTTTCCTCAGCAGGTGCACTTGCTTTTCCAACCTACGGTAGGTAGCCTACGAAAGCTTCAACATTACTAGCACTATCTACGGCAAACACTAGACTACTGCACTGCACAAGTTTCCTATTAGAGTTCCATTTGCAAATTTCATTAACTACAGTAGCCTACCGTATTTCCATAATTAATAACTTTGGCAAATATCACAAGTTAGATAATGAAAAATTATACTTGTAGACGTATTGAAATGCAGTATCTGATCAGTTTAAATAAAAGCACTGACGGTGAGGCTACCTCTGTAACTTAAGCAAGGTAACCTATTACCTTGCTTAGGTTTTGAGCTATTACTCAGTCATTGATTTCTTATAACCATCTACGGCAAGTCGGTAACTAACCTAATAAAACAGATCAACAATGCAATACCAAACAGAAAAACAACATTACCAAACACAAAGTGCATTTCCAGCGTCGGATGCGGCGATTTAAACTTGGTTTGAAACTCGCACTTTGACGTAGGTGCGTAGTGATTGGTTGGTTTTGGTGACGTAAAACTTGTTCGTTTCTTTTGTGAAAAGGAAATACCTCGGAAATATAATGAAAGGAAAACCATTCAGTTCAGAGAGAGAGAAACCTTTTATTTTGTCTGCTGCGAAAAATAGTATACGGTACAAATATAAACCGGTACAAATATATTCAGCAACAGACAGGAAGCAGCGAAAGACTATATTAGTCATCGAGTCAGCCGCTTCCCGTGTTTTTAATGTGACAAATGTAAAGCATCGGCATTACGTTGCAAACAAGATAAGCATAAGTTCCGCAAAAATGCAAACAAAGAAGTGGATTCCTGTGGTTTCATTGTAACATCAAAAATATCATGCCCTACAAAAGTAAGTTAGTTCAGTTGTTTTTATTTCTGACCATCACAGGCTCACAGCAAAACCAATTATTAATACACGTCAACTTAGCAAAGTCGAGAAAAGGGTAGAAGCGACAAAACACGAACGTTAAAACGTGCTTGTGACTGAAGTAAGTTCTTTTGTGAAAAGGAAATAGACTAACTCGGAATCGGAAACACACTGAAAGGAAAACCATTCATTTGAGATGGTCAGAAATGTTAATTTAATTGTGGTGCCACCAAAACTGCAAGGATGAACATATCAACTATTTGAATTTCAAAAAGGTACACTACATAATTTAGATGAAAACTGATGGATTCACTTCAAACATTTAATGAATAAGATAACAAGAAACTTTTGTAAATTGAAGTAGGCTAAAATTTCTGCAAATAATTCAGTTCGGTTGGTTTGGTTTGGGTTTTGAATCTTTGTCCTCGAACTGACAAAGCCTTGATAAGTTATTCCTGGTAGTTTCGTATATTTGTAGAGGATTTTGATGCAGGGCCGCTAACCGAGATTGACTGAGTGAAGTTTTCCGATTGTTGAAGTGTTGTTGCCGAGGAATTATTCTATTCACTAGGTGCCGCTCCCTAGTGCTGCTGAATGGAAAGCAGCCCTGAAGTGAAATGCGTTATGCGTTGCTCAAGCCCACACCCCAAAAGTCGAACCAGCGCGGGGTGATCTTGATCCGGGCGCGTAACCACTGAGCTAACGGGGCGGACTAACGGGAGCGGAATTTATTTTTTCTTTGCTGGCGCGAACATGTAGCCTAGAAAGCTTCAAATTAAACACACGAATTTGGCACCAACAAAAGGAAAAGATGGCAAAACCAAAGGGTTTAAAATGTGCAGAAAACAGCGCTTGAAGATCACTATCTTTAATTTGCACAGCCACCAAAATTGGTTACGCGCCCGGCTCAAGATCACGCGGCGCTGGTTCGACTCTCGGGGTGTGCGCTTGAGCAACGCACGTTAAAGACTGCTCTCCATTCAGCGGGCACCAAGTGGATGGAATAATTCCCCGGCAACGACACTTCAACAAATCGGGAAAGTTTACTTTGCCAATCTTGGTAACCGGCCCTGTGTCAAGACTCAAGAGCTTCTACAAGTATGCGAAACTACCAAGAATAACCAATCAAGGCTTTGTCAGTCCGAGGATAAAAATTCAAAACCAACCAACCAAAAGATACAGAAAAAAAAATCTTTCGTAAAAACAAGCCTACAATTACAATTAGCCTAACACTTGCATACATAAGTAATTCAAAAAGTGACAAGTTTTCTGAACTTTTCCCTTTGCGCATCTAAGACATGTAAAAAAATTTAATGTCATAATTGTTGAGATTTTAGCCAAGAATATGTGTTATAGCCTACCACATGATATCGTCTAATTCAATAAGTTATTGGAACTGGCAAATTCAATCCACAACACTTTTCATTAGGCTGTCATTCATTAGCCTGCTAGCCTAGGCTATGCATGCGTGCTTTTCTGTGTTTTTGTTTTATTTTTTGCTATTTGTTTTTTGGGTTTTATGGCCTTACAAACTTGGCTACTGACATATAGCCTATTAGGCCTAGCCTACATGATTTTCCATTCAGGCACGTTTTAAACCTTTCAAGGTTTTGCCACCTTTTCCAGTTCATTAACGTGTTGCCTGTTGGTAGGGCTATATCAATTTTTGTACCGTAGTTAGTATCTTTTTCGTCCCGGACGCGTTAATGATAAAAAATAAAATGATTGATTGGTAAACTTAGCCTATACTTGAGTAGGTTGAAATGAAACCAGGCGGCTAGCGTCAAAGCAATCCCAACTGCTCCCTTGTCCAGGAACGGGATTGCCAGAGGGTCCTCACCATGCAGAGTTGCTCAACCTACCAGACTCTACAAACACAAAGACCCCAAAAAGGACAGATATCCGTGATCTCATAACAACAATTATCCCGATTACTCCATATCTTTTTAATTTCCCATGGTTGGTTCATAAATTAGCTTACTTTAGTGATAGATAACGCAAAAGTATTTTTAATGCCACATTTAACTTCTAATCTTAAGAGTAGCTTAGGCTAGGCTATATCCTTGAGTGTCCCCCTAGAATCCGTCTTTGGACGCATGTTTTTTCATGTTTATGCAAATGATTTTCCAAATTGTCCATAACTCAATGACAATGATGCCTAACTGCAATTGCGTTTCCTGATGACACTGTAGCGCTCCATTGTACCATTATCTTTTTACTCCATTTTAATCGTTTTTACCTCAGCAGGCAGGCTAGGCTACTTTGCCTAAGATGAGGCCTTTTGCGTCGACAATCTTTTTTAAACCTGGAGAGTCGAATGAAAGCATTTTAACGCCACTGCTTACAGATAGGCCTATCATCATTATTACATGAAGGGTATAGCCTACCACTCCACGATTTACAAGAAACTTTTCATAGCCCTATGCTCAGTTGGTTGAGCGCCGGACATTATGAAGAAACTGCAAGATCAAGCGGCGCTGGTTTGACTCTCGGAGTATGCGCTTGAGCAACGCATTTCAAGGACTACTCTCCATTCAGCGGCACCTAGTGGATGGAATCATGCAGACAACACTTCAACAATTTATTAAAAACTTTACAATGTCACGTGACCGGCCTGCGTCAGTAGTTTCAAAGCCTCTACAAATGTGCATTACGGCTAAGATTAAGCTTTTAATAAAGCTTTCTCAGTCCGAAGATAAAGATAGCCTACAATCAATCAGCTATAGGCTTATGCTAAAAAATTTGATAAAAATCAAACAAAAATAAAGTGACTTGCGTTGCAACTTGCTTCAAAAAAATGTTTTTTACCAATGGTTATAAGTTGGTCCATGAACTAAACTTGAAAATTTTATTATTTCAAACGCGCAACGCCACTGTGGTGGTTATGATAAACCTTTTCTCCAATGACCGTCATGGGAGCGATCATCCAGCAGAATACTTAGGCTAGGCTATAAGCCACTGCAAATGAGAAATCCTTGTTATACAGGATCAAATTTTTTTAAGTAGCCTAATTTGCATTAAAACAGCGAGATTTTTGCAAAAAAAAAAAAACAGTCTGTCTTTTTGTGAAAGCACACACTTTATGCCTGCCAGCGCCATATGTTTATATTATCTTAAATAGGCTACATAATCAAACCCCGTCCACTCCCTTTGTGAGTTCCTGACTGCGTGGTTGCAAGTAGTCTACCCGAGTGCAAAGGTTTTCGGTCATCGACATTCGACACCACGGTGAATTAAAAGATCATAATGCAGCTGTAAAAACTTTTCTTCACGTATCGCGATTGTTTGAATGTCTTTTTTTAAATCAACCAGAAGTGATGGGTAGCAGCGCGCTACTTGATACAAAATTATCGTTTAATTTTATTCGAAAGTTGCAAGAATTATCTGGAAAGATTGCTCAATTAAAGTTTGTCAATTGAAAACTGCTTCGAGATCTGAAAATGCATTTAGAACGAAACGCACCAACTCTTGCTAAAATACTTTTCTTCAGTTGATGAAGCATGAAACGACACAAAAATTAAGCATTACCTTGCCATTTTCACACATGTGGTATTCATAAAGTTTAATCAGCATAGAGCACGTATGCCAGCATCCCTTGAACAACCGTCACACGGTGTAGCCCCTGGTACTATTGCATTGAAGTATTTTCTTCGTTTGATAAAGAAAACATAATTAGGCTACACTCGTCAAACTTTTCATTCAGATGAATAACAACTTGTTAAAATAATTACATTCAATTGTGGAATACAAAACATGGTGATAGATCAACGAAATTATCCTTGTCTGGCAACACTGCAAATTTTCATGGAAGAATATTATTTTCTTTTTAAACACTGTCAGTGAATCGTCATAACAAAATCGTGCACTGCAAGCGACTTGAAGCATGCCGTCACTAAAAGTATCAAAATAACATTGCCAGGCGTTGAATACAGCTGAGCATAAACGTTAACTAGTGTTCGGAATTGGCTATTAAGCCATGAAGAAAAAATCGTAATAAAAGTTTGGAAGTCTTTGTTTTGGTTGCTTGCACAGAAGGTGATCGATAAGACTGGTCTTTGGAATAACTTCACATTAAACAAAACCTTGTGTTGCCACTTTCACTAAATCCCAACTTACCACGCACTGCATCAAGCTGCCGTGATGAGCATAATGTTTTATGCCCACAGAAAACTTTTTATTACTTAAACAAAGCAGTCAATCGCCTTTCAAAATTAGTCCTTCAAATATTTGACAGTTGTAAACTGCATGTGCAACGCCTACATCAAAATTATCAGATACGCGTCAAAAATATAATAAACACCACCACATATTAATCGCACATGCAGTTAGGACGAGAGCGTCAATGACGAATTGTGGATTAGATGCAAAACCACATCCAATTTTGATTTATCCGTTACACCAAATAGAAAAAAAATTTTGGGCTGATTTGCAAAATGTTGTACCTATTATTTTACAGGAAATATTGGACCAACAGCGTTAGTTTTAAAACTGTAACATGTACCCAGTAGCGTATTTAGGGGGGAGGATAAAGGGCGATGGCCTCCCCCTAATAATCAGGTAAAAAAAATACAAATTTTGCAAAAAAAAAAAGTTGTAGCGCAATAATTGCTTGGATGATTCATATAACGCGGAGGGCGGGGGTATACTTTTTGCAATGTAATTTGTCAACAGTTTTTCTTCCTTTTCTTGACAATTGCATGGCACAAATTCACGAGAGATTCAATGAGTACTGCTCGCTAGCTTTTAAAGTCAGCACATTTCTGCCTTCATTGATTCATGAAGATGAAGACTGCACGATCGACGAGATTTTCGGCTTTTACCATGAAATGCTGGATGTTGAACCAAGCAATTGCTTTGCGGTTACTATTGAATTGCGAAGATGGAGAGCGAATTGGCTTGCAGTTTCTGTGGATAAACGACCTGCGACTCTTGTGGATGCGTGTCAAGTGGCTGAACAACTCGTCACTTATCCGATTATATCCATAAATTACTTTGAATCTTTGCTACGCTTCCAGTTACAACTGCCTCCAATGAGCGATGTTTCAGTTCACTAAATAAGTACCTGAAAAATTATTACCGCACGACCACGTTTGGATGTTCTAGCTCAGAAGTATTTAAACAAGGATATTGTACTCGAGTATGATGCAGTCATTGATATATTTGCCAAGCGCAGCCATCGCATTAAACTGTAAATTGTCATTGCGAATCGCCGAGAATGTTCTAGGCCTAAAGGTATTCGAGGTCGGAAGGACTAACTTATTGTTTATGTTCTGAAGTGTTTGATATCTTTTGTTGGTTCATTGACTGGAACAGTAACTTACCTCTGCGGATTCGCTCTTGATTTTGGACCCCCTTATCTGACGGTTTCAGCTAACCCTATCTCCTGCCGTTCTGACGCATCTTATGACATTTTGGTATACCCCACCCCTATTTAAAAGGTCAAATAAGTCTAATTTTAACCCAAGTAGAAAACATTTGAACCAATTAACAGCCATTTTCATCAAATTTGAGCCTACTGTGTAGCCTACTACCACTGACTACCCCATGTGTACTACCCCCAGTCCAGGCGCGAATCTAAGAGTTTTTTTCGGGGGGGGCCAGAAAATTTGAAAATCAATTAAAAAGAAAGAAAAAGCTAAACAGATATGAACAATGATACTACGACATATACGATATGCTAGAAAATAGACATTAAAACAACCATTTTCATCAATTGTGATGCCGAGGGACTAATATCAGCTGTTTAGAAGCATATCAAACCATTTGATGCGAAAACATACAATTTTTCACAAAATTTCGGGGGGGGCCGGGCCCCCTCCATAAATCCGCGCCTGCCCCAGTCCCTCATTGGCCTCCAACCGCCGAGTCAGCGGCTACGCGGCTGACTGACACAATGTCTTGGCCTCCCCCTAACAAACTTTCTAAACACGCCACTGCATGTACCATGTTTTTAAGCAACAAATTTATATTTTAACGTTTAACCGAAACTTATCAGAATTGCAAAATGCATTTCAACGCTGCAAATTCAAAACCTAACTTCTCACGAAACTTAGGTCACGCTTCCTGTTTAACCAATGTCACTCACATGGAGTTTAGCTCAACACATCTGTATTTCTAAAGCGACACAACTATGTAACCGGTTTTGCTTTCATAACTCTCACGATAGGCTATTACTGATAAAAAGGTATTACCGGTATATTATGACATAAGCGGGGAATCGAAAAATGCAAACACTCAGTGACAGACTTGCAAAGCGAACGGACTGAACACGAGAACGAGAAGATAAAATTAACGACGGGAGAATGTCGCTCATCTGACACCCGTCTCAACAAACTAAATTGGTTAGACATTTTTCTCAATTCCCCGAATAGCAAAATTGTAACTTTGATTAATAATAAAATATATTTAATGTTCCATTTTACTTGTTAAATTTTTGTAGGAAACCATACCTCAAGACAGAAGCCTAAATTACTCTTTTTGTAGCTAGAGACTCAGAGTCTCTCAATTAGAAAAACCCTACATTAAAAAGATAGCTAATTATTAGCAAAACCCTACACTAGGGGACTTAAAATAAGCAAAAACCCTACAAAACAAAGCAAAGTTTACGCCGAAGGTAAGCTGGTAACGAGGAAAGCTGTAAAAGATTAGTCAGATTAATGATAAGACCCTTCTAGTGTTAGTGGATATGCCTAATTTCGTGTCCCGTAAAGTATTTGTCCTTAGAATAACCCAAAAGAACTCAACACAACAGATTGATTACATGTTTTGCACTTTAAAGCAAAAATTAACAACACGTGATCAACTATACGCTGTGAACCACACAAAACTACGTTTCGTAGTTTACGCATTTGAGAAAAAACGCTTTGTTGACAATAATTTCATCAATGAACCTCGTCTTTTATAGTCCACACTTAAAAAATTAATTTCATCAAAAAATCTTTCTTAATCATAAACAAAACATAAACTTCTCTAATCCCGGACAAGATTGCAAACGTTTTACATCGATCCAACATAATCAGACGTTAAATCAATGTTAAAAAATCTAAGCCAGAAAAGTAGGCATTTTTTTACATTGATTCAACAAATGCAAACGTTAAACTAAAGTAAAAAATAACTTATTTTCAGGCTAAAATTTCTTCGCTCGGGCACAACCCGAGGCGTTCGCAGCCAAGTTTGTGGTCGTGCAGTTGGCACTACAACAATATGACATCATCGATAAACATCGTCGCGTCTTTCTCCTCGCAGACGACGTGGGTTTGCAAAGGCATTCTGTTGACGCCCGTCAATCACTCGGCTTGCTTGGTGACCCACCGGCGTTGTTGTCTGAATGAAATTAGATTTTGGTCAAGTCGCAAAGAAAACAAGAAATTTAATTGTTGTTTTTCCACCGGGCCAGTATCCTAGCAGTGGTGGATCCAGACTCCCTCTCTAAAACACAGAAAAGTAATTGTATTCACGGTGTATGTGCATTATGCAAGGTTGGATTAATGTAGGCCTACACGTCATTGTGTTTTGTTAAAAGCGCTCCCTTCCACCCTGTGTCCTAGTGGTCTCAAATTTACCTCGTAAATGGTAGAAATAGGTTTATTAAGAAATAAATCATGAGAGGCTTGAAAATTTGTAACTCAAAGCCCGAGTTTTAGCACCAACAGCCACAATTAGCCCAAACTATCACTTCCCTTGCTGAGATTCATGGCTAACTCTTGCACTACAATAATCTTAACGTTGATTTTAATTTTCGTTTACTTTCGACAACTTGACTTAGATGACCATTGAGGGAACAACTTGGTCCGCCAATGCTAGTACCCAGACAGCAAATCAATCGTTTTTTACATTGTACATATGTTTATACCAGGCATGAGCAACCTTTTTCGCTGGAGGGCCAAATACAAAGTTTTGAATGATAACGCGGGCCACATGATTTTTTCAGAAAAAATTAGTATCATAAAACTACTTTCCTATGAAAGTAGTTTATATACTTCAGAAATAGATTTAATGCAGTCCACGACATACTTGTGCGAAGTTTACTGAAAAACTGTGAATAATAATTGTAGATAGAAGATGAGGAAACTAAATTCAGTCAAGCGTATTTAATCACAGATTAATGTGATTTTTGCTGTTGCATTTCTTTGCAAACTTTTAGAATATTTGCTTTCACAGAACTACAAGCAACTCGAAGTTGATTTTTCAAATGTTGATCCAATAGTTGGCCTCTTTGCTTTCCTTTGCAACATTTCATCTTAGATAAAAATTGCTCACAGCAATAGGCCTACGTGCTTCCAAAAAGAGAAATGGTTTTTAAGGCATGGTCGACAAGATTCTGATGATTCCCTCTAACATAGTTTTTGTATAAGTTCACCAAATCGTTTTCAACAGTAGACTATCTATGAAGCACCAACAACGCTATCAAGTATCAACTACGACGGTATTGTACAATGCCATTGCGAAATTATGCAACGCAGCATTCTTGTATCACAAAACGCAATATTTCTGTACACAGCGTGCGAAAATTTCCATTGCTTTGATGTAAACTGCATCAAATAGTGATGGCTAGTATGAACTTCTAAGATTTTGCTGAGCACCACGCGGGCCGCACGGAACAACCTGGCGTGCCGCAGTGCGGCCCGCGGGCCACTGGTTGAACATGTCTGAGTATATACAATAGTACATTGCTACCAGTGTACAAAACGGCTGATTTGCTGTCTACTGATGGACGTCGCTGGAGGTCATCAAGTCAAGGTAACTTTCTCTTTACTGTGATGTAACGTCTGTGAGAATAAGTTGTTCGCTTGAGGGATTAAGATTTAGATTAGAAGTTTGTTAGATCAATAATAAATATTCTCACAACAAAGCAATCAGCCTCTTGAAATACTGGATCCCATAAGCACACAAGGAATGCTGATTATGAAGAATAAATCCAAAAATGAAGAAACCAAATTCATTTTTGAACAAACGCCTTCTCATTTTCAGTGCAGCAAGTTTAGTTTCAGCATTTTATGTAACGTTATTTTTTTTATTCAGACTCATACGAGAAATTAATTTTGAAAACCACCTTCGGATTTAGCTTTCTTGGCTTGACCAGCTCCAACGTTGGTGGTTGTTTCTCCGCTGGCTCGTTTTGCTAGATATTGCTGAGTCACTGCAAAAGTATTCGCAACGTCATACGAGCGAGAGATCAGTTTGTACTACACCACAGGGACGGACCCAGCAAGTAACCTTAGAGGAGCGGGGGCGATTTCACCAAAACACAATAATGTGAAGGTCTACATTAATTCAACTTTACAAATACATCGTAAATAAAGTTATTTTTCTGTGTTTTAGAAGAAAGCAATCGCCCCCCTCCCTTTTGGATCCGCCATCGCTACACCAGGACTACTACCTCTATTAACATGTAAAAGTTGGTATATATACTTTTATTTAAAAGTGATCCAACAACGCTCCAATGATAGAAGTTCAGTCGAGCACCGCCTACCGGCGGAACAAAAGAATCAGATCAAAGCCTCTACAAGTATTTGAAAGTGTCATGAACATGAATAACCTATCAGAGGCTTTCTCAGTCCGAGAATAAAAATTCAAATCAACCTAGAAAGCGTAGCCACAAGGAGGATGTTTATGATGCAAAGTGATAGATCTACTATATATTTATTGTTCTGGGTCCTCCAATAACCCAAATATCCCTGACCCAAGCGACACATAGTAGTAAGTTAAACTTCTAAAACAGTAACCTCTTCTTTAACCAACACAATATCTAGGTAATAAAATTTTGTGGTAACTTTCCCAGACAGCATAACAACCTGCAAACATTGAAGCAATGGAATAAACGGTTGATCTGCTGTCTAGGTTGTGCCAACCCGTGGCCTTACCTGGAGCCGGCACAACGAATGGCACATTAGGATTGACGAAGCGGCCAGGAGCGGCTATTAGCGTCCCAAAGTTAACTGGAATAGCGTGATGAACAATTTGGGGGGAACGGCCGGTCACCATCAATAGTTGTTGCTGGTACTTCTGTTGCTGTTGTTGAAGTAGCTGTTGATTTTGTGCTGATGGTGTTGAAACTGCTATCGATGCGGAAGTCGGATGCGTCACTGTGGATGCTGGTAAAACTTCTGGACATGCAGAAGAGGGAAGATTCAATCAATGATCATGAGATCAATCATCTATTTTACCAGACAACACTGGCTTTACAGCCTTGAATGTCGTAGATGTGTAAATAGGCTAGCTTGCTTTTTCTACTAATTTTATTCACTCAGAAAATTTATTGTTTGGGCTCATACTTGGGAAATATTTGTTTGTGCCAAGTTCAGGCCTTAAGCTTACTTGCATTGTAGGGCCAGATCCAGCTCCGACACAATGACAGTTTGATAATTGTTTCGAAGCGTCTCTTTTGTCCCAAATGTTCAAAAGGAACAAAATACGTGAAATGAAAATCGTCTTCTCAAAACCATATAAGGGTTTTCACGCGGTCTGTACCTGCAGTGGATTGCTGCGATGCTGAGGTGGAAGCACAAGATTTCTGAGTTGTGTCTTCGTATGGAACTGAGGTAGCCAATGTAGTAAATTGCTGGGTTCCTAGTCAGTTAGATATTCTAAATTAATTTGCTTCTTTCACACGCATGCACATAAACATTACATACACTTTAGGCTACTGTACATTCCAGAGATAAAGTGCCCGATGCAGAGATTATTCTATTTGAAGAAGTTTGGCCCTGAAGATTGTTATCCAGCACGAGACCTGAGGTAGTGCAACATACGTAGCTTACGTACTGTAAATATATGCTCGCTAGTCTTCAAGATGTATGCTTCCACTGTGTAAAAAACATTAGTGAACCAATAAACTGTGGTTGCATAAATGCTACAGCTGCCATTAGCCATGGCAAGACCAGTACGACAACACAAACGTAATGAAACTGCTGTTTGTGATTGTAATCAACGTAAACTAATATTATTTCTAAAGACCAACCTGAGGCATTGATCGGTTGTAAAGGCCAGATCACTTTGTTGTCTGCAAGTGATACGACACCGACTGATGTCACGACCTGTTGCGACGAGGGAACAATCAATGACGTGTCACAAGCAACATTTGGTGGGGTATCCATGGCAACATGACGCCCATGGTTGGTAGGGGAGCCAGGTGCAGATTGTGCACACCTTTTAACAAAATATTAAAACTCGGTTATGATTTAACTTCTGGTAGTATGATTTATTTTGCCGCCTTCTTGTCTTAGGCCCCCCGCATTCTGTTCTAGCCGAACGAGCTGCAGACTATTCGGCACAAAACCTTTGCAACGTTCTAGGCAGATAACTATTCTCACATCTCAGTTAGTTTCTTTGCCAGTTTCAGAAACAGTGAGTCTGTTCCGAGACGATTGACAGCTGGCTTGGTAACCATATTTGTTATGAGTCATCAGCGCAGAGAACGTGAGCATTGCCATAACAATTCTCTCGGGCGCACAAACTCACAGATCAAGAATTCTTCAAAAGCAAATAAGCCAATCAACAAAGTTAAACAGTTGGTTAATTTGCTGAATACTTCATTCCTTCTTTACGCTACCTGGCTTCCACTTTCACAGCCCTGGACCCTTCGTTAGCCCCAGCATCATGGGTAGGATAAGGAATGTCTGTTTGTGAAAAAGGCACCGACCCTTGAGAGCTGGAAAGAGGCGAAATTGGGTTTGATCGATTGGGGGATACCGGTGCCGACCTGAAAAGTCCAGAAGTCAACTTGCGTGTGTGTTGTGGTAAAGTCGTGTGGTGGTTTATTGCTACGTGGCGAAGAAGATCCAAATAGAAAAGTTTTTAGCAACTTTGCGTTTCAAAATAACCTCAATGGCCTTACGGCTCTATTTGGACCTATGCAGTAAGCGACAAGAACGCAATGAACTCCTACAATCGTTAAATTCTTAACAACACTTACCACATAGTGAATAAAAAAATAACAGTTTAACCTCTCCTAAATAACAGTTAAACTTACCACATACTCCAGCTTTATAACTGACCAACTCTCTTCCAGGAAAATCACACGCGTCTTCAATGATACGGAGCAGATTTTTGATAGTGATTAACTTTCACTCATGACGGCTTTTAGTGACCTCGCCGAGGCACGATTGAGATAAAATAATATTTTAAATGGATGTTTTACTACAAAACTTAGCAGAGACAAACCGTATAACTGCGAAGTCCGAAAGCGGCAGGGAAGTGGAAATACACGGAACAGCTCTCTGCCGCCTCTTTCGCCAGGCTTGTTCCACCAGTTTCTTTTCGGATTGCAAATCGATTTTCCAGAAGGAACCTTTACCTGATTCTTCTTGTGAACGTGGGACTTTGACGAAGTACCGATTCAGGGAGAGATTATGACGAATGGAGTTCTAAAAATCACGAAAACAATGATTGTTCAATTCAAACAAGAGTTGTTGAGCTAGCTGGTCTAGGCTTGAATCCAAAAATGTTTGTTCGAATCCGGCAGGAACACACAAATTCATATGAAGCCATAAATAGATCAAATTTTTTAAATCGCCTGAATGACTCCAAGCGAAAAAGAAAAGCTGCCGGCCCGTAAGAAAATGCGCAAAATTTAAGGAATTTGAATTTCAATTAAACTTTACTTTTTTGAAAACTAAAAGCACACCAAAAATCGAGTGACTGCTCGCCACCGCAAACAAACATATTACTTGAATTTCTCAGATCTTGTTGCAAACTCACAAACTGCGCACCTGCCATCCTTTATCCGCAGTTTTGTAGTATGGATAGTTCTTTGTAATGTGAGCATAAATATCACTTAGCGTTAACTGCTTCAGGGGAGCAGAAGATATCGCCTAAAACACAAACAGAGTCAAAGTACATAGAACTGAAATGTCTCTTTGAACTTACGGCACTTTGGACAATCTCATTCAATGTTTTGGCACAATTAATTGACTTTGTGTGCGTCTAACCCAAAAACGGTTTCAGATTGACAAGTGATTTGAAAAACATTCAACAATAGAATACTCTGTTCTTAGTTTTCAGAAAGTTGCATATTCCCTTGCATAAATCACTTCAATTAAATAGTTCTTGTCCAAGTTGCAAGAGCAGCATACTTTTTCTGCTTTTATAAATGCATTTTACAACTAAAACTAATATAGTTCCTGCTTATTAAGCCCACCGTTAATGAATGTATAAGGGTGACAAAGTACCCTTATATGAGAATTGTCCCCCGCTTAATAGGCCCACCCGCTTAATAAGCCCAAAATCGTCCGGTTCTGATTGTTGGGTTTAATTCAAAATCGTTGGGTTTAATAATCAGGGACTACAGTATATTGATGAATGAGCGAGCAAACTTAGTGGCTTGGAGCACACCTGCACAATGAGTTGAGCATATGAATACGGAGGTTTGGCGTCTGAACTTTCAGGGTTGGTGGCACCTTTCGCGTTCTGCTTTCCGTCAACCTGAGACGTAGAAATCTTTTCAACAAATCACATATTAGGCCAATTTAATGGCAAGAGCGAAAGCATGCAAGGAGTAGCTCTGAAATATTGTTTACACAGAAAATCGATTCATTACAATTCAGCCTGCTGACTTTTGCAAAAGTATCCTATCTTCATACTAAGAAACTTTCTACAGCTTACCATTGGCAGTTTTTCATACACCAGTACTTCCAAAAACTTATACAGTGAGCTGTATTTACTCTACCTATATGCAGAGTATACATTCTTGTAAACTGAATATTACTAGGATCTCAGCTGCGTGCCTGATTTAGTATACCACCTACTGATTTCCTTGTGCTACTTTTTGTGACAAAACATGAGAGAAGTTATCTTCCTTTCTTGAAAATACAACATCCGGTTCAGAATTTACTTACACTGGCTGCAATAGCTGAAGCTGCTGCATGAAGATCAGCTGTGATCCTACAACTTGGATGAAAAGTTCCTCTTTTTGGGCTGGATGGACATGAATTCACAGCACTGAAAAAAAATATTAAACAATTTTGAACTAAAAATACCATAAGATAACTTTTACTTGGAAATGCTGTACTTACAACTTGTGCAAATTGATTTTTTTTAGTAAAAATAGAGATGTATAAGTTATATCAATTGTGGTAAAACCTTTGCTTTTTTGCACAAAACATAGGGACACAACATGACATATTTGTGACAAATTGAGAGCATTCGAGAGCCTGCATGTTCGACTCCAGCCACCCGCACTTGCTGTTGTTTCTCTGGGCAAGAAACTTAACGATAATTGCCTCTACCCAGTGATCGATTTCGAGTAATGGGTAGTACCAAATTTAAGTCATAAGTAGAGTAGACAACCGGAAACAGACATTGCCGTCGGCTGCAGCGTAGGTCAGGTGTATGTCGGAAGGCGCACACCGATGCATAGCGCTCAAGTCCGCTTTCCCGCAATGCAGGATAAAGATAAACAAACAAACAAACAAATATTGAAGGCTTGAACAATAAAATGGCTCTCATGAAAACATAGAATACAAATGCATGACGACCTGTTCTTTTAATAATGCAATGCCTTTAAGGTGACAAAACAAACCTTATTGTTCCTGTTGGGGATGGAGGAGCGCTTAGAAATGCATGAGCCACATGTTTAAATGGAGGTGATGGAAATGTTCTCACGCCTACTTGTGATTGATGAACAAACAATGAAGATTGATTTTGGGGCAAAGACACAGAAACATTTCCATTGCGTGGCAGAGGCTCATTTTCAACTGCGGAATGCGGTGTAGGTTGGCCGACATGCTGAAAACCAAAAACATCACATAAAAACGTGGGAGAAAAAAAGTAGTAAGGTGGTGCAGCAAATAAGGCTCCCTTTTCTACAATGTGATCCTGGTTTGACTCCCGCTCAAGTTGATGGGTAAAAAACATTGCTCACCTCTATCCAAGGTGTAAAAAATTGGGTGGGCACAGTTGCTGAAGAAAATGTGGTCAAGAGAAAGGAACTGGCCACCTTACTCTCCTTAGTGCCAAATACTTAGTATCATGAGAACTTTATCTTCTCATTGCCCAATGTTTGAAATTACATATAAAAACCACCTTTACCTTTTTGGAGAAATATATATGATGGAAAATAGTATCGGAACATCCATCTAACATGTAAAACAGAAATAGTTATAGAAATGCTAGCAACAAAGAGGCTAGTGTACAAGTATCCACCCGGGTGATAAATACTATAACATGAATATATATTAAAGATTGGAATCGACCAAGACGTATAGAGTGAAGTATACGAACAGTAAAGTAAAGGTAAAGTAGTTTCATTCTATATTTTTGATCAATTCCAATGTATGACATTGTGGTATTTTTGACCAGGGCAGAGACTTGTATACCAGCTTCCAAAAATGTGAGTAGAGCAATCTATATAAATACTGAATAAGTCAACATTGATACAGTAATAAAAGTAATTTGCGTTCTTCTGGTGACTATTTACTAGGTTACCTCCTGATGTTAAAGATGATAACTAGCTTTTGTATTTCCGACGTTTCGTCAGTCAGCACGACTGACTTTATCAAGGTGGCTAAAACAGGTTAACACAACCTGTTCAGCAACGATGGCACAACACAAAAACGTACTGATAAAATGAATAAAGTAAGCATTATTGATACAGTATTTGTGTAGTTTACATAGTTTCTAAAATTTATCAAATTATGGTGCCATTGTTTTGATTAAGGAAAACTGCAGCTTGAATAGTATGATATACCAATATTTTGGTTAATTAATTTCTGTTTGGTAGGTTAATGAAGAAATTGGGTGCTAAAAAACACTTTGTCATATTTCATTGCACATTCAACTACTTCACATACCGGTACTGTAATTGGCAGGTGTAAATTGGTACTACAACCTTCTTGTGGATTTGGGTTGAAACTGAGACAGATATTTGTGCTTGGAAATCGAATAACACATCTGCAAAGTAAAAATGTCAAATAACTTTGTTTTCGCGCTATAAAACCATGTGTGTTATGCTCTTCCTACTCAGAAGTACAGCAACTTAAAGATTATGCTTCTCCTTTCCATAAACAACACCACACGGCACACATAAAGTTACTTGATTGGGTATGGATACAAATTCCCTTCAGTATAAATGTAAAAACATTTAGTTGAACACATAATATCAGTATAACTTTAATAAAGTTACTACCGGTATAACTCTGTACTGTAGCAGCATTAGATGATACACACTAATTAAAGTAAAAGCATAGACGCAAAATGGTTGGAATGCCTGGTTAATCTAATCAAAAAATAAAGACCCCAAAATGTAGATACTAAACTCATATTCAGCAAACGTTTCGATAAGGATACTGTCTTCATGATCAGTGCTATAAATGTAGTTTTCAAAACGTTTGCTGAACATGAGTTTAGTATCTAGGTACATTTTGGGCTCTTATTTTTTGAGTTAAAGCATTGGTTTTCTTAAAATGTTGATGTCATAAAAAATACTGCCATTGTCATAAACACTATTCCAATATCATAAAATTCAGCGGTACCTAATGGATGAAATAATTCCCCGGCAACATGACTTCAACAATCGGAAACTTCACTCTGTCAATCTTGGTGACCGGCCTGTGTCAGTGATTCAAAGCCTCTACAAGTACGTGAAACTGCCAGGATTAAGCTCTGCAAGAAGCTTTCCCAGTCCGAAGATAAAGATTCAATAAATCAAAAAAATTCAAATTTTCTTTGTTATGCCATACCGTACTTAAAAAATGTTTATTCACTATATTATTGGGGTTGGGGGTGATTACAATGTGAATTATAAAAATGGAGGATTTAGAACCAAAAAAGTTTTCACTTGGAGGATTTTTACCAAGTTGCATTCTGTTTCCTTATGGTAACAATGCAAACTCATGTTGTTTGGCATTGAAGAAATGTAAGCACAGCCTAATGTCAAAACGGTATACTGAAGATGGTAAACCTATTGTTTGGTCACCGACAATACTTCACTTGTCATTTACAAATTAAAATCTTTAAATTTTGTAAAATCGCAGTGAAACATGTTTATTTGGCAGCCAGTCTGCAGAAAGGCTAAAGTTTGTTTACGTGTGAAACACGTGACGTCTATTTGACCAATCACTAGCTAGCTTGATCGCACGCTCGAGTGATCTCTACAACTATAGCATCAACAAACACTCACGCTTGGTCGAGTGGTATTGAATTGCTTCCAAGACGTTGAAATTGTCCATCGATAAAAATGCCATTCTTTCCCAAGCAAACCAGAAAAAATCGACCTCTTTCATAATTGATCTGAAGATGTTTGCGTGACACGTACGACGACAGTCCAACATCTACGTCAACTTTTTCAGTCACACTATTTCTTCCAATTACCACTCTGTGCTTTTTGATACAGTAATCTATATCTGTACCACTTAGCTTGCCTATGACCTTCCCTATGTCCCCTAAAGTTTCTTGAGGTACATTTTCGGTATTAACAGTCGATGATATATCAGCCATTACGGTTGCTGCAGCGCTTTCGCAAGACATTGCTGCCATTATTTAGCAAAACACGGCACACAACTCGCTGCTTTGCACACAAAATTAAAAACAAAACAACAATTGCTCTACCGCCACTAGTGATGATTCTGCTACAGCTTTCGGATATGGGAAGGAAATTTTTTGTTTGTTTGTTTATCTTTATCCTGCATTGCGGAAAGCGGACTTGAGCGCTATGCATCGGTATAGGCCAGTGGTCGGCAACCTGCGGCTCCGGAGCCACATGCGGCTCTTTAGCTCCTCTAAAGCGGCTCCCTCTAGATTTGACAAAAGTTGGATTTTAAATTTACGTTTGGTTATTATTATTAAATTAATAATAATAATTTAATCAGGTACAAAAATTAAACGATATCAGGTTCAATAGTGAACCTGGTTATTCAAATTAAAAACAAAACATTGCCAAAAGCGTTAAAGCACAGGGAATTGTGTTTATTGGATGAAGTCGTCTGCAAGTATTCAGATCTCTAGCCTCACATTTTGATGGCTGTCTTGGCGTGATGTAGCAAAGCGTTTTTTTTTATAATTTTCTTATGAGATTTACTTTCTACTTGTTTGACGAAAAGTGCTAAAATGATTGTATTCTTAATAAAAAAAATTGTTGACAAACAGACAAATAGAAAGTGAAGTACCTGCTGTTGTCGATACTGGTGTTCTATCTTACTGTATATTTACAGAAATATCACGAATACGTATGTTAAATTTTGCGGCTCTTTGCTGGTCACATTTTTTGGAAGATGAAGCAGAATGGCTCTTTGTTAAAAAAAGGTTGCCGACCTCTGGTATAGGCCTTCCGACATACACCTGACCCACGCTGCAGCCGACGGCAATGTCTGTTTCCGGTTGTCTACTCTACTTATGACTTAAATTTGGTACTACCAATTACTCGAAATCGATCACTGAGTAGAGGCAATTATCGTAAAGTTTCTTGCCTAGAGAAACAACAGCAAGTGCGGGTGGCTGGAGTAGAACATGCAGACTCTCGACTGCGAGCCCAACGCGCTAACCACTCGGCCACGGCTGCCGAATTTATCAGCAACCAAACAATTTTAGAAAGCTTCTCCAATAACCACATAACCTTTTTTGTAAATTAAGAAATTAACACTAATAGCATACAACCGTTTGTCTATTTTCAAACTTAAAGTTTTCAAACTGTAATTTTCAAATTAAAAATTGAAAACGATACGGTACCGGTAGCTCGACAGTTGGTTAGCGCGTGACTTCGTGACGAAAAAGCTTCAAGATTAAGCGGCGGTGGTTCGACTTTCAAGGTGTGCGCCTGTCGCCTGAGCAATGCAGGTTAAGCACTGCTCTCCATTAAGGCACCCGTGGATGAAATAATTCCCCGGCAACAACATGCCAACAATAGGAAACTTCAATCTGTCAATCTTTGTGACCGAGCCGGTGTCTGAGGTTTAAAGCCTTGGTTGCTTTTAAATCTGTAGGCTATCCTCGGACTGGCAAAGCCTTGATAGGTTATTCCTGGTAGTTTCACATACTTATAGAGCAGTGGTTTTCAACCTCTTTCATTCTGCGATCCATTTTAACAACCTAATGTCGTTGATGCAACTAACGAACCCCTTCCAAAAAATTTGATTCAGGCATAAGCGCAATACCACAAAAAAACATAAATACAAACAATATAAATTATGATACCACTGTGTTGAATAAAATACTCATTTATTGAATTCATGCACAAGGCAGCATTAGTGAGATAGCTTTTTTCTGCTTAAATCTTTTAAATTTTTTATTTTTCCTCTTTGCGACCCCCTGGTTGAAAACCACTGTTGTAGCCTATAGGCTCTTGACGAATTTGACAAAGGGCCGGTTATTGAGATTGACACAGTGAAGTTTTCCGAAAATATTCCAAGTAGGCCTATGCGAAACTGCCAAGATTAGGCTCTCAAAGAAGTTTTCTCAGTCCGAGGATAAAGATTCACTCAATCAATCTCAATATAAAACAACTTAGCCTAATCATAATTCCAAATCGAAAAAAGTTGAGCTAATCATAATTTACGATTATAAAATCAATATTTTAGGTCAGGATCATTAGAGTTAGTTATTAAATGATATAAGAAGTTACGGTACTGTATGCTTGTTTATCGGGCTTCTATTAGGGATGGCTTGAATAAACATTCTGATTCGTAGGTGTTTTTGTTGCTTTCGCGTTTGGACAAAGAAAAAATTGAATTGAAATAAATTGTTGGCCTATCCTACACTTTTTTTTTATAGATCCAGCACTGCTAATTCTCCATTGTTTTCTACACATTTTCTACGTATAGGCCTAGCCTAATATTTGCGTCATTGTGGCCTAGGCTACATGTTTAAATACAGAAATTGGATGATAAATCGTAATCGCTAATTATTTTGAACTTTGTAAACTTTAATTAGGCCTACATGCGTGAGCACCTGTCTTGAAACACTCGTTTTGATAATGTGTCCAGATATTAACCTATAAACAAAGATAATTCAGCAACAACACTACATTTAACATTATAAAAACAATAAGTAAACGTTTTCGGCTAGTCTCTAGTCATACAACCTTTTCAAGCCTATAAAAAAATGTTTTTAAAAGAAATACTAAAGAATCATACAGTAGGCCTATCACAGCAAAAATATGGTCAAATCAAAACATCTGAGAAACTACTGAACAAACTTTTAACTACCTAGCTTTAGTATTTCTTATAAAAAAATATATATTTCTTATAGGCTATGACTAGCCCAAAACATTCGCTTAATTTTTTTTTTAATGATGTTAAATGTAGTGTTGCTGCTGAGTTATGTTAACCAATGTCAAGGACAGCAGCACACTTTCATAAATCTGACCAGGGGCGCCGGAACGATTTTTGAATGGGGGGGCAAGATTACGAAAAAAGGGCACTTTTGTTTACTAAAAGGCCATTTTTTTTAAGTTTTAAGATAAGATATAGCGACAATGCTAATCTATCAGCTCACTATATATTGAGTAGGCTAATGATATCCTACAAGTGTCCGGTATACAAAGAAGGGCATCATGCTATGTCATAATGATGTAACCTACTGTCAAGCCTTAAAGCAGCCTGCGGCCATGGCCGCTAAGTAGTGCTTGAATGACCGCCGGTGCTACCTCCTCAATCGGCCAAGTTTGGCCGCCGGTCTCTTCTAGCCAATTATTTAATTTCGCAATAGAATGATCGTGGATTAACTGTCGAAAATATGTAGTATCAAAGAGTGACGCAAAATTAGGTCAGCGCGTCATAATCGCCACTGTTGCATTATGCGGGAATATTTGTTATTGATGAAATATATCCATCTGCGATCACCAGCGCTGTAAGTCTTATTTGTAATTTCCAACGTTTATTTTAACAAAGTCTTAATCCGAAGTGCTAATTTACATCGACTGGCAATATTGTCGTTTTTATGTCGATTCGATGTTGTCGGACATTAAAAAGGAGAAATAGGTTAGTTGACATCCAAGGGGAAAACATTTTTTGATCATATTTTGCAAAAAATTATACTTCTTTTAGTAATGTCAATCACATCATTGAAATACTTATTTTATTACCTTGCCGTCATCGTCAACACATGTCGAACGTTATTTTTCGTTGCTAAACAGAATTCTAGGGGTGTGGCAAACTTCTTTAAAGTCAGCCACATTGGAGACACTCGTGCGAGTGTCGTTAGATGGTCTCGCAGTACTGGATTACAATCCCGATAAAGCAGTTATTGCGTGGGGCAACGATTCTATTGTAGGACGTCGCCCAGGCTTCAACAACGCTAAGTGATCATTTTTGCATTGTTTCAAGTTTAATTCTATTTAGGCCTACTTGTGCTATCGTTATTTTTATTTTGGCCTCCAAGCACGCAGATTTGGCCGCCGAGAAGGAGCTCCCGGTAGGCCACGATGGCTGCCGAAATAAAAAACGAGGTTTAAGGCCTGTACTGAAGCGAATAGCAGAAATTGTTATATTGCAAAATGTGCAGTAGCTTACATGAATTTAAAAGGGCACCATTGCCCCCCCTGCCCCTCCATCTGCAGAAAAATTGAGGGCAAGGGGGGCGGCCGCCCCCCCGCTTCCGGCGCCCCTGAATCTGACACGTAACCTACCGAACATGAAAAGTTAGAGTTCGAAACTTTGTACGCAAACCTTATTACCATAACTCAATTTTTGTTACCGTACAATTGCGATAGCCTATCAATAAAATAAGCTGTTTGCAATATAGTTCAAGGCTCAAGCCATCGGCCATGGGCTAAGCTGTCTTCAAATCTTACCACTTGTCTTGTCTGCTAAATCTTACTCCTGATAACCTACTTGTCTCAGTCTACAGTGGGCTACCTGCGCTAATTTGTAGCGCTATTTTAGCCAGGGTCTCACAAAACGGAAGTATTTCGCCTTACCTAATTTTTAGCTAATTGTTACGAATCCATTTATTGTTTTGCTTAATTGTTACAAAAGGATTGTTACGTTATGGAAAGTTACAAAAAAGTTGCAGCAATATTGATAATTAAGATGCTAATTAAGAAGTGCCATCTTAGATTATATCGGAGAGCCAGATGCCATCATCAAAAGAGCCATACATGGCTCGCAAGCCATAGGTTCCCGACCTCTGGGATAGACCATCAACTGCTGGGATAGACAAAGGTTCTTTATCGTTAGTGCGCCATTCTTGTGTATTCGACTTCTGACGAGATTGGTTTTTGAGAATGTTTCGAGCTGCGAAAGACGATTTCGTCTTTTCTCGACTCAGATTAACCCAGGATACGATGAACAAACTTGAAACTGCATAGCCTAATTGGATAGACGAACAGCTGCCACAGAAAAAGATTGTTCATTGCTATCAGCCCGAAAGTCAAAACGTCAAACAAAATTTAACTCTCATTGTGAAACGAGATTTTCCATGAAAACGAAAAATGACGCATAGCGCGTGACGCTTAAAATCGGCAAAATAGTTGACGGCGCTATCACTTTCGTCAACTAAAAAAATAAACCGACGGCGCTAGCCTCAGCGTCAACAAAATGTTGACGCCGTCAACATACAACACTGCCTGTAACTTATATAAGTATATTCAAGTTGTTGTTTTCTTGAAAGGTGGGCTATTTTCTTGGCACAAACTATTCCATTCAGATGAATTTTACTACTTTCTGTTGAAATAATCAATCTCTAATTTATATTTGAGATTTGGATTGTGACACAAGGCTACACATTGAACTACATTATTGCGCAAATGAAATAAAATGTACATAAAACGAACTTGTGCAGTTGTGCATGGACAGAAAAGTAGGTTTCATTGTGCAATGATGGCTGAAAGGAACAGTTGATGGAAGTGCTTGCAACTAAACGCTCTAAAATGTGCAGCACGAAGTTAAATGATATGCTGTAACTTTTCGAGGGTTACCTGAAACCAGTTTGCTCAAAAGTGGTGAAAATGTAATGAACTATTACCCCTGAGCAGGGCCGTTGAGAGGGTAATTTGGGCGAGGTACCAATGAGATCTTCGGGCCATAAATTAAGACACTATTAAGAAAAACGCAACATATCCAAAGAACACTCGATAGTCAAGTTTCCGGGCTGGAAAGGTTCCAGGCCCTTAAGATTATCCCGGGCCTAGGTCCAAAAGTACCACCTGGACCCCCCTGTCAACGCTACTGCTCATGAGCCTACATGAAAATGTTTTTTTCGGAAAATCTTTAGCCTACACTTTCTGATCAATAATTTCATAAGTTGCAGCAAACATAATTGAGTGATAATAAAGTTTACGAAGCATGACTGCTGTGGCCAAAAGTAACAGCGAATTTCACACAATGGGAGATCTTAAAATGGCCAAAAGAAGTTGCAACGAACAAGAATAAACTGCCACCAGCAGTACAAACTACCAAGAAACTGACCAATGTTTTAAGATTACAAGGAAAACTGTCTAGTGTCTATACAAGTGGTTTGTGCAGTGAACAATGAAATCAACGGAAAATAAAGTAATGAGCATAACACTAACAGTAACGAATTCAAATGCCGCAGAATTATTAGTTCAAAATGACAAGTTAATGCATACCGCAAACAAGGAACAGTAACATCCCCACTTACAACAGCGCGAACATAAAAACTCAATGAATTACAAAAAAGCACTGTATCAACTAACCAGAATCACCCTTTTAATGATGACACAATTACGTTTGCTACCAATAGCGAGAAAATGGAATTGAAGGTAAAATCCAATTGCATTTCACAATTCGTACCGTATACAATACACTACGCCCTTCGTAAAGGTGTAAATATCATGCAGTTATTCACTGTAGCATGGCTATTTGCAAGAAATTCTTCACAAAAACTTGGTTTCACAACGAGATACTTTTATTTCCAACTGCTTAACATGGACATCGTTGTGTATGATGTGGAAGGATATTGTCAAATGTCGTCTTGCTTTCAAGGTAAATACCTTCAACATTGGCTTGTAACAAGAAGCATAACGCTGATGAAAACACGCTAAACGTACAATCTTTGCGTCGTATCCAGACTTTACGCCAGGTGGTTGAACGTTTAGATTAAGTGGGTGGGATGACAAGGAAGCCAAACTTTTTGTTCACCTTCACTCTTTCAGGCATATCTTTAAGTGTTTTGTGAAAAACACAGCCACATACTCTTGAGTGGTGTCGAACCGACACTCTCTCGAGAGTCTTACCACTCGGCTACGGTGCCGACAAAATAAAAACTTTGAGGAAAACGACAACAGCTTCTCAAATTGTGTTATTTTGTGTGGGGTTGCTCTTTGTTTCAACATGCACGGCCGCATGAAGGGGGTGAAACCCCCTAGAGCCAAAAACCCGGCTCTTTGAAAAGCAAAATTTTACAACTGACTAAAGATTGTGTATGCTTGTCACAAATACAATTATGCATCACAAATGTGATCAATAGTTGTGCTGCTGTTCATATGCGGCGAGTTACGATGTTCATTGGTAACTATAATGTAGACCAGGGGTTCTTAACCAGGGGTGCGAGACCTGTGCCTAGGCGGTGCGGGGATGCTGAGTTATCAAGGTTTGTTATAATATGACGTAAGAAGCAATATTGTTTTACCAGGTTTCAACAAAAATTTCGAACTGTAGGCGACTATTACTTTTCAGCCAATCCTAGGAGGTGCGAGAACTGGTTGGTAATTTAAAGGTGGTGCCGACAAGGTAAAAGGTTAAGAACCGCTGATGTAGACACACAACAAGAAAGTATTTATGGAAATGGATGCTTGTGCCAATCAGTGCTTAAAGGATAATTTAAAAAAACTATGCAAAAAGTACGTTGCTTGCTCACAGAGATTCTCCTTCTTAACACAAAATTATATTCAAGATCTTGAAAGATTCTGCAAAGCTACAGTAACAACGAAAACGTAGAGTTTCCTGAAATCTACTTTTTCGGTTCATAGAAATGACGTTACAGAAGTAATGCTGACCATAGAAAATCGTAAAGGTGAAAACTGAATACATGGATAGAATGGACCACGCAAAAATGGAATGATTCACATTTTTATGATGCCAACAACAAACTAATCGCGTTGGTTCGCAAAACCTTCACTGGCGATCACTTGTTGAAATAAATGAATGTTAGTACGACGTCATTATCAATCGGTGAAAAAAATTACAGTTGCTTTCAAAGCAGCAAAAGATGAGTTTATACAGGTAGGCCTAAGAATTGAACAACCTCAAAAAAATTCCCCACAACGAGGATAAAACGTCCTTTCCGAAGACACTGTTTATATCAAGCCGGCATACTCAACGCCTGAACGTTTCGCGCGGCACCCCCGAGCCAAGTAGCCTATTATGAAACCCACTAGCGCTAAAGCAATCGCCACCCCTACTACTACACCGGCTTTGACTCCTGATTGAACAGGGGATGGAGTGACAGGATATAAAAGATCCTCCTGAGTCTTCCAGTAATCGAAAAAGGCAGTCATGGTGATGGTGGTCGCCTGAGCAAAACATAAAAAAAATATGAAGAGCAAGTCCCTAGAGAGCAAAAGCAAAGTAACATTTTGTTTCTTGGTGCATTACTTGCTGTTGTTCAGTCTTATGCTGGGATTGCATAACAGGAATATCACACGAGGTCATTCATTGTGAAGCACTGTGGATTCTTTTAACAAACCAACCTCTGGAGTCCCAAGATGAAATACCAAAGGAAATATTTTGCAAGGCATAGAATATGCAAGTTTCTATCATATTTCAAAGCATTCCCCCATGGCAGTAAACAGAGCGCAAATTTTATAATATATCCCCGAGTACTCTGATTCAAAGCGTCATGATAAACAAGTAACACGCTGCAACGTATAAACCGTTCAGAATACCAATCCCCTTCAAGTATGCAAGTAAGATTTATACCATTAGGTGGTAAAATCTTTTAAAACAAAAAAACTTCAAAAAAATCTGTTTTTTTACAAAATTCTATCGTTTGACGTTTTGGTTTTTATCACAAAATAAGTTCTTTGACTCAGCACGATCGAAATGGAAAATTTAATACACTCAATTAGAGTAAATGAGGTCACTGCTGTCAAAGCACCTTTAGCGACAGCTTGTTTCACCTTAAAAGTATCACAAACACTTATTCAACTTATTCAGAGTGGTTGAAATAACTAAATTCTAGTAAAAACTTTATGTCCCAGCTTCAATGAGAAACGACTTTGATAGCAGTGACCGTAATTATGAAATGATGACTCACTGTAGGAGACGAGAGAAACTTGACGTTAAATTCATTCCTTCCCACGACCGCTTCCAAGGCAGCGAGAGCATCAGAGAGACTCTTTTCTTTCTGAATGTTTACAGAATCACCTGCAAAACATAAACAACTGGCTATGTAGTTTGATTAAACCAAGAGTTCTTAACCAGGGGAACACGCGCTACTAAGGGGAGCGACCCCCTGTACCCAGGGGATACCGAATCACTAGGGGTTAGTTATACAGTGACGTTAGATACTTAGATACTTCATCAAATACTCTAAATTGTAGGTGGCTATTACTTTTCAGCCATTATCGAAGGGGGTGCGGGAACTGGTTGGCGATTTCAAGGTGGTGCTAACAAAGAAAAACGTTAAAACCCACCGAACTGACGATGGGCCTACGACACAAAACGATCATGTGCTTGTTCGGAGTGTAATAGAAGAGTTGACAAAAACTAACACTTTAAAGTGCGACTGACGGTATAGTGGCACTGTTGAATCGCTCGGTGTTTAAGTTATCCTGCCATTCTAATGAGTACTTGCAACACCTTTACCACAGATTTGCACAGACGTGCAATTAAGCTACGCACACACAACAAGCATAACTTTTTCGATAACTCTGTAAATGATGCCGCTGATTTGGGTAAAATTAGTTGGAAAATCTTTGATAAAACGAACCTTGAACATTCGGTTTCGCAAGCAGGGTCGCCCAAACAAAAATCCCGCTGGAATCGCTGCCGCCATCGGGCGCGTTTTCATAAGAACCTTGGCTTTCAAACTTCACCCGGAGCTGAGACACATTCGCGTGCATTGCAACAGCAGCAACGAAGGCATCTGGAACAGACACGCATCAAGAGGCATCAAACCTTGTTTGTTTACACATTGAAATAACATGATGGAGATGAAAACTACGCGAGCAAACAACCCAAACGAAAAAAATCGTCCTTTTCTGCCGGAATTCTACCTACAACGTTGACAAAATTAACTTCTGGTTTCTACTAAGTATAACTGTTCGATGAGGCCTGCAAATCAAGAAGTTTTAAACTGATAGTTGACCGTTTGGCATGAAGACGAAGAAGACACAATCGCAATGACTAATTAAGTCTTTAAAAAATATTCGCGATGACCAATGTAACCACGAAACTCGTTTTACCGTTTGTAGCACTAGTTGCAACGTTCATCTGATGAGATTGAAAGTAAAAGCAACAACAAACAGGATGGTTTACTGCTTCACTGGCGTTTCGCGCACCATGACAATGCGCATCGAATAACATTCGCTCTGATGATGCGCATTGTCATGGTGAAGGAAACGTCAGTGAAGCAATAAACCATCCTGTTTATTGTTGCTTTTACTTTCAATTCCATCAGATGAACGTTGCAACTAGTGCTACAAACGATAATTGTTCTGATGAACACCCAAACTTTTCAGTATTCAAACTCGTTTTAGTTGTTTTTTTAACATTTGTTTTCACGACTATTAACTTTAGTTAAGACAAAAGTTGCACCTTAGCCAAAACAAATCTTGCCGTACGACAAACCCCAAAATCGACTTTTGTGGGACATGGTAAATGACCACAAACAAATTAAAATCTTTATTTTTTTAGATTTAAATTTTTTTTGGGGAGGGGGTTCAACCTGTATGACCGGACAAAGTTTCAAGAAACGATTTCATAATCTTCATCAGACCAGACACGGAGTTATACGGTTAGGTTGAACTTTATCAGATCAAGTTCTTCAGTGCTCACCGCGGAAACCTGACGGATTGGAGTCTACATCTGACTGGTGGTCTGGAGCAAACTTCAGGACGAACGTTTGTTTCATGGAATTGTTGAAGCATGGACTTATGTCAAAACTGGACAGGGAAACACTGGGCTGGTAGTTAAAGACTTGACCACTCACAGTTGTTGTAATGCTATGGGTCGCATTTATCTGGGAAGAAAAAAGTGATCTTTAAAAAAAATTCTTTAAACTTACTGCTGTACAAGTTCAACAAAAAGTTAACGAGCATTTAACGAAACTCGACAAAATAAAGAAGTATTGTGTTGAAATAATTGCAAGGTGATAATTGCTTGGTTGCAAGCCAACTTCTCAAAGATTGTATCACGAGACCTCCTTGATCTTAACTATTCACGCAAAATGTCAAACATATCCGATCCAAGTGTACACTCACCACAGACACATGTTGCTGCGTGATGCCAAGTAATTCATTGACACCGTTCCATTTATCCTTCGAGAAGTAATACGTTTCATGAATGATCGCAGTTTCACCATGATACAAAGTATCGGCGGTTTCCTAAACAACGACAAAGTACTGCATTATTCTTCAAAAATAACTAGGGTAGGCAATATAACGTAAGAGAACAACTGCACGCCCAGCAAGCTGGTGCAAGAGAGAAGCTCAATTACGGATCCATAGGATGCACTGCCTTGTAATGCTGTATTCAAGGAAAATGTACGACGAGTCCAAATTACATCAAGTTAACGTGCTGCATATCGCGATTTCGGATATCAAATGCTCTTCACTGTACCTTTATAACAGGGACAGTAAACCTTTCAGTAGTACAGTTCAAAGGATACAGCTGTTAAGTATAGAAAGATACCACAATAGTGTTTTTTGGTTGCTAAGAAACAAATAAATTTAGTCTGCCAGCAGTAGTAACAATTTTTATTTAAATTACGAAAGGAATTTTTAAGTAAATTGCATTATTCTTTGACAAACAAGAGCATAACTTTCAGTACTGTATGTTACAGATAAAGTACTTCGTCTGAGGCACATCATAAGAAAGAATAACATGAAGTTCTTTGCTTAAATGGCCTGCTTCCTTGGGAGAAATGCCCGTTGTTGTTGCCGCAACCCAGGCATACGCCCGGTGGTTGAAGAGTTAGATTAAGTAGACATGAAGGCAAGGAAGCCAATCTTCGTGTCCACCTTCAGGCAATCAGGCATGTCTTTAATTGTCCAGCCAGCTAAAGACACAGCTGCGTGCTCTTAAGTGGTGTCGAACCAAACATAGATATTAGGTAACCGAGGGCACCTTAAAACACTGCACGCCAACGAGAAATTTGGAAAGATTTAGGAGATCGGCATCTACTGAAGCTGGCTAGCATACATGAGACGACTCTTTGCTTAATTAATGCTAGCTTGGCAAAGCAATTCTGTCAAAACATCACATAGTTACCAACGCGGTGCTTATGTGGATGAGCTGATTCGTTGCCCACGCAGCTTCAAACGCTTTCGAGAGAAAACCTCATGAGTTTGAGTGAATTAACAACAACTACATCTATTAACAGCAACTTCCGCTTTGGAGACGTAGGAATAAAAATAAACAAAGTAGAAAAAAAAGCGTGGGAGCAACATATTGCTGGGGGCTTACTAACACAGCGAGGCGTTTGGCAAGCTACTGGGTCATATCCCAGTCAGCAAATGTATTTTCCTACATCCATTCAACGCCTGGAGACGTTGAATCAATGTTAAAAGAATGGTTTATTGCTTAAGATGATTGTTTTCCTGGAGTGGATGCCGGACACTACGCGTTCTTTACACCTGCACAATAATCATATACGCAAAAGTACAATATGGGAGTTCACAAGAAATTCTTCCCTCGTTCACAAAATAACAAGGAAAAAAAGCAAACTATGGTAAAGGGAAGTTGGAACTTGATATAGCCTCATGTAACCACTTAACCCTGAAAATAGTTTATAATTCCAATAAAAATAAATTCAGTTTTAAAAATATTAACAAAACGGCATCCTGTTTGACAAAAAGATCTGCTTTGTAGACTCACCACAGGGTTTTGGCCAATCCAGACACTAGCAGGCACTCCAGAGTACTCTCTGTAGCCGCCGAAAGTGAGGTTGAAAAGCCGGTAAAAGTCAGATGGGCTTCTTAGGTTGACCTGCAAAACCGATCATGAAAATTAATAACACTGTGACTTGCTTGTACAACACAAGGACTCAGCTGCTACGTTCGGTACTTTTGTGGCTCCATTGCAGTAGTACAATAAGCATAAGTTTTATTCAAATCATTAACATTAAGGCAGAAACCTGTGGTATCTTCAATATTGCACTGTAAGTTATACAACGTCGGATAATCATACAAATGTAACAACTTAGTACGCTCCGGTAACGCTGCCGGGAATAGTACGTTTCGATCCAAATTCCAAGCAATCTATAACTAACATGAGTGAAAGTGTGTGTTTTTATACAGCGTTGTATCTATCGCATATGGGTTTCTCAGCAGTCGAGCGTAGCAAGAACTCAGCGATAGACACGTGTTTCGTCCATGAGACTGGGTTCATCAGTATCGCACCACTAGTTCCTGCCACATAGTTCTCAACCGCTACTTTTGCTAGTCAATTGAATTCTTGCCTTTGTGGAAAGAAAACAACTAAACTAACTGTCGCCAAGGATATGCACAATTGCACATTGGACAGTTGAGAACATCGCAAATGGGTTACTCTCAGCGTTTTACAAGGGTGCCAGCGTAGCCAAGAACATTATTACCCGGGATCCATTTCTTTGCTGAGTGTCAAGCAAGAATGAGATTCAGTTAAAATTGATCACTTTTAAAAGACTTTGAGAGGACCCGACAAGGTACCGAACCCGTGCCTATCGATTCAGACACTCAAATCCCTAAGCCATCGAGAAAATTTTCAAGCTAAAAATAAAATTTTCAAAAACCTGAACGAAGAATGTTTTGAGAGCATCCCTGTTGATAAAATCTGCCGCTGTTGAAGGTTAAAGTATGAAAACTTGACATACCAAAGTGGAGGTGTTGTCAGCAAACTGAGCATCCAAGAAAGAGGAGTTGACGGATATTGGAGAAATTCCACATTTTCCCGAGGTTTGTTGGATTTGATAAGTGAGTCCCTGGTTGTAATCGTGAATTCTGAAATAACGAGAAGTTTGGTCGCTAAGCTCAGCGTACAACGACTGACAATCACAGAATACATTGGGATCTCCGCCGACTTGGCGCAAAACTATTTACTGCGGCTGATCGAGTCGCAGGGACATGTTACCTTGACTATTGGTGCGAATCACAGCGTACATTTGCATATCACGCACAGGGTTCAGCAAACCTACAGTAAGACAGGTACATGACTTTATGCCGCGGTCCCGAGGACGCAATGACACAAATGATGCAAGGTCCCGATGCCGCACAATACATGAGTGACGCCAGACTGGGTCATTTCTTACTGAAAATAATCTTGCTGTTGGATACGATAGTGAGGGAGCAAGTCTTTTAGGCGCAAACAGTTAGGCGCTGGTCTAATAGGCGCGCACACTGTGGCGTCTGGATATTTAGGCGCGGAGCATTGTGGCGCCCGGTCATTTAGGTACTATTCCTAGTAAAGTCTGCAGATTGTATCAGCTTGGCATGTAGGGCAATGCTTTTCACACAAAATGTTGTATTGCACAGAAAAATATGTTATGGCTTCCGTGAGTGAAGCTGCTTAAACCGGCAATGCTTTTCACACAAAATGTTATATTGAACAAAAAAATATGTCATGGCTTCAGTGAGTTAAAGTGCTTAAACCGGCAATGCTTTTCACACAAAATGTTATATTGAACAGAAAAATATATTGTGTTTTAATGCGCGTGTTCGGCATTTATTTGTTGTTAGTCGAGGTTTGCGTCGGCGAAAGCTTTATCAACAAATTATTCAAGTTTCTGAACATGACTGAGTTCACTTTTAGTCAAGTAATAACTACACTAAACATCAGTAAAAAATATATCGTAGCCTATATTTCAGCGGGTGGTAGGCTTGAGTGAAGAGTAACTTAGTTTTCCGTCAAAACCCCGACTACGTTTAATAACGAGCAAAGTCGCACCATTATGTTTGCAACTTGTAGCCAGGGTTCATATGCCCTATAGCAGGGCTACTCAACTGGCGGACCGCGGTCCGAATCCGGACCTTCTGGGTGTTGATGGCGGACCTTGAACTTTTGGAAGAATTACCTCATTGCTGCGTTTCAGCGCTTCCTAAAACAGATTTCTACTGAGAGGAAGCAATTTTTACTGTGATTATTCTGATTATTGGGGAGCTTCGACCCCCGAACTCCCCAACACTCTCTCAGAAATCCAATTCGAGTTACATTTTACCTAAAAACGTGGTTTGGTACAAATACTTTAACTTTCGTGGTTGCGTGTGAAATAATTTCTTCATCGGACTGCTAAAAATATTTAACTGGTCAAACTGGACCTTTGTTAATATTAGTTGAATAACCCTGCCCTATAGAAATGTATTCATGTAGTAGAACGTTGTCTCATACGTAGGGCTACTCGCCACACGACCAATCCATCCCGAGTAGAAGTAATTGCGAAAGATAACAGATTAAGTAAAGTTCCATCTGGCTGCAACCTGTGTTCAGGATGCATAGCAAATGTCCTGTAGAAATGTGCTATAATCAAGAGTAGTAGAGCATTGTCTCGCACCTCATCTCCACACGGGCATTAACAAAACAACATATTTTTCTGATCAATATAACATTTCGTGTGAAAAGCATTGCCCTACCTGCCAAGCTGATACAATCTGAGGACTTTACTAGGAGTAGCACCTAAATGAACGGGCGCCACAATGCTCCGCACTTAAATATCCAGACGCCACAGTGTGCGCGCCTATTAGACCAGCGCCTAATTATCTGCGCCTAAAAGACGTGGACCCGATAGTGATTTCATTTGCTAGGGTAGCAATTTCAATTTTCATTCGGACAGCGGCATTAGGTCGTAAACCACAGTAACATAGCTCAAGATTGTGACAAGCACGAAAAAAGTAAAGTATTTACTGTGACAACATTTTGCAAGCTGTCACGCAAGAGAGTGCTTTGCTAGAGATTAAACAGAATATACAATTGGAAAATCATCTTCACTACGCATTACATAAGCTATAAACAGAAAGCGTTCCATTCAGTGTACGAGTGCGGTATCGAACCTACGTCCTTCCGACCACCATTCAATTGTTTTCACTATTCGGTCTTTACATGTCTGAGTGAAGGTGGGCATGAAGATTGGCTTCCTTGCCTTCTCGTCCACTTAACATAAATCTTCAACCACCGAACATAAGCCTGGATGCGACAAAAAAAATCATTTGGCCACGAAGCTAGCGCTTGCTGCCAATAGTTTATATAAATAAATTAAGAATTTTCGTACTCTGTGGAAGTTCCATTCACTGGGTTTCTGAAATCCATTCTGAACATTCGGTTGTCGTAGTCATACCATTCAGAGAACTGAGTCACGACATCATAGCCATTCAGAGTCAAGTGGAGCTCGCTTTCAAAGCTGAAGCGGCTGGCGAAAGGTTTAAAAGTGGGAGCATCTTTTCTACCTAGGTTGTGGATTTAACATAAGCATAAACAATACTGTGTATGATTGTATATTGTACATCTTCCACATGTAATCATGTATTCAAGAGCGGAATGGCCCGTTTCGGTGAGTCCGATTCGGTCAGTCCGATCCCTTAACGGGGGATTTTTTCAATTTTTTTTTTTAATTATCGGGTACCGTAGCCTAATTATCATTGCCGTTTTAGGGTTAGGGGTCAGAGGTTAGGAACTCACCGAATCGGACTCACCGAATAGTAGCAGACCCATTCAAGAGAGTAGCAAAAAAAAGAAATATATACCTCAAAAGACTGTTTATATATTTCTAATATAATTTAATTACACCGGTCAATAAAATTTTACAAGACAAATTAACAACCATTTCTAGGTAATTCTGATGTGCTGAGCTCGAATCTGACGTCAGAATTTTCATTATGACTTCAAGATTTCAAGATAATCACACTTTTGTTAATTTCGTAACAAAAAAATTATTTTAAGATGACGTAATAATAATAATAATCATTTCAGCACTGGGAAGAGTTATAGTTGTTTCAGCTAGATAATCACAAAAACAATGTGGGAGGCAAAACGCTTTAGTGAACAACTGCACGCCCAGTGAAAGCGGTGCTACAGAAAAGCCCAGTTACGGATACAACGCCTGAAAATTAAAGTCCTGTGCTCAAGGTAAATGTAAGACAAAGTCCAAGACGTGTACCACTAATTTATCAAATTTCAAAAAATTGTAGTTCCTTATTTTGGATAATTAAATCCGCTCTGTACAACATTATGGCGGGTAAAATACAGCAGTTTTGCTCAGAATAACTTAAGGCCAAAGTTGTTTATAATGTGATTGCTAGGGTACAAATAAACTTTGTCTACAAACAGCAAGTTTTTTATTCCAATTAGGTCATGTACATGCTTAAACAAGCAGAGTGACAATATTATTATCGGCTAGCCAGTGTTATCCAATATTCTATTCAAACAGAGTAGCTACTGGAACAAGAACTAATTTGAATTCATGTATTTACGATCTGTTTGCATTTAGCAGTCTGGTTACCAGCATTACACCTGTTGCTCATAATTACACTATTTGCTGTTCTTCGAGCTCATAGAAAACGCGAGTAATACAGCACAGATTAAAACAGTTATTTTTTCAACTTTTGCTTTCAACAGAATAAAATAAGATCTTTACATGTTTACTTCGCGTTGCACATATATAATACTGAATAAAATTATCAACAATGCAAACATATTTTTCAGTTCCAGTATTGTACATGATGTTTTCACATAAGAAATTTTTACGCACATACCTGCACATATAACATCATGAGGCTTGGAAGGTACTCGCATGCGGGGTTGTTCAGACGTTTGGTAACCAGTGAACTTGTAGGTATAATAGCGGGAGACGTTCTTATCATCAGTTGCCTGCAATGAAGACATAGGTGTATGATATAACTTTGTTTCTTCCCTGAAAAATGGCACGTTTGGTTCGGTCAAAATAGGCTGAATTGCGTGGATATAATAAAGCAGCTAGCAACAACGCACGACTTTTGGATTGAAGATTGAATTGCATTTCCGGAGCATTCAAAACACAGTGGGCTTGCAAAAATAACTTCGCTAACGAAGCAATGTGTACAATTGTGATCGAAAATTTGCAACATAAATATATCAACAAACAAAATATCTGCACTAGAAGACACTTTTTTCATAGACTTTGTAGAAACTTTCTTTTTCTTCTTTTAGAAAAAACTCTTGTTACACGTCAAAGCAAATATACAACAAATATAATAGGATATTTGTATCATGTTGGATTGTCGATGTGAAGTGCAAGATTGGTTGTTTGCACAAATATAAATATTAGCCTACTCAATTCAAGCCAATCGAGTGATTTAAATCAGAGTGGCCCAAGTGAGCGGAAGTTTTACATTATGAACTTCCTGATCATAAATAAACGTCTAAAATTACGACTGTTTGAGACTTTATTTTTGGTGGAAACTAAAGGTTCAAACTTTATTATAACAACTTCTTCTGTCGTGTTGTCGCTATATGTCAGGGCATCCGTTGGTTAGCCACTGCCTGGTGCCGTCATCGATGGAAACTAGGCCTTCCATACCATGAGGTGGTCTGAATAGCCGGCAATCCTTGATAATGTGGGCTAATCCTTGATAATTCACCACACTCACAAGCAGCACTCTCTGCCAAGCCCCAGCGCAACATGTCTGCACCATAGCGTCCAACACCAGTGAGCAAACGGTTACGCCTTGATGAGGCAAGTCTAGAGAGGCCATGGCCCAGCTGGTTCTCGGGCGGGGATCTAAATACTTGGCGAAGTGAGGATGTGCTGCTTGACCATTGTTCACACCATGCCGCGTGGCACCACTGTTTGCTAGGGCTTCCACCAGAGGCTGCCAGAAGGTCTTGTGCAGCGCGTACAAATGGCTTTCTTGATTTTAACCGCTGCTTTGGTGGATATCTCAGCGTGGTTGCGTGTAGCAGAGCATTATAACAACAATAGCACTATATACTGCCACATCCACAGTGCAAACTATGCTCCTGAGCAGTTGAGCACTGTAGGCTGCAAGACGACGGTAAGAAAATAACAACTAAAAGCTGACATTCGTTTGGTTATAAATGTTTAGCCTAGATAAATACAAATCCAGTCAAGCGAGTTTTAAATTCGTTTACTTGTTTTCGTTCTTGATGCTAGTAAAAAAAAACGGGTCTGCTACTATTCGGTGAGTCCGATTCGGTGGGTTCCTAACTCCTGACCCCTAACTCTATCCTCTAACCCTTACACGGCAATGATAATTAGGCTACGGTACCGGTACCCGATAATTTAAAAAAAAAATTCAAAAAATCACCAAATAGGGAATCGGACTCACTGAAATGGACTCACCGAATTGGACTCACCAAAACGGGCCATTCCGAAAAAAACAACACCAGCTGCTACCTAGGGATGATATGGTTGCCAATGCCATATTGTGACATGCATGGAAAATGAAATTAACTTGGTGAAATTAAAAACATTAATTGAACCCGCACAATTGCACCCGCTTATTCATTTCACAAGACTTTGAACCAATACACGATAAAACTGAGTAAAAGCACCACATTTAATTTAGAAAGCATTATCACGTGCATAGTTAGTTAGTTAGCAGTACACGGTTTTCCGTTCTTTGTTCCCTGTATCGCGAGGGTCGGACATCAGTAAATTCCAATCCGGTGTGATGGCAACTTTCCACAAATTACTATTTTGAACGTTGACCGCCACAAGGTTCCCCTTTCGAAGGTCGCTATCGCAGTATCGCACCACTTCTTATTTGGCGGTCTACGTAGATTACTCCTTTCCACTTCCAGCAACTGACTCTTCTTCGGCCAGGAATCCTCTTTAATTTGTTGTACGTGGCCGTACGAATGGAGACTCCCCAGTCCCCACTGCACCGCATTGCCAAAGAATAAGCACTAGCTCTATCCAACAGACCGCCAATCCATCATTTCCACCATGATGCAGTTGTCATTTATCACAATGTGTTATAATCCAATAAACGGACAATACTGTGAAAAGTTCATTTTAAAAAATACCGTTGCTTCAGCCAATAACATTAGCCTACAATGGACCTTAACTATTTTGGCTGTTGGGTCATTCCATGTCAAGTGATCCAGACCATGTAACCCACCCTCTCAGATTTTAATGAAAATTCACACACTGATAAAACTTTTCTTCCTGATTTAAAAAAACTAATTTTTTTTTAAATCGGTCAACTAAAACAAAAGTTACGTCCACTTAAAGTTGACTGCTTTTTGTGATCGCTGAAGCGTAAAATCCATTTCACTTTCACAAGTTTAACTGTAGGAAGATATTTCTCAGCTCCTAAGAAATTGTACTGATTGATATTTTCAGGTATTGTAGGACATATACTTCTTAAGCCATATCACTCAAAACTAAAGCTCTTGACCATCACCTTTGACCTTTAACCTCATGTTTATTCGTAGTCCCAATTGTGCTCAATCATGCAGAACATAATTTTTGATCATAAATAACTCATGGTGCTCACTAGTTACAATCACATGCAATGCATCATTTTAAAGGTATTTTCAAGGAGAATTGATATCAGAAATAAAAGTAATGGCTTATTGAGTATTTCACCTCACAAAGTGAAAACAAAAGCTTGTGTCTGAAAATCACTACAATTTTTAATTGCAAGTGTGCTATGCCAAGTTCCCCTGATGATGTTTTGTATATTTATAATTTAAAATAGGCTCATTAAATATTTAATTGAAGAAGATTGTAGCAAACAATGCAAAACCACCCTCCACACCTCCAAGACACCCATTTGAATGCTCCAAGCTCCCAACTACCCTGGACACAACCACCCTATGGACAAATCCCACAAAAGTGACCAAGCTTGTGGCTGTGTGGGGGAGGCCATGGCTTGACCACTAAACAACTTGGAATAGCTCCTCCTCAATGACTTTGGGGAGAGGAACCAACAACAAGATTGTGCCAACAATTTATGTTTTTAAACTAATATGGGTCCTGCTACTTAAACATTTTAAGCCATAGATTCATCTGAGCAACAATGATAAATTCTAAATACCAGAACAACATTTTGTCACTTCGAGTACATACTCTTTCTTGATCTATTTTTCCACAACAAAACTAACACATCAAAAATACCATACAACAATACACTGAATAATAACATAAGAGTTCACAAATGGTTATCTAAGGGTTGGAATCGGGTAATTGGACATTAAAATAACAATTAAATATATATAAAGATTAAGAAATATGGAAAGAGACTTAGTCAGAACATCTAGCAATAATGCAGGCATTATACATGAAGAGTGAAGACACATACTGCACATATGCACATAAGTTGCATGTGTGCATACATACACTACCTGCCATTGATGGTCCGCTATATACATACATATGATGTAACTGACTGGTTTGCTGAACTATACAGTATTTCGCTCTGATTATATCATTGAGCACTCTGAATCTACTGTATTGGCAATCATACCAGATATATATTATATAATATATACATCACAAAGTGAAACAGATCACATTATAGATTCATATTTTATTAAGTTCTCTACTGTTGGTTTCGCCCTTAGGGGCTCATCAGAAGAAATGCTAAAAGAAGGAGAACTTAATTATATAATTGAATGAGTTTCGCTTTTAGCAGCATGATTGTTGCTTACTTCACAGTGCAGATTCAAACGATCTGTTATAGCCTGATGCTGCGGGTTCTTTTTGGCAATATCAAATTACACTAGCTTTCGGAACACAGTTCCCTAGTCATGTGCTATGACAAATGGTGTTGAAGTCAGTGAGTGGTTTTTTCTTTCTTTAAAGTGGCTCTTTGGTTTAGCTCACTGACTTCAAGACTCAAAGAACCACTCACTGACTTCAACACCATTCGTCATAGCACATGACTAGGGAACTGTGTTCCGAAAGCTAGTGTAATTGGATATTGCCAAAAAGAACCCGCTGCATCAGGCTATAACAGAACGTTTGAATCTACACTGTGAATTAATTATATAAATATGAATCTATAATGTTATCGGATCCACTTTGTGATAATATGCTCTGCCTCTGGTCATCGAGCACTCTCATATATTTGTTGAGGCAAGATGTGTTGTTTGCTAAAAAACAATGTGCACGCCTTGAGGTTAGACAGCTTCAAAGACTTAATCAAAACCTGATATGTACTAATTTGAGTCACAATCTAGTCTAGAATATTCTGTATCAATTCTAGTATCGTTGTATTAGTTAGATGCTTGTATCAAATAACAGGCCTCGAAGTTTGTACTTTTTTCCGGCGGTCAAGCATGTCCTACTGGACTGGCCCTTTCAGCGGACATTTAATATCTCAACCGGACATATTTTTTGCATGTACATTTTACACAAAATCGCACTACAGTATTGTGTGGTCGTGTTTGTAGAAGAAGAATTTCTACAACAGAATAGCTCTGCAATGGTTGATGGCTTAATTAACTGACCCTGAAGTATACTGGAGCAGGTTAAGCGTGAATAAGCAGGTTAAGCGTGAATATTTGTGACCGACCAGAGTCGGCTTCGGCAGACATTCGAGGTCATTCCGAAGGTCCTGTCCGCCATGACCGCCGGATGTTTCAAGGTCTGAATAATCTGTTAATTTTCATTGTTTGATTTATATGTGTGGGGTAGACTATAAGACTATGGTATATGTACTTTGGTATTTTGTGGTATTTCAGTATATACGTGTATAAGCCAGCTTCACCGCTGAACATATACAATTATATATATCATGGTGAATCTTGCCTCAACAAATATATGGAGTGCTCGATGACCAGAGTCAGAGCATAATATCACAAAGTGGATCCGATCACATTATAGATTCATATTTATATAATTAAGTTCTCCTTCTTTTAGCATTTCTTCTGATGAGCCCCTAAGGGCGAAACCAACAGTAGAGAACTTAATAAAATATGAATCTAAAAATGTGATCTGTTTCACTTTGTGATGTATAAATTATATAATATATATCTGGTATGATTGCCAATACAGTAGATTCAGAGTGCTCAATGATATAATCAGAGCGAAATACTGTATAGTTCAGCAAACAAGTCAGTTACATCATATGTATGTATATAGCGGACCATCAATGGCAGGTAGTGTATGTATGCACACATGCAACTTATATGCATATGTGCAGTATGTGTCTTCATATATAATGCCTGCATTATTGCTAGATGTTCTGACTAAGTCTCTTTCCATATTTCTTAATCTTTATATATATTTAATTGTTATTTTAATGTCCAATTACCCGATTCCAACCCTTAGATAACCATTTGTGAACTCTTATGTTATTCAGATAATATGAAACCAAGGAACTTTCAGAAATAATTAATTAAACTACCATTCAACGTTTTATAGGCAGAGAAAACTTTTTCTCAAACCGTAGAAAATTTCATTATCAGATCACCGCTTCAATGCGTGATGGAAATCTACAGATAAATCTGCATCAAGCATTGCAGAGTGCAAAAAACAGTGTTGCAGAACGCGTTTTCGAATATCAAATTCTCATCAGTGCAACTACGTTTATGAACGCAATAACAACGGTTAAATTTAAACTCAATACAATACATTACAAACATTATAAGGACATATTCTCAGTGTTCAATTGAATATTAATAAATCCAGAGACATCAGAAAATCACTTCCCGCATGCAATTCCAGACCGACATTACTCGCTTAAGGTGTTTTTTGTTAAAACAAACTTAATGTTCAAAGCAAAAAAGCCATCACAATTTAATTTAACCGTTGTTATTGCGTTCATAAACGTAGTTGCACTGATGAGAATTTGATATTCGAAAACGCGTTCTGCAACACTGTTTTTTGCACTCTGCAATGCTTGATGCAGATTTATCTGTAGATTTCCATCACGCATTGAAGCGGTGATCTGATAATGAAATTTTCTACGGTTTGAGAAAAAGTTTTCTCTGCCTATAAAACGTTGAATGGTAGTTTAATTAATTATTTCTTATGTTATTATTCAGTGTATTGTTGTATGGTATTTTTGATGTGTTAGTTTTGTTGTGGAAAAATAGGTCAAGAAAGAGTATGTACCCGAAGTGACAAAATGTTGTTCTGGAATTTAGAATTTATCATTGTTGCTCAAATGGATCTATAACTTAAAATGTTTAAGTAGCAGGACCCATATTAGTTTAAAAACATAAATTGTTGGCACAATCTTGTTGTTGGCTCCTCTCCCTCAAAGTCATTGAGGAAGAGCTATTCCAAGTTGTTTAGTGGTCAAGCCATGGCCTCCCCCACACAGCCACAAGCTTGGTCGCTTTTGTGGGATATTTCTTAATCTTTATTATATTTAATTGTTATTTCAATGTCCAATTACCCGATTCCAACCCTTAGATAACCATTTGTAAACTCTTATGTTATTATTCAGTGTATTGTTGTATGGTATTTTTGATGTGTTAGTTTTGTTGTGGAAAAATAGGTTTGCATTGTTTGCTACAATCTTCTTCAATTAAATGTTTAATGAGCCTATTTTAACTTATAAATATACAAAACATCATTAGGGGAACTTGGCATAGCACACTTGCAATTAAAAATTGTAGTGATTTTCAGACACAAGCTTTTGTTTTCACTTTGTGAGGTGAAATACTCAATAAGCCATTACTTTTATTTCTGATATCAATTCTCCTTGAAAATACCTTTAAAATGATGCATTGCATGTGATTGTAACTAGTGAGCACCATGAGTTATTTATGATCAAAAATTGTGTTCTGCATGATTGAGCACAATTGGGACTACGAATAAACATGAGGTTAAAGGTCAAAGGTGATGGTCAAGAGCTTTAGTTTTGAGTGATATGGCTTAAGAAGTATATGTCCTACAATACCTGAAAACATCAATCAGTACAATTTCTTAGGAGCTGAGAAATATCTTCCTACAGTTAAACTTGTGAAAGCGAAATGGATTTTACGCTTCAGCGATCACAAAAAGCAGTCAACTTTAAGTGGACGTAACTTTTGTTTTAGTTGACCGATTTAAAAAAAAAATAGTTTTTTGAAATCAGGAAGAAAAGTTTTATCAGTGTGTGAATTTCCATTAAAATCTGAGAGGGTGGGTTACAAAATCCCATTTTTCTGGATCACTTGACATGGAATGACCCTGTTATGAAACGTTTATTATGATTCGCTTCTACTTTGGACAACTCAATGCCGTTTCAATATAAAAGTTTGACTTATTATATACTAGAAGAGACTTTGAGTTGTCCAAATGTCCAAAGCAGTTTCAAATCTGAAAGTTTGAACAAACAGCGAAATGCAAGCCAGGATAATGAACAAGATGAAAACCCTAGATTTCTGTGCACCAAACATACGCAATGCTACAATATTGCACGAAACTTAAGATGATCACATGTTCAATTGTTCAACATGGTGATGAAACCACAACTATGCCTTCTGAAAACATTTGCAAACTGATCACACAACTTCGACAAATCATACATTGAGTGTGAGAAGCACTGGAGCTTGCTTTCCAGAAGGCACAGTCCAATTGGGGGCACTGAAATAAACATCAATCAAGTAAGTCCAGTTTCCACCATCAAAATTCAAGCAAGTTTGGTAGTGGTCAGTAGATATTCCGTTCACATCTGCTTTATTATCCTGAAATGCAGATCTACTTTGTAAATAATTATTTTGCTTTTAAGTTTAACATTTAAATTAAAAACCTCATATAAACTTCAGCTTTGCCATGCACTTTCAAAGTTTGCATTGTCACCACACTTCTGTTTTAATAAATCGAGTGTTTAACACAAAACAATAAACTTTTGCATGTTAGAAAACACGAGCTGCATTAGACAATACCTGCTGCTAGAAACGAAAAATACTTAAGTGACAACAAATTTTCACTTTTCCAACAAAATTTAATAAACTACGCCATTTTTCACACAGAAAATCAAATAAATACCATGTCTGGTCAATCTGGCCATAAAGTGAAGAGGGGAAAGTATAGAAATCAAACGTCCAGCAAACCTTCCAAAAACAGAACTCGGTTTTCGGAACGTTTACTGAATGTAAGCTTTAATTGATACATTTTGGGCTCTGTTTTCTATTTGGGAAATGAATCTGCCCAAGCATTGTACATCATTTGACAGAAGTACCTGTAACGTGGCATTGTAATTGCCGTTCCAGTAAAAAGCATGCTGGACACCCAGAGGACCATTCTCCACACCAACACCAAATAGAGATGGTTCATGCGGCATTGTGGGATCCAAGTCACTTACAGTGCAATTTGAACTTAAGCCATTGTTTCCTAAAGACAAAATATAATACTCATAAATGACCTGTTTTATCCAATCTAAATAATAATAATAAAGTGGAAGATGACTTCTCTAACTTTTCAGTCTTCACAGCCACCCTAATAAGACATCATACCCAGTATCTATTTAAATCAGTGCTATGTATTTAATTAATTTGTGCTGTATTGATATTCTTTATGCACCAAAAAAATGCAATGCATAAAACAACAAAAGTACAAAAAACTGACAATTAATTTAAACATAGATTTTGATCTTTTCAACCAAAAAACATGGTTCTTCTTTGAGGACGAATTTCTGTAACTGAGGAAAGATGGTTCTACCCAGCCAGTGAATTATTGGTTTTCTACATTGACCCAACGTCTCTAAATGTCAAATAAATGTAAACAAAAAACTGACTTGCTAAAAATGCCATGGTTTACAGGGGTCGATCTTAACTTTTTTTTCACTAGCCCACCGGACTACCGTAGTTGCTCCCTGTTTTCACTAGCCCGCACGATTTTTCACTAGTCCGACCAGTTTACTGACTTTTCACTTGTCTGATGACGTATTAACAATAGCGATAACTACCCAGCTGACACTCAGCGTTAGACACTTTGTAGTAACGTTGAATCAGCATTTGATCACGATATATCAACAACAAAAACGTTAATTTCGATAACTGCTGCTTGCTGGGTGCTGGCGACCTGCAGGGTTGCCAACCTGTCTTCACCCAAAAAAAGTCAGACCTAGTCACAAAAATAGCCTAAAAAAAGCCAGCAAAAAATAGCTGAAAAAGACAAGAAAAGGCCAATTAGTATTCATTAAACATACACAAATAAAAAGTGCACAACCAAATAGTGTCCCACCGAACTTTGACTTCAGCCACAACACAGAAAGGCAGTTAATCAAAAGACAAGCAACTAGAAAATTTTCTAGTTTCGGCTTCAAAACGAAATTCGGTCGGACACTACAACCAAATATAAGGTAGAAATTACTGCTCGAATTGACGCACAAGCGAAAGATAAAATTAAGCCAAAAAAAGCCAAAATTATGTTGGCTTTTTATTAATTTGACAAAAAATCGATGAAACATGAAAAAAAGCCAGAAAAAGCCTAATTTTTCTGGCTTTTTTTAGTTAAAAAAAATAAGCCAAGCGAGTTGAAAAACAGCCAGATTCTCAAAATCTGGCTTCAAACAAGCCAAATTGGCAACTCTGGCGTGCTCACTACTACCACGTGTCGTGTCTAGAGAAAATGCAAGAAAAAAGTAGTCACGTGCTCAGTTGACCGACTTTGCAGCCTTCTTCGTGCAATTTCGCCTCTGGCAAGCAAATTTCTGCAGTATTTCAGAGTGAGAGTGACGTCGCCAATCGCCATTTTGTAAACCAAAACTTTTCACCGGCGAATATTTTCACTAGCCAATCGGACTAGTACTGCAACATTTCTAATTGTCCGCGCAAATTTTGACTAACCATTGGCTAGCGGACTACCGCTAAGAATAAGATCGAACCCTGGTTTACTAAAAACATTCTAAGCTTCAGATAGAATAAAAAAAAAAATTCTAGTGCAACAAAAGATGCATGGAGTACGATCTATGGTAAATATATATGGTAAAATAATATTTATAGAAAGATTATATGATTGAAAATGACTTCAAATATAGTAAACACCAGGGGCGCAACCAGGGGGGCTGTCTAGTCGGCATGACAGCCCCCTTTAAGATTTGCAACTTCAAGAAGAGGGACGACTAACTAGACTGAGACTTACGCACTACTTAACATGTGTCAGTTCAAGCTACGTTCTATGCATACCAAACTTGTTTCACGCTCAAGTCGCATAAACCGCAATACAAAATATTAACAGACCGTCATTTATTCACGCAAACTTGTGTCATAGAATTTTCTTCTTGAATTTGTATCGATCGCTTTAAATGAATGATTTCGTCCGGGTACAGATAACGCAAGCTTTAAAGCAGCCGGCGGCCATCGCCGCTAAGTAGTGTTTGAATGACCGCCGGTGCTACCTCCTCAGTCGGCCAAGTTTGGCCGCCGGTTTCTTCTAGCCAATTATTTAATTTCGCATTAGAATGATCGTGGATTAAATGCCGAAAATATGTAGTATCAAAGAGTGACGCAGAATTAGGTCAGCGCGTCATAATCATCACTGTTGTATTGCGCGGGAACATTTGCTATTGTATATAAATGGAATATATCCAGCTGCGATCACCAGCGCTGTAAGTCTTGTTTGCAATTCCCGATGTTTATTTTAACAAAGTGTTAATCCGAAGTGCTAATTTACATGGGCTGGCAATATTGTCGTTTTTAAATCGATTCAATGTTGTCAGACATTGAATCGTTGTTAAAAGGGAGAACTAGGGTAGTTGAAATCGGAGAGGAAAACACGTGTCTTCAGAGTTGAGAAATGTTCCCGCTGTGGGTTAGTGACTTCACACCCTCAATGGTGACATCATAACTGGGTACTTTTTTTCGGTCATTTATCGGTCATTGATGATTTTTTAGCGAAATGTCCGAAAGAATATATAGTCAATTCGGTGCAATAAAAGATGTCTGCGGCCGGGTATTGCAAGGTTGAGTTTTGCTGATGAACGTTGAAGAACCGTTTGTCTGTTCTAACTTTTCTCAGATAAAACACGACAACGTTTTTCAGCGAAACTTAGTGTTGTAGCTAGTCAGGAAGTGCAAATTTTGGTTTGTATCAGCTACTTAAAAGGAAATATTTTCATCAGAAAAAATGACCGAATTTTTTCAAGTCATTTCGGACAAATGACGGAAAAGTCTCAGCGAAAAAAACAACAACATCATAACGGAATAAATGGTCAGGTTTTATGAAAGGCGGTATGCAGTTGAAACAATCTACTGAGCTGCAAGAAGTTGCAACAATTTAGTGTTGTTAGATGGTCCCGCAATAGCATGTGACAACCCCGATAAAACAGTTATTGCGTGGTACAACGATTCTATTGCAGGACACCGCCTAGATTGGTAGGCCACGATGGCTGCCCGAAAAAAAACACGAGTTTTAAGGCCTGATAAGGCAATCGAGGCCAGGCTAGAATAGCTAACCCTTTGTCTTGATTGGGATTACGAGAATAAAAGTGGAGAAACTAAAAGGATTTCTTTTCCTTTCTTTGAATTTGGTTTCTAAAATTTTTTATTAAATTGGATAACTTAGGATGCAACCTTATTAACCCACAAAACGAAACTGCAGCTGGCTTTAGGCTAGTCTGATTCATAATCTTCGTATGGTCGCAACTTCACACATTCTTAAACCAATTTTATAATTTTGGTATCAAAAAGACGGCAATTAAATTTTCTTTACAATCTTGTCAAATTTGACATGTATCCAGGCCCTAAGTTTGTGTGGATTACTTTTTAAAATGTGGGCCTGGAGAGCAAACAATTTGCTGCCTACTTTCGAAAGCGCGGGAAACTGTTTTTGGGAGTGAGTAGCTAAGCGCATACAGAGCGAAAAAAGTCGCTTCGCACGTCACAGAATTGGATCATTGCGCAGTCAATTTACATTAGGCTAATATTCTAACAACCTAACTGTGATATATCCGCTTCTACAAATAATTGTTAGTTTTCTCTCTTGTTGCCGACCCCCTTTGATTTTTTCTAGTTGCGCCGCTGGTAAACACCCCTAATTATGAGCAGTCAATCACGTTTAGAAAAGACCATTTTTGGCCAAATGTAACTGAAGGGTTACATTACATAAAGATGCCAAATAACTTCAGCATGATTATATATAATGCAGTTGGCTATACCAAGTTAAAAACATAGGATTGATCATTTGCATTGTTTGATTAACTTTCAACGTAAAACTTTCAGTAAGGTCTTGCTGGACAAGGTTGTTTCTGCACAAAACTGTGATTTAATCTATCAAAATGAGCTACCATAGTAAAAATAATATATATATATATATATATACATATTTTCATAAACTTGCATGTCAACACAGAACTATATTGAAAGGGTCATAAAAAGGTCAATTATACAAATTGAATTCTAGTGTTATACATGTATGACAAAGCAAATGAAATCTGGTTATGTTTGAAAATAAGTATTATTATAACATTTCTGGAAATCACACTGAGCCAATCATCCACAAAATCACTGCAGAAAAAAGCTGACTTACTATCAACTACATATGTTTGGTTGTATTGAAAATCATAAACAATCTCTTTTCGGTCAAACATGTGATCTGATCCAACTGGTTGTTCCACATAGAGAATAACTGTTTGATGCCCGTTATCATAAAACTCATATCCATCGAAAGTTTGCTGCAAATCTGAAAATTATAAGTAACATAAAAATATGATATGTACTCAACATCATCATCAGATAGAAGTTAACCATACGAATGCTTACTACAATCTATTTCTAAACATTATTATTAAAATAATAATGCACTTTAGCAATAGTCTTTTCAGGTCCATATTGAAAAAACATTCCCTACAAGATATGTAAAATACAAAAAAAAGCATGATAGATCCTCAGTTGAGTACCTACAGGTACTGCTAGCATTATACATGTGACTTAACAAAAACAATATCAAGATCATCATCCAATTTCCTTAAAAGAAGCCTGGTCTTCATCCTGAAACATCAGGGTTGACCAGTTGTCTGTAGCGACTCTTCCATCTCTATGGTTGGCATTTTCAATTTTCAGGTTTCTTTGTCATGTCATCTTTCAAGGTGTCTTCCCATATTTTTTTTCTTTCTTTGTCATGTCATCTTTCAAGATGTCATCCCACGTCTTCTTTGGTCATCCTTTTCTCATTTTTCTTGTGACCACTTTATTCCAAACTTTCTTTGTTAAATTGTTCTTATTCATTCGTTCGATATCTATGTATTGTATACTGCATTATATAAAGAAAAAATCAGAACTCGGAGCAATAATTCAAGAACACATATAAATTCGAGTTTAAAGTACAAATAATAATGGTTGCACTAGTTGCTATAAAACTATGTGGCATTGCAGAAAAATAGTAAATATCCTTTACAAAAAAACAAGTAATTTTAAGTGAAAATGTTACACTACTTGTGATGAATTTGTCCATTAATAAATTTAATATAAAAAGTATTGGCATATAAACAATTACCTTTCACAGTGATTTCAATAACGTAGCTAAATTGCTTTGAGTCCAAGAGTGGCATTTGATCAGGGGCAGTGACATTCGGACATTGCATAGCCAAGCCCGTGCCCAATAAAGTCAATGAAAGCAAAACAAGCATCATATTGCAATTAGAAGTTTATGTATAATCAATACATAAAATCTAAAAATTCTTTAGATTAATCGATATGGTTAGTTAAACTAGTTAATGATACTTTATCTTCAATAAGAATTAGGGAGCTGGTATACAAGTCCCCCTTCCCCCCCTTCTTAGTAACTCATCACAAAGACAGGACTCCACCAAACATACAGGGTGAAACTACTTTACCTTTGCTTTACTGTTCACACACTTCAATCCACATGTTTTGGTCAATTCCTCTTTGTCACGAGTTACAGTACCAAGGGGGGTGGGGGGGACTTGTATACCAGCTCCAGAATTAGTATACTGTATATCATAATTTAGCTAGATAGCAGTTTAAATCTATAAGAATAGGCTACCTTTAATTAAGTGGAAACACAGGGGCCTATACGCTATAAAATCAGCATACAAAAATATCATAAACTAGTCCTTTGACGTGCATGGGAATAACTCTCAAGGACGTCCCAAGAAGCAATGGCTCAACAACATTTGGGATGATCTGCGACTGCAAGATTTTGTTTCGATTGATCATATGGACCAGGTGGCATGGAGTAATGCCATCAGACAAAACAGACATTCGTTATCGTAGAACTCTCGCATTATGGGGAACAAGAGACGTTAAATCGTATAGATAACATAAGGTACCCTCATACGCGCCGACTTCCGGGGGGGCCGGGGGGCGGCGTCCCCATAAATTTATGGTTGAGGGGCAACAAAAATGGCTATTACAAATGGTGTTTCAAAGATAAAATACTTGGCAAAGTAGATTTACATCATTTATTTTAAACGGACAAAAGAATGCCAAAAGCGAAAAACAGCCTACGTTGCTCTTGCCCGCAAACCAGCAGCTGATCGCATGGCTTTCTCTGAAACGTGAATTACTACTGAGATGCGCAAATTGCGCATGCTCAATGCTCACAGTCACAGTGCTTATCTTCCCGCGCGTGAGGAGCAACTTTAAAGTCAAAATGCGTGGTAGCGAAAAAGCGAATGCGAGGTTGAATGTTCATTCTCATTTCACGAGTTATCCAAACGTCCGTGAGATTTTCTGTGACTTCAAACATGAAATCGATGTTAGCAAACTTTATCGAGTTGAAACTACGACACAACGAACAATTACGTGAATACAGCTTAAAGAAAAAATGCATTTTTTAAAACTGTCATCCGTGTTTTGCTTCAATAAGCACTGTATTGATGTATATATTTTCATATACATCAACAACTATGAGAGAACTGCACTACCGGTATTCAATAATAGACTATTAAGACATACGATAAAAAAACAGAAGAGAAAACAGTTCGCCGTTGTTGACGCTTTGAAGGTAAGTAATTAGCAGAACAAGCGAAACAAGGTAAATAAAACCGATAGCGGGTTTCCACTCTGCTTGAAATCATGATTTTTTGCGTTTTATTTCGATAACTTCACTGTCTTGATCGTTGTTATTCACTCGCACGAAAAGGAAATGAATCGGCTTGTTTTCCAACTGTTCCAATCTGGGTTTTTTTTTTGCTGAGACTTTTCGGTCATTTGTCCAAAATGACTTGAAAAAATTCGGTCATTTTTTATTTATTTCGGTCATTTTTAGTCATTTTTGGTCATATATAGTATATATTTTTTCGGTCATTTTTACCGAATTGACTATACTTTTTTCGGACATTTTGCTAAAAAATCGGTCAATGACCATTAAATGACCGGAAAAAAAAACCCAGCTTCCAATTATGAGCTAACAATATCAAAATGTTTACGATAAGGCGTACTGCATGCGTAAAACTTTGAATCGTTTCAAGCAGCGGCTCTAATAAATTCGGTTTGCGACCTAGGTGTTAATATAGAGTATAGACAAGACAGTAAGCTTAAACAAAGACTATTTTAATTGAGTAATATGGTTATGACGTCATCACCTTTCTCGCCCCCCAAGGTTTTTTGAAAAGTCGGCGCCTATGGGTACCCTATATATTTTTAGAATAAGTATGATATAGCAATGATGTGTTCGATAAAAGCAACCAAAATTAAAAAATATTGGAGGGATCCATATGGATCCTTGGGCGTTTACGGCAAAATCACACAATTTATTTTTTCAACGTTTTGGAGTTTTTTATTGGTTTTATTTCATGTTATGCTCGTTAAATTTAATTGTGTGTTTAATTTTTCTATTAACACAGACGTTCCACCAATATGTTAATTTTTCAGAGGGGACCTCTTGCTAAAATTAGCAGCGGGCTATACTGGGGTGATTTTGACTTTTTTCAAGTGACACAACAAAACTAGAGTTTAAAAGGTGCCTATGGACATACCTAGAAACGTGCAAAAAAAATGTTTTGATTTTGTTCAAATTCCGGATGGAGCCCGGACTTTATGTGAAAAATACAAGATGGCCGGCATACAAATTGACGAATCTGCATTAAATTTTCTTCCAGTCAAGCTTTTGAGCTGATTTTGGTGTCAAAAGAAGCAGCAAATTGAGCCTGTTACTTTAAAAGAGCAACAAAACGCCCAGCATCCTTGAAAGTTCCCTCACACATTGAAACTATTATATTTCGGTCATTATTTTTCATAATTTCCTTAATTTTTGTTGGTGCCACTAGAGATTACTGGTTGCATCCAAGAATAATAATGACAATTTCAACAGTATATACACAGAACTTGTTACCGGTTAATATGAAATTTACATAAAAATGTCATGAAATACCTACACTAGATATTTGAGAAACATTTATACACTTTAGTAATGACACAATGGTTGTTACACCTTGGAACACCCATTCAGTCTCTACTGTGACAGGGACGATTTGAACAGGAATAATATTCCTGAATGTCATCTCTTTTTGGTCTTCTCCACATGGTATTGTTCTTACTGTCAACCCGCTGGTAGTGGTCACATTCTACAGTGCCATCATTGTTTAAATGGCAGACCCTTGCCAAAAACCACTGATGTTGAATGTTTTCTCCGTCCCACACCACAGCCACATTTGTTCCTATAGGGTATTCTTTTAAGAGTTCAGGAATTGCTGCTGCAATACACATTTTCACTGGTTGATCTGTGTCACCAGAGGAAGCTGCAGCAGTAGAGGTTAAGATGGGCATATACCTCATCTTCTGTTAAGATGGTCCCAATATCCTCATCCTCAGTTCCAAGAATCACAGCTAGGTTCAGCAGCATGGTATATACATTCAAGCTGTTTACTTTGTAGAGGCTGGGATTTGCCTGGCTGTCGCGTGGATGAATCATCCGTTGGTACTGGATGCGTTCTTTCAGTTTAGTTTTAATCAATTCTTTTTGTGTTACTGTCTATGCAATCTCCAATTCATCTAAATTCTACATCACTTTGCGGGACGCTAGCTCACTGTCAATTAGTGCATCTTTAGCAAACATTAGATCATCTCTTATTCGTTTCGCTTTGAAGTATCTATTTGAATGTGCTGCGAACACTGAACAGTCCTGCAAGGTTTTCGAATTGGGCTAAGTATCTTTCTGAGAGCAAGTTCTCTGTGGGGAGGTTTACCCTCATTTCTTCAGTTAGTGTATGGATGGATTCTTGTACTCTTCTCACTATTCTCTGTCTCGTCTTCCCAGTACTCTCTTCCACATTGCATCTTGAGGCCAAGTGCACCCTGCTTGGTCATAGCAGTAACTGAGTAATGGTCAAGGTCTGTTGTGGGCTTGTGGGTCTGTGTGATTCAGCATTCACATGTTTACAGGGAACGTGAAACTCAGACAGAGTTTTAAGATTAGCCCTCTCAAGATCTTTGTGTAGTTTAGAAAGGATCCGGACGAGGTCGGAGTGTTGGCAATGCTCTACCATGTGGAGGTAGGGCATTGTCACCTTGTCACAGAAGTGATACAATGCTTTTAGTGATGCCACAATGAACTCATTATCCAGGTAAAGGGAACAGGCTCTGACAAGGAGGTTATTCTTGCTAGTTCTGGTTAGCATCTTCTTGAAATGGAGAACACAATCAACCAACGCACCAACAATGTGACCCAAGTGGGGCTCAACACGGGTCCAGTTGCATGTATCTGTGGCACCGAGCCCCAAACAGCGGACCACCTTCTTGTTTGCCCTCGGCTTGCCACCTGGTGCAGTAGGTGGGACCTGTCAGTGTATATCTCTGTTGCGGAAGAATGTGTCAATCTGTGGTGTATCAACGAACTTTAGAAGACTCGATGGAAGAAGAATGTGACCCAATATTGTTAATCTGCGGTCTTTAAAGCGAGAAGGATTTGTGAGTACCACTCTCCTCCAACACCAGGCTAAACTCGTCTGCCATGGAAGTAGTCTTGCCATCACCACCCCTAACCACAAGCTTCACTAGAGCCAGGACTATAACTGAGGCGACAATTGACTTGTCTACTCGAAGGTATGACTTCAGTCTCAGCTCTCGTTTCTCTAACATCTGGCATAAACCGATCTAAAAAATTCTGAAATGAAGTAAATTTTGACAGAAAACAAGCTGAAAAAAGCTTCAAAAGGCACTTTTTTTCATTTGTTTTGTAGTTCCCATACACACTAAGTGTTTATTGCTCTTTTAAACAAACAGGCTCAACTTTCTCCTTCTTTTGACACCAAAACCAGCCCAAAAGCTTGACAGGAAGCAAATTTATTGCAGATTTGTCAATTTGTACGGCGGCCATCTTGTATTTTTCACATAAAGTCCGGGCTCCATCCGGAATTTGCACAAAATCAAAATTTTTTTTTTAAACATTCCTAGGTATGTCCATAGGCACCTTTTAAACTCTAGTTCTGTTGTTTTTGAAAAATCACCCCAGTATAGCCCACTGCTACTAAAATCAGTATTGGTGTGTAGCCATTTGTGTATGCAGCCTATCACATTATGCAGCCATTTATGATAGCAAAAATTACATATGAACTCCACAGTCCACACCGCTCGGGCTGCGGAGTTGGAAGGATTTTGTCATGTCAGATTCGTCAAGATATAAACTGAGGAGTGTGAGTCGTATATTTTTCGCCCGACTCCACAGCCCTGTAAAAAACATCACCAACAACAACAAACGAAATCATTGAAATAACAACAAAACAAATAACGAGAATGAGGTTATTTCAGTCATACAGAATTTGAAAATTGGGCATTGTTTTATATTTTTTGTTAAAATACTACATTTACATCAAAATTGTGGAAAGTGGTTCATTTCTTTCAGTTACTTTGCTCTTGTAAATATACGTGATGTAACATAGCAACTGGCGGAATAGCAGGATATATATAAAAACCACGATATCCAAACTGACGATTTCACACAACAATGTTGAGTTATTTTGTGTGGTAGGCAACAAAGCAATTTCTATCATTGCTCAAGCATAAGCAAACATGACACTTCATACAGTAGGCTACACCCTGCTTTGGCCACTTTTACAAAGCTTGCATTTTCTTTTGTCACATTTGTACTCTGGCCAGTGACTTACGTTGTCAAAGCGGACATCTGCAACCGGAGATGGTATTACAGGGGCTTTTCTGGGGGTGCTAGACATACCACTTGATCTTCGTTTCAAGGGCCAGCCAACTCCATTAAAAATGGCTCTAGAATGATTCAGTGCAGAAGCAATTTACAGTGTAAATTTGAGTAAACTTGACTGTTTTTTTTAGGGATGCCTAACTGCGTGCAATGTCGGCGGTACAACAGCCAAGCATTGACTTTCGAAATGTCCACACAATGAAATAATACTTTTAAATACCATCGTTTAGATTTGATTTGCGTGCGGTAAAGAGATATCAGCATGTCTGAAAGATCCACACCACCCATGTTCTTGTTGTACTCGTGAGTCGTGAACAACGGTCGGACAGTAGATTTCAACATACTTTTTGTTGACCCTGTCCCATTGTTTGACGGGACCACCAGCATTTGGGTCACAGTACGTAGAAGCCATTTGGATGCATTTATTATCAAACCACTTTGTAACTGTAAGTCCTGAGTTTGCATCAGTGTTATAGGCATGAGCCCCTCGATCGTGTTTTTTTAATTCCTTTTTAGAGGGACACTGTTTAACCCGATCTGATCTCAATGTGGCAGTGACTAAAAATCCCATGGATTTTAGTTGTAATAATAACTGCAAAGAGCAAAACCAGTTATCAAAAAAAATCTTAAAGTTTTGATGTTGAAGTAATTTCTCTGTTAGTTTCAATACTGCATATGATCCAGCTAGCACACTTTTGTCCATCTCCAGACGTTGTAGCTCCTTGGTATAAAAAAAATCGTACATCATTCCCGAAGTGCCAGACTGCACAAAGTTTTTAAATCCCCATTTCTTGGTTTTTTTTTGGAATGTACTGTCGAATCCCATTGTAAACTGTCTTGGCAGGAATTATCTGCTCATCAATGGAGTTTTCTACTTCAGGTTCCAAAGCATTACAATTTTGTTGAACATGGTCTAAAACTGGTTGAACTTTAAATAATTTGTTTTTCTTGTTTTCATCGTTGTCGAGTAAAGTGTCGTCGTTCACGTGTAAAAGTCTCCATAGTGTTTTATATCTGTTTTTACTCATTACGCATAGGCTAAGCCGGTAATTTAACAACAGACGTCAACATTTGCATTTCCACAAGCTGTTCAATTTCATCTTGAGATGTGTCAACAGCATAGCACTCTTTCTGCATTCCATATAAATTTGTTTGGTAAGCAATGTGGGTGTTCAAATCTGGCTTCCAAAACATCTGAAAGTATTTCAGAGGGGTCATTTCATCTATGTTTGTGGAAGGTAGACTAAAACAATTCTGTGCAGAAGTTGATGCAATCATAGGAGTCATTGTTCGCCATCGAAATGTGTGCTTGGAAAATTTTTCTGTTTGATTCACTTCTGCCTCTGCATTTACACATTGTCCAGACTCTTGCTCTAAAATATTTGGACCACTATCATCTACGATTCTTTGTGGAACTGTTAAACACCCAACACTTTTCTCTTCGTCACTTTCGTCCAAATCTTCCATTTCAGACTCAATATCTGGCTCCAACACACGAACTAATACTTCTTTTGCTTGATACATTTCCTATTACAGTATTCTCAATTCAATTACCAATAAATTCTGTAAAAAATGAGACAATTGTTTTGAATATTATCTACAATCACTATCTTTGCAGTTTTAGTCTATCCTGTTAGAAATACACCTAGCACTGCTGCATTACTCAACTGAAACTTTCCAAACAAGCAAGCTGCAAGCCAAGCTAAAATTTCAATGACAGCCGCAGGTTCCATATGGATCCCACATGTTTCAGAGTAACAATTGAAGCGAAACGAATTGAATGCAGACATTGTTTTGTTTGCGAATAAGGGAATACGCTTTATCTTCTGCACGATGGTAAAAAAATTATATAAAAAGAAATTGCAGAGAGAATATTATAAGCTATCAAAGTTAGGGGGGTTTTTGGCATTCCAGGAGGGGTGTACATTAAAGTTCTATCAGGGGTAGTCTATGCTTAAAAGTGGTAAAACAAAAGCATTTTAGGAAAATAAAAGCATGTAACCACCACGTATGACTATTTATTTTGGTCCATATGTAACAGTTTTGGAAAAAATGTAAGTTGAATTTGTCGTATCCATATGGATCTCGTGGCCGTTAAAGGGGGGTCTGCTACTATTCAGCGAGTCCAATTCGGAGAGTTCCCTATTTAGAGACAGCCTTTTTCGAAGAGTTCCCTATTCAGAGATTTTTTGAAATTTTTTTTTTAAATTATTATTAATTTTAAAAATTATAGGTCTACTCTAAACTGCCACTTAGGTTTTAACTTCATCTTTTGTGGCAAACGCTATTTGGCAACTGTCTTTTTTTAGTTGACACGTTTTCGCTGAGACTTTATCTCATTAACCCCTATTGTTAATCATGAAAACTGTTGTTTTGATGTAAAACACATATTTTGAACGAACCCAGACAACAAAATTCGTCATTTTTGCCGTCTGGGAAGGCACTCAAAGGTAAACACTGAATAAAATGCAAGAATGCAAAAGAAACGATCTTGTGGAATAAAATACAAAATTCTCTAAATAAACAGAAGAATTGGACATACATCTCTCTGTTATCATTTTTAATGTAAAAATTCCTTTTGTGGTCCCTTTGTCTGGAACAAATAAAAACTGTGCTGTTGAAATTTCCGATTGTAGTTTTGGTCTCAATCTCATCATCACGATTCGGAGTAAGATGTTTGTTAGGTGATTCACAAGGCTGATTGTTCTGTGGAGTGAGCAATCTGTTGCTCTGGTTTTCTTTGGTAAAGTTATGAATATGGAACGTACCATATCACTAGGGTCTTTCCGGTGTCATAACTATGATTTAAGATCTCAGTGGTTAAGTCTAAACCCCACTCATCTAAAGCTTCGAGAATAGAATACAGAATTCTCTACTGTAAATAAACAGAAAGCGTCGTTGGATTTAGAATTTTGTAATAGTTGAGGATTCTAATATATTCTAAGTTTGCATGCAGAAGGCAACGCAGGATACCTGTCAATTTTATCTGAGCAAACATTAATAGTTCAAAAATAAATTTAATTCGCTTTTTAGTTTTAAGATTTCAATGGTTAGGTCTAAACCCCACTCATCTAAAGCTTCGATAATTTCAACTATGAAAGAAACGATATTGCGTAATATCCTAGTATGCGTATCCTAGTCAGCTAATGTTCTCTTTTCTACATGATTTCAACGTTTAGCGACGTTAAAACAATGTAGAAATGGCAATTTCTGCTGGTCGGGATAACTAGGCTACGGTATTTCAACGTTTAGCGACGTTAAAACGATAGGCCACACATTTGGTTATCTGTTACTACAATGTAAAAATGAACTGTTAGGCTAACTGGGTTCTTGGAACAAATTTTTACTGGTTGGGATAACTAGGCTACGGCACTCGATAATTTCCTTTAAATCCAAGCTGTAGGCCACACATTTGTTGATCCAAACTACCGGTAATCATTTTAACTATTCAAAACTACTAACTTATAGACATCAACATAATTTTTTTTTTGTAACATTTTTTTTTTATTTTCCCTTCATATCTTAAGTTTTTCTGAAGGTGTTGCGGCCGTGCCAAATTTCTTTCAACTCAATCACTTACTTCGGTCACAAGCACGTTTTAACGTTCGCGTTTTGTCCCTTCTACCTTTTTCTCGACCTTTGCTGTGTTGACGTGTATTGTTTTTGATATGATGGTCACAAATAAAAACAACTCAACCGAACTGACATGACGAATTTTCATTTAATTGTTCAAACATTTCATTTCTATTTTCTCTGCACGATTTCAATGTTGAAGCGATGTAAAAACGGCAATGATAAATAGGCTACGATTAGAGATGTATCGGTATCGGTGATATCGGCCATTTTTTGAGTATTGGTATCGGTAAAATTTGGCCGATACTAAACACGTAAAAAAAGGCGTTTGCTGCGGATTTTCTGCAGAAGCAAAGATATAGATTTTTTTAAAGTGGTAACTAACATCACATTGAAGTAGAAAAATAACAACCTTTTCAAATTTTTGATACCTCACACTCCCATGACTTTATGCGCGCAGTGCCGCGCACCTTTTGGAATTGTTTGCTTACAGTGATTCTTTCACTCAAACAAAACGTTTTGTTTCAGCAGTTTTGCGTTGTTCGATTCTTAAGTGGTGAAGGAGACTCAATTTCTCCAATATTTATCATTTGTGTTTCTTTTTTTTCTCAGCAGAGGATAAAACCAGGCCAAGACTACCCAGGTGGCGGGAATTTGTAGTTTTGCATCGTTTTTGCGTTGCTGGACATTTGAGGGACCCGTGTGGCTTGGTTGTTTTTGGTAGGCTGGTTCTGTCAGTTTATGATTTGGTTTCCGCCTTTCGTTGTGGTGGACTCACCAGGCTTGAACAAAGTCGTGGCGGAGTGGGTGGGCTCGGGGTGGGGGCGGTGGGACTGCGAATCTTCACTGAACTAATCAATAAGTGGTCTTGTTGCGCCTGGGATGGCGGCCTCATTGCAAGGGGGGGGGAGTGTCCTTCCCTGCTGTCGGCATGGGGCTGGGCACTCACTGGTGCGGCGGGCTGTTGCGATTCGCTGGCCATAACGGTGTAGCTTCCACGCTAGCCATTTAGACCATCCAATCAACTATAATGTTTCTCGGCAGCCGTTTTGTAGCAAGAATTGACATAAGAATCGAAATGGCTAGTGTGGAAGCTGCACCGTTGTGGTTGGCGGGTCACGGCAGCTCGCTGTGCTGGTGAGTGCTCAGCCTTGTGCTGGTGGCCGGGGGGGACGCTCTTTTCTTCGCAATGAGGTTGTCATCTTGGGCGCAACGGGACCATTTTGATTGGTTTGGTGAGGATTCGTGGTCCCATTGCTTTCTTTTTGGGCCTACTTATTCTGCCGTGACATTGTTTGGGCTTTGTGAGTTTGTTGCGGCTAAGGGTGGAAGTTAATTTGCCGACTGGTGGAGCCGGCTTGCTGGGGGCAGCCGAGTTGCATGGGTTTTTTTAGCGTTTGGCGGGATGGGAGCGATGCAGAATTGTGCATTTTTGCTACCTGGGTAGTCTTGGCCAGTAGCAAAAGCTTTTCAAACCAAACGAAAAGCGCCCTTAGGTTGCACATTACTTGTCGAATAGTTTTTGTACAACTACACAAATCACTTGGTTTACATTTTACATCTTATTATCAATTATGATACGGTAGCCTATTTGGAGAGTTTGCGCAAACACTTTTTTTCAGAAACCCCAGTTATGATGTACGATAATGTTTCTTCCCTTATACCCCAATCCTCAATTACGGTGGCCTTTTATTACTAAAACCTACTATTATGACACAGCAATGCGATTGAGATTGGATTCTTGAATCTTTAATAAATTATGCCAATTGAAAGCTTTTTTTAAGAGTTTTATGCAAATAAGGTAAAACATAGCATTTGATATAATTCCTTGCAAATACCAAAATTGCTTCTTTTTGTAACACCAAAGTATCAGCCAAAATATCGGTATCAGTATCGGTATCGGCCTAAAAAAGTGATATTGGTATCAGGATTGGTATCGGCCAAAATATTGGTATCGGTACATCTCTAGCTACGATACCCGATAATTTTCTATTTTTTTCTGCACGATTTCAACGTTTAGCGATGTTAAAACGATGTAAAAACGGCAATGATAATTAGGCTACGGCACCCAATAATTTTCCAAAAAAATTTCAAAAAATCTCCGAATAGGGAACTCTCCGAATCGAACTCGCCGAAACGGGCCATTCCGATTAAAGGGTTAAGGTCGAAACAGTGACGTCCTGCCTGGAGTTATATATATTGTAGGCAGTGGCTATTTGACCGGCGCCGGTCTTTGAATCTGAAACACTATTTGACTGGTCATGACGTCACTATATAGGCATTTTTTTCTTTTTCTCTTTCAAAGCAAAAAACGAGAAGAGTCCCTATATAAGTTCTAAATTCAATGTTTATGTTCAACTGATTCTGGGCCCGTAGGATACGTATCGGGCTAATGCTCCAGAGGGAATGGGTTCGATACTTCGCGGAAGCGTTTTTTTTTTAATTGTTAACTAAATTTTGACCCAAAGTGACTCAATCGTTAGGCTTCTGCATTTTTGTGGTCAATTTTTAATTTGAGTAGCCTACAGCCCAATTTTTTATGTATTTTCAAATATGAGTAGGCCTAATAAAGTTAGAATTTTTTAATTTTCTTGCATTTAAGAATTTCTCTGGATAATTTTCCATTTGTCATAAGAGGATATGACCGTGTTTGCCGAACGACGCAAAAATGTAATGACAAACGGAAAATTATGACAAACGGAAAATTATCCAGAGAAATTCTTAAATGCAAGAAAATTAAAAAACTCTAACTTTATTACTCATATTTGAAAAGACATAAAAAATTGGGCTGTAGGCTACTCAAATTAAAAATTGACCACAAGAATGCAGAAGCCTAACGATTGAGTCACTTCGGGTCAAAATTTAGTTAAAAATTATAAAAAAAAAACGCTTCCGCGAAGCATCGAACTCATTCCCTCTGGAGCACCAGCCCGATACGTATCCTATGCGCCAGAGAATCAGTTGAACATAAGTGTTGAACTTAGAACTTATATAAGCACTCTTCTCGTCTTTTGCTTTGAAAAAGAAAAAAAATGCCTATATAGTGACGTCATGACCGGTCAAATAGTGTTTCGGATTCAAAGACCGGCGCCGGTCAAATAGCCACTGCCGGGCGTCTTTAAATGTAGCAAACCTAGCAAACCTAGCAAACGTAGCAAACCTAGCAAACCTCGCAAACCACAAAGTTGCCAGATAGTATTTTATTAATTGTATTTTTTTTAATTTCTTGGCGTTTAATTTGTCTGGTGCCTGTTTTTTAAAACCCTTTTAAGTATGTTATTTGTTTAGTATTGATGTTCTATTATCATCTATAAAAAAATATCAAAATCTCTGCTTTGTTGTTTATGGTTAGTTTTGATATAAATACGTTTAAAGCAATGCCTTTGCGATCAACATTTGTGAGATATTGAAAGTTAACATTAACGCAATATTTGGTAGTCAGACATTCGGGAATCAGTATTCCCTCCCTTAAACCATGGTTGGGTAAGTTCACTAATCACTGGTTCTCTAAAAACCGAGCTGCAGACGATAAACAAAACTTAACTTTTGCAGGCAACCGTAGTTCCTGCCCTTGGCTACGCCGTGTGACACACAACGAAGAAGTTCCTAATGACAAGTTTTTGTGTGTGTTTAGAAAGTAAGGAATCTTTTGTGAACGAAACCGGTTTTTCCAAGTTTTGGGCATTTGAAGTGTGTTTAAAATACCTATATGCTTTGGCTCCTTTTTAGGCTACTTGCAAAAAAAATTGGTTTGTTTTTGGGATTGGTTTGAAACGTGTTTTTGGCTGGGTAATTTTGTAGAATCTGGCAACTCTGCAAAGCTTGCTTATTTAAATGTAGCAAACCTAGCAAACCTCGCAAACCTGACAAGGTTTTACTATCTAGGCTATGACTTTGAGAAAGGTTTGTGCATTTGTCAATTGATAGTTATGAGGTTTTCTCAGCGGGTGTCTTTAAATGTCGCGAACTCCAAATTATTTTAAAGTATCAGGTTTGGTGGCCGTGCTTGACTATATTTATTGATGCATATACCGCAATATTAGATCCTTTCACGCACGTCTTAAACCATTAAGGTTTTGCCACCTTTTCCTTTTGTTAGTTTTGTTACTGTATTTCTTTTTCTCAATATCATTTCTTTTGCATTCTGACAAAGAAAAATAAATTGAATTGAATTGAATTGAATTCCTCGCAAAGCTTGAGAAGGTTTCTGCATTTGAAAGCCTATCCCAATAGGTTTTCATAGTCTCTCAAAAGAAGATAGATTTAGATTAGCAGCAAGTAATGGTAAGGTTGTCTTTAGTCTAGGCCTATCTATTTTATGCAAACTATAAACAGTTGAAAACCTCATCGGCCATCAATTGTAGAAACCTTTCTCAAGATTTGCGAGGTTTGCTAGGTTTGCTACATTTAAATAAGCAAGCTTTGCAGAGTTGCCAGATACTACAAAATTACCCAGCCAAAAACACGTTTCAAACCAATCCCAAAAACAAGCCAATTTTTTTTGCAAGTAGCCCAAAAAGGAGCCAAAGCATATAGGTATTTTAAACACACTTCAGATAACAAAGACTTTTGGAAAAACCGGTTTCGTTCACAAAATATCCCTTACTTTCTAAACACACACAAAAACTTTGTCATTAGAAACTTCGTTGTGTGTCACACGGCGCAGCCCAGGGCAGGAACCACGGTTGCCTGCAAAAGTTAAGTTTTATTAATCGTCCGCAGCTCGGTTTTAAGAGAACCAGTGATTGGTGAACTCACCCAATCATGGTCTAAGAGATTGAATACTGATTCCCGAATGTCTGACTACCAAATATTGCGTTAATATTACCTTTTAATATCTCACAAATGTTCGCAAAGGCATTGCTTTAAACGTATTTATATCAAAACTAACCATAACCAACAAAGAAGAGATTTTGATATCTTTTAGAATAGAACATATCTTTTATAATATCTTTTAGAATAGAACATCAACACTAAACAAATAACATATTAAAAAGGTTTCTCAGCAGTCGACTGTTGCAAGAATTAACAAAAGACATGCACCCGATAAATAAAACGCCAAGAAACTAAAAAAAATACAATTATAAAAATACTATCTGGCAACCTTGTGGTTTGCTAGGTTTGCTACGTTTGCTAGGTTTGCGAGGTTTGCTAGGTTTGCTACGTTTGCTAGGTTTGCGAGGTTTGCTAGGTTTGCTACATTTAAAGACGCCCCCACTGCCTACCGGTATATTGCATACATTAATGTTCAGTCTGAAGGCATAATACGGTAACTTCCTTATGTTTGATGATGTCCGTTTGTGTCTTTATCAGCTTTGTTGCATGATTTAATCTTTAAGTTTTTTAGGAGCTGCTATACAAGTCCCCCCCACCCTTGGTAACTCATGACAAAGTCAGGACGCGACCAAATATATACCGGTAAGGTGAAACTACTTAACCTTTGTTTTACTGTTCACACACTTCAATCCACATGTTTTGGTTAATTCCTCTTTGTCATGAGTTACCGGTACCAAGGGAGGGGGGCTTGTATACCAGCTCTGATTTTTATTTCAGTGCAATATAGGATGACTTTTTCAGACAAATTCCGCAGCGTACCGGTAATGTTTTTACTATACACTTGTAGCAATCCAATTAAGGTAAGACTTATATTTATCTGACTTAAATTTTGTTGTCCTATAGGTTAGGTTGGATTACATTCCATTTGATTAAATTTTTATCCACGCGCTGGGAAAACTTCTTGTAGAGCTTAATCCTGGCAGTTTCGTATACTTGTAGAATGTAGAGGGTTTGAATCACTGACACAGGCCCAGTCACCGAGATTGACACAGTGAAGTTTCCGATTGTTGAAGTCTTGTTGTCAACAATACCAAATATTTCAAATGACGAGTTAAAACTCGCCCACAAGACCAAAACAAAACAACATCATGTGAGGTTGACAATGAGACCACTATCTTGTGACTAGTCTAGTGACCAGTGACCACCCACCATCGTCACTGGTAATGCAGCAGTGTTGCCAAAAGCTACCAAACAAAAGCTACGGCACCAGACAAAATCTCTGCATTAGCCCATTTGGCATGGGGTGGAATGGAATGAAATAGAATGGAGGTTACTTTTTGGAATGGCAGATAAAACATATTAAAGATGTAAAGGGATAAAAGATTTGGATGAAAGACAGTCTTCTATCGTAGTTTCCGATTCGATTTAAGCGCCCGACTCAAGATCACGCGACGCTGGTTCGACACTCTGGGTGCGCTTGAGCAACGTATTCGAAGGACTGCTATCCATTCAAGGCACCTAATGGATGGAATAATTCCCCAGTAACAACACTTCAACAAACGGAAACTTCACTCTGTCAATTTCGGTAACCGGTTCTGCGGCAAAAGCTTTTAGAAGTATGCAAAACAACTGGTCACAGCGGTAAACCATAATTCTTCGTGGGAAAATTGTAACATAAAGTTCCCGGATCCGTTTGTCTGTACGTAATGGCCGAAAAATAAACACTCCTTCGAAACGTCTATTCAAAGTGTATTCCAGTAAAATTAGCCCGCGGCTATCGAAATGACTGGTGCAATGCCTACACCTCTAAAACTGTCACTACGATACAGATTACTTGGATAAAAGACGGAGAATTTGTCCAGCTAGCAAGCACCAAATAAACCAGTTAAATGTGCGACCGACTTCCAACAAACAACTTCGAGAATGAATCAGAAAAATTTGTGATAACTCAAAGGCGACGCAACATTTCATGTTTAAACCGGTTTCAACAGGATTGACACGAGTCTTACGGACGATGGTGCAATCTTGGCTCATGTTTTAGGAATTTCCATGACGTAATATTCAGTAGACCCGAACGGTTTCTACATGACGTTTGACCAGGCGAACAACCGTCTGTAACATTGCGGCCCCTAGTTATGACAGTCTGACATGGCATAACTAAAAAAGAATTGACGACAATTGTGAGCCAATGAATAAAAACACATGATACACAAATTGTTTGAATCACTCACGTTTAAGTTAATACGCAAATACAAAGGGCATGCAAAGAATGAACAGCAATAAGAATAAACACGACGATACATGAAATTGGTACCATAGGTATTAGGTACACGCAAAAAATGATGCTATATACAATGATTGCGATAATAACCGACTGTTCTGGGCTCAGACAAGTGTCGGCCACCGCAGACAAAACCAGGCTCAAACCCTAACACTTAGGTGTTCTTTACGGGGGCGAGGCACGAAATATCCCTCAACACATAGTCTACTTTCACTTTCCCCGTACTCTCATCATAGTTGCAGACGGCAACTTTAGCTCTACGAACCACAGGCTTCCCTTTCCTAATTTGTGGAACTACCTCATGCACCCTCCCAAGTTGATACTTCCCACGTTTACCAATGTCCTGGAGAGAACCTACCACTACAAGTTGACCAGGCTCCAAATTCTCGGCCATTTTTAGCCATTTTTTCCGGCCCTGAAGACCTGGCAAGTAAAAATCGATCCATTTACTCCAAAACTGATGAGAAAGTGACAAATTGAACCGATAATCCCTTCTTAATTGGTCACGATCATGTGGTTGCCCAACAGCACAGTATGGGTCTAAGTATGGGGTTAAAAGTGAGGCAGGGGTGATGACAGTAAAATCCCTAGGGTCGTCACTCAAAGGTACCAAAGGGCGTTCGTTCACGATCCGAACGGCACTGCCTGTGTACGTAAGCAGTTCAATAAAATTGGGCTTACGACTTGAAGAGTCCAAAATGTGAAAAAATGCAATTTTAAATTGTTTAACCATTGCCTCCCAGGCGCCACCTTGCGCCGGAGCATACGGAGGTATAAATTCCCAGTTTATCTCTCTCTGTCTCAGGGCGTTGTGAAATTCAGCTGATTCTATCAACTCGGGTAACTTCTTAGATGCTGCCTGAAAGGTACTTCCATTGTCGGAATAGATAGCATTAACCTGCCCACGTAAATCTGTAAACCTTGTAAAGGCAAGTAAGAAATCACTCAGCGACAATGACGTAACCAGCTCAACATGAATAGCGCGAGATGCCATACATGTGAACAAGAGTCCCCAAGCTTTTTTGTGACTTCTACCTTCAACAAAGGTTAAAGGTCCAAGATAGTCTAAGCCGCAATCAAAAAAGGGTTTCCTATGCGCAGTTGTGCGAGACAAAGGTAAATCAGACATGAGCTGCCTTATAGGCCGTGCTTTCTCAATCGCACATACACCACAGTCATTAAGATACCTCTTCACGGAGGCATTACCATTAGCGATCCAAAACTTCTGTCGCGTAGACAACAAAGTGTGCTGTACTCCACAGTGCGCATTTCCATTATGATGCGACAATACAACAAGCCTTGTGAAGGGGTGCTTCGAAGGCAAAACAATCGGATGCTTTGCTTCAAGAGAGATCTCGGGAGAATTACTTAAGCGCCCTTCAATGCGGATTACACCAGCGTCATCTACACAAGGTCTGTACTTTTTAAGTGAACGTAATTCTTTCAACCGTTCCTTCTCACGTTGCGAAGCGCCAACACTACCTCGCTTTATCACTTCCTCAAGGGCATCCGGCGATCGTTTGGTCATTAAATGTACCACATCACCATACACGCTCTTCTGAACAAACTTCACAGCCAACTCTGAAGCACTGTTAAGATAAGATGCATCCAGTTTTGGCTTCACAAAGCTACGCTTTCTCGTTTTACAGCACAAAAATTCAACAAAAGCAACCAAATAAGCGATTCTCTTTTTCATAACATACAAAGAAGGTGCGGCCTCGATCAATCTGTGAAGGCCACCCTGTCCAACGTCAAGCGACCCCTCTTCGTCACGAAGGTATAGGCTATGGACAGGTACTGGAGTGGCGTTTTCTACAGATGGAATTTCTTCACACTGATAGAGAAGACTAGAACCATTCAACCACAACTCTCGAAATTCTTTCTTTGTAATAAGATTTGGCCGTGTGCCAACATCAGCTGGGTTCATATCGGTAGGGCAAAACCGCCAATCCTGGGCTCCAGACAACAATAAAATATGCTCAACTCGACGCGTAATAAACTTATTCAAACGTAAATCAGGGTTTTTAACCCACTGCAACACAGTACGAGAATCACACCAAAAATACTTAAGGCAGTCGGGCATCTTCAATGCCTCGTAGGCCTGCTTCACGAGTCTTGCTGTATTCAAAGCGGCAACAAGCTCTTTCCTAGCTATCGGCCAAGAAAACTGATTTTTTACAACAATGGTAGATTTACCCAGAACGAAAGACACACTCGGAACTCCGTTAACCAGTCTACGTAAGTAAACAACAAAAGAGAAAGCTTGATTCGAAGCATCACTAAACCCATGCAATTGATATGAAACAATATCATCCGGACTGCACACACCAGAGTTTGCAAAATACCATCTCGGTAACGAAAAATCCTTAAGCAGGTCCAAAGAGCGAAGCCACGACTCCCACTCTTTAACAAAGCTATCAGGGACCTCGGTGTCCCAATCAAACTTGTCTATCGCCAATTGCTGAAGTATAAGGCGTGCTTTTAGAAAAAATGGCGCTCCAAAGCCTAGCGGATCAAAATTTTGTCCAAGCTGACTGAGCATACTTCGGCGCGTGTGTTTAGCTAAGGGCTTTAAGGAACATGCGATACGCATCTCGTCAGACTCGGTTTGCCACACACAACCCAATGTCTTCGCTGATGGCAAAGTCATATTTTCAGTCTGAAAGTCAATGTCACGAATCAAAGGTGAAAGCATCTCATTATCCAAATTTGACAAGACAATCATAGCCTCCTTGTTAGCACTCCACTTACCAAGTTTAAACCCACGGCTATCAAACAAAGCAATTGATTCATGAGTGATTTGCTGAGCTTCCTCTAAGCTATCAGCCGAAAATATAAAATCATCCATGTACATATTATTTGCAATATTGCAGAGAGTCAATTCACCAGCACTGCTGGGATTCTGCTCGATCATTTTCTTTATAGCCAAGCAAGCGATATACGGGCTACTCTTTATTCCCCAAGGGTGTACACAAAAACGAAATGGTACCATCCTACCATTTTCAAGGTCATCATCTTCAAACCACAATATACGAAACAAATCCCTTTGCGACTCAGGTAACTTTATTTGAAAGAAGCATTTAGTCACATCAGCCATGAGACCAAATCTACCAAGCCGAAATCTAGCCAAGACATCTACCAGAGGGTTTAACAAGTCAGGACCCGAAAACATTACATCATTAACACAAGTTCCTCGGAATTCAGACTTGCCATCGTAAACAATGCGCTTTTTTAATTGTGACGTAACAAAGTACGGTAAATACCATTCAAATCCCTTGACATTTCCTGCTTCACCAGTACGCTCAATATAGCCATTTGATTTAAGATCTTTCATGGTGTCAGTAAGGAAATCACGAAGTTCAGGTTGTTTTAAAGCTTTCTTCCTTAAAGCAGCAACTCTATCTGACGCCAACACAAAATTGTTAGGTAGATCAATATCTTCCTTCAACGGAACAGGTATCTCAAATCGACCATCTTTCAACTCAATATTCGGTTCAACAAGTTCTCTAGCCAACTTATCATTGCGAGACAATTCACAGGTTTCATTTTGCAACGTCAAATCCTGAATGACTTTATTCAGGTCTGCTATTTCCATATCACGAGACTCAATTTTACGCTGAAAGCCAGAGATGACATCCGACTCTGAAGACGTCTGCATTCTGCACACTTTAGCAACGCTTTCCTCTAAGGGTGACTTACCACCACAAGCCAACCAACCGAGAGGAGTGAGTAAAGCATGCGGTTCACTACGATTTTCACCAACACGTTCTTCTTTTGCCCACATCAAATAAGCGTTGTCGTTGCCAATCAGTACATCTACAGTACTACAATCATTCAAATGAAACATATTCACGTCATGAAAATGACGGAAACCATTTAAATCTTGTTTATGCGGTAAAGTTTTAACATCATCAGCCCAAGCTGGGTTAACCACCGAAGTTATATCACAAAACAGTTCATCTGTCTCTAACGACTGGATGTTGAGTTTGACAAGGTCAGCACAAGTAGCTTTCTGACCAGCCAGGGTATCCATTTTAAACGACGCTTTATCGTACGGTTTAAGATCAAGTTCACACACCAAATCACTCGAAACAAACGTCAACTGCGAACCAGGATCATGCTGACAATACACCAACTTCGATTTGCCAGTCATTGGATTCAAAACACGAGCAGCAGTAACGCGGTTAAAGGCTGCTTTAACATTTCCAATCTTAACATTACGCACAGGAACTCTGGCACGAGCATCATCTTTCCCAACAGAATCCAGAGAATCATGTGACGTCACATAAAAATCATGCAGAAGAAAATAGTGTTTCCTATCGTTGTTAAGCCCACACTTACGACAGTTATTTGCATGAACGCAATCCCTAACCATATGCTGGCGCAAACAATTCAAGCATTTGCCAGCTTTCACAATGACATCTCTCCGATCTTTAGGTGTCAAGCGCAAAAATTCTTTACAATTAGACAAAAAATGATATTCAACTTGACCACGTGACGAACAACAAATGCATGCCGGTAGGTTTTTACGTCTGGCTTCACCACCGCGCGGTGCGCCAACAACAGTCGAGTACTGCGAACTCCCTGACATCACATCATCGTGGGGTTTTACGGACGTCTGCCTAACCGGACATGAAGGCAATTTTCCTTTGCCAAACTTTTTAAAATGCTGCGACTCACCAGAATCGCCCATTAGCATAATGCTAAAATCAGTCGACTTACGCGTTTCCTCCCGTACTACAAATTCAAACAAACTCTGAAAAGTAGGCTCATCAGTGCCACCATACTGATCACCTAAAAAGTCAAGATAACGCTGCTTAGCGTCAAACGGGAGTCGCTTAGACAAATCCAAAACAAAACGTCCTTCCAATTTATCACGCTGACCATAAGCTTGCGCGTAAAGCAAACACTGCGATAATTCATCTTTAAACTCTTTCAGATCACTGGAAGAGGTCGAAGTCAATTTGCTACCATAGCGATACTTTCTAATTTCTGGTTCTGCGAAAAGACCTCCACGAACCCCAAAACGCTGGGACAAGCGAGCTAACGACATTTCTATCCTGTCTTCCTCTGACAAGCCAGGGGTGTCAGAAACCAAATTAGCAATCGTTTGCGCAGCTGTTCTAACACAAGCTGCTTGTAGCAAAGTCAAACAAGTCCCCTTAAAGGGCGAAGCTGCCATTAAGGCCGTAACACGATTTTTAAAGAAGATAAATGGCATATTATTACCATCGTAACCAATCAAGGCCGCCTTATCGAAAAACGTCCTACTATTTTGGTATTCAAAAAAGCAATCCTGCTGTTGAGAACTCGATTTAGCGGGAGAAGACAAGCTATATCCCTTAAGGGGCTGAGTGGGCTCAGTCACATGCACAGCCCGACCACGATCCTCACACACGTTAAAATCAGGAGACGCGATACGCCTCTCACAACCACCCAAATTACGTGTAGCTGGGCGATCAAAACCTAGCGGCGCAGAAAACTGTAAAGGGGGCAAAGCATTACTACTAATGGCGGCCCCGTGACCTGTACGCTCTGGGGGAGGAGTTCGGTTGTAATTCGCAGACCTTGGCTCTACAGCATTCGGAAGACCCTTAGCCGCGGCCCCGAGACCTCCTGAAACAGCTGGAAAACGTGTGGATTGCCCTGGTCCACTCACAGGTTGAACGGGCGTTTGGAAAAGGTTATGTAAATTAAACTGCGATTGATGTTCATTTCTGGAATGCCTAGAAGAGCCCTTCTTAGAGCTACGCCGAGAGCCCACCTCTGATCGATATTCAGCTAAAACTACCTCTTTACGTTGTTCAGCCCTCAACCGAGCGTCTTTGAGTGCGAACTCAGCAGCTCTCGCGGCTGCCGCAGCTCGAATGGCCTCAGCTCTCGCGGCAGCTTTCGCGGCGGCTTCAGCAGCTCTCGCTTCGGCCTCCGCTCTCGCGGCAGCCTCAGCTCGAATGGCCTCAGCTCTCGCGGCAGCCTCAGCAGCTCTCGCTTCGGCCTCAGCTCTCGCGGCAGCCTCAGCTCGAATGGCCTCAGCTTGTATCTGGAGCTCGTCTTAGCTGCAGGTTAATTTGTGCCACTATCCGAGACGAAGTCCTAGACATCCCAGTGCTTACATTTGAGGCGCTATCCTCAGGATGTTTGTCAGCATCCAACATATCTGAGAACTCACTTTCTTTTTGTTCAAAGTTATTTTTTAACGAGTTAAATTCGGGATCTACCCTATCACGAAGTTCTGCCAAGATTGCAGAGTTAAAGATTTTAGTCAAAAGAGCATGGAAATGCCGTAATTCCTCTTCTAAAGTAGATAACTTAGATCTAAAAATTAACAGTTCCTGCTTATCACTCAAAGAACCTAGGGCTACAGAAAGTTTCCCAATTTGAGTCAAAATATCCCGTCTAAGATGCCGGGCCTCTCGAACTGACTTAGCCTCATCGTTAATGGGTCCCTCCCCAGAATGGCCTGCCCGACCGCAAAGAACATCATCAGGCTTAAACTTAGTCGAGTCTACGGCGGTCGAGTCCTTGTCGCCACCGAGTGTAGACATATTAAATGTTGGGGCTAAATTTAACAATTAAAAAAATTAAGTTACACAAACACACAAAATTATTAGGCTACAGTAGTTATAAAAAACTTAACTGCAAAGACAGTAAAAATACAAAAAAGAATTTAAATGCACGATACCGTAGCTGTACGAGTATGAAGTCCTAAAGTCCACAAAACTTGCTTGGATTCTTCCACTTGAATCTACAAGCACAGATGGATTGTCTTTTAATCTTCTTTCTTGCCAATGATTGTCAAAGTTATTTTTCTTCAGTACCAAACTGAGAAGAAATGTCTTTACTTTTCTTTGCTTCTGTAAGAGTGTAGACTACCAACCAACAAATCTTCTTTTATTATTTCTTGTACTTCTAATCAGTTCTTCTGCACTAGCTGACAACAAACACGTCGTTTATTTTTATGCCTTCAAGTGCTTCTTGGCCTACCAGCTAACAATAATCGTCGTTTATTTTTCTTGCTTTAATTTCTTCTTGACCTACCAACTGACAAGAACTCGTCTTTTATTTTTCTTGCTTTAATTTCTTCTTGACCTACCAACTGACAAGAACTCGTCTTTTATTTTTTATGGTCACAGCGGTAAACCATAATTCTTCGTGGGAAAATTGTAACATAAAGTTCCCGGATCCGTTTGTCTGTACGTAATGACCGAAAAATAAACACTCCTTCGAAACGTCTATTCAAAGTGTATTCCAGTAAAATTAGCCCGCGGCTATCGAAATGACTGGTGCAATGCCTACACCTCTAAAACTGTCACTACGATACAGATTACTTGGATAAAAGACGGAGAATTTGTCCAGCTAGCAAGCACCAAATAAACCAGTTAAATGTGCGACCGACTTCCAACAAACAACTTCGAGAATGAATCAGAAAAATTTGTGATAACTCAAAGGCGACGCAACATTTCATGTTTAAACCGGTTTCAACAGGATTGACACGAGTCTTACGGACGATGGTGCAATCTTGGCTCATGTTTTAGGAATTTCCATGACGTAATATTCAGTAGACCCGAACGGTTTCTACATGACGTTTGACCAGGCGAACAACCGTCTGTAACAACAACCAGGAAAAACCTATCAAGGTTTTGTCAGACCGAGGATAAAGATTTAAAAACCAACTAATCCCGCATGTGCTTCGTCAACATAAATTTTGTGGCTCTTGTATTGAATCGTAATATTACAAGAAAATTAAGATTCCTATACTTTATAAATATGTTATCACACGAATTCAACCAAGCAGTGGCGTACCTAAGGTAGCCTATGGCAGGCATGGCTCGAGCCATAGGCTCCACATTGATAAGTCGGCAGCCGTGGCCGAGTGGTTAGCGCGTTGGGCTCGCAGTCGAGAGCCTGCATGTTCGACTCCAGCCACCCGCACTTGCTGTTGTTTCTCTGGGCAAGAAACTTTACGATAATTGCCTCTACCTAGTGATCGATTTCGAGTAATGGGTAGTACCAAATTTACGTCATAAGTAGAGTAGACCACCGGAAACAGACATTGCCGTCGGCTGCAGCGTGGGTCAGGTGTATGTCGGAAGGCGTACACCGATGCATAGCGCTCAAGTCCGCTTTCCCGCAATGCAGGATAAAGATAAACAAACAAACAAACAAACAAACAAATAGAGGCGCGAAAATCTGTTGGTAAAAATTAAAATTTGTTACAAAATACAATACAAAGATCAAAAAGGAGTCTCTCTTTTACTGTAGCTTATGGTAGTCATTGTCAAACAATGGAATTGTGACGTTTAAAAGCAACATTGTGCCTCTCCTGGCTCACTTTGCGTTCAGTCAGCAACTGATGATGATGGCGTATGAGCGATCTTTCCAGGCTAGATTGGAGGGCAGGAAATCTTCAGCCACTCAGCAGTCTCGTCGTCCAGGATTCTCAGACCATGCGCACCGTGTGGAGGCCGGTGGGTTAGGCAGTGGTGAATGACATGCTGTCTTCTACAACTACCGGTGCATTGCCTGAGACATTGACTTCACCACTGTCCATCCTTGAAGCACTGCTTTCTTCATCAATGTCATCTCTACGTTCATTCGTGCTGGACGTGGCTTCTTCAGCGTTATCATCTCGACGCCTTTTGGAAGCTGGTTTTAGTGTTGGGCGATATATCGAATTTTCGATACGATATCTTTTCAATATCGATATTTATTTCAATTTTGTTCAATATTTTAACTATTACAGCCCTAACTCGTAACTGTAAACCCCTACAAAAACGTTGCCAAGGCCAAACGGTAAAAGTTGAAATTGTCTTGGCAATTGCTGTGAACGTTTATTACGAAAAAAATTGTACCAAAACATGTAAAACGAGAAGCGAAAAATATACTAGAGTAGTCTATCACGACCGCACTGTTTGATTTGTTGTGATGTAATAATACCATTGGTCACAGCGGTAAACCATAATCTCTTCGTGGGAAAATTGTAACATAAGATTCCCAGATCCGTTCGTCTGTATGTAATGACCGAAAAGAAACACTCTTCAGGAAACGTCTATTCGAGAATTGTATTTCTGTAAAAATAACCTCAAAGCTGTCGAAAATGGAGTGCAACGCGATACACCACTAAAAACTTGTCACTACAGAACAGATTACTTGGATAAAAGACGGAAATTTTCGTCCAGCTGACAAGCACTAAGCAAAACAGTTAAACATGCGACCAACCTCTTCAAGCAACAATTTTAAAATGACTAGAATAATTTGCGATATCTCAAACTCACGTAAACAGTAACTGTGACGCAATAATGAAAGACATTGTCACGCAATTCTAACAGGTGTTCAAAATTGGTGATGCAATGTTTTATGTTTAAACAGGTTTGACACAAGTCTTACGAACGATGGTGCAATTTAGGCTCATTTTTAGGAAAAATTCCATGACGTAATACGCTAAGATTCAGTAGACCTGAACGGTTTTTATATGACGTTTGATTAGGTGAACAATTGTCTGGAACAACCATCATCATCATTAAGTTCCTTCCTCTCGTCGAGGGTTGGAGGCAATGAGACGGCAAGTTTCTCTGTTGTGAGATTTTTTTACTGCAGTTTTGTAATTAAGTCCTGACCAGTCTTCAATATCATTAGTCCAAATTCTCTGCCCCTATTTCGTTTGCCGCTCATTTTTCCTTCTAGTAGTTGTCTTTGAATAGAATTATTGCAAATCATGTGGCCAAAATATTTCAATTTTCTTGATTTAATTGTTTGTAGAATTTCAATGTTGGTTTGTATTCTGGATAGTACATCTTTTCTAATAATACTAAAAGTAGCGATAAAGCGAGCAACGCGATACGCACGCTGTTACGGTAATTCACGTTAAATAACTCACGGGGGGGGGAGAAAAGTTAATTTTGGGTTGATTCAACATTCGAGTCCGCACAAATCGATTTAATTTTCCCGGCGAGTTATATTGCGTAACAACAATGCTCAATAAGAAATTTACGTTTGTTTTACATTAATTCGATATTTAGCGACGTTGAATTATCATAAAATAACGTTAATTGCTCGACCAGGTACCGGTAACAAATTAATAGCTCCCTCCGAGAAGATTGCCTCGATTTACGTATCCACTAACATCCACTAACTAAGTTCGGCACAATTGGGATACTGCGAGCAACACAAAGTCTGTTTGATAAAGAACTAGCTGTCAGAATCGGAATCATCAGATGCTGTATCGGAGGATGAGGTTGTGTCATCACTGAAATTGGACACATCAAGAGGCTCATCGCTTGGCTCATCTACACTGTCTTCGCCGTTCGCAATGAAGCGTCCACGTTTTGCTGCTTTCGTGCTTTGATACCCATCCACACGCCTCTTTCTTCTTCGCAGAGCTCCATCAGGGTGTTGACTAAGGATCAAATCTATGGCTGTGGCATAACGACTGGGAGGAATGTCTAACGCTAACCTTACAAGCGCTCGTGTGGCCTCGGCATTTTTATTGTCGACGCTAATGCGCCATTCATGCATCTGTGTCGGCAATCACCTCGGCAATTGCCGACACTAATTTCGAAGACTGGGAAACTTTTTTCTTAATTAGAACAAAAACATCGAAAAGTATCGAAATATTGAGTATTTTTTTTAAACATCGTATCGTTTTGTTTTTTTCAATATCGCCGAACACTAGCTGGTTTTAAGAATCTGCGAATAGACGTTCGACTTTGCTTCATGTTTAACTTTTCAATAATGAAATGACAACATCGCGCGGTGCCCCAATTTATACTCAGCATCAAGTTTGTGAGGAAATATTTGTAAAACGCGATTGTTTTAGGTCGTCTTTAGTTTGTAGCCTACCGGTTATTTTATTGTAATGTTAATTATGATGTCATATTCATATTCCCTTACGCTGACCCGGAACTGAAGTTTGATTGTGACGTAACCAAAGTGAGACCATTCGGAAAAAAGATCAAACGTGGCTTTCTCTCACCAGGAATTGCCAGCGTGTCGCAGTTGTCGTAGCAACAACAATGCAATGAGTAGGCCTACCGCCTTTTTTTCAACGCAGTGTTGTTGCGGAATTGCTTTGTTCTGTCAGATATCTAGCGAGAGACATAGCGTAAAACAAGAAGTTGCGCGGCAGTTGGTTGGATAATTCAGCGTTTAACAAAAGCGGAAATAATTGTAACGAACACTTCATAAGTGTCATGAAAACAGAGTGGGCGAAACATATTTTGCCCACCCTCGTTTCACGGCCGGGTGGGCGCCGCCCACCCGGCCCGCGAAATATTTTTTCCTACGAGATTTTTGTCTCATTTACATATTTTGGTAAAAGTTTGTATTAAAACCGTGTGGAATGCAACAGTTTCTCGTTGGCACGGTTGGTTCAGTGGTATCATCCTCCGCCTAATATCGTGAGAACGAGGGTTCGACGCCCGTCGAAGTCAAACTTTTTTTTTTCTTTAAATTAATTTTTGCGGTGCACAAGAGCTTTTCAAAAAAGTAGGGTTAGGGAAAGCTTATATTTTATTATCATTGCAGAATTTTATTGGCAAATAGTTATTTCGCAATCTGAATCAACCAATCTCTCAAACACTTTCGGAAAATCTTACTTTTAAAGTGACTAAAATAAATGAGACAAAAATCTCGTAGGAAAAAAAATTTCGCACCCGGCCCACCCTATTTCGACGCCTATGATTGTATTGTAACCTATGTGTGCCTGTGTGGTTTACTTCACCTTGTCATGACGTAGGAGGTATCGATATTTTGAAGACTGAAACAGTTGTTTTACCCTCTCCCTGAAAGGTCATTGAGGTAGAGGTAGAGCCGTTGCGTCCTTAATGGCACGCCGTGGCCGCCTCTAGGTTTGTCAAATTTGCTCATTTTCCTCCAGCTTGGAGAGTTGGACCTGTTCCGACTTATAAGCACTTGCTATGCACCATTCAAGTAAAATTTTCTTATTCTGTTTAAATGTTAGAAATCAACGTGAACTGCCATATCACCGGATATAATTCCATAAGGCAGTGTTTTTCAACCTTTTTGAACTGCGGCGCATTGTTTATAATGACAAAAATCCTACAGCACACCACACACCACCAATCAACTGAACTCCCCCAAAATATACTAAAGGATACATTGCAAGATAATATTGTTCTATATAATGGGAATGTGATTTATCATCTTATTCGTACTCGCTCAGTGTTAAACCGGAGCTATTTTAGATGGACAAAAAGCCGGTATCTTGGCATTAATTGCAGAAAGACTAATAAAATCGTTCATTTTCATGTATAGACTAATTAAGTAAATGTGTATAATTTCCCAAGGTACATCTAACGATCTGACACGACACACTGGTGTGCCGCGGCACAGCGGTTGAAAAGCACTGCTTTAAGGTAGCCTACTTGTCCAAGAAAGCATCTTGCATTGTTTACAGGAAAGCATTTTTTTACAGGTTCGTGGCGAAGATAAACGTTTACGGAGGAAGAACCAAAAAACGGGGCAAACAACAGTCATCACCGCGCGTGCTCCGGCTGATAAAGAAAATAGCTGATTTAAGACGTATACACTCTGATGTCTGCCAATGAATAAACTTATTCATTCTCCATACATTGCCTATACGCTCGATTTCAGTTTGTGTTTATACAAGTGACGCGTTCTTTTATAATACAATTGCTTTTGAAGAAAGCGTTTTTGAAGAATTTCTATTCGCGACAGTTTAGGAAAATCGTAAGTTTGTTAACACCCAATAAGACGTACCTATCCATTGAAAAGAAAAGCGTAACAATTCACTGTATGGAAACGCCAATGTTGGTGTTAATAGCTTGTCTTGAAAAGTTTAAGTCATCATGTTGTCATATTATATACGATGAAGTAAACACTCTTATCACCGTAAAAGTATCTACGGAAATTAGGAGTAAATTACTTTACGTATGCTCAGTACTTTTGCTGCCAGGAAAAGCACCGTAAATAAATATATTTAACGGAAATTAGGAGTAAATTTACGCCAACAAAATACTTACGCTAACAGAAGAAATACCGTAAATACATTTAACGGAAATTAAGAGTAAATTACTTTACGCATGCTCAATACTTTTGCTGCCAGGAAAAGCACCGTAAATAAATATATTTAACGGAAATTAGGAGTAAATTTACGCCAACAAAATACTTACGCTAACAAAAAAAATACCGTAAATATGTTTAACGGAATTTAAGAGTAAATTACTTTACGCATGCTCCGTACTTTTGCTGCCAGGAAAAACATCGTAAATTTTTTTTACAGTGTAGGAGGGGGTGAGAGAACTAACTGGTTGGTAATTTCAATGTGGTGCCGACAAGGCAATAAGTTAAGAACCACTGCTCTACAAGTATGCGAAACTACAAGGAATAACCTATCCGAGGCTTTATCAGTACGAGGATAAAGATTCAAAATCAAACCCGTTGCTGTGGCTGTGGGATAGATAAAGGTAAAGGACTAAATGTACCGTAGTCCCTTATTCAGTTATTGAGCTTTGGGGAATGAGAAAATAAGGTTCTCATCACACTAGGCCTTTGGCACTAACGAGAGTAGAGTGGCCAGTTCATTTCTTTTGACCGCCTTTTTTTCAGCAACTATGCCCCACCCACTTTTTATTACACCCTGGGTAAAAGTGAACGTTGTTTATTAACAATAGCCTTAGCCGGGTGTAGAACCATGTTCACATTATGGGAAATCCAACGCAGTGCTTTAGTCTATATGCTGTTAAATGAAAGGCTTTTCTAGCTATAGCATGCGTCAAAAGCAAAACAATAATAACCCACAAACCTAGTGGCAAAGATTTTTTTTTCAGTGTCTTGCGTCATTTCCACGTCTACTGACGTCGCTAAACCTGCATGAAACGGTAAAGTTTATAGATTGATGGAGGTTTTCAAATGGGCTTCTTCAAACCATTTCTCTTAATTCAAAGGAAAAGTTTATAAAAAATAATCCTTAGACTGGTACACCTAAAGGTTGAAACAATCACATTGACGCCTCCAATCATTGTAATGCAAAATCTTGGTGGATTCACGAAAACTCGGCAACTATAAGCTAACTTCAAGCCTTCGCATAATAGAACGTTCTTTTCATTTGGAGTTCAACCACCGCGTTCAAACAGCAAACCGTTGTAGCGGGGTGACATGTATTCACATCAAATTCAAAAATATAAATGAATGATTTGTCATGATAATTCGTAACCCACATAACCTTGTAACACTCCGGCGGTTTCGAAAAATTTTGAATTCCCCAGAGATGCGAAATAATGAATTCTACAAAAACTAACAATAATAATCAAGCATGTGTACGCAATTTTTATAACTGTCAAAAATCGAAACAGTCTAACTCGTAGTTTGGATTTCGATGGCAGTTTCACTAATGAAATGAGAATTTTATTGTTCTTTTATTCGCTGTTTCTTTGAATTACGTTTTGATGTTACAGTTTTCTGAGTATATTTATAAAGCTGAAACTGCTTTTATCTCGTTATACAAATGCCTTTATCTTGTATTTTTGCTTCTGCTTATTAGCTTGATTGACAGCCGGAGCCTAAAATCGATTTTGGCGAAGAAATCCTTAATTGGATGATATTTTCCTTTTCTAATGACGCGGAAATCTGAAAAAAGTGCAAGGTTTTAAAATCGTTGATTTGCTTGAGAAAAATATTCAAGATAAGAAACCGTTGATTGAACAGAGCAAAAAGTTGCCTTGTATCATTAGGGTGTGACAAGACAAGTGAAGGTATCACGCTTTAGCAATAGCATAGGATATGTTTCTCGGCAGCCGTTTTGTAGCAAAAATTGACAGCGATAGACACCGTGTTTCGCCCATGAGGCTGGGCTCGTCAGTATCGCACCACTAATTCTGCCACAAAGGTATTCGACTACCGCTTATGCCGTTACTGTTGGTCTTGGGCACTCTTTGACATCATACGAAATTTTATAGATCTCTAGAGAATGATACTTGAAGAAATCTGACGGCTGCGCTGACAAAAGCCTTTGTAACGAATCTATAATGAGTTTTCGGAATGTGAAAAGAATTTGTCACGCTCGAACATTGAAAATAGTGTGCTGCAATTGAGACAACGATGTAATGAAATCGGTCGCGGCAGTGTAGAAAGAATCTTTTGTCTAAAAGCCGATTAATCAAAGAACGATATTGTCGAGGTATTGGACATTTTGACAAACTGAAGCGATGCAATGGAAATCATTCAAGAAGCGAATAGTTCTGTTTGATATTGAATAAGATTGCATGAATCCTGCTTGTGTTTTAGAATATAGAAGAGGATTTGCCTGTTAACCCAGGGCCTGTATATTTAGTTTGCCTTAATTATAAAAAAACAAAAAACTTTCAAAGAAGTTATTAGATTAAGTAGCGAGGTGTTTATTTCGTAATAAGCATATAGAGAATTTACTGTTAGTATGCTGATGAGTACTAGAAGCAAAAGTATGTAATTAATTTGGCATCTTTACTGTAACATCGTCAATATCACCCTCTAGTCTTTGTTGCTTTTAGCAAGCATAAATAGCCTACGATCGATGCGGCATTAGGTTAGTTATCATGATTTAATCATAGCTAATCACTAGAGAGAGAGATATATATATAATTCAATACAGAACGGAACTCAGGCCGTTAGAAGCAATGACAAACTTGTAGATTATGGAGGTAAAATATTTTATACTAGTCCTTCCTGTTCGAATACCTTTAGCCGATAGTCCGACAGATGCGGATTTGATGAACCAAATGAAAATTTCTCCTTATCGCATGAATGTAATCAATTTGTTGTTACAAAGGAACCAAATTTAACAAAACTTGTACTTTATTCGTTTCAGATGAATAATTTCTGGCCGAATATCATTGTACGGTCATAGAAAATGAATTCTATTTTTCTTAAAAGAATTTGCTGGATGATCATTATGTTACTCGAAAAGTCTGAAGTCGCAAGACCACAAACTACAATTCGGTTTGGTAAATTAGTGAATATCTAGAGTCAAGAATAGTAACTAGACATTAAAACAAGCCACTACCTTCAAATCTACGTTTCAGTAAAATTAAATTGACTTACCTCATCATTTATCCTTATAATGGGCTCAACGTTGTTAATTTAATGACAATAGGTCAATAAATTAATGCGACTCCATGTCTGTAAATTTTGTTGGTGTACTGTAAGGTTTTAATTCATTTTATCACATTAAGAACAGGTTTTTACGCTCACAATGTGTCTAGGTTCGTTTTAACATTAAATTCTTCAGCTTTCTAAAGATTGAAAGAGAAAGTTAGATAAGGAGCATTGTTTTGTTTCAAAAGCATATGTCTTTATAAGTTGCTAGCAAGTTTGCTAAAAATATTTTGCTTTGCATTGATACAATGTAATAAGACGATAATGTGATCAAGTTTTTGTCAGGAGTGCTTTTTGAAGGAGAGGCGAAAGTGGCCAGGCGAGCATTGCGGCTTGTCATTGCGGACTTCAACAACAGAACTGAAAACGATGATACTCGCCTGGAGTGCATTGTTAGGAATATAACTGCAGGAAATTCATTGAAGGCACTCGCACAAGGCAAGTTAACTATTTTAACAAGAACTTTTGCCGGCTGAGCTGATAAAGGTAATCTTCGAATTAGTTTGTTACCTGGTAATCTATTTGTTTTCGCATACTGTCGTGCGCACGCGTATCTTGTCTGCTCCCAGCCAGAGATCGATCGCTTTTTGCATTGATTCAGCGTCCACAGACATTGATTCGGTGTGGAAGGTGATTGATGTGCTGGCTAGGATTTCCTTATTTTGTTTTCTTTTGTTACACCACACGTGCAAATCCAAAGAAGTATCTGACTTTCGTAGGCCTAACCTCCTACAAGAATGTCGTCTCCACTAATGATGTGCTTAAACTACTGTATCGGATAATGACTTATCGTATTGCACCCTTCAATATGCCCTGTTATGTGTTCTAACTGTGCTAAATGGCTATTATATGAATGACTGTCGCTAAAAGACCTTAGATGTTGTAAAGCGACATAAAACAAACCATAACAATCAATCAATCATTTGTTTTCACACAAAGAGTTCTCCAGCTGCTTGCAAAGCCCTCGGTATGCGTCTTTGTATAATCTGCAGATCGCTGCTGCAGGTCAGATATTTTGACCAACCAGAAGGCAGGATTTAACGCGACTGAAGGAAATTTTGCAGGAAAATGTTTAGCAAAATAGGTTTCTTTCAGTGTCCCGGAAAAGAGGGGCGTAATCAAAGCAACATCCAATCTAGCAATTTTGTTCTTTGTATATTGATTTTAAATTTGAAAAGGTTTGATTTGTTGGCTAGGAAAGCATTTCTACAACCCGCTAGAGGGATTGCGCCAACTGTGTATCAATTAAAGTAGACTATGTAGAATCGCTCAGCAAAAAATGCAGCCAGCAAGTGATAAAACATTGAGCATTGGGGAAGTCTATTCTAAATTCTTCTTATCGTTTACTAAGAAATTATTACTCACATTATCGTTGCACCTTTAACGTTATTCAAAGCTCAAGTTATTAGCTCAAGTTAATTCAATGTCAAAGCTCAAGTTTTTTCTAAAGCTAAAGAGAAATAATTGTTCTGTTGAGAAGGAGCGTTCTTCCTGGCGTCAGCACTACCCGACTACTCAGTATAGAACAGCGAGCATTGCGTTTCGCTAACCATATCGGTGTAGGCTCCACACCAGCCATTAAGACTTTTCCAACAGCATGTATTTCTCGGCAGTCGAGTGTAGCAAGAATTAATGGGCGAAACACGTGTCTATCGCTATCAATTCTTGCTACACTCGACTGACAAGAAACAAAGAAATACAGGGTGATGAAGCCACCTGTAGACAAATATTTAATGAAATAACAGTACTTCCAAACCGAAAAAAAATTAAAAATATAAAGAAAAGTATAAATAAACAAAATGTACTCTTATTTTTCAATATATCCTTCCTTTGCCTTCACCAAACGTCTTAGTTTGTTGTGCACTTGACTGCATGAGGCACGTATGGTGTCTGATGATATTTTTTCCCAACAAGTGCGCAATTTTGCCTTCAGAGCTGTAACGCTTGAATGATTTGAAGAACAGGCTTCACTCTCCAAGATACTCCACATTGCGAAGTTCATTGGATTTACAGTAAATCAGGATAGGATGGAGGCCATAATTTCTTTGATTAAAACCCTGCCATACTGTCCTTACACCAGTCCTGGACAAGATTCGCTGTGTGGGACGTAGCCCCATCTTGTTGAAGAGTTATTCCGCTTTCTCCAAACGTTGCATTGATCCAGGGAATCAATTTCTCCTTCAACATTTTCAAATAAACATGTTGATTAATTTTTACTCCCTCTTCAATGAAGAAGAGAGAAGAGTTTTTTCACCAGTTCAAGTTACCCCACAGAGACTGATGTCTGTCTCTGGAACATCAGCCTTTCATTCAGTGGGATATCTTCTTTATTCTTTGCATAAATACGGTCATTCTGATAATTATGCACAGACTGGACAGTGAATAACTTTTCGTCTGTCCAAAAAACTGGTGGCTGCGTGCCTCATGCAGTCAAGTGCACAACAGACTAAGGCGTTAGGTGAAAGCAAAGGGAAAATATAATTTGAAAAGTAAGAGTGCATTTTGTTTATTTGTACTTTTCTTTGTATATTTCTTCATATGTGTAATTTTTTTCCTGTTTGGATGTACTGTTATTTCAATAAATATTTGTCTACACTTGGCTTGATCACTCTGTAGCCTAATAGTCAAATGGCAACATTCTTAATGTATTCGAGAGTATCAACTTTTCGCTTTTAAGCACAAACGTTTAAAAAAAGTGATGTTTGCTTAAAAGTATTGCAGATAGATTGCAGAAGTGATACCGAAAGCTTTTTTCATGTTACATCCGACGAAATTAAGCACTACGGTGACTAATTAGCGCGCTGGATGGGCACAAAAAAAACGTTTGCGTACAAAAAACTGTGCTTGTGTGGACATGGCAGATCAGGAACAGAATGTATAATTGTAACACTTTGCATCATTTTAACGTTACTAGACGTAAAATTCTGCAACAGTGGTGATAATGTTTGCTTACTTACATTGGCAGGTTGTCAAATGACTAACTCTATTGTGATGTCCTTGGTAAGCGTGACGTCTGGTTCAGTTGACATGATGTTGAAAACGATTTCTAAAAGCATGGAATTGCCACTTCTCCAGGTGGGTTGATATTTTAATTTTTTGTCGTATCCAGGCTCACGCCGTTGGTTGAAGGTTTAGTTTAAGTTAATGGGAAAGCATGGAAGCCAATCTTCGTGTCCACTTTCAGCCTTCAGGCATGCCTATACGTGTCCTGCCAAAGACACGGCTGCATTCGAGCGCTGTCGAACCGGCACCATTTCGATTACCGCACCAGGACTCTCATTACCAGGCCATCCAGCCGATAACATTGTAATATTACCTAACCGGCTGATGTCGCTGTTAAGCTTGATTAGCTTGGACTCATCTTAACAAGAGAGATGGTTTTAAAAACAAAAATTTGTTTTGAAAGTTATAGAAGTTCAACGGACGTGCTTAAATTCAATAAAAAGTTACTACTCCTGACAGTTTCCAATTCAGTCAAGAAAATCACTGCCGCTTCGAGATTGGTAAAAGAATACGTTTTCGTCTACATAGCCTCAAGTGACGAAGACGCAGACCTGTAAATACAATCGATTAAAGTAAAAACTGTTAAAGTAAAAAAATTCAGTCTAAATTCTTTCTGAATTATTCCATACTCATAATTGACACTGAATTGTAGTATGTTATTATTCTTTAGGTTAATCTTTTTTTATGCAATTGATTGAGATTTGCTTTTAGTGGCTCATCGCACATGACTGGGGAACTTTGTTCCAAAAGCTAGTGCAATTCGCTATTTCCACAGCGAACTCGCAGCATCAGGCTAAAACAGGTCGTTAAAATCTACATTGTAAAGTACCTTTTTTAAGTTTCCATATTTCCAAAGTCCTACGTTTTCTTAATTGTTTTGTTTATCGTATCCAGGCTTACACCCGGTGATTGAAGATTTAGATTAAGTGGACGGGAAAGCAAGGAAGCCAATCTTCGTGTCCACCTGCAGGCATGCCTTTAAGTGTCCTGCCAAAGACACAGCCGCATGCTTTTGAGCGGTGTCGAACCGGCGCCCTTTCGATTGCCGTTCCGAGGCTTTCACCACTCTGCTATGCAGCCGACGTTGAGAGTTAATGTTGAGTGTTTTTAATATTATATTTTCTACAACATCTTTTCAACTGGCGAAACGTTTCTTTTTAGGTAGGTCAACAACCAGCAAAAACTTCAACAAAATTCGTCTACACTCCTCAAGCGTCCAAGAATTTACTTTTGCTTCCAGTATTGCAACTTGCATTGAAGAACAATATCTGTAATTCCATTCTTGTTTATGATGATACTATGGGTATGCTTATCGTTTTCAAGTTTCAATTTGAAATATTTATTTAATTAATTATTTGCTTACCGTAATTACTAATGTTACGTGAAATGTATTTTGGTTACAGAGATTGGTGTGGTTGATTTGGTTGGTTTTGAATCTTTATCCTCGAACTGACAAAGCCTTGACAGGTTATTCCTGGTAGTTTTGCATACTTGCAGTATACAGCAGAGGCTTTTGACGTAAGGCCGGTTACCGAGATTGGCAGAGTGAAGTTTTCTATTATTGAAGTGTTTTTGGCGGGGAATTATTCCATCCATTAGGTGCCGCTGTATGGAGAGCAGTCCTCAGAATGCATTGCTCAAGCGCACACCCTGAGAGTCGAACCAGCACCGCTTGCTCTTGAAGCTTCACGAAGTCACGCGCTAACCAACTGAGCTATCGGGGCAGACGGAATACATTTAATAGTATTACATTACTGTATCAATGATGGCGTATGAGCGATGTTTCCAGGCTAGATTGGAGGGCAGGAAATCTTCAGCCACTCAGCAGTCTCGTCGTCCAGGATTCTCAGACCATGCGCACCGTGTGGAGGCCGGTGGATTAGGCAGTGGTGGATGACATGGTCTGCGGTCTGTTCCGTGGCACCACACTCGCATTCTGATGAAGGAGCCAGGCCCCACTTGTGCATGTCCGAACGAAAGCGGCCGACGCCAGTTCGCAGGCGGTTAAGCCTGACCCACGCAAGCCTTGCGAGGGACATCCCTGGTGGACGGGGATCGGCGTCGGGTATGAAGTCACGGAGCGTGGAGGTGTGATTTTGCCACTCCGTGTTCCACATGTGGTTCGTCCAGTGTGCCGCACTTAAACCAAGTTCTTCTGCGTTCTTAAGGAGTTGTTGTGCGGCAGGCACAAAGGGGCGTCTTGATTTCAACCGCTGCTTTATAGGTGGTGGTCTCTTGAGTGTTGCATGGAGGAGATGGTCGGGGTCCAAAGCGCGGCGAGCGAGAGAAATCGTGGCTCCTTTACGGCGTAGCTCAGCGGGTTGGATGCCTGCTAGGATGGGTAGACAGTCCGTTGGAGTGGGACGCAGGCATCCAGTCACAGTACGCAGTGCATCGTTGATGGCGGTATCAATCTGGTGGGTGTGAGAACTACGACACCAGACCGGCGCGCAGTACTCAGCGGTGGAATGAACAAGGGCTAGGGTAGCTGTACGAAGAGTTTTAGCACCAGCTCCCCAGCCGGAACCCGCCAATCGCCTCAAAAGTGCGACGCGTGTAGATAGTTTTTTGCGCAGTGACTTCAAGTGCCGGCGGTACGTGAGTGACCTGTCCAGGGTTATGCCGAGGTATGTAGGTTCGGCACAGTAGGGCAGGCGTTCCCCATCAATCTTGATGTTTATCTCACGCTGTGCCTCCCGGTTGTTAAGGTGGAAGGCCGCCGACACTGTCTTTGACTTGCTGAGCTGTAGCTTCCATTTCTGGAAGTACGCTGATAGTGTTTGCATGTCTTGGCTGAGGTTCCTCTCCACTGACTGCCAGTTTCCTGCTGAGTGCAGGAGTGCCAGGTCGTCTGCATAAGCATATTTCCTGGAGATGGTGGGGGGCAAGTCGTATGTGTATATGTTGAACAGGAGAGGAGCCAAGACTGAGCCCTGTGGGACGCCGTTTTTAAGTCGGCGTAGTCTGCTTCGACGACCGCTACCGGTTGTGAGGGTAAAACTGCGGTTTTGCACAAGTTCCATCATCATATGGACCATGTGTCTGTCAGGGAGCAGACGGAGTAACTTGCAGGTAAGGCCGCTATGCCATACGGTGTCATAGGCAGCCGTGAGATCAACAAACACGGCGCCAGCCTTCTTCTTAGCCGAGAAGCTGTCCTCAATGTCTTGGGTCATAAGTGTGACCTGATCTACGGTTGATCGTCCGTGTCGGAAACCAGCTTGTTCACGGGGGAGCTGCGGATCTATTATTGGTTCGACACGGGCGTAGATGAGTCTCTCGAGGATCTTGAAGGGGATGCAGAGCAGTGAGATTGGACGGTAACTCTTCGGGTCCCCTGGGGGCTTCTTCGGCTTGGGGACTGCAACCACAAGGGCTCTTCTCCAGATTCTGGGAATTCTCAGGTGGCGCAAACAGCAGGAAAGGAAGTCTTTTAACCAGGACTTTAAGGAGGCAGCAGCATGGAGTATCAACTCCGGGCATAGGTGGTCAGGGCCCGGGGCTTTACCTGGCTTTATGTGCTGGAGGGCGGCGGAAAATTCTTCCGGGGTGAACTCACCCGAGATGTTGTCCCCGTCTGGGGTTGTTACCCTCCAGAGGTCCGTCATTTCTTGCAAGACGGATCTATCGGATTCACGGTCTCTCGATTTGTATTTCCCGTTCTCCACAAGTTGTGAGGCGATGGAATTTGCTGAAACGGGACATTGTTGACGAGAGGCACGTGATCTGCCAGTTAGGTTGTTCAGTGTACTCCATGCTATGCGGCTGGAGTGCGTGAAGTCGATTGATTCAACGGCTTCTGTCCAGCGCTCCTTCCTCTTTGAGTCCAGCCTTGCCAGCAGAGCTGTGGCTGAGCTGTTGGTGTCATTTCCCTGAGGGGCGTGGAGGAAGTCGGAGTAGAGGCTTTCGCACTCTTTGTCCCAGCACGGTATGTAGGTCTTTCGTCGGCCGCGGGAGATGGATTGTTTTGCCGCTGATGTTATTGCATCACAAAAGTCCTGGTAGGCTTCTTCCACGTTGTTGGTGTGAGGGGATGGGAGATACTGTGTGGCTTCATTGGTGAGGAGGCTGTAGTACTCCCAGTTAGCCATTCTGAAGTTCCATCGATTAACAGGCTTGCTCGGGACAGGCATTATGAGCGTTGGAGCCGTGATAATCGAGGGTCGATGTTGGGACCTGGGGAACTTCTCTAGCACACGTCTGTCCGGTTGGCAATTATCGGGGTCATCACTTGCGAAAGCCAGATCGGGGTTTGTACCAGTGTTCCAGCGTCCGGAGAAGAAGCTCGCTGCACCCTTGGGATCGTGCAGTAGGGTGAGGTTGTTATTGGCTGACCATGAGGCTGTATCAATGAGACTTCTATTGTTGTTTTTCTATGACCAATAGTGAGATTCGAGGCTTTGTCTCGGAAACAGCAATCCTCATGTCATTTTTTGCTTTAATATCCACCAAATAGAAAACGCATTCTTGCATAAACAAGTAGTTACGAATGACATGAGAACTTCAAGGGCAACTTTTGTAATAAAAAGATAACTTTCCATTTGTTGGCATCAAAAAGTTTTATACCTGCTGTTGTTGAAAAAAATTGAAAATAGAACTAAATTTTTTTAAACTAAGGAAATTTTCTCAAAAGTGAGAGCCAACTGCTTCTGCCGTTCCATGCAAAAAGCAAACGTGAAGAAATTCATGGTTTGAGAAATTGGAGTTTATTTACTATCATGTAAGCCGCAATCAAGTTTCGGCTGGACAATATTTTCCAAAATATTCTCTGATACACCATTCAGTAGGCCATGTGTTAATGTTTCAGAGGACGTTCGCGCCGAACCCCTGAAACAGCTTCGTCGAACCCCAGGGGTTCGATCGAACCCTGATTAAGAACCACTGCTCTAACTTCTCGGCCGTTGTTTGCTTATGTATTGCGCATTATACACTCTGGGGGCTATTCACGACTTGAGTTTGCTTTCATTCTTGAATTTACAACAAAATAAAAATAAGCAAAACATTTTTTTCCCAGACACATCCATGATTCAAGACCTAAGCAACCGACTCTTTGAGCAAAGCAGAAAGATTGGGTTCCCAAACAATTTCTTGATCAGACTTGATTCAACTAACGGGAGACAAAGATTAAGAGCTGACACTGATGAAGCTGCTGCTAGAATAAAAAACCTTTTCAATCGTAACCGACTTATCGCGATCGAATCGATTTTTATTTTTGCAGATGCGCGTACTGCTGCAGCATTGATCTCAATGGTAATCTTTTTTGTGTTTGTTTGATAATGTGTCAAATGTCATTGTTCATGTCTCTTTCTCTTATTCTCTCGTAGTCTTCTTTGCTCCAGCTGAATACTATCATTATCAATGCTCATTGTCATATTTTTCGTTTTACTGTGTCTCTTTACACAATTCAACAATGTAATGATATGGGGGTTTATGTGTTAAAATTCTTCATATTCAATTCAACCTGCTTTTCTGACACGACAACATATTCTAAGACATCTGATATAATTTCCATCCGCCTCCCATTTACTTTACCGGTACCCAAAAATTAGTTTTTGAATAGGGTCATAGTTACAACGCCGTAAAAATCGCCTCATGTTTCATTTGCATTATTTCCCTTCAATTAGACAACACATTGTCGTTTTTTTTTACGTTGATTCAACGTCTGATTTGCCTCTGTGTGGCTACTTCTATTTGTTTAATTGGCTTCGATATAATTACAGATCGTGTCAAATCACGAGCTTTATATTGATAGGCTTACCAATGTTGTGTCTTTTCTTACTTAAGGCAATGAGAATATGTTATCGGAATTATTTAGAGTTTCAGATAATGGAATAACATACAGCGGCAAAAATCTTAGCTGTTCTTAATCTATATAATAATTAACCATGTTATTAAAATTAATACTAGTAAATATTTTGTAATCACTCGGAGAACACAGTTTTGCTGCAGAACAACACAATGTAGGTTGTAACTTAATTAAAAAGCGGATGAAGTAAAAAGCTAGTGAACACGGAAGCGAAAACAATCTAAATATAATGCAATGAGAATTTATTTTGCGTTTGTTTTAGATTTCCCAAAAGCTTTCAGAAGCTTACTTCAACATACACTTTGTCATTGCCAATACCAATATCATAAAGAAGGACCTTAAAGTTCTGCAAAGGCTCACCCCTTTTAAGATTACAGTGATCAAGCAATACATCAATGAAAAAAACAAAGATTTGAAAAGGTATTTTCATTTGTATTTGGATATGTGAAGAACTGACTTTTAGAACTAGGCTACTTTAATTAAGTCACAATTTTGAATTTTTATGTTAATCATAATAGTGAATAGTTTAATGGTGAAACCTTTTTCTCATGTAGAAATAGTAACCTTTTTCGACTTTGATGCAACATCTGAAGATGGTTGAAACAAAATAAAAAGCCCTCACTGGGGGATACTTGCAACAAAACATGAAGTTTATGGAAAGATTTCAAAACCTTGTCTTTTTGACCGATTTGTTTCTTTAGTAATGTTTGTATTGCCTCCTGAAGGATCATACTGTCACTGTAGTAAGCAAAATATATTGTTTTTTATTTCTCTCTTGTACCCAACGAAATTTATTCTACATTTAGGGCCTACTATATGTGTACCGTAACAAAATTGATTTCAAAAGCTCGTGTTTTCATTTCATAAACTCTCAACACTTTAATATAAAAATGGTTATTCATTAAATGATGAGATTTTGTAAGAGACGGCAGTCACGTCATCTTGATGAGGTTGACTATACGTCACAAAGTTTATCATAAAAAATCAAACCATCTTTACTGAACATTTATTCAAATTTTGCATTGCTTCCCTAATTTGCAATTACATTTAAAGCTTGCCCACGTCAGTTGGCACAACCCAGACAGCAAAATCTGTCATTTTTGCATTGATTTAACGTCTGCAATCGTTGGGAGACTATCAGTAAATCTCTCTATAATCTTTATCCGTTTTCTGCTTCTAGGTTTGTCCGAATGTGGAACAAAGATTTAAGAGAAGAATGCAGTAACTGTTCCAATCTTCAAGCAAACGACATCCCAGTAAGAAGATACAAATAGCTTACTTCTATGCTCAGTAGCCTATCTATCAATATCTATGTAGCTTTTTGGTAATATTTACATTTGAGGGCAGATGATTTATTGATAGAAGTAGACCAATATAATCCACACTGTGCAGGATTTGGGTCGCAATTGAAACGTAGGTTACAAATTATTACATTGAAAATCTTTGACGGCTCGTCGGTTACAGCCTACAGCCAGCAAATCTCTAATACTCTTCTGTAGGTGTTTTTCAGCGTCTTTCAGCAATCATTCTCAAACTGGCACAAAAAATCGATTCATCAACAATTGGGGATAGTCAGCTTTAATTAGAATCTATACAACTAAGCTAACACAGGCTATACTGTATGTTTGAGATAGTGCTCTCGCAGTAGAAACTTAGAAAGTGATTCATTCTATTTTTGAAGGTTTTTCTGAAGGTGGTTGGTATCTTCTTGAATCCTACAAGCAGTGATAAAAATCTTTTGCCGTAAAATATTTGCCAAAATGTTTCACCGTATTTGTTCCCATTCTCAGTTGCAAGCTTACTACATAGCCGATGGGCTTCTACACTTCAGTAAAGCGGTGATCCGTCTTAAGCAAGAAAACGCATACAAAGGGCCATATAGATTAAGCTGCCGTTCCGGTGGCACCTGGGGAGGAGGCAATCCGATCATGGACGTCATGAGAGAGGTAAAGAAATTGCACAAACCACAAGTGGCTACTTGCAGTGGCATGGCTAGAGATACATTTGCAGCATTTTTTGTAGTATCAGAGGATGTCAAACTGCTACGTTGTAGACAAAATATATTACTCTGGGCAACTGAGACGAAATTGTAAGCCCATTATTATCAATCAGATCCCCGGCCCTTGAAAATAAATCTCTAAAAGCACATTAAAAAAACTACGGTACACTTTAAGCATTAAAAAAAAAGAAGAACTTGCTTGCCTGTAACCTATTTCAAGCTAGCAAAAACGATAAGCTGTTTTTAGTGTCCGCTCATGCTGGAAAAATCCGTGTCTCTGAAATCATCCCGGGTCGTTGTTCAATAACAAAGATTACATTTTTGGGCTGCAAAGCTTTGTTTTCTTTGGACTATACAGGCTATTTGATAATATTTCCTGTTTTCAGTTCAACACTTCTGGTATTCTGTCAAAAGTGAGTCTGGACCGATTCGGAGCCAATCAAGTGGCACAATTTGAAATACTCTTCAAACCTAAAGGGCAAAACAAAATATTTCAGCCCGTAAGTAAACTTTTTCCCATAGGCTTTTATACACCATATTAAAGGTTTTATAATCAGCCTAAATATCGATCAGCAAGTTACCTGGTAAAGCATATTGTTACACTGCAGTTAGCCTATATTGTATTCCAAGAGTGATGGTCTAACTGGGGACAAAAAGTGTTTACTGTTCCATAGCAATGGGTTGTTTTCATAAAATCAATCAGTTTGAGTTTTTCTTATCCCCGGATATTCAACTTAACAACAAACATAACGATTTGAAGTGACGCTTTATCGACAAAATCATTTTGTGCTTTTTGTAATCAGTTTTTGGACTCTTGGCTGGTATAGGCCATTGAACAATGTTGCTATTGCGTATAATAAACACCGCTTTGTTGCTTGGATTAGTCTTTTTTATTTTTCCTACAATTGCAACAACATACGGAGCAATTTCAACAAAGAACAATGATGAGTAAGCAAATTAAAGATGAGATGAGATGAGTAAGCAAATTTATCATACTAGGCTTCGGCACTAACGAGAGTAGGGTAGCCAGTTCCTTTCTCTCAGCCGCCTTTTCTTTATAAACTGTGGTCACTCAATTTATTACACCCAAAAAATACATTGACTGACAACCGCAACCACACCTCTAACACCACTAAACGAAACGAATACTAGAGAATGCTGAAAGCAAAGAACATGCATGCTAAAACCACTAAGTAACACTGTACCATATGTCACGCTAACATTACCAACACATGGCCACTCCATTCAAATCAGTAGTTTACTACAAGTGACTCTGCACCAAACAATTTACTAAAAACATTGACTGCACCACATTCCTATCAGAATGAAAGTTTAAAACAGTACAATAAACATATTGTTACTGAAACATAAAAGTCTGTTATCTGTGGGTTCCTTGCCATGGTGGGCCCGGGGGCCGGACCCCCCTAACACAGCACAGATCCCACCGCTTAATGATGAGTAGGTCTACGTTAATCCAAACCTGCTAGCACACAGACAGTGAATACCGTTACTTTTCTGTGTTCTAAGGGCAATTGCCTCGTTCTCCCTGGATCCACCACTGCAACATACAAATAACAGCAGCAACAAAACGTATACAAGGTGTTCATAAACTCCTGTTACAACTTCGAAAGGTTGAGAACTGAAATTGTAATACGACTTTATGAACACCTTGTATATTCATCCATTCAGGTACTTCCAATCATTTGAGATGCCGTTTAGGTGTCTTGCCAAAACACAAACGAGTGCTCTGGAGCGGTGTCGAATCGGCGTCTTCTCGAGCCTCGAAAAATACGCTTTTATCTGCTTATCATAAAACTATTTACTTTAGAATGGTCTGTGGAATTCAGAGGAAGACAAAGAAATGAAAATCCCTAGCAGGTTTAAAAACATTACCAGCACAATATTGCGAATTGCGACTGTTGAGGTAAGTTGAGCTAAAGTCGGTTTAGAAAACTTCTCCGAAATTGAACCCATTCCTTTTAAGAAATATAACAAAGTGATATTGATTTGTTGTGTTAACAAATGGACGAAACATGTGACGTTTTGAAACGAAACATATGGGCTGTAGTTTCAAGTGTTTCAGAATTTTCAAAAGAGTTGTGAACTGATTTTAAAGGGGCTTCAGACCCGTGGCAGATCTAACAAAGATTTTGAGGCACAAAAGTTTTAACAAACTAAAAGCATTTAAGAGGAAATGGACGAATTAAAGTTTATGTCCAAAAAAAGAAAATGGCTTTGTAGGGGGTCAAAGGGGCCTTGCCAACCTCCATCAAATTTTTAAAATAGTTTCACACTTTGCATTTTACCAAATTCATTAAATTAAACTAGATGTCAGTGAAAGTTGTATTTGCAAAATTTGGTTTGAAACATAAGTTGAATTTCAAATAATTTTTTTACTATCACAAAAAAAATTCCAGTAATGTATTCGCTGACGAAGTTTTGCATAGTCTAAAATAGTGCAGTATAGTTTTTTCAAGAAAATTTCATAAATCCATCTATGGTGTTCCAACCACCTTCCTCTATCGTACAGTATACAAAACACTTCATACATCTATTAACGCTACAACCGTTAACTGGTTGAGTGAGCAGTGCGTTTACGTGAGAGCACTGCATTGTTTTCTTAGTTGAATGAGCATACAAACAGACCCTACCATTTAAGTATAACAATCACAAATTGTTCTTCTGCTGAAAACGCGCGTGCCAAATGACGCTGGTTAAATTAAGAAAATGTAATTGAACGAGTAAAGCAAGAGAAAAAAAATTGCGAAAAATTCCACTTCTTTTCTTAGCTATATTCGCTACTGGACTTCAGCTCTCTCTACCCCCAGTTCACGATTCATTGATCGCCTATGTGCTTATGGTTTGAAATACTGACATGTTAGTGGGAAAATGTTTTTTTAGCTTTGAAGAATTTTTTTGTCAGTTATCGTGAAATGTGTGACATGGAACGTTTAAAATCGAAAATTATTTTTAAAATACTGTGATTTGTAGCATTCGTTCATTTCATGTGCTTTTCTGCAAAGCTTGCAAAAAAAGTGTGATTCCTCTCAGGAAGCACCGTTTGTTGTCTTACGCAACAAGCCAAACGGAAAGAAGCAGTACGAAGGTTTTGCGATCGACGTTCTCAAAGCAATTGCAAAGAGGTTCAACTTTCAGTACAAGCTTTATAGAGTCCCGGATGGAAAGTATGGAACCAAACTGCCAAATGGTTCTTGGAATGGCTTGATTGGAGAGCTTGTTACAGGGGTAATCAGTAGGCCTACTACGAGTAACAGTTATCGAATGTAGAGGTGTCTATTCTAATCAAAAAGTCCTTTCAACTCTCAAGAACTGTTGCTTGAGATTTTTTACGCTCTCGCTAATGTAGCTGAGAGCAGTAGTGTTCAAAGCAAACCAAAAGCACCCCTTTCCCTTATTTATCCTATTTTGTCAAAAATTTTAAAATAAATTTACCACTATCACTTCCTTGATTGTCCAAACTTATCTCCAAAGAGTAAATTTCCTCTAGTTGAGAATTTTTCGCATAGAATTTACTTAATGTGAAAAAGGTGTCCATTGTTATTTTGTCAATCAACCAAACAAACAAACCAATAATTAATTTTGCTATTTTGCTGAAAGAGTCTTAATGTGAGTCAGGGATACCAGATGTGATATCCCTGATGTGCACGCATGCATAGGCTTACTGCTATTTTTGTATTAAATTAAACTAGTTTTTGCTTAATGCGTTGCGATGTAATTAAAGTACTTAATGAATATAATTTTCAATTCAATTTATTTTATGGGCAACAAATTTATCTATAGTAGCCAAAACATCTAAAAGTGACAAACAAGCAGATCGGACCGTGTAATCAACATAAAGACCTTGCTGATAATTTTTGAAGTAATTAAATCTGTAAAAGCAGTCAGACGTCACCAATGACACTATCATACAATCTTAATCAATCTCAAAAGCATTAATCTTTTATTGTTAGAAAGCAGACTTAGCTGTAGCAGCCATGACCATAACTCCCGACAGAGAAGTTGTTGTTGATTTTGCAAAGAGGTACATGGACTATTCAGTGGGAATTGTTATCAAACGCTCTCAGCTAACTTCTAATCTGTTCTCATTTGTAGAACCTTTCCACAACAGTGTTTGGTACGATTTCATTTTACAATATATTTATAATTAATCATTGTTTCAATCATAATTTAAAATACGATATTAATTAAATGATTAGCAATAATATTAATATTGTTTAATATTTCTTAATTGTAAACCAATTGTTAATTTTATTCAAAATATTAGTAATTGATATTAATTATATTGTCACTGGTATGATTATGAATATTGGTTATTATCAATTTATAATTTATATTTAATAATAGGCATATATGTTGCACAATAAAATAAACCAGAGAGAATTTCTATCAAAGTTTTCTATATTTATATATCTATATTACAAAAAGAAACTGAGCTGGCCAAGTCATGCGCTACCTAAGACTTCATGCTAGATGCAATCATCAGGCGTAGCACTTATTAAAATAGAATAAGTGTTGTTCAAAACTTGTTCAAATGTATTCTATTTGAATAAGTGCTACTTGTGTCTAGCATGAAACCTCAGGTAGCGCATGACTTAGTCAGTTTAGTTTTTTTGTAATTATCAGCTCAGCTACCTGCATTGAGCACTTTGTTTTGCATTTGCTACAATTTATTCTGGAAATATATATTTATATTATATTGTTATTACTATCTAAACCCTTGACAGCCTGTTTCACCTAAAGAAGGATCATCAGAAGGTCTTTATTTGAATAAGGACCTGAATAAGGACCTCTTAACAAGATAATTGCAAAAATTGTGACCCTTGTCTCATAACCGGTATAAAAAGACCAGCTCAGTGGCTGATTGGTTTCGCCTTTGCCTCTGGTGCTGGTAGATGTTAGATCGATTCCAGGTCGGGTCGCACCGTAGACATTACGGTAACAACTGTATCGATTGTGCTCTTTCTTGTATAACGCAGTGAGAATTAGTCAAGTAATAATGTAATGACATCGTAAACCTGACACAAAAATAAAAAATGAGCCCTGTCGCCAAAAGAAAAGACCATAGCTGTTGTAGAGCGACAATAAATAAAATGATAACATTAACTGCTATAAAAAATAACTAAAAAACTTATAGTCATCTAAGGCATCTTGAAAGTGTTTGTACCAAGTTAAATGTTCCATTGGCCGTTTGTTTCTATTTTCAATGAGATTAACCATTTGAAAACAATATTGTTTTGTTTAAAATATTTTCAGTTGTGGATGGCGAAAAAGGTTCTGCACCGTAAATCAACTATCAGTGGTAAAATTTATTCAATTTTTGGTATTTTCTTTTTATTATTCAAGATAATTATTGAATTAAATGAGATAAATTAAAACTAATCTTTTTATTTTGCCTTTACAGGTTTTGTATTTCATCCTCACTGGTACTTGTTGTGGTTTTCATCTTTTTTCTTAATCAGGTAAGATGTCCAGCGAACGGAATGTTACTTTTTCGTTATACAACATCTTTATGTAGATGCCATCTGATTCTTTTTTGGATAACAATCTCTTTAAAATCTTAAAAACCTGTTAGTCTAAAAGTCACTTAAAACCTTTTCTGAACCTCATATTGAAATCCAGCACCCCAAATTTTTTTTTTTAGTTTTGAAACATTTTTATAAGTTAACTGTTAACAGATCTTTATTGTGAGGGGTTGGAGAAACTGCAGCTCTAAACCCGCTGGTGTCGGAATTTCACACCCCTATTTTTATTCCCCTATTTTCACATATCTTTAGTTTCACACTCCTTAATGTCGTATTTGTTGCAGTTACAAAACGAAGATATTTTTAAAAACTAACTTTTGCACGTTTTGAGCAAGTAGAAAGTTAAGATTGCACGCTGCAACAAGTTAAAAATATGTTTACGTTACGTTACGTTGACGTTAGTGTGTTTACGTTTAGACATGTTTTAGATTAATCCAAACCGTAATAAAGCGAATGCAGAAAATCAAAGCAACTGTACAGTTGGAGAAGTGCTGTGGTTTGCTTACAGCTCCTTGATGCAGCAAGGTAAGCTTAATAATCATTCGCTATCTCAGCTTGCAGCAGATTGCGCATCAACATGGGTTACTTGACAGGGTTCCATGTGATTTTATGAGCCGTACTGCTTCCATGCTGGCTCAAGGCAGATTGGAAGAGGGTGATATGTCACCGGATTATCACCCGATTTATTCTCACTGCGTTATGCAAGAAAGAACACAATCGGTACCCTTTTTAAAGTCTTTGGTATGACCCGACCTGGAATCGAACCCAGGACTACCAGCACTAGAGCCGAAGGCGATAACCACTGAGCCACGGGTGCTGGTAAGCTTGCCCTGTCATTATTATTTCACAAGCCTGATGGGTAATGGTTTGGTTTTGAATCTTCACCTTCGGTCTGAGAAAGCCTTTAATAGGTTATTCCTGGAAGTTTCGTATACTTGTAGGCGTAGAGGCTTTGAAGAACGCAAAACAGCCAGAAACAACCTATCAAAGGCTTTGTCAGTCTGAAGATAAAGATTCAAAGCCAATCCATGGGAAACGAGGCAACTCATATGTGTTTATGTCAATTATTCCATGATTTGACTTAGGGTTGGAACTGCGAAGGACAACCTTCCCTGTGCAGGTCGTCATTGGATTCTGGTGGCTATTCACACTCATCGTTGTGTCATCCTACACGGCCAATCTCGCTGCGTTTCTGACAGTGCAGAGAATGGATTCGCCCATTCGATCATTTAACGACCTCGCCCGACAGCAGAACATTCAGTATGGTACGGTTACCGACACAAGTATTTATGACTACATAATGGTAAGCACTTGATGTTTATTCTGATGTGTTTGAGATTTGGAAAACTTTAATGAACTTTTTTTACCACGCCTGAAGGGTTAAAACTACACAGTTCTCGTAATGTTAATGTTATTTTTATCTTTTGTTTGTGTAATTTCACGAAGTATCGAACCTATAGGCTACTAGGCTAGCTATAAATTCAGTTTATTGATGGGCATTTTGTCTGCTAACTAAAAACTCAAAGCCATCAAACTTTTAATGCGATCAATAGGCATGGGTCTCCCCAATTATGCTAATGCTTGAAACATATACGATCTAGAGATATTTGATAAGTATTTACTACGCATTAAGAGGCTTTTAAAATACCAAACAGCTTATTTTTATTTTCTTAAATGTTAGTGCTCAACGTGTATAGAATCAACATGATGGCTTTTTCATGTCTCCCAGGGCTGCATACTATATTTAAACAGCAACCAGGTGCTGTGTAATGTGCTATTATAGGGCCGTACATAAGACAATTTAGGCCCAGTAGCAATGATAACTCCTCACGCTAAACGATAGGACTCCATAGAATACACGATGTTTTCTTGGCTGGCACAGGCCCTTTTCAGATTCTGGCTCTTGGTCAAAAATACCCCCCGCCAACGTTACTGGAAGTGCCCTTAGGTGAAAAAATGTCGTTGTTTGACTTTTTAACACTCCTGATGGAAACAAGAGCGTGATCCTGTTTTTTCTAGAGAAAAGGACAAGAAGCATACGACGAAGGATCTCAATACAAGATGATGGCGAAGATGATCAACGGTTCCAACAATCGATTAGCAGAAGCACGAGAAGGATTTAAAAAAGCCGCTTCTGAAAACTTTGCCTTTTTGTGGGATGTTGCAGTGATTGGTAAGAACAACGAAGTCTTCCACATTTTCTGGATTTATTCTCAATGCAAGTAGGATCGCTGGTGCAGATTGTTGTTCTTCACAATAAAGTCTACAAATATTACTTATTTTGTGTGAGCAGTAGGTATGCTTTCAAAAATAGGAACATTTTTTCAAAGCTTGAGGAGTTGGGTTCGATACTCGCTTAAAGCACGTGGCTGAGTTTTATCGAGCCACGAAATAACAATCTCGACGTTGGGCACGACAAATAGCTTTCTGGTTTTCTCGTTTTTTCAATCCAAAACTTTTGTCACTAAGCAAAGTCAAGGAACGATATAAATGTGCTTGAGAAGCCAGGAAAGATCAAAAATAGGCTATAAATTTGTTTAATGCCACTCTTCTTAACTATGGTATGTCGGTAATGAAATTTAGTCAGTTGGCTCCGGTTCGCGCGAACCTGTTCTTATAATTGTAATAATTTTCTCACTGTTGCTTTTTAAAATACATATGTATACATTGTATAGTCCCAATTGCTGTTGCATTGCGCATAGCTCACCGCTTCGGCAGTTTGAGCACTTTGGTAAGATGGGTGTATAAAAGTACCCAAATGTGGTTCCTTGCGTACCACAAAATGGAAAAATCCCACACTGCATTACTTATTTTGTAGTAAGGCGTTCCTTTACAGTGTACGATTTACTGCACTAAAGAGACCTTAAGGTCGAAACAGTGGAGTCCTGTCTGCAGTTATGTATAGTTATCTACGGTACATATCCAGGCAACATGACATCCAGCATATGAGGGAACCTGTTGTTAAGCATTTAGCCCCACTACTGATGGCATTTTATAAATGTTTTACTATTAGCAAAAGCTGCAACTCACGAAGTTAAAATAATGAATTCAATTCAGAGCACGAAGTGATACGCCATAAAGCATGCGCTATCACGACAGTAAGTGACTCGATCTACGACAAAGGATATGGATTTGCTCTTCAGCATGGCAGCCAATATAGGGATGAGCTGTCTCATGGGTAAGTTTGGTAACAGCAGAGCTATGAAGTTTCAATAATTGTGAAAAATGTTTGATTAAATTTATCAAAAACAAAAACTCTTTGTTGTTGATGTATCAATTATTCAAAGGGTACTACGATAAAACGGTTTTATTTTTTAGAAACTTTAGAAAACAAGTCTTAAGAAATTGTGTGACATGTTTTAACAATTTTTTAAAAGAAAAAGGATTATGCGTCAATTTAAAGCCGATGATTCAAAGCGGTCAATTCAAAGCCGATATTTTATTTCCGATAAAGATAAAGACACTAACCCTATAGTAACCCTAACCTTAACCCTTCGTCTTTGAATCATCGGCTTTGAATTGTCTGCTTTGAATTTGTCGTGATACCAGAAAAAAGATATCAAATATAGTTACTAGTCGCCTAAAAACCTTTATAGCTTGTTTCATCCTAATTGGGATCATCAGAAGATTCTTCCCAATTAAGGTGAAACAAGCTCTAAAATTTTTTAGTGACTAGCAATAGCAACTGTATTTGATGCAATTCGTTCTGATGGGCTTTTTTGCTTTGTATCAAGCACTTTTTATAGTGTTAACGGCATTAAGCTCAATTGCCTAATCCAGGCTTTAGAACCAAAACGGCATGGCTAGGATAGACGATTGATGAAATCGAATGATTACAGTAAAACATGTTTGCTATTAATATTGCAGAATTTTAGCTCTTCAAGAAAATGGTGACATGGACAAAATGCGAAAAAAATGGTGGCCAATGGTTGGAAAGTGTACTCTCAGTAATGAGGCTTCATCCCCCAGAGGAGCAGAGTTGACATTGGACGTAATGCTTCATGATAAAATGACTTAAATCTTGTAACAAATAAATGTACTTTTGTTATAAAAAAAATGTAGGTTTTTCCACTAGCCACAAAATCGACTTGCAATACACCAAGAATGAATTTAAAACACCCGTAACAAACAAATCTATTTTTTCTAACAAAAAAAAATTTTTTGATAGTAGCCGAAAAATGGACTTCTAATGCATCAAGTATGATATCCAAATGTATACATTTATTTACAGCCATGAGCGTATATTTCCTCTTGAGCTTTATCGTTTTCTTTTATATCTTTTTTTTTGTAATTTAAATACTTTGCCACAGTTTGACATTGGAAGCAACAGCAATGGATTAGCAGCCATAGTCATGATTTGCTATTTTTGTTGCAAATAAAGTTTTACAAATTCATCCGTGTATATTTCAGAACTTTATGGGAATATTCTTCGTGTTGGTGGCTGGGATTCTAATCGCCTGCCTGATTGCTGCAATTGAAATAGTCGTCCATGTCATGAAAGGAAAACCTTACCCACCAAGAAGTGAAAATGTAAATAGTTTATTCGCTCTAGTCTACAGTACACGTTGTAGTAGAAAAACCCAGATAGCAAATTAGTTGTTTTTACATTGATTCAGCGTCTGGAGACGTCGGGAGAGATTTTTTTGTGACCATAAGTTGTTGACTGTCGCTTAGCCAGTGGCCGAAGGATTTTCGGGGAACTATAAACTTTGAAACACCGACAATATCGACTAGGGCCGTTTAGAGGATAATTCTGGCACGCTACCAAAGACATACTCGGGCCGCAAATTAAGACACCTATCCTATTTCAAATGATTCTATTTGAATAAGACACTGAAGAAGCCACTTTTACGGGGCCAAAAGCTTCATCAATAAAGTATAAATGTTTTCAAACTTGGTTGATTCTGCTTATTTGTTATGTTGAATCGTTCGTTCTTGTAACCCTACGAATTTTCATCCTCAAGGATATCGATGAACCAGAACAGAGGTTGAGAGACATAAGCATCTATTTCTATATTTCATTGGGTGCTGAAAATTGAATGAGGCTGTTCAACAGGCATTAAATTAAATAATATGAGATGTTCTACTGGTGCAAATTAAGCTAAACTATCACAAGATGTATACAGTGACAATCTGCTTTTATTCCGACGTTTCGTCAATCAGACACGACTGACTTCTTACCTACTGTCTAGCCCCCTGAAGAAGTCAGTCGTGTCTGATTGGCGAAACGTCGGAATAAAAGCAGATTGTCACTGTATGTGTATACATCTAGTGATAGTTTAGCTTAATTTGCACCAGTAGAACATCTCATATTATTTAATTCATTGGGTACTCTTATTTTAGATCTTGTTTTGAATATTTGAATTTTTCTGAACAAAAGGGTAATAAATTGCTTCTCTCATTTGTTTTTGCGGCCTTATTTCATATTGACTTTTCGTACAGACACCGAGCATGAAACAAAAGGACAAAAACAGCGAATACAATATAAGGGTTGTTCTTAGCAAGAAAGAACTTTTGCGCCAACTACTGGACGAAGTGTGCTGTGAGAATTCAACAGGCATCGAAAAGTAAGAAAAGACCTTCAAAAGTGTTTTCTTTAATTTGAATAAAACACCAAAATCAGTTAAATAACAATGCTTTGTAGCTTGAAGGAAAACTACTTATTTTACAACTTTCAAACACTGTTAATTTGTCCAGCTGTTAACTTTATAAACGCTCACACTACTGTCTGTGTAAAATATAATTCAACAAAGCTGCAAGGCCATATTTATGCTTATCTACTTACTGGTATACAAACCCTTAATCATACAAGCTTTAATAATTTTTTTGACCATCAGCGCAGCCAGAGAGGCTATGAACCTTAACCCCAGTTCCTTGATATGTAGTCAGGGGCGCCAGAAGCGGGGGGGGGAGGGGGGCAAGGGGGCGGATGCCCCCTGCCCTCAATTTTTCTGCAGATGGAGGGGCAGGGGGGGCAATGGTGCCCTTTTAAACTCATGTAAGCTACTGCACATTTTGCAATATAACAATTTCTGCTATTCGCTTTTTGCCTAATTATAATCTTTCATTTTTGCCTCAAAATAATATTTACGGCACAAAATTTTGCAACACAGTACAGGCCTTAAAACTCGTTTTTTTTCGGCAGCCATCGTAGCCTACCGGGAGCTCCTTCTCGGCGACCAAATCTGCGTGCTTGGAGGCCAAAATAAAAATAACTATAGAAAAAGTAAATAGAATTAAACTTGCAACAATGCTAAAATGATCACTTAGCGTTGTTGAAGTCTGGGCCTGGGCGACGTCCTACAATAGAATCGTTGCACCAGGCAATAACTGCTTTATCGGGATTGTAATCCAGTACTGCGGGACCATCCAACGACACTCGCACGAGTGTCTCCAATGTGGCTGATTTTAAAGAAGTTCGCCACTCCCCAGAATTCTTTTTAGCAACGAAAAACAACGTTCGACATGTGTTGACGATGACGGCAAGATAATAAAATAAGTATTTCAATGATGTGAAGGACATTACTAAAAGAAGCATAATTTTTGCAAAATATGATCAAAACATGTTTTCCCCCCCGGATATCAACTAACTTAGTTCTCCTTTTTAACAATGATTCAATGTCCGACAACATCGAATCGACATAAAAACGACAATATTGCCAGCCGACGTAAATTAGCACTTTGAATTAAGACTTTGTTAAAATAAACGTCGGGAATTACAAACAAGACTGACAGCGCTGGTGATCGCAGATGGATATATTCCATCAATAACAAATATTCCCGCACAATGCAACAGTGGAGATTATGACGCGCTGACCTAATTTTGCGTCACTCTTTGATACTACATAGTTTCGACAGTTAATCCACGATCATTCTATTGCGAAATTAAATAATTGGCTAGAAGAGACCGGCGACCAAACTTGGCCGATTGAGGAGGTAGCACCGGCGGTCATTCAAGCACTACTTAGCGGCCATGGCAGCAGGCTGCTTTAAGGCTTGAAAGTAGGTTACATCATTATAACATAGCATGATGCCCTTCTTTGTATACCGGACACTTGTAGGCTATCATTACTCAATAGTGAGCTGATAGATGAGCATTATCGCTATATCTCATCTTAAAACTTGAAAAAAAATTGGCCTTTTAGTAAACAAAAGTGCCCTTTTTTCGTAATCTTGCCCCCTCAGTCAAAAATCGTTTCGGCGCCCCTGTATGTAGTAACAATGATTGGATCATTATTACTACGATTGTTCATTCATGGTGACGTCACAAAGTTTCAAACGTTGCTGATGTTCACTGACAGGTACCTTGAACTGCCAAGGCAGCAAAATCCGTCATTTTTGCATTGATGCATATTTTTAGATTGATTTGACGTCTGCAGACGTTGAATCAATGTAAAAACGACAGATTTCCTGTCTTCAATAACGCATCAATATTTTTAAGTGCAAATGATACTGAGCGAGACGACACTTTGATCACCGAAGATGTGGAGCAAGTTCCGGAACCGACGAAACCTGAACGGAGTATTAGGAACAAACCGCAACTGTTTCCTTTTAATTCCACTTTAAAACGACAGAAAATTTTGACGTAAGAAATGGTTTGGTTTTGAATCTTTATCCTCGGACTGACAAAGCCTTGATAAGTTATTCCTGGTAGTTTCGCATACTTGTGGAGGCTCTTAACGCAGGGTCGATTACCGAGATTGGCAGAGTGAAGTTTCCGATTGTTGAAGTGTTGTTGCCGGGGAATTATTCCATTCACTAGGTGCCGAGAGCAGTCCAAGCGCACACCCAGAGTCGAACTTGCGCCGCGTGATCTTGAGCCGGTTGCGTAACCACTTAGCTAACGGGGTGAAATGTTTTCTTCAGTAGCCTTGTGGCAAAACGGACTTGTTTATTTGTTTCAAATGTTCTCACTTATTAGCCTACTAAAACCAGTAAAAGCCATATTTTTTTTGGTTGTACAGAAGGTTGTGAAACTGATAACAGTGAAAGAACTACGTTATGAGCTCTAGAAGTTATAAAGTAATATTTTGTGTTTGAGGTCATAAAGTATGACTTTTAGTTTTTACTTTAAAATGCAAAGATTGAACTCTAGTAACTGCGTAGATGTAGTTCAAGCAGCTCCTGTAGACATTGAAATTTAAATAATTTGTGAACAGGGTCGTAGTCAGGGGCAATCATCTCCTTTCGGCCTTTCCTCTGACGACACACCTGTTCACAAATAATTTATTTTAAAAAGTAAAAAAATATACCTTGTTATATATTTCAAAAAATAAAGTATTAGTTTTTGATTTTTTAAGTCATAAAAAAATTGCTCTACTTGTCACCTTATCACCTACCGATAGCTCAGTTGGTTAGTGATTTCGTGAAAGATTTCGTGAAAGAAAAAGCTTCAAGATCAAGCAGCGCTGGTTCGACTCTCGGGTTGTGCGCTTGAGTGGATGAACAGAACTCTTCGTCGGTTATTTTAAAATGCAACAATTTGTTTTCAGGCAAAAAGAAAACCACTTCTCCGATATCACATCACCTGAAAACGAAGGCCAGCCAAGTTATGCAATAGGACTGAAAACTAATACAGCCAATCGATCAAGAGAAAGAATGGTATTGTCGCCCGAAGACAGGCATCTGCCATCATCAGAGCATGATCAGTTACCATTGGGCTCAAATGAACCACTGATTCACGTTCCTGGGCATCACTTGTACCATGAAGAGTCAGCACCAGTCTTTACAACCATTCCACGGTTTCGTAATCGGATTTCTCAAAACGGAGGCAATTTATCTTTCTCTCGGAAGTTGGATGACCACATGAGCAAAGTTTTAACAGGAGACTCGAACGCTATGGATTCTTCTATAAATGAGACAATGACCTTAAGCCGAGCCGACTTGATAGTCAGGAAAGACTTACAGTCATGGAATTTTCACAAACAAAATGTATCTTTCACCAAACCATCTAATTGCAACAACAAAGGAAAAAGCAGCGATGAACTTTTATCTTGCATCAATCCAAATCCTTTCTTCAAAAAAAGTTCAGTATGAGCAAAAACACATTTTCATCACACTGCATGGAAAAGTCAGTTATTCGGTACAAAGGGCCAGGCCGTAAAGAAGACAATTGAATCCCAGTACCAACAAGATCCTGAACCCCCCAAATTGAAAACATTCCAAAAGGCAACGCTGTTTCAGAAAAAAAAAAAAAAGAATAAAAATGAAAGGAAAACAGGAAACCATTGGCGAAACATTGGTGGTTTTTCTTCAAAATCACGAGTTGTTAACAGACAAAATTGATTGGATGCTCACGCACAATATTCAAAATCTATACTGGGCTTTCTTTAAGTTTCCAGGCTATTTGGAAAAGTTCCGGGCCTTTAAAATTATCTAGTTCCACGCTACAAAAGCATTACCTGGTTGGATCCTCTCCTTAGGGGCGGATTTAGCTGATGGGGGGCCCGGAGCACTTTTAGATTGGGGGCCCCGTGCACAAAATGTTTTTGGGCTTAAGTCACCTATACGTCAACAGAAGCATTAATCCAGCACTGCAAAGCATTTTGCAGAAACTTCAAAACCTGAAAAAAAGAAATAATAACACAAAATCACATTTTTCCCACGTCGGGGGCCCTTTAAAATGGGGGCCCGGGGCACCTGCACACTATGGTCCCCCTTACATCCGGGCCTGCCTCTCCTTAAAGTTTGCTAAGTTACTATATAGCTTTCATCACAATAGCCTACGAAACTTACTAACTTGTGAAACATTATGATGAAGCTCTTCATCCTCTAACGCAGAGGTTTCTAAATGTTGTGTCGTGACGCCCTGGTGCGTTATGAAACTACAAGGGATTTCCCACTGGACTTTCTAGGGGATTTTGCATTGACTCTCTCACCAGGATTTTAGCCTAAAATTGCATAAAATCATGCTCAAATCCGATGTAGCCTATTGTTGCGGACAGAGGTGGGCACCCGCTACTTTTAAAGTAGCGCGCTACCCGCTACCGCTACTTGGGCCAAAGTAGCGCGCGCTACCAATTTACAAAAGTAGCGCGCTACCCTCTACCGCTTCTCAGACCAAAGTAGCGCGCTACAGCTACTTCTTCTGCTACTTTTGTCTAAAATGACACTAGGAAACACTCTTCAAGTCCCTAGTGACGCAAAAATGACCTTGAAAACGAATGTTATCATTCGTTTACGCTATCATTTTAACGTCGTTATAGAAAACACATTCTAAGGGAAATTTATTGTTACACATCTTTCAAAAACACGAGCATTTCAAAATGAGATTCACTAAGTCCTTCCCGCTTTCGCTTAAGCACATCTTTTCCAACAGAAAAAAGTCTCTCCACCGCAGCACTGGAAGGAATGGGGGTGTTGTATTTAATGAACAGATGTTTTAACTTGGTACAGCATTCGAAAAGCTCAAGGACTTGCTCTTGCCAGAAAAAAAGGCGTCCACAATTGCTGCTTCCTTCTGCACCGACGTTTCACGGGATGGCGCAAACACTCCAAAAAATACATCCTCGGAGTCATGACTGGTGTTGGTGTCACTCTTCTCGGTATCAACCTGGCTTGATGTTTTCCGCAACAGTCGAATTACATCTGTCTTGACTTTTTTTCGCAGCGCGTCAGCACCATCCGTGGAAACGTAGTGCAGAAATTGTAGCCACGACGTCTTGAAGGAGGGGTGAAGACATGATGCCATAACGCATTTCATGTCGTTGAAGCACTTGTTGAATCGTTTCTTCACCCCTTCAAGGACTTTCACTTTCAACTCTTCACAGATCACAATATCACTGATCTCGGTCAAATTCTTCCCGCAAATTGTAATAATTGGAAACAAGACTCCGTAATACGTCTTCGACTCGCTCTGTAGAATGTCTAAAGCCTGGCAGATAGGCTTCATCACACGGAGATATTTGTCGAAGAAGTTGACGTCAGCTGGAAAAGACCGAAACTTTGCAACCAAGCCGATTATATAGCTGCTTGACCACGCTAGTATTGCAAAAAAAAGCAAGCATTTTTTTCAATTTAAATTAAAAAGTAGCGGGTAGCGGGAGTGCGACTGAAAAAAGTAGCGCCTCTCCCGCTACCGCTACTTTGGAAAAAAAATGGCGCCGCTACTGCTACTTTTACCAAAAAAGTAGCCCGCTACTGCCCACCTCTGGTTACGGACAATATATGTACAAATCAAACGTCACATAAAACCGTTCAGGTCTACTGAATCTTGGCGTCTGACGTAATGGAATATTACTAAAAAATAAGCAAAGATTGCATCACCTTTGTCACACCTGTTGAAGCATAACATCATCGTTAAATCTTGAATTACGAGATATGGTGTAAGCCAGATTGAACAGGGGCTTGAATAGCTTCATAATGCCTATCATTATGACGTCACAGAAGATGGTTACGTGCGTTTGGAAGATTGCAATCTATTCTCGTCATTCTTAAAATTGTTGCTTGAAAAGTCGGTCGCATATTAAAACGGTTTTGTTTGTGCTTATACCAACTAGACGAAATTTCCGTCTATATCTCAGTAATTTGTATTGTAGTGACAAGTTTTTAGTGGGAACGGTGTTCTTCCATTCTTCGACAGCCTTGGGGCTATTTTTACTGAAATACAATTCTTGAATAGACGTTTTCAGAAGAGTGTTTCTTTCGGTCATTGCATACAGACGAACGGATCCGGGAACTTTATGTTCCAAATTTCCCACAAAGAGATTATGGTTTACCGTTGTGACCACCTATTGCCAGTTTTAAACTGTTTTGCATCTGAGTTCTTGAGATAATAATTTGGGCCCGATATCAGTGAGACTCTCGGGCCTCAAATTTAGACTCTTCTAAGCAAAATGCACCTTATCTAACAAATACAACGTGGTTTTTTCAAGTTACCGGGTCTTTTGGAACGGTTACGGGCTCCTAATATCATCTCAGGTCCAAAAGTACTGGACTCCCTTGCCAACGCTATTGCCTTTAAAGGCTCAAACAATCTTATCACCTTTGAGTGTGCAATTGCCATACTCATGATACTCGAACTATTAAACTTCTGAGTAATCAGCCATTTTATTGACAGTGGTTTGGAGTTTGCGCACAAAGTCAGTGTGTCTCGAATCAATACAAACTGGCAATCTTTGCTTCATTGCAACTTGCTTTTGCTAATACAGGAGCGTTCAACCCGTGGCCCGCGGGCCACATGTGGCCCGCGTGATATTTTTCGAAATGACAGATATTATATAATCAACTCAATCGCCAACGTAATTTATGGCGAACTTACATTCCGATATATTGACATTTATTGTTTGCTTTCTCTCTCTATTACTCTATAATCCCGAGTGCATGAGGTGCGCAACTGTTCAAGTTAATTTTATTGTATCACAGTGATTGCACATTGTTACGCATTGCATTTTCCACATTGTTACGTCCACCCTTTTCCACACAATAGGCTAGTACTGGTGCTTCAAGATTAGTCAATCAGCAATATTTCTTGCTTTTAGCGAGAGAAGTTCAAAACTTTCTATTGCTAGAATTTTACAAAAAAAATTGTTTCTTAAGAAAAAGATCAGAGGATTCATAGATTGGCAGTTTTCGTGACATCATTATTCGACAGCACTTACTTGTGCGAGCAAGTTTTTTGTAGATGAACCTAGGGACAGCCGGACAATACATTACGGGACGCGCAACTCCGCTGTTCCGGCAACATCAGGAGGGTCAATTGCCAATTTGACATTTTTTACGCTTTGCTGCTGGCTTGCTTTCAACTAAAAACCTTAAACCACTTTAAAACCAACTTCACTCTTCTTATAGGCCTATAACCCATAAAATGTACAAACACATTTCTAAGATTAGAATTTAGGTGTGAGGGATTTAATTAGAAATTATCAGACAGTCATTTTTAAGATTACAAATTAGCAGTAAATACTCAAGTGGCCCGCACAACCATTCGTAAACTACATGTGGCCCTTTGGCCAAAAAGGTTGGACAGTCTGTAACCGTGTTAAAAAGTCATGGAAAAATTTTGCTTAATAACCTATGTTGATCTATTTTTAAAGCTGATAGTGCAGAAAAACGCAGTTTACCATTTACTTATTATTATTATTTTTGTAGGCCCACATTAGTAGGCCAGATCTGCCAGACCTTTCTATTGAAGTATTATTGTTTTTGTGTAGTCTACTTGTGTTCTTTCTTGACTCCTACTTTAACTACTTGAAAGGCAAATAAAAGAATCATCTCTTTCTAATTGGCCTACATTGCGTAAAGTTTTGTAGAGTAGCCTATGTTTTTCTCGGTTTGAAATGTAGTTTTCTGATTGGGTAGCCTACATTACTTTATAGTTTTCAATTTTAAATAGGAAATCGTCATGTCCCCTTAAACATGTAGCCTAGGTTTTTGTCTAGTAGCCTATATGTTAAAAACACGCTCAAAGTAAGCTACTAATCAATTAAGGCCTAACTTTCTTATCCTTGCTCTTTGCTTGCTTCTTTGCTTGCTCTTTGCTATGAGCTAAACGCATCAAGACGTGTTTCCCTTACGACCATCAGCACTCTTGATAACGCACCATGGCCGATCTTCATAGCAACTGTCCATACAAATCTTCAATATATCAGCTAAAGTTATGTAGGCTAATAAAGTTATAGCCTATATATGTTTATTTGTTTTGTAACATTTTTTTTTTTTTTTTTTCCCTTTATATCTTAAATTTTTCTGAAGGTGTTGCGACCGTGCCAAATTTTTTTCAACTCAATAACTTACTTCGATCACAAGCACGTTTTAACGTTCGCGTTTTGTCGCTTCTACCTTTTTCTTGACCTTTGCTATGTTGATGTGTATTGTTTTGATATGATGGTTAGAAATAAAAAAACAACTGAACTGAACTGAGCATAGCCTCTATTCCAGTTACGATTGTCCCGCCCCTTGCTACGTGCCTCCCACAAATAAGAAAAGGAACATGTAACCTATAGCCTTTTTTTTTTTCAATTTGCACAAATTTTTGTGCTCTCTTCGCTCTATCACATTTTATTAATCGACACAATAGTCACTTGCGTTTTCAGATGGGGATTTAAATAACAGAGTGCTATAGTGCCCCTTAAAAATTTCTGAAATGTGCCTTCCATAGAGCCTGGGCTATAGTGTATGAAGAAAGTCGGAACACCTCGATCAGAGTTTTGAAATTTCATTAAAAGAATCTCGGTCCAAGGATGAAGATTTCCACTATCAATCAATTGTCGGCTGCGTAGCCGTGGGTTCGACACCGCTCCAGAGCAAGCGGCTGTGTCTCGGCAAAGACACTTAATGGCAAGCCAAAATAAAGGGAGCAGCTGACTCGAAGACTATATGTCACTTCGCTGCTTCCTGTCGTCTGTTGTATCGCATCTGTGATCGCAGTATAGCCTACTGTAGTGTGTTATCGCAATGGGCGCAAATAAAAAAAATCAATTGAATGAAAATAATTGTCAGACAATAACACTTTAACAACAATCGGAAACTTTACTCTATTAAGCTCGCAGACCGGGGCTGCGTCGGTGGTTCGAAGCTGGTAGACCAAACGCAAAACTGATAGAATTTATTAAGCTTGTTATTAAGTGATTGTCTTAGTCCAGGGGTCACCAAACGTTTTTTGTCTGAGGGCCGGATTGCTGCGAGATTAACAGCTGCGGGCGGATGCAAATTGCGAAAAGATATACAACTAGCCTATTTAGAATCTCCATTGACTAGAATTGAGCACAATAAACAACAAAGTCAGCGGTGGAGTAGCAAAGTTGTAATGAAAATCGAAAAGCTGCTGGAAAAGTTATTCCCTGCTGTGATAGGACACTACAGGGCATCGTGCTCTTGAAAAAACATTACATCTTTCCAAATTTGGCCTAGGCTGTCCCCATTTGTGGTGGCCTAATGATAAAAACAGAACACCAACATGTAGGCTTCCTGGTGGAAAAATGTACAAATTCAACATACAACAACGAACTATAAGAACGAACAATTTTAACAAAAAAGTCTCTGTAAAGCCAAAGACGGTTGCTAATGTCAAGAGAAGCACATGTACAGAATTTATAACAGTGTCTGGCAGTTTTCCTATTACCGGTATTATAGAAAATGTATTATTATAAAAACAATTCTTATTTTAGTTTTAGAATCTATAATAAATTATAGAACTTCAAATAATTTGTGATAGGCATAGGCAACTAATATTGCTATTTGCCAGAATTAGTGAGATTGTTGAAATTATCGTTTTTCTTTCATAATATCATCAACATTATTTTGGCTTAGAGGTGCAGCACCCAACCATAAGAATCACCTTCAAGTGGTCAAGTTTGGTAACTTTTTTCCTTAACAGTTGTAGTGCAGCTGTTATTTCCGCAGCAGGTGCCGGGCCGGATGAAATCAGTTCGCGGCCGGTGAATATTTTATATGCAACCACGAAAATTAAACAACCAGTAGCCTAGCCTACGAGCACCGAAACACTTTTCAGGTAGTTGCCTATGTAACACGACTTGGGTTTTTGTCTGACACAAACAAAGAAATAAAAAAGGAAAAAATGTATTGTGTTTCTTTGTAGTAGGCTATAGCTGTGTGGATCGCACATCAGAGAAGACGGCAAAGCGTTGAGGGGGTCTTGGGGCTAAGCCTCCAGCTCCTTGGATAATCACAAAAAATGCTTTTCCCTAATGGAAATCTGTTTAAAAGGCCCTAAAATGTGGCAATGAGGTTATTCTTCCAGAAGCCCAAGGTCCACCTTCAACACCCAGAAGGTCCGGATTCGAACCGCGGTCCACCAGTTGAGTAGCCCTGTTGTAGATTGTTTAGTGCAATGACGTAGGTCTACAGTAGGCTTCCGTAACTAAAAATAAATTTTTTAAAGCAAACGTTGGAGGAAGGGGCAAACGTCATGCAACATTAATTACAATGATATTAAAACGTTTTAATAGTACGGTATTGAAACATATTTTTGGAAGATATAAAATAAAGCTCCTACCCGGCGGCTAGGCTAGTCCTTATCCTAGTAGGCTCACACCATTATATCTTATATTAAAGAAGCTTGTGTAGGTTACTAAGTGAAGTTGAACATTTATTAGCTTACGGTAGTACGAAATCGAGGCGTGATGAACGGAAAAGCAGTGAATCCATTGACATCATCCTCAGTGGCTGACAGAAGTAGCCTAACGCATCTCACAAACATAGGCTAATCGGAAAGAAACACCACAGTTTGGTACCGAAGGTTGCTCTAAACAAGCATTGTAACAAGAATTCAAGAGATCTTGTAAAAAATGCAAACTCTTTTTTTGGACGTAAAAGTTAAAAAATGGTTCGGTAGCTTAATAGACAAGAAGGGATCATGAAAATGCAGTACCGGTAGCCTAACTGTTTAATTGTTGTTTTTGACTGTGGCAAGTGAAAAGTAGCCTAGGTACTCTAGTTTTGGTCGAAGTCCAACCGCAAAAAAATTGATGTAAGCTTTGACATGTGATTGGTTTGAACAACTTCCGATATTTGGCGCTGTTCAAATCTCTGTTATCCTCATTGCATATAGCCTATACTATTCAATTCATTTTTTTTCCTTGCTAGCGTGAACATGGAGAAAATTTCAAAGTAAACATACGAGTTTGGCAACAACAAAAGAAAAAGATAGCAAAACGAAATGGTTTAGAACAGGGGTTCTTAAACTTTTTGAGCCGCGCCCCCCTTTGACGTGCCATCCAAACTTGCGCCCCACCAAACTACAAAATTAGCAAACATTTATGTGTAATGACTACAGGAATTTATATTTAGCTTTCATCAATGTGAGGGATGTAATTGTTTTTTGGAAACCAAAAGTTTAATTCGAGGCTTTATAGCTGATAATGCACACCTCAGATCCGCTTCACAATCAATGAGTTTGTTTCGATGTTTTGTTTTTATGTTCAAAAGTGTAGAAAAGCCACTTTCGCACAGATAAGTGGACAAAAACGGAAGAAGTGTGCGTATCGCCACGCTACCCACTCCCTTGTTATGTGCAAATATTTAACCCAAAAATCAGTTAGTGGCATTGCTTCATAATCGTCTTTTGCATTGGAGTTACACTTTATTTCCAAGAATTCCTCTTGCAAACCGTCGGGAAGAATGTCCTCGTTAACACGAAAGGGATCTCTTGTCATCTTCCATTCTGGAAGGTCGGTGTCACCCAAGTCTGTGAAATAGTGTTCGAATTCTTGTTTCAAAAGCTGAAGGTGAGCCTCCACTTCAGCCTTAAGCTCACCTTCCAGTTCAAGTTGCTTTTTGTCAAGTGCAGTATCTAGGTTGGGAAATGAAGCTGCATTTCCTATTTGTATTCGGCGGTGCCACAACCCCAGCTTTGCCACAAATGCTCGAATGGAATCATAGCTATTAATCCGGTTAGTAGCCTATTTCTGCCCTGCAAGAGCAGATTTAAGTTATTGAGGGCCTTGAAAATGTCCACGAGGTATGCCAACTCCAGCTGAAACTTCTCTGATGAAAATGGCAGAAGGAGATCTTGCTTCCCATGAGCTTCCAAAAATAGCATCAGTTCATCTCTCATTTCATACACGCGGGCTAACATATTACCTTTCGATAACCAACGAACAGATGTATGGAAGAGCAGAGTCTCATGGTTCGAATCCATATCCTTGCACAGCTTGGCAAACAGTCTCGTATTGACAGCACTGGTTTTAACGAAGTTGACGGCTCGTATGATTACTGTAAGCTTATCTTTCATTGCAGCTGGTAGAGTCCTGGAGGCCATAGCCTCACGGTGAATCACGCAGTGAGATCCAATGGCATTGGGACTTTTTTGCTTTATCCTGGCAATAAATCCACTTAGTCACATGCGTTTAGTCACATAGTTTGGCATCGCTCACGCTCCCCTTGTGTACCTTTCGCGCCCCCCAAGGGGGGCGCGCCCCCCAGTTTAAGAACCGCTGGTTTAGAATATGCATAAAACAGCGCTTAAAAATCATTGGCAAAATAATTAATCAGTAGGCCTAGGCTATTGCCAGATTACTATTTTCAGTCTCTCGGCCGATGGACATTAGAGCTTAACCATCTTCTCCACTACAAGATCTCTGCTCCCCCAAATAAGCACCCACGACGACTGAAATCAAGACACTCATTTGTGGCAGCCGTCCAACTTCTGATCAACGAAACTGATGAACAAGACATCTTTGCGGCTACTTGGACGGACCATAAATGGAATTCTGAATGGAAGTCAAGTACCACCAGACTCTACTCGTTCATCCCCGACGCCGACACACGCCTCATCAGCCTGAAACTATAAAGATAGGCATGTGTGGGCCTCAACTGTCTTCGTACCGGTAGGCCTACGGGGTCCGGCTTTTCCGCTCTACTATACACCAATGAAGAATGGCCTCTTTCTCCTCTTGTGAATGTGGTTCCGAGGAACAGACCGCAGACCACATCATCAATGACTGTACCATGTTCAAGCCACCTAACAGAGTGGAAGGTCTGCGCGTGTTGGATGATGTAACCAAAGACTGGCTGCTCTTTATTAGCCTTCCAGTCCAGTAGCCTTCCTTTCAACATTGTGAATCTGGGGTAGTAAAAAAGTAGGCCCTCAGCCCCAGAGGCTCACACGTCGACGAATAATTCTGTTAAAATTTGGAAAAACTTGTACGCTGTTTGGGACAGTAAATTGTGAATGAAGGCATATTTAATTCCAAAGCACATCAGGGCCAAAAGATAGACTGAAAATTTGGAAACACTGGGCTTTTGTGTGCTAACTACTGATATATAGGGTAGACACTTTTACGTATTGCACTGCCCGAAAAGGTAACCACAACCATGCGTGACATACGACATCGTTGACGTTGGTAGCGCTATCATGCGTGACATGACTCAACACGTGATTAACTGGTCGTCTTTATCGAAAGATTTTGATACAAAGAAATTTAACTGCATGCATCGCCACAACCAACGTTGTCTAATGGTTAGGGCAGAGGAGTAATAATTTCGATTGCATGGGTTCGATTCCCACCCTCTGCTAATACTATTTTTTCTTCTTCAACTGAACTGAGTGCAAGAAGAATCGTAGTGACTGCAAACAATGGAGTTTATGAGAAAAGTTGTGACTAAAACACCAGTAATGTCATATACGATACGCATGGTTGCGGTTGCCTCTTCGGGCAGTGCAATACGTAAAAGTGCCTACCGATATATAGCCTTACAATTTTGGTAAAGAGGTCACTTTCTTCAACCACAGACATATACAACCAAGCAACCACACGGCATTTAACATAATCGATTAAAAATTGAACAAACTATAAGCTACAAACGTTTTCGGCCATACACACGTTAGCCCTTATCAAGTAACAAAAAACAACTACTTATCATATCTACAATGAAAATGAATAACTGATCTAAACACTGAATTGAAAAACGAAATGCAAAATGAAACGGCAGAACAAAGGAGAAAGGCACATCACATGGCGTTTAAATTACACCAGGCAAAGACGCATCATATGACGTATATAGCCTACTACATAATTTTTCATTTAGGCACGTTTTAAACCTTTCAAGGTTTTGCCACCTTTTCCCGTTTGTTAACGTGCTGGTAGGTTTATATCGATTTTTGTAGTTAGTATCTTTTTCGTTCCGGACGCGTTAATGACGAAAAATAAAATGATTGATTGATTTTTGGAACTTTGAAGTTGGAAGAAGAGTTGCCAGATGGCCTTTTTTTTAGGCCAAATTCCAAAAATCTGGCCTTTTTAAATTGCAGTTGGCTTAAAAAAATTGATGCAAATAAGGCCAGAAAATCTGGCCTTATTTGGCCCTTTTTATGGCTGCAAATTTTGACCGGTTAAAGAAACAATTTTATCAGAAACAGTTTAATTTTAATCATTTTGTTTGAAAGGTTAAGGTATAGCCTATTCTCCAAGTATTGAAAATGAGTAAGTATACAGTAAGTAAGGCATACTGATGATGAATTAAAGTGATAATGGTTTCTAGTTTTTCTGCTACTATAGTTATTGCTTTTTAAACAGATTATGCAAACGAGAGAGAGAAAGAGAGAGAGACCTTTTATTTTGTCTGCTGCGAAAAATAGTATACGGTAGAGATGCAGCGAACCCAAAATTTTTATCCGCACACCGCACCGCAACTGACTCATCTATCCGCGCACCGCACCGCACACCGCAATTTATCTGGAACTTTGACACTGCACCGCACCGCACACCGCAAATTACAAAATTAAAAAAAAATATTTTAACGAGTTATTGTTTAGAAAGTCAATTGTAGGAAAAAGCATCCATGGCATATAACTGGTAACCTAGTACCAATACAGTTGTGCACTAATTGGCCAGGCTAACCAGATCATATTCTCTTATCAGCAATGCATCTAAGTTCTAAGACATAATACAAACTAAGACAAATAGAATGTTCCTGGATCCAGTATCAGGACTTTTGAACACTTTTTGTAAGCAATAATGCAATTATAATGCCAGTGGCTATATGAACTACACACACAAGAGTAAAACTTATAGCCTGAACTCACTGGGCTAACTGATATAGTAAATAATGCGGTAGTTGCGCTAGGCCTATAGCCTGGTAACTGAGCTTATCAGCTAGGCTACTAACCAAAAACATTCGTACAGCTTCCCTGACAAGCAAGCCCTAAAACCCTGTCAACTGCAAGCCATTTGCAATTTGCATTTGCATAGCTTTCCATCTTAGGGTTTCCGAAGGGAAAAATAACTGATCCGTGTTTCCAATTTAAATTTGAAGTTTCATAGCTGAATCTTGAAAAGTTGAAAGTTTACGTTTACGAAAGTTTAATTTCTTGAAAGTTTACGTTTACGAAAAATTAATTTCTTGAAAGTTTACGCGGCAAGCGGCGCGGCGCGGCGCGGCTTTGTCATTTCAACCTTCCACGCGGCGCGGCGCGGCACGCGGCGAAAAAGTCAAAAGCGGCCGCGTACGCGGCGCGGCTTGCATCACTAGTATACGGTACAAATATAGGTGCTCTTGCACAAGACGCCCTGTTGGTCAACCGGAAAAAATAATGACGTCACACATATTGGAATAGACTATTATGAAAGAGGAAGAGCGGGGTGGAAATGCACAAAAATATTGTACCAAACGAACCAGTCATTATGCTCTGACAGTGTTAAATTATTTTCTGTTATGCTTGATCGTTAAATAGCATTTACAAAAAAATATTTTAATTAAGTTGTTAGCGTTTATTTAGCCTTAATAAAAGTAAATAAAAAATTTGGCCTTTTTTTGGCCTTATTTTATAATGAATTTGGCCTTACTATAGCTTGAGTATCTGGCACAGTTGCCAGTTAGGATTTTTTAAAGCCAAATTTGAAAATTTAGGCTTTTTTTGAACCACTTTGGATTTTTTTGTTTTAAAAAAAAATCCAAATGAAATTTGGCTTTTTTAGGCTTTTTTTGTTTCATTCAAAAATGTTATGAGTATTATGTTAAGAAGAGATGAAACTATCACAAAAAAAGAAAAATTTGCCTTGAATACCTTGAAGTGCCAATTCAATAAATACTAGAACTGAACTGAACTAGCGTAACATGCTGTGATGGGATGACGATGATTTTTCAAGGCTTAAGTGCTTTGCACTTATCTAAAGTCCTTTCCCAAACTCGTGCCCAAACTGCTCGAGTCCTTTTTGATCAGTTGCCAATGAGATTTCTCCAAGGTGATAATGTTCAGGAAATTCAATTCAATTTATTTTTTCTTTGTCGGAAAATAACAGCAATGATAAAGTTACAAATAGTGAACGGGAACAAAACCAACAAAAGGAAAAGGTGGCAAAACTACAAAAGTTTAAAACGTGCATGCGATGCAAATTTAAAGGTTGCGTACACGAAAGTAAATTAAGCACGGCCACCAAACCTAACAGTTTAAAGTAGATGAATTAGTTGGAAGAACCAGTTGGCTCCACATACCTAAAGCAACTGGAGGTGTGCCAGTTGATGAAACCATGCGGGGACGACTGAACCTTACAACCAATATAAAAAAAAAAAATCAACAACACGAGCATTCAAGAATAAACAATGAACATACGGCATATTATTACATATTAAACATATTACATATTATTTACATATTAAACATATTACATATACAAAATACTATGTACAGTACATCGTTTTAAGTAAAATAGAGTGTTCGCAGCAACGACAGTGGTGTGATATTGAATAGGAATTGATAACTGATGGGTACAGGAATTTAGATTAATTAACTTATTATTTGAGCATGATATTACACTGATGATCATGAATGATGAAAAATGTAGTGAAGATGATAATTATGAAAATGGTCTAGATGGGATGCGGGTGACTTCGGTATCGGAGCGGGATGGAGTTTCTTGAAATGAATTTCCAACCAAACTTCTGGAGAGTGATAGGCCTACAGCTTCATTGTTGAAGTACTCTTGTCAAATAAATCTACACAACAAAGTAACAGAGAGTTATAAGGTTCTGTGAACAAGTATATTATACGTGGTTCGGCTAATTAAAGGCGTATTGCATTGGTAACATATTAGCATCTAATTGCAGCCTATTGAAACTGAACAGTTTAAGGTGGTGATGGCAGATGTACGACATTGACAGTTGTAATAAGCTCAGATACTAGGTGTCAAACAGTAGTACTTGAAAGATTAAATGTACAAAAGTGGTATCTATTATACAATGGACGTATGCTAATCGGTTTGAGTTTTTGTTTGCAGATGGGTTTTCAGCTTGCTGCTGAATAATGAAAAGGTTTCGATTTCAGTAATGTGTTTAGGGAGATCGTTCCAGACTTTAACTCCACTAAATTGGATGGATTGTTGGGTTAACTTTTTCGAGTAATAGGGGAGAAAAAATCGATTGCTACTTCTAGTTGATATGTGATGCAAGTTGCTATTAAGTTGAAATAGTGAGTTAAAGTTTTTAGGCAGTTGATTATGTTTTAGTTTAAACATGAATTTGCCAGTTTCGATGGTATAAAGGTTATCAATTGTGAAAAAACTGTCGACATTGTATTGTGGTTCATGCTTAGTGATCATTTTTATGAATTTGTTGCAAATTTTTTGCAGTTTGTTTACAATGGTAACATGACCATGCTTCCAAGCACTAATGCAATATCTTAGATTGCTTTCAATGAGAGAATGATAGAGAGAAATCAAATTCGCAGTGTTTAAGTAAGGTTTAATCTTGCAGATTATTCCGAAATTTCGTCGCAGTTTTTGTAGCAAGTGAATCATATGAGATTTCCATGACAAATTTTCATTCAGTAAAATACCTAGGAAACTAACAGTGTTAAGACGTTCAATGGGTTGATTGTACACAGATAATGTATGGGTGAAGTTAAAACACTTTATATTATTATTATTGTTGAATAAAATGTGCTTAGTTTTATTTACATTTAACGACAGCCTATTTGCTGCTAGCCAGTCTGTTACATTTAACATTTCCATATTGGCCAGTTCATAAAGCTCGGGGATACTGTTACCACATAAAAACAAATTGGAGTCATCAGCAAACATTACAGATTCAGAGTGTTGTAAGCTGTTACAGAAATCATTTATATATATCAAAAACAGTAAAGGTCCTAGAATTGAACCCTGGGGGACTCCGAAACATATTTTGCGTTTAGTAGACATTGATTGAGATATTTCTACTACTTGAAATCGGTTTAGTAGGTAACTACTGAGCCAGTCATGGGCTGCCCCCCTGATACCATAATAGTAAAGCTTGTTTAACAAAATTTTGTGATCAATTGTGTCAAATGCTTTAGACAGGTCTAAAAATATACCAAGGGTGGTTTCTTTTTTTTCAAATGCATTTGAAATTTTACTGACAAGATGCAAAACTGCGAGGTTAGTTGAATGATTTTGTCTGAACCCAAATTGTTGGGGGTAGAAAAAGTTATGGTTTTCAAGAAAATTATACACTCTGTTGTACATTATTTTTTCAAGTATTTTAGAAAAGGAAGATAATAGACTGATGGGGCGGTAATTACTACAGTCTTCAGTTTTGCCTTTTTTGAATATGGGTATTATTTTAGATGTTTTAAATGCCATTATAAATTCACCGTTAGTTAAGGATAAATTGAAGATGTGGGTCAGTGCTATAATTATGTTTTGTGGTACAACTTTTAATATCTTTGTTGGTATTTCATCTATTCCACAACTAAGTTTGGATTGAAAAGAAGAAAGAATTTGTTTGACTTCATCAGCAGAAGTGGGGCGCAAAAAAATGGATTCACTGATAGGATTTGAAAGATAATCTGAAAATTTGGTACTTGTATTAGGAATTTTATCCACCAGATTTGATGCTATTGAAGAGAAATATTCATTGAAGTAGTTAGCCTTATCAATATTCTGTATAAGTACTTCATCACCTTTAACAAGATGGGACTGTTCATTGCATCTGGCTTTACCTAATAATTGATTTAAAATGTTCCAGGTTTTTTTCAGGTTATTTTTGTGCTTTAACAGTAAAGTTTTAAAATAGTTTTGTTTTTTCAGCTTTAGTGACTTGGTATAAAAGTTTCTTATAAAATAGAGCAACAATACAGGAAGATAGGCTTTATTGACTGGTTGGTCATCTGAAACTGAAGTAGCTTATTTGCTGGAAAAATCCCAAAAGATACAGCAGATTTTTGGATTGTTGTCAAAACATATACAAATTCTGCAGGTACACATGGATTTGCAAACTTGGCCACATATGCTTTTTCTTGTTTAACAGTTCAGTTCAGTTTGCTTTTATTTCTGACCACCACAACCACAAAAAAAACAATAGGCCTATGCCAAACATAGCAGAGGTCTAGAAAAAGGTTAACCATGCCAATCTCCAATGTAGTTGTAGAAGGGATTATTTCTACCGTCACTTTGACTTGACCAAAACAAAGGAGAGAAATAGAATGCGGTTGCAAATGTTGGACTCATTGCTGAGAATAAAACCGCATTTGCATTCCTCAAAGCAATGCCATAAACACTTTAAAGTAACACCAAGGATGCTATCTTTGTTTACATCAAAGAACATGTATCAAACTGACAAAGTTGACGAAGGTTCAGTAAACGAAGAAGGTCTTTTGTGGCTGCTGCAAGAAGACGATGATCTCATTTAACTTTTTTGACTAGATGACTGCTATGTTTGTCTATTCGCTACAGACCCAGTCGCTTTAGAATATTGTTAAACTGTTATTTTTGTCTTTTAGTGTCTTGTCGCAACTGCTTTTGTTTCTTATAAGCTAGTTTATAGGTAGCTTTGTGTCTTTTAAGGAAAAAACATAGGTTTGTTAGAGTTTGTAGCAGATTTGGCTTTTTTTTTAGGCAAGTTTGGCTTTTTTTATTTTGGCTATCTGGCAACCCTGGCTGGTAACCCTGGTTGGAAGGGCTAAGAAACAAACTGAGTAGGCTATACAGTCAGAATAAGTAAATAAATTACTATTATCAAAGTAACCCTTACAGCCTGTTTCACCCTTTGCCAGATCGTCAGAAAGTGCTTATTTAAATACTATATTATGGGTGGAGGTCTGTAGTTCATTTCGCCACGTCTGTGGATACTACAAAAGATTGTTTTGCAGAGCACGTACCAGCATAGCAGCACTGGAGCTGAGAAATTGAATAATTCGACTTGATACTTTTTCATGGATAGAGCATGCTTGCCATGATTTTAAAGAATGCCACAACTTAATTCAGATGAAGCTGCAAATGATGAACCAAAAACTTATCATGATGAAGCCATAGATGGTAGTGATGGTTGGCAGGACAGCAAAGATCTAAATGATATCAAAGGAGATCTAGTATCTGAAAATGACAATGATCGATTATATGATAATGTAAGTATTTTTTCCAAAATTTTCCAAGTTATACGGTACCAACAATAAATACAACTGCAGCTTTTTTATTCTTGTTGATATACGGTACCGGTTGCTTGCCTGTTGCAACAACCTTCTAACTTGCACTTGGAGCAATAACAGTGCTATTTTACTATCATATTATCTTATAACAATACGCACATAGGTGTTAATAGTCATTAATTCACCTCAATAGCTTTATGACAAGAAGTTTAACTTTAAACAGAACTCAACTTACAATAATGTTTCCAAAGAATCAGTAGGCTACCATTCTTAAGCCCATTTTAAAAATCTATATATATATTTCAGTAACAACAGAAACTGACGTGAAAGTTAGTTGCGGTGCCATTTTTAAGGGTTGCAACCTAGTTCCTACCGTGAGCAGTTCGTACCCTGAAAAGATCGAGAGAAAAAATTAAGAAAGTTGCTGATCGCAGTTTCTGCAAACAAAAACTCTCAGGATCATTACCAGAAATTTTAAAATGTTTGCGGAGACTACAGCCTTGCGGACACTTTGATCTCTTTTTTTTTTTATCTCAACCCTAATCCTTTTAAAATGTTTGCGGAAATTGCTATCAGCAACTTCGGCAAACTCTTAGGATCATTACCGGAAATTTTAAAATGTTTGCAGAAACTGCAAAAAAACAGAAACTGCAATCAATGACTTAGGCTTTGTTCTAATTTTTTCTCTCGATCTTTTCAATTTGTTTGTTTGTGCAAACTTCGATCAGCAACTTCGGCTTTTTTAAATTTTTTTTCTCGATCTTTTCCCAACTCTAACCCCTTTAAATGTTTGCGGAAACTGAGATCAGCGACTTCGGCTTTAAATTTTCTCTCGATCTTTTCCTAACCCTTTTAAAATGTTTGCAGAAAAACGGAAACTGCGATCAGCGTCTTCGGCTTTGTTCTAATTTTTTCTATCGATCTTTTCAGTTTGTTTGTTTGCGGAAACTCCGATCAGCAACTTTGGCTTTTTTAAATTTTTTCTCTCAATCTTTTCCTAACCCTAAACCCTAACCCTTTTAAAATGTTTGCGGAAACTGAGATCAGCGACTTCGGCTTTTTTTTAACTTTTTCTCTCAATTTTTTCCTAACCCTAACCGTTTTAAAATGTTTGCAGAAAAATGGAAACTGCAATCAGCGACTTCGGCTTTGTTCTAATTTTTTCTATTGATCTTTTCAGTTTGTTTGTTTGCGGAAACTCCGAACAGCGACTTTGGCTTTGTTGAATTTTTTCTCTTGATCTTTTCAGGGTAGCCTACAAAGTGTTCAGGGTACGAACTAGGTTGCACCCATTTTTAAGCATGCAACAATTTAAACATTTCACTGTAACAATATGTTTTACAATAATAAGTTCTTCACACATTATCCATATATTCCTCCTGGCAATGAAGTTCAGTATATTGCATTACAGCATTAGTGTATATATATTTTCTTTGATGTCGGCTGGGTGAATCAATAAATTACAACTGTGATAATGATAAAGCATGGTTGGGTTTGTTTGTCAGTGTGTCATGTTAAAAAGTTCAAGAACTCTTACCTGTTTTCTTAATATTTTTTAACATTTTAGTTCCAATGACATTTAACTTTTATACGTATTTTCAGAACCAAACGAGCTCACACAGAAATAAAGATAAACATGATTTTGATCAAGGTACCGTACAGGATTTTTGGGATTTATCGGTATTCCCCGTTTTGCATGGCAATTTGAAATTTCAATTCTACTGCATAATTTTTCAGCAAGGCATATTTCCTGTATTCCTAAACTATATATCTATATTTATTATTTTTTGGAATTAGTGTTGTAGCCTAGCTTTTATAAGGCAAAAATGTTTTCAAAATTTGGCTATTTCTAAATTCTTGCCTTTTTCATCACAATTTTCTCCAAGTGTTTTTAAAAGTTCAGTTTAGTGCATTGTACCTTCATGATTATTGTTAGTATGTGTCGTAGTCTATAATAGTGTCAGTTGATTAGTTTCCTAGTTCATTTTCTAACCATTACAAAAGTTTTTTTAACTTTTGTGTTGCTACAATGCTAGGTGAAAGAAAGCTTATTGGCACTGCACAGTGTGAGGATTTTATTTATGAAGCAACAATTATGTATTTTGTGTTCAACAATCTTTGTTTTCATTGTTTGTGTCCGAATTTGGATATTTCTTGAATGCAGAACCTCCGTTGATCTTTTTACGTTATGACCTTTCATAATCACTTGGCTCAGACTTGCTAAGAAAAGAATCCTGGGTGACTCTGAATCGCCTCCGTACTGGTGTTGGTCGCTTCAAGCACAATATGTTTACCTGGGGATTGTGTGACTCACCAGCCTATGTTTGTGGTGACTGTCAAACAGCACATCATTAATCACTGTCCAGTGTTTCGACCTGCAGAACATGTGGATCTCATAGACTCTGATATGAAGACATTACTCTGGTTACAATTGGGAGAAGGGAGATGTTGCCTGAATTGCTGCCTCATAAGCAAGAAGAAGATAATCACTGATATATTTACAATTTAGTGTCTGAATATATGATTTCAATCAGTGCCAACTGCCAAACCCTATATAATATATCTCTTCTCATCATTCAATTTCAGCACTACATGCGGCAACAATTTTTTCATGGGGTTATGTTGTTTTTTCCTTTTTTTTAGAAAATATTGTTAAAAGCTTTTTGTGTGCTTGTCAGTTGTTACCGCTGTTAACATTATATTCAATACTTTTTCAAGATCATTGCAAAGACACAAGAGATGCGGTACATAACTTTGAATATCCTCAGCACGATGTAGAATCCATGTTACCCAGACTAGGTCACACACTGTTTCAGAATAGCTTTCTACTTCCATCAGTAAGTAAAACTTGGAAGCCTAGTTCTTTACACCCTTAAAAAATATAATTGGAAAGTTGAAACCTAGTGCTAAATCAGTATTATATACTGAACAGTGAACATACTCATGTGTTACTGTAACATATTCAGTTTTTCGCAATGTCTAATTGTCCCATGCAAATACTTTGACAGTCACAGTAGAATTCTCACAAAATGTTGATTTTCACAATTTGGCACTTGAGTCCACAACTATCTATGACAATGCTTCGGTTATGCGTAATTCTGAGTTACAAGATGGTACACTACTTCACCATCATCACAGGTGTAACAAAAAGTCAGTTTCTTTATATACAAATATTTATATTATTTAATAAAAACCTAATCAAACAGCAATTGTGTTACTTCTCCAAACAACTATTTTTTACTATATTACATTATTACAAGCATCAACTTGTGTGTATGTAATAATGTAATTAACTATGTTGACTGTGTCAGCAGAAAGGTGTCTTTTGTTTCAGTTACAAACGCCTTACTCATCCTACATGAACTCATTGCTATACGGTGGGACACCGTCAGTCGACGTCAACCGAAAACAAGGTATCGGCTCTTTGACAGCATGACAAAATGTTGACTGATTTGGGATTTTTGTGGATAAACTGCTTTATAACTTTTGCTTATTGAAATCCTTTTCAATGCAAACTGAGTTACAAAACCATCGTCACACGAGAGGCGGAATATCTTTATAATGACAACTCTATTAACAGGTGCCCACTATGACATCCCATCCATGTGTGCCTTTCCTGGACATGCTGGTCAAATATCTCCTAATCCATTAGCAGCATGGTAATATAGTCAGGGTTAGGACAACAGAACGGTGTCCGACAAATTGTTCGTAAGCAATTGTTCGTAAAGCAATTGTTCGTAAAACAATTGTTCGTAAAATTAATTCTTCGTAAAACAATTCTTCCTAAAGCATTTTTTCGTGCATGCAGTTAAAATTTGATGTATACGAAGAAATGCTTTACGAAGAATTGTTTTACGGATTTCATTTTACGAAAAACAGTTTACGAACAATTGTTTTACGAACAATTGCTTACGAACAATTTGCCTATAACCCAATAGAATATATCGATGAGGTTGTTCCAGATGACATTTGACCACAAACATTCATTTCTCTGTCTGCAAACGAAGGACAACCAGTTAATTTTTGATCATGAAGATATTGACTAATAGAATAGCCTAGTATTACTTTTTGAACTAATGAACAACACCAACAATGACATAGTGAAAGCACATAATGTTTGTTAATTTACTATTCGCATCAGCAAAATCGGTGTTTCCACTAGTGCATGTTTAGTTGTGTGTAGCAGTCACCTTCATCATTGGCTTGTCTTGTTACATATTTTGAAACCTATTTTCTCACAGGCCTCCAAATCCCTTGCATTCACTTTGCACAGCTAGTGCATTGGCTGGGGTGTTGCGTTACCCCTACCCCCTTCATAATTTTTCGTCTGCTCCAGGGGCAATCAGAAGCATGCCCTATGTCTCCCCACACTCGGATGAAATTTATAGGAAGCGAGGGCATCCGGAATGCCATCTGCCTAGTCACGTGATCAACAGACCTGACTTTAAAGAGAAACCACTCGTAATTAAAAAGTAAGATTATAAATATATTTTTTCCACCCTCGTAATCGTATGTCACTGAACTGTGTTACTTAGTGGATTCATTTTACGGACTTCATTGCACACTGTACAGGACAGTCAACTCTGTGTCTACGAAGCCACATAAATCGAAGCATCCTTACGTGAAGAAGCCACTGAATGCCTTCATGATCTTCATGAAGGAGCAGCGTGCACAGGTGGTATCCGAGTGTACATTGAAAGAAAGTGCCGCGATCAATCAGATCCTTGGCCGAAAGGTGAAACTTCAGTTGTATCTATTGTATACGTTCATTAAGCGTTGTCGTATCCAGGCTTACACCTGTTGGTTGAAGATTTAGATTAAGTGGACGGGAAAGCAAGGAAGCCAATCTTCGTGTCCACCTTCAGGCATGCCTTTAAGTGCCCTGCCAAAGACACAGCCGCATGCTCTTGAGCGGTGTCGAACCGGCGCTCTTTCGATTGCCGTTCCAGTGCTCTCACTACTCGGCTATGCAGCCGACATTAAGCGTTATATAATGGTGTTGTAATATTATCCGCTTTTCATCATTTCGGAATGGTACAATTCGGAATGTTTTTCAAGAGTTTCCTTTTGCCTGGAAATTTGGTCTCATTTGCTGAGAAACTTTTGTGATTGGTGATTGCTTTGTAAGGTCTTTAAAAAATAAATGAACTTAATTGTTCTAAAATTTGCGATTAACAACGTCGCCTTGAAATACGGCTTCATTGTGGCTGTGAGAAGTATTTATAACTTTACACACTCCCACCTCACCAACTTTTGTGTTCACTCAAATCCCAATCTTCTTCAACAGATTGATCAGCTGTGACCTTCCTTTTGAGCTCACTCTATTTGAGTTTTTTTTTTACATTAGTACTTCTGACATGCTTTGTATTCTCGTAATTTCCTTGATATTGTCAAAGTTTTTCTTTCTTTTTTTTTTTGGAAGTTACTTCTTGCAATATTTCATACTATCCTTCTTTTAGTGGCACAACTTAGACCGGACAGAGCAACAAAAATATTACGAGATGGCTCAGAAAGAACGCCAAGCCCACATGGAGCTGTTTCCCGGATGGAGCGCTAGAGAAAACTATGTGAGAGAATTTGTTTTTAAATGTTTTCATAGATCAATGGTTCTCAGGTGTTTTCCTGTTGGTTTTGATTTTTCTTTGGCTAGGAATCTACCGAACAAATTTCAGCGTTAAATTTTTTAAAAGTTGTGAAATGAATATCTCTAATAAAACCCTCACCAATTTTTTACCTTTCAACCAAGAAACTTCGCACCTTTTAAAATTTACTCCCTTATCCCTAACAAAGTACTAGTGCCCCCGTTTGTGAATCCCAAATTCTGTTACGCCCCTGAGTCTTGCTTGAGTACGCTGTGGTATATGAAACTCTTAACAATCCTAATCTTTTTGGTTACATGTTTGCGCGATAATAACTATGGCGATGTTGTGAACCATCGATCATTTTAGTCGTAACTGCAGCAATATATTTTTCGAAGACAACCAGCTAGCAAATTCATCCGTTTTCCTTTGTACGTATGCCTGTGTAAAAAGAATGGATTTTGTTAGATGGATGGACAGATGTTCCCCTCTCTGTAGAATAGCTCACACTCCATCTTAAACTCACTCCACACTTTTCTTTTGCAGGGTAAACGAAAGAGAAGGAAGAAAGAAAAGGCACATGAATGTCCAGGTGATTAGATCACGGTGAACTCACATAATTAATCATTGCTTCACAGAGTCGTGGAGGATGGCCAAAAATATTCATTTCCACAATTGAATAAGAGCTGACAAAGAAAACCTTAAACTTTGCCAGACTTCAGTTCCACATCCCTGTCATTCAGTCTGCTTATAGGTGTTGAAATGGTTCGTGTAACTGCTAATGCCTCTTTCTGTTTGTTTCGGCTGCTACCTATTTCTTCCGGTCAGGTGATTTTCTAGTTTGTTTCATCCCTAACCCATTGCTCTGGGTTTACTACTGGCAGAGCATTCTTGGAGCCGGGCAATGTGCGTAATGAAAAGTTTAACTGCCAGCACCAAGCAATTCAGTTCACGGCCTTGTCTCTCGGCGGCAAGTCGGCGCTTGAAAGATTACCTCATTACCTCTTATACTCCAAAGGTTAGCAATGCCTCTATATCAGCAGCCACTGATGAGGCGCATTCAGCTTGCACAGTGCCATCAATGGCTGAACTGGGACTGTAGCGACTTGGTGGTGATTGGCACTTATGTGTTCCTTGCCCAGTAGCGTTGACAGGGAGGCCCAGGCGGTGCTTTTGACCCGGTATGATTTTAAGGGCCCGTGACCTTCCCAAGGGTTCCAGGAACTTGAAAAAAATACCGCATATTCTTTGGATATAGTGCGTTTTTCTTAGAAATGTTTGATTTAGGCCCCGGGAATCTCATTGGCACCGGGCCCAGATTATCCTGTCAACAACCCTGCTCTTGTTACCTGGGATAGGAAAAATCATCCGGCTGTAGGAAAAAACATGGGACGTTTGTGTCGAATCGAAATACTTTTGTTGTTGTGGTCCTGAATGTTCAGTAAATTGTCTTGTTTACTGCGCTCAGGTTTGCATCAGCTTTTCACTCCTATCCGAGTTGTACACACTTGAGCCATGTAAGAATCCTCTGTGACTCACGTTACTTTATTCTGACATTGCTTGCCCGCAACATACGATGCATCTATTCGAGATATGTGTAACTAACTAAGATTTTTGTATATTTCCATCACACGACTCTGTCCACTGAACGAATCTATGTTGTGGAGACAGCACAGAACGTGAAGAAGTGTCGAGCCGTTTTTGGATTGGAGGAACAACAGTCCTGGTGCGCCCCCTGCCGGTAATTGTTTCCTAGGCTGCTAAATTAATTTGGTTAAAAATTCAAAAAGTTTTCATTTAACTAATCCTTAAGGTTATGGTCGCATTGGTAATCTGTGTGATATCTTACCAATGCAACAAGGACTGGCTAAGTGAACCCCTTTGGAACATGTATGATAACTGATGCGGTCTTAGATTAACTATAAGACTAGATGTTCAGCTCTTCACTTTTGCCAGCGGACTTGCAATCAAATTTTTATGATGAACTAGTAACGTCTGCAGACCTTGAATCAATGTAAAAATGGCGGATTTTGCTATCTGGGTACGTGTTAAATATCCGTTAAACGTGGATGCTGCGTGCACTGATTGCTTTGTATTGGCTCACTCTACTCGATAAATATTTCTTACCCTGCGACGTCCACCAAATGGACCGGCTGTTTCTTATGACCTTGACGCCGTCACATATTAGGGCACAACGTCAGCTACTTAATCGATTGTTACTGGCGCCTGTACGACGGTCGAGAGGACCCTAGTTCGAAACCTACCGGGCACGCGACTGTGTCTTCATCACACTTTCTGACATGTTTGGTGGCGGACATGAAGATTTGCTTCCTTGCCTTCCCGTCCGCCTAATAGCAAACTTCAACTGCCGGGCGTGAAGTCTGAATGCAAACATGGTCGCAGTACCGAGGTTGTGTGGTCGCTTTGTGTCTCGCTTCTATTTTAACTCCTCCTTTGTTGCAGGAGGAAGAAGAGATGCGTCCGGTATCAACAGGATGGGGATGATTCCGATGATGATCAAACACCTTGCCAGGTTGGTAGAGTAAGTCTAGCTTAACTTCAACCTGCGCTCGGACTTGTAGTCTTGAAAATTTTTGATTTCCCAGCTCAGTGCAAGTGCTCTCATTAATGTGCAACTTGTAACTCAGAATCACGGTTTTCAAGTTTTGTTTTTGACGAGAGCAAAGGGTGAATGTGGCTGATAAAACTAGGCTGCTTTATGACTGCTCTGGTACATGTCAAGTTCTACAATAAGACCAGTGATTACTATCATCCGGGTGCCCACTGTACAAAAGGTTGAATGCACCAACAGTGGATCTTTCAAGCGGGCTGATTAAGCTAATCGTCTGGTTATGTCATCGAAAATCAGTTTGTGCGTACATTGTCTTTTAGATCAGTAATCGCTGATTCTAATCAGTGGATTATGGTTAGGGTATGCGGCGAAAAGGGTAGTTTGCAAAATTGCTTAATCAGCAGGTTTTCTTTTTCGGTGCATGGTCCACTGTTGTGCATCCAATCCTTGGACTTTCACTTGCCAATTATTCTAAGGTTTGTTTGCGACTTCGAAAACGCTGAAAACCACTGGTTAATGCAAGAAGCGAGTTTTTAACAGTGATTGGAAAGGTGTTGGTCTTGGAAACCATCCGGCTGCAGTGTGCAGTACACGTTCTTGATGTGATTCTGTCTTTCCAATTATCTGACCTAGCACTTCCTAATTTTTTGTTGTTTTCTAGTACTCCATTGCGGTGCCATCAGTTTCCAGTGACAAACTGCAGCTCTCCGACCATCCGTCAAACCACGCTTCAATGACGGGTCTGATAAAGCAAACAAGGGTGCTTCCGAAGGAGACACTTTCCGATGATATTGCGGTATAAGATTTTTCTGCCTAACAATCTATACTATAGTGTGAAAGCTGTATTTATGTAACGAAACCTGTCATTTTTCCTGTGAAAAGCATTTAACGGCTTGCAAGGTAGAAAAATTAATCGTTTTTTGCGTGTATTTAACGTCTGCAAACGTTAAACTAATGTAAAAACGACCGATTATAACTACTCCGTCCTGTCAACTGGATAGCCGAGTGGTGAAGATCCTGGTGCAGCACTCAAAACGGCGACGGTATCATTTAAGAGCACAGGACTGTGTCTTTGGTGAGACCCTTAATCAACTGCCAGGCTAAAGTCTGGATATGAAAAACAAAACACAGTATGCTTTTAAGCATATACAACTGCAATGCTCTCATTCCTGGATATGTGGCACTCATGACACCTTCTTGTTGCAGGCCGTTTCAGAAGTTTCTCCAGCGCCAGGAAATATTCCTGTCAGCAACTCTTCCTGAATCCACCATCATCCGGATGGTGCAGGATTGCCTCACAAGTTACGCTTGGCACCGAATGAAAAATGAAATCTGGAAACCATCACTATTAAATCTTTAACAGTGTTAATTTTGTTTTTAACCACAGCAATGAGTTTAGAACATATTTCTTTTAAAAGGTGCTGTTCGAATGTGTAATTGCTTCTCTGTGTGGTAAGAGTTATATCGGAAGGGGTGCGGAAAAATCCGTTAAATCCGGAAAAAAATTCGTTTTTTTATTAATTCCAGCTTTTGTATCACAACCATCGAGCGATGTTAGTTTGCCAATTGTTTAATAATAATTTAATGAAGTTTTACCTAAATCAATGCTAAACATTTCTTATGCAGTATTTCTTCAACATCGGCCTCCCTCGTTTTCTTGTTTTATTAAATTGGAGCAAAACAATAATTTGTTTTCGATGAGATTTTACCATCTATTTGCAGTAATATGCCAGCTCTCATTTGCCAATCTTGTAAACGTGCCTCTCTGCTTTCGCATGTGATTCTTCGCAATTTTTGACCTAAATATATTTTCTTACATCGCATATTCTATTAACTGTTCCCAGTAAAGTTATCGAACAGACTTCGCATTGTAAGTGCCCCTCACGATCCTGTTTCGTCAACACAAGCACCAGCCAACACGAAATCCCAAATTTGGAGCCGCTTGCCAAAGTTGTGAAGTGTCAGCTCTACTTGAGCCAACAGCATCGCAGGTTCCACTATCTGATACATGAACGAACAAACATTCACCAAGTAACCGAGGATGCTCACAACCAACCGCAAGTGCAACAAAAATCAATCTTGGGAAAAGTTTCTTTCTTTTACAAGGTGAAAATTGTTGTTAGCTTGGGTGAGTCTTGAAAATGTAGTCTAATTTTCTCCCATGGCAACCCTGTGCATCTATTAGGTCCGACTCGATTCCAGGTCAGCTCATACCTTAGGCTTTTAAAGCGTAACCAAACAAGGTCTCCCGTAGAGGAAAATTCGAGTAATACCTGTAATGTGGAGATTTAAAGATACAGTAGGAAAATAAAACATACGTCATCAAATCACCCCAAACAGTTTTAAAGCGGCCACAAATAAAATACGCCAATCTTGTGGTCGGAAGCGAATGTACTTGTTCACCCTCAAGCGTGCCAGTGTCTTGCAAGGCATAGCCGCGTGCTCTGGGCATATGTTTCCCACTGTCCCTTCGTGCTGGCGCATTCACTGTTCAGCCACATACTTGTCATGATGAAATGCCATGTGACGCGCGCTCAGGTACTGGGACCCAACTGAAAAATTTGTCATTTTTATATGGATTCAAAATTTGCAAACGTTAAATCAATGTAAAAATGACGGATTTTTCTGCCTGGGAAATTATTTCGCTTATTGGAAACGTTGCATCAACGTAAAATTGTTAAGTTTTTGGGGGTTGCGGAACTGACGGAAGCGGGTGTTGCTGATATCATCCCGACAATTCAATAACAAAGCGCAAAACATTTTTATAATTTGAACGCGCAAGATACACCGACCATAGCAAAAATAAACTTTAAAAACAGTATATTTTACAACTTTTAGCTTAAAACATAGCTCGAGTGTGGTAGGCTGCTCGGCTTGGAAATCAACGCGTATTACATTGATTCAACGTCTGGGAAGAATACAGATTCTGTTATTTTAAGCTGTCAAAACAGTGCACGTAATAAAACAGTAAATGTGCAATAAATTGACGTTTGTTTGCAATAGGACGCATTGGATGCCTCTTTGGAAAGCGATAAACTTCAAAGTACTACGGTAACGGTTGTTATATGGTTTGCTAAAGCTTTTGTGTGAGATCGTTTTATGACTTTTTTTATGAGTTATGGAGCAATAATTCTCTTGTTTGCTAACACTATATCGTTAGAGGTTTCCCATAAAACAGCGACGCTTGGTACTTTCCTATCAACAGCTGAAATTCCAGTCAGCTATTCAAGGTAGCTCAAGCACAAACAATTATAGCCAGGGGCGCCGGAAGCGGGGGGGCAGCTGCCCTCAAATTTTCTGCAGATGGAGGGGCAGGGGGGCAATGGTGCCCTTTTAAAGTCATGTAAGCTACTGCACATTTTGCAATATAACAATTTCTGCTATTCGCTTTTAGCCTAATTATAATCTTTCATTTTTGCCTCAAAATAATATTTACGGCACAAAATTTTGCAACACAGTACAGGTCTTAAAACTCGTTTTTTTTTCGACAGCCATCGTGGCCTAACGGGAGCTCATTCTCGGCAGCCAAATTTGCGTGCTTGGAGGCCAAAATACAAAATAAAAATAACGATAGCACAAGTAAACAGAATTAAACTTGCAACAATGCTAAAATGATCACTTAACGTTGTTGAAGTCTGGGCCTGGGCGACGTCCTACAATAGAATCGCTGCACCACGCAATAACTGCTTTATCGGGATTGTAATTCAGTAGCCTACTATTCAAACGACACTCGCACGAGTGTCTCCAATGTGGCTGATTAATGATTAAAACATTACTTGTAGGCTTTAACTGCCCTTTATCAGAACTGACGATGCACTAGCAAGTGCGAAATATTTTTTCTGTTTCATCTACTGACATCTGATCCTGTCGCCTTAGCAATTGCGGTTTTAGCTATTTCAATGATGTACATTACTAAAAGAAGCATAATTTTTGCAAAATATGATCAAAAAATGTTTTCCCATTGATGTCAACTAACTTTGTTCTCCTTTTTAACAACGGTTCAATGTCCGACAACATCGAATCGACATAAAAACGACAATATTGCCAGCCGATGTAAATTAGCAATTCGGATTAAGACTTTGTTAAAATAATTGTCGGGAATTACAAACAAGACTTACAGCGCTGGCGATCGCAGATGGATATTCTATCAATAACAAATATTCCCCACACAATGCAACAGTGGCGATTATGACGCGCTGATCTAACTTTGCGTCACTCTTTGATACTGCATGTTTTCGACAGTTAATCCACGATCATTGTATTGCGAAATTAAATAATTGGCTAGGAGAGACCGGCGGCCAAACTTGGCCGATTGAGGAGGTAGCACCGGCGGTTCATTCAAGCACTACTTAGCGGCCATGGCCGCAGGCTGCTTTAAGGCTTGACAGTAGGTTACATCATTATAAAATAGCATGATGCCCTTCTTTGTATACCGGACACTTGTAGGCTATCATTACTCAATACATAGTGAGCTGATAGATTAGCATTATCGCTATGTCTTATCTTAAAACTTGAAAAAAAATTGGCCTTTTAGTAAACAAAAGTGCCCTTTTTTCGTAATCTTGCCCCCCCGGTCAAAAATCGTTCCGGCGCCCCTGATTATAGCCTGCATCTATTATCTTACGCTTGTGAAGTTACAAGACGTTATTTGTGAACAGTTACTATCCCTTCCATCAGTTCCATGTAGTCAGAGGCTATTCACTATTCACCTTGTTTAGTCGATGGAATATTTCACAGAGAACACTTCAACAACAAGCTGAAACTTCACTTTGTCCATCTTGGTGACCGGACCTGTCTCGATGGTTGCAGTAAAGCCATTACAAGTTGCCTATGTGAATTGAAACTGCCAAGAATAAGCTCTCAAAGAAGATCAGTCCGAGAGTGAAGATTGTCAAAATTAAGCAAACAATTCTTGTTTAAAAAAAGAAGCAGTGTTAGAAATCGTGATGCTGCTCGACTTTGAAGGTTTTCGAAAGTGCATTTATTTAGTGCATTGTGCACTGTTTAAAAATTTCCAAAATGTTGATTTAAAATTGTGATGTATCCTTGTTTCACAACAAAGTTCTTCAGCTGATATTGAAGTTGCGGCTTTAGCCAGTGAGGTCAAAGGAAATGAAGAGGACTCCGCGCCGATGCATTGTCGTATCATCTGCAACAGATACATAGTCTCAACGGTTAGGCCTAACAAAACTAAGTTATAATCTTTACTCCAAAACTAAACCTAGAAGCTGATGTCAAAACTACATCAAAAAAGGACATTTTGTCAAAACTAATGGTTACATTGTTGATTTAAACATCATTTGGTAACAAGAAATTGAGTTCGAGTAATTTTAGGTAGGCCCGGCCTATCCGCTGTTAGGTTTCAGTTGGAAATAAACAGCAAAGTTTTCCAAAATGTATTTAGTTGAAGTGCATTTATTTGTTTTATGAGATGCTTATTACAACGGGGAAACATTTACAACCACGTCTCCTGTACAAAAACTATTAAGAGACTAGGCCACAAACTTGTAAAATAAATTTAGTTGATAAAATATTTGCTCTTTTGCTTATGTAACTTTAAAATAGGCATTTTAACGATTGTAAAATTTCTAATTGCTTTTTTGTAGCCTATCATGCAATAACGTTTGCACTTGCACGTGATCATAAGATCAGAAAAGTAAATTCACCCTTTTCGTCTATCAAATTTCCAGCTTAGGAAAAAAAGTTACATTCGTCAGAATGACAGACGATTGAACTTGAGCTTAAATTTTGACAACTAAGATGTATACCAACCCACCTGAAGGCTGGATAGAGGTTTCAAAATGTGGCAGAGTTGACATAACTTTGTTTCGACAATGGCGCTTCGCTTACTTCAAACTGAAATACAAGTTGAAAAACAATTTAAAAGCTTTATTTAATGTCCGGGTTCTTTTACTGATGAAAAGCGTCGGTTGAAAAAAAACCTACGCACCATACTCGGAAGGTGATTGGTTCGACACCAGTCCAGAGCAGGTAGCTCTTTTTGGTCAAATACACAATCGCATTCTTGAAGACGAACACACGTATTGACTACCTTGGCTTCTCCTCACTTAATTTAAACCTTGAACTCCCGTGCACAAAGCTATGTACGACCAAGAGGAAGAAATTTTAAATCTTTATTGGTTAGTTTATTGGTGTAGGGCGGTAGGCTATGGTAGCCTAAGTTACACGATTACACGAACAAGACTTGTTTTAAATTGAAATTGCTGTCAGTAAATTTCTAATAAAATGGAATGAAACTTTTTAAACCAGTTGTAATGATGTGATATCGATACACCGCATCAATCGCTGCTAAAAGTACGAACACATATAAAATTGCATTGTTAATAGTAGCCTACGTACGAAGTACGCTTGCGCCTCATTGCTTCCAAGTTCCAACCCTCGATTGTTGAATTAACAAAATGAAGCAAAGCTTCAAATAATTCCAAAGTTGATCATTTTCATGTCTCATTGTTTTTGCTTCACCTGCCACTTGCTCTGATTTCCTTTGCAATAAATTATGATGGAATTACATGAAAGTTAATTTATATTAACTCACCTTTGATGACGATTCATGCTTTCGTGTTAACCTATAAGCAGAAAGTGCTGCTGTAAGGAGAATAAACGCTCCGACGACGCAAAACACGATTTGAACAGTGGCGAAAGTCTCGGCAGGCTTGACAAGAAGACTGGAAATAGAAAAAAATAATTATAATTTTAATTAATAATTTTATAAAAAAAGTAATCTATAAGAATTGAATTTTTTACCTGTATAAAAGATCAGCATCAGATTCGCCTAAAACAGCACTTTCATTCAACCAAACCACCGGAAAAGCGATGTCCTGTTCAATGTCCTTCAGAATGCTGTGAATGACAAAATGGAATCAGTAAACTTTTGTAACCTAACGGCCAACGCCAAATGTTTGCAATATAAGTTATAATGTTTATAGCAGGGTGCAGACTATACCCATTAAAAGCTCATGAAAAAAACGAGCTGAGAGGAAGGCTCTGAAGATTTAGACTAAAATAGCTGGAAAATAGTTATGTGGCAATCTACCTTGACAGGGCCGTTGAGAGAACAATTTGAGAAAGGTACGAATGAAAAACGCTGGCCCCCCAAAACAAGAAGCCTCTAAAGAAAACAATGGAACTCAAAACACGATATGTTTTCTTCGTACTTAGGCCCCCCAAAAAAACCCATGAAAAAAATTCCGAGTCGTTAAAGTGATCTCGGACGCGGTTCCTAAAGAAACTCCTAGACGGCCTTGTCAATACTGTAGATATGCTATATGGACTTATTGTTCCTCTGTGCAGGTCTACGGAACATAAATATTTTCAAATCGGGTTGGCATTGTTATTTTCATGCAAGTGTAGCTTGTACGGAATATTAAAGTGTAAAGCTATGCAACCCAATTGTAAAATTAACGCTAAATAAATCAAAGAACTTGAAGCACAGATTCGTGAAACGAGTAGGTCTAGCTTTGCCATCTTTATCAATGCATGTTTATCACCACACATTTATCACCCGAACGACAAATTGTGGATGAAAGATGTTTAATTGAAACAAAAGAAAACGGCATTAACGAATCGGAAACAGTCTTTGGCATTGCTAAAAGATGTGATCAGAGGTTTTAAGGAATAGCAAAGAAAAATGATAATTTTTTTCATTTTGTTACAACAGGGTTATAAGTTATGGTGAAATAGAGGAAAAAGCAGAAGATGGATATGTATGAGAGGAAGATCAACGTAGGCCTACATGATAAGAGGTAGAGTAGCTGCCACAGGCCTATTGACAACATGTGGTTGGTTTAATTTAATTTAATCTTTTTCTTCGACTGAAAAAGCTTCTTTGAGAGCTTAATCTTTCGCATACTTGTAGAGGCTTTGAATCACTGACGCAGGCTCGGTCACCGATATTGACAGAGTGAAGTTTCCGATTGTTGAAGTATTGTTGCCGGGGAATTATTCCATCCGTTAGGTGCCGCTGAATGAAAAAACGGCCCTTAAAATTTGTTGCTCACGCGTACACCCCAAGGGTCGAACCAGCGCCGCTTGATCTTGCAACTTGCAAGTGATACTTATGTTTTGCAAGACATAGCGCTCTACATAAAAAAATAATCGAAAAAAAAACAGTCAAACGTTTATTGACGACACAAGTTCAAAACTCTAGCCTTACGAATAAGACAACTCACTCAATATTTGGATTGTTGAACAAGAGAATGCTGATTTGTAATCTTTTGTCTACCTTGATCGCAGTACCTGTGTTCTAAATGAAGGTAAACAGATTTAATTTTGCAAATGCTCTTTGAAAACTAAAACCTCAACAGCTGAGCACCATCATGATTAAGCATAAGCCTATATCAACACAAGCTCCTGCACACTTGTTGGTCAGTCGGTTGCCTAAAGAACTGATTTGATATAGCCTAGACGCAGTAGCAGATCCGGGGGGAGGGGGGATTGGAACAATCGCCTCCCCTAAAACATAAACAAGTATTTGCATTCACGGTGTATTTGCAAGATCGGATTAATGTAGACTTACACATCATTGTGTTTTATTGAAATGATTTCCTCCTTTAGCTACTTACTGGATCTGCCCTGCTTAGTGATGTGTGCGAACTTATATTGAACTCACTGTTACTTTAATTTGGATTGCTCATATCTTCCCATTAAAGGTGTAAGGTGCAGTTTTTTTTTTAATTTTAAGCGCCCAACATTTTTATTTTTATTTCGATTTTATAAATTAGTCGAATTTTTAGAAATCGAATTTAGGATGTGTCGTATTTGAGATCGTGTAGCCTACTTAGACGTTGTCACAGTCTAAACGTGACGAAATATCAGAAATATATACCATAGAGGCTGCTTGCTAGAAACTTCAACGTACCGGTTCATAAACCAAGTTGGCTCCATGTTCTTCGATAGTAGGCTCGGACAAGCCAGTAGTATGGTTAAACCAAAACCCATCACCGTGTAAGAAGTGGGGAGAGCTAACTAGAATCGGTGCCCCTGCCAAACACAATAATTCTGGAATTAGATGTTCAGTAATCAGTAATAATCATGGTTTTGGAGTCATTGGTGAGACTGGATGAGTCATACAATTATGAAGCTCAATTTTCCTCTAGGTAAAGGTGAGTCCCATACTTGATTCAAGCATCGGGGGATGAGAAGATAAAGTTCTCATCCGCTGCGCCATCCCATCCGCTGCGCTATCTCATAATTTTCCTCTACAGTTAGGTAATAACAAAATACAGAATATCTGGACTTAAATTTGAGTTTCAAATGAGAAGCAAAAACTGCATGTCTGCAGCACCGAAAGCTTCACTGCATTCACACAACTATTGAAACAACTCGTAACCTTTTTTCATGCAACAACATGAACATTAAAGATGAAGAAAAACGGCATTTTAATTTTGTGAAATATATGTTCAAATTAATTAAAAAACAAGATTTCTTTACATGATCTCTCTACCCCAGTGTTTCCCAACCTGGGGGTAAATTACCCCCGGGGGTTAATTTGCCTGTTTTCGGCGGGTAACGAGACCGGAGGTTGTAAACTTTATAAACGCGAAGGAATGGAACAGTCGTCTTTACAAGGAACTGTGCAAGAAGATGGGAGAAATATACGAAGTATTACTGTACCACACAGAAGTACGATGGCTGTCTCATGGCAAAGGATAACCCGCCTGGTCGAACTTGGTGAGGCTGTCCATGTTTTTCTGATAGAAAAGAAGTCCGACTTGACTGAATACTTCTCTAACCAACAGTGGATTTCCCAGCTGTGCTACCTGGCTGATATCTTTGGTGAATCGAACAAAGGCAATCTTTTAATTCAAGGCAAGAATTCAAGGCAAGAACACGGGCATTAAATATCCTGACATCTTTTTCAACAACGTATCGCTGTGAACAAGGATTTTTAACTGTCTTGGGAAGGAAGACAAAGAATCGCAATCGCCAGGATGTCGAAAGCGACACAAGAATTGTCCTCAGTAGCCTACCACAAAGCCCAGGATCACAAAGCTGGCGCCTGAAGTCCAGGCCTGACCTTCGCATTGAATGTTTACCACGCATTGTTATCTTGTATTCAGTATTGCATTGCATTTTGATTGTCATAGTTAGCCCTTTGAAATACATAGCAATAAACATTTTTGTTTTTGAAAATTGATCGTGGGGGTAATTGGCTCACTTCAGGGTGGAGATTAGGGTAACAGCCAAAAAAAGGTTGGGAACCACTGCTCTACCCATTGAATCTTCACAACAAAATCTATTATTTTTATTCGTTGATTCAACGTCTGCAGACGTTGAATCATCCGCCCGTTAGCTCAGTGGTTAAGCGCCCGATTCAAAGATCACGCGGCGCGGGTTCGACTCTCGGGTTGTGCGCTTGAGCAACGCATTTCAGGACTGCTTTCCATTCAGCGGCATCTAGTGAATGGAATAGTTCTCTGGCAAAAATATTTCAACAAACGGAAACTTCACTCTATCAATCTCGGTAACCGGTCCTGCGTCAAGAACCTCTACAAGTATGCGAAACTACCAGGAATAACCTATCAAGGTTTTGTCAGTCTGAGGATAAAGATTCAAAACCAAACCAAGCTACAAATGATGGATTTTGTTGCCTGGGTTGGTACAAGACAAACCTGCTGAGCATGATTCAATTAGGATAGCTCCACTGTGTTGGCACAGTGGTTGATCTGGATAGGCACAAAAACATTCATTATCAAGGTTTATGGTGGGAGCTTGAAACACTTCAGGAGGAACGGAGTAACTCCAACCCGGAACACGTTTTACTTCCACCTCCTCTTGATAAGTGGCATAAAGAGATCTAAACAGTGGATGGATTTAGTAGTCCACGGTTATTAAGCCCACGGTTAATGGGCCCACCCGGTTATAAAGCCTATCGTGGTCCGGTCCGGCATTGCTTCTATTCATAGGATTGGCAGAAATGCATCCCGCTTAATGGGCTCACCGCTTAATAAGCCTAAAATCGTTCGGTCCAGAGGTGGGTTTATAAAATTAAAACTTACTGTATAGGCTAACGTGCAATTCTAGGTAGCCTAACACCGAGAAGCCGGAATAGAAAATATGAGTCTCTGTATCATTACATTGAACATATTTGGTCTAAATAGTTACAAACTCAAATTACGAACTACATTGCAGGTGACATGTTCTGGCATAATGTGACCAGATCTGACAATTTGAAGTATTTTATTGCTGGTTTGAATCTTTATCGGCTTTTTCAGTCTGAGGATGGAGATTTAAACTAACAGCAGCTGTTTTTTAATATCAGTGGCTAAACCTTTTTATTTAATGAAGTAGTATGTCTACCTCTGCACACCAGTGTGTATGAATGTGTAGTGAAATTTATTGTTATGGGTGGTGACTGACTAGAATACTAGATGATCGTTTATGATCTTTCGCTACCATTCTAATTGCGCCATAATCTAAGCAACAGCTGTAACTTACAATGCATTGTTTTTACTTTACATTTTCTCTACTTGTTTGTTTATACGTGGCGCTATTGAAGCAATAGATTAACTTGACTTGGTCTTATCCAATGATTTATTATTCTATCCGCGGTAATCTGTCTTGTGCAACTTCGTCAAGCAGCAAAAAGCCAACAACTCTTTCGATTGATGAAGTTGAAGATTTAGCTTTTACAGTTTGTTTCCAATTTTTTTTCAAACGGACGAATATGCGTTACTGTGCCATATAGCTGGCTCATTAGTTGGTCGTTCATGATCATGTGTTGTACTATTGCGTAACATATCGTAGGTTATAGAGAGTCTTGTTCACTTTTTAATACAACATTATAGAATAAAATAATTGGAGTCAACTATCTTTAGAAAGTGAAAATTTTGCAAAGCATGAAGTGAATAAACAATCAAAAATTTAATGTTTCTTTTTTACTGTGTTAGTAGGCTACAGTATTTCGGTTTTAATATATCTAAGCTATTTTAGTTCACTTTGAGAGGACATTCTTAGCACAAAATTCTTTTCAATTATTAGTGGGCGTGGCCGTGAGAAAATTTAAAATCTTGCATAATCTAATTTGTCTTAGCATGTTACTTTGTAAAAAAAATACTCCAATAAATATTAAATCTGACTCTTTAATCTCACCTGCAAACATCATCAATGAAAAAATATACTCTATCTTCCTTTTTCATGAACGGAGGGGTGGTAGTACCATCTGTAGGAAAACGCAATGATTAGGCTATTTAAGACAACCATACCCAGCTTCCCGTGATAAGTTAAGTCAATGGACTTTAGTATATCCAACTGCTGGTTAGTGTTAATTTTTATCATGATCTGTCACTTAAGTTTGGCTATCTTTAAATTTCTTGTCGCTCTGTAACCGGTAAGGTCTTTTACCGACTACAGTTTTTATATTTTGCATCATATCTGCGATGATACAACAACCGGAATGATTTGTTTCTCGGCAGCCGATTTGTAGCAAGAATTGACAGCGATAGACACCGTGTTTCGCCCATGAGGCTGGGCTCGTCAGTATCGCACCACTAGTGTTGAACTGTTTTATTCGCATCAGTAGCTCACGGTACAAAAGATTGACACGGTGAGAGAGTACAAACAAACATAGCCAGGTCGAAGACTTTAGGAAACCGGCCTGCCACACCCCGCGGCGGCGGGGAGCGGCGTGATTTATGGGGTGACGATGCACCCGGAGGGTTAAGTCCACCAGTTTAGGTCGCGAGGGCCCAGGCTGGGGAGTCGAGGTACCTGTGGAGGGAGAGTGTGGATCGAAACACTATATGGCCCGTCCGCAAATTTAGAATGGCGGAGCGGGCCAGGGAGACAGGCTCTTTCTGCATAGCCCAGAAAGAAGCCCTGCGACGGACCGGGCGACCCGTCGCGTGTGGACGCTGGAACCGGCAGTAATTGACCGCCGGGCAGCGCCCACGTCTCCTTCACGCGTCCTCGCGCAGGTACTTTGACTCTTATACCCGGTCTGCCAGTAGGCAGAGCGGATAAAATTGGGGTCTCCCACGAGGAAGAGAGTCGAACCATTTAAGGATAATTTGGCTCTCGTGGCAGACGAATATTCAATAAAAATGTGGAGCAGAGGCTCGATGAATCAATATACTGTAATCAAAAAAATATATATATAGGTGGGAGTGTAATTAATACTCACTGGAGAAGAGTAAGCTTTCATTCGGCGAGCACGGATGTGCACTGGCCAGACGTTGAGGCAGCGCCCAGCTGGGTCGGGGAGGCTAGCGATCGAAACCAGAGGCACAGAGTCAGTTTAACTCTTATCTTTGTGGAAACAAAGAAAGAGCCAACAAAACCAGCAGGCGCCAGGGCAGAGGACATGTGAAGAGAGGGGCGTTCTTCCCGGCTATCAGCACAAGGCTGAGCACTCGCTATAGTACAGCGAGCAGCTGCGATTCGCTAACCATAACGGTGTCTATCGCTGTCAATTCTTGCTACAAATCGGCTGCCGAGAAACATATCGTTGATTGGAAAGTCTGAATGGCTTGTGTGGAAGCTACACCGTTATGGTTAGCGAATCGCAGCTGCTCGCTGTACTAGCGAGTGCTCAGCCTTGTGCTGATAGCCGGGAAGAACGCCCCTCTCTTCACACAACCGGAATGATTATTGCGAAACTTTTCGCAAATCATTAACCTACAATCGAACCTGGACCTATCAATTAAAAGCAAAGAATCTTTGTCTTAAGCTTAAAGATAACAAAGCACAGGTAAGTTTTGTCCGATTCTAGGTCGGGTCGCACTTCTCATTCTATTCATGCGCATGTTCATAGCTTTCAAGCGCAATACGCCACTTCAAATCAGGATGATCATGTAAATTACAAAGTTGTATTGGTCTATACACAATCACAATAAAGCATACAAAAGCAAGTGGTTTTGGTAAACGTTTTTGTGACGAGAGAGTGGTTTCATGCAATGATTTTCTAAAAATCCTCAAAGACGAACCAAATTTTCAAAAGCCTCCAATTAGACGTCTCAAGTATTCACTAAAATTTAAGTGTTAATTTCAGACATTTAATATTGAATTATTTTGTACGTGATTTCCTTCTAACGCCAACAGTCTTTAATGACAATGTGCGTATTATCAAAGCATGCCTGTTTTAATTAAAATAAGCTGTGTTTATTTTGTCGAATATCTGTTTTTTAATTTCAGGGCGGGGCTGGCAAGCGAAGTCAGGAAAGTTTCTTCCAATAGTAATTCTATCATGCATGAAATTTGTTGTCCTGTCAGCTTAAACTTAACACTCAAGAATGGCATGGTTAGCGGTTTGTTATAATAGACTACTGTTACAGAGACGCAAATAGAAGAGGCAAAACAAATAATTTGCAGAGGGATAACACTAAAGCAAAATTGTCCACTAGAAGCTTTCTACTCTGGCTTTGTACAATTACTGAACTTGTTTGAAAAGAAAGAATAATTCAAATAACACTAATGAAACTATATGATTATTAAGTCAATATAATTATGCACTTAAAAAAACAGGCACCTCTAAAAAATACCTTCTAAAAAACAGCTTTCTCTCTCGGAAGCTCACTTCAGCAAAAAGAGAGAAGAATCGAGTGTTTTTATTTAATCCCAGCCCCATAAAGGTTTCCAAACCCTTGAAGATCCCGAGCACGAGTTCAAAAGTACTTCCTAAACCCCCTTTGATTCTTTTATAAAAATGCAGACTTTGGTATTATATTGATTTATGAAGCAGTTTTGTTTTACATTCAAGTTTAGTGACTTTAAATCAGGGGTGACGAACCTTTTTGCGGTCGCAGGCCACTTTGTCAATTACACATGACTTATCGGGCCACACAACTTTTTAATCATAACCTGCTATGAAATCTTTTAGAAGCGACTCAAGATATTATTCATGAAAAGTAGCAAACGACAAATGAAAGTAATAAAACCCACACAGTTGAAATTATCTTACGCAGAATCGAAACATACAACAGTAAAAATAAAAACAAATTAACTTGAGCAAAAAAGATAGAGCAACAGTATTTGCACTGAAGATAGTTTGTTTTTCTAAGTTTAATTTTCAAGTTTAAGCGTTTGCTTTCATATGAGTATGATTTCTTTTTTGTTTGGCTCTATCTTTTTTGCTCAAGTTGACGAAATGTTTCGACCATTATGCTCCGAAACAACAAATCAGTTAATGAAATTTCTTTTTCAAACCACAAACAAAAGCCAATGCGAATCGTACAGCTAAAGCTATCTAATGTAGCATTGAAGCATAAAATATAGAAAAATAACATTGAAGCATTAATTTGTTTTGCTAAGTGGGATTTTTGGAAACTTTTTTGCTTGACTGAGCGTTCAATATTAAGTCAAACAGACGATGTGGCAACTCTCAAGTGCACATTAGAATTTTCATCTGTCAGCCTCGACCTGTAGCAAAAGAAAGGTGTACCAGTAAAGGCATAAATCAAACAACCCTGGTCCTAGCCAACCATCCTTCCAATGTCCATCCTGCAGTAGAAGCTTCACCGCACAGATAGGCCTCATCAGCCATCTCCGCACTCATGTAGCCTTCACTGACTAAAGCCCACACTAAAAAAGTTTGATCTCAGTCTCATTGACCATCTTCGGAAACAAAGGGCGAACATCATCATCATCATCAAAACAGCTTTGAGATGTCTTTTGTCTTTAATGCATGAGCGATTGTCAAATTGTTTTGCGGGCCGCACAAATTTTTTTGACGGGCCGCATGCGGCCCGCGGGCCGCAGGTTCGTCACCTCTGCTTTAAATCAACCTCAATCGAATGGAAAGGGCACAAAAAAGCTTACCCACTTTTTTGATGTAGCAAATAAACACATTTACGGACAATTGAATTACAACTAACTAATGTCTATAAGGTAGAGAAATGAATTGTTTTAATAGGTTGTTTGATGCACATTACGTGAATTATTTCTGTGCAATCACTATCATATTTGAAAGTACGTAGTAGCCTACTAACCTGTTCCGTTGATCATGTTGCATTCTTCTGTGCTCCAATAATCCAGTTTACTGCAAAACAATAAAAAAACGTCCAAGTACATAATGCATGACGTCTAACCACGTAGTGTGAAGCCCCATTTAATAGACCCTTGCTAATTATGTCACTTGTTTGTATTGTGGCTCATACCCGATGGCTGAAGTTGTAAATTAAGTGAATGGGAATGCAAGGAAGCCAATCTTCGTTTCGACCTTTGGTTAAGCATGTTCGGAAAGTTTCGAAACGAGCTACATTTTACAGACATAGCTTAAAGTTACATTGCAACAGGCGGAAGTAGCATTTCGCTGTCATTGGACATGTATGGGATACTTGGATGGAGCTCAGAGTTTTTGACTGCAACGCTATATATTCAACTACAGTATGTCTTGATGCGACGTTTGAATTTAAATACTTGCTTTAATGACAAAGAATTTCTTGGGACAATCATTCAAATCACATATCAACACTTTTCAAAGTCCCCTTGTCATAGGCTACAGTATACTGAATAAACAGAAAAGCTATGTTCATTGTTTCTGTTATTGCAAAATGAATCATTCGACAATTAAATCTACCTGATACTTCATGGTCGTGTATAGGCTGCATAACTACTTAAGTTAGGAAAAATATTGTAGGATGAAACTCAGAATTTTAATATGGATTTCTCAAAAGTCACATCCATGTGAGATGACTTAAATACAGTGCAAAGAAGTTTATTTTCACACGAGTCAGTTCTTGCTTAAATAGAGTGTATAGCAATACAATCTTATAAAAAGATTTTGGCAGAAAATAGTGACAGCTGGGAAATTGTTGGGAAGCAAATGCGTCAATTGACGCGTTTTGTAGTTCCATCTGTATGTTGATCAGTTGATACTGTGACGCATGATGCAACCGATTAATGAAACAATCTCAAAAGCTGTGGTTTAAGATCCCGATAGAACCGGTTCATACTGGTCAAGGAAACAATTCATGCTTACGTCAAGTTTTCGTAACGAGTCAAAATGTTTATCAAATCCGGTCGTTTGTATCCAGTGTATGCTTGGTAGGTGAACCAACCGGCCGATGTGTTTGTCTGTAAAACATACCTCGTAAAACAGCGTAAAATAACTCTTAAAGTTTATGTGGGCTTTGAAAACGTTTTATTGCTAAAATTTGAAAGTACACTCAGTTTGCAAAGCAAACAAATGGACTTAAAACTTTTGAAAGTTTTTTGGTGATGACATGTGTAGCATGCCTCTTCTATGGTTGTAAAGTAGCTGCCATTAAAATGATGACTTCACAAAACCTATTCAGCTTTCAACATAAGCTACCCATTTAAGGCTAGAGTTTCTGGTTAGTCTCAAGGTTAGTGAAAGCAGGGGTTTAAAACAGGGTACATTAAGGTTATGCGACAAGAATCATTCACCATATTTTTGCTATTAGAAGGAGATTGGATGCACCCTGTCGAGCTTTCAAAAAATTTTTTAAATAATTGCTGTAAATTGCGTTCCCACTTAGCATTCTGCATTGAGGAAATGGGTCTAGGGGAGTGTTTTAAGTCGTTTTTACTGCGGCTAATTTTTTTTTTATGCTGAAATGATTGAAAGTTCTCTTGCCTCCCTTGTAGTTCCCCTACGAATCTCTTGGAATGAAAGGCTAGTGGCCCAAATTTAATCCTGACACAAATTTAAGCGGCGACCCAAGATTTGAGAACCCCTCATTCACGGTAATAATGTACTCGGCTGCTCCTCTAAATAGCTACGCTCAAATTGTTTGCTTTGGAAAGCGCTGGGAAGAACACATGCCTGTGATGGGTATACCCTTCCCGTATTATATAAGCTTTTTTTTGTGTCGTATCCAGGCTTACACACTGTGGTTGAAGATTTAAATTAAGTGGGCGGGAAGGCAAGGAAGCCAATCTTCGTATCCACCTTCAGGCATGCCTTTAAGTGCCCTGTCAAGACACAGCCGCATGCTCTTGAGCGGTGTCGAACCGGTGATATAAGCTTATGTAAGCTAATAGAAAAAAAATTTAAATTGTGTATGGGTATCTTTTCCAGGGATCATTGTATGTACTTTATTATGGCAATCTGGTCAAGTTGGGTTCAAACTGTTATTAAAGATAGATAGAAACTACAATATTGTAGCCTATATGTACTTACTGTAGTAAATAACCCGAAAGTTGGAGGTATGATAACGCCAAGACCAGCAAATAGATCCACTATTCTCTCATACAAAGCATCCTCAAATCCAAACAGAAGGTCGTTGACAGATTGTGTAAAGAGCAGCTCTGTGCCAGTATTCGTATACAGCTGATTGATTTGTCTGTATATTGGTCTTGAAATAGTTCGATTAAGTTTTTCCAGTTGATATTCCAGAATTCTGACAACGCTCTGCACCATAAATAACAATTGCTATTATGACACCAAAGAAGATCTCCATCATAACCTTGTTTTGTTATCGTGTTGCCTGCTCTGAAGATACGTATCTCCACATAGTACGAAATGTCAGTGAAGCTATAAAATATTCGTCTGAATTTTTCCTCATTTCATGGCTTAGTTCTGGGAACTGTAGTACATTCCACTTCTACCATTCGTACTCAGTTCGAGCAAAACTGGTTGTGGCTTATTTATTGTCGCTTTAAAACTGCTAAGGTCTTTTGGCGACATATATCTAAATTTTAATTGTATGTCATCACATTATTATTGGACTTATCCTCACACCTTTATGCACCGAAGAACACAATGGATACCGTTTTTAAAGTATTTATTATAACCCGACCTGAAATCGAACCCAGACCTACCAGCACTAGAACCGAAAACAATAATCACTCGACCACTGAGCTGGTTGAAAAACTGGTGATCGTGTTCATGATCAATGCAATTCTGGTCGAATCGCTTCTGCAAGAAACCAACCAGCAATCTTCTCTTTTTAAACTTTTGGCTCAAATTTCCAAGTCCTAGCTACTGCCATGTTGCTCTTTATTTTGTATTGTTTCAACTTCATTAACCGTTGAAACGACGTTAAAATAAAATAAATTTGCTAGCTGGGTTTTTGCTTCTCCAACGCATTACGTTCAGCTGCTACACGTAAGTTATTTCAACAAGCAATACGGTTATGGGCCATATAATCTTCATCAAGGAGTGTTGGTCATGGTTTGGTGGGTAGGTCTGAGTTCGATTCCAGGTCGGACCACTTGACTTTAACATGGTATCGATGGAGGACTGTCTTACATAACGCAGCGAGGATGGGCAGGGTAACAATGTAGTGACATCATAAGTTTGACAAAAATTTGACAAAGAGAGCTGTCACAAAAAGACCTTAGCAATTGTACAGCAAGAATAAATAATACAATTTTGGTAGAGAGGTGATTTTTTTTAACCATAGACAAATAAAACATAACAACCCGACGGCATAGTAACATGAAAATGAACTAAAAATTACGAAAATGAGTATGGCCGAAAACGTTTGTAATTTTTAGTTTATTTTCATGTTATTATGTTAAATGCCGTTTGATTGTTAGGTTTTATTTGTCAACAATAATAAATATTTTTATTAAATATTTTCACTCAGGCAATTAAGGAATATCGGCCTGCTGGTAACAAATATTGCTCAATAACCCTTGGTAATCGTTCCTTTTGACACTTGCAAATTGGGGAAATCGTCCTTTGAAGTCAAAAGAATTAACTTATATAAATATTACAAATTTCTTACTGCGCCAATGATATTGATGGTTGTAATATTGTCCTCCAAGCTGCCTTTAGACAGCGAAGGTTCATAGTACAAAGTCGTCTTTTGTCTGTAAAAAACTTCTTCGGGGTCAAGATGGGTCAAAAATTCAACTTCATCCTTAGCAAGATATTGCCTGTGAAAGCGTGTTGAAAACGTTTGTTAACTGAATGCAATTATTTGTGCTACCTTGTGAGCTAAGTTAGTTCTAGTATAATCCCTTGCACAGAAGACAGTCCTTTTTAGCATGTAATTCAACGCCTGCAGACTATGGGTGAATGTAAAAAAACAAACAAGGTAACAGGTTAGAGGCAATGCAAAACTTGGAAGCAACCAATCAACACATATCCCTGATCAACACAACAAAAAGAATACAAAAACAAGATAGAAATGGCAGAAGAACGGGTTCGCATATAACAACCTTTAGATGCAAAAAGAATGCTTTTCTTTTGCCTGTTAGATATTTAAAATCGAGAGTGGTCTCTTTCTGGTACATTCAAACCCAGCCAACAAGTCAGTCATTTTTGCATTGATTTTACGTTTGCCAACGTTGAATCAATGCAAAAATAAGTGGCTTTTTGACCCGATATTTAATACTTTACTAACCGGAAAGTGTATGGACCGAGCTCTTGGAGATTTGGAGGAACGTATTTACCCGGTTCTTGATTCAGGAATTCTTCTGGATTTGTGACATTGTAGAAATAATAAGACAAATAAGTTGGTGTTGTTACCTCAATCCACTGATCATACATGATCGTTCCTTCTTTTATAGTCCCTTCCTGAAACATAAAAACATCGTATTTTTGCTACCAAACAACACCTGAGACTTTTTATCACTTATCCTTTTTATTTTTTTCTTACTGATGTCATATGAACGACGTGTCTTTATTAAGATATGTCATACTTTTAAAATTACCTATGCTTGCTCTCACTGGTGTGTGCGAAAGTCACCAAATACCTACTGTACAACAAAGATACAAAGTTGAAAACGTGGGCTTATTTAGGAGTTGTAGAGATTCGCAAAAACAACTATGCGAAAACCTGTGCAATTATTTAAGGAAGTCAGGGCCAAATGCGACCCATTTTTATGATCCCTGAAAACTTGCCAAGGATGAACCACCTAAAACGCTGATACAAACGTAACTCTGTTGTTAAAAATTAAATGAGGCTGTTCACCAGACATTTAGTTCAATGATCATGATACATTCTTCTGGTAATAGTAATAATGTTATGGTTTTATTTATTGTATCTTTACGACTGCTAAGGTCTTTTAGCGACATGGCTCGATTTTTAATTTATATCGGCTTTGCGATATCACCACATTATACCCGATTTATTCTCACTGCGTTATGCAAGAAAGAACACAATTGGTACCGTTTTTTGAAGTCTTCGGTTTGATCAGACCTGGAATCGATTTCAGAACTACCAGCTCAAGAGTCAAAGGCAATAACCACTCAGCCACCGAGCAGCTACGTTCTTCTGGTGTGAAGTGAGCTAAACTATCACAAACTGTTTCGGGTGGTGATTTGCTTATATTCTAACTTTTTGTCAATCAAATGACTGACTTCTTTAAGGGGCAGGGTCAGCTAAAGTTTACCCGTAATACAGGACCATGTTGCTCTGAATGTTTAGTTGTTTTACAGCAATACGATCCTGTGTTTTGCCATGCCAGATGGATCGTCATTATTTGATCTAGCCCCCCTAAAGAAGACAGTCGTGTCTGATTGACGAAACGTCGGAATACGTGCAGGTTATCACCTGAAAGACTTTCTGGTAGAAGAGCGTATCGTGTCATTTAGTTCCATTGTAGCCGATCACATCACAAGGGAAATGACGATATGGCTTTTTGAATGTAAATGTTTGCATAATCACGAAAATATGATCACCCACCTTTACAAGAACATTCCGGAAAATAATGTCAAACACTGCCACAGATATTCCTCCGAGGATGACAAGAATTGCACCAACTACCCCAACCGTAAGCAAAGACCCTTTAACACCACAACAACATTTTTTGCTCCCCATCTGAAACAAAAATGTTATGGTTTATTTATTGTCGCTCTACAACTGCTAAGGTCTTATAGCGACAGGGCTCATTTTTGATTTTATGGCAGATTTACAATGTCATTACATTATTACCCGACGTATCCTTACTGCGTTATACAAAAAGAACACAATTGGTACCGTTTTGAAAGTTTTTAGTATGACCCGACCTGGAATCGATCTCAGATCTACCAGCAGCAAAGCGAAAGGCGAAACCCATCGGCCACTGAGCTGGTTTGTGATCATGATGCTCAAGCTCAATCACACAAATTTTTAACATTTTATCGCAAGCTGTCAATCAACGCAACGGCAAAAGCCACCTAGCTTTGAGTAAAAAACAAATATTTACAGTTGGGCAGCCGATCTATTGCCTCCTGGTGAGCTTCATGGCTGCCTTTTTGACAAGCATTTTGAAGAATTACTTTGAATTTGGTGCATTCTGAGAGCATTTTCAACAAAAATGTGGGTACGAATATTCCTGTAACATGGTGCTGTCCGGTAGCATAGCAAAAGGATAAGATCATGTTTTCTTCGGCATTTTTCGGAAATAAAGCTAAGTCTCTGTGTTTTCTTGTTGCTAATTCCTGGCTGAGATCTTTGAATGTTTGGTATTGGCAAAACTCGCTCTTTCAATGCAATTTTGTTTAAAATTAGGCAATTTTTTTTAGACTGAAAGCATCATTCTCAATATCGTGACGTCACACGCGTGCCAAAGGGGGGGGGGGGGGTTGTAACCTCCATTATTAGTTTCTTTATAGCAGATTTACTTTAGTGTCATCTATAATATACTTCAGGCCCTTTATCTTGTTACAACAAAGTAGTTTTGTGTAATAGATTGAGTTTTGCTTTTAGCGGCATGATCGTTCTCTGAAAATGATAAAAACCGAGTGCTTTGATTAGAACTGTGCGCTCGTAAACAGAACGCAGAGTGATTGAAATCTTTTAGTTTGTTTAAAAGCAGTATTTGTAATCTGTCAGTTGCAAGACCCACATATTTATGGACAGTATGGATCTCTGTTAAAGACCATGCAAATAAATCTTTCTCATATGATCTAAATATTTTCAAAAAAAAAATAAAATCTAAAAATTGTCCCCTCCAGTAGCAATCTGTGGAAGAAAGTCTTCCTCGCTTTGATGGCAAGTAGCTTGTTTGCCTCGATAGCTCGGTAGGTTAGATAGCGTGTGACTTCGTGAACGAAAAAAAAATTCGTGAACGAAGAAACTTCAAAATCAAGCGGCGCTGGTTCCATTCTCGGAGTGTGCGCTTGAGCAACGCATTCTATTTCTTCATTCAGCGGCACCTAATGGGTGGAATAATTCCCCGGCAACAACACTTTAACAATCGGAAACTTTACTCTGTAAATCTCGGCAACCGGCCCTGCGTCAGGACGTCAAAATCCTCCACAAGTATGCAAAACTACTAAGAATAACCTGTCAAGGCTTTGTCAGTCCGAGGATAAAGATTCAAGAACCAAATAATACCTCACCTTTCGCCAAATCCAAAAACGTTGTTTCAAAGTTTGTCTGAATTTTTCCCGATTTAATTAGACTTCCACTTTAAAGTTTCTAACTTTTTTTTTTTCAAAATAAAATTGAGGTCAAAGTTGTAATTTTTTGATATCCCTGAAATAAAATAAATGTCAAACGTTTTTAAACGTATCAACATTTAAAAATAATATAAACAATAAATACTATTAATACTACAAAAAGTGCTCAGGCTGTCAAGGGTTTAGAGAGTAGCCTAATAACTATCTTTGATTTAAAGATAATATAATTGAAAACAGAATTGTTTTTTTTTCGAGTTTCTTTCATGAATTTTTTCCGAGGTTAATTTTGGGCTTCTTTAACTAAAACTTCCATAAGTATCGGACCGTTTCACTTTTTCCACTTCTTGTTCTACCTGCATCTGCAACTAATTTTAAAGCATATACATTTCAGATACAGAATTCTTCGAGGTCTCATTTCTACAAGGAGAATTTCAATTCGTCAAATTTTTTGTTGTTCCAAGGCTATAACTCAAAACTCAATGCACAAAAAAGTTGTTTCTTTGCAAACCTAGTAAGAAATTATAAATACAAATAATCAATTTCAAATTGAACTTTGATAATTTTTTTAACTTTTTCCCATGTTTTCCGACTATACGTAGGCTACAGCCTGCGTTTAAAGTTCAGCGTTCAAAGTGGAACAATGCAAACCAGAATCTGAACACCACACAATACTATCTGCTTTGAAACACAAATCGAGTATTACACAAAGAGAAGCATTGTATTTATGCAACTTTAAAGCAGTTTTGAAAATAAAAGTTGTAATGTATTTGTGTTGTGAAGTGTTGACTTGTAGTTTATTTGTACATCATAAAAAAAATTGTTTCTAATAAGTAGGCACACTTGTGCAAACTTACGATAGGCTTCACGTTGTACTGTAGTAGCCTACGCCGCAATAATCGAAACAGCTATTAAACTTTGTCTATGTTTATTAAACTTTTAAGTACCAGTTAAAACCTATCATAAAAAGTGAGTAGTCGATTGTTTAAATGCCCTAACACAAACGTTCAACTTGTGTGCAAACCATAAAATCATTTATTGCAAATACAATGTAGGCAGTAAAACTGTAACAGTGTATTTTAACCAATTTACTGGGTTACTTACATAACGTACGAGATTGAGAACTAGCTTACTTGAATACTAAGGTTCTGCAAAAGCTTTATTTTTGTTCAAACAATTCAGTTTACGTTTCAACGATTCCATTTACAAGCCATAACCTTCACTTTTGACATTTTTTCTTTGGCTTTGTTTTTTTTTCGTCGTACCCAGTTTCTGGACAGGTTGACGCACTGCCGAGTGGTGAGAACCATTGTACGACTCTCGAAAGAGCGCCGGTTCGACACCGCTCAAGAGCACGTGGCTGTGTCTTTGGCATGACTCTTAAATACGTGCCTCAAGGTCGACACGAAGATCGGCTTCTTTGCCTTCCAGTCCACTTAATGTAAATCTTCAACGACTAGGCGCAAGCCTGGATATGAAAAAAGTGATTAATGAAGATTTAGATTTAAGTGAACGGGAAGGCAAGGAAGCCAATCTTCGTGTCCATCTTCAGCATGTCATTGAGTGTCTAGTTATTATAAGACACGGCCGATAGCTCTTGAACGGCGTTGACGGAGCACCCGGCCTTCTGTCGTCGTATCACCACCATTCGGCTACGTAGGCTATCCGCCATTTTGGTATTTATAATGTTTTACCTGCTTGATGCGTTTTCTAATGTCAGTTTGGAGAGACTCGCATTTTCTAGCTCCATTTCATCTCGATTTGTTTAAAACTCTGTTGCGTTTTCTAGCGGCAGGTGGAAAAAGTGTGGAAGATTCTTTATGCCAGCGGTGTCATTGCATGCTCAACACATGATAAATGACTCAGTTGTCTGCAAAGGTAGGTTACAGGAATTTAAAAGGTTAAATTATTTTGAACCTGCAGTAATACACTTGCGTCATAGTCTGCCATAAATTTTAGCTACGGGTTACAAAACTTAGTCAGCAAATCATTAGTTGCTTACGTTGATTCAACATCTCCATACGTTGAATGTGTAGCTCCTGCGGCTTTTCTTATGTTTCCTTGCGTCTTATTGCCGTTGCGAAACCTGAAGGCCGTTTTGGTCCCTGCGGTTCTGCTATAAGAATTTGTGTCGTTTATGAGGAATTTAAAACGCTAGCTAGAATTTGAGCGCATTCTTGCAATCGGTAGTTTGATACACATATACGTAGTTTTATGTCTTTTTAACGTTGTGCATCTGCCGCATGCCGTATTGCGCTTAGGTGCATCGCTTGGAGCATTCCTGTTACACTGGGTTTCTCTTAAACCAGAATCAGTATTGTTTTTCTCAGTCATTGGGTGGTGCATTTTTTTCAGTCAGTTCACCACGGATTTCTTTTTCTTGAAAGTCATGGTACCAGTTTAGTTGTAATTAGTCGTAGTTTCGAATCATGATGTGATTAAGTTCATCACATCCGGTTAGCTAGGCTTCTTTTTGGTTGCAACGTTTATAAGTTAATGCGCCTTGATGATTTGAGAACTTGTTTTTGTAATAAACTCATACTTATAGAAATCAAGCTCGGATCACCCCCACCACCGATGTGCTCGGATGTTGCTGCAATACCTACAGCTAGTTATCAGGAAATGCTCTGGACTATTCGACGTCCGCTACAAATGTAAAAGCGACTGATTTTCTTCCTCTAATTGTGTCAGCAATATGTCTATTCCATCGACTCAGTGTTGTAATAATTTTAAATGTTATTGAATTCGATTATATTGAGTTAATTGATTGTTAATTAAGTGCGCTGTCATTATCAGTTCAGAAATAGACACCGTGGCTTCTTTCGACGAAAAAAGCAATAATCTCAACATTAAAGATTTCTTCGTGATTGGAAAACACGGACCAGAAAGCTGTTCATTGCCAAAGTGAAGTAATGAAAATTGTGACAAACCAGTAATGGCACTAATCCAATCATTGCTTCTTTTTACAAGTTTGCCAACAGGAAAAGATCCTATGATCAAGAAGGTCCCGAGTGCAAGGCAAAAACAAGCTGCCAACCAAAGTCAAAAAATGCTCGAAAACGTTTTATTTTCGCTCAACAATATCTCACAAGGTTGTTATTTGTTTGGCATGAGAAACACGTTCCCAGACAGCAAATCAGCCGTTTTTAACAATTGATTCAATGCCAGAGCTCTTTTCTCACGAATTCTCAAATCTGGTTCAGTGAGATTTTCTTGCGCTATTTCAGCCATAAAATAAAATGAACTCCGATCATGACGTCATAATTTCGCGATTTATCACTTCAATTCATCTGCCAAATGAATTGATGAGACTCTATTCATGTGAAATCAATGGCTAAAGTTACTTCTAACTGCTTCTTTCAGGCCAAAACAGCTTCACTTCGAACGGCTCCCCAGAGCAGCCAATTTTTACACTTATATAATTTTCGATGTTTATCTGAACTCTAACACGTTCAGAAAATTTGTTTTCTAGTCTTTATATTTGAAAAATTTAATAATGCTTTGTTGCATGGAAGCTATTTACTCACATAATGATTGGCTGGGAAACATGTAACCGATTAGCCACGTCACAATAAAAAAAATACGTAGAAATGTGTTGCAAATTATTTACAAACGCCATTCCAAAGGCATTGTACGGTATGGGTTGAATTAGAATTGATAGCAAAGACAAATTTTGTAACATGGGCCCCAGAAATCTTGCATCCTACCGTTTAGGGTACATCCTTGACATTCTTGCTTTAATGTTGAATTTGCATAAATATGTTGCATGAAAGTTCGCTGCAACTTCTGCTGTTTGACATTTGTGGTAATCAGCATGGGCGCCGATCACTCTCTAAAATTGGTGGGGACATTTACTAAGAAAGGTAGAAAGGGGCAACGAGCGAAGCGAGCTGGAAAGATAGGGTGTCTGTTCTGACAAACGAACTAATACAGTGGGTACAACGTACAAGTCTGATGCGATGTGTATATATTTTAATTGTCAGTGTCAGCATTGTGTCAGTGACAGCAGACGTCCCAACACTCGGCAACGAGTCTCCGGCAAATTAAAAACGAAGTCCTTGGAGAGGTCATGAAGGTTGATCGAATTCAAAACCTTGTTGTGCCATTGCATGATTTAGTCGTTTCTGTGTCATGGTAGATCGTAACCAAGTTTTGACACGTCGCAAAGTTGAAAATGACCGTTCAGCTGAACACGAGCTGGCTGGTGAAATGAGCAAAAGTCGCACAAAAAGTTCCACTTTCGAAAACATTTGCCGACCAGCGGATGGCATCTTCTTGAACAGTCTATCATTCAAAAATCTTCCACCCACTTTCCATTGTACTACTTTCGAAAGAAGCATAACTTAGTTCTTGTGCAAAGGATTCTGTGTCAGAGAACTCAGAATAATCGTCTACCACATGTGATTGCAGCTTTCCACTAAAGAGAGATTCTTGTAGAATATTGTAGTGCTCTAGAACGGTCGACTTGAAATAGTCAGTAAGATTTTGCTGGGCGCTGTCAATGACTGCAAAATACTCTGACCGATATTTCGTCTCTGGTGTTTGAAAGTTGAGGAAGTTAGCCATGTCCATGCTGAAGACGATTTGGGATCTTTTTGGGACGTGACAGTTTCAATGACTCAGGGTTGCAATCTTCCATTAGCCTCTCAGCATTTACAAAGACACGATGAAATTCTTCTTCATTGCGTAGATGGCGGAGCAGTACTACAAAATTCAGCACCTTCAAGCATGCCAGCCACAGTCACCGTGCAACCTTGCAAGGTTTTGTTAAAACGTTCCACACACTGAATGACAGACAATGCCGCTAATAACCTAAGCACACTTGACCCACGAGAAAAAGGTTTCAAAAGTCAAATTGCAGTTGTTGCTACATTTTAATCAAACTGACTCACGGCTGCTTCCAAGGCTTCCAATACTGACTTATTATTATACTGACGTTAGAATCATCAAGCACTGCTTTTACAGCAGCTGCACGTGTGAGCAATCTGGTTGGACAAATTGGTTTCAGTTTTGATGCAGCCTGAGGCAAAGACTCTTTAGAATAAAGATTCAGGTACATATGCTTGAATTTCCCAGAAACCTTTTAGCCTATATAGGCCAAGCTTTCCAAGTTCTTGTGTGGAACTTGGAGCATCTTGAATAAACGGCGAAGCTACAACAGCTTTTGATACAATTAAATTAGTAAATATGTGCCCCACAACGCACATATTTAGCAAGATGTTGAGATTTTTTATTTCAGCTTGACAGCTACGGGGTTTACTCGGTCGGGGTTGCTTCCCATAAAACAAAAATGTTGTCCCCTCCTTTCAATAGATTTTAAACGTCTGACTAATAAAATTGTGACATTCGGTTAATATTTTCCCTTTTACGTTATAAAAATAATGAAAAAAGATGGTGAGGACATGTAAAAAGATGGTGGGGACATGTCCCCGCTGTCCTATAGGGATCGGCGCCCATGGTAATCAGGACCATTGCCGGAAAAGTTTAAGCCCGGAATCAACAAAAGGAAAACAAAACATCTCAAAGAAATACCAGAAGGAAGGAACAATTTACCAATTAGTTCGTCAAGGAAAGAGGTTTCTACAGGAAGAGGAAATTGTTTTTAATAAAGCCATCCAGAGTAGATGCACAAACATCATATCTCAATAGAACTACAAAAAAATAAGAAGTGTTTTCTTTCAGTTCTGCACTCCCTTGAATGATTCTGACCCCAAAATTTGTCTGGAGCCCAGGTCCAAAAAGTACCTTTTGGAGTTATGGCAACACTATTGCTGGAAGTTCGTTCACTATTATCTGACGAATCAATTTTTTGTGCAATAAATAGGAATGCTTATCTGAAGCCGCAGAAATCTTTCACCCTACTATTACTTCACAAAGCCACAGTGCATCGTAAGTGATATGTTCTGGACAGTTCTGGAAATCAACTTGCTAGTTTCATATTATGCAATATAACATGTTCAGTCAGAAACTTGAGTAATCTCTGCTAGCTTCTTGGAATTTTGTGTTTACATTATCTTAAATAGCCTATGTTTTACTTTTTTGTGTGTATGTTGAAGAGCGGGAATGTTTAATGTTTTTTTATTCTCTTGTATTTTTTAATGGCAAAATTGTCATTTCCATAGGGTGGCAATTGACTGGTAGACCGTATGGTTGTCTCGTTGTCTCCCTGTCGGTATGGGAACTTGTGTAACTTTTGCATTGTGTATATACTTGCATATTTCAAACATGTACTATGTTCCTGTTACTGACAGATAAACCATTGATTGATTGATTGACTTTCGGCTACATCCTTTATACTTTCTCGTTTTAAATCTTCCTTTCACTTGATAGCGTTGCGTGAAAATTTGCGTAAATTTTTGGTATTAGCTAAATTGGGTACCGTATATTAAATGCTTGTTTAGCTGAGTAGAAGTTCAATACGATGCTTCGAGTGGAAAATTTTGCAAAGATTGGAAAAATTTCCGTTCCAGAAATTTTGTCATGGAAAATTTCGGTTCTGCCTTGCAAAATTTAAGTGAAATGAAGTTTCTGGATTCAACCTGCTCAGAAGCTTTAAAACTAAAACATCACGTTTTGCAGCAACAAAAACTCCCTCATGCAGAAGTTGCTTGCAGGATGGCGTCAAAGGATGTTCAGTAAATGAAAAAACGTTTTATGATTCACGATGTTTTTCACTGTTGCACTATAAACGTTAAGTTAATCAGCATGTCTTCCTAGTTGTTCCTTTTATGGTAACAACTTCCCAGACATCAAAATCTATTATTTTTACATTGATTTAACGTTTGCAGACGTTGAGTTGAACCTATGTAAGAATGACGAAGTTTGCTATCTGGGTTTGGTGTTTGATTAAACTGAAAGTCAATAGACCACTATTATGTTGAAACTAGCCAAACTAACTTGCTCTAAAAGTTACTGTGGATTCAAATGCATTTAATCGAGTTGTAAAATACCCACTTGGGTCTACCAGCTAAAGCCTATCCGAGAAAAAGTTGGTAGTGGGCGATCCTCCCTTAATATCTCTGCCAGTTGCATAAAGAATTTATACCGTTGGCCCATTGAGCTTTGCCAGATTGAGAAAACCGAAGATAGGGATTGAAACCAGCAACCAATATGTCATGGGATCACTGGCGTAGCCATGAATTTTGAAAGGGTGGGTTGACGGCGTGTTTGCCTAAGACGACATCCAGCGGCGGGGGGTCTGGAAGCCTTCCCCCAGTAAATTTTGAAAAATTACTTTGAATTTGGTGCATTCTGAGAGCATTTTCAACAAAAATGTGGGTATGAATATTCCTGTAAAATGATGCTGTCCGGTGGCATAGCAAAAGGATGAGATCATGTTTTCTTCGTCATTTTTCGGAAATAAAGCTAAATTTCTATGTTTTCTTGTTGCTAATTCCTGGCAGAGATATTTAAATGTTTGGTATTGGCAAAACTCGCTCTTTTAATGCAGTTTCGTTTGAAATTAGGCACACTTTGTTTTAGAAAAATAAAGAGGCTGAAATCATCATTCTCAATATGGTAGCCACTTTAACAAGTCGAAATTCTGCCACTGCGCATGACTACAATGCAACCGCCAACCAATCAAAACATGTTATAAGAGGCTACCGTCCAACTGTGACCTTTCTAGCACTCATCCAGAGAGTGCTTGTTTTGAACTTTATTTGGTAATTACAGAAGTAAAAAGAGCAATAGCAGTGGTGGGAATCGAACCCGCGTCAATGAAATAAACTACTTTCTAGCCCAAACCCTGTTTAAAGCCAACCAGCCCAAACCCTAAGCCAACCAGCTGACAGAAAATCCATCACTTGATTTGCTTTGTATCATCTTCTTTTTGCTCTTTTTCACGTCATAGAAAACGTAGCTTATGATTGGTTGGCGGTGCATTCTAGTCAATTGCAGTGGCAGAATTTTTCCTTGTTAAAGTGACTACCTCTCAATATAGTGACGTCACAGGCGTGCCAAAGGGGGGGAGGTTGAAACCTCCACCCCCACCTCCCCCCCCCCCCTTTGGCTACGCCACTGGATGGGATATTTATGCTCTCCAAGCATCAGTCAACAAAGTTCACCAAATGCAATTAAATTTCACTTTGGTGTTTCGAGAATGCTTTTTCCCAGTGATTCAATTCGTTTTGGTATTCTACAAAATCACGCCGGACCCATCATCAATCAAGGACACATCAGTCAATTTGAAGTCTCTATCAACGAGTTTGTAAAAACGTGCCGTGACAACTAAGTGCTACGTATGTATCGTCTATCGTTTCATGACCACCACAGCACTAGCACTATCCAGAGAAAAAAACTGCAAAACAAAACGGCGTGAAAAATATTAACGAGTTAAATTAATTAAAATTTTGCACGAAGTGTCAGCGTTTGAGGAACTGCAAGAATTTAGCATTAACAAGAATTGGTTCTCGTTCGAAGATAAATATTCCCACAATACATTATTCTGTCACTTTCGGTGATACCTTTTGCGAAAGTAATTAGGAGCCCATTGCGTTTCAGACTATGCTACTACTATACCCAGACAGCAAAATCAGTTATTTTTACATTGATTCAACGTCTGTATTCAATCTGCTTTTGCTGTCTTGGAAGATAGTTACATTGTTGTAGACTCGTCAGTAGACAGAGTGCACTATGAAAAATTTCAAAGTCAGTCTAATATTTTTCTAAGCAACGGTTTTTAAAGCAAAACAGGGTTTCCTGATTGCTTCAAAGATTTCATAAATGTGGGTTTATTCGACTCTTACAGTGCAGTTGAAAGACAGTTATCGTTGAAAAACATAAAAGTTCATTGCCAGTAGGCATACAGAGCGGTTGAAAGAAATGATCATATTTTCAAAGGATGTCAGAGTGTTCAATATATAAAATAAATAAAAACTGAAAACGCAAAACAATATCTTTTTAATCACGACGGATGGGGTCATATGGGGTCGGATGGGGTCATATGGGGTCGGATGGGGTCATATGGGGTAAATGTGAATCTTTTCAAACTAATGTTTTCTTTCAATGTTTTCGATTTTTATTTTGTTACTGCAACTTTTCTAAATGAAACTTTACATATCAACATGAAATGTGCTGTGGTCGGGAATTGAGCCAGAAGCATACCGAGCATCAACCGTCTACTATGAACATTGAACAACCTCCAACAGGTCATTCAAAGTCGACCTCAGCCAGAGGACACCATTCCAATTAGCTTTGAGTAGACAGCTACAATGGCCAGCCTGAAAACCGTGCAGTAGCCCAGCTGCACCAACTTGTGCTATTAGTACAAAGGTGCCATATCGTCTCTTCTATGTTGTTACAATAACGTTGGCTGTTTATTTTAAACGAGAAAGCAACATGAGATACATGAAACGGTTGCATTAAAATTTAAGTCATATCAATTATGGGTTAAACGACCCGTTAACTTGCAAATATTAATTGAGTAATATCTGTTAGGTAACAGACCATGTAACGTGTTTTGTTCGACAATTGGTTAGGCATCATAGGCCTACCGCATTAACGAAAACAATCATTGTTAACCCTTGCTTTCTTTGATTCTGCATAAATTTCCAGACAAATGAAATAAAATCAGAAGAAAAGTCACTTAAAAAAAAACTTGTGATTTCATATTTATTTCTAAATCTTCGGTTGAAAGATAAATACTTTGAATCAGACACGAGAGCAAATTAATAATGGAATCTAATTATTGTTGTTATGAGGCTCCTTAATCAGTTACAGGAGCTTTAAAAAGTAATAAAATTAAATTAAAAGTTAGATGAAATAGCGTCTTCCTCTGCCAAGAACACTTGTGTGATATTGTAAACATGCGTTTGATGGATCACTTGAATCTTTCGCTGGGAATTTGCCAAGAAATTTTTCTTATATCATTCCGAGCACATTGCCAAAGCATGCAGAAACAAATTTGCACAGAGAGTGAATCCATGAAATAACGAAGGGTATTCTATGAACCTTGAAGCCCAAACAAACTTGCAATACAATAATACAAAGTTACAATTTAACAAAAGGGAATGAAATCGGAAATTAAAAGTGAGTGTAAGTTATCATGAAAATGGTTGATGAAGGAATGAATAATTAGTTTGTCATTTTCAAGAGCAGACCCCTGACTTAACGTATGGGTTTAGATTGAGGAATGCAATGTATCTATTGTACAAATGTTGTGTGACAGAAGTAGTAGTAATAATGTTATGGTTTTACTGTATTTATTGTCGCTCTACAACACTAAGGGCTTTTAGCGACAGGGCTCGTGTTTAATTTTATATCAGGTTTACGATGTCATCACATTATTAACCAACTTATTCTCACTGCGTTATGCAAGACGCAACACAATTGGTGCCGTTTTTAAAGACTTTTGTTGGACCCGGCCTGGAATCGATCTCACATCTACCGGCATTAGAACCAAAGACAATAACCAGGGCCGTTGAGAGGCTATTTTAGACCAATGAGATCCTTGGGTCCCACATCAATACATATGTAGAATGTACTGTATCCAAAGAATACGCTGTGTTTCTTTACGTTTCCAGGCCCCCTAAAATTATCCTGGGTCCAAAAGTACCTTCTGGACCCCCTGTCGACGCCACTGGCAATAACTACTCAGCCACTTAGCTGGTTTGTGACAGTATTAATGGACAAATGAACCCCATTTTGGCTATAAGCTTACAACAAAAGTAACATGATGCTCGTGGAATCATCGTGCAGCCTCGGGCAGTAGGGGAGACTCGGGTAAGTTGGCCCAGCAAAATGAAAAATTGAATTTGTGAGCTAATAACAAAACATATGTTAAAGCGAAAGCTATTGAAGAGTAGAGAATTTATCACTCTAGAAGTGAACATATTCTTGCATCAAACCAACATTCTTAGGTATGTAATTTTTCAAGTTTTCCGAAAAAATTAAAATGGACCATCTTGCCCGCATGTGCAGGTAATTTGGCCCACCATGGAAGGTAAGTTGGCCACCGGCCAGCGTGTCCATCTCTCGGTATAATAAGCAGTGGAAAAGCTCTCTTTCTCCACAATTTTTCTTTCTAATTATTGCTTGGTTTTATACAGGCTACAGGCATACATACATTGTATGCATTCATGTACCGGTATGGTTTAGAATATAATCTACTATTATAATGCAGTATTTTACCTCAGTAAATGTTTTTTGCATGAGTACACCAAATAAACTTTTGAAAATAATGAAGGCTGTATCAAATATCATGTAGCTGAAACAGCATGCTTTTATATTCCTAACGATACTGATAGGTAGGACCTTGTTTGCAGTACAAACCCCATTTTGCATGGGTAGCAATATCGGAACATTTTTTAATGTATCTCCGAAGTGGGGTACGTTTTAGACCGTCGCTTGAGAAGTTGTTGCATAGTTTTCTTTGACTCACACCATTCCTCAACATCTTTAGCCCTCTTCATACACCTGCTGAGACATATTTTCGCGATTGGTTTTCTTGATCTAATTACTTACTAATATTCTATTATTACAATATGAGTTAGGAATAAGTTGTCGCAATCTGTGGCATAAAAACGATGTTAGGAAGTGAATTATTGTTATTGATTGCTGATGTAAAGCCGCGATTTACTTACTTTGGATACTTGATGCTTCAATCTTGAAAAAATTAGTCATCGTATTAATTAGTCCATTATCATTCTATATAATACCTCATAAAGGCAAGTTGGCCATGGTGGCCAACGTACCCACCCACGAAATGGGCCAACTTCCCTGCATGGCAGCCATATTGTAAAAACTAAAATTTAATTCAAATTATCGAGCTTCTAACAACGGCTTCACCGTCAAAGTGAGCCTTAATAACTACCATAGTGTTGCACTCACTAAAGAATAACCTTTCTTATATAGTAAGAAAAAACTCATACGACATGTAAAAAATTCTAAAATCCAAAAATTTTAAAAATCACAATTTTTCATACAAAAACCGAGCTCACAAGTTCATACTGCTTGCTAGAGCCTCCCAACCTGGTGATAAGGTAGTTTAAACAGCATTTCTCGGTATGTGTATGATACATCACAATAACTATTGTACTTAAAAAAATATTTAGAGTGGGCCAACTTGCCCACTGGGCCAACTTACCTGAGTCTCCCCTATGCCCATCAGTAGTCGGAAAAGTTTTAAGAAGTACAAGTACACAATGATTCTAAAAGTTGGATAGCGCATTTATAATACGATTGCTTTTTTACACCAAAACCACGTTTTACAATCACTATCATTATTTCATCAAGACCTAAAATACGCTGGATTGTCATTAGATTTGGTCTATATTTAATCTGTTACAATTTTTAAAATCTTTTAATTTTTATGTGATTTAAAAAATATTAAATATGCAGAAAGAAGCGCTCTCTCTGGCAGTCAGCACAAGGCTGAGTGCTGACTAGAACAGGCTATACTATTAAAATAAGGTTTGCAAGATGCTGCCAAAACAAGAATAATAAATATGTTTACCTCAACAGGAGTTTTAGATTTTCTGGACATTTATTCAGTTTTACTTTGTTCAAAAATATTAAGTTAAAGTTAGCAATCAATAACTCATTCGATGGACAATCCTACATCCGTTAAAGCTCTGTCTGAGAATCTGGATCAGTTCTTCCTGCTTGTAAATGGATGGTTTGTCTTATGTAAGTGTATCAATGCTTCTATGCAAATATTCAAAAGATAAGTTGAACTATTTGCAAACAAATCTGCTCTTCAATGCTGCAAAGCAAAGCCTGTGATAACTCAAATAGAATTAGTTTTTCCCAGATGGGAGTTTCCTTATAGAGCCCAAGTGTCCTTATCAGATAGGTTACCAGTAATTACAAATGCTTAGCCAATGTGTGTTTGTAAAGTATATAAGTGTCACTTATAAGTCTGAAAGTCATTGACAGTTACTTTCATAACGTTTTTGTAGTGAGTGTCAGTAAAGTATTTCATATTTTTTATTATTTACGTAGATTTAAAAAAAAAATTTTCACCTAAATTCAAATAAAAGTAGCTGGACGAAAACGAACTTGAGACCACTCACGCTTTGCATAGTAGACTACAGACACTTTTCGAAGAAAAGGTGACTTTTAGAAACGTGTCGCATTTTTTCTAACAATTGCCCAGAAGCCGAGAGAACAACCATTATGGGTCTTACATGGCGTAAGCATCGAAGAGAACGCAAACTTTAATAACAACATTTTTTCTGTTCAAATATGATCACCAGGGCCATTGAGAGAATAATTTTGGCCCGGTATGAATAAGTCTCTCGGGCTCCAATTCAACACAACTCTTACAATAACGCACTATATCTCAAGCATATGTGGTGTTTTTTCACGTTTCTGGTCTCTTTGGAGAAATTATCGACTCCTAAAACCATCCTGGGCCCGAGTTTGAAAGTTCCTCCTGGACTCAGTCAAAGCTACTGCTGATTACAACACGAAAATCTTTGTTTCATTTTTATTTTTTTTTAATTTCATATTTTCATGCAGTTATGCAAGCTGGATTTGCTTTCTTAGAAGCTGGATCAGTCAGGAGCAAAAACACAACGAATATTATCATGAAGAATGTTCTGGATGTTTGTAAGTCATAAGCTTGTATTTTATTATTTTGCAACAAAATTAAAGGGAAAATAAATATGGTCTGTTTACATAAGCTTGTTATTCTCACTCAGTAACATAGCAACATTATTGTTATCATAATCATAAAATAAAATCAAAATCAAACAAAAAACGTTGTAATGCCTGGTCAATATGTAGCAACCCTTGTTATTGCAACAGTTATAAAATATGGTTCTCTATTTTCCCTGATGTATTTTGCTTTAGGTTGTACAGTACACGACACGTGGGAAAGACACACGTCATAATGTGGCATAATGACGTCATTATTTTCGCCAATGAGACTCGCGTCAAGCTTTGACAGTGCATATACGTGCTAGGTGCCGCGTAGCCTACTCATGCATCCAAGCAATGAAATAAGCAATTTTTACGTTGATTCAACGTCTAAAAAATGCAGAATACTCGTTGCCAGTTGCGCAACGAAAATTGCCATAAAACCAACTCGTTAATTACAATTTCGCAATTGACAAGTTGTTGCTTTCAATTTGATATTGAAAAGTTCTCATTATTTTTTGCACGAATTTTCAATTATACAACCCAAGGTTTAAATAAACTAATAAGTTTCTTAGTGGGCAAACACATTTCATCAAGGCATCTTTCTATCAAATTGCTTTTGATCATAAAAAAGGATTACAAAATTAATTTCGTGAAACTATTTTCAATTTCATGCAAAAGTCACACCAGGATAATAATTGCTAGGAAGCTCAATAGACAACATTAAGTAATGTTTATATTTGGTATATAATATAATGTTGTTAACTTCACAAATAGCATTTGAATTTTGAGACAGAATAATACTCTGGGTGAAATACTTGAAATAAAAAACTCAGACATAAAGAATAAAAACGATCAAATTATTTTTTCTTGGCAAGAAATTACAATTAAAATCTGTCTAGGAAATCAAGTGTTTTGTAAAAAAAAACTTTTAAAAAAACAAACAAACATTTTATTAGAATGATTGCATGATCGATCAGTTGATGCTGCAAGACACAGCACGATAAAAAAAAGAAAAAAAAACTTTGAAGTTACGGTTTAAACATTCCTCAAATGAAGGCACACAGCACCAGTCAAGAATACAAACTGAAAGTGCCATAATTTTTTTTTTTTTTTATTATTAAAGATATAGCTTGGAAAAAAACTTCGTTGTTCATAAAAAAGAAACTAAAACGTTTTTGTCAGTATTGTGTCCGGCATAAAAATAAAGTACCAAGTACAACATGACACAAAGATTATCGTTCGTTTGATCAATAACTTGTGGAAGAAATGTCGGTTTGTTTTTATATTTTACTGACGTTTCAAGCACAGTAACAAACCGTATACTAAGAGTGAATAACGTGCAAAAAGTTAAAAACACACGTACTGCCGTAATACTTGGCTATGGGACTTCAGGAAAGTGATAAAAATAATTTATCTTTTTTGGGTTTTAGTTTCTAATTCAAGAGATCATTGCCGTAGCTCATGTTAGAAAAGTACATAATTTTAACAAAACAAAATTTCAGTGTTCAACTATCTAACTAATATTTGATGAAAGTTGCTTATTTTTAATGTAACCGCTGAACAAAATTGAATGTTTACTTTTTTTCAGTTATTGGAGCAGTCATGTATTACGCTGTGGGCTACGGATTGGCGTACGGCAAGCCAGATAACAGCTTTGTCGGCCACAACTACTTCTTTGCTGGCAATCTTGGAGTCAACCAGACAGAGACAGTAAGTGGAAAAGTTCAATAAAAATACTCTGCTGAGTAACTGTGCGCTAATGATCGGTAGCGTTAACACAAGGTAACGCTGACCTTTTAAGTTACCTTTTCAAAGATGCCAGAGAGTGAAGGTCTGATTTACATTGATTCAATGTTTTTAGGCGTTGAATCAATGCAAAAAAAGACTGTTTTGCTGGCTGGGATATAGGCTTATTACACGAAGTCTGTATTGCAACGTGGATGACGTCTGTATGCAATTGCTGCAATTCATCAAAAATGACTCAGCTTGAAATTGGGTGTGGTTCGGTTTGGGATCCTTCGGCTTGGGATTTTAAGACCGTGTCTTTACAAACCGGCACCTGATTTTCTCCAGGCGCGATTTGTCAAATTGAAAATGACAAAACTCTTCCAAAATTGTCGTTTAGAATTTTCCCATTTTATTTTCGTGAGAGACAGATCTAAATACGTTTTAAATTAACCTATGAAAGAAATGACCACCAAAGATGAATATAATAAAAAAACAAAAAAATAAAAATAAATAAATGACACATGGAAAACCAACATAGCCTGCCAACAATGCGTGGAGGCAGACTGACTTCTCGCAAGTCGTGATGTAATCTTTAGATGTTTCCAATTTGAAAAGTAATTTCAGGCCAGAGTGCAAAAATTGTTGGCAACTTCCAGAAAATTCTACGTTGATAACGATTTAATGCGTTCTTTATGCTTGCTGGAGAACTTCAATACATCAAGTTAACTTACAAAGTCTGATAATTTTTTAATTTTGATTATTTTTTGGCCATATTTCAATAAGAATGCCATTTTTTGGCAAAAAGACGTGTTTGGGAGGGTTTTGAAGAAAAAGTGATCAAATTTATTGCTGCTTGTCACGAGCAAATAAAATGGACGTTTTGTCAAGAAATCAAGTCATCGTGGTTGTGCCAGACAAGTGACCTTTCACGCAGAGACCCATTTGACTGTTGCCTCTCTTTGTTGAACAATTTAAAATACAATCTAACCCACACACCCTAATGTAAATTTCATTTACGTGAGAAAATGGGAATACAGAAGCTTTTCTAAGCTCCAACGTAGACAGTACAGACGGTACGATGCATTTTAAATAATTATACATAGTCAGACCTCATCAATAATGCCGATTGCGTTTCCTTGAAGGATATGCAATCGAAGTCAAACAAGTTAAAATCCATTATAAGGAATGTACTATATAACATACATGTGTCGGATATCGTGTCTGGATCGGATATCATACATGTCTGGCTGGAAATGTATCTGACAGAAGTAATCGGTAAAAAGCCATGCATAAAAAATCCATACGGAAAATATCCATTGGGAAAATATCCATACGGAAAAAATCCATGCGGAAAATGTCTATACGGAAAATATCCATACAGAAAACGTTCACACTAAAAAATATACATACGGAAAAGAAACGTACCTGGCGGGAGGTGTGAGGGATTGAGGGAAACCCCCATTCCATGACAAACTTAAATATTGAAGTAAAATCAATAAAATTTATAATCACAACCAACCAAACAATTTAAAGCAAATCAAGCAACTAAGTTCAATAGTTTTGTATTGTTGTTGGTAAAGCTTTCTCCGCTGTAAAATACCTTTGGTTCCGTTTCATTTCCGTAGAAATCTATGTTTGCTTCGTTTTGAATTGGAAATGATTTTTCTCAAAACCTGTTGCCTTGAATTCGTTTTCATTTTAAATTAAATTCTATTTGAAGTCGCATTTTGTGCGAGAAAAGGTCTGTTCCAATTTTGAAAATTATTAAAAAGAGGGGTATTAAATCGGTTAATTATGGACCGGAATTGGAAGCTTGCCAACCCCTGCAGCCAACACCATGGTCGGAGTTATCACGAAGGGAACGCATAATCAGGAGACATTTAAAAAAAACTAAACAGTGGAAAGTCAAATTAAAAAAAAAATGTCCTTAAACTTGGCATGAATTTAAGGCAAAGATTTTCTGACCATCTGATCCACAATATCAAACAGAAAATTGGAAAAAAAGAGAGGGGATGATAAAGTAAGACATCGTTATACCTAAAAGCGCTTTGTTCTATTCACCCCGTTTCATAACTTAAAAAAGTTTTAACTCAAACGTGACACTTTTGAACTTCAAAACCGATAACTCAACTCACCCAGGAACAAGGCCATTGAGAGGATAATTTGGGACAGTACCAATGAGATTTCCAGGCCCAAAATCCAGAAACTTCTAATAAAAACGCACCATATCTAAAAAATACGTAGGAGTTTCTTCAAATTCCCGGACGCCTTGAGAAGTTTACGGCCCTTAAACATCCCGAGCCGGTCCGAAAAATACCCTCTAAATCCCGTTAATCCTACTGCGGCCAGAGGCGACAAGGTTAACCAACGGTGATTTCACTTTCAAAGTGACAGGTGCACTTTCCTCCATTCAACGACATCTAGTGTATAAATAGCTTACTGCAGTGAAGCAGCTATAAAAAAATTTGTATAGGGGCAAAACCAAATGTTTGGGCAGCAAACGTCATTCAACATAAATTACAATGGCATTAAAACTTTTTAAGAGTATCAAAACAATTTTATTTTTGGGAGGGTGGAAAGATTTTAGAGGGGCTATTGTCCCTCACGAGGCTATGTCCCTGGTTCAACTCTCAAAGTGATTAGTGTACTTCTCTTCATTCAACAACATCTAGTGTATGAATCACTGGCAACAACACTTCAATCACAAACGAAAATTTAAATTGACGTTTGATGTGACTGGAGCTGTGCCAACGATTCAACCAAATTATCTGCCAAGTTTGTGAAGCAAACAAGATCAAGCTTCAGAAGAGGTTTCCTTTTTCCAGAAATGAAGGGACCCTCAACCAATTAACGTATAACTTGTAGCATTCTACTATTGAAGTCCTTCTGTCCGTCTTCTGTTAACAAACAGTGGAGTAGTGTAGGCCTACCCAGGAGGTCACCCCTTCTTTGATACTGTGTCAATAATAATAAACGATATAATCATTGTTATCATTAGCGACCCAATAGTTACGACGTCATGAGCGTCTCAAATGGGGGTTATGACCCTTACCCCATTTAGCTACTCTATTGCTTCTTCTTGCTTATGAGGAGCAATTCAGGCAATTGCTGCCTCATAAGCAAGAAGAAGAACCTTACTGCTACAAATTCAGGACAATCCAAAAGCTTCGTGCGCATTCCTTCTGACGACATCAATCGTGTAATGACTAATGTCCGCGCAGCACGTGGCGTAAAAGACAACGTGTGAAGTAGTGACGAATGCATTTAAAAATAAATGAACTGGTAACCCTTAGTTCAAATCTTTTTCGTAGCTTCTTTTGTTATGAGCTATGTGCCAGGTTTTATAAGAACGGATTGAGATATAAATTGCCATTCAAGCAGAGAATTAATTAATTCTGCTACAACTAAAATACGGAGAAAAATGACTAAGAACGACAATTAATCTTAGTAGCTTTCCAACAGCAAATGTCTTTAAGCTAAAACTCGGTTCTTTGACCTTTCTGTGGTGTGGACTTTATGTTTTTAAACATTTTATGACACAAACTGATAGAAAAACTTGACTCACCAAGATAGCTAAAAAGACCAGCATTTTTCATTTCTTGAATTGGAGTTGCTCAAATTTAATTTTTATAGCTGGGTTAACTTCTGTTGCCTATCAATTAGCGAATTCATTCTTTATCCCTTTCTCTTTCAATGAAGGATTAATCTACAACGCCAATCTACTTATTTATTCAAACTAATTAATTCTAACACACTGTTTTAGTGCAACCCATTCGTAGCCTACAAATCGAAACCTCAAAAAAATTTGTGATTTTTTTTTGTTTGCAGCCTCTTTGCAGCTAAAGAAATGTCCTTTTTGTTACTTCAGCGTCTTTAGATGTTAAAGTTAAATCCATGCAAAAGAGCAGATTTTGTTGGTAGAATTTACCCTGCAGCTGCATTGACTTTGTTGTCAAAGCGCGCTTTTAGTCAGCATGGTTGCTGCAACCACACCAGATATCCCTGAACCACATCTAAAAACAATCGATGTTAAAAGCTCGGGGTGAATTAAATTTATTTGTTAATTAGAACAAAATTGTCATGGGATAATAATTAATCTAAAACACAAGCCTTGTAAAGTCAACCTTCAACTGAACGTCTGGAAGAAAGCTCAGATAGAAATTTCACAGTAGCTCAGTGGCCAAGAGGTTTCGCCTTCAGCTCTAGTGCTGGTAGATTTGAGATCGATTCCAGGTCGGGTCAAACCAAAAGCTTTAATGCTTGTTTTGCAAATTTCCTTTTAATAATTATGTCGTGATTTATTTATTGTCGCTCTACAACTGCTAAGCTTTTTAGAGACAGGGCTCACTTTTAATTTTACATCAGATTTACGATGTCACCACAATATTACTAGACTTATCCTCACTGCGTTATGCAAGAAAGAACACAATCGGTAGTGTTTTTAAAAGCATGAATTCCATAGAAAAACTTATCCAGCAAACTAACAAAATGGGATATGGTGAAATGCAAAATAATTCAGAGACTTTGGAGAATGTATCTTGCATAACACACAATGAGTGTAAGAGTTGTCTGTTTTCTTATACTCTTCCTTTTTTATTTTACAAGGCTAAAGATTTGTATACGACTCATTTTTCGAATGCTGTTTTTTCAGGAAAACTTCCTTGCTCCAACAGATTATTTTGCGGGATGGTTTTATCAATTTGTATTCGCTGCAACCGCATCAACAATTGTGTCTGGAGCAATGGCCGAAAGGACGGAGTTTATCACGTACATTATCTACTGTGTGTTTTTGACTGGATTTGTGTACCCAATCGCCTCGCATTGGACGTGGGCTGAGAGTGGATGGCTTCATACTGGAGTTGGTGAGAAGCCAGTGTGGAATTTATATTAATGTGCGTGTTTTTGTATAGCGCTGCCGCTGTATCGCCGATATGCGTCGCTTTCAGCGTAATACAAAGTAGGCCGGTTCAGAGCAGCGGCAGAGCGTCACAGTTGAGTAGGCTACAATATCACACAAAGTCTATTTTTGTTTGGTTTAATGTTGAGTGTTGAAGAGCAACAAAGCGCAATTGTTTTTCGACAAGACAAGGTGTTGAACCCACATGTACCGACTCAATGGCGGTAACTATCCGCTAAGCCTCCAAACGGGTTTTCGACGTTTCATGTCACCTGTGGTGAGGTCACAAGCGCTAAACACAAGAAGCTATACTTTGTGGCAGGAAGTTGGTGATGCCTGATCATTCTAATTACACAAAAGAACACACTTATGAGGAAATTAACAACATTCACACCGAATTGCTTCTGTCAATCAAGCTTGACATTGTCTTTTTTTAGTTTTTTTATCAAAGTATGGTGCAAAGTTTTCTACGTTTTAAAATTAAAGTTTTTTTAATTTCTATTTAGGAACTGGTCTTTCTGTTATTGATTTCTCCGGGTGCGGAGTAGTCCATGTGTTGGGAGGAACGGCTGCTTTTGTTGGTGCTACGATTGTTGGGCCTCGCATTGGCCGTTTCAACAAAGATGGGTCTTTCAATAATATTCCTGGACATAGCGTCACGGTAACACTTTATTTGGATGATAGAGATTTCCAAACATGACTGGCTTCATTTACTTGATGTGCTTAATTGTTCCAGTTGACGAATCCTTGTATAATTTATAGTTTTCCATGAAGCTAAACAACTTAAACAGAGTTGGAGACACATCAAAGTCTGCTCTATATCTAAATATACGAGACTTGCTGCTTCGGCAGAAGGATCGCGATTTTGTTATCACATTATTTGCAAGTTTGCTTGTAGCTCAACTTGCTGGGATGAGCAACCGCACTTCAACAAGCAAACGTTGCCATTTTGTCATCGATTTAACGTCTGGTGGAATGAAAGCTATGCACAAATGGCAACTTTTATTAGCTGGCTTGCACTGCAACTGCGGCCACGACAATATAGTCTTTACCTACACAGCAAAATCCGCCATTTTTAAATTAACTTTAAAATGGTGGATTTTGTTGTTTACATTGATTTACGTCTACAGACGTCGAATCAATATAATAATGGCGGATTTTGTTGTCTGGGCAAGCATTGATGGTGTAGCATCATTTTAACATTTGTCTCTTTTGCGTGGATTTCTTACCAGCATTTAATGTCCTGATAAAGAGTCAAAAGAGACCACACCACACCAACACCTGTCCTATTGAGTCTAAAAGTGATTTGCAACAAAATATGTAATATGCGATATCTGCCAAGTTGTGTCCAAATCCACACCACAAGATGATTGCTTAAAAGAGCCGTTAAAAGCACTGTTTACGTTATTAAAAAAGCTGATGAACTTGCTTGTTTAAGATCGACCCAATGCGCTAGGCTATATTTGCTTTCGCGCTGGATTGATTTGAAGCCTGAAATAACCTACAGTGATAACGGTTTTGCGACTCACATTCGAAAAATTATGTGGGTGTTCCCCTATTTCGTAACCTTTGATGGGGTAAGCTGGTTCGCCATGTTTGGTGCTGTCCATTCCAACAAGTTCAACCGATTCCTTTACACGAAGACAGCCAAGCAATCTCATGCTTCCGAACATAATGGTGCAGCATGACTTCTTACTAACCATTTTTTTAATCTTAGGTCGCATCACTTGGGGCTTTCATTCTTTTCATTGGGTTCCTTGCTTTTAATGGAGGATCTCAACTTGCGATTTCCAATCCGGGCGATGGAGTTGCAGTTTCAAGAGCGGTTGTCAACACTATACTCGGAGGAGCTATCTCAGCACTGGCTACTATGCTCTTGTACAAGACAACAGATGCTTTGAGACGCCAAGATCACTACTGGTCGCTCATCATGACAATGAATGGCGCTCTATCAGGTGTTTGCATCTATTTTATTCGTATGTTTATACCCACTAAGTCAGTTGTTCCTAAACGTTTTTGTACAATAGTCATTGAGCCACTCCAAAAAAATATTACATCGATTCTATAAACCTCTACGCTACACTGATTCAAACCAAAATATTTAAAAAATCCTCTCTATTGTTCCTTATATTTGTATTATTCATTTTTGTCGCCAAATCCTTGCTATAATATTACAATTTTTTTTTTATAGTTGCATATACGGTTTAAAACATATTGAACAGAGCATGTGAATTGTAATGCTTCTCCAAGTCTGCTTGACTTAACCAAATGCTGTACAGAACATATTTGCACCTTTAGACTGCCGCAAGTGACTCTCAATAAAAGTATTAGTAAGCTACGCTTTAAAAATTCACTTTTAGTGTTTAAACTTTACTTCATCATCATTATCTGTTTGCCCCTTCTTTAGCATGTGAGACTTGGCGTTTGCCCCCGCTAGTAGAGGTCAACCTGTTTTTACCGCTCTTTCGCCATGCTTCCGGGTTGTTGTTATCCAGGTTCCTCACACTGATATCTTCTCTCATTCTCTTGAAACCAGTGTAGTCACAGACATCTTTAAAACTTCCCTTTCGACATCTTGATTTGTTGTGTAACAATAGAAGATGTAACAAACCTTCTTTAATCCAGGAATGGTTTCAATCGGAGCTGGATGCAACGATTACAATCCTTGGGTGGCTATTGTGGTGGGAATCGTGTCAGCAATCTCCTTCATCTCTTGGCATCATCTTCTCCTGAAGCTAAAGATCGATGATCCTCTGGATGCTGTTGCAGGTAGATGGTTTGAGAAAAAAATTCAAGGTTTTAGTATTTGTTTAAAGTATAAATTATAAAGTATAAAATAAATTTTATAAAGTATAAAATAAATTTTATGAAGTATAAAAAAAAATTATAAACTATGAAATATAAAGTATTAAAGCATAAATAGAACAATGGCGCATTGTATCCAACCCTTAATACGAGGAAGGATCATAATGATGATGATGATTATTTCCAACTTTCCAACTGGCATACCATTCCTTTTTGCATTGATTTAGAAAAGGCCTGATTTCATAAGCTATTATTAACTTGGATAACATTTCTTTGTTTGAAAAGCTCTTTTTATTCCTCTATCAAGGGTGATATGCAGAAATTGCTTCAATAAAACATGGCTTGGGCTGTATATGGAATTTTTGTGCAATCTAACAATGCTGGTTTGATTACCGAGGGTTATGACGTCACATACGATGGCGTCACTGTGCCGCAAAATAAACTTTGCAAAGATGTTTGGTTCAAAAAAGTTGTCCACTTAATTAAAAGAGTTTATCACGTTTTCCAGTTCCAAACTAAAAAATAGTTACCTCAGTTCCAACATAAAAACTTGTAAAATATTTATCATTATTAATTTGAATTTTTCTACTTGCTGTACGTGATGCAATCGTCGTTTTGTTGCAGTTCATTTGGGTGGAGGTCTGACTGGAATGATGATGGCACCGATCTTTGTGGTGAATGGACTGGAAGTGGAGGGTAACTACATTGGTGGAATTGTATACGGTGCCCACCCAATGGCTTTTAAGGTGAATTGAGTAGCTTTTTGTACACAGTAAGGTTAAAAATATTTGACTCTGAATACAAACTGTTCAATTACAAAAGCTAACCAAACTAGTTACAAGCTATTAAAACAAGTCTACAAAAACATTTTTTTGATCACGTGAACTGTTGGCAACCGTCTCAGCTTTTTACTTACTATCTCTTTCTCGAGCACTTCATCAACTTTTGTTATGGTAACTTTTTGTTTACTGCAGCTTGCATGCTCTCTTCTTTTGCATTGAGACAGATTTATTGAAAACAATTGAACAAGGTTTACATGTTGACTTTGTGAATATCCCCGATACAATTAAACTGATGTTAATAAAAACTTCAACGTTCAGGCGTTAGGGTGGAACATGCTAGCTGCGGTCACTATCATAGCATGGACTGGTTCCCTCTGCACCATCATGTTTGGAAGTATGAGATTGCTTGGCTGTCTTCGTGTAAAGGAATCGGTTGAACTTGTAGGAATGGACAGCACCAAACATGGCGAACCAGCTTACCCCATCAAAGGTTACGAAATAGGGGAACATCCACATAATTTTTCGAATGGTGAGTCGCAAAACCGTAATCGCTGTAGGTTGTTTTAGGCTTCAATGACTCATAAGATAACTTTGCAAAATATTAAAATATATTTCTTGGAACTATCCAAGCTAAAATATAGACTCGTACGACACAGTGGTAGATTAAATCCCAAGTTTAGAATAACATACATTTTTGCGTTAAAGCTTTTGCAATGTTTTGAGGACAAGATCACATTCATTTTAAACAAGGGCTCTAACTGTGACAGATCTATCACTGATGGCTGCACTACTCCTTAGAGTAGAATAAAAAGGGGTCTGCAAAAGTTGCTCAGTTCGGTTGTTTTTATTTCTGATCATCACAGCAAAAACAATACACGTCAACATAGCAGAGGTCCGGAAAAAGGTGGAAGCGACGAAACGCGAACCTTAAAACGTGCTTGTGACCGAAATAATCATGCGTCCAGGGTGTGCAACGGGATGGTTTACAAGTTAAAACATATGTAGACTGTGTAATATGGGTTGGTTCTGTTTTTAAGCAAATTGTTTTTAGCTAACTTATTATATCAATCCAAGCCTGTAATTTTAACCATTTCAATGCTTAGGCTAATATTAACTTGTTGCAGCCTATTTAGGCGAATGCAAAAAGTTTATAAAAATATGCAAGTTTAGGTCACTCAAAATATAGAAACTACATAAAACTCTCCTAGTCCCACTGTAAAAATCTGTCATAAAATTTATGTGATGGATAACTATCATGTTAATTGGACCCGTAATTTACCAGAGGGATATTTTCAATGGGCATTTTCACCAACCAGAAGTTTTACCAACTACCAAAAATAATAGTAGCCTATGTTTTGCCCAACTTAGTCTTCAAGTTTGCGCAACCTGCTTAGCAAATACCAGTTTAGTTCAGTTGCTTTTATTTTTAATAATCACAGCAAAAACAAGACACGTCAACGTAAAAAAGGTCTAAAAAGAGGTATACTGTACGAGATATAACGTTCGCGTTTTGTCGTTTCTACCTCTAGACTACGTCGTGTAACTACTTCTACTGAACACGCGTTGTTGACGTAATAATAAAGAAAACTGTATTTTCCAGGCAAGAAAAACAACAACTGTCGGTGCAGCTCAATAGAAGAAAAATCCAAAGACATTGAAGCGAACATAGATTCCTCCGCACAGTCACGGCAAGAAGATGACAGTATTGACGATCAATCGAGTGTATGATACGAGATGGATGAACATTTGGCTTTGTCTTCAGAAGTGCATCACTAACAGTAGCCAAGTGCGCAACCGCAGTTTAAAGACGAAAAAGCAAATCGTCTTGATCAAAATCACCTCATAATGACGCATCAACACTCAGCTTGTCTCAGCATTAAGACTTGTCTCAGCTACTTCATTAGTCAGTGATATGTCATTAGTTGATATTTTCTTTGTTGAAGCTTTTGTCTTTTTTTTTACCGAAACGATTCATCTAACACAGGGATGTCCAACCTGCGGCCCGCCTGAGATTTTTGTGTGGCCCACTATTGTAGTCATTTTCATTCCAAGTAGTAGCCTATGTTTTGAAAATTAAAAAAGTACTAACATTTAAAAATATAGTTTCGGGAGAGAGTTTGCTTTTTTATACCAAAGACAGGCAAGACACAACAATATTATGATCCTGATGAGGACTTAAGTTAAGTCGAAAACGTTTGAATGTTGAACTATTTGTAAATATGTAATATACTGTTGTAATGCTCAACCCTGTGTTATTGTTGTGTCTTGCCTGTCATTTAAAAATACTTCACTAGATTCTGCGGCCCGTTCAATTATTTCAAGTGACAACGCGGCCCACTATGATAAAAGGTTGGGCACCCCTGATGTAACGCAATCGATTTGCTAACTTCTAACAAAATTTCCAAACAAAAAGCCTTGAAGCACACTCAGAACAGTAACTTCAAATATGACCCAAAAATCTTTGCGCTTCGAACCGTTATGAAATTAGTGGACTTGTAGGCTACAAGATAGATGACAATGCTTTAGGCCTACTGTGCAATGTATTGTTACATTTCGTAGGCTATTAGCGCCTACTCAATTTTTTGGCTTCAACGCTACAACCAATCGGTGGTTGGCGTCTACAGTACGACATATTCTTCTTAATCAGTCTTTTTATATTTGTATTATTTGCTCTTAGATGACCTCTGCTATTTTTACAGACTCTTTTTCTTTGTACAATAAATAAAATCACATGTTGACTTATAGTCCGGCAGCCCGTGACGTTTTTGTAACATCATAAGGTACAAAAGGTTTGAGTGTTTTATCAACCTTGCCCCACTGTGGGATGTTCAGAAACCCACATCCGAGGTTTCACTGCTGGGGCGTTTGGGGGCTACGGCCCGGTGAAAAACCCATTTTAGGGGTCAAAAAAACATCATAAGGTACAAGAACAAAACCTATGCCAGAGTTTATGCCTTCACTTGTAGACTTTGGAACAAGTCGATCTGGGTGCCCCAGATGGGGCATTCCCGAATAAGGGGCCCCCAAAGTTGGGGCAAAATACGTAAAAATAACATCATAAGGTACAAAGATGGAACTTCTTTCATCAGTTGGGGCATGTTCCACTGAGTACGAAACAACTTTTCTTATGGCCCCAAAGTGGGGCTTAACCTCATTTTGGGGGTATAACCCCTAAAATTCACAAAATTAACATCATAAGATACATGGATGAAACCAAGTGTAGGTGATAATACCTCACTTACGGACTTCAGAACATTCAAATTTGGTCGCCCCAGGTGGGGCATTCCCGAATAAGGGGCCCCCAAAGTTGGGGCAAAATACGTAAAAATAACATTATAAGGTACAAAGATGGAACTTGTATCATCAGTTAGGGCATGTTCCACTGAGTTCGAAACAACTTTTCTTATGGCCCCAAGGTGGGGCTTAACCTTATTTTGGGGTATAACCCCTAAAATTCACAAAATTAACATCATAAGATACATGGATGAAACCAAGTGTAGGTGATAGTACCTCACTTACGGATTTCAGAACATTCAAATTTGGTCGCCCCAGGTGGGGCATTCCCGAATAAGGAGCTCCCAAAGTTGAATCAAAATACGTAGCCTACCGGTAAAAATAACATGATAAGGTGCAAAGATGGAACTTCTTTCATCAGTTGGGGCATGTTCCACTGAGTTTGAAACAACTTTTCTTATGGCTCCAAGGTGGGGCTTAACCTCATTTTGGGGTATAACCCCTAAAATTCACAAAATTAACATCATAAGGTACATGGATAAAACCAAGTGTCCTTCGTTTATATTTCAAAACGTCTGCAAATATTTTGGAAAATCAACAAAGCATGTAAGATATAATATCTACACAGCATAACATTTGCTTATTAGGTTAAAATTTATCACTATGAAAATACATATTGTACGCAGGGGTGGATTGGCGGCTAATCATATTAGCTTACTGGGATTTCGAAAACGTTCCCGGTTGGCCGGTCAGAGGGTCACTGTCCTGTTTTATGTACAAAAGAAAATTTTATTTGAAGTATAATAGTCGTAGCGCTATATCCTTATTCTTTGTTTGAATAACACTGACAATGATTGAAGTTACAAATCGAAGCTTGCTATACAAATACGTACAATGTCTAATTTTATAGCCTACATCGTATTACCGGTGAAAGACTTTTTCTGAAATGAAATAAATTGTTTGTGAAACGAGCATTTTTATGCTAAATCTATTTTGATAGAAGTGGACCGTTATTATTTTTAAATTCCCGGGCTAATTCAATTTGCTAATCCGCCCCTGATTGTACGTAGGCCTACCTACATTTAAGTTTCTCTCAGACTAAACACTGAACAGAAACAAATCACACTATGTGGTCTCATTTAAACAACTGAGAGGACTTCTCGAATAACATGTGATTTGTGCTGAAAGGAATGGAAAAATTGCTCGCTACAAAATAACGAAACCTGGAACGGCGTGCGAAAGAAACGTTAAATTATACACTAGTAGAACGAAAAGATGCACATTGAACTATTTAAAAACGTATGCCCTGTTCATCAAGTCAAAGGGCTTCTTGAAAAAGCATGCCGCCTGCATAATCTCTCTCGGGTAGGCTATGCAGTATGCACCATTGGCCCCGGTTTGCAGCCATGTGAAAAGATCAATCCTAACACTTTGTTTTATGTGGTTTCGTGAGTTCTGGTGGAAACCGTAAAATTAATACAAGTTCAAAATATCATACTCTATCCCCATGTTTACAAAAAGTTGCTTATGTGGGCTATAGCCTACAATTTATTTATGCTTGAGGTGGAGAAAGGCAAAAACATCTATTCATTAAGGGTCTGCAGGTTCGTCGTCAGAAAAGTCGCATTCATCCGTTTCTGTTGTTTCATCATCTGATTCTGTTCCGTCTTGGTCCAAACCCTTCTCACTTTGCAGAACGTTGTCCAGCGTAGACGGAACTGGACCTCCATGAAACCAAACCAGTGAATTTGCCATCTTCCAGACGCCAGCCGCTTTCAACTGGTTTCTGGAAAAAGCTTCCTTTTTCAGCAGCATGATTCCAAATGCCACAAATGTAATTCGCTCTGAGTATTTTCTGATGGAGCACAGTTTTGCACGGGGGAAAGTTGCTTCCATCTGAACCTTTCAGTCGTCGCAATGGATTGGAACCTTTCAGTTTGTATGTCCCAATGAATTTTTTAAATCGTAATTCATTAACGCAATGACCACTTTTACGTCCATACATCTGGCACACAAATTTTTCAATGCCTTTTTCAATGTTTTCATCAAGATTTTTCGAATATCCCAAAGCAGCAAAGGCATGTTAAGCATGCACATTTTTCTCCAATATATTAAGGGGTCGAGCCTTCCCTTTACCCGAAAAAGCAGCTGTATGATCACAGCCTGTAAAGCAATGAAAACCGGGAAGCGACCGAAGCATGTCTGCAGATAAAGTACTGCCAAGCTTTGATACATCAATATATCTCAGAGTGTTGTTTGCCTTTACACCAACTTCCATCCATATGTTACGTCTTTTTGTACAAACGACAAATTTCCCAACAATATAATCAGAACATTCGTGTCATTAGAGCGGACTACCACATTTTTCACGTCATGGCATGAGGTGACGATGTGGTACATTAGGCGCGTATCTGCTTCTTCGTGGTAGCATAACAAGGACTCCTCTTCACCACACAACATTTTTTCGCTATCTTTTCGATAAACATAACATTTTTCATCAAGTGTAGCATAAAAGAACCTTAAGTCGAGGAAGCTGGAATACTCATCTGATTTTCAAGAATTAACAAGAAAATGCACCAATGCTTGCTTGAAGTTGTCATTCCTCATTGCGGCTGCAAAATTAACAGGTCGTTTTATGGCCTCTCCTTCGATGACGTATTGCTGATCGCGGAAGCCATGAATTGCTCGGCGATCTCGCTCGGCATCTTTCATGGACGGCGATACAGTTCTATCGAAAACAACGTGTATTGTTTTCCCACTGTGTCTGCACAATTTCTTCAAAGTCGTCATTGCAACACCTCCGAACGTCATCGGCAAATCTCCAAGAGTGTGAAGAAGAAACATACCATCGATTTCAAGAGCCTTCAAAAGCATTGACTTTTGGGTTGATTTCATCGTTGCATCCATATGGCACAAAGACAGTGGTACTGGTGTGAGGGGGTAAGACAGCATCAATTCCACGTCTACCTTGTGATCTACTGCTAAACATAGAAGCCTTCCCATCAAATTGCGTTCCATGCTCAACCGATAAAATTTGCCTTCGCGGGTTATGCTTTTCACAACGGCAGCTTCAGAAGCAAAGTTGCAGATTTTGTTTCTACGTGCTGGCTTGTTGAAAGTGCTAGCGTCCTGGTGGCATTGATTTATAAATTTGTTTCTATCCTCAGTTCCTTTTTGAAAAACATTCAAAAGAAAATTTGAAGTGGCAGGAGCGACTGCTTTTCCTGTGCTAATATTGAATAGAAAGGATACTACGAAGCTTGCACTAAATGGATTAACTGTACTGCTTATTTTTTTGCATTAGTTTATCCAAATGTCTGCGATCTCTATCGATGCTTGAAGGACGAAGGTCAAATGATGCTTCCTCTGCTGACGTCATCTCCAGATCTTCATAGAAGTTGTGAAGGATCGATCGGCGCATAAAGTGGGTAAGTGCCCATCTCTGTCTGGCACCAATTGAATTGGTGAAAAACGAAATCCCAGTGAGTCGATTGGCGGATTCTGCATTGATTGTTTGCTCCAAAGCTTGATCAACAGCACATCCGCAGAAGTTTATTTGAGTTCTTTTTACGGACAAGATGCCTTGTTCAAACAGATCACTTATTCCAGGGTGAATTGCTTCCATTTTTAGCATGTTATCCTGCAGTCGCAAAATCCATCTTGCATAATTTGGTTGATTGAAAATGAAGAACACGCTTGACATCTCTCCTATGCAGTGCACAAACAACTGATGATTTGCAAAATAAATAGTCCGAGCAAAGAGGAGGTACGTCTTGACAAGTTTTAAGTATCCATACCAGTAGCCTACTGGGCAGTCTTGCCATTTTCTCCTGTTTCGGTTTTTCTTGAAAATTCTTTGTAGGAACTCAAAAAGTCTTTAACATCGTCATCCAAAAAGCCAATCGTTGACTGGGATGGACGAATACATAAACGACGTAGTTCTTCGTCCAGATTTTCAGGAGCAGGGCATTGTAACAAGAATTGATTAAAATGCAAGATTTCTAATGCTGCTCCGAAAAGAACGTGTATTCGTTTGCACTTATTGTAATGAGTACCACGCAGAAATCCGTTAAGGGATCCTTCGGCAAGAATACCAGCTTCTGTTAGGATGTATGGACCACCTGAACCATCCAAGTACTTACCCATAGCTTTAAAGAACGCCATGCAAATGTGGAAACCACCCAGTAATATGAACAAGCGGTCACATTTTGGACTTTCTTGCTCTTGAATGGTGAGGGCATGTTTTGCAATGGCCAGATCGTATGTAACACACAGGTACTCTTGCTACCACATGTACGTATGCTACTGTACACTACAGTCTTCAACCGGTGAAATATTAAATTATAGTTGCTTATTAAGAAATTATGACTTTCGCACCCGGTATCAGTCTTTGTGCTAGGAAAAATCCTCAGGTGAAGCAAAAAAAATTTTGACGTTTTGCAAACACTTGGTTCCATGCAAATAGGCTACAACCTTGAATTTGGGGTTGTATATCCTAAAATGAGGTTAAGCCCCACCTTGGAGCCACAAGAAAAGTTTTTTCGAACTCGGTGGAACGCGTTCCAACTGATGATAAAAGTTCCATCTTTGTAGCCTTCCTTATGATGTTATTTTTACGTATTTTGTCCCAGCTTTGGGACTCTTTATTCGGGAATGCCCCACCTGGGGCGACCAAATTTGAATGTTCTGAAATCCGTAAGTGAGGTACTATCACCTACACTTAGTTTCATCCATGTACCTTATGATGTTAATTTTGTGAATTTTAGGGGTTATACCCCCAAAATAAGGTTAAGCCCCACTTTGGGGCCATAAGAAAAGTTGTTTCGAACTCAGTGGAACATGCCCTAACTGATGATACAAGTTCCATCTTTGTACCTTATGATGTTATTTTTACGTATTTTGCCCCAACTTTGGGGGCCCCTTATTCGGGAATGCCCCACCTGGGGCGACCAAATTTGAATGTTCTGAAGTCCGTAAGTGAGGTACTATCACCTACACTTGGTTTCATCCATGTATCTTATGATGTTAATTTTGTGAATTTTAGGGGTTATACCCCCAAAATGAGGTTAAGCCCCACTTTGGGGCCATAAGAAAAGTTGTTTCGTACTCAGTGGAACATGCCCCAACTGATGAAAGAAGTTCCATCTTTGTACCTTATGATGTTATTTTTACGTATTTTGCCCCAACTTTGGGGGCCCCTTATTCGGGAATGCCCCACCTGGGGCACCCAGATCGACTTGTTCCAAAGTCTACAAGTGAAGGCATAAAATCTGGCGTTGGTTTTGTTCTTGTACCTTATGATGTTTTTTTGACCCCCAAAATGGGTTTTTCACCGGGCCGTAGCCTCCAAACGCCCCAGCAGTGAAACCTCGGATGTGGGTTTCTGAACATCCCACAGTGGGGCAAGGTTGATAAAACACTCAAACCTTTTGTACCTTATGATGTTACAAAAACGTCACGGGCTGCCGGACTATTACATTCCAATTGTTTTCAGTTTAGTTTGTTACTTTGGACCACAACCAATATTTCAATACCCACTGTGACGAAGAAAAATGTGGAATAATTCATATAAAAAGATGCCATCAAAAATAAGCTTAAAAGTGTAGGATATTACTTAGGAGCTAATTCCTTTAAGTAATCTACCATAAGGCGTTTTGTTGTAGAGTTTCCAGATCCCTTTCCAGAACTTTTGGAGGATTTGAAGACGAGCAAGAAAACATCGTTGTTTATTTGATTGATTGAATCTTTATCTTCGGACTAAGAAACCTTAAACTGGGCAGTTTCACATTGGCCTACTTGTGGAGGTTTTGAATCAGTGACGCAAGTCTGGTCACCAAGACAACGGAGTGAAAATTTCAATTGTTGTCTGTGAGCTATTCTATCCACCAGGTGCCGCTGAATGGAGAGCAGTTCTTGGAATAGCCTACGTTGCTCAAGCCCACACCCCGAGAGTCGAACCAGCTCCGCTTGATCTTACTGCTTCGTCGTTCACGAAGTCACGCGCTAACCAACTGATCTGTTGGGGCGGAAGACATACGCCACATGCACTGACATACGCAGAGTTTTGCAATGGGAAAGGGGTGGCATTCGACTTAATTGGATATTTTTTGAGAATAACAATTGAAGGTAGCCTAACCTATCGGTTGATTCAATACAAACATTCGCTGTCATTGCGTTTGTCACTGCTTTTACGGTTAACAAATCAAATTACATAGGCTACATGTGATTTATAACTTTTAGAAGGTCGTCTGCAGACGTTGAATCAATGTAAAAACGACGGATTTTGTTGTCCAGGTCAGGCACATTACTAGAGGTCCATATCCCAGTTTTAAGCTAAAATCTTCACATTTTTGGATTTGAGCTCCCACCAAGAAACGCAGACTATTGACTTGAACTCCTGGTCAGCATCGGAAACAAACTCCATAATGTTTTTTTTAGACATCGAAAAGTCAGGGCAGGTTTTTTGGTAAACAACAGCTTTGGTTACATCTATAGCAAAAATCTCATTAGTTTATTAGACAATTCCAATCTTTTCTGCTTCCATCAGCCTATCTTCAGCCATCATGGTGATACAAAACAATATTGTTTTATTTTAATTTATTTTCTACATTTCATGTGGCGATGAACTCGAATAAAAACAAGCACAGGAACTCATTCTGTTAGCTTCAATTTGTACAGTAGTAAAGTTACTACAAAATGCCAAAATGTTATAATTAATATAAAACAATGCATATGAAAACAAAACATTGAAAAAGTTTTGTTAAAATATAATGCAGAGATAAACTCCTACCTGCACTAATTTAAATTCGTGCTGTCAGAAATAGGGACCTTGCAATGTTGGGTGAGTTTCTTGGAGAAAAGTCCTTGAAGAACAGTCTGGTATGAACAGTCCACGCCTTCTTTCTTATAAATTGGCTATGGTTGGTTGGTTGGGTTTGAATCTTTATCCTCGGACTGACAAAGCCTTGATAGGTTAATCCTGGTAGTTTCGAATACTTGCAGAGGCTTTTGACGCAGGGGCAGTTACCGAGATTGACAGAGTGAAGTTTCCGATTGTTGAAGTCTTGTTGCCGGAGAATTAAAAAGAAACTTTAACGGAAGATTTTTTAAATCGAAAAACATTATTCTTCGTGTCCGAAGTAAGTTTTCTACAACAACAAATATTCAAAAAAAAAACAAACTTTAAAGACAAATTATGCAACATAGCGAAATACAATCAAAAGAAAACGCGTTGCGGGTTGCAAAGTAAACTATCACCTTCCATACGATGACGTCAGACGAACGTGACAAAACAAAAACAATCATCAGCAGACGACATTTTGAAGACCTTGCTAGAGCGACTAACAGTGGCTTTGCGGGCATTGTGGTAGCGTGTAAAAGTACCAATAAGTCGAGAAACGATGTTGCGCTAAAAACGAATGTGGTCGTTGCAAAATAAGAAATTTTGTTGCAAACTCGAGCAATCCCAAAACCATGACATAAACAACATTCGCTTGGTGGCGCCATGGAGTCGTACTTCACAGCAAAGCATGTTGAGCCTGATCTGGAGATGTGCGCGTCACACTTACGTTCTTGTACAAAGGTTGCTCACTTGGCGTGTCAACAAGAGGTTTTTTGTCAGAACCGTTACATTCCGCCAAAGTATGCTTCCTGTTACAGCAAGATGGACACCCATATCTCTCCTTTAAGCGATAAATGACCACAAAGAAGAAGAAATAGACGAGAGGAATGGTAATGATGAGTACAACGAATGTGGTAACATCCCTGAAGCAAAATACTAATTAGTCGTTTGAAAATTGAACACAAACGAGTTAAGCTACTGCAAATATCAGCTAGGTTTTATCCGGATTGTATGCTCATTGCACTGATGAGTGCTCAACGTTTGTACTGATGAGTGATGACTAAGAAGAACTCTAGAAACCTTGATGTTAACATTTCATGTTTTATGATTCACAACTGGATGGTAACAAAACGACCGGATAGTGTGCCAATTTTATGAAAATCAAATCATCGGCTGAGCTATGTCAGGCGGAACAAGCGAAAGTTCGATACGGAACTTCATACTTTGTGAGCGGAACTTCGCATTTCGTGAGCGAAACTTCGCATTTCGTGAGCGGAACTTCGCATGTTGTAAGCGGAACTTCGTAGTTTGTGAGCGGAACTTCGAAGTTTGTGAGCGGAATTTCGAAGTTTGAGAGCGGAACATTTGACATTGAAGGTTATATTAGAAAATTATCGCAAATTCACGATATTTTCAAAATTAGTTTGCGACAATTCAACTCATCTTTATTTACATCTTTTTACTGTAAAAATTTGGAAATCTGACCCATGCAAATTATCTACCGGATAACTGAACGAATAGCGATCGAATAGTAATGTATTCAAAAATTAAGCACTGTTTATCTGCAGTGTGCCATTCTCTGAAGTTGCATAATACAAAACGTATTAAAAATGTAGTGGAGAAACCTATAAAACAATATCAGGCATACAATTTCACAAATCGCATTAAGGACAATGTGACGATTGCTATTTCAATTCGTCATGAAAGCAAGCTCATAAGCTTAATCCGCTCCGCCCTTTTAATATCGCTGTCGATTTTAATATATTTGTGATTGATTTTATGAAGAATTATGTGCCAAGTAGCGGTGGAATGGTGAAGTGGATAAGGCGTTGGCTTTCCAATAATGCAAACTTGAGTCGACTCTCGGCTTCAGCTGGTAATTGAAAACATCGTTCACCTCTACCCAGGGTGTAATAAACTCGGTGGGCATAATTGCCGAAGGAAAGGCGGCCGAGAAAAAGGAACTGGCCACCCTACTCTCCTTAGAGCCAAAGGCTTAGTACAATGAGAACCTTATCTACTCATTCTCAACACTTGCAATCACGGAATGGCCCGTTTCGGTGAGTCCGATTCGGTGAGTCCAATTCGGTGAGTCCGATTCCCAATTCGGTGATTTTTTGAATTTTTTTTAAACTATCGGGTACCGCAGCCTAATTATCATTGCCGGTTTAGGGTTAGGGGTTAGGGGTTAGGAACTCACCAAATCGGACACCAAACAGTAGCAGACCCTGCAATCAAGTATGGAACCACCTATACCTTGTTCATGTTCCATGTCAAATACTTATAACGCACTAATTATTTCAAAAAATTTTTGAACATGTCTTGTAGGCGTACTCATAGCCACCTATCTTTAGGCAGCCATGGCGTACTGTAGAAATGCAGAGGAGACTCTTTCCGGGAATTGCATATTTTCCAAAAAAACAAAAATTGAGAAACAAAACGGTTGGAGCGCATGGATGTGGATTATGGAACTATACTTAGAATGGATATGAGCCCCCACGCGTACATATGCTCTGTAAATACTTCAAATAGAACAATGTAGCAGCGTATAAACAGTAAACACCCGCCTTCGAAGTAAAAAAAAAACAAACAGATTGATATCGAGAAGACTTACCTGCACAATACAGGGTCTTTAATGTTATCGTTCGTAACCAAGAAGGGTTGGATTTCCACCCCATACAAATGTATCACCAACTTCCAGTCGTCGGTGGCATTGTGATGTGTTTTCAAATCTATGGCGTCGTGGATTGACAACTGAGCGGATAAAATGTGGTCGTAGCAATTATATCCACGCGCCACACTTACGCCTGTGGTAATTTCATCACCATTCGCAGCCAACTTGGGTCCGACAACATTTGCCTGTAGTCTGGTGTGTGGAAATATGTCATCTATCCAACTGGCGTTTTGTATGCTGATTTCAACCTCGTCTAGCTTCCAGTGACCAGTATCGCACCTGAAACAAAGATTGTTATTGTTTATACCGTACATATTCCAAAATACAACACTTGTTTAACTTAACTGTGGATCATTTCTTCAGATTTGGAATATCAAGAGTTATTTTCTAAAGTTTACAAAAACATTCTTTTATAACTAGGGTACCTAAAGTTGAAAGGCAAACAATGCTGACTTTGTTTCTTTGTCACATTGAGAATGTTAATACAATGCTTCAAGGGTAGTCAGATACAAATGAGCGAGGCAGCCCATTCACAAATACCCAGCTGTCAAAGCCTATTTTTTTAATGTTAACTTCAACGTCTGCAGACATTAAAACAATGGATTTGCTACTTGGGTAAGGTTGTGTTGTGTTGGCTTTAGGCCCAGACCGGCCAAGAGCATACTCAGTAATGAGACAGGATTATGAAACAGTTGTCGGGGTTTTTCAAAATAGACTGATTTCAAAATTCATCTTACAATCTTAAATGGCGACAACAGAGGAGAAGTTGAAAATAAGTAAGTAGTCACTGACTGATCACAGTAAGTTCTTTGGGTGTGGAGCGCTCTTATTTCATCCCGCTTAAAGTATAACTGATATGACACTCCAAGGAATTCCAGACGAAGTATTGAAAGAAAATAATAGTCGCATTGGCTATGAGAAGTGCTCGCCCATTTTGGAACAAATATTTCTTTATGTGTGCTCGAGCTGAAACATAGAAATTTAATTCGTTACATTTCATCGAAAAGAAATGGCAGCCATGGAGTCGGGTAGTGACGGTGTCCGACCGATTGTTAAAAGATTGTCCGTCCGACTCCCACTCAAAGTATATGACACTGTACAGCAGAGGTTCTCAACCTGGGGGGCATGGCCCCCTAGTGGGCCATGAGCCTAGGCGGCGATGGAAAAATTTGAAAAATGATAATTTTTTAGTTTATCATCTCTAAGTCCACTCCAACGCTATGTATATAACAAAGTAACTATCATGTTTATTATGTGTTGTATTTATGTCATTTAACTACCGGTTACTGTATAAACAAATTTTTTAATTAAAATAACGTTTCCTAAATTTTTTAAAAGGATGAAAAAAATAGGGGGGCCATTGATTTTTCAAAATTTTCAAAGGGGCCACGGTGTAAAAAAGGTTGGGAACCCCTGCTGTACAGTAACAAGACCTTTGGTGACCAACTTGAATGGAAAAATGAAGATTAGGCTCATTACATTCCCATTGATTCACCTTAAATCTCTACACAACCAATCAGAAATACATCGAGACTTGATTAAAAAATCTCAACAATTAAATCAGATTTGAAGGATTCTGGTAAACATAATTATGGATAAAACACAGAAATATCAGTATCGTTACAGGTTTCTGCCAGAAGGCATGCACCCTGGCCATTATTCGATGCAAACGGTACTTTTTGATCTAAAGCACAACAAAAACGGGACACAACCGAAATAAATGCACTTTTGCCGATGCAAACTTAAGACAAATGAAATTAAACAAAAACAAAAAAATTGAAGAATTACGAGTGTCCGACTGTCCGTCGTTTTCTATTCTTGCTACATCAGGAGTCAGGAACGGCCTGCTGGGCTTATTTGAGAGAGTTCTATCAACCAACTCACTTGTATGTGATTTCAAAAGATGCGTTGAGTCGTGCAAGTAAACACAATCTTTTGGTTTGAGTGTTTCGAAAATCCCTTCCCGTAAAATCGTAATTGTTATATTTTACGGTAGAGTTTGCATGTCCATTCACGTCGGTATTTGCTTGACAACAAATAAAACTTACAAAAATCACAGAAAAAATAAATAAGCTGCTCATTTTTGCAAATCAAAAGGTTAAAAAGCTGTGCGGTGCCTTAATGTCACAACATCTGCAAAATAAAAAGAGTGTGATAGGAAAAATAGCTCACGAGAACTGCCCTAGACAGCAAATCAGTCGTTTTTTACATTGATTCAGCGTCTGCAGACGTTGAATTAGTGTAAAGAACGACTAATTTGTTGTCTAGAATGTGGAATCTGTTCGAGTGCCCAGAGAAATGAAAGTCTTCTCGTTTCAAGAAGTTTACTGCACTTTCTGCTGTGACACAACACAAAGTTAATATAATAACGTTTAATGTTTGTACCATAAACACACAAAGTCAAGTAATTCCTCTGATGTACTGGGCTTTGTGTGTTTACGGTACAACAATACAAACTCTCTACCAAAGCTCTATTACCATGCTTTTTCACTAAACTCTAGCCTTGTAGGCTGACACCACGAAACTGTTTTCCTGGATTTGTGTCGCTCAAGATTTCTTTAAAAGTTCATGACCTTTGTCAATTAAAGAGGAAATCACACCATTCTGCTATCTTTCCCAGTCAACTAACCAGTCCTTTGTTACATTGGTTCAATGTCTGCTTTGTCTCTTCAATGTCTCTTCTTCTTCATCGTGTGTCACACGGCCGTAGCCCAGAGCACCACGCAAGCTCTTGCTCTATCGTTGAACTCGGCTAAATCCTGTACAGAGCATCTTGCTTTTGGGGCAGGGCATTCGAGAAAATGCTGCATCGTTTGCTCCTGTCCACATTTACAACTTGTGCTGACTGGTTCTTCGTTTCAACAGACGCGAGTTTCGAAGTATTTAGCCACGTAACAATTAAACACTAAAGGTTATTACTACAAATATTTAGGTATATGAGCGGCAGCCATTCATTCACGATTTTTCATTCACAGCTAGCAAGGTAGTCAACCCTGTTTTAGATTGGTTCAACGTCAGGAAAAGTTGAAAAGATTATTTTTTGAAAGAGTATGCACATAAAGTTCAATTAGTTTTGATAGAACTGGTTCAGTGCTGAGAGTCGAACCAGGATTGCATGATTGAAAAGTGAGCACCTTATCTGTTACGTCATCCCATCTCACTCAAACGAAACCTATTGAAGATCTCAGACAGCAACCAATCAACCAATCGATCTACAGACGTTGAATCAATGTAAAAACGAGTGATTTGCTGTCTGGGGACCAACAATGCGCTCGTTCCCATCACACGCCTATTGAAGAGTTTGTGTCGGCACACGTGGGACATTTCCTTATTTGTTATCCAAGAAAGCAAGACGGCTAATAAAGCAAACATATCTTTACGTCTTAACGTTTGTGTGTTTAGACATTTAGTAGCGCTGTTCGAAGATACACATTTCATTAGAAGCAAAAGTTCTTCGATTTGTCTCAAATTCAGTTCTTTGGTAACAAATTTTATTTCGTAATCTTTCAGGAAACAAACCGCAGGAAATTTTGTTTCGTTTTTTTTACAAAATTACTTTTGTCTTGATTTCGTTTCGTGTAAAATTATGCTTTTCAGTATCATTTTCGTTTCGTTTATTTTGAGTCTTTTGACCAACAAATTCGTTTCATACACTTCTATTATCAGATGCGGTAAAAGTACGTTGTTTTGCTCGCAAAAAATACAATGATTCTAATGTATGTCCCAAATGATAAGGCCTAGGCTACAGCTTGCAGTTTTACAACATTGTTAAACAATCGACGAAATTTTGCAGACAGCTAGAGTGAACACCATCTTCCATCTCAGTTCTGGTATATTTGGGTTCGATTCTAAATCGGCTCATACAAAAGACTTTATAAAACAATATCATTAATGTTAAAAATTGAGGTAATAATTTGTTAACAGCTTGAATACAATACAAATTTAAAAAAGTTTAGTCGCGAAACACTTCAGCGGATACAGAGCGACAACAAATTAACTATTTATTATTCCTAACACAATGTTGAGCATACCCTGTTTCATAATTCATTAGAAATACTTGAACGATACGCTTGAGTGATCGCTGCTACTCATGCAAAACGCAGTAACAAATATCGATCAAAATACATTGATAAAAACAACTAAATTTTATGTGCTCAATGCTCTTTGACTAAGAAACATTAATGCTGATCAACAAAGCAACAAAGTATCACATAGAGCAAGTAGATAGTAGATGAATTGCATGTTGCAAAAAAGACTAATTGAACCAGAATGCTTCAATGTTGTTTTGTCCTATACACTACAGGCCTGAGCACGGCGATTGTTGAAGATTTTTAGATTGAATGGACGGGGGACATGGAAGCCAATTTTCGTATCTATCTTCAGAATGCCGTTAAAGTAACGTGCAAATACATAGTCACGTGCCCTCGATAGGTGTCGCACCCACGTCCCTTCGAAACGACGTGAAACACTCCAACTATTTGGTCACACAGCCAACAAAAATTAGCATTGTAACGTCACACCACCAATAGGAAAATGACTATGATTGGTTGATTTGAATGGAATGCTTTGCGGAATTTGATAGAATAAGCGGTTAAAGGCAGGGTTGCCAGATGGCCTTTTTTTAGGCCAAATTCCAGAAAACTGGCCTTTTTAAATTGCAGTTGGCCTACAAAAATTGATGCAAATAAGGCCAGAAAATCTGGCCTTATTTGGCCCTTTTTATGGCTGCAAGTTTTGACCGGTTTAGAAAGTATTATTTTAAGGAAATTCAATTTCAATTGTAATATAAAAGTATCACTTATCATCACTTAGAGCCTGACCTATATTCGTTTTAATTTTAATTAGTGAGTAGAGACATTGGTAGAGAGTAGAGAATGTGTTAGCGGTGGACCGGGCGGTTCTATTAAGTTGCACCTGCCGTAAACCGTAAAGTATACACTTGCCTTGTTTGTTAATGTGATGTGTTTGCATTCCATTTGTGCAATTTTGTCGTATTTTGTTTGCTGCTAAATAATTTTAAAACCGAGTATTAGTTTTAGTTCTTATGACATCTTAAACGTATTGATTTCGTACTGGGTTGGTCTGTGAATAAGTTTATTATAAAAGCCTACGACAACACATTTCACTGATTTTTGAACACTCCACGTTTACTTCTGATCCGGTTTGCAATACGCAAAATGCTACAGAACGACAGGAAATCTTTGCATTCGTTTATTTTTGATTTTTTAGATTCGTGGTTTTAAACTTCTATACATCAAATAAGCTGGGTTTTTTTTGCTGAGACTTTTCGGTCATTTGTTCGAAATGACTTGAAAAAATTCGGTCATTTTTTATTTATTTCGATCATTTTTAGTCATTTTTGGTCATTAATAGTCAATTGACTATATATTTTTTCGGACATTTTGACCGATATGACTACATTTTTTTCGGACATTTTGCTAAAAAATCGGTCAATGACCGATAAATGACCAAAAAAAAAACCAGCAAATAAGTTTTGATGTGAGTGAAGGCTATATTTTATATTGTTATTGAATTTTATACATTCTTTAGTTGATACAAACAGTGTTTTATTTTAATAATTCTTCTGTAGTCATATATAGCCCTGAAAATAGTTTCCAATCTTGTAGTTGTAGACATCCCTGGTACATATACTCAATAAGACAAATTCATGCTTATTGCTTAGCTAGATGTTCCGAATAGCACTGTTCATGAATTGAAGTAATAGTGGTTTCTAGTTTATCTGCTACTACAGTAATTTTTCATTAATCAAATTATGCAAACGAACCGGTCATTATGCTCTGACAGTGCTAAATTATTATCTGTCATATTTAATCGTAAAATGGCATTTTCAAAAAATTATTTCAATTAAGTTGTTAGCGTTTATTTAGCCTTAGAAGTAAATAAAAAATTTGGCCTTTTTTTGGCCTTATTTTATAATGGATTTGGCCTTACTATAGCTTGAGTATCTGGCAACCCTGGTTAAAGGTTGTTGGCAAATAAATGAATGAAAGACGTTGTTTACTGTGTGTGCGCAAGATGGCTGTCGGCGCGACGATGGAGGGCTTGAGCAGGGTTGCCAACCTTGCGGTTTTCACGCCCAGTTGGGCTGGTTTTCGTCCTGAGTTGCGGGATTTTTTTGAAGGTTGCGGGTTGCGTTTTTTTGGGCTGGTTTGAGTAACTTGTCTTAAAACAACATGAGATTGCTAAAACTTGTTAAAAGAAGAGAATGTAGTCGAGATTCAAATGTACTGTAGTTAGGTTGAGGTAGGTTGTACATATAGAATGCTGTAAGTTGCTGCTCTAGTGATGTCATGTCAGCCAGTAGATTGGTCTCACAAAGAAGGCAAGTTTATTTTGTGCTTGTGAGATGCATAAATTGATGATTTATTATTTTTCTATTTTCATTAAGAAAGTTTACATAAAAGTTCAATAGGCCTACAAAGCTTTACTTAACGGTAGGCACTTTAACATTACCCACTCGTCGAAAAGCGTACTCGCGATTCAACTGATTTCAGTCATGTGACTCGACACGTGATATTCTGATCGAAAAATTTTGATACAAAGAAATTTAACTGAATGCTTCGCTACAACCAGCGTTGCCTAATGGTTAGGGCAGAGGAGTAGGCTAGTAATTTCGATTTCGTGGGTTCGATTCCCACCCTCTGCTAATACTATTTTTTCTTCTGCAACTGAACTGAGTGCAAGAAGGATCTTAATGACTGCAATCAATGGAGTTTATAAGGAAAATTGTGACTAAAACACAAAGCAATTCACATTGAAAAGCAGGCACTCTTCGACGAGTGGGTGATGTTAAAGTGCCTACCTTACTTAACGCTGTTGTGTTCATAGCAAGACATTATTTACCATGGGAAAGTGGGCAAAATATGATCATCTCTAAAATTGTTAGATAAGTTTGACGTGAATATGTATGATTATAAACGTGTAGGTAATGTGTAATTGGTCAAAATTGGACATACTGTGCTGACCTGTGTTTAGTAAAGTTGCATATTTGTTACTTTGTTTGCAATGTAATTTTCTCAATTTTTACACATGGATTGTTCTTTTTTTGCAGGTACTTGCTAAATTCAGCGTAAAATTATAAGATTTGATGAATGCATTTGATGAATGCAAAATATGCATTTTGATGCATTTGATGTGATAAGATTTTGGAAAACTGGAAAAGCACAAAGTGGTGAAACTTCTGCATTAGATTCAATTAAAAAAATTATTTTAATTTTTACTATTTTATTTTTGTTATCTTATCACTTATCACTGATGAATGCAAAATAGCAGTACCTAGATATGTTAGACATCAGTATATATGATTGAATTGAGTCTGTCAAAAATATTTTGAAAGTTTGAAGCATATTGAAAATTAGGCTAGGTTTGGGCTGGTTTCAAAAAGCGTTTGGGCTGGTTTTGGGCTGGTTCAGTGATCAGTTTGGGCTGGAAACATTTTCAAAGGTTGGCAACCCTGGGCTTGAGCTAGTTGCTGTCTTTTGAAGTGTTGAAACAGTAACGGCTGGAACCAAGTACTAAAAGCAATACGAAGTTCAAGAATCTAAAGAAAGCCAACAATACGAAAGGCTATGTCAACACTTTGCAAATATAACTATTGTGTAGGAAGAGTGATAATCACGCAATGCCATCAACGACAAGGTATTCGGGCCATAAATTTTGTATCTTCTTAAACAACTGCAAGCTCTACGACACATTTTATAGCTTACACAACAATACACCGATAGTTACTTATTTACAATTTGGTGACCACGACCACGCACTTATCTTCTTGCAAACCTCCTATTCAGTGTAGCTTTCCCCAAGGCTGCTCAAGTGGGTGACCTTTTGAATTCGCGTACGACTGAAACCGACTTACAACTTTTAAATGAACAAAAACGTTGTATCGATCGACACACTGGTTTTCACACGACCACAAAGCGCCAGTGACTTCATGGTTTACTGACTCTAATACTTTCTATATGGAACAGCCCAGTAAGCCAGCAATATTGGTTTTGAATACCCCAGCCTGCAAATTGGTTTTGAGTGAGTGTTGCATTCTGGTACTTTGCTAGCATGCACTAGACTGGAGTAGTAATACAACAGTCATTGTTTCGGCACAATGTAAGCTTGAAGCACCTCTTATCGCAAGACGACAATGCTATCAACGAATATTTCAGGATGTTCTGATCAGCCTGCTCAGCCACATCTGGAAAATCTCTTGCTTCCAGTCAGCAAATTAATCTTTCTTACATTGATTCAACGTCTGCAAACAAAAAACTATTATAGCAAACACAAAAAATACTGATCACCAGTCTCGCAACTGAATCGCACATTCATGTACATTGTACAACCCTAGTGGCAAAACCCTTCCTTTTACAATGATTCAAAGTCTACAGCGCGGATTTTTTTAGCTTAGCATCAGCCACTTCAAAAACTAATTTGCAAGCTGGATTGGGCCGGTCGAAATTTGCTTTTTTGGTTTGAAACAAACTAAAATCTTCATGAACAAATATAAATCGAAAATAAAGATTTCGAAATGAACTCAGTAAGCGTCATTAAGTAAGTTCTAAATCGACGCGTTACGTTCTCGTTTCGACCACAACGAAACGAAACTAAGACAAAACATATTGCGTAAAAACGAAAGTTATTGTTTCTGACAATCTTACTACAATACAAAGCACAGCATGTAGGTGACAATTGTAAAAATGCTATGGTTTTATTTATTGTCGCTCTACAACTGCTAAGGCCTTTCAGCGAAGGGCTCATTTGTTCATGGGCTGTAGAAATCTTCTTCTGCATAATCCGACCTTCATTTCACTAAATAGGAACCTCAATTTCACTTTTACAAAAGGCTTCTGCTGTAGCCTACCATTCGCTTTCTGAACGCGGTCAGTGGCGTGGCCAGAAAAAAAATTTTGGGGGGGCCAAATGTTTGATGAATTAAGAGAACGACAAAGTGTTTGATTTAAGACATCGCCACCTGATGTGCAGTGGCGTATCTTGGTGGGTTAAGCAAGGGAAGCAATAAAGCTGGCGGGGGGTTAGAGCGTGCCGAAGGCACGCGTATTCTAGGGGGGTCCGGGGCATGCTCCCCCGGAAAATTTTTGCAAAATTACACTCAAATAATGGATTATAGCGCTTTCTGGAAACACTTTCAGGGTAATATTTGTATGAAATTTATAGGCAGATAAACAGCTATTAACTTATTAAAGGTAGCTGTTACACACGAACGTGCAAAAACTGCGATAAAATTAGAGAACACAAAAAACTCAGCTACACAAAAACCCAACAAAGTAAGCGATTCTGAAATTGCTTCCACAGATTAGTTAAAAGAAGCGTAAATCGCGTAAACTTTGCGCGATTTACGATTTGCAAAATTTATTGGTGTCTTTCTGTGTGTCTAAAACAAGTCCTGGGGGGTGTCAATAGCCAGATGTCTTGAAAAACGATATAAATTTATACAAATTATATTATATTTTCAACAAAGGGTTTAACTTCGGAATCCAAGCTTTGAAAATTTGGGGGGCCATGGCCCCGTTCGCCCACCCCCCCCCCTGGCTACGCCTATGAACGCGGTATCGATTTTTAGGAACAACGCGATATCGCTTTAGCGTAGGCATAGCCTACGGATCTCGCAAGTTGAACCTTGCGAAAATATGATATTTTGAGTATCACGGCACCATAACATGCGTACGCCAAGCTTCTCGTCTCTATACGTTTTATTATTATGTTCGTCATGCCACATCATTTCACGATAGCCACAATGCTCCTCGTTTTCAAAGCAGCTGTTATGTTTTCCAAGAACGTAGCCTACTTTTTGCGGAAGCCTCACTGAATCTTTGCGATGAAGACAGGCTCACACTGTCTTTTGGATATTTCCTTTCTGAGTAAACACTGGAGTATCCCAAGTTAATTTAACAACAAAGAAAAGCAGCTGTCGTTGCCGTAAGCTAAACCACAAATACTCTATTGAATTAGGCGTAGGCCCACTTTAGAAACACGTCATCAACCTGACTAAAACTGCTTGAGTCTCCACATATGGGAAGTAAAACGTTTAATTGTTAGAACCTTTACCGTAGCATTTACAAAAGAGAAATAAGTACGTAGCTTACATATATTGCTAGATAGCCCCATTCTCTGTGCACTGAAGCATCAGTAGATAGATAGACAACTGCTTCTCAGTGATGGTAGACTCCAGCCGTACAAAATAGCTTGCTATTATTATCAGCTGATAGCTTTGCCTGCCATGTCCACGTGAAGCTGCCTGCCAGCCAGTTTCAAAGCCTCCGTTTGCTTTCAAAGCGGATACATTTCGTAAAGCGCTAGCAAAGCAGTTTGCTTTCTCTTTATCAGCAGTTTTTTTCAGTGCTACAGTGCATTGAGCGAGAAGAGACCACAATACGGAATACGCCGCAACAAAAATCTAACCTTCAGTGTTGCCAACCATTCAAATCGTTTCCAACAAAAACGTTTCAAACACTAAACAAAAAGCATGTCGGAGGCAAAGATAATTTAATTCGATAGCTGCTAATTATTTTCATCAGGTCAATTTGATAAAGCATACTGCGTGTATCCAGTGATGATCTTTGGATTAAGTAAATCATGCGAAATTTTGAGGTCAGTTTGAGTTTCTCTACCTCTCTCAGCAAATTTAACGACCTCTTCTTAGCTAAAATATGCACTATATTAAAGATATTACAAGTTATATTTTTAAAGAAAAAAAATATTATAGCAAATGGCAGTTACACTCCGTTGCATACAGCTAGCCTATTCAGTGGCGTAGCCAAGGGGGGGGGTTTTTGGGGTTACAACCCCCCCCTTTGGCACGCGTGTGACGTCACGATATTAAGAATGATGCTTTCAGTCTAATAAAAAATTGCCTAGTTTTAAACAAAATTGCATTAAAAGATACGAGTTTTGCCAATACCAAACATTCAAACATCTCAGCCAGGAATTAGCAACAAGAAAACACAGAGGCTTAGCTTTATTTCCGAAAAATGACGAAAAAAACATGATCTTATCCTTTTGCTATGCTACCAGACAGCACCATTTTACAGGAATATTCGTACCGTACCCACATTTTTGTTGAAAATGCTCTCAGAATGCACCAAATTCAAAGTAATTTTTCAAAATTTTCTGGGGGAGACCCCCCAGACCCCCCGCCGCTGGGTGGTCAAACCCCCCCCCCCTTTCAAAATTCCTGGCTACGCTACTGAGCCTATTGTATATGAAATGCTCAGTCAATTTCAAATGCTTGTGAGATCACAATCACTCGTGATTTACCAACTTAATTACTGAGAGAGTGAAAGGGAGAAACCTATTATTTTGTCCGTTGCAAGAATAGTATACCGTACAAATATAAACAATGCGAATAAAAAAGCACCATAACCATTTAGATTCCACAACAGCCAGGATGCAGTGAAAGACTACATCAGTCATCGAGTCACCTACTTCCTGTGTTTTTAATGTGACAAATGTCAAGCATCAGCATTACGTTGAAACAAGGTAGGCTCAAGTTCCGTAAAAATGAAAACAGGAAGTTGTTTACTACTGCGACAGTCAAGTGAATTCTTGAGGTTTTATTCAAATACCAAAAAATATCTTGCCCTACAAAAGTAGTATGAGAAAAACAAAGCAAAGAAAAAAAAGCACCTATCAAATGTCACAAGGAAATACAGTGAGAATAATTTTTTGTTTTCTTTGTTCTTGTAATTTAGGGAACCACAATTATCATTCAAGGTCCGTAATATAAGCCAATTTTAACGTTATAAAAGCAATCACTAACAACCGTCTTGACTAGAGAAACTTGCAAACTAAAAAATTGGCAACACTGGAAAGCTTCCTTGATAATTGAATTATGACATTCTATAATAATCTATTCTTCTTCAGTGGCTTTGTTATCGAAAAATTAGAGTATTGTTGGACTTTTTATAATAAACAATGACAATGCAAATATTGTTTGAAAACTGTAACCCTATTCGTTGCAGGTTACAACCCGTATTCAATTTCAATGGACTACTTTGGGCAATTGTAATAGAAATTCACTGTTCGCCACTTCTCAGGAAGGCCTAAAGTAGGCCATTGTAATTTTAGAAAGTTCATAATTTTGTAGGCCACAAATTTTATTTATTTGCCCATACAGTTTTGTTTCTTGCAAAATTACATAAAATGATAGGCTATACAGGAATGTTTCATGATTAAAACCGTACGAACATATCACTATAGTAGTTGGTATTCTTGCTTTTGCTATGAACTTATGTTTTCTTGAGAAGGACTATTGGTGATTTTTGCTGCAACTACATAGGCCTATATTCAGAGGTGGGCGGCTACTTTTGTAGCGCGCTACTTTTGTAGCACCGCTACTCGTACTGCTACATTTTTGGTAAAAGTAGCGGTAGCGTCGCTACATATTTGTTGGAGTAGCGGCTGCAGGAGCAGCGCTACTTTTTTCAACGTAGTGGTAGCGGAAAGGCGCTACATTTCTTTCAGTCGCACCCCAGCTACTAGTTACTTTCCAATTTAAAGTGAAAAATGGCTCTTTTTTGGAGATTTTTCATGGAAACAAATCAAACAATGCATGAAAAAGTTAAAACAGAAATCATTCGACAATTTCAGGAAACATCAAGCTACGCTGATACCGACAAGAGTGACACCAACACTTAGGAAAGAGCATTTTTGAATAGTTGAGGATTCGAATCTATTCTAGAATAGTTTCTATTCTACAACAGTTTAGAATATTTTTGTCAAGAAAATGATTTCAACGCCAAATAAAGTCAAAGTATTGTTTGAAGCACTAATGATGTTCATTAAAACGTGAAATAAATGCTGTACTGTGTTCATAGTTTTCCAAACCTTTTCCTGTTAAACGTTGTCTCAATTTGATTAACTCTGCAGTGAAAATTAATAATGCGGAGACTCACGCAATGCAGTCGCTGTTCCAGTACCCTGCGATTAACAGCGCGACATCCACTGACAAGATTTTATTTTGCTCTCATTGATATAATGTAGTTATTCAAACGAAGTGAAACCAACCAACAGTCAACGGTTTTCATATTGATTTACCGTCTGCAAACGTTAAAACTATATAAAAAAGGCGGATGTTGCTATCTACTGTAGAGTGTTAGGCAAAAAAATGCAGATTAATTTTGGTGTTGAAGTGTTAGTAAACCAAATGATTATATTGCACCAAGACTGCCGCCCCAGTGGCGTAGCCAAGAAAAAAATTTGGGGGGGGCCAAATATTTGATGAATTGAAGAGAACGACAAAGTGTTTGATTTAAGACATCTCCACCTGATGTGCAGTGGCGTATCCTGGTGGCTTGAGCAAGGGGAAGCAATGAAAGTGGTGGGGGTTAGAGCGTGCCGAAGGCACGCGTATTCTAGGGGGGTCCGGGGGCATGCTCCCCCGGAAAATTTTTGCAAAATTACACTTAAATAATGGATTATAGCGCTTTCTGGAAACACTGTTAGGGTAATATTTGTATGAAATTTATTAGCAGATAAACAGCTATTAACTTATTATAGGTAACTCTTACACACGAACGCGCAAAATCTGCCGCTAAAATTAGAGAACACCAAAAACTCAGCTACACAAAAACCCAACAGAGTAAGCCATTCTGAAATTGCTTCCACAAATTAGTTAAAAGAAACGTAAATCGAGTAAATTTTGCGCGATTTACGATTTGCAAAATTTATTGATGTCTTTCTGTGTGTCTAAAACAAGTCCTTGGGGTGTTAATAGCCAGATGTCTTGGAAAACGTTATAAATTTCTACAAATTTTATTATATTTTCAACAAAGGGCTCAACTTTGGAATCCAAACTTTGAAAATTTGGGGGGGGCCATGGCCCCTTTCGCCCCCCCCTGGCTACGCCTATGTGCCGCCCCGGTGGATTAATTAATTATTGTCGCACCAATGAATATAATATTACTCAGCAAAAGGCGTATGTTGACTAACATCACCTGTTTTACTTTCGGTTCTCCCGAAAGTTCTGTTTCAACGTTTTAAAAGCAAACGCAGTTTTCATATGAAGCCTCTTCAAACAAATTTTTTTTTGGTTTTTTTACTGCCTTGGAAGTACAGAATAGCATTAAGTCAACCACCGAAATTGTCGATTTACACGTCTTCCGCCGAGAATGTAAATGTCACGAATGAACGCATAGGCGTCCCAAAATAAAGTTTAATTTGCTTTTTATTTTTCACAAAATATTTGAAATCTAATTTGGTAAGAACCGAAACATTTTAATTTATATGAAATGACAATCTCCAATTGACTAAAGGCGAAGAATGTGAATGTTCATTCTTTGAGGGTATCTGTCAGCTACTCTTAAAATTTAGATCTCAAAAATTAGCCAAAAAATGCAAATTTTCATCAACTAACGCAATAAAATTATTGCTGAGTGAAGAAATTTCAGGTTGTATAGCGCCGAAATTTCGGGTAAAAATTCGCAACTCCTAAATGAGATTATCACAGTTTTGAGGGGAACCTCAAGACATGTTCTTGCGATGTCAATCAGTGTGTGCGCTTATGTACCAGGGTTGCCAGACTGAAATTTGCAAAAAAGGCCAAACTCACCAAAAAAAAAGGCCAACTTGAGGCCAAATAGGTAAAAAAAAGGCCAAAAATAAGCCAAACTCAAACAAGGTAAAATAAGCATTGTAAGTAGTGACTCAATGTGCCAGAATCCGAGCTTGGATTTGTTTTTGTTGAATATCAGCATTCAGCAGCAGAATTGCCAGACTATGAAAAGGTCTTAAAGCCAAAATAATACAAAAAAAGGCCAAACAAGGAAAATATTAGATAAGTCAAGTCAATTTGTTTTGTTTCAACAATGCCATATATATATTAACAAACAAGCAGAGTAAATGTAATTTTCAAAACAATGCATTGTACAACTGTTGGTTAGATTATGGCGCAATCAGGATCGTAGCGAAAGACCATAAGCAGTCATCAGTCAGCTGTCAGCCACCACCCCATAACAGTAAATCAAACTACACATTCATACACACTAGTGTGCAGAGGCAGGCACACTACTTCAATGAATAAAAAAGATTTGCCACTGAGATTCAGAAACAACTGCTTTTGGTTTGAATCTCCATTCTCAGACTGAATAAGCCGAGGATGAAGACTCAAACCAGCGACCAACAATTAACCAACGACCAATATGTGATTGTGTGCTAGAATAGGCTACAGCACTTGCAAAAGCTTTCCTGAAATAACGGGGATAAACTTGAATACATCCACGGAATTGCAACAATTATTATGTAAAACATACGAAAACAGGACAATCTGATACTACTGTAGAAAACAAAGATTAAGAAGTACGATACGATGATATACTGTAAAGATAGGTTATCCTTTGCATTGAGCACTTAAGGTACACATGTACAGGGGCGCCGGAACGATTTTTGACTGGGTAGAAGGATTATGAAAAAAGGGCAAAAAAACTGAAAGGCCAATTTTTTTAAAGTTTTAAGATAAGATTTAGCGATAATGCTCATCTATCAGCTCACTATTGAGTAATACTAATGAGAGCCTACAAGTGTGCGATATACAAAGAAGAGCATCATGCTATATGTTATAATGATGTATAAACTTACTGTGTTGCAGAATTTTGTGCCGTGAATATCATTTTGAGGCAAAAATGAAAGATTATAATTAGTCTAAAAGCGAATAGCAGAAATTGTTATATTGCAAAATAAGCAGTAGCTTACATGACTTTAAAAGGGCACCATTGCGCCCCCCTGTCCCTCCATCTACAGAAAAATTGAGGGCAGGGGGGCAGATGCCCCCCGCTTCCAGCGCCCCTGCACATGTATATTCATGTAACAGCGATGGAACGGTAAAAAAGGCCAAATGGATATTTACCTGTTTCTATCAAAATAATATCTATAATAGGCTATTCATATTTATTGATAGCGAATTTTAATAAATTGTAGCAAAAATATTTCTGAAAGTAGCCCGAAGAATAACAAGTATAATATAAAAGAACTGTAGAGGATGAGTTTTAATCCGCTACAGTGGTGACATCTGGCACCACTAGCTGGCTTAGAGGGTGAGCGCAGTCTGACTCGGCGCTGGCGTCACATTACGAGTATTAAACAAGACAGTAGGCCTATAGAACATGCATTGAACAATGGTAAATATGGTTTTCATCTGGTGAGGTTACGAATTACGATATATGAAAAGTATTGATTATTATGCATTTTGAAGAATAAATTCAAAAAAGGCCAAATTTAAGGCCAAATCTAGAAAAAGGCCAAATGTACAATTTCTAAGGCCAACAGACTCTAAAAAAGGCCAAATTCGAGAAATTTGGCCTTGAAAAGGCCAATCTGGTAACCCTGTTATGTAGCCTACTGTAGCCTATTTGCTGCGCTGCTCGCACGCAGTCAACCATTTTTTTCGATTCAACGTCTGCAAACGTAAAAAACAATTCATTTGCTGTCTGTGTAGTTTTATTTATTGTCGCTTCACAACATTTAAGGTCTTTTAGCGACAGAGCTCATTTCTAATTTTAGGTTATATCAGGTTTACGATGTCATTACATTATTACGGAAAAGTACGGAAAAACGTCAATTGTGGAGGCCTTTCTTCAGACAGAAGCAAGCTCCTGAGCTTTCCAAGTGGCAAGTGCCGATTTAAAACGTCTCTTCATTAAATGCAACTCCCCATTCTTTCCAGTGCTGCGGTGGAGAGACCTTTCTCTGTTAGAAAATCGTACAAGCCCAAAACAAAGGACTCAGCGACCCGCATTTCTAAATGTTCGTGCTTTTTAAAGCCGCATAAAAATATATTTCACCTAGAACGTGTTTGCTGTACCGTAACAACGCTGAAATGGCAGTGCAAACGAATGATATCACTCGTTTACAAGGTCTTTTTGGCGTTACCAGGTACTTGAAAGGTGCTTCCTCATGTTATTGCAGACAAAAGTAGCGGTAGCGCGCGCTACTTTTGTCCGAGTAGTGGTAGCACGCTCTTTTCTGGTCCAAGTAGCGGGTAGCGCGCTACTTTAAAAGTTGCGGGTGCCCACCTCTGCCTATGTTGATATTTTGCACTATAGTAAAACTGTTGAACGAGTAGCTTCTAGCACAAAATTGTTGTAAACGCCGCTGAAACGCAAGACCAGGCTATATTTCCAAAAGCGCAACGGTATAAAAATAAGCTTGTTTGCTTCTTCTGCGCTATCTAGCGATTTAGTTTGTTTGCTAGTTTCTGTGCCTATCTACATTACGGTCTTCGAATATGTTTCCATAGCAATTAATAATAACCACACGGTTAGTATGAATCTTTTGATTAGAGCAGGGGTGGGGAACCTTTTTAGTGTTGCGGGCCACATAAAATGAGAAATAACACAGGCGGGCCACTAAAAATTCGAAATTTTGTTTACAGATAAAAAATGCAGCGATAAGTAGACAATGATTTATTTCACTTTCACAGCTAGTGGGATGGCTGAAAGTTTTTATTTTTGCTGAGTCGTGTGATGTCTGCTGACACGGAAATAACTGCATCTCCACGTTTTTATCAGTCAGTCTGGAGCGAAGCCGACTTTTTGCTAGATTCAATTTGGAAAAAAACTGCTCGCAACGGTAGGTGCTTCCAAATAGAGACACATATTTCAAAGCATGTTTCCGCATCACTGGAAAATCATCAGCATTTATGTAGCGTTGATAAAAGTTGAGCAGTGGAATGTTTTGGTACATCGCTTTCAACGTATTGTCACTCTGGAGCTCTACTATTTCATGTTGGAAGTTACTAGGAACATCAGTTGCAACCACATTGAAAGGAGAGGCAAAAATATCTAACTCCATTTCTTTACTCTTTATGTCCAAAAATCTTGCATTAAATGTCTCCATAAGATTGACACATACATGGGCATATTTGGCTGTTGTAGAAGGCTTTTGCTTTTGCAAGGTAGGGAAATGTGCAGTGTTATTGTTTTCAAGTTGTACTTTCCACAGACGTAGTTTAGCTTCAAATGATTTCACTTTTGCAAACAAGGAGTTCAAAAGCTGACTCGGTCCCTGCAACTTGACGTTGAGCTCGGAGAGGTGCTTGCTAATGTCAACCATAAACGCTAAGTCACACAACCATTGGGTATCAGTGAGTTCAACGACATGGTTTCCCTGATTATTCATGAACTGATCGACTTCGTTTCGCAACAAGTAAAAGCGTGTAAGCATGTCGCTCCGACTCAGCCAACGAACTGCACAGTGGTAGACAAGGTCGTGGTAATCAGTATTCAGATCTTCCAGTAATTGCTTAAACAAGCGGCTGTTCAAACCTCTGCTTTTGATGAAATTGATGCATTTTATCACTATTGGCATGACATTACTAAGCTGAACTGACTTCGCGCACAAGTTTTCTTGGTGAATGAGACAGTGGCATACCACTAAATCACTTGCATTAAGGCCGTAACGTGTCATTTCTCTTTTTACAAGTGTAGTTAACCCCTTTTGTGAACCCACCATGGCTGGAGCACCATCTGTTGCAAGACCACTCAACCTTTCAAATGATAGATTAAATTTGCGCATTGCCACAACAAGCCTCTCAAACAAGTCTTCACCACGTGTTGTTCCATGCATAGATTCCAATGACAACAAATCTTCTTGTATTTCAAAGTCTGAAGTTGTTCCTCGAATGAAAATTGCTAGCTGGGCGGTATTGGTTATGTCGGTCGACTCATCCAGGGCTAGAGAAAAAAAATCGAAAGCATGAGCTTTTTCTTTCAATGTTTTTTCAATATTTTCACCCATATCCTTAATCCGATCTGAGATGGTTCTTCGAGACAGACTGACTTTCTGAAACAATTCCACCTTATCCGGCGCTAGTAGCTTGACAGCAGTGACAATGCATTCTTTCACGAATTCTCCATCTGCATGTGGTTTCAGCTTCTTCGCTATCACTTCAGTAACTTCATAACTCGTTCTGACAATATCTTCATCCTGTTTGCAGTACCTTGACAAAGTGCTTTGCTGCGCTTGTAACTCTCTTCTAAGGACACTAATCTTATCCTGCCTTGCCTGTCCTGTTAGCTGTTTCAGATTACCATGGCAGGAGTCATAATGACGCTCTAAATTTGATTTCTTCTTTGCTGCTACAGATTTACCACAAACAATGCACACAGGTTTACCACTTACTTCAACAAAGAAGTACAAGTTTGTCCAATCTTTCTGGAACATTCTGCCTTCATCACCAATCTTTCTTTTCTTTCCAGAAGCCATTGTACAACGCAAAATTTTGCTAATTTGAGAAGTAGGCTACTCTACAACGCACTTTTCACGAATAGCATAACTGACCGATTAACAATGACTGGTCACATTGTGACGTAGATTACACATTGTGACGTACACATTGTTGTTACAAATGGCCTTCTATGATGGATTAACTAGTCATAGAAGGCCATACGTATTACGCAATATACCGAGAATGCAGAGCCTACTCTTTTTTGAGCTGTTGTTTAACTTTCAATATGTTTTGGGTAAAGAAATCTTGACGCGGGCCACATGGAACAGTCACGCGGGCCGCATTCGGCCCGCGGGCCGCAGGTTCCCCACCCCTGGATTAAAGTGTTAGAATTAGACTGTCAAGTGCGACAATCGGTAAAACTCTCCTAAAAAATCTTCCCTTGGAAATAACCATCTGCTGATGGCCATTAAAAGAAGTTTTATCAAAGAGATGTTTAGAATATACTGAAAAGTTTGGGTGTTTATCAGGACAATTATCGTTTCTAGCACTAGTTGCAACGTTCATCTGGTGAAAGTAAAAGCAACAACAAACAGGTTGATTTATTGCTTCACTGACGTTTCGCGCACCATGACAACGCGCATCCTCAGAGCGAATAACATGCAAAAGTAAATTTACAAAGTTAAATACTGCAGTGCAGTTGAAGGCAAAAAAAATGAAACTCAGTTGAAAACATTATTGTAATTTCGTTTCATCTCGAATTTCTGTTGGTCTCCAGCACTGCTTTCACTTTATGTTTAATGTTGGAAGTTTTTACTTAATTTAACGTGGAAAGTAACCGCTCACACATTTTTTGGCCCACCTTTAAAATATGTGTGTTTCATTTTTTCTTTTTCTTCAACCGCACTGCAGTACCGTATATAACTTTGTAAATTTTATTTTGTATGTTATTCGCTCTGCGGATGCGCATTGTGATGGTGCGCGAAACGTCAGTGAAGCAATAAATCAACTTGTTTGTCAGTGCTTTCACTTTCATCAGATGAACGTTGCAACTAGCGCTAGAAATGATGATTAGCTACTATATTTTCAATGATAAGATTTTTTTCCAAGAAATTTTTTCTAAGAGGGATTAGGCTACCTGATAATAATAATCGCGTTTTTATTTGCGCCCATTGCAATAACATACAGTACACTGCGATCACAGATGCGATACAACAGACGACAGGAAGCAGCGAAGGGACATATAGTCTTCGAGTCAGCTGCTCCCTTTATTAAAATTATGACATTAAAAATTTACGGAGGATATTTTCTGGTGGTGTTACAAGGAAGATATATTATTTTGGAGGCGTATTTATTTACATTCGTCAGGTGTAATGCATTGAGTTAGGTTATATCAGGCTATAACTGAATCAGGAGTTTTGCAGTTTTGTATATCGTTTACCATTACCGACTTATTCATACACAAAACACATAGCCTACATTGATTTTACAAATTATAACCTCCATAAGCTCAAAACTAACCGAAAAACTTCAGTTCATTGGTTTAGTGCTTTAAGTTTTTTCTGTCTCTGTTCTGCTTTTACGTTGTTTCACCTTTGAGTCGTGGAAAGGTGACCCTTGGGTCGCATGATACAAAAAAATAAATACAAACTTCAATCTTATTTTCAAATTTTATTGCAATGAAATGAAATCGCTCAACAATTGATGAAAATAAAGTAAGCTTATAATGAACAAGTAAAGTTTTTATACAGACGATAAAGCATTGACGCAATGCATTATGCTGCTTGTTTGTAGTAGGCGAACCCAAAACGGTTCATGATTCCAATTCATCCAAGCGAGATTTTTAGTCAGTTTTGTAAAAGGTAAAATTAACAATTTTTTTTTATTAAACAAAATGTGATACTTTCTAACGCTGCAGAGTTCACTGTTCTTAGATTACAATAATACTTATGACGTCGTAACTAACAAAGAACAATCCCATTGCCCGACAATGCAGAAGACGTGGAAGATGATTCAAATATTCTCTACACGTGCACTAGCGTTGTTTCTTTTTACGAATTGTTAAAATCACAAAATCGCACATGGGTCATATAATTCATAATTACATCATAATTTACATAATTCATCACAATAAAAGTGTTTCGTAAAAGTTTGCTCAAAATATTTTGGTACGCATTACAAAAATATTACGTCATATATTGAAGAGTGAATTGCAAACGATACGGATAAAACAATATTTTGACAATAAAAACATTTACAAACAACGACACATATACAACTACGACACAGGCGTTGTAGAGTGTGAACAATCATTTTGTTTTTTTTACATCAGAAACATGGTGCTATGACAGTTTGTGGTAGGGGTTAGCGTATTGTCTTTTTGATTTTGGATAATTGTTTAATATTGAAAAACAATAACAGACAGCAGTTTATTGCAGCCATTTAAGTTAGTGGCAATTCCATGGAAGAAGAGGGAAACCCCCACTCTCTAAAAATCACAAAAAATTAACTTCATTCAAGGTGTACTTGCAAGGTCGGATTAATGTAGACTTACACATCACTGTGTTTTGCTAAAATCGCTCCCTCTTTTCTAAGGCTACCCGTTGGATCCGTCCCTGTATACAGTGTTTGTAGTGAGCGGCATAAACACTGACTCCACAAGCTTTGGAATGAGTTCTGCCGTTCAAGCTTTGCAGCATAACTTAACTTTGCAAAATATTGTACATTTTCACACCACGGCGCTGTTGAACATTATTTTTGCTGTTACCGCTCCTCAGTATCTTGCTGATTCACAGAAAACAATAAACTATCAATGATTGCAGATTTGTTTCTAAGAAATCGGTTAATGTCTTTTTAACTTATGCGGATATTTGCAGATAAGTAACAAGAAAAGGAAGAAGTGTTTGGTCTGCAACAATGTGGTTCTTTATGACAAACAATCGTCAGTACATATAGTAGCTCTATAAGCGAGAGCGTTCAGATGAGATAGAAGTTGATGTTGTTTGCCCCTTTTCCATCTTGACTTCACTGAATGGAGGAGCGGGAGTAGTACTCTTCTTGAACAGCAACCTTGCTTCTCCTCCCAAGAAAAGCCTAAACAAACGTCATAACATGCATTATTACGTCACAAAACAATAAAGAGATTGGTAAAACTTAGTATCATTTGTTGTAGACCTGCAGCTGTGTGAGATCGATTGATTGAAGGGAATGTTAGTAATAACATTGAAGAGCAAATTAGTTTCCTGAGACGCTAAGAAAACGTTTTCAACGTCTTTGGGGATACAACCTACTGTAGTTGCCTGACACATACGATCATTGTGATCTATTTCGTTAGCTTAGTTTTGACCTAAGCTTGGCAAAGATGTACATTCACTGATGCACCCCAGGATATTTACTTATGTAAATCTTGTGTATTTGAAAGAAAATCGACGTAGACGTTTGCAGTATCTTTTGGAAGAAGTGTTTCCCCATATGTTTGTTAAAATAGCAAATCCATCATATTTGCATGGAAAACTTAAACTTACCTGAAAATAGCTCCTGAAACTATTGCTCCTAGCAAGGGGCCAATCCAATAGATCCAGTAATCACTCCACTGTCCTGCTACGACCGCTGGGCCGAAACTTAGCGTGGGATTCATGCATCCCCCAGACACACGAAACCTGGAAATATACAAACTCCTTTACTAGTCACATGAATCAGAACAGTTGCTTTAAACTTAAAAACTAAAGTGTTTCTAAGATGATGTAGCTACAACGAAAAAGTGCAAGGTTACTGAAAACTATCAGGTGCACCAAAAGATGAAAGCATAACACAGATAGATGCTAGAGCGTACTTGTAAATGCATAAAAACTAGAATACAAAATATACCGTGAAGAAAAAACTCATAAGCAATCGGTTTGGTAGGAAAATATACGAATGCAGTTATCAAACGACCAGTAAAAGATAGACCATGCCCACCTCACTTATCAGCATAAAAGCGAGGACAGCTATTGATTGAGTAAACATTCAGTGGTCAAAGCATGGCCAACGTTGTCATAATATGGGCAGCACCGCAGCTTGAATACTTATATTTGTTTACTTCACAATGTAGATATTAACGACTTATTTTAGCCTGATGCTGCGAGTTGGCCTGGGTAATAGTGAATTGCACAGCGAACTCGCAGCATCAGGCTAAGAATATGTACATTGTGAAGTGAGCAACGATCATGCTGCTAAAAGCCAAACTCAACCTATTGCCTATATTTGTTATTCTAACAAAATTAACATTGATAAATCTTTTAACGTGGTTGAAGGAAGCCGATTGTGGATTTATCAAACGCTTGGAGATTACTTGATTGAATTCCCGACAAAGTCACAGAACGCGTCACAACAAAAATTTTAAGAATAAAAGTATCCCGAGGTTGATTGATTGAATCTTTGTCTTCGGAGTGGGAAAGCGTCTTGCAGAGCTCAATCCTGGCAGTCTCGCATACATGATAGGCTACTAGTAGAGGCTTTGAATCACTGACGCAGGCCCGGTCACCGAGGTTGACAGAGTGAAGTTTCCGATTGTTGATTGTTGCCGGGGAACTATTCCATCCATTAGATGCCGCTGAATGGAGAGCAGTCCTTAACGTGCGTTGCTCAAGCGCACACCCCGAGAGTCGAACCAGCGCCGCTTGATCTTGAAGCTTCTTTGTTCCAGAAGTGACGCGCTAACCAATTGAGCTATCGAGGTCAATCAATTTAACTCTAATGACTTAACCACCTTTGTTAAATTAAAAGAAAATGAAGGGGTGTACCAGCAAACATCTATAGCATTGGCCCATGATACAAGAGAAGGATCCACAGAGGATACAAACTGATACGCATAAATCAACAAGTGAATAAAAGAAATATCAATAACCTCTAAAGTATATATTATGTAGCTCCACATAAAGTGAAAATTAGATGACTTTTGACTCTTTTTTTTATTTCGTTAAAGATAACGTCTAAAAAACTTTGTTGACTGCGGATAGTGGCCAATGTTTCGGTTTTCGGATCTCTTCAGAGCAGTGAAATGAAGGTATAATGTTGTTTTGAAGTTTCGGATGAGATAATGGTTTTCAAGACTGATTAATAAGCCCAATGGGAATTGATTTAATTTTTAAATTCGGACTTTGGCAAAACGTAATTTTTCCCGCCAATTAGAAGGTGTCCTTTTTTTGATTGAATGTTTGTTTAACTGTTATTACATCAAATTGAATGTTTAAACATTATTTTGTGTTTGTTAAATTACCTTCTTAAGTTTAATTTTATGTCAGTTGCAAATATCACAAGAATTTTTATCAAACACATAAGGTTACATAAATAAAGAGACAAATTTCAAGACAGAATGCAAAATGATCTACTCAAGAGTAGTATAGCCTCAACAAGAAGACCAGCACATTGAAGAATAACGTTGAAAACAAGAATAAACGCTCGCAGAAGCGAGATGTCGGAAAACTGGTCCCGTCTTAGGTTTTAAAAAAGTGATGAAAAAAAAAACTAACCCGGCCAAAATGTCGATTAAGATCGAGAATCCAATGGCAAAAGCGGCATTGTGGGAACTTAGCTCTACAGCAGCCAGCAGAACAGAGAGAGTTAAAAGTGCTGTGAGAATCACTTCCATTAAAAGCCCCTGGCCCACGCTGATCCCAGGCCCAAGGGAAAACGAACCGGATGGGGATCCATTTGTGACCTAAAACAAAATTATAAGTTGTCGCTGCATAGTCAATCTATCAAACTCCGTTTATTACTTGTTTCCAAATGCTAGCACTTATCCAAAACAGTAATTTATGCTACTGATGAAAGAAACAATAAAAGATTTTCCGCAGTTGCAGACGATACTGAAACTGTTAATTGTTTACAGTACAGTTACAGTAACCAAAGCGTCTTTTTTCACTACCACAATAACCATACTGTCATTTATTAAATTACTACTGTTTTAAAGTGTTTGAAAACGCGCAGCTGAAATGTCAACTTCCACCAATACCTTACCAAAGCTAATCCCGCTCCCGACATGGAGCCAAGTATCTGAGCGACAAGATAAAGAGGAACCATCATCCACTTAATCCCACCACCGATGAAGACTGCAGTTGTGACAGAGAAGTTCACATGAGCTCCACTACAACAAAGAAAAATAAACCTTTTAGTAAAAAAGTAGCTCATGTCATGCTGAAATATTATCTCAGTAGATCGTCTACTCCACCTACACGTTGTTTCACGTAAATTCAAAACTTACTTTGAAAAACTATCAAACCCATATACTTGAACTTTCAAGGGTGGCGCCGAATGACAAGTTTGCGAAATTAGTCTAAGATAAATTTTTATAAATTTTAGAGCCGAAACCCTTGTAATCGTATTCAAATTCAATGCATTCACGGATCCTCTCAAAGCTTTTTATAAATTATCACAGAAGCAAGACTAGAAGCCATTCCAATTATAAAGTTATATTCAAAGTCACCGAAATGGCAAACTGCATATTCTGTTTATTAACATTGTAGCATTGCATTTGTGAACGTACAAACAACTATTTTCTCAACGGATTCTGTACTTTGATCCGTTAGTTTTGTATCTGCATTTTGGGCATTATTCTGTTACTCAAATAATTTGATTTCACATTTTTATTCATTTTACCTGATATGACCAATCAAAATGACCAAAATGGTCACCACCAGTCCATCAGTAATAGCTGGAATCAAGGCATTTCCAGAATTTCCTCCTGCTCCTATTGTAAATGCAGCTGAAGAATGGAGGAAAGCAAATATGAGCTGCCCGAAAAACTCAGCAATGAGCGGTCTTATCCATTGTTCATAAAAGGCAACCTTGCATTTCATGATTGTAAGCTTTGAGTTTTCAATAAACTGCTTTCCAATTATACTTTTCTTAAGAAGTACACCGCTTTCCTGGCTTTCAATGTCGCTGAAAAATAAATAAAAAAATCTTCAGTGAACAAATATGCAGATAAAGTATTTCTGGCAGGTTAGTTTTGCTCTACTTATTTACGCTCCTCAACGTTTTCAAAGTTCTGAAATTACAAATTACTCTAAGTTTGCAAAAGGTGTCTTAATAATTGGATCTGTTATTGACTTAGCTATTTCTTTGTCAAAACAATGTTTTAGATGTAGGAAAATAGTTTTTATGCCAAGTTTTATACATTTTAAAAATATCGAAATAGCAACACACTGACAGAAATGAATTGTCATTAAACTGTTAGCACCAGATCGGGTTAGTAATCTCAGGCTGCGTGCGATAGCCTAACAACAAAAATTTAAAACAACCTCCTGGGCGTATTTGTGCTTAGTTTTAATTAAACAACCGATGTATGTTTTCCACTCTATTGCTTTTAATCGTTGCGTGTTTCTCGATGCTTTTAGTTAGTTGTTTAATTAGTTAGTTACGGTAGTCACTGTCAAGAAGTGAAATTTATTGTAGTTTATAAATATTTACAGATTCCTGATGAGGACTTAAGTTAAGTCGAAAACGTTTGAATGTTGAACTATTGTAAATATGTAATATACTGTTGTAATGCTCAACCCTGTGTTATTGTTGTGTCTTGCCTGTCTTTGGTATAAAAAAGGAAAATACTTTTACACTTTTCTTGATCGTCAATTTGTTTTGGCTTTTCCTTCTTTTACGACCATAAAATCTTTTGCACGAGACAGAGTTTCAAAGCACGGACAAGTGCTTGGTAACTTTGCTTATCGCGGTAGGCTGTAGAGTGTAGTATTTTGAGGAGATCTGTTTAACTTTCCCAAGGTCGAAGGTTATCGACAAGATTAAATCAAAATTTGTCCTCGTACAGTTTAAGACAATAGCTTTATTCTACAATGTTTAGGTACTTACGGAAGATTATCACTTGTCAAACAACCTTAAACTGTAACTTTCGATAGTCGTCGGAACACGCAAATTAAGCCACTTCAAATAACCAATATTTGGACATACATTATTTCAACTTTAAATAACGTTAGCTTGGAAAAAATGAACCTGGTTATGATAACTTAAAAATTGACGAAAATTTTGTATGAAGTTAGAAGCTTCGCAACCACTATAACAAAACGATTTTTTCACTTACATAAAAATACCAGTCGAGCTCTTTTTTATTGTTTTCCCTTGTACCACTCACAATGCAAGAAAAAAGGAACAAGCTTATAATTTGCATTGATGTTTTGACTTTATCTAAGCCTGGGTGGGTAAACTTTTTAGTGGTAGGGCATATTCAAAAAATCATTATAAATGAACCCAAAAAAATCAAGTAAAATATCCATTTTAAAAAAAGCAAGCATTATTTTTTGTGCATTAATATCTAAAAGCAGACACTTTACTTAGCAGTAGGCTACAGAGTGGCGATTGCAAAGGTAAAAATATTTATATTTTTTTAAGGTATTAACATTTTTATTCCCCTGCCAATCTTCCTTTAAAAGCTTCAATTCAAAGCAGCCCCTTACCAGCAGCCCCGCAGTTTACAGCAAAGCTATTTCTGTTTCAAACATTCTTTCAAATGTTTATTCCTGCCAAGCTGTGCTCATTCAGTTGTAAAATTTAATCTTTGCAATTCAACCACAGCAAACAATTTAAACTTCTCAATCCGATTGTAAATCATGTTAGAGTTGAACATGACCAAGTACAAATCAGCAGGCAATAAACTAATTAGAATAAGCTTCGCATATTCTTCGTATCAATCAATCAACATGGGAGATAGCCTTGTTTGCTCAAGTGAAAATGTACGCTGTGAAGTAAACGCTATCATCTGGATTTTTTGTCTAGTGAAAAGAAAACTCAACTTTGTGAGCAGCAATTTTGGCAGCCGAAAAGTTATATTCCAACAATTGATATATTTTCAAGACAACGTGGCCTAGTTGCAGGTTTGTGTAAATAAATTTCGCCGGGTAAAGGCAACTAACTTAGACCAATTCGGTGTTCCAAAATAAGATACGCCATAAAGAAGACTAAAGGATTGAATTGAATTATTCACCATTGAAAGTTACTAATACCCTGTTGGTGCAATTTAGCATAAAGAGGATTGTCAGCAATAAGGACAATTATTCAAAACATCATTGCAAACACAACATAAGGACATGACCCCAAATAAAAGTGAAGGCTTTTGTTTAGGAACAACTGGCCCCTACCTAGACAGTAAATCAACCGCTTTTTTACATTGATTTACGTCTGCAGACGTTGAATCAATGTAAAAAAGCGGATGATTTGCTGTCTGATTAAGTGTATTTATATTTGAAGTTTTACTTTGCGTACGTTTTCTAATTATTATCTGTGTTGTATTCTTCGTTGTTGTCTACTGTAAGGTGCACTCGGAGCTTTGTTTCACACTGGGGCAGACAGACTAAAAAGCTGCGAGCCGCCACTGAAAGACTTTCACAAACAGTCTGTGGTAAAAATTAACTGGCAACCCTATTCTTCGTAAAACTCGTAAGTTACGCAAAAACAAGTGGATGTTTAGATTGACTTTCTACTAACTATAGTCCGCATTACAACTGTTTATAATTGTTTGATTCATTTCAACGTGTTTTCCAAAACTACAATTTTGGTAAAGGGATGATTTTCTTCCACCATAGATCTTTTTTGTTTTTGCCAAAATTACTGGCAAAATTCAAACATGGACGCTGCAGTTTATTGCCGTTTTATTACATGTGAATTTTTTTCTATTCTATTTTACTTATAAAACAATTCTCACTTACAAAATTGTCTACAGATACTTTTTCCTCTGTTTTAAAATATTTCGATTAATTGCAACTGGCATCTAGCTCATATGCTTGACAACTCTTATCTGGTCCCCTTATTCCGTTGAGCCAGTGAAGTATTCAATTGAGGTAGTTGAAGGGCGAAGTCAAGCAGCGGATAAAAAAACATACGCAGAAGCTATAAGTGGTTGATGAGCAAAGGAATACACTCCCAGGAGTGGACAAAAGCGAATTGTGGTTGCATTTAAAATGCTTAGTTTCGGGGATCATGCGTTCATAACAAGAAAATAAAATTAGAAAAATCGTGTTATCTAAAAGCTAAGCATTCATTTGAAGATTTAACATCAAGACAGAACGTGCCTAATGAAAAACATTCTTGGCAATTTTTTTTATTATTGTGTGAAAACTGAAAACATGTTAATCTTGAGTGAGAAAAAACGTGTTCAAGATTCTTCAATCTTCATTCCGAGTGTAGTCGGCTGCATAGCCGAGTGGTGATAGCCCTGTAACAGCAATCGAGAGGGCGCCGGTTCGACACCGCTCAAGAGCATGCGGCTGTGTCTCTGGCAGGACACTTAAAAACATGCCTTGAAGGTGGACACGAAGATTGGCTTCCTTGCCTTCCTGTTCACCTAATCTAAATCTTCAACCACCGGGTGTAAACCTGGATACGACAAACAAACAAAGGTTCTTCAAAAGCCGTTTGCTTCAATCTAATACCCAGGTGGCTTGACAACATTACGCCTGCAGATGTTGGATCAATGTACAAAACCACTGATTTGCTGTCTGGCGATAATAATATAATTCTGCAAACCGGTGAAAACCTAGTTTTGTAGCTTCTGCCACGCAATAGAGAATGCAATGACGAACACTTTGTTTTATATTTCATATAAAAGTTTTGATGAAAAAGATTGACGTAAAATTGGTTTTGTAATAAAATTGAAGTGCTTTCGAGTGGGCAGACTTGGAAGCAATCCAACAGTGCGCTAGTAAACCTACTTTTCAATATTGTGATTGTAATGACTTGGAAAACTGCCAAGCTAGAACTATGTAATAAAATATTTATTAAGCGACTTCGTAAATCACTTGACCAAGTTCATGACATGTTTGTTTGTTATGGTACTGCTATTTTGCATTCATCAAATGCTGGCATTTGCACAACAATCTAACCTCTTAGTGTAATTTATTAAGAATCGATATCGCTATAGTAGCCTAATACAATAGCATCTTCAGCTGTTTGTTAATAAGGTAGTAAGAACAAAAATGGACAGTTTTTATTGATTGGCGGTCTATGGTATTACTTCGCCCTTTATGTTCATGTTTCCTTCACAGAAATCGTTTTAGAATGTGCTATGTTAAATGCAATGCAACCAACACGATGTCAAAACAACGTTCAGACATGGACCGGACTCAGTTGGGCGACGCTGGGCGAGTTAGCTCACAACCACTCTTGGATATAAATAACCCATCTCAGACAGCAAATCAAACGTTAGACGTTAAATCAAAGTTAAAAAAACGTTTGATTTGCTGTCTGGGATGTTGATGGACAATCTGCTGCAAACGGAGATGGTGACTGATGGTGATATTGAATGCGGCCTGGTTAGCTCATGAAAAACCTATTTTTAGTCGTTAATTATAGTTTTGCTTTTCTGGTAGCTAAGCGCATTTTATTTTTCACCAGCTCTCTTAAAACACCAAGTTCTGTTAATCACCATTGCTGATTGCTGTCAAAGCTATTATTGTGCTCACAGGGTAATGTGGTTGCACCAAACTTACCTTGAGTTAGATTTTTGCAATAATTTGTCACTAAGAAAAGCATCCATGAAGATTTTCTGCTGACCACAGTAGAAATTATATCTAGGATGATTTTAAACGGGTCCTGTAATTATGAAAATACTAAAAACAACCACAGAATATTGTTTTTGTTTTCCATGTCAAGTCTTCACTCTTTTCGCCGCCAAGGCTGTTGTAGGGTTAGGTCCATAATTTAACTTACGGAGTAACTCAAGAAAAAGATTCTGCTTGATGTGTATAAGAATAGACCAATTGACACTTATCTAACTAAAGTAAGTGAAACCGAAACGAGGAAATAAAAAACAATTACACGTAGGCTAATAAGAGATAGTATCGCGTTCAATTGAGAGAGTTTTCGCCATACAAATAAAGTTTTCACTACCGCACACAATTTGCGAAACAAGACTATCGGAAAAGAAAAGAGAGAGAAAAAGAATGTTTGACGCAGTTTTGCAACTTCTAAAACTTGCAGAAGTATCGAGCACGTTCTAAAAGCTTTTAAGATTTATTTCGTTCTAAATTTTAGCATGTCTATAAAATACTGCATTCAGTTATGCACAGTAAGTTTTAACAAAGGGTTTGGAAGTTTCAACACTCTTTCCACAACTAATAATACTGAAACAATGCAAACTGACACTTTGACACTACACTCTAGTGCCAAGCTTTGGTCATTTCCTCATTCCATAGTCATCGGATTTTCTGAACTTGGTGTAGAAAAGAAAAATTTCCAAAATTTGCAGCAACATGTCTCTCTGCTCAAACTCTCTACCAACACCTCGTGCAAATACTCTGCAAAGTGTCCCCCAAGTTGCTTAATATTTGACTGTTTTATGTTCATTTTATTTCCACATATAGAATTTTTCACATGCGTACGCAAATTAAATACTCTGTGTTGTATACTGCACACAGCCAAACTGTTTGCAACTTTTTTTACTTAGTCAGGTAATGAAGAGTTTGTATACTGATACGTACATATAAACAAGTTTTTAATAGGAAACTATCGTTCTAAAAAGTAAAAAGGGCAAGTTATTAAAGAAAGCCCTACCTACCTTTTTTCAAAAATCAAAAAAGAAACGGTGTTTTGTACTCAAAGCAATATTGTCAATCATAAAAATGTGAACAACTTCCGAAACTGCGACGAGAAAAATAACAGAAACAGCAATGCTGGTTAACAATGAGAAAAGCCACCAAGCATTTTCCAGCTTTTTCGAGCCAGTGAAATCAATCCTTTCTACATTGTGCAACCTTAGTGAAGCTATATTATGACATCACAAACAATGTATGCCCATTACATTTGCTTGCTTCGTCACATCATAAGGCGAGTGTTGTTAAACAGCAATATTTTGTATCAATATCAAAGAAATGTTCTGTGTTTTGTTTCCTTGCGATATGCACGGAAAACAAAAGTGAATTGCCCAGTCACAACATACAATATTGCACAATGCACAGAGCATTCGCAAGGGAGAGAAGAACTCATTTCACCGAAAACAATACTGTAGAAAGATTGTAAAACTAAAACGTCACTAACAAAAACAAAGTATAAACGTAAATTCTAAATCCTTAAAAGTGCTTGGTTTTCTCAGAATAATCAAAACATAAATGCTGGTAAAAGCTTTTTAATGAAATCCAAACAATTGCAAACTAAATAAAAACATTAAAAAATGGATTTAAAAGCACATAAGTTACAATAATTAAAAAGACTTTAGTGTTTTTGCCTAAATCAGGAAACTTTAAGCATCAACCAAAAACATTCTCACACAATTCTGTCTGCGTTTTCATTCCTGCCAAATACGTCGGTTGTCTGCGATAAGACAACGCAATTTACAACGACCAATCCGTTTTGATAAGAAAATTACCAACAAAAACACTTTTTTTTCACGTTGTCAAGTTTGGAAAGAGGAAAAGCCGTTTCACATTTTTGAACTAAACCTGTTAAGCTTTCAAACCGAAGCTTTTTCAATGCTGAATTATTGTAGTTAGTATCTTTTTCGTCCCGAACGCGTCAATGACAAAAAATATAATGATTGATTGATGGTACAATAATAGCGCGTTTTCGAAAAGAAAAAGCAACCTCTGTGCGTATAAAATGAAACAAATCGTTCTAATAACCTTTTGTGATGTCACATTAACGCAGTAAAGCATCTGCCATAAAATTCTTATCAATGATAGAGTTTAATATTTTGGTTGAATAAATGCTAAAAAAACGTTAAGATAATGTGTGTGCTATCACTGAACTGTCAATACAGTACATCATTTACTGTACGCAAACAGGCACCCATAGAATATTTACAGAATCGATTATATCTCTTGACCAAATTAAATCACTACTTACTGTAAGTTATAAATTGTGTTAATAAATCAAAAATTATTATGCTTAATATATTTTTTTTTAGCTTTCCGGACATAAAATTTCAATTTGATGCGTGATAAACAAAATATTAAGACCCGTAACAAACAATAGAAGTGGCCTAAATAATGAAAAACGATTAGCTCATACATTCCATGATTATTTATTTTGTGCAAACAAAGAACCACTCAACAAAACATTTTGCTTCAAAAATTTTCAGCAAATTAAATTCATTTTTGAATCACCGATAGAATTCCATTTTGACTTGTGTAGCCTACTGTAGATATTACAATGTGTCAAAAAAAAGCAATGTCAATGAATGCTATAGTTATACTAAATAGTACTTAAACCATAAATGGCAACACTTGCAGAACTAAAATGTTCTAATCTACTTGAGTCAAAGCAAACATATATGGTTTTTACCTTCAAGTCTTTTCTGTGAAGTTTTCAAAATTTCTTTCTTGCTGGATATTTGCAGGAACCTGTTCTTTGTCTTTTGCAACTTGCCAACTTGATCTGATGCTGCCTGATTGCGAGGCCAGTTTATATTCTCTGCTCAGGAAAAAATGCTTACTTTTTTCTTGATTGAGATTCACCCTTCTCTTCTGTTTCTTTATTATTATTTTTGTTTTTGAAGAAAAAGAAAGAAACAAGAAAAAGGAGCAAGTTGTTTGCTTTCTGCATTGTCACAGAGTCCGAAAAGCAAAATCGTTGAATTGTTTTTGTTTAAAAGATAAATTGCAGTTTATATGTTGAATTCGGCTTTATGGCAATGACTAATGTATATTAATCGGCAAGGATTAGCTTTTATTTCAAGCATGAAAACAATATTTTTATTTGGTTCTGCGGATAAATTTAAAAACAATTGGCAAAAATAAATGACAATCTCTGGCTTTTGACAAAACTCCCAATATTCTGGTTTCGCTCTCGCTCTCTCGCTCGCTCGCTCTCTCAGCTAATACTTTATATCTGTTTGAAATAATAGTTGTAAGAACCAAAATTGCCAAAGTGTGATCACTGAATCTTAAATACCTGCAAAGCTTCTAATTTTACGTTAAAAAAATAACAATTCTATCCCAATTACCAGTGTTCCTAGACGCTTTTTAGATTTCCAGCACAAGTGCAAAAGTCTAGTTTGTTTTTTGAGTGGTAACAAAAGCACACGAGTAACTCAAAATCACATAAAACATGTACAAAGACGGTATTTATTAACTAATGCTAAAACTATGAACGTACACTGGCGATTTTGGCTACTAACAGGTCGGCCTTCGGTCAAATTTGAAGCTGCAGGTTGTCATGGCCTGTGTATGAAGATCGCCATGTTAATACCATAGTCGCCATGATTAATATTCACCACTTAACCAGGTTACTCTGAACTTGTAATAAACGAACTAGTATGGTGGTCACAAATAAGAGGAAATACTGACACAAAATCACGATAAGTACATTTTTTTATTCAGAATGTGCATGAATAGATTACTAACCATTTCATTATTTGCTGTTATTTATAGATCAAGCAAAGTTTATGATTAACTGCGGTTTGTTTTAATCGATGCGGCTAATGAGTCAGCTACAAAAGCTAGCTTTATCAGAAAAGGTATTGTATCTTGAAAGGAGTAATCCTTTGAAGAAAATTTTCAGAAGAGTCATTAATTCCATTTGGCTGCGTTTCATCGCAAAGCAGTGCAAAAGCATCCAAACAAAAACAGGAAATGGCATTGTGCTTGCTTCAAAACGTATTTTCTGCTGTCACTCAATTGTAGCAAAAAAACAAGAGCCTAAATCCGGTGATAAGGAAGATTTGCACCAAGACATAGCGGTAGCATGCCGCTTTATGACGTGAAATAATGCGTAAAAATTAATCCTAGCTTTCGGCGCTTTGCGTTATATCGTCACTGTTGAAAATACCACAATACACTAACAGGTCAACTGTTTAGTACTTTTTTAAAGTCTGAAATGAAGTCGTTCGCGAAGTCGTTGCTTGAAATTGTGGCCCGTAAACGTAGGCTATGCAAGATTGGGTTTACAGCTGAGTTAGCAAATCCCAACGCAATGAAAAATTGCCCCATGGCATCACAAGTAGTAAATAACGAAACTTCTTTAAAGTCTGTAAACGTTGTCTAGTTGAAAAAGACGGATTTTGTCACTGGAATGCTTTGAACAAAACTTGCATAACTTTGAAATTATATTTTCCTGGCAAATAGTTTCGGTTAAATTCCACTGTTAACAACTGGACAATAATTCTTTTGGTGCAAGCCAGTGATGTTAGCATTGGTCATGGCATGGGCTAGTTAATGGCATTCCGATGGTAAAAAGCTTCTTTAGTTCTTTGTGGACAGCTTATTCAAAATGGCAAAGATCACCGCTTTATGACGTAATAAAAAGTTTGTAGATCATGTGTTGCAATGCTATGTGGTTGCAAACAGTCGTGACTTCACTGCTGTCAAGCAAATTAAAATTTAGTGATGTTTGTCCTTTGCTACCAAACAGTTGGAATTGTTTCGCTAGTTGTGTCATTCAGGATGGCCCGGGAGTAATTTGCAAATCTTTTGTCTCATCAGTGGGGTTCTACTTTTGATCACATAGACGGAAAAGTGAAAAAGTTAAGAGTTACAGTATTGTTTGTCGTATCCAGGCGTACGCTGGGTGATTGAAGATTTAGATTAAGTGGACGGGAAGGCAAGGAAACCAATCTTCATGTCCACCTTTAGGCATGTCTTTAAGTGTCCTGCCAAAAATACAGCCGTATGCTCTTGAACGGTGTCGAACCGGCGCCCTTTCGATTACATTTCCAGGGCTCTCACCACTCGGCAATGCAGCCGAAGTTATAGTAATTTTTAATTATAGTAATTTTTTATTTACAAGTAAATAATATTCTATTTTTTCAAACAGATCTCCAAACCAGATAAAAATGAAAAAAGCTAAAACTCAAAATTTCTATGATCAAACCAAAATAACTTATTATCCTATAAATAACCACTAAGAAATAGTGAAGCATTAATGCAATATAAAATGAACTTAAAATTTTCTTCTGGCTTCACTTTCCCTTTTAATAGAATCACCGTCACGGAAAGCGTTCCTTTCCTGAACCATGCCTGAACTTCATGGGCGCCGATCGCTCTCTAAGATTGGTGGGGACATTTACTAGGAAAGAAAGGGCAGACGAGCGAAGCGAGCTGAAAGATTGGGGTCTGTTCAACAAACAAACAAATAGGCCTACAGTAGATAGGCTACAAGTCTAATGCGATGTATTTTAATTGTCTGTGTCAGCATTGGACAGCAGAAGTCCAAACACTGCAACTCGGCAACGAGTCTCGGGCGAATTAAAAACGAAGTCCTTGGTTGATCCTTGGCTTGTAATGAAGGTTGATCGAATTCAAAACTTTATTGTGCACATAGCAGACCATTGCATGATTTGGCCGTTTCTGTGTCATGGTAGATCGTAACAAAGTTTTGATACGTCGCAAAGTTGAAAATGAGTGTTCAGCTGAACACGAGCGGGCTGGTGATATGAGCAAAAGTTCCAATTGCGGAAACATTTGCCGAACAGCGGATGGTATCTTCTTGAATATCATTCGAAAATCTTGTGCAAGGGACTCTGTGTCAAAGAACTGAAGATAATCGTCTACCAAATGTGATTGTAGCTTTCCACTAAAGAGTGATTCTTGTAGTGCTCAAGATCGATCGACTTGAAATAGTCAGTAAGATTTTGCTGCTAGCTGTCAATGTCTGCAAAATACTCTGACCGATCGATCTTGAAGTTTAGGAGGTTGACCATGGCCATGTCCATACTGAAGACGATTTGGAACGTGACAAGTCTTTTAAAAATTGGGTAGGGTAAGAGTTTTTTCAATTGAAAATGCTGCCTGCCAGCCTTCCAACTGCTGATTTTCCTATATACAATTTTTTGCCAAACCGGTAAAGACATTTCAGCAGCTCTTAACCTCAATGTAATAATAACTGAAAAAATAGTTTTTTTCTTATACAAAAGTAACACAAGCTACACTTACTGCACTACATGCTTGTACGACTCTTTCAAAGTAATTCTAAAACTCTGCACTGTGTGGCCCTGGCGTAACCAAATTAAATACAATTTGCGAGTTACACCAGGGTTTCTCTGCCTAATAAAACATTTCTACTACGGTTGGGGCTTCCTCGCATAAAACAAAAATGTTGTCCCCTCCTTTCAATATATTTTAAACGTTTGACTGGTAAAATTGTGACATTCGGGTAATATTTTCCCTTTTACGTTACAAAAATAATGTAAAAAGATGATGGGGACATGTAAAAAGATGGTCGGGACATGTAAAAAGATGGTGGGGACATGTCCCCACTGTCCTATAGGGATCGGCGCCGTGGCTGAACTTTAAATGCTTATTCAAATAGAAGTTGTTTTTCTTTTGCTGCAGTTTGTGATCAGCAAAAACGTCAGGTATTAGCATGGTTGGAGGACATCAAAGCATTAAAAACATTTTTATTGACATATAAACCTTGATGGTACATTGGAGAAGCTTTGTGTAAGCTGGCAACACCACAGGCAGAAGATTACGTCTGCAGACGTTGAATCAATATAAAAATGACTGATTTTGCTGTCTGGGATATTTGCTCTTCTTTTTTCAAACATTAATCATGAAAATGCGTCAAGTGCTAACTGTCACTGAGGCAAAGGTTGCGATTAGCATTGGCAAGGAAATACCATTCACCGTTTTTGAGTGAAAATTTTATTTGCAGTTTAAACGAGTAACCGAACGAATTTGTGACAGCTAGTCATAAAAGCAATAAAATATATGCTCGTGGAAACACACAAGAACGTAAATTATTTTAAAGCAGTCTTGAGCAGTTAGACTTAGAGGAAATTAATTCTATGCAACGTTTTATAGCATTAGCATGTTTACATTAGCAGTAAACATGTTTAGTATATACGTGGTTGGGTTACATAGGCAGTTTGCGTAAACATGAACATAGCCTGAGATGATAAAATATTTTTTTTTTCAATTTTCTATTCATCTTAAATTTTTCTGAAGGTGTTACAACCGTGCCAGTGCTTTTGACTTTATGATTGTCAGAAGTAATAGCCTAACCATTCAACTGAGCTGAATTGATTTCCGGCACCAGAAGCACAAATAAGGAAAGTGTCTGTTTTTTTTCACTTAGAATTGTCATCAAAGAGTATCTGGGGTAGTAAAAGGGTAGACCCTCGGCCTCAGAGGCTCACACGACGAAGAAGAGTTGCTCACTCAAGACAACTTCATTTCAAGAGACCGCTGGCACAATGTATATTCTCAGTGTGGTGATTAGAGAAAGAGATCTAATGCTAAAGAAAATTTGAAATCAATTATTTTCGGTTAAAGACATTGAATTTGCTGTTATTAAGCTAATAATGATCAAACTTTCAAATTACTGCATGTTATTTTGGTCTCAATAAGTCTTTCTTTTTTACGAGAAACCCTTGCAAAAAAATTCAATCTTGCAACAGTGAGAATTTCGTCAATAAAGCTTCCATTTTATCAGTTTAAATGCTAACAATCCATACAACATTAAGCATTACCACCCCACAGTTTCACGATCTCGTAGAATTTCTGACTCCATGATTTACCCACGTTAGCTACTAAGTCTCTAGTCGTGCTCCGTGGTTTATTTTAGCGCACGATTTTTTTAAATTAAGTTATATTAAATCTGTTTATTTCGCAAACCGCTTGATAACGAATAACATCTGCTTTACAAAATCTTTACTTCAAACTCTGAGTGATATAATTTGAAAATCAAAATATGTTTCGTACAAAGAAATACTTTTTCAAGCTGTTTAAATTGTTCTGGTTACCTCAATTCAGGATGGAAATTAATTTTTGTGTTCTTGATTACTCCAGCGATTCACATGAATAAGGAAAACAACTTCCGAAAACTATTTCCAAGCGTTACATGACAAGACATAATTATGTCAGATAACTTCTATTTGAATAAAATCTATTTGACCTAAATCTACTTGACCTTCTGATGATCCCCTTTTAGGGTGAAACAGGCTGTAGAGGTTTTAAAATGTAATAACTATATCTGATGTGAATTGCTCTGCTTGGCTTTTTTGCTTGGTATTGAGCACTTTTTGTAGCATCTATAGTATTTATTGTCAGATAACTTCTGTGTAATTATTCAACGTAACTTCATATCGATACTGTTTTACCACCTGACCACAAGCAACGTAATAATAGCCTACTAGGCTACAGCAGAAAACCGAGTTGCAGCACAGTGAAATAAAGTTGTGTTATAACTTTTTTTTTTGTCATTTGCAAAGTCCAGGATAAAAAAAAGTACGCCGATAACACCAAGAAGGCTTTTGTCATATTGCAAAAAAATATAGATGCTAACGTTTTCACGTCTTGATTAAAATTTGTAGTTCTACACAGCAACTTCTCTCCGAAAATGACAAAGCGCTGTCACTGTTTTAACATTTAGAGACAAAATTTGCACTTTTAAGATTTGAGGCTTTTCCTAAGCCCTAGATAAGGTTTGAAAGGAATTTCAGCCTTGTGTGCCCTTTAGCTCTCTGACAGTGTTTGTCCCTTGGCACATTCGTGTGCACCTTATTATAAGAGTACAAATACCCTTAAGACTTGTTTGCACCAATCATCCAAGGCAAGGTTATAAAACCAAATACCCTAAATTACAACCAAATTGAATCGTTTTCAAGCAACAAGATATTGAGGAGATTATCCAAGTCAGGGAGAAGACTTTAAAAGTCGTTGTTGACGTTGTCTGTTGATTAAACAATTTCGACAAAGGCAATTGGTTAAAACTGGTTGTACCTACTAAAAATAAGGGCCCTAAAAACATTTAATCGCATCTGGCATTCGTTTTGTTGATGCTCGAAAAGCATAAGATTGGATTTTAGAAGCCGGCCCTGGCAAATGGCTAACAACTCAACCGCTGAATACCTCACAACATTTGAGAAAATTGAGATGCACATTGTCGAATACTTTTATCATTTTTTGTAATCATTTGTTTTCAAAACAATTTTTAAGTTTGTGTATTCTGAATACATATGTTGCAAAAAAGCCCTAAAAACACCAATTTTGCTGCATTTAGTCATTTCATGGCCGATATTGTTTGTTCGAACTTTGTTTTTGATGATTTGTGAACACTCAGAAATAATATTTTAAACAGATTATTTTTTCTTACTATAAATACGGTATTTTTCTTTTTCGTACTAAATGAAGCAGTTTTGACATTATTCTGATAAGTTGCACTAATCTCTTCTCCGCCGGTGGCCATTCCGCCTTGGCGCTTGCAGTATATCTCATGACAAATAAAGATGAATGAAAGCATGCTCTCACCTATCGCTAACCTAGCAAGCAAACTAATTGTTTTTACACCGATTCAACGTCTGCAGATTTCTAGTTGAAAAAATAGTTTGATCACATTCTCTAGAATTGTGACACAATTTTGGTTGAGGTGATTTTTCTGAACCATTGACAAATAAAACGTAACAATCAGACCGCATTTAACATAATAACATGAAAATAAACTAAAAATTACAAACGTTTTCAGCCATACTCATGTTAGCCCTTTTTAAGTAACCAACTGACTGATGTTATACATAAATTGAAATTACAAAACTGATCTACATACACAAAATCAAAAAAATAAACAAGGCAAAAACACATTCACCTTGCACAATTATGCGTCATGTGATTTTGTAATTTCAATTTATGAGTTTCTGACATGCATCTCTGACAACTAACATGGTTCTCTGACATGAGTATGGCTGAAAACGTTTTTGATTTTTAGTTTATGTTCACGTTATTATACTCTGTTGCCGTGTGGTTGTTAGGTTTTATTTGTCTTTAGAATTGGTAATACAAGTTCAGTCAGTTGTTTTGTCAGTCGTTTCATGAAGTGTAGCTCTCAAACTCCTGAAAATGTTTTACACCTAGAAAGAGTTCTTTTTTTGTTACCTTTCAATGTGCCCAAGCAGCAAAATCCGCCATTTTTATATTGATTTAACTTCTGCAGACGTTGAATCAATGCAAAAATGACGGATTTTACTGCTTTAGCAGGTAAACGTTGAAAGCTAACTTTTGACAATCATGAAAGTCAGTTTTCAAAACTGATCAGCCAACTTTTGAAACTTAAAAAACAAATGTCACCTCGCTTAACGTAGGCTAGTCGAGATAAAAGCAACTCATATGCGTGCTATGCATTCTGAAACCTATTGAAAAAACTTATAATTCAACAATTCAGCCACTTTATTAGGTAATGTTCACCACCACTTTCAATAAACTTTGTCATTATTGTCGTGACTAGTGGCGGTCCAAACAGCAAAATCCGTCATTTCTACAATGTAAAAATGATGGATTTTGCTGTCTGGTTTAGGAATGGTTGTACGAAGTCCGCTTGGCTTGTGGTTCAAGCTTCAAGCAGCTGTCTGTAATTTTAAAGTTGGAAATGACGTCATATTGTATCGTCTCGTCACGAAGTCGTAAATCGAAAACCTTGCGGGGTGAAACAGATACCGACTTTCATCGGCATTTTGATTAGGACAAGAAGAGTTTAATGACTTGCAAAATATTCGTTTCAAAAATCGAGTTTGCTCTTAAACTATAAAACACTGTGATAAACATTTGTTAAAACACCCGCCTTTAAACATGTTTTTGTTTTTTGTGCTGTTTGTGTAGATATGCATTTGCAGTGAAGGAAAATTATCCTTTTAACTGCCAATCAAATAAGGTATTTCTACTCTGCGATGTTTGAAAAGTGCAACTATAGGAAATTTTACAAGTGTCAAAAGCAACAGAGTTCGTATCGTTATTTTGGTCACTAAATTTATTGAGGTGGCTTTCATTCCATTTGCTGCTAAATTCGTTTTTGATATTTTTTAGCATCATGACCTTGACATCTATCAAAGCTTTCAAGATGATCTGAGAGCTTGAGGATCAGTGGCTTCCTAAGGCACCGCCAATAGTTCCTTCCTAAGGCACCGCCAATAGTTTTAAGATCCTTCGAGCGGCGAAGAGGATAAAGATTTTTACGAAGAAAAAAAAAATTAAAATATTGATATTAGAAAAGTTTCGAAATTCAAGCACTAAAATTCGCATATTTATGATGTTCACTTTAGGGTAAAGCCTAGTCTAGGCTATTGTTAAAAATTAAAGCAAGGAGCAACTTATCCGCGTCTTAAAAATATTGTTAAATTGACACGTTAGCACACATTTTAATGCCTCTTTCCGGCTCCTATGTTCAGTTTGGATAACTTATAGGTAGGCGCGAGAAAACAGGTTTTCTTCTGAAAATCCTTCATCTAAGCCTGCAGCTTCCGGAAATGACTGAGATGACTCACAAGTTTATAGCTGATATTAGTACTTATATTACAGAAGTGATAGCCTATAATCTGTCAGTATTAAACATTAACAAATATTTTTGAAATTCAATAAACGTTGCTTAGAAACTTGCGCACCAAGCTAGCCTAACTTAAAAACAAACTTTTTTCGTTTTATATGGATTTGCTGCAATTTTTGTGCAAGCGCACTATTGTTTTCACAGTAATAAACTATTGTTCAAATACTGTATATAAATAAGCGGTGTTTTTAAAACATTTCAGGACAGGCTGCTTTTTGATGATGTTTACAATACAAGCGTCATGTGCTCCTTCTAGCTGCAAATCAAAAACTTGTTGCATCACACCAGGGCCGTATTAACCGCCCCCTGTATCTCCCTCGCTGTGGGCATAAAGTTGTTTAGGGGCCCACTTATTTAGTTTCTTAATGTATTTTGACTATTTGAAATATAAAAAAAAATGATGTAAATAGTACTACAGAAACCCGATAAACAATAGCATAAGGCATATTTACCGCTTCCAAAACGCCTGGTCGAGAGCCCTATTTCTGTTTTGGGGTCTACCCACATCTTGTTGGTTCAGCGTTTTTCGCTTGTTTGAAATAAAAATGTGACAACATTGCTACAAAAGATCAACATTTCATAGCTGAGGCTGCGTCAAGGAGATTTGGATTGTCGATCATCTTTTGGAACGATTATTTTAAATCAACGCAACCAGTAAATCTAGTACCAGTAAATCAACGAAACCAGTAAAATCAAGTCTATTTCGTTAGTGTTCATAAAAAAAGAAATATCAGTGTTGTAATGAGACATTATCATGTCAGGACCGAGGCTAGGCCGAGACTCACGTTGTTTTCTTGGAGGAAAAGCCAAGACACACGATGTAAAATTAGTTAAAAATACGGTCAAGACGAGACACAAACGCGCCGAGACCGAGACAGACACCAAGACTTTGGACAAGATTTTAGTTTACCAGCTAGCCTAAACTTTAGAATTGATACCGAGCCAAAGTCTGATTGATCCGAATTCGCAAACCATGGTTTGAGAAACGTTTAAGGCACGGTCACTAAAAAAAAGGGCCCAAACTAGGGAATTTCAGGGGGAGAAGGGAGGAAAGATAGTGCTCACACGGCCCTGCACTAGACAATGCATTTGCGATTAAGTTTCATTAGCGAATTTGTTATAGGTTTACCTGATTGATAGAACCTAGTGGATGATAGAAACCAAATATTTAAGCCTTTGTCGATACTTAGGCTATCTCAAATCGGAGTTACGATCATTTGCCTTTTTTTTATTTAGCCTACGTATAGTATGCTATGACAAATTACTTTCACATGAAGAAGGGCATGAAACAGAAAAAACCGCAGGTAATCATCACACTACCCAGATCCTTATGCAGTAGCGTTGACAGGGGGGGGGGTCAAAGAAGTACTTTTGAACCCCGGCCCGGAAGGATTTTAAGGGCCCGATACATTTTAATGGGCCCAAAAGTTGACAAAAATTCCGGAAATTCTTAGGATATAGTGCATTTTTCTAAAAAGTATCTTGATTTGGGATCCGAGAATCTCATTGGTACCGGCCCCAAATTATTTTCTGAACGGCCTTGTTCTCATCTTCATCGTGTGTGACACGACCGTATAGCCCAGAGCATCACGCAGGCTCTTACTCTATCGTTGAACTCGGCCAAATCCTGTGTGCGCTTGAGCAACGTATGCGTATGTGCGTATGACCTACCTGCATCTTATTGAATCAGTCCACGAATTAGTTGGTTATAAGTTATTGATTTCAAGTCGTCGTTTGCAATGGAATTATAGACTTCTTATTTCAAGATCTTCTTCAGCAAATTGGAAAGAATTCAATCATCTCAACAAGGGAAAACCTCAATCTGCTAATGTGAAGATTCCAACTCCGTACATGCAGCCAATGTGAAACGACCAAAGAAGATTTTGCGCTTCGAAAATAAAGAAATGAAAGATGTTTCTTGTCGCTTTTCTAGTCCTGTTGGTAAAAAAGACCAGGCAAGCTTACGCATACTCTGTTGCAGGTTGTTTAAATGAAGTTTTCACTTGCTGAAGTGGTTGTTGACCAAAATTGATTTCATCCACTAAGTGACGCTAAATGAAAAAGCAGTCATTTCAATGCATGCGCCACGTTAGCTCAGTATAGTTCAGCGCTCGACTAAAGATAGAGCTGGCTCGTGTTTGGAGTAATGAAGCGGCGCTGATTCGACTCACGGGGTGTGCGCTTGAGCAGTAGCGTAGCCAGGAACTTTGAAAGGGGGGGGAGGGTTGACGAACCAGCGGCGGGGGGTCTGGGGGCGCTCCCACAGAAAATTTTAAAAAATTACTTTGAATTTGGTGCATTCTGAGAGCATTTTCAACAAAAATGTGGATATGAATATTCCTGTAAAATGATGATGTCCGGTGGCATAGCAAAAGGATAAGATCGTGTTTTCTTCGGCATTTTTAGGAAATAAAACTAAGTCTCTATGTTTTCTTGTTGCTAATTCCTGGCTGAGATGTTTGAATGTTTGGTATTGGCAAAACTCGCTCTTTTAATGCAATTTTGTTTAAAATTAGGCAATTTTTTTTGACTGAAAGCATCATTCTCAATATCGTGACGTCACACCCAAAAGTTGTAACCCCTAACCCCCCCCCCCCCCTGGTTACGCCACTACGCTTGAGCATCTCATTTCAAGACTGCTCTCCACTCAGCGGAACCTAGTGGATGGAATGATTCCCTCGTAACAACACTTTGCTATTTCCCCACAGCTGACTTTGGTGAGCTTTTGGTCTGTTGCTGCCATGGTTTTTGTGCGAAATATTTCTGTTTACTGTGTTTTGTATGATGATGTCCTGATCTGATGCAAACGTTGGCGATCATGGTCTTCCAAACTTCCTGTCATTTGACATTCGTACATAATCGGTAGTTTTGATTGTTGTGTTTGTGGCCCATTGGTTCAAGCTGTTTAATGTTTAAATAAGTTAATCTTTGCCGACCTCTGCTTCTTTTTCTTTGTATCATTCCAAATCTTCATCTCTGTGAATATGCCCTTCAAATTCCAGCTATCGCCTTCTAACTATTGTTATTAATCTCCTTTCTGTTTCTGCCAATTCCGTAACTTTGTCATTACGATACTTTTCTTTTCAGTCCAAGAGATCTTCAACATTCTTCTGAGAAACCACATCTCAGCAGCCTCTAACACAAGGGTCGGCAACCTATGGCCCGCGGGCCAGGTTCGGCCCGCCAAGCGCTTCGTTCCGGCCCGCGAGCAGTTCCAAGCAAAAGCACGCAAGTCGGCCCGCGACGATAAATAAATTGTTTTTCGCATGCTAAAATCACAGTGCAACAAAACCACGGATACTACCTCGTGCTACAAATTATATGCTTCATTGCACACGTTTCATTTTTGTGCAAAAGTTTAACTAGACTGATTCAATAAGATGATGCAATCTTGAACAAGCCAGATGACATCACAATGCTGGAAATCAAGAAAAAAAAATTTTTGCTGGAAATCAAGAAAAAGCCTTTTTGGTGGATTTAACAACCCATTTGAACGATTTGAATTTAAAATCACAAGGTCGCGGACCCTGATAAGTTCTCTTCATGATTCTATTGCTGCATTTGAATGTAAGCTGCGACTTTGGGAACACCAACTTCGTAATTCTAATTTTGCACATTTTTCCAATCTTGGTAACAACAGTCCGTCAAGTACGTTGAAATATGTGGAGGTTATTGTTGACATCAAACAGCAGTTTGCTTCACGGTTTCAGGACATGCGAAGGCACAAACACGAAATCGCGTTACTGGCAACACCTTTTGATGTGGATCCAGCCGATGCGGACAATAGCGTGCAGATGGAACTGATTGAACTTCAGAATAAGTAATACAACGTTAAAGTCGAAGTTTCACGTTACTTCTCCGGAAGTGTTTTACAAAGAACATGTATCTGCAACCCTATTTCCGAAATTACGAGATAATGCGAAAAAAATTGCATCCATGTTTGGGAACACTTATCTTTGTGAACAATTATTTTCCAAGATGAACTTTGCAAAAAATAAACTTCGATCACGTTTATCTGATGAACATGTTAATGATGTTTTACAAATTTCTTGTTCCAATATCAAAACTGACTTTGGCAATTTGGCAAAAAAATGCAAACAACATCAACATTCACATTAAATTGTTACACACATTTGTTCTTTTAATAATCGGTTTCAAAGTAATAAATTCCTTTTATCATATCAATGAACATATTATGTAAGCATGAATAGGAGTGTAAAACGCCGTGCAATTTAAAGGTAAGATATTCGCGTTTCGGAAAAGCTGTCCCGGCAGTTACGGCCCGCCAGTATATTTTATTTTATCAAATTGGCCCGCGGCTCAAAAAGGTTGCCGACCCCTGCTCTAACATTTTCTGTATTTCGTTACATAGCCTATTGTCCAGCGTTCGCATCCGTAGGTTAAACTAGATTCCACCATGGCCACCTGGAAGTGATTTTCTTGCTGAGCCTTGGGTTGAAAGATTTGATAATCAATGCCTCGTGAAATTTAGAGTCGAACTCGGTCGAACACTAACGAACAATAACGAGTTTCGACACTAAGATTCACGAGGCATCAAATCTTTCAACCCAAGGCTCACCAGGCAATTATTTGCTCGCGGAGCTTCCTATCTTTTAACAATTTTTTCATTGAATTGTCACGTCTTTGTGCTTACCGTGTTTTTGCTGTGTTTGTGCTACTATCTCGTGTTGTGCTTCTGTCCATCTTGCGTAATCTGCTTAAGTCCTTTTCAGAACATTTAGCCTAATTAATTTTCAACTAGGCTACTTGACCCGTTGTGCTGCGTAATTTTTAAGTTATCATTTTGTGTGAGCTAGTTAAGCAAGTTTCTCAATGCTTAGATTAGACCATATTTTTGCTGTGATAGTGTAGCCTATGATTCAGTATTTTATTATTATGATTCTGTGAATATATGATTCTATGAGTGCATGATTCTATGAGTGCATGATTCTTTTGTAGGCTTATTTCTTTTAAAAAATATTCTCTTGTAGGCTTGAAAAGGGCTGTATCACTAGCCGAAAACGTTAGCTTATTGTTTTTTTGTTTTTATAATGTTAAATGTAGTGTTGTTGCTGAGTTATGTCTCTTTATAGTTTATAAAATATAATATACAGTAGAGTTGTTTAAACGTCCTTTACCTATTTTGAGGATAGAGCCTATGTATATGTTCATATATTTCATACCAAATGTTCATTTCGTATCAAAAACACAAAAAGAAGAAAAACAAATTTCTACTGTTTGTTCTAAATATTTCCGTTTAAAAACTGATTTACATGTAAAAATTTTCAAAATTCCTTTTTTTTTATTCATACGGTTTTTTTTCAAATGTAGGCTAAGCTATTCTCTCTTGATTATTTTAATTATTTTCGCATCAGGAGGATCCGTGATTGAGACTTTCCCCTTTCCGTATTTTCTTTCTTCCGTTTTCAAATTTTGTTCATCACAGACTGATGTCAAAACTTCCAATAACACTTACCGTACTTTATGTGATTACTACGTTAATTAACCCAAAGCTAGAATGATGTTGTCATAAATCTAAGTTCAACCCTTACTTAAATTCGCATTTTTTCTGTCATAGGCCACAATTTTTATAACAAAACTAGGTACGCACTTGAGAAACAAGTGTTCAATTCTTCATTTAGCAGCAGTGCAGCACCTTTTAAATGGAATAATTTATAGACAATAAAACAACAACAGTTTACGACAAGTGTCACGGTAGGCTACCGTAGAAGCTCCACTCTCAATTTCGGTAATTAAGTCTTTGTGTTTAAAGCTTTTTACATGTACTAGTACCTTACGCGTCTTTCTAGAAATACCAGAGTTTTGAATTACCAGTTTGTTTTTGTGATGTTGGGTTCAGTCGTGTTCTCATTGCTTTAAGAATTGGTGCTCCAGTTGTTCCAGGAACGAGGAGGCGACTGATTCTTAACTAATTCATCAACTTATTTTAAAGTATAACCATTAAGGTTTTGCCACCTTTTCCTTTTGTTAGTTTTGTTACTGTATTTCTTTTTCACAATATTATTTCTTTTGCATTCTGACAAAGAAAAATAAATTGAATTGAATAGAGGCATTCGTGCAAGCAGTAATGAGTCTTAATTTGAGAAAATGATTGATTGATTTTATGACAGTGCAAAGACAAGAGTTTGCGTTGGATCTGCCCTCTCAAGCCAAGTTTTTGATGAAGGTTAGTGTACACCAGGGCATGGGCGTCCGCACATAGGGGCAAATGGGGTCAGCTGACCCCCCCTGGAAAATTGTTGGATGAAAAATGAAAAAGCGAGAACATGCAAAAATAGGCAATTTTCTGAAGGGGGGAGGGGTAAAGGTGATACGAGTGATGACTGTCTGGTTAAGCTCTCCGATTGTGATCATCACCCTTCTTCGGGAGTATCCCACTTCCTCTATTAATTTACGAAGATACCTACGAGCTACCTGTAATCGCAAAATTCGACAACTTGAGCTCCTGTACTCTCAGAACCACATTACTAGTGCACTGGCACTGGCTTTATTTCACATAAATCTGAAGAAGGATAATTCACAGTTTCAGATAAAATCATCTCGTATTTCGTGAATTCAATGAAGCTGTTCGTAACATTGAATCATACAGAAAAGAACAATCAGCCACCAGTTTAGTTAAACAGTTCTTGAATAAAAAGTGAAGTCGACGTGGGTCTTTGCCGAATTTTTTGATGTCTTTTTGGATGAACGAATTTTTGTCCGAGTTTATTCGGCTTCTGTGGACACTCACCTTCCACAGCCCGGATAACCTGTCGTTAGACATGGTTGATCTGAGCCATGTTTGTCTACTCTTCAGCAGAGTACTGTGCACCTGTCTGGTGCCGCAGTGCTCACTGCCATAACATCGACACTGCCATAAACAGCGCCCTGCGCACAGTGACCGGATGCCTGCGTCCCACACCATTGGACAATGGACAGTCTCCCCATTCTCGCTGGCATTCAACCCGCTGAGCTTCGTCGCGAAGAAGCCACTCTGTCCCTCGGTCGACGGGCACTGGAGCCTAACCACCTTCTCCACCACAAGATCTCTGCTCTCCCAAACGAGCACCCTCGTCGACTGAAATCAAGAGACCCATTCGTGCCAGCCGCTCAACTTCTTATCAACGAAACTGATGTACAAGACATCTCTGCGGCTGCTTGGGCGGACCATAAATGGAGTTCTGAATGGAAGTCAACCGCCACCAGACTCTATTCGTTCATCCCCGACGCCGACACACGCCCCATCGGTCTAACACTACCAAGACAGGCATGGGTGCGCCTTAACCGTCTCCGTACGGGCGTCGGGCTTTTCCGCTCAACCATGCACCAATGGGGAATGGCCCCTTCCTCCTCCTGTGAAGTGGTGCCGAGGAACAGACCGCAGACCACATCATCAATGACTGCTCCATCTTCAAGCCACCTAACGGAGTGGAAGGTCTGGGTGTCATGGATGATGAAACCAAAGACTGGCTGCTCTCTAGTAGCCTTCCAGTGTAGTCCGGGAACATCGTGAATCTGGGGTGATAAAAGGATAGACCCTCGGCCCCAGACGCTCACACGACGACGACGACCTGCCTCATTGCGCTAAATGATCTTTCTACCGTACAAGTAGTGGCGGGGGGGGGGGGGGTCAGTAATGTTATCATTGCTTGACGTACAGCTGGAAAAAGTTTCATAGTTTTCACCAAGTCCACAAATTCCAATTCTTCCTGGTCTTCGGACTGAGGAGATTTTCCTTTTATGGTTATGTCATACCACGACATAGCGTCCTGCTGAAAATTGTCAAAGTTGTAGAATTGGTGCATGGTTTTGACCAGGGTTTTGTAGTCTGAACGGTCAATTTTCTCCATCTGCACTGGATGCAGTCGGTATAACATGAATGCCGGCATGTTCGTCTCTGAGAAGCGGCTTTTCAAAGACTGGATTAAAGAGTCCATGTAAGGAACGTAAATGGAGCGGCGATAGTATTCCTCACTGGTGCCACCAGTATTTGCTCTGAATACTTGACGCTAATTTTCAAATTTTCTGTTGATATAATCACAACTCATAACTTTTTTCTGTGTATGGTTATAAAGATTATAGACTCCCAAATACCATCGCGTAATTCAAATGCTTCTTTTTCTCTGTTCTTACCTTCCTTTACTATCTCTTCTTGGAACTACTAGCAGTCGGTCGCTGCGGAAACCACACAGATATGACAAAACAAAGTGTATTATTACCCCAAATGTATATATTACACCTTACGCATTGGTCACTTGAGCACGATAATAGTATGCAATAAAACGATTATATAACTTTGATAATTTTTGCTCTGGCCAATTTTGATAAAAATCCGTAGCATTGCCACCTAGAGATGCGGCCTGATTTGTCACATTTTGCAGATTTTGATTACAGCTACTGCTAGTGTTTGACTGAGAATTTCTGAGATTTTTTTACTTTTTGCTGTCTCTTAATGATATAAAAGCTTTTTCTTACTTTGGAAAAGCAGTAGCAAATGAGAAAAAGTAAGTTGAAAAACGCTGAATCAGACTGTTATTCAAAAATTAACAGTCTGACTAAAATCTTCGAAATCAAATTTTCTTTGTTTTTCAACATCTGAGGATGTTAAAATCTATTTTGTCATCTGGGGAAAACAGTAAAGAAAGTGTAAAAATATACTTTTTAGAAAAACTTATTTTAATATTCTCCAAAACTTAGCATAATCTGGAAATTTCTGCAAAATGTGACAAATCAGGCCGTATCTTTAGGTAGCCATGTCCGTAGAAATGTAAACACTGATAAAAATGATAAAGTGTCTGGATGGTGTAATGGTCAAATTTTCAAAAAAAATTTGCATCCGGCCGAAAGGGCAGAGTGAACCCACCTTGACCCCCCCTAACCGAAAACCTGCGGATGCCCTTGCACCAGGGTAATGTCCTGTCTAATGTTTGTGATTGATGTGGTAGGCCTACCGAATGTGTAAGAGAAAATTCATTGATGGAGATACTGTACCCAATGATTTGGTTTTCTTGGGTGACACAATGGAAAATCTGAGAGAGAAATTTGAGAACTGGTAGGAGTCGCTTCAATGTAAAGGTACGGTATGCGTGTCAACATCAGAAAAACAAAGATTGTAATAAGTGAAATGGAAAGGGAAACCACAATGAGCAAAATCGACCCTTGTGGCGTATGTGGCAAAAGAGTAAGGGAAAATTTTGTTATGTGTATGAAATGCAGAAAGTGGGTGCATGGAAGATGTGCGAAGATGAAGAGAGTGGCATGCAGATCCGGAATGACGAAGTTGAAAAGCTGAATGACGAAGTTAAATCAGTGAATGCGTTTTGCTATCTAAGAGATAGATTGAATTCCAGCGGTTGTTGTTATGCTGCAGTGACTGCAAGAGTAACGTTTGTCTAAGGGTCAAATTCAGAGAGTATCGAGAGTGGTTATGTGGTAGAAGATTTCTGTTGAAAATGAGAGGAAGAGTTTATGCTAGTTGTGTAAGACCTGCAATGCTGTACGGAAGTGAGACATGGTGCATTGGTGCTTACGGGAAAACAAATTGACAATTTTCAGAAGAACTGAGAGTGTGATGGACGAGTGTGAAGCTGTATGGTGGACATGTTTTAAGAAGGGATGAAGATGATGTTTTGAGAAGAGCGCTGGAGTTGCGAGCGGAGCCGAGTCGTAGAAAACAAGGAAGACCCAAGAAAACGTGGAAAAGAAAAGTAACAAGGTGGGCTTGACAAGACAGGATGCGTTAGATAGATCGATGTGGAAGCAGGGTGTGAAGATGATTGCAGCACTTGGAGATGAATCCAGCCACCCTTGGTAATGGGAACATCACTGGATTAAAACTGGACTACTATTGCTACTACATTGCTTCATATATCTTTTTTTTACATGCTAAAAAATGTTATCTTAATTTATCTGAAAGGCCTTGTTGAAGAGATTTGAGTCATAAAATATCCCCTTGTTTTTTGTGCTTCTTTTGAACAAATGGATCACTTGTGTAGCCATTTCTGACTGCAGTTTAAGTTTATCAATAAATCAGTTAAAGCATGATGTCGACAACTTCAACAAATCAGCGATTCGGCTGACATGGTGCCAGTGTGCATTTAAGATGTTTTATATTTGCACAAAAAAGTATATATATATTTGGATGATTTTCAAAAGGCTTAAGCTCTGATGTTATGCGCAAATATTAAACATAACATTGTGTTGGCTTTGTTATTGTTATGTAGTCAACTATAAACATACAAAACTTGATTATATATATGCAGTTGTTAAATGAAATCGTCACATTATTACCAGCAACATTAAATAGTGCTTTGAAATAAAATGTTATCAGTTGTTTTTTGCGATGGTTTGCATATGCACAGAGAGTACAGGAAAAAGATCACAAGTTGTCTTAAACATCCATAATCCATATATGAGATCATGGACCATGAAGAAATACTCATGGAAGCTATTTAGTACATATAACTCAGGACTCAGGAGACTTTTCTTACCAACCGTTATGACAGCAAAATATACATTATATAAGTATTTATGTGTGTGCTGTGTTTTGTATCTATGGTCTTCTTCATGCAACTATTTTGAAAAAAAAAATCTGTGATTTCTATAATTTGTTACATTATGAATGTAAGATAAACCTTGTTTGATTTCATCTTACATGTTAATTTTGACTTTAAATAATTTCAGAACAACGTGTATATATTAATTTGGTAAAGAAAAACATGAATTCTGAAGAAGAAAATCAATCTTCTGTTGAAGAGCTCTCTCCTAGCACTTACAAAGGTGGAAGACCAATTCCAATTGTTCTTGTTAATGAAGATCATACGTTTAGTTTGGATGAAGATGCAATTAACTGTGTGTTGCTGCAAAAAGACATTATGGATCTTCCAGTGGTTGTCATATCTGTTGCTGGAGCTTTTCGTAAAGGAAAATCGTTTTTACTCAACTTCCTTTTGAGATACTTGTATAATTTTGAGAAGGATCAGTGGATTGGTGAAGATGAAGATATCTTGGCTGGGTTTTCCTGGAGGGGAGGCTCAGATCGTGTCACCACTGGTATACTAATGTGGAGTGAAGTTTTCCAAATTCAGATCCCTGATGGTGAAAAAGTAGCCGTTGTTTTGATGGACACTCAAGGGGCATTTGACTCTTCGTCCACAGTCAAGGACTGCGCAACTATCTTTGCATTGAGCACTATGACCAGTTCTGTTCAAGTGTACAACTTGTCACAAAACATTCAGGAAGATGATTTCCAGCATCTTGAGTTGTTCACGGAATATGGAAGGCTGGCCATGGAAGACTCATCCGTCAAACCTTTCCAATCTTTACAATTTTTGGTACGAGATTGGAGTTACCCGTATGAATATGAGTATGGCCTGAAAGGTGGCAATGCATTGCTAGATAAAAGGTTAGAATTAACCGAGAAACAACATGCCGAACTGCAACGTGTTCGGAGCCATATCCGATCATGCTTCACAGATTTATCTTGCTTTCTCATGCCTCATCCTGGCTTGGCTGTGGCTATTAATCCCCACTTTCAAGGAGCCCTGAAAGACATTACTCCTGAGTTTAGAGAGTATATGGCATTGTTTGCTCCACTTCTGTTGTCTGCTGAAAATTTGAAAATAAAACGAATTAATGGAACTGTGATTTGTTGCTCAGAGTTAGTGGAATATTTTCGTTCGTACATTAAAATATATGATGGGGAAAAACTGCCAGAGCCGAAGACGATGCTTCAAGCCACAGCTGAAGCTAATAACTTGTCGGCTGTTGCAAAGTCTCGGGAGCTATACTCAGATTCAATGGATAAAGTTTGCGGGAGTACATGTCCATTTATCAATCCAACAGTTGTTGAAGACAAACATCATGAATATCAACAGCTTTCCATGGAATGTTTTGACACCACAAGGAAGATGGGAGGAGAAGATTTCAGCTCACAATACCGTGAGAAGTTGGTTGAAGATATAAATGAGACGTATGAACACTATGTTCAATCAAATGCAGCTAAAAACGTTTTCAAAAATGTAAAAACCCCGGGTGTGTTTTTGACTGTTGGTGTTGTTTTTTATTTACTGTCAGGTTTGTTTGGGTTTGTATATCTTGCTTCATTGTCTACCTTGTGCAACGCGTGTGTAATCCTTTCATTGGTCTCTATCCTCGTGTGGGGCTATGTTCAATTTACTGGTCAGTATCAAGAAGTTGGCCAATCCCTTGAAGTAGTGGCGAATTTAATTTGGGAAAATTTGCTGCAAAACGTCTATCAAACTTTAATTGAGCAAGGAGCCAAACAGTTGCGCCAAGAAACAATGCGCCAACTTGTCGGAAACAACACAAATCCCAAAGTTGATTAACATTGTGAGTCGTCTCAACATGAGCTTTGTTTAAATTATTATTTTATGTTGAAAATTGTTTGTTTAATTTTGAGAGTTTTTGATTTGTGACATCTTTTCATGAAACTGTCTTTGATAAAGATGGAAAAACCTTAGAATATGTAACACTTGTCAAGCTACTGATTGTACTGACCAAGTTATTTCGAGTTTATATCACTTAGAACTATCGGTTTGATATGATTTTGCATTTTTGCAAGGTACTGATGTGTTGAAACAGGATTTTGAGTGGACAGTTGTTTTGTTGTGCTTGTGATTAACTGCGCCTCAGCAATTTACAGTTTTTTTTTTTGTTTAATTTGTCAAGTTGTTGGCAATGTGTCGAATGTGGATATACTGTAATTTTGATTGTTATTGATATGGACTGGGCAGTGGACATGATTTATGCTTGGAACTGGGCCTGTGATATGAATATGCCCAACTCGAATGGGTCTTGTACTGGTGTATATTATACACTTATACAGTATATATATACGTACATTATTACATATACTTTTTACGAAAGCATCACAGTAGTTGAATTATAGTGAGGATCACGCAGCACCAAGACTATTGCAAAGTTTTTGTCATTTTTTATTGAATTGATCAATTTACTTTCAGGAGTGTAAGATAACCAATTTATTCGTTGTGGATAACAAATGCTTAGAAAGTTTGGCTTGAAAAATAATGGATTTCACAAAGATGGTGATAAGAAAGCTTTTTCAGAGAAATGTTAGCTACCGTACTAGGTCAGTCAACTGCAGAAAATCGTACGATGTGTTAATGCACTGTTCTTAATAAAGCTCACATTGTTCTCATTTTCTTTATGAATATAAATCCTTAGTTTTATTGGCAACTTTTAGTAGTGCTTTCAGAGAAACTGCTTGTCATAGTCTATGCTCTTTGTCATATGTTTAGTTGAGAACTTTAGGTCATAAATGACATGCTATGGATCACTGAACGTAAAAGTACATACGATAAGGCATACGATAAAGCTTTAAAACAATCAGCCAGCCCTTTACTGCTGTAGTAGAACTCTAATATTATTTTAAATTTGTGTATAATCATTGCCCATGGCAATATGCAGCATTTCAGATTTGCATTGGTTTTGTTTATGTTAACAAGTTACCAGGAATTTACCTCGTTGTTCGATACTGTTTTCAAAGATTTTAATATTGCATAAACTGATGCATGCAGAACAAAAATATACTCGACTGCCAAACCACTGTTCTTGCCATTGTTTCACTGTCAGTAAGTTGAGTCTGATACGAATCATCTAAATGTTGTTTTGTTTCAATGTGTCAACCACCAGGTGTAGGCCTGGATACGACAAACATCTAAATGTAAATACTGAACAATCAGAAGCAACATGTGATTAACGTTTCGTCTTCCATTTCGCCTGTACTCCTCGATATCTTGACTAAAACCCCCAACTATTTTGTTTAACGTTTGTTTCTATTAAACAATCTGTTTTGTAACTGAGAAAGTAGGTTACGTGTCGCCGGTACAAGTTTGAGGGAAAAATAAAACGGTGTTGACTTTCTGCATCTATCAAAAACATTTTAATAGACAAAAATTCAAACAACTTGTTTTGATCTAGTTGTTTTGACTTAGTTTTGATCTAACCGAGTTGGCGGTTAAACGTGTTGAAACCTTTCAATGAAGTAAGAATCTCTTGCAGAATTTTGTCTTTGATGTATGAAGCTGTGAATTTTGATTGTGAAGCTTTTGCTCGACAAGGTCAAATATGCAATTCCAGCGATGCTCGCTTCTGGGTAGTTTTTTTAAGAAAAGGAAAAATCCCCAATTAAAAGGTAACTTTAAGCCTTCAACTATGCTTCTGTGCTGCATTGTTGTGTTGTTAGTTGGAAGGGGGTGTATCATAGACTGCTCATGAACGACCGTATGGGATTTTTTAATCAGCTACCGGTAACTGCTGTGTCACAGCATAACATAGAACTGACTTTTCTTTATGGTTTATCTTCATACAGTATCACGTTTTGATTCCCAAAATAGCTATACGTACTCATGTAATGGACGCATGCAATATACATACAATCTGTGAAAATGTTTCTTTCGTGATAGATTTGATATTTTGGCTGTGTTATGCATAAATTTATCATTTTGCTGCCATGTACAGTAGACTAAACGTAGATTTTCCTCATATATTCTAAGCCCACGCAGGTCATTAGATTCGTTACGTTTAACCAATGTTTGCTTGCCTTGGCTAGAAAGCTTATTCTTTGATTGTTTGTGCATACGGTCACTGTCACGGGTAGGTTACTCAGCTAGCAATCGTTTCAACCTCATCGGATTATGCTAATGTGACGTCTCCAGACGGTGAATCAATGCAAAAAAGGCCTGGTGTATTGAACGCACTGCAGACTAACGTTTATCGGCCCTCTAATGTTCGATTTTGCAGATGCGACCCATCAGCTGATATTGATAAGGTTCTTTTAAATCTGTCAGTGAGCTCGTGTGGTTGCTTGATCTTATCCAATCCATGGTTCAACAAGTTGATGTCTTGCGCGTGTTGCTTTTTCGTTGTTGCTTTCTCGGTGTTGTGTTTGTCAAAGGATTATTTCTACTGTACGCTCGTTTGTTATCCCTCACTTATGTTTTCTGGTGTAGCCAATTTGTCGAGGACATACAGTTGATTCAAGGGCATGGAATACAGTAATGTTTCTTTTTCTGTTTCACTTTGTTTAAGTAAACAAATACTGTACAAACACTTGCTGTGCTGCATTTTAGACACCGATATGTGTCGCAACTGGTCACCTAGGAGCAGTAGTGCAGGTAAATGTTTATATACTTTCAGCACAAACATAGCTAGATTGGAGCCCTGTGGCGACATTTTTATGCACATATAGTTTTAATAAAGAGTAACCCATACGTAATCTGGGGCCCATCTCTATTCTCCAACACCCAGTTTCCTTGGAGACTTTACTTCTACTTCCGTTCGTTTTATTACTCAATGACACGGTTTGTAGTTGGCGACACTTATTGGAATCGTGTTCCAAGGGCAAGTATCAAGCAGCTGATTTGTAGTTCGGTTAAAACTGCACACTGTCTTCAGGGATGGAGATGTAGGTTGCACGATTGATAGTATGGGTTGCGGAATTTTTGTCACATATGCTTAACTAGTGGACAACTGTTATGGAATGCAACCGACGAAAAAATTCGAGGAAAACGTTTTATTAAACTATTCAAATCTTTCACAATGAAAACAGCTGACCATTAACATACGTCAGTGAATCAGTGGACGTCATAAGAGATTAATTGTCCACCTGTCTGAAACCAGCAACACGTCCGGCAGAACACTTGACTAACTGTTACAGCATTTTCTTATACTGATACAATATAATGTATGTTTTACATTGTAGAAACGGAAATATTACCGTACCGACACATCGCGTAAATAACAAGTCGTTGTTACGCTTTTCCGCGTATCTTAAAGTAAATAATAATTTTAAATGGATGAGCTACAGTACAAAGCTCATGAACATGTAAATAGCATGATTGTTTATTGGAGTAGACTTGACTTCTATTCATCTTCATCGTACGTTTCCTTGATGAGCCTGCGTTGCAAAGAAATGAATGAACGCAAAAGATGTAAGTTAAAATATTTTTGTTTTTAGGCAGGCTATTCGAAACGAGAACTTTTTGGGTGAAACAAGATTCTTGTGTCGTTTCAAAACACTTTTTTTAACACCTAAAAGCGTTATTAGCCTATTTGTAAGCTAATAGTTAAGTCTTTGAATAACATGCCACAAGGACATACACTTTAAATTTGGCAGAGTTTTATTAGATTATTGCGTGTTTTGAGTTCACAACAACGGAAAAGTTTTGCTCAGAACAAAATTAAAACGATTAATTTAAAAATTACCCAACGAAACCCATTTGAATGAAACTCACTGGCATGTGGGGGGTGGCGAGTCAAACTCTCCTTCATTCGTGCAAACCGCCATATCGCTTCCTTGCAGCATAGTGCTGTTGTTGCAGAAGTATCTCACTTGGTCCCCTTCGAAAAGAAAGGGTCTTTCGGATGGCTCGACGCGACCATTGTCCGGTGGAGCGGGCGGATCACAAGTAGCTGCGCCAAATTTTTTACAATTTAGTTTTTATTGTGGAGTCACAGCTGACTTGCTTTGCACAGTAGCGACCAAATTTAAAATAGGGACTGTTGAAATATTAAAAGACGCCATCGTGCTGCTTTTCTACACCTTCTTTCCATAAGATGACATTCGCCGACCAACGTGACAAGTCTGACCTTTGCCACAGGATGTCATAATTGAACAGCTAGTGGGCCAAACAAGAAAAAAGTTCAGTTGAGTTTGCTGGTATTTTTTACCATCAAAGCAAAAACACTTCTTGTTACAACTGCAAACATAGCGGGACTCCGAATAAGTATAAAACGAGAACCTTGACTCACTTGGGACCAAAGCAAGATATCTTTTATTTTCTACCATTAATATGCCCAGAACAAAAAAGATAGTAGGCCTACCGTAGTTTAGCCTATTAGCTACAACAAGCGACATACCAGCAGTTTAACTCCGGACTTTAATGAACAGAAAAGGTGGTAAAAACATGAAAGGTTTAAAACGTGCCTGTGCCTATAGTTGTTATGCAACGCCAACAGTGTGTGCAGCACAGTCTCAACATTTTATTTGGTTTTGAATCTTTATCTTCGGACTGACTGAGCCTTTGATAGGTTATTTCTAGTAGTTTCGCTTCCTTGTAGAGGCTTTGAACCCCTGGTCGACGTAATGCCGTTAACCGAGATTGGCAGAGTGAAGTGTCCTATTGTTCAAGTGTTGTTTTCTGCGAGCTATTTCATCCATTAAGTGCCACTGAATGGAGAGCAGCACTTGAATTGCGTTGTTTAAGCGCACACCCCGAGAGCCGAACCAGCGCCGCTTGATCTTTAATCAAGCGCTTAACCAGTGACCGAACCGGATGAGCTTTCAAATGAACAGGGATTGAAAAAGATTTTCACTAACCCACGCAACGGACTTGAGCGTTATCAAATCTTCCATCATTCTGACAAGTTGCCTGTTCTGGTCCAAGTGGGAAATAACCTTCGTCACAGAAGTAGGTAACGACATCACCGACGCTCCAGGTCTGGTTGCTTTCTGGTTCAATACGTCCGTTACGCGGCGCTATTGGTGCATCGCATGTGACAGCTGGAAAGCACGAAATAATCAGCAAGTCGCCACGTTCTCGGTCATTTACGTGCCCGTGACTATAAAAGTACCAACTGTTGTTTGTTATGATCAATCAGATTATGTGATTAACTGATCGGGAATGTTCTCAATCTTCACAGATTTGTAGCTTAGGCTACAAATCTTTTGATAGTAGGCTAAGTTGGTTTGTGTAGGGTTGCTGAAAGGGAAATTTGGGCTACATAAGCCACGGCTAGAACCTCTTTTTGTTTTTTAAATTAAAGGTTTCCAAAGAAAGCGTAGTGCAGTGATTCCCAAACTGTGTGCCGCGGCACACTAGTGTGCCGCCAGAGATTCTCAAGTGTGCCGCGAATCTTTTTAAAATTTTGGAAAAGAGCTGTTTAAATATTTGAAATAATAGCTTCCTCATGCTGCAGGAAAAAGGATTGATTGCTAGTTACAAAGTGGCACAGTTGTTGGCGAAACGTAAAAAATCACACACGGATGCAAAATCAGCCAGCATTAGCCATTGTTGTTGAAGAAATGCTTGGCATAGTGCTTTCCGAAGAAGTTGGAGTTCTGTTGTCAAATAACACAATTTCATGAAGCATAGAAGAGCTATCCTTAGATTTAAAGGATCAAGTTTGCGACCACTTTGTTACAGACAAAGAGCTGTCTGTACTATGGTCTTAACAAGTTAACGAATCTACTGACAGAACTGAGAAATCTCATCTGCTGGCTTTTATTCGCTTCATTAACTATGAAACATTGGTAAATGAATGTTTGTTTTGCAAAGAAACGAAGGGCACAACCAAAGGAGAAGACATTTTCATATTGGTAAATAAAAATATTTTGCTTTCTGAGTTGAAATGGAGTAACTGCGTGAGCGTTTGTACTGATGGTTGTCCTTCAATGCAGGGGAAACATAAGGGTCTTGCAGAAAGTCTTTGATTCGTTTCTTGCTATAAATCAACTCATAAACAAGAAAGCATTCCGCAAATCATGAGCACATTGTCTAAATTCAGCTTGCACTGCAACATTACTTCCCACCATTTGGAAGCACTGAATCAAGCAATCTTTCTGCAGAAGAAGAACAGCTCATTGATTTACGAAACGACCCGTTTTTTTCAAACGCTGTTTCCACAAAAAAACTTGGATGAGTTTCGGTGGTCTGCTTTCAAATCCCATTCCATGATCGGTGCAAAAGCAATCAAAATTATATTACCATTTGCATCTTCATGGCTATTTGAACATGGCTTTTCTGTTTGGACTGAAATTAAAAGCTGTAAACGAGAGAGACTGCTTGGAATTGACGATGAAATGCGGGTATGTTTGTTAACAATGCAACCTCATTTCAGTCGTAGCCATATGTTGGTATGAACAAGCACATCCATCGCATTAACACGTGGAAACAAATTTTTTTAAAGCAACTTTTCTTCTCTTGTATAAGTGTGCCGCAAGCATTTTATAATTTTTCTAGTGTGCCACAAGCTGAAAAAGTTTGGGAACCACTGGCGTAGTGTATTCTTTGCCTATTGATCCCAGGTCTAAAATTATCCGTAGGACCCCCATCAAACCTATTGAGTTATATGTTGATATGACGTGCATATAACCGGATTCCTCTGTATTTCAGTTTAGTTTGTTTTTAGTTTTGACAATTACGAAAAACAATATAGGCTACGCCAAACACAGCAGAGGTCTACAAAAAGGTAAAAGTGACAAAACGCAAGCGTTAACGTGCTTGATATCGAAACAAGACAATCAGTTAATATATACCACAGTTGCAACACATCTAGTAGAATTTTAAAGTTTAAAAAAACGAAAAGAGTAAGCAAAATTTTCAAAATTTATGTGGATAAAAAAACAAACACAAAAAGAAAAAATAGACAATTGCTTTGTTGATCACTCTTAGTGCGTCATCAAAAGTGCTAATGGTCTTGAATAGAACACTCTTGATGCGTAGCTCATCATAGAGAAAAGTATGGTAGGCAAAGTAAACCCCAGAAAGAAATCCACTTACGCGTGCAACTGGGAAGTTCCGTTGGACTTTTTTCATCAACTCCGACGTTAAAAAAACGTCCGCTTGTGCAAATAAAACGAGAGACATCTTGGTTAGTGGATCTATATCCAACTTTGCAAGAGTAGATGATGCTTTCGTCTTCTACATAGTTTTCTTTCTGAGGTCCAAATTCAATGTGTCTCTTAAAAAGTTCCGCAGGATCTATCGTTGGTTGCTCACATGATTCTGTACAAAAGGACAAAAATTAAACCTTTTTCTTGAAACTTTCTTTAGGTGCGTGATATTTCTAATCCTATAAAAGTAACAAAAATGAAACGACTGTTTCAAAAAGGACATGGAAGCAGTGGGGTAAGATAAAGGCGATGAGAAAAATCTACTCTAATGGAAATCAAAAACATGCATCGGTGATCTCAAATCGTAAGAATAAAGCCAGAAGAGCAACCCAGCGCACGTTTGCATTGTACTTTTCCATCTCCAATGAATCCTTTTCGGCAAGTGCAGGAATAGGTGGTGACGCCAAGGTTCCTACACGAGGCATGCCTAGCGCAAGGTTTACGGGAACAAAAACTGTCTGTAAATGAGAAATAAATTTAAATAAAATGAACTTACTGATAAATTTTTATCCACAAAGCTCAATAAATAGTTCGTCTACTGTTAGGCTATATCTGTGTTAGTAGGCTACCCTTAGTTTGTCGATTAAGAAAAATGATAGAACTGTGATAAAGAGTTAATTTTGTTGTAGGCTATCACAGACACATAAAACAACTTTTACAGTGTTTATATGTCTATAGTCACTTTGAGCGCAAAATAGCAACCTCATCGGAAGGCTTCTTCCGTCGAGATATAGATTCACAAAGAAACATCTTGTGCAAGTATTGTGCACTGGTAAACAATTTCTAAACATCACTCAGTTTTGATGATTGATATCAGGAAATTGTCAAAACCATGCACTTTCATTCATTTATTGGGCTCTATTAAGAATACTTACATACACACAGCGGGGGTTCGTTGGGTGTCCATTCACCATTTACACAAGTAACCCGTCTGCGTCCGATAAGTCTGTATCCAGCAGTGCACCGATAGACCGCTTCGTTTCCGCTTCGGAAATAAGTTATTCTGCCGTTGACGGGGCGAGATGGGACACCAACACACGCTAAAAACAAGGAATGAAACTCTGTGATGACGTAAATTTATGTTTTGAACTTTTGATCTAGGGAAACGATTGGGAGATCGCTTTCCGCTCCTAAAACACAGAAAATTAACTTCATTCACGGTTTATTTGAAAGGTCAGATTAATGTAGACCTACACATCATTGTGTTTTGTTGGTCGGCTTCCCCCTTTTAAAACAATTTGCTGGATCCCTTCCTATTTTAAACCTTTTTTTTTTTTCGGAGTGAAAATGGTTAACTGCTTGGAACCACGTAGAGGTGTGATGTTAAAACAGATGGCTCTCACCACATCTTGTTTAAAATGAAAACTCATCATTGATAGAATGATTTGGGTCACGAAAGCTAATGCCAAGCGTTCGTTGAAAGAATTAAAGGAATCACAAAGCTAATGCATAAACAAAGACAAAAACTAATAGCCTAATGTAGGCTAGATAAAATGGATAGGTTAAACGTTAAATTAATAAAATTGCTGTAGTTTGATGTAGAGCTGTGATGCAAATTATAATTTCCGCAGCACAAATGAAGCTTTTTCAAAAGATGTTTATCCTTATACAAAAAAATAGAGTCAGATGAAATTCCAAATGTTTTCCAATTTGTAATAACTTGGGCGATCACCAACCTCCGCCTGTTCGTCTGATGCATTTCGGAGGAACAGCGAATGTCCAGGAGCCATTGATGCAGTAATTATATCTCCTCCCTTCAAAGTTGTATCCCTTGTTGCACTGGTATCGAACTGGTGATTGCAAAGCTGTGAAGGCAATCGCTTTTCCGTTTGCTAGATTAGGTGGAGGGTCCTTACAACCTCAATAAAACAAAAGCTTGTTAGGACAATCTGCAGATCGTCAAGAATATAAGTAGCTTACAATTAAGCACTTTTCAAAAAGGATGAGCAAAAGATGATTTAGCTTGAAAAGGATGAATTTCTTTTTCAAATAAATCTCAAAGACAAATTAAAGGCGAAAGTTAATTTATACAGTAGAAAGTTTAAGAAGCAATTTCAACTGACAGATTGACAGACAACCTGTAACAAAATTAAATCTACTAGATTAAACTACAGTTGAAGGTTTTGTTAGTTTTGTTACTGTATTTCTTTTTCACAATATCATTTCTTTTGCATTCTGACAAAGAAAAATAAATTGAATTGAATTGAATTGATTGGGGAGCATCGACCCTTACAAATATTTTAGAATCTATGTTCTGTCGCCATCTCTGCTTGAAGCAGATTACGTATCAACACGGGTTATCTGTTTCCATGAGTTGCGGTTTTGAATTAGCTCGCCTAGTGTTGTCAAATTGAGTTCGGTCCATGCCTAGATGTTGTCACAAATTTTGCTAACTAGATAAACGTAGCTAGCAAATTTCAATTTATTTTGAATGTTTGAAGGTCCAGTTTACGAATTCGAGAATATCCGATCATTCCTTAAAACACACAAAGTCGAGCAACATAGCCAAATTTAACATATTGCTTTTACTTTTAACGTTCACAGAACATTTACGTCAAAACAAATTTTATATCCAACGTTTTCGACATAGCCTAGTTTTCTCGTCAAGAATAACAATCATAACTTTATCTACATCTGATGAACAAAATATACACCAGTGTCAACAAGATATTTATCGACTAGAGCTGGGAAACACCTGAATTTGAATTGCACACAAAAGTGCAATTAAAAATCGCATTTTCTTTCTTGCGCATGTAAAAACAAAGTTTTGATTTAGCAATTTGAGATCATGTCCAGAGGCAGGTCTGAGTATACCAAACCAAAATTTTCGAAGCCTTTCACATGAAACGCAATTATCCACCTACAGATAATTATATGTGGTTGCGGCGCGTCTTTTTTGTTCTGCATATTTTAATAAATTAGTGTTTCGTACTATTCCAATCTGCATGTTTATATCACCTCTTCACCGTTTAAAGCTGATACCTTCTTTGAATTCTTGTGTATGATATTGAGTGTTGAACTGGTCAGAAGAATTGATTTTTGATAAGATTAATCTTCAACTACTGCATTTTGTTCATCAGATGTAGATAAAATTGTAGCCCTATTGTTATTTCTGACAAAGACACTATGAGATGACGAACATATTCGATATAAAATTGGTTTTTAAGTAGTTTTTTTTCTTCTGTAAATCTTAAAAACAAAATTAAATTTGTTAAACTTGGCTATATTACTCGACTTTGTGTTTTATGGTAGCCTACAACAAGACAAACTTCCCACCGAAGCTTTATCATTCCTTAAAAATTGGAGGCTAAATAAAACATTTCCGTTTCAATTGTGCAAGTTTTTCATGTCAATGATTAATTTAGCCCAGGGTTTTCCAAACTTTTTTGCTCGCGACCCCTTTTTAATCTCCTAAAATTTTCTGCAACCTTTCACAGTAAAAATGATAAACAGTGAGAAATATAGATTTATGTATTAATTGAAAGGCTGAATTCGAAAGAAAATAAAAACAAGCTGCCGGTACTCGAAGCCTACTACTTTATACGTAGTTTTTACTGGACACAAAACTAAAAGCAAACACATTTATTCAATGTGATAAGTGCGACTGCTTTGCGCTACAAAGCAAGTTCAGCCGTGGCTCAGTGTTCGTTAATGCTGGTGTCAAGGCGACTTCAATGTTGCTTTAAAGTTTAAAGATATTGTCTTGATGAAGTGGTTGTCTGGGTAATTTTTTAACGAACACTTCAATTTAAGATTTCAATGCAGAAACATTGATGCTTTCTTCCTGAAGGAAAAATTAATTCGTTCAATTTTTCAAGCCAATCTGACAAATAGCATAATTTCAAAAGTTAAATGTCATTGCAAAAATGGTGGACCATGTCCATATCTGAATTTTTTTCCGTAGGAAAAATCACTGCTTCATTTTTGTCAACATATTTTTGTTAACCCTTATATTGTTTTCTTTGTATTTGTCGCCTGCTCTAGAAAACACGAAAAAATTATTGCCTGGTTGTTTCCTATCAACGTTTGAACTAAAGTAAAGAAAAAACGGTAAAAAAACGCGTTTCATACAACCGGTCAAAAATGACCGCAATCGTCCTTATAGGTAAAGTTTTGGCTGTTGAATGCCATCTTACTTCACAACGCAGTAAAAGTATTTTAAGACTCCGATTCCATTTCACCGCATCATTTTGCAAAAATACAGGTGTGAGTGCACGATTCTTTATAATGTTAATACCTTTCACAGCATCTAGCACAGAAGTGGCAAATGCAGTACGGTAATCTACTTTGCGTAACATTGGTACAACCCACTCTCTGCGACCCCGCAAGGGGTCGCAACCCTCAGTTTGGGAACCCCTGATCTAGCCTACTACGAAATATGTCCAACAGTTGTCGTCCTTGAAACATGTTAACAATCCTTGAAGAACATTGTAACATCTTTTGAAGGTAATTTTCTAACTTTCTAGAACTTCAACTATCCAGTCACACGACGATAACTTACTTACCTTGCTTTACTCCGAACGTCACTCTAAACAAGCTTGTGAAACGGGCAGATGTCACAGCTATTAAAGCTGCGATGATGACAAAGATCTTCATGGTGACAAACATTAAATGACAGTAATGTTAAGCCTAACCTTAACGTTTATATTGAAGCGTTAGCCTGAGGCTGGTAATAGATAGAAGTGGAACGATCGCGCCTGACGAATAAAAACATTTGCTTACATCAGTAAGAAAAATCCCAGGCCAGCTGAACGGGACATTTCGCGTTTAGCTAGTGGCCAGAAACAGAACTAAGAAGTAAAGCTGTTATTTTTATAAGAGTGACATTTTCTGAAGAGCAAACAGCTTCTACAGTTGAAATAAAATGATTGAATCATGCCAAACCTCAGCAACATATATTGATTACTAACTAAGCAAAAGCTGAGTTTTTCAGGTGACAAAATAAACTCATATCGACACTTGCGAAACTTCATGAGTAACATTATGTACCGATATATAAAACTCTTAGATCAATACTAGAAGCCTAAAATATACCAAAAATGCCTCAGTGATTAACTGTCTGATGCGGTCGTTGTCAAATCGCCCGCTGCGGCATTCTCCAGTGTTGTACTTGCACCGAGAAAAATCATTTCCAAAATAATAATTTAAGCATTTACACATTTTTAAAAGAGCGCACTTCCTCAAAGTGTTTGGCTCGCTAATGTGGGTAACAACTAGAACATCACACAACTAAGGCGAAAGAGAAAATTGAAAAAAGAAAACTAATCGGGAAAAAATGATGGTTTGCGAAAGAGAGGTTTTTAGCGCTAAAAGTAACTACTTTCAATTCTCTCATTTTCGCAATCCATCATTTTTTCCCGATGCAAACTTCAATTCAAATTTCTCTTTCGCTTTAGTTGTGTGATGTTCTAGTCGTTACCGCTAATGTGGATGCTGGCTTGAATTTGCGCGACGCTCCAAAGGAGGTGGGTTCGACACCGCTCCAGAGCAGGCGACTGTGTCTCGATGCTAAACTTAATGGCTTGCCAAAATAAAGTAAATTGAGAGCAATTGACTCGATAAATAAACGTTCCTTTGCCGCTTTCAGTAACCTGCTGTGTTGCATATGCGCAGTGGATTGCATTTTGTAGCTGTGGGCGCAAATAAATACACACTATCAACTTTATAACCCGCCATTGCTTCGTTGATTTGCAACTTATATACTTCCTCAGACCTTTCTTCCTAAAATGCAAGTAGTAAAAACTTCGAAAATTTTTGCTAAGCGACAAAAATAAAAACTGAGATAGTTAGAAAACATTTCCAGTCACGTAGAAAGAAGCATTTCGAGATTGGGGCTTTCCGCATTTTTTTTTGTGTTGAAACATAATTGTTCGCCAGCGGCTCTGATTGATGTTTCAATGGCGTGTTGGAACTAAAATTAAAGTAAGGTACGTTGTTAATGCAGTTTGTCAAAGTTAAAGTTTGTGGCCTGAAGCAACTGAGACTTCGAAAAACAAGCCGCCAATAGTCGATTATTTGGGAATACATTTTAGATAAAAGAGTCTGCAATCGTTTAGCTACTCGAATTTTTAAAGTTAGAAACTTACACAAAAACACATTTCTTAAACGTTGAATTGCGTTAGTGATTCAAAGCCTCTGCAAGTTATGCGAAACTGCCAGGATTAAGCATTGCAAGAAGCTTTCCCAGTTTGAGGATAAAGATTCAATCAATCAATCTACTGTATTTTTCAATTCGAACATAAAGATTTTTACAATTACAACCACTCAAAATTAGTCACTGACGCAATGGGTATTAGTTTTTGACCTGTCAGTGTTAAGTATTACGTGAATACTGAAACCAAGGTGTGGTTAAATTTTTTCTATAGCCCAACTTAGGGGGGGTCAAAAACTGGACCCAATAAATCAACCCAAGTAGTGGTTCTAAAGTTTGTAATATCAGAGCAGCACTGACGAGCCTGATAAGTGATAACCGAAGCACATGCCCATCGCTATTCTTTCTGTAAGATAACTTTATTGTCGAACACTAATCTATTTTTTATAGAAGCAGCCTGTTTTTGAGATCACCCTAATTGAAACGATTTCTATAATCGAAACAAAATTGTTGAGAAATAATTCAATTCGAAACGAACTTAAACCAGAAATTACTGTATGTCTAGCAATATTTGTTTCTGCATAGCATAAGTCGCAATAACAGGCAAACTGTTTTGAATGAAAAAAAAAAAACACAAGAGGAAAAGTTGGTATCGAAACGAACTATTTTTGTTTTCTACAGCTCACTAGCACTGCTTGGAAACACGGTTGGTTTTGAATCTTTATCCTCGGAAGGACAAAGCCTTGAAAGATTATTTCTGGTAGCTTTGCATACTTGTAAAGGCTCTTGACGCATGGCCGGTTACCGCGATTGGCAGAGTGAAGTTTCCGATTGTTGAACTGTTGTTGCCGGAGAATTATTTCATTCATTAGATGCCGCTGAATGGAGAGCAGTCCTGAAATGCATTGCTCAAGCGCACACCCCGAGAGTCGACCAGCGCTGCTTGATCTTGAAGCTTCTTCGTTCTAGAAGTCACGCGCTAACCAACTGAGCTATCGGCAGTGACGATCGGTGAGGGAAAGCAAGGAAAGCAGTGCTTACCTTAGCAAAAACTATGCAAAATATAATGACTGAATTCTAGGTTTAACTTCTTATTATTTTTATCACGTCTATTTTAACTTGAAAATTACTCTATTCGTGACTAGAATTACTCGTAACGCTTGTGAGTAGTTTAAGTCCTCACCAAACCGCATGTCTTGCCTATAAATGCCAATTGACGCAAACGCTTCTGTCAGAAACAACCACTGAAGGTCCAGGGAAGCAACTATCAAACTTGCTTTCCCAGGTTCAAAAAATGTCAAAAAACGCCTTCGTTTTATCCAATCCTCACTCGTTTTGCAAAACGTCACCAGCTGCTTAGCCAATTAGATGTGTTATGGTTAGTTTTGCTTTCCCAGTGACGTCAATGCGTACATTCGCTAGAGCGACTAGACTAACTCGTCAGAATGGTCTCTCGTCAGGGTACACGCACAACATCATAATGCCAAAAAGCTTGTTGCTGTTTTTTGATGTCTCCTCGCCATGTACTTTAGCCTACTGTACTAGCTTTCATAGTCATGCCTTTGCCCTTTTTACAGCGTTGATATAACGTTACTTCGCCAATGAACGTTCAGGTGCGGATGCAATATTTAGTTTGTTAAGCTTCTATACGCAGGAGGCAAACTTATCCAGCTTTTTGTACAAATTGCTTGCGGTTGTAATGTTTAGGCCTAAGTGTTAGTTTTTGTAGTGTAGGCCTAACTGAATATCTGAGAATGAACATTCATGACGAATTAAACATTTAGACAACTATTATTCCATGTGTAACAAAGGATTTTGGTCCTGCAACGTTAAAATTAAGATTGTTCATGACTTCTAAACATTAAATGGATGTATGATCACGACATAGGCGAAGCACAATTTGACAGATTTTTATTTTTGATTTGTTTTGGAAATGCTCTCAGAGCGCACCAAATTGAAAGTGTTTTTCAAAAATTTCTGGGGGAGGCCCCCCAGACCCCCCGCTGGAAGTGTTGCCTTCGGGCTTCGCCCGACGGTTACGCCCTTCGTGCCTACTACCTTGCTGCAGCATATTTCCAAGTTGCTTTCCCAACGGTTTAAGCCACCGAACGTCACTGGCTATCGGGGCGGATTTTATTCTTCACAGCGCTGCTAAAATAACTTATCTGGAACTGTAGCTGTGTTTGCTTAGTGATTGGTAAAAAATAAGTTGACTTTTATAGAACCGACTACATTTTCTATCGTTTCAACAATTCTTTTAATTGAATTTGCGTAGCTTATGTTATGTACTGACTGCAATACTGTGGCAGGACACTTAAAGGCATGCCTGAAGGTGGACACAAAGATTGGCTTCCTTGCCTTCCCGTCCACTTAATCTAAATCTTCAACCACCGGGTGTAAGCCTGGATACGACAAACAAACTGCAATACGTTCTTCAATTGTTTAGTTAACAGATAGCTTACAGTAATAGTGTAAATTTAACAAAAAAGACAAATGTAACGACTAATTTATTTGTCCATTCAGCTTCTGTTAAAATTAAAATTTTGAGTTTCATTGATGCCCATCTACTTCATGGTCACAAACACGTAACATTTCTGCTCCGAGCTTATTTATATAGCCCGGATTGCTCTTGAGAAGGATATGGCTGAGCTCGTGCAGTAGAACGCGAGTAAGTGGTAAAAATAGCAACATTTATTGACTTGAAGTGTTATTGTTAAATATTGTACGCAGCAATGTAGGATTTCAATTCTTTAGCATTTATATACTTGGCTGGAAAGCAAAAACGATTTTCAAAATTAACCATTACCGACTTCAACGTTGAAGTAAATATTTGTATTAATTTCATACTTTGGTGAAGATATGCAGCATGAGCTAGACAAAAAGTTTGCTGTTTTACCTTTTTCGGCAGTTGCATTTAATACAATGTGATTCTAATATATATCTTTCACTAATCCTGCATCTTTTATTGTTCAATGTATCATTGAAGTTGCCTACTCAATTTTAGTTGTATCCAGGATTTTGTCTGCTAAATAGGATAAGGAAGGGATCACAACCTTCAAATAATAATAATCGTGTTTTTATTTGCGCCCATTGCGATAACACACTACAGTATACTGCGATCACAGATGCGATACAACAGACGACAGGATGCAGCGAAGTGACATACAGTATAATCTTCGAGTCAGCTGCTCCCCTTATTTTGGCTTGCCATTAAGTGTCTTTGCCGAGACACAGCCGCGTGCTCTGGAGCGGTGTCGAACCCACGTCCTTTCGAACGTCGCGCAGACGTTCTCACCACTCGGCTATGTGGTTGGCCAAGTTCTCTCATTAGTTTTCGACTTGAAATCCTTCGGGATGTCGAGCAACTGCCCGCACACTTTACTTAACAACAAAATTTTTTATGATGTTTTTGTTGAACGTATAGGCCTATTGTTTCTTTAATTTAGACTTAGAGGATACGAACCCAACATCTTTTGACTTATACACCAAACTACAAAAGTTTTGTAAATAAAAAAATGCACATTGCTAAGTTTCTATACATTAGGCTGCGTAACGGAAAAACTAATCTACTAGGCGGAAGTTTGCTTTTTGCAGCAGCCGCACTTTTCAGAAAATCAAAATGTCAAATTTGAGCAAAATAATTTTATTACGAAGTAACGAGATAAATTTTCGAAAAAAAAAAACAGGAACAAGAATTTTCAAAGTGTTTCAATTCGCGGAAAAAGCCTATGTTCGTGAAAGATCGCTGAAATTTATCTGAAAATAAATTGTCTAATTTCCAGTGCCATTCGCCGGAGGTCTGGTCCAAAATAACTTTGAAGGCATTCCGATTTCCGCTCTCCGAATTTGATCGTCCAGCCATGATCTGTGTGCCGCAACGCGGGCAAAATATCTAGGAGCGTTGAGCAAGGTACAGGAGCCAAGTTGCTGGCTCGCTATGCCAACGGTGTAAAAATTCTTATTCCACTCACAAACGAGTGCCCCGCCTTCATCGCCCTAAATTCAAGATAACATTACAAAGTTGTTTTGTACAATGTAAAAAAATATTAAATTTTCATACGAAGCAATGTTTGTTGATGCAGTTAAACATTAAATTTGTGGTAAGATACAGTTTCAGTGATAATGCTCTCGGCTGCGTTGACACTGTCTGCTTTGTATAGCATAGGCCTATCTGCGATGGATACAACGCTATAAAAAACACACATTATTAGAATTTATAATTTAAGCAACAAATTCGTTGTTAACCGGCAGGCATATCCACAGTGAGATCTAATTAGTAGGCTAATTACAGCCAAGGAAGTCATTTAAACATTGCAGTTGAACCATCACTTCCTCTTGGTGCGGAAAGAACAAGCAATGTATTTATGCAAGTTTCAAGTAATCATGAAAGATTAGCTGAGTATGCGGATAAGCTACTGGCTAGTGACGTAATTCAACAGCTGTTGCTGCTACAAACATTACCAAAATCCCCGCACACTGCCAAACTGGCAAATCGATCTCATTAAGTCAAAACTAAAATGTCTGAACGGTCGTAAATGTATAGTGAACTCATTCAAAAATCAATTAGTTAATTATCTGGGACGCATACGCACAATTTTATATATTATATAATATAGTATATACTATATTACTGTATATCATAGAGTTGAACCCATTGCAGTTACGCCTTCTCTCAGCCAAGCAAAATATTACTCCAAGTCCATTCCTTTGATGCTTAGTGCTACGTAAGAATGAAAGTTATAAAGATTTTTTGAAAAAGGTTAAAGTTATTTTTTGAATCGTATGAAGATTAACTTATTTGCAAAGGGCAACTCTGGACAAGGAGTGAAGGTCAGATAGCTTACTTCGCATGGGCTTTGTCTTGTCCCGTCAAAGTGGCCGGCACACAGGGTCGCATTGTTGTTGACCCTCCGTCCAAACGTCCGAGCGGACAGGAGGGTACACTGCCGGTCAGACATTACTGGGACTTCAATGGACGCCAAGTGGCCTGCCACCTCACCTGCAGAGTGACGTCATAAATACAAGCTCTCGACACAATACAGGCTTGTGACTGAAGATGAGCGCACTATTCATCTCGGTATATCATGAGTATGGAAGTTTTTTATTTCATTTTTTATTTAAACAAATATCCACCAGGTTAGAATTTCAGAAATCTGAGGATATATTAGATCTTTAGTTAGCTCTAATTTGATCAAACGTTCAATGTCTGCGCTTTTAAATTACTTTACTTCGAATATTATCACACATAAAACTTGTGAAGAGTGAAGTTTCCGATTGTTGAAGTGTTGTTGTCGTTGTACAAAACTACTATCAACTCACCATCGTCACTTTCGCTTCCCCATCCAGCGAGTTTGCAGTAAGTCTTCGGGAGGTGGATCCTTCCAGACCATCCCAGGTTGGGAGACGAAATATCAGCAGGAGGAAGGCAGGCCGGAAAGACGGTGCGCGACCACTGGATGTCAGCAGCGGTCTGTGCGTAAAAACAAACGCTCTCGTGACGCATCACGTCACAATACGTCATAGATCAAGGTATTTCAATGGAAAGATTGTAACAGCATATCAATTTGATTAAAGACGATTTGAAAAGAAATTTTAAATCGTCAATTTCGATGATGAAACAGGTTAGGAAGTGCAAGAAAACTATTAGGACAACAGCGTTGCACAATCTAGCAGAAGTCGACAGGACCCTGATTCGATACAACCCGGAAGCGATCTTGAACCAGCTAACGAAATTTGTTGTTTCTACATTGTTTCAACGTCTGCTGCGCCTCTGTACAGCTGCATTGACACTGCCTGCTTTGTAAAGAGTTGAGGAACAACGTATATTTGCGATGGAAACAGATAGGCTACAGCGTAATATAAAATTACACATTATTTTTAGACGGAGAAACCAACCCAAACGTTAAATCAATGTAAAAATGACAGATTTTGCAGTCTGAGAAGTCTCTTACGCTACCTTAACAAGGGCCACGTCATGATTGAGATAGTCGTCATAGTCCGGATGCAGGTAGAGGTCACGCAACCTGTAAGCTTGCGTCCCTTCGTTGTCGTTCATGTGTAGGGTGCCTCTCAGCTGACGTAGCCTTCCAACCAGCCGCGTGAGACGCCAGAGATCGGAGGAACCGAATGCGATGATCAGGTACGCCAACCTGTAGGAAAGGAGAAATTGAACTCCACGTTCTTCGCTGGCAAAACTGTAATATGCTTGCAATTGAAATGTCATACACGAACAAGTAACTTTACTTGAACATGAACCTGTAACTCGCTTCAACGTCAACTAGAACATACACGGAAACATAAGCTTGCAACATTTACGTCTACATGGCTTCGGCATTAAGTCGATTGGACTTATAGAATTGAAATTATGCCGCAACACTGCCGCGGAAGCGTATTTAAAAGCCACAGATTATGACGTCATAGAAAAGGCGTTAAGCAAAATGTGAGACACAGGTACAAGTTTAAAGGGTAAGTTGAATCAATGTAAAAAACGTGTGACTTGCTGTTTGGATGGACAATTGGACACTCACTCTTCATATGTCTTGATATGATCGACGCAGTGCGCTGCTGTCAACGCGTATCTTTTGTGGATGATGGCAGCTCCACACAGAGCGGTACCGTCGTTGCTTCCGAACAGAGCTGACTGCCATGGAACCTTCACAATATCCTCCTTTATTCCTCCAACCAACCGGAACGTCTGGTTCTTGGCCGCTCGTATGGTGTTGTGGCATTCTAATGAAATGAAATTGTAAACTTTAAAGAACGAGACGCTGAAAGAGATTAACTTGTATTTAAGGAATACTACTAAGAAAAAGTGTCTATCAGCTTTTTTTCTTAAAGCCATCAACAATAAATACAAAATCTTTTTTTTGTTGTTATAATAACTTTAAAGAACGATTTGCTGAAAGAGATATTAGAACACGATAACTTTTACTCTACCTTCTTACAAAGTAAATGCTTCAATGAATAATGCAAAAGACCCTTGAGCCACACAAATTGTTGGTCAAAGTTTACCAGCTACCGCTCAGTATCTCTAGACATGGGTTTGACACCTTATTGAGTCACACCAAATAAATGATTAAAAATTGCATTGAATCATTGAGTGGAGAAAACGTCGGCGGAAGATAACAACAGGACTTAACCATAGCTCTAAGACGCTACCATTTGTTTAGATTCATTTAACATCTGCAGACGTTGAATCAATGCAAATAAAGTACAATTTTGCTAACTGGGAACCTGTGATAACGCTGGGCAGAGCGGTGGAAAGCCACTTTGCATTAAATCCTTTCTTGTTTGTATAGCGGTCGTCACTCTTGAACGTGATAGCCAGGTAGCCGTGCATCGTAGTAATCGGACCGACCGTGCTGAATATCCGACCTGCAAAGAAGCAGATAGTAGAAATATGTAACACCCTTAAGAGGACATATGAAATAACACCAGATGGACAGAGGTTTCATCTAAGATGTGATGCGTTATGTCATTATGATGAATACAAGCTGCATGTACAATGTACATTGCAAGTCTTGCGATGGTTTAGTTCATATAAGCAAAAGAATGGATCATTATTACATCGGCAAATAAGCAGCAACAACAACATATACACAACCGACTTGAGTATACCGCAAATCGTAGCCAAAGAATGTGATGTATCTGACGTAGCACTCTGGCCTTCAACGACACTTAGGAAGTCCCTGTTGCAATCCGTGGTGCCTCCGTCTCGTCCTGGCTCTATGTCGATGTCGGATATCCACAAGCGGATAATGGTTTCCGGAACTGCAAGGTGTGCAAGCAAGTATTTAGCATATACTACGAAAATTCATCATAACAACATCTCGTGTAAGTTCTACAAAAAAAAAAAAAAACACGTAATACATCTTCCAAGAAACACCAGAGCCCTTCGTGCAGTTGGTATGAAACAAACTGAAAGTATTATAGATGATAACAAGTGAAACTGTCAATCAAAACAAAAGTGCTTGAAACGAAAGTTGTCGGACTTCTGAACTACAGTATGTTATGTCAAGTGATATTGTTTTTTGCTTTGATGGTCGAAAATAAAACAAAACACACGATGGTGGCCATCCACAAACCTGATATGATCCACTTGCAAATAACGTTTCGTGGATATTTCTGCGGGTACCCAGGTGAGGATAAGGTACCTACGTTAGTTGTCAGAGTACCCCCACACATATGCCTGGAAACAATGAGAAGTGAGTGTAGGAACTAGTTGTGTGGTTCCGGAAAGTGGTATAAAATACTTTTAGTATTATATGTCTGGTGACAGATATACAATTATACATGCAAACGATACAATTGGCTTACATCTCTCTATACTGTACACCGCAGCAAATCGTTACAAATGCTTGTCGCCCAGAGTCTGTGAACGATATAATATTGCTCTTCAGTCGGCTACATAGCTGAGTGGTGAAAGCCCTGGTTCGACGTTCGAAAGGGCGCCGGTTCGACACCGCAAGAGCATGCGGCTGTATCTTGGCAGGGCACTTAAAGGCATGCCTGAAGGTGGACACGAAGATTGGCTTTCTTGCCTTCCGGTCCACTTAATCTAAATCTTCAATCACCGGATACGACAAAAAAACTTGTTCTTTTTTCCATTAAAACTTTAGTTCAGTTCAGTTTTGTTGGCGAAAAAGAAAAACACAAAAAGCAAAAACACAATAAACACAAATAATTCGCACAACACGGATGGCAGCGAAAGACCAAAAGGTCACTTTAGAAAGACCAAAAAGGTCTTTCTAAAGAATATATTTCCAAAACGCAAAAAGTTACCATCTATCGCGAAACACATATACGCACATGCAAGCTGTATTCTCCGACGACATGTTCGCTGTGGTTGGCAGCCCTCCAGCGTTTGTGACGTCATCAACAGAGAACGCCTCCCAGCCGAGCACGTAGTACTGTGGGGAGGTGACCAGGTGGACATGCTCGGTAGAGAGGTCATCCTCCTCCTTACTCCCCAGCCAGAGGTTTCCAGTCCCGATGTGGAGAGCATATTGTCGCAGTGTCACATCGGCACATTCGAAATGCTGGCGATTGAAGGTTATATGTTTTGAAGCCACAAAGCTTTGGTAGAAATATCAAAGTGTGGATACAAACTGCCTGTTTTAACCTGATGCTGCGAGTCCGCTGTGGTGGTAGCGGTTTATCAAGAGCTTTCAGAACACAGATTCCTAGTCATGTGCAACGACGGATGGAGTCAGAGTGTCGTTGTTTTATAAGGTTCCTTAAGTAGGAAAGTTTATCTTGACTGCACTATAAACACACGAGATAATACCACAAGGTTAAACGTTGACTTTAATTCCGTTACGAATTTATAATCTGGTTGCCTGCAAATTAATCCGTTTGTAAAGTGCGTTGCTCATGCGCATATCAGGAACCACACCGTAGCGGCTTGATCTTCCGTGAAGGTTTCAATTGGGGTTGAAGTGTCATTACCTGGGAACTAATCTTTTAACATCATTAAGGCCATGATCTAACCAATATGAAAGTCACCATACTCGCGTTCACCATTGTTTGGGATTTATGTTGTCTTGAGTGGAAATCGAACTATAACTCTTTTAACATCCTCAAGCTAAAAATGATTTAAACCAGGACTTCCCGAACTGTGGGTCGCAACCCCAAACGGGGTAGCAAACTGCCGTTCAAGGATCACGAAACAAATTAAAAATGGGTCTTAGATAGTTTACACTGGAATCTGTTCACCAAGGGGTCCCACAGAAAATTATTATCTGAATTGGGTCACAACAAAAAGGTTTGACAATCTGAGTTTCAAACAACAATCTGTTGCAATAGCGATGTATTTTGGAGCTGAAACACTAAAGATTAAATTGAATACCTGTGAAGGGTCGTTTCTATCGCAAGTCTTAAGGCCAAGTCTGATGACGGTTTTGTACCGCACCGGAGCCCAGCATTTTCCAGGCATGTCGATGCTCTCAATGAGTCCAACGTCTAGATCTCTCCATTTCCATTGAAAGTCTCTATCAACTGATGAAGAAAGGTCGCACTCGATCGAAAGCACAACCAAGTCTGTATTTCTATCGGCCTGAAACACATCGGTATGCAAGAGTTTAATCATGTGACATTTAATCACTTGATGCCAGATTACAACGAAACTTATTTTCAAACCCACGAGTGACACAGCAATTTTGCTAACTCTTTCTGCATGTGAAAAAAATAAAACTTTCGGACGAATGTTAGTGATATGCAAAGATTGAAAGAGTAAAAATTAACTCTCCATGATTACGCATTGCTTGTGAAACTTCACCTAATTATAATGTCAAACTCACCGCCCAATGTTTATTTACTTAATTTGTTGCTAGAGGTTTGGACTTTGGAGGAGATGTTTACATTAGTGTAACACATAAAACTGAACAACGCCAATGGGGTTAAAATATTTATTGTTTTATTTATTGTTCTATATGGACAAACATATGGACAAACATAAAGAAAAAATTGAAAAAACACTTGGAGTGCAGTTTTTGCTACACAAGTTTGTTGTAGGTTAAAGATTTAGGTTAAGTCGACGGGAAAGTAATCTTCGTGTGGTCCTATCTGCATGTCACTGAATGTCTTGTCAAAAATACAACTGCATGCTCTCGGTAGGTATCGAACTGGTTTCCTTCAGACCGTCAGGAAGAGCTCTCATCACTCGGTCAATTGGTTTCTAAAACATTCCCATTAACACTGAAATTTTCGCTCACTTTCCCAGTCAAACTGGGGCTTGCATTGATGAAATGAGATACCAAATCTAAAATCGTTGTTTCAGGGCTCCAATAAAATTGAACTCACCCTCAAGCAGATCCTTCGTTCCTTCAAGTGACGTAACTGGCGCAACACGAAGGGTGGTTTGGGGGCGCCTGCAACGCCAATTCAACCATGAAGCCAAACCAACAACATATAAAGCAATGCGGCACTTTCGCATCAGTCATGTGACCCTGATTCTAACCAGTAACGCAAAAAGATGAAACCTTTTCTACTTTCAATAACTAACTCGATCAACTTATCATCAACTAAATCATCAACTAACCCAACTCGATCACTCATAGATTGCAAAATGAATGAATTAGCAGGTAAATGTGTTACTCTAACGGGCTTTGACAGTAGCCGACTACGCCATTCTGACTTTAAGTACCATCCGCACATCACATGAAGAACATGAAGACGTTTTTCTTGACATCCAACACAAGTGCAACGCTGGTGCAGCGGTTATTTTGTTGAACCATGGTGTAAATACTCGTACATAAAATCAAGCGACAACATAGCAGCTATTATGTCGAAAAAACATTCACAGTTTTATTTTGGCATAATAGGGCAAGCTGGGGTAAGATGATCACGGGGGCAAGATGATCACCCCCATTTATTTTCTTTTAAAATGAAGCTTTAACGCAGTGCTGCCAAGTAGTGGCAGCTCTACCAAAGCGCCATTTTACATGTAACTTTCAGCCATTTTAGACTAGCCGTTTAGGACTTGTGCTGAAAAACGTGATTTTGGTAGCTAAAAGTAAAATTGCAAAATCACAAAAAGCAGGTGATAACGTTGTTTTTTAAGAATGTCAGAAAAACGAAAGTATGCCCATCGGGTAGGGAGTCAATTCATAATTTAGCCTTGCTTCTTATAGCTTGTTAGTATTTTTAAGTTTCAACAGAGTGCAGTTGAAAGTAAAATGTTTGGCATGGGGCAAGATGATCACTTGCACGTGGGGCAAGTTGATCAGGGTGATCATCTTGCCCCACTTGAAATAATTTTGGACAATATAATTCTGCTAGTTTGAGACTAATTTAAATGAGTGGATTTATGGTTAAAATTGCTTGCACTGTTCCTGGCTATAACCTCGTGAAATTCCATAAAATGACATCTTCATGAATTACTGTAATTTTATTGCAGGTCTTTTGATTTCAAAGGCCTACCATACTTCATAACATATTTACTTTTTCTTAAAGAATTAGGCTATGGTAGGCTACGGGTATATAAACGAAGAACTCATCATGGGAAAGCTTCTTTGGAACTTCAATACAATGTCAATTCCTTTTGCCGATAGCTCCAGTGACTGCGATTTAAGTAATACAGAAATTGTTGAAGGGGACTTCATTGTACGGTAGTAAAGATTACCGAAAAATCGTGAGTAGTTCCATATATCGCGAGAATCGACTCTTTTGAAGATGGCGAATTCGAGGGAGTATTTTTGAAGAAAATGCAGTGCTTACCAGAAAATTTTGAAAAGCTTCTCTTTGCAATTGATGAAGATGATAGTGCTTCATTCACAAAAAGTGATATTGTTCACAAATTGCCGTCACCTCACTTAAGGAGTGGAAGCGAGAGAAAATCACACCAACTATATTTTAATGCCAACCTGTATGCATTAAATTTGTAAAAACTTTGTCTAAGATTCTCCAAGCAGGGCCCAATTATAAGGGAAAGCACATTTATGTTTGGGGTGCAGAATAAAAATCAACGTTTTTGTATAGGGAATATCATGAAATCAAACGATTAACATTCCTAAATTAGTGATGTTTTGATATTTATGCATGCTACACTAAAGAATTGGGTTTTGTTTAATTGTACCTCATGATTTACCCTTTTATAGTACCTATGGCACTGCTGTTGAGCAATGTGCCGATAGTTTGAATGTTCTTTTGCTGTTCGTTTGAAAGATTCTTTTGCAGTTGACGTACTGCATACCAATCGCTGTTTTTCATAATGTCAGTCGCTTGCCTCTTCAATTTGAGGCTACACCAAGTTGATTCTATTTTTGATAATAAACCCCACCTCACAGAATGCAAAAAATGTATGATCACCTTGCCCCATATGTGTGATCATCTTGCCCCGGTACTGGGGCAAGATGATCATTTCGTCCACATTTTTTCAAACGGCTATAGATTCTCATGCTGTTGGCTTGTAATGCAAAGCATGCTACCATTAGATGCGCTGATGAATACATGTTTTTGTAATGCTGAGAATTTGTAAATATCTTTTAAACTTTGAATTTTATGGAGATTTTAACCTTACGGTGATCATCTTGCCCCACCTTCCCCTAAACGTCGCGCTGTTACTTGAAGTTGTGTACTTATGACTTAATAATTGTCGAGCGTGACTACAGCTATTTAACCCTGCCGTTTCCTTGGGAGGCACGCTAGATGACTGTGGCAGACATTGAAAAATATTTTAACAAACTTTTAAAAAATGGACCAATCAGACAACCGAGAATACTTGGGCAGTGGATGACAACGGGAAAGCGAGCAACATTTAAAAGCTCAGCATCTAGTTTAACAAAACCAGCATCGGCGATCATACATACTACGACAATTTTCGCATTTTCATTCAAGCACCAACTTTGTTTCACTCCTCCGATGCAACTTGGGATCTTGCTGGACCACTTTCCTCCTGCCTGACATTGTACCACAGGGGAGGAATCTAGTTTCCATCCCGGATCGCACTTGACGAAGCATCCTCCTCCGACTTCCTGGTATTTCCATCCGCAATGATTCGGGATCATGCTCCCATGGTTAGGAGGAAGAAGAGGAGGACAGGATGCTAGATATAACATTAAAATGATGTAGATATGGCGAGAAGGTTTTTCATTGCTGGAAGCTGCAGTTCTTTTCGTCTGACTCTTTTCAGGAGCTTGTTATCTTCACAACAAAGTTAACTTAATTGCGGTGAGGTATTCCCAGCCAACAAATCCGTAGTTTTTACATTGATTTCACGCCTGCAGTTGTTGAATCAATGTAAAAATGAGATTTTGTGTCTAGGTCGGTACCACCACAAGTATTTATAGAAGTATCTATAAATACCTCTCCACATTTAAGTTATCTCCTTGCCATATTGAAGTTCTGTGCCACATATCAACTTTTCTATTACAGTAATTAGTATTGATACAATATTATAATTTTATACAAAATACAACTCGTTGGAAAATTCAATGTTGATTGGGATGGTGCAAGGCAAACGAACAAAGGGACGACAAAAAATGAAATATTTTGACAATATCAAGCAAATTGTGGGAATAAAAAGCATGCCGGAAGCACTAATAAAAACAAAGGACAGAACAAAATGGAGGCAGTTCATAAGGGAGACCACAGCTGATCAAATAAGATTCAATCTGTTGAAGAAGAAGATACAAAATACAATAACATTAATTTTTTCATATGAGAAAAAAAAAGGTAAAAACTCCAAGAACAAGGACCTTTATGTATTCCCCTGTTGATAGTTGTATTTTTTAACAACGTAACAACTTCAGCGATGCGATCACCATAGGGAATTGTTAAGGAGATCGCATCGTAACTGGAGTGTTACGATGCGATCTCCTGCAAAAGCTTACAAAAGCTTCATGCAAACTGCAAAAAATTCATCAAAGTCTGCCCATTGGAGCACACAAGCGCGACAGCTGCACGACTAGAAATGTGGACTTCTGAGCCCGATAAGACAAAAAATCCTGCCATCCCAAGTCCTTCCGAAAGTATACAACAAACTCCCACCCTTGAGAGAAGAGAGTGGTGCTGTCTAAACAGAGCCCGCTGCGGAGTCAGGAGAAATAAAAGCAATCTTTTCCGATGGAAGATGACTCCTGACCCAATGTGTGATTGCGGCCTAGACAATCAGACGATGAAGCACATCCTCACCAACTGCCCCTTTAGCCCTTCATGTGATGACAACGACCTCAAAAACATCACAAACAATGCTCTTACCTGGCTCCGACACTGGCGTGACAAGCTATGAATGAAAGGAGATCGCATTCATGGGGTTCAGTCATTCATCAAAAATAAAACCAAATCCACTAAAGCAGGGTGCTAAATATTAAAACGTTGTTCATTTTTTAAGGCAACGTTGCGTTTTTTGGGTAAGAAATTTGAAAAGGAAAAGAGACAAAAATTCGCGAGAACGTGATTAAGAATATAGATACCTAGGCACTTTGGCACACCATCTTTCCATTGTCCCTTGCTGAGGCATGTCCTTGTAGCTGCTCCTTTGTTGAGGAGATAACGATCTTTGCACACGACTGTCACTGAAGTCCCAATTCCGATCGACTGGCCCTTGATGCTGGTGAAAAATAAAACTTCGCTGTCACAAGAAATTGCCATAAAGTGGAATGTTATTGTTCACATGTCGATGCAACGTTCAAAAGCATTATATTAATGCTGAAAAGATGGATTTTGCAGCCTATTTATGCGTTTTATCTTATAAGCCACATTGTTAATATCATGGATAAGACACTAAGCTGGTCAAAAGTGTCGTCAGTCGATTTTCAAATGCAGATGTGCAGTTGTTCACTGCGCGTGTACAGTGTACAGCCGTACACTTTCTTCCTCTGTATTAAGTCTTTTGAATTTGGTTGATATAAGCTACGCCACAAATCGACACATTCTTTTGCGACGGAGTAGTATATTGAAAGGTCCCACCTACTGCATTGGGTGGTAAGCTGAGAACAAACAAAACGATGGTTTGCTGCTTGGGGCTTGCTGCCACAGATACATGTTACTGGGCCCGTGTTGTAGCTCCACTTAATGTGCACCAAAAACTTGATCAGTTTTGATGATTCCCCCATTGCCTCTGATGGAACAAGTTGTCTTTTTTCACATCTTTGCAGTTGATTTCATGGTCGCAATCCTCGTTTCTTTACGCAGGAAATACATCATTTAAGACTATTTTTAAATTCTTCGACGTGCCTCGACCTGGAATCGAACCGAGACCCTTCAAGGGAACACCCTACATTGATGATTTTCGAGGATTGCGCTACGCGATAAAACATTTTGACAAGCCAACGTTTCAGAATGTGAAATCAATTCACAAAGAACATGAAAGAAGTGGGAAAACAGAATTTTCTGTCACTTCACACACGCTTAATTAAAGTATATTTCTACATACTTTTATTTTTTGCCATAGATTTTCAGCGAATTTTCACAGAAAACGTGCGAAACGACCACCCAAAGGGAACCTTGTGGGGGCCAACGTTCAAAATAGGAGTGCGTAAAAAGCCGCCATCAAGCCAGATTCAAATTTGCTGACGTCCAACCCTCGCGATACCGGGAACAAAGGACGAAAAACCGTGTGCTAACTAACTTTTATAAACATGGGGGGAAATGAGGCAGCACCAACTCATGATATCCTCGTTTTGGGTTGTAATTCATTTTACTCAAAAACTTTTAGGTAACCTCTCTACTGTGTGCCTGAAGATGAAGTGCTCTTGGTTTGTGGGAATTTCAATGAGAATATAGGCGAGCTTTCTGATGCTGTATAACGAAAGAAATTGCAAACGTACCACAACACCGCAAACTTGAGGCCCTAACGCGGCTCTCATTGTGACTCACAGCTTGTTGTAATAGATGTTTTTGATGCCGGGATCTGTGTTGTCCACCTTGATGCAGAGAGCCTTTGGGATACACTCCGGGATGGGGCGGTCCCATTGGCCGTTCATGCACGTGACATACGTGTGTCCAATCAGGAGGAAGCCTTGGTTGCATCTGATAACGACAATTGTTTTGCGTCAGTATAACGTAATGTGTTGAAACACGTGACGTAACGTTAGGAAAAACTTAGGGTGATGGAAGAGTAGACTGAACTTATGAAGAATGATGATTAGCTCTCAATATAGCGCCACATCCAGAGTGCAAACTATACAAACAAACTACAAGACGATGGTGAGAAAATAAATTAGTTTAGTCATAATGTTCACGTCAATAAAACGCTTTCAAGTGAGTTTGAATTTATTGAAATGTTCTTGTTCCGTTATACGAATAGGTAAACACCTCCAGCTACAACCGGAAAGGTGTGGTTGCTATATTACGTCTGGCATGAAAGATTACAGGAATTAGATGGCTACAAGTTCCAAAATACATTTTTGTCTTCATTTAATGTTGAAGTGAAAAGAGCTGCCTGAGAACAAAATAGCTTTCTTTTATTGAAACGTTCAACATACAATACAGTAAGACCCCACGCCCACAACTGGAATGAGCTAATAAAAAAACGATTTTTTTATTCAAGTTGGTTTTGACAGCAGCCACTGAAATTAAAAAATAATTACAACCAATGTCTAAAAACATAATGACGGTAAAACCGACCTGAAGTTGCAAGTATTCTCTTCATAATTTTCATCCTTGGTACACCTGTCAGGATAAACGTTGCCGCTAGATGGCGGACGAGCGGCTTTGCAAAAAGCTGAAATATTTCAATAGAAAAGGGGTCCGCAATCCGCAAATAGTGGGAATTTGGGTCGCGACACCATGCACTCTGGCTCGCAAAACTTCAAACTTACTATAGGCCTAAATTAACTTAATGTTTCGCAATAATAAATACACTCATATACTCTTTGATGTGATAAGTTTCATACAATTTTGCACAAGAAAATTTACACTTTCAATGGTGGTACCAGAGCCACTATAGTAGGCTACAGTTGTTCCCGCATATTAAGCCCAAATTGGTCAGGTCTGGAATTCATGAATGTATAGGAGTGGCCAGAGAATCGTCTCCTGCTTAACAGGCCCCCGCCTAATCATCCCTAAACCGTCAGGATCCGATGTGGGCTTAACAAGCGGGGGCGAATATATTGAAATTGATATTAGTGTTTGCAAAAGTATTTCGAGCAAAATTATATGCTTCTGAATCGTTTGGATCGCAAAGATTTCGAACGATTGTTTTTTGGGTCGCGCTAATAAGTATTTGGGGGCCCCTGCAATAGAACACTTTTGCTCCAACCGGTCATTTCAGTCAGAATGATGACGTGGCCTTACTGCACAGGCACTTTCAATCACAAACTTTTGCCGATTATTATTTGACAAGAAAGCAGATTGTTATCAAACAATATCCAGAAAAACAGATTTATTTAAGCAATCAAGAAAAAGGAAAGAAATATCTTCTGACAGGTGTCAAATCAGCAACAATGCTTGATATGAACAACTCGGCTACATGTGTTTAATTTATCTTCAGACAAGTCAGTTCATATGTAGAAGATTGGAAGAAAATCTATTTTATAATCAACAAGACCGTTTTCGAGATTTAAAATCGCCATTTCCTACCTACAAATTATACGATTACTGATTTCAATATTGCTACCCCTTGCTTGTGGTTTGGCAACACACTTAATTATATGCTTGAAGATGGGGACACAAAGATTGACTTTCTTGCTTTCCGATCCACTTCATGCAGATCTTCAACTGCCACACACAAGCCTGGATACGACGAAAAATATTACCCGCAAATACACAAAAGTATTTCCTAAATTTAAATTAATGAAAAATAGCAGTAACAATGATCACCAACGACAACGGAACTCACTAACACACACTGCTTCCTTGCCCGACCAAGCGCCATCGCTTCTGCACTCTCTCTCGTTAGATCCCCACAATCGCTTGTTAGATGAACACGATACCTTACATTTAGTCCCTGGGTCGTTGTTCCTACCGTGGCAGGAGAAGGGGCTGATTACCACCCCAGGGACAAAGTGCAAAGCCCCACATTGGGGCTTGCACGTGGGGACAAATCCGGACCAGGCCCCTAGAAACAACAGATGACAGTTTTGAAGACGAGAAATCAATGCTCCCTAAAGCACTACCTCTGTTTGTGTTTACATAATCTTCACTCGGGTGCCATACTGTGTTTTATACTAGACAAATATTCCATAGATTAATGTGCAATTAATAAATTGTAGAGGAAATAGTTTAACTACGCCACAATTTCTACCACATTACAATATTGATTATCTTCATGCTGGCTTGGATTTGAAGCATGAGCCACATCCATATATTGTTTTTTTTGTTTGTTTTTTTTTAAAACATATATAAACATATAAAAAACATAAAAAAACATATATAAACATATAAAAAACATAAAAAAACATATATAAACATATAAAAAAAAAAACATATATTGTGTTGTTGTGTGATAAATGAATTACTCATCTCATTGAATCGACGAAATAAAAATATGTGGATATTGAGCTTTAAGCTTTTCATTTAGTAGCAAGTATTGGATGGAATAATTTGCAGACAACATTTCAACAAGCGGAGACTTCACTCTGTCAATCTCGGTAACCGGGCCTGCGTCAGTGGTTTAAACCTAGTATGCAAATTTGCCAGGGTTCAGCTCCAAAAAAAGTAGGAAAAAGATTTCCTCAACAAAAATTGCTTGTACGTACCTCCAGTCTGGCACTTGATGAGTGTGTCTCCTACTAAATGGTGATCTTGCTGGCATGAGAAGTAGCAGGTCACTCCTTCAGTGACCTGCTTGCTCGTGCATGACGTCGGAGAGATGATGAGGCTCTGGTCAACAGTGGACAGTCTTGGACACTGGTACACACCTGTAGTGAGGAGAGGTTAATTGAACAACCGATTTACAAAAGACAACAAACATCTTTTGGTAGTATCCTATAACAGCTCTCTTAATAAAAACGATATTGATTTAACCAAAATATCACACAATGGAAAAAGAAAGCGATAATTTTAGGCTGTTTGTTCAATGCTTAGTAGCCTACTCACTAGTACAACGCACAATGTGCTTCGCTAACCATGTCCTCCGCCTGAACACTAATCACACACTCATGCTTCAGTAGAGGCTACCGTGAACGGTTTGGTTTTTGAATCTTTATCCTCGGACTGACAAAGCCTTGATAGATTATTGCTGGTAGCTTCGCATGCTTGTAGAGGCTCTCGACGCAGGGCCGGTTACTGAGATAGGCAGAATGAAGTTTTCCGATTGTTGAAGTGTTGTTGCCGGGGAGTTATTCCATTCACTAGGTGCCGCTGAATGGAGAGCAGTCCTGAAAGTGCGTTGCTCAAGCGCACACCACGAGAGTCGAACCAGCGCCGCTTGATCTTGAACCGGGCGCGTAACCACTGAGCTAACGGGGCGGGCGAGCTAACGGTCATCCATCCACTGTAACCTCTCTACTGAATCGTGAGTGCGCGGTTGTGTGATTAGTGCTTCGGCAGAGCGATTAATGTTTGTATACCATGCACATCACCTGTGCAAGTTGGCAGTGGCGCGGTCCATACACCCTGTGCACTACATACCGACTTATCGGACTGACCAATGTTGAACCCGGAATGACATGTCACTTTGCATATCATACCCTGAAAAAGCAAAATTAAAATCCGATTTTAACTTGGCTATGTAGATTGAAGACAGCAGCAGTCATCAAATATTCAATAGCCACAGACTTCAAACAACCATCAGACCTGTAGATCTCAAAACTTCTAACAGCAACTTTGAGTGAAAAGTTTGTAAAAGCACTTTTAAATATATACATTTTAGAGCCTAACGTTTACTATTTTTCTTGAAGTTAATGTATTCAAGGACCCCTTTAAACTTTCCATAGACACCAGGTTAATAATCATCTAAGTACACTCAACGCTTCTATTTAAACTGCGTCACGATACACTTCGCCTGAAAGAGTTTAAAAACGAGTAGGCGAGGTAGGGAACCTATGGAACCAAATTCAGATTTTTTGAAATTTAGCGATACATGTCAGCACACGTTGGCCAAAGCAGTGTTTTTCTAATACTGCAGTCCACGCTCTACCTAACTGCGAAAAATAAGAAGATTTCAATAACTATTTGTTATATTTTTTTATATATTTAAAACGTGACTCAAGTGTTCCATAGGTCCCCACGGATGGGGACCTATGAGACACGCATTTTTAGAAAAAATATTGTTAAAGGTGCTGTACAATTAACTTGATTTTTACTTTTAATTCACTATTTCTTCTGTTTATTAGAGCGTACAGAGATTTTGCGACAATAGGTTGTAATTACTGGACAATAAATGCACAAAATAAAATCAAAAGTGAAGAGTATTTGTCAGTTACAGATTTACAATCCATAATGTGCAAGATTTCCTTCAAACTTAAAAATTCCAGACAGACGTTTTGTAGCAGCACAAGGTATTGGCGCAGACAGAATACGGACGATGTCAGCACCTTTTACTGATGCCAGGTCATCTTCCTCTGGAAACAAAAAACCACCCGTAATCTTCTGAGAGCGCTTCATATATTTGACATCAAAATCACCATCATCATCTGGTCCATCTGTAATAACCGCTATAAAATTTTGGTGTCGTTTTCCGTTTGTGAATACCTCCACGATGATGTGATCGCCAACTTTTACAAGATCTGCAAGCGACTCTTGGCCACAATCTTCTGCAGTTTGCCTTTCCTGGTAATCGCTGTCTTCAGCGCTTGATGATTCCTCATCATATTCAGTGTCGGAATGGAGAGACATGGCCAAATCACTGTCGCTACTGGAAGAGAGCTGTTGTGCTCGTTTAGTAAGCACTGACACTTTGGCTCGATTGGAAGACACTGGTACTTTTTTTCTTTCGCAGTGATGAAATCCTTTCTTTCTCTGGAGTGTCAGTGATGATGGCTGTTTTTGATTTCGTTCTGGTACTTCGCTTTGCTGCGGATGACACTCTCGGATAAGGCAGAATAGACGATAGGAGAGTTTTATCATCAATTTCAACATCGGTGCCCAAATGCCATCGGATAAATTATTAGCAGGAGTTCCTTCTTCAAGTGGAATGTCAGTGACAACTGAAGGCAAAAAAACATCATCTGGGAAAATGTCTGGATTGAAAGGATATATTCCCGTAGCTCTAAAAGAAGAAACAATGTTTTGAGTTGAGAAAGCTCTTGCAAAAGCTTGCCCAGACAGTTCGGCTGTCTCGTAAATAGTAACTGGGCGTCCACTGTGCTGGCTCAACCACGAGTCGATAAAAGAGCCATAATATTTTTTAAAAGGGCCGTACACACAAACATCCAGAGGCTGCAGCTTGTGGCTACAATGCTGTGGGAAAGTAAGCAACGATAACCCGTTTTCTTTGGCAATGTCAATAGCTTCTAGAGAAATATGGCTAACATGGTTATCCATTAAAAGCACCCCAGGTTTGCTTTTCGAGATGTTCATATGTTCAATAAAATGAGCTAAAGCTTGTGGAAACAATTCGCTATTCATCCATCCGGAGTTACATGCCAATCCAAGGCTTCCCGGAGGAGCACCTTTCAACATACGATCTTGAAAATAAACCCTGGGAAATATGTAGACAGGAGGAAGAGCATGTCCTGTAGCGCTAATGCAACAGCACATGGTCACATTAACGCCACGTTCAGCAGAAGAAATTCGGCTGACTTGCTTCATGCCTTTCTCTGCAAGGACTTTACCAGAGCTCACAACAGTGGACATGCCAGTTTCATCTAAATTAAAAATATTTTGAGGAGGAACAGAGCTAAGACCACGGAACAATACTTCTTTTAAGTTTTCAAACAACGCATTTACAGCAATTCTGTTGAATCCCATAGTACGAGCTAAGCTTGTTGATTCAGGATGTCGAAGACTTATGTTTCCAGCTCTTTTTCTGAATCCACGAAGGCAGTCTTCACCGGCAGCCTGGTGAACCTCCCAACTTTTAGGAATCGCTAACTGTTTCCTCACTGCAAATTTGAAAGCTAATAGCCTGGTTTTGATTTTAGAAAGGCCGTAAAACATCTTTGAAGGTTGCGTGATGTATTTCAATAACGTCTGTTCTTCCTCTTCAGTGAAAATCTAAAAATAAATATCGGTTTTAAAAATTCAGTAGGTCTTTAACTCTTTATGCTAAAATGGTATATAGGAGAAAGCTTACGCTATTAAAGTCTTTTAGCATTACAACTGTGTGATAATTTTGCTTTTACTTTATGCTAAAATTATGATAGATCCGCAATAATGGTAGCTAGTTTCGTTAATATGATTTGGTGGTATTTACCTGTTTAGTTACCATGCTTTGCTTGGAAATTTCTTCTGTACCACGCTTTCTTGCTTGTCGAATGTATCTTGAGAGAGTCGTTTTGGGCACACCATAAACAGCTACAGCACCTCTAAGAGTTTGACGTTTATCGATAACATCTTTCACAGCTAATTTTAGTTGCTCGTCATTAAACAATCTTCTCATGTTCTTACTTTTTTTAAAAGTTGGCATTGTTGAGAAGTATTTATAAGGGCACACACAATAATTTATTGATATATCTGAACAAACAAAGTCAACAAATAAACAACAAGCAACATCGCCTTAGTCAGGGACCTATGGACCACTGCCCCATAGATCCGCACCCCATGGTGGACCATAGGTCCCCGGGCAGCCATTTCCAATTGTACACTCAGATTAGCACTAACGATCAGACTAGCAGCTATAACCTTGTTAGTACCTGTAAACAACTCAAATAAGCTTTCAGTATAACTACAAAAGCTTTCTGAAAATTCTTGTTGTGATTGCTAAACTTCAAAATATAATGACCTGTCTTTTTTTACTTTCATGCCCTAAAAAAACGTTTTAACGATGAAGAGGTAACTTTCGCTGCTGCTAGCCAAACTAACACGTGCTGACAAGAAAGAGAGACATCTCGGTTCCACAACATAAATAGCGCAACAAAACGGAGACTAGATGGCGAAATATTGCAATGGTTCCATAGGTCCCCTGGGTCCATAGGTCCCCTATCTCCCCTATAGACCTACATCGTTTCGAAGGCGTTTGTAAAAACAAATTGCGGTACGCTTTCAACAGAGGCATTTCCAACAAACTGAGGTTTATGGCGATTCAATAAAAGACGAGGAATTGGCAAGACCAGACACAGGAAGGAATTGGGATCCATCAAACCTTACCTTTGTAATCAATTTCTCATCGTGGCAGGTCGCGGGGGAGACATCGGCGTTTGCTATGTTTGGAAAAGTGGGACATTGTTTGAAATCCTTCATTGAACAAACGGTTCCTGTACAAACAGACCTTCAAAAATGCTGACTAAACTTTTATATTCAAAGTAAATGCACAGGCAAGGTTCAAATAACACCAAATTATCATGCTGCAGATTGCGATCCGTCGGAACGGTAACTGGGCTTCTCTCCAACAAGCCCAACTTGACTGCAGGTGTGGTTGTTCTCTAATAATCTAATTTGCCTACTCCATTATTTCTGTAAACTTTTATAGCCTAGTCTTCCCAAGCGTGAGAACCGTGAGAACTCGGTGTAGGAAGCAGATCCAGGAAGCTTATATGCTGCTATTATTCCAGCAAAATATACAGTTTTACTTGGATTGCTGAAGCGTTTATCCAGCGCTTTAAGATAGGATATGAGTTGAGGTAATGTTTTTAAGGAAGTTATAACCAAATCTATATTAACAAAAGTGTCAGATACGGAGCCGAGTTGTAAGCATCTGTAGTTTTCGGTTCGACTCCCACCAAAACACTGGCTGTGTTACCTCAATGACATACAGGAACAAGGATACGAAATTGCCTTCATTTTCATTTACATCATTTCATTTGCAATTTGCATTTGCCTTCAATTAGGATAATAGTTTACCTTCCAGCCCACTTAAATCAAGTCTCAGGCACCAGTTAAACCCAGAACACGACAAAACCTCAAGCGAGAAATAAAAGTCCGTTTGCAGTTATTTATTTTGTCTGATGCTGTTTAAGAAAAAGCAAAAAGAGTAGTGGAAAACCGTGACGTGTAGAAGAAATTAACAGCCAGCCTTCGACTCGGAGACGGCACATGATGATAATGATGCTGCTTTTACCGACAATGTATGTTTTGCAAAAGTCATAGGACAACGCATATCTGTGATGGATGTGGTGACATATAAAAACACACGTTATTTCATAATCTTACCCCTGGCATAGTAATGCATGGCAACCCATTGTGAAGTTTTGTAGTAATCAGTTTCTATGACGACTTGTAACAAACTATCGCTTCTATTGACGTCATGAGTGAAGAGATCCATTATCGGGCCGGTATCAAGGTAGGCATCTGAAATGGGAAGTTCTACTCGTTCGCCCATTCAATTCGTTGATTGAATGGTCAACAACACACAGCACGCTCTTCGTAAAAAAACAACTTCTTTACAACAACATGGGTTTATCAACACTGCCACAAACTATACCAGAAGTTACAGAAAACGAATTGCTATCATTGAACACATCACAGCGAAATCCGTCATTTCTACATTGATTCAACAAAACAGGGTAATATTAGTTCACTTGGAAGAACGGATCTTACCTCTATTTCTGATGTGTAAGCTGTAATCATTAATTCCAGGCACAGTGCCACAATCCCATTCTTGAAATGGCACAAAGTTATAGCAACCGGCCAGAGATACCTGAACGACATCCCGTGATCATGACGTCATCATTACGTTAAACATAGCCGGCCATTTTGTTTGCAGTCAGCATCAAATCATGACAAAAAGGAGTAAGAGCTAACAAAAATATTCATTAGGATTTTAAAAAATGCGAACGTTTTCGGCTATGCATCTAGCACTTGTCAAGCGCCTAAACAACTGCTTTACATTGCATTAAAATAAGAAATACTAGAGAATGGATGCGGTGACGGAAGAGACCATTTTTGTTTTCATTGTATCTTAATGAATGCCACGTAATTGCTTGGTTGTTTGTTTACGGTTTACCAAAGCGACCACTGCGCGAAAATAGCAATCCAAATTCGTCAATATCAACAAGACTACATAAAAACGATTCGGAGACATGTCTTTTGAAATTAATCACATTACTCGCTATAGTTGGCATCGGATATGCTTAGCTTGTTATGATGAAAAGGTTTTTTGGAAAATAACAAAAAAATGTAGAATTCTATTTTTAGGCGAAAATTTTGACATTCATTTTATATCTAGCCACAAAAATGTCACATTTTTGTATGAGCAGGATTGAAAATTGAAATTCAGTTGTTTCTTACGTTATTCCATCGGCCGAGGCTTCCTGTGAGACACTTTCCGGACTTCGGATGATGAAGATGATGTCCATCTTTCCTCCATTTGAAGAGCTGGGAGCCATCGTGCACTTCCGCGGGAGTGCATGGTGCCTTGATCAGCGGCTTTGTAGAATCTTCAGGCACAGCGAGGCACACGTCACGCTGGTTCCTGCTTTCTTTGGCAATAATGCGGAACTGCGCGTCTCCTGCGGACGTCAGAATGTCAGTGCACAACGATCAGAAGAGCGTCGGTTCGACACCGCTCAAGGGCACTGCAGCTATGTTGGTTGCTGTTTTTGTTTGTCGTCGTATCCAGGCTTACTCCTGGTGATTGAAGATTTAGATTAAGTGGAGGGGAAAACAAGAAAGCCAATCTTCGTGACCACCTTCAAGCATGCCTTTTAGTGTCTTACCAACGACACAGTCGCATGCTCTTGAGGGGTGTCGAACCGGCGCCCTTTTGAACATCGTTCCAGGGCTCTCACCAATCGGCAATGCACAGCACTGCTCGGCAATTGTCGGCTGCATTGGCGAGCTACCTATGTTACTGAAAGGATACTTAGTGCCATGCTTGAAGATGATAATAACTGATAATTGTGGCACCGAAGTCACGAAATTGTGTTGCCCACTATACATTGAACTAACTACTGTACGAGAAAGTGCAAAGAAATTGAGTCGTTCTTTAAGAGACAACTCACTGACTTCAACACCATTCGTCATAGCACATGACTAGGAAACTCTGTTCCGAAAGCTAGTTCAATTCACTATTACCACAGCGAACTTGCAGGATCAGGCTAAAACAGGTCGTTAAAATCTACATTGTGAAGTAAGCAACGATCATGCTACTAAAAGCGAAACTCAATCTATTAATATTAATAGTTATGACAAATAAGGACATAACTTCACAAATAAGAGTGTCATAAAGTAGCCTAAAATTTAAGGTACCCGGACACTTTGCCTAAAGACATTTTGTCGAAACCAATTTTGCCGAAACTGATTTTGCCGAAACGACTAAATGCCAATTGGACAAACTGCCAAAATTATACAAATGTATTATATGTATTATCATAACCTAACAACACATAAATGTCATTCACAAACAGATTTCACACACAAATTATGTGCGACAGCGCGTAAGTATCCGACAGAAGTGTTATATGTATCGATATTCTCCACAATGTGTTGTAGTCTATCGTTCACAACCTTATATTTTTTATTTGGTGGCGCCAATTGAACGCCAGCTGATCAAAGGCACTGCTTTGCATAGTAACTAGACTTTGTGTCACTTCAAAGTATTTTTTCCAAATTGTTTCGGCAATTTGTCCATTCGGCAAAATGTCCGCGCACGAAATTTAGTAGCTCACAAAAAAGTATAAGTAAAAAGCAAAGGAAAAGTCAGAATGCAAAGTAAACTTACTTAAACACTTTGGCAAGACTTCGCTCCATCTGCCACCTATCCCGCAAGTGATTTCACCCGTGGTTGACCCGACCAGGATGTAGCCAGGATGGCAAGTGAACTTACATACGTTCGATCTGCATGGCGTAGGGGAGACCTCACCATTCAACAAACCAAACAAAGCCGGGCATATAGCTGTACGAGAAAAGCATCACATAATAATAATAATAATGTTATAGTTTCACTTATACTTGCATTACAACTGGGCTCATTTTATTTTGGATCTCACTTAACATTCAGACAGGGACCGGATTCAAATTGACGACACTGGAGAGTAAGCTCAAAATCGCCACTGTTGAAAACAAACAACACATGTTGATGTGTAATCTGCTGCAAGCGGAAATGGTGATTGATGATGATCACATTCAAGATGTCACCATATTGTTAACCGACTTATCCTCACAGCGCTATGCATGAAAGAACACAGTCGATACCGTTGTTAAAGTCCACGGTGTGACTCGACCTGGAATCGATTTGAGATCTACTAGCTCTGGAGCCGAAGGCGAAACCATTCGGCCACGAGCTGGTGAAAACATCACATCAAAAAATACTGGGATCGTGTATCGTTTTAACCAAGATAGCAAATCAACCTTTTTGTACATTTATTTAACGTCTACAGAGGTTGAACCAATATGAAAATAATAGAATTGATTAGCTGACTGAGAATGGCTAAGTGCCCGCGCCTCAACACAAACCAATAGTGCAAAAAACAAGTCACATTGCATCGTTTTAACAACGTCTTGTGATGTTGAAAGTGCAAGAATAGCAACTTTTTCTAGCTGCATGGAATATGACCTTTCAAAAACAGGATTTTAAGAAGCATGCGAGGGTTCGCTATAGTGATACCACGTGTACAGTATTATAAACAAAAAAAAATAGTAATAATTTGTGTACCAACATAATATATTGTCAACAGTGTGTACAATTTGTGCAAAAATTGCGATATCACGTTGCATCATAATATCATAATGCAAATTTTCGTCAGAAACGGACAACACAAGCAGGTGTATTGAAAAACAAATCGGGAATTAAAAAAGGAGGTGGTGGTCCTTCAAGGTAAAGACTTCATCTGGATTTTTAAAGTTGGAGGGAGGGGCAATGGCGGAGTCAGTAGCAGGACAAAAATCTCTCCTTGCTGAAAACCCATCGTAAAATATTTATAGTTTTTAGCTATTTAGCATCCAAGAAATAGGAAAGACATACGCAAGCACTGCAGGTTAATTGGGGTCCAGGTTTGGTGGGCTAAGCATGTAAGAGTTCCGTTCCCATTCAAATCGAATCCTTGCGCGCACACGACTTTACAAACGGCGCCGACCGGAGAAGGATCAAATATGCAATCCACGTCAGGTATGTACGCGTTCTTTGGGAGGTTCTCCAAAGCATCACAGTAGCCTGAGGAAGAGAAGTGCAATGAAACGTTTTCTACACTTTGGGGCGGCAGTATTGACCACATAAACCAAGCAAACACGTCTCGAAACTAGGTTTCGTTGAGACGCAAAAGTTCGTTTATTCTCGAAGTAAAGTTCTTGCAAAAAATATTTCTGCAAAATAAGATTCCATTCAATGGCTTCAGGTAGCGACATTGTTTCGTCATAACTTGGAGAGTTATAAAAATGAGCTGCAAGACAGCAGAAGCAACGTTTTCTTAACTCCCTCCCCACATTAGATGAGGATTTGATGTAGACTCTTCCCAAAAAGGATTGAGGGAGCAAGTAAAGTCCTCTTTTTAGAAAGAAATCTTTCCCCTTAATTTGAAGTTTTTACATTGGGTTCAAATTAGAAAGTCACACAAAACAAATGTGAGAACAACAAATAGCCCGAGGATTATCAACTTTATTGGTAAACATTTTTTCTTCGTTCGCCCGAAGGCTCTGTCTTTTACCGCCCCTGAGATAGTGGCGTGACAGGCTCAGAGCAGCCATTATGTTGTTTGGTTATCCGGTTTGCTCAAAGAACGCACACGATCAAGCGTACGATAGACGGTTTGTTCGGACTTGCTAGGCTCAAACCAAAATTTTAATTCTGAAGCTGGTGTTCAGAAAGTACAAAAAAGCAGCGGTACAATAATAGTTAACATTGAACTAGCGGTAATTCTCTCATTCACACCACCTGCTGTTCAACCAACCAGAGCTCAGAAAACAAGCCATTTTGTGCGTTTTAAAAAAAAACTGATTATATAAGAGAAAAACGAATTAAATATTCGTCTGAGGCCGTTGATGCCTGGTTTAAGGAAGGAAATTAAAGAAGCAGAGTTTCGAAACCAACTACATCCTTACCGTCACACTTGGGTGGAGGATTCGACCATATCCCGTTCCCCATACAAGTCGTGTAGGACTCTCCTTCTACCACTATCCTATCGTTGTCGCACACGTAGTTGCACTGTGCCCCCGCCGCTATGTCGGGCGACTTGCACTCGAATGCTGGTTCAACTTTCCCCCCGTCGATGTCGATCAGGGGAGGACACACAGCTGGAAATGTGATTGAGAATTTTATGTTTAATCAAAAGTAAAATTGAATGTGGAGTAGGGTGGGTCGAAATTTGGACTTTTTCTCCGATTTCATTGCTACAAACTTTTTTTCTTGCGAATAGCCATAAAACGACATTCCTGAAAGTTTGAGCTTGATCGGACACCGTCTTCATTTCTAAAAATCGCGATTAATAAAGGTACCTGAAGCGATTTTTTCGAGGCTTGAAAATGCATTGTTTTTAATAGGAAGTTGTTTTCACGAGATTTGAAAACGTCATAACTTACTTAATTCTTATTGTAGAAAGATGATCTATGCGTCAACACATTCAATATAATTAGGAGAATTCAATTCATTGTGTACTGACTCTGAAAAATGATGACGTCATCAATGACGTCATTAAACAGTAATTTGCAAATAGCGATAAAACTGATAATCCTACATGCTTCATCTCTAAGTTATTTGATAATGAATTGATGTACTTTCCAAACATAAGCATCATGCTGGTACTTGATGCCGTAATTGATGACGTCACGTACATTATTAAGATGAAACTGTTAAGATAACATCAAAAACAGGTGGCAAGATTTTTGTTCGCGTAGAACACTACAGTGTTGTTTAGAAACCTGGAAATCAGTAGTTAACTGCTGTCAGTCCAATATCAGGAACAGCTGAAGATATTACAAATGCTCTCATGGACTGTATCAAAGAATATAATATGGTGCATTGCGTCAAAGTAGTTGGGTGTGATTCCAGGAATGTAAACACTGGATTTAAATCAGGTGTGATAACTGGACTGGAACAACGCCTTGGTCATCGTGTGAGTTGGTTTATATGCATGTTGCACAGTTGCAGCCAATGAGTTACCCCTTCGACACGTCTTCGCTACATTAGATGGACCTACCAGTGGTGACATACCATTTAAAGGGCCAATAGGGAAGCTTCTAAGTAGAGTTGAATTTGAAGAAGTCAACCCTTTATTTGTGCCTGTGAAGATGGGGCCAGGAAATCGTTTGCTACCGGAGCACATAGTAAAAGATCTATCGACTGATCAAAGGTATCTGTACGAGATTACCAATGCCATTAGGAATAGCTATGTTTCATCTAAACTGATGTACGCAAAGCTTGGTCTGTTAAATCATTCGTGGTGGCTAACTTTCGCTTCACGTTGCTACAAACTGTACATCAGTGATCACAAATTGCCAAGTGACATTGCAGAAAACTTGAAAATAATTGTTGCACATGTATTCATTCAATATGCCCCATGTTGGTTCAATATAAAATGTGAATCATTGTACAAAGACGGACCAAACCATATCCTTAAATCATTGCAGTGCTGTTCACTTTTGCCTGATAAAATTCGAGACATTGCGTTGAAATATGTTAAAAAGAATGCCTATTTTGCACACCCGGAAAGGCAGTGTGGAACAAATCTTTGAAGAGCAATATTGTTATTTAAAATCAAGCGAATCAAAACTAATTGATAACGATCCATTATCTATCACAAACACGCAATATTTTCCAAAAGCCATCATATTGAAATGTAATTTAATAATGTATATGACGTCACCAATTACATCATCAAGTACCAGCATGATGTTTATGTTTTGAAAGTACATCAATTCATTATTATCAAATAACTTAGAGATGAAGCATGTAGGATTATCAGTTTTATCGCTATTTGCAAATTACTGTTTAATGACGTCATTAATGACGTCATCATTTTTCAGAGTCAGCACACAATGAATTGAATTTTCCTAATTGTATTAAATCTGTTGACGCATAGATCATCTTTTCACAATAAGATTTAAGTAAGTTATGACGTTTTCAAATCTCGTGAAAACAACTTCCTATTAAAAACAATGCATTTTCAAGCCTCGAAAAAATCGCTTCAGGTACCTTTATAAATCGCGATTTTTAGAAATGAAGACGATGTCCGATCAAGCTCAAACTTTCAGGAATGTCGTTTTATGACTATTCGCAAGAAAGAAAGTTTGTAGCAATGAAATCGGAGAAAAAGTCCAAATTTCGACCCACCCTAATGTGGAGGTAAAAGCCCAATGCAAACCCGACCGATGGCATTTGTACCTAGCTTTTACATGTAATAACGAAAAATTAATATTAGTCTTGCCACTTTTGATTACTACAACTTACACCACTAGTGTCATCTTTTAACTGAAAATAAAAATTGGGTTAAGCCAAAAAAGCCGCATGCCCTTGTGTTGTGGGTTCACCGCTTGTAATCATCTGTCCCCATCCTGCTCTTTTGGGTGCAGGAAATGGAGGCGAACTCGCAAATAGAAGAAAGATAATAAAAAAGAAAATTGTTAAAAAAATAAGAAAGAAAAGTAAAAATGGTAACCCACATTTGATTCGAGTCTTAAAACCAAGAAACGTCTCTCATTGGTGGAAACCGACGCCTGGCTTGGCTGGGTAAGCCGCCGTCGTAAACCTTAAAGTGGCAACTCACCTCCAGGCCTCCTTGAACACAAGCTTGAATGAGCCAGGGTCACAAGGTCAAAGGTCGAATAGTAGCTGTGGGAGTCGCTCCATCGCTGGATCACAATATCTTGCAGATTCTGAAAATACAATCAACAGAAGTTAAATATTGAAGATACCAATGATAAGAAATAGAGGAGTCGCTGCAGACAACTGGTCGACCATGGTGTTCTGGGATGGAAACCAGGCTTCTTTAAAGCAAAATACAGATAGAGAAAATGAGTGCAATCAAACCTGACAAAGATTCTGTTACCGTTGGTCCCAGTTACTTAAGCGGGAAGCATATTTTGGTTGTATCCAGGTTAATATCAGCTGGTTTAAAATTTACATGAAACGGGTGGATCGGCGTGTCCACTTTGGAGAACGTCATAATTTGTCTTAACAACAACACGGCCGCGTGCTCTATACAGGTGTCGAACTGACGTTCTTCGGTCATCGGCAAACGTGTTTATGAGCCGCGCAGCCAACACCACATAATGCTTTAATATTTCGTAACAAACGTACTCTGTAATAAGTGGTCGGTGCAAAATCAGTGCCTCTCAAGATGAGTTGGAACGCGTTGTGTATGGAGCAGTCCCAATGTTGGAGAACGTTATCGGTGTCGCAAGGCTGGGTTCGAAGCATCTCGCCCTCGCCAAGCGCTCGTATGTACATGCAGCGGCCGGTTCTCGCGTTCCTGTGACATAACAAAAAGGTCTTGCTGACGTGATAATGCGTTCACTGGTGTTGGTGATGTCATCAGTTGAACAATATCTTCATCAATTAATTATCTAAGTTGAAGACCACGGCTTCCAGCACGAAACTTTGAGACAGTGGTTCTCAACCTCGTGTCATGTTGGCACTACTGAAAGCAGCAACCATTTCTCGCACCCCTTTTAATATGGCTAAAAAGCAACAATAAACTATAATCCTGAATGTAGGTTAAAACCCCAGTAACCAAGTCCCACCTAACGCTATTTTGTAACTAACTATTAATAGTTCAGTATTCACGCACTCTCTAGGGGAATTTTTGCGCACCTCAGTTAAGAATCCTCACTATGACATCAACGTGTAATCGGTAAAACAGAATGATAATGTAAATAATAATAATGATAATAATAATTTGACAATGGCTCCCACAAACGTTAAGCCTTAATAGACGTTCAGAAAACCCTTCGTTTATGAATCCGAGATGTGTGCAAAGAGAATAGAAAATACTTACTGAATGTTGTATTTTCCTAGCCAATGCCAAGCGGCACTGCTTGCAAAGTCAGTTTGTTTGAGGCATTGTCTTTGCGGTCGCTGGACCACTGTTCGTTTCTTTTCGTTCTCAATCAGGCAAACCGCGTAATTGCCCAGCAGTTGTAGTATGTACATTGGCACACCGGTTTCTGAGAATAATTAAACAACGAATGAGCCTCGTAAGTTCAATAACAGCTGCATAAAGTTACGGCGCACCACAATATACCAATCATGATTAGCATGTTTTCACGTTATTACATCCACGATTGAGAGAGGTTTTATGTGCAATCATGTTAGAAACGGTTAATTTATTATTGTTGAATTAATTTTTATGTGGCTTGTAACAGTTTACTTTGGGAAAGAAGTTCAAAAGTATTTTACCCAGATGCCATTCTCTCAATATCTGACTGATAGAAAGTTAAGCCGCAGATTTCTAGCTTAGATGAAGCTGGGAAACTATACATACTAGTGTAAACAAGCAGTCGGTCCACTATACCAGGAAAGTAGTTGAATGGCAACAGTACGCATACCAAAGTAAAACATTCTTGAATAAGAAGGGAAAACTCACGGACGCAACGCGGGACTTCGGGCCTCCATCTCCCGTCGTTTCTACAAATGAACCGAGCGTTCTGAGAGGGCGCGTAATGGGCGTCGCATTCCACAGTACAGCTCGAACCCCACGTGGGTATCTCCTGGGCAACCATGTACCCCGGTATGTTCTTACCCCGCACGATGCACTTGAAAGACCCATGGCTGATGACTGGGATCTCACATACTCCTGATAAATGATGAGAACCATCTTGAAATGCTACGGCCACTGATGACACCAACACTGATTTGCTGTCTGGGTAGTAGCAGTGTTGGACTGTTGGTGTCAACACTGCTACTACCCAGACAGCAAATCAGTCGTTTTTTACATTGATTCAACGTCTGCAGACGTTGAATCAATGTAAAACGCGACTGATTTGTTGTCTGGGTAAGCATATTAGCAAACGTTGAAACAATATGGCCGAGGCAGCAATGGCCGAGTGGTTAGCGCGTTGCGCTCGCAATCGAGAGCCTGCATGTTCGACTCCAGCCACCCGCACTTGCTGTTGTTTCTCTGGGCAAGAAACTTTACGATAATTGCCTCTACCCAGTGATCGATTTCGAGTAATGGGTAGTACCAAATTTAAGTCATAAGTAAAGTATAGACAACCGGAAAAGACATTGCCGTCGGCTGCAGCGTGGGTCAGGTGTACGTCGGAAGGCGTACACCGATGCATAGCGCTCAAGTCCGCTTTCCCGCAATGCAGGATAAAGATAAACAAACAAACAAACAAACAATATTAAAAAAATACTAATTTGCTAACTCGCTATGTTTTTCGGTAAACGGAATCTTTTCAATCAAGTTTTCAATTCATATGCATTTTTTGCTTCCTGTATTCTAACAACATGATATCGTCCGCATTTTAGTTTGCTGCCTGAAATACTGACAGCGATATGCTGAAGATACCAAAACAACTTTCAACAACCCATTGCTGCCTTGTCCAACCAGAACAGAGAATAACCTTTGCTTGAGATATGGACACAATTTGCTATCTTCTTCGATCCCCTCAATTATACTTACGCCATCAAACCCTGCAATTCAAATAAATATAAAATAGATTTCGTTACGGTTGCATGTTGGGGGTGCATGGTCCCAGTCTCCAGTTTCCAAGCAAGTCAAAACTGAGTTCCCGCTCAGAAGGAACTCATCGACGCATGTGAAGGTACATGTCTCCCCAGTGCTGATGTGCTCGGTGAAGCATGACGTCACAGGCTCAGCAACGCCGTTGTAAAACGTCGGTATTGGATAGCATCGTCCTGGAAACGACATGGGATGGCAATTATAAGACGGGCGGGTTTGCAACAGAGATTATTAACAAGACAATGCAGTGCATGAAGGTGAAGCATCACAAATTTCATAAGCATCACAAATTTCATAATAATCACAAATTTTATAAAAATCACAAGCTTCATAAGCACCACAACCTTTATAAGCATTACAGGCTTCTTAAACATCACAGGCTTCATAAATATCACAGGCTTCAATAAGCATCACAAGCTTCATAAGCATCACAAGCTTCACAAGCTTCACAAGCATCACAAGCTTCATAAGCAACACAAGCTTTAAAAACATCACAAGCTTCATACAACCTTCATAAGCATCACAGGCTTCATAAGCATCACAAGCTTCATAAGCATCGCAGGCTTCATAAACAACACAGGCTTCATAAGCACCACAAGCTTCATAAGCATCACAGGCTTCATAAGCACCACAAGCTTCATAACCATTACAAGCTTCATAAATATCACAAGCTTCATAAGCATCACAAGCTTCATAAGCATCACAAGCTTCATAAGCATTGCAAGCTTCATAAGCATCACAAGCTTCATGAGCATCACAAGCTAACAAGCTTCATAAATATCACAGGCTTCATAAGCATCACAAGCTTCATAAGCATTGCAAGCTTCATAAGCATCACAAGCTTCATGAGCATCACAAGCTTCATAAGCATTGCAAGCTTTATAAGCATCACAAGCGTCATAAATATCACAGGCTTCATGAGCATCACAAGCTTCATAAGCATTGCAAGCTTCATACGCACCACAAGCTTCATGAGCATCACAAGCTTCATAAGCATTGCAAGCTTCATAAGCACCACAAGCTTCATGAGCATCACAAGCTTCATGAGCATCACAAGCTTCATAAGCATTGCAAGCTTCATAAGCACCACAAGCTTCATGAGCATCACAAGCTTCATGAGCATCACAAGCTTCATGAGCATCACAAGCTTCATAAACATCTAAAGCTTCATGAACACCACAACGGTGATGAACTGTTTTATTTGGATCGACAATGCACAAGATCAAAATAATTGACACAGCGAGAAGAACACAATAAACATAGCCAGGTCAGAGACTTTAAAGGACCGGCCTGCCACACCCCGCGGCGGCCGGGAGGCGAATTTTTTTTCCCACAAGATTTCTGTCTCATTGATTCTAGTCACTCTAAAAGTAAGATTTTCCGAAAGTGTTTTGAGAGATTGGTTGATTCAGATTGCAAAATAACTATTTACCAATGAAATTCTGCAATGATTATAAAATATAAGCTTTCCCTAATCCTACTTTTTTTGAAAAGCTCTTGTGCACCGCAAAAATTAATTTAAAGAAAAACAAAGGTTTGACTTCGACGGGCGTCGAACCCTCGTTCTCACGAACACTAGGCAGAGGATGAAACCACTGAACCAACCTTGCCAACGAAAAAAGGTTGCATTCACACGGTTTTCATACAAACTTTTACCAAAATATGTAAATGAGACAGAAAGTACGTGGGAAAAAAATTTCGCGGCGGGGAGCGGCGTGATTTTGGGGTGGCGATGCACCGGAGAGAGAGGTCCACCAGCTTAGGTCGCAGGGCCAGGCTGGAGAGTCTAGGTACCAGTGGAAAAGAGTGTGGATTGTAAATGCTTTAGAACAGTGATTCTCAACCTTTCTGTCTTGGCGAACCCCTTCAGGAGGTCTCAAGGACGCGGAGCTCAAACAAAAACTTTATCTGAAATTTTAGAACATCGCAGCTCAGAACAAATGTTTGATAAGTTTTGAAGTGACACACTCAAGAATTTCTTGAACTCGCAACGCACTTATGACGGTTGATGACATTGAAGAAGTTATGAGCTAGGCTACCTATATGACCATTGACCATATGTTGGCACACAGGATCAAAACTCAGCGGTCAATATGCTGATTTAATGTTTTTTGTGACCTTTACAAAGAATTTTTTTTGTAGCCAAAGCAATATTAAATAAGTAATCATGGCAAAACTATGAGTGCCAATAGAATGATGATCGTTTGCATCGCGAATTAAGCATTGATCTACAATCTGCTGTCTCAAAATAATCCATAAACAGATGAAACCAAGCAACCACACGGCATTTAACATAATATATTAAACTAAACATAAACTATCTATAAACTATCTACGAACATAAAGGCCGAAAACGTTCGTAGATAGTTTATGTTCAGTTTAATATATTATGTTAAATGCCGTGTGGTTGCTTGGTTTTATCTGTTTATGGTTGAAGAAAGTCACCTCTTAACTAAAATTGCAAAATAATCCAGTTGAACAAAAATAATAAAATATAACCTTATAAAAAAGATTTGACTCTTTTGCTTAAAGTGTTTTAGTTAAGAAACCAAACCTTTGTGCGACACCCTAGAAATGCCAAAAGACGAACCACGGCGTCGCGATGCACAATTTTAGAATCACTGTAAATACGAAACAACAAAACAATTTTTAAATTTTGTAATTAATTATCAACAATTATGCTGCAAACTCGGAAACTTTGATGGACCTCTTGAAAACGCTTCGCGGACCCCTGGATGAGAACCGCTGCTTTAGAAGCTCAACGGTGCAAAGAGGTAAGGACAAAGTTTAAGAGATGTTTTGTTAGTCTACTAGCAAGCATTGTTAGAATAAACTCATCGGTGAATACTAACGTTGACATATCGGAGATTCATACGACCAAAGCCCTTTTCCATCGCACGTCGTTGTCACTGAACCCTCCAACGCATATTTATCGAAACAGGAGAAGGTGCAGATGGCCCCATCCCCCATGGCCGCTGTCGTGCACACTCTGGGGGAGATTTCCCCACTAGGTGGAGATAATAACGCAGGACATTTTTCTGAAAACAAACCGCTATTAAACTCGATATTCAATACTTTCAAAGCTAACACCTTTCCGCACAACTTATCTACAAAATTATTGTCGCATTCACAAGCTGAAACCAGGTGGTTGAAGATTTAGGTGAAAAGTGCACCGGAAGGCGAGGAAGCCAATCTTCGTGTCCATCTTCAAGCATGCTGTTAAGTGTCTTGCCAAAGACACAGCCTCATGAAATTATCGCGGTAAATTCTAGGTTGGTCAGGCATACATGCACCACTTTACCTACCCGAATGGTTTGGAAAAGTGTAAGCTAATGAAAGTTTTTAAAGCGCTGTGTAATAAAAAATGGCCAAGCCAAGCTAAGTCTCAATTTAAAAAATATTTTTGTGATTGTAGTGATGACTTTTACTACAATTTCTTGATGATGCTTCAGCAAAATAATTCTAGAGGACAAATCTAAAATCATATTTCTTTCCATAAAGTTATTATAAACTTACTGATGCAAGTACCCAAGTCGTAGTTCCACTTGCCATCGTCTAAACACGTGACCCGGTAATTCCCCTTCAATACGTAATCAGACTCGCAGAAGATTTTACACTCAGTTCCGACTGGATTCCTGCAGTGAAAAGTAGGTAAGCTATCCCAGCAAGTAAAATCTGACTTTTTACATTGATTCAACATCTGCAGACGTCTCAATTCATAGAAAATATTTTGATAACTGCTATATTAACAACACAACGTGCCACAAAGAAAGTCCAAACCTAACCACAGGTAAAAAGGTAAAGGTGAGTCCCATACTTGAATCCAAGCATCGGGGGATGAGAAGATAAGGTTCTCATTATACTAAGCCATCGGCACTAACGAGGGGAGAGTGGCCAGTTCCTTTCTCTCGCCCGCCTTTTTCTTCAGCAACTACGCCCACCCAATATATTACACCCTGGGTAGAGGTGAGCGGTGTTTGTCAACAACCAGCTTGAGCCGGAAGTCGAACCAGGATTGCATGATTGGAAAGCGAGCGCCTTACCCGCTGCGCCATCCCACCGCCCTTAACCACAGGCTGACGGTAAAATCAGATCTACGTAAAAATTTCGCTCACGTAAAATCAACACAAACTTAAACGCACAATTTAGGTTTAAAGCGATGTACACCTCGAAATGCACTGCCGTACAAAACTAAGAGTAAAAACCCAACGTACTTTCCTACAAGGCAGGACGGAGGAACAACTGTGCTGCGGTTGGCGTTTTCGACAATCAGTTTCGGACAGAAGAGATCACAGGCGGGGATCTTCATTTCATAGCCGTGCCTGAAGATGTCGATGTCGAATTCTACGTCATTGACTGTGTCGGTGGAGATCCACAGACCTTCGATGCAGGTGAAGTTATACTCGCTGCCTCTGATCATGTGTCTCGGTGCACACACGTACTCGCAAGTCGTCCCAACTACTTGGTCTTTCTCGATACACGATTTTGGCTCCACCTGTCAAGGAAAGTAAGAATTACTTATATCAAGAAACTCTTCACACAATTAACCATTCACTTTATTTCACAAGCGTAGATACAAACGACTTGTTTTAGCCTGATGCTGCGAGTTCGCTGTGGTGGTAGCGGTTTATCAAGAGCTTTCAGAACACAGATTCCTAGTCATGTGCAACGACGAATGGAGTCAGAGTGTCGTTGTTTTATAAGGTTCCTTAAGTAGGAAAGTTTATCTTGACTGCGCCATAAACACACGAGATAATACCACAAGGTTAAACATTGACTTTAATTCCGTCACGAATTTGCGGGTTCGCTGTGGTGGTAGCGGTTTGTCACTAGCTTTCGAAGCACAATTCCCTAGGCATATGCAACGTGTCAATCCATTATTATATAATCATTTTATTGTAGTAACCCACATTAAAATGTATCTTGTAGGCCTACTAAAAAAAAACTTCATTTGAAATTGGCAGTGTTTGCTGAGAAGCTGGAACCTGCAATAAACTTAGTTTCACACCTGGTAGTTGGCAATTCAGATGAAGTGGGTAAGGCAAAGAAAGCAATAACTCTGTGTTGCCTTCAAGAATGTCATCAAACGTCTTGCCAAAATGAGGTCATGTGCTCTTGGTAGGTGTCGAACAGACGCCCTTTCGGTCGTTGGCCACACACTCTTGCCAATCAGCTATGCAGATATCTTGAATAATCAACCCAGCTAGCAAATCAGTCCTTTTTTTACATTGATTCAACGTCTGTAGACGTTGAATCGTCTACAGACGTTGAATCAATGTAAAAAAGGGACTGATTTGCTAGCTGGGAAAGATTCAATTGTCAAAGCATGCCCAATGCCCACTTACCTCTCCACTTTTAGGTTGTGATAAAGCATCACAGAGAGGATAACAGATGGGATCCACTCCCAACCACGCCCCACTGGAGGAGCATGTTAAATGGATTTCAATGTCATATCCTCTTTTCTCCGCTTCCGGATCTAAAAGTTGCAATTTTTGCAACATGCAAGAAAATTCATTTATGACGTCATGATATACTCGTACATATGGTCTATAACGTTTAAAAACTACACATGAGAAAAGAAGAACTTATATCATACATCATCGAAATGAAAATTAAGCAATGACATCCGCACATAAAGAAACCAACTGTGAAGAAAAGGTGAATACAGAAGTTGAAACTACTTTAAATTTAGTTAGTTTGAAAAACTGCAACCAAAGATAGGTAGTGCATACGGGATCTACAGGGATTTTGAAATGATGAACCGAGTGGGATATTCAAAATCTGAAGTAGTGTCAGTTCTTATTAAGCTTGCTTCTGCACCACAAAACACCACTCATGCGAACAAGTCGAACAAAGCCAAAATCATTTTCTTCACCTTCGTTACTTTCACACACTCTCTCCCCCACGTCACTATCAGCTAGTACGGTTGTTGAGTTGCCACAAGCGCTCTTCGCCCTCGGCACTCCGTACCCGGGGTTGCATCTGAACGTGCACACGTGGCCTTCAGTTTTTTCTGTCGTCAAGCACGCCCCCTCAAGGGCGATTGCATTCTCTGGGGTGCTAAACCGGGGGCATAACCCTGAAAATTACAAGCAACATGTGAAGATAGAGATGTGGAACGGGTTCGACTGCAGCCTATACAAAATATAGATACTAAAACAAAACAGTTTTCATATTCTGAATCTTCAATGGCACTGAAGATGAAGTTTCGTTTTTTGACACGTTTGTTAAATATAGTTTAGTTTCTTTGTTTCAGGCTCTTTATTTAGTGAACAACTGAACATATTGAACACACTTTCCAATCGCTTTGCTTTTCACGTTGAACTACTGCTGTAAGTTTTTATGAAGTGGAACCGAACCCAGACCTGTGTGCACTAGAACCGACCGCGCTTACCGCTCAGCCACTGATAGCTTTTGATGTTTGATGAAGAATACCTGATAATTGCGACATCTAAATTTGTTGTTTGATAACTGTTACATTGTGAGGTTTATGACGTCAGAATGCCGTTGAACACTTACGTTTACATGTAGGTTGATTGGCATTCCATTCGCCACTGCCCAAGCACGTCAGCACTGGTGGTCCGCCCACCAACATCCACCCATCGTCACACTCGATTGAACACGACTCGTCTTGCAATACACCTACGTGCTGCCCATCTTCCTTTTTTTCTCGCTCTTCTTCCAAATCGATGTCGATTTCGACGCACGTGACCGGGTAGATGCGTCCATGCAGAACGGGGGGAAGACTCCGGCACAAAACTTAAAAGTACTAAAACGTTATAATATTTAATAATTAATTTTAATAGTATTTAATAATAATATTTCAATAAGATATATTTAATAAATGGTAACGTTATTTCTGAAAGACGGACTTTGCTTGCTCCATTCAGTGGTTACTAGTAAATGAAATAATTCACACGCAACAACACTACAATCGGAAACTTCACTTATCCAATCGCGCTGACTGGGCCTGCGTCAGTGGTTCAAAGCCTCTACAAGTATGTGAAACGGCAAGGAATAACCTATCAGAGGCTTTATCTGTCCGAGGATAAAAATTCCCACAATAGACCAATGAAGATTCAGAATAAGTAAACCAGATAGCGGAGGGAAAGTTATCTACGCACTTGATGTGGGTTACGAGGCTGAACTGGTTTAAAGTTGTTTGAACAATGTCCATCGATTGCTTTTACAATGAAAAAAGACATAGAGGTCAATGTTATCTAAAAAAAATATTTAGTGCTTAGTACAGTGACGAATCCAATAAGGGAGGCGATTGAGGCAATCAATCGATTGAGACAATCGCCTCCCCCCCCTTCCCTAAACCACAGAAAAATAACTTTATTTGCGGTGTATTTGCAAGGTTGGGGTAATGTAGACCTACACATTATTGTGTTTTGTTGAACTCACAACCTCCCCTGAAGCTACTCCTTGGATCCACCCCTGCTTGGTTAAGATATGGGATTAGTGTAAGAGTCACAACACTCACTGGAGCATTTTGGTACCAAACCAGCCCATACTCCGTTAGTCTGGCACTCCACAATATGCAGGCCTCCTTTCAGCCTATAACCCACACCACACTCGAACTGACACTTCGTTCCGGCAGTTATCCTAACTTCGCTGCTGTCCACACAAATAAATGGATGTACCTGAATACCAACAAAATTAGTTCGTGTTTCTCGGCAGTCGAATGTAGCAAGAATTGATAGCGATAGACACGTGTTTCGCCCATCAATTCTTTCTACACTCGACTGCCGAGAAATACATGCTGTTGGAAAAGTCTTGATAGCTAGTCTGCAGGCTACACCGATATGGTTAGCGAAACACAATGCTCGCTGGTCTATAGTGAGTAGTCAAGTAGTGCGGACGCCAGGAAGATCGCTCCTTCTCAACAAAATCAGTTCGATCAATATTTTGTCATTGGCATCCCATAACAAAACAAAAAAACTAGACACACATTATAAATTTTACAAACAATGTATGAGTATTATAATTAGATATAAGGGAGATTACACAACTATGTGTAAAAATACAAGCTTGAAATGAAACCTATTTATTTCAACTGGCTGGTAATATACTACATGGATGCAACCTATCCCGTCCCCCGAACACTGCGCTCCCCGACCCCTATTAATTTCCTCAAACTTTGTGTTTTAACTAAATACCATATTTCTGTAACAAACCTGTTTGAGAAAAATTTAGCTATGGGTGCTGCCATACATGAAAACGTAAACTGTAAGTCTCTCAAACACAATATTTTCTACTTCACGCTACAGTAGTTGAATGATGTTTTAAAAGTGTTGTATGGTTTGGTTTCGCAGTCTTTCAATACAAAAGTTTCCATTAAGTCTACAACTTCGTTAAACCTAATTTTATTTATAACAGTTAATAAGCCAAGTAGCACACCCGCTTATTAAATCTAATTTTGCCTGGTCCGGAATTACTGAATGCATGGGAGTGGAAGACTCTTGTTCCCTGCTTAATACTGCCCCGATAGCTCAGTTGGTTAGCGCGTCACTTCTGGAACGAAGAAGCTTCAAGATCACGCGGCGCTGGTTCGACTCTCGGGGTGTGCACTTGAGCAACGCACGTTATAAGGACTGCTCTCCATTCAGCGGTATCTAATGCATGAAATAGTTACCCTGCAACAAGACTTCAACAACCGGAAACTTCACTCTGTCAATCTTGGTGACCGGGCCTGCGTCAGCAATTCAAATCCTCTACAAGTATGCGAAACTGCCAGGATTAAGCTCTGCAAGAAGCTTTCCCAGTCCGAGGATAAAGCTTCAATCAATCAATAATCTCACTGACTTAATAAGCTCAAAATCGTCCGGTCTCGAGGTGGGTTAACAAGCGGAAAATACTATTACTGTAAAATTTACAAGCTTTTCAGCAGGAATGAGAAACTGCCAAAATTAAGCTTCTAGAGAGGCTTTCTCAGTCCAATAATAAAGGTTCCCCTCAATCAATAAAACAACTTTACTTCTAATGTATCAAATTGTAACTATTTCCACCAATTCTTCAGCAATTTGCAACATTAGCTTCTCTTAAAAACTTACTATTCCATTATTAGGGTATCTGAGAGGCGGGCAAATCCCTTGTCCGGGCCTCCTGGAGCACACTGTGACCGGGGGAGAGTCTGACAACGTTGTGTACCCGTCATCAACATAACTGCGAGCATACCTGGATTAAAAACAACAGTGCGCTGGTAAATGACTTATTCCCTTGTTGTGTAATATAGTCCGGCAGCCCGTGACGTTTTTGTAACATCATAAGGTACAAAAGGTTTGAGTGTTTTATCAACCTTGCCCCACTGTGGGATGTTCAGAAACCCACATCCGAGGTTTCACTGCTGGGGCGTTTGGGGGCTACGGCCCGGTGAAAAACCCATTTTGGGGGTCAAAAAAACATCATAAGGTACAAGAACAAAACCTACGCCAGAGTTTATGCCTTCACTTGTAGACTTTGGAACAAGTCGATCTGGGTGCCCCAGGTGGGGCATTCCCCAATAAGGGGCCCCCAAAGTTGGGGCAAAATACGTAAAAATAACATCATAAGGTACAAAGATGGAACTTCTTTCATCAGTTGGGGCATGTTCCACTGAGTACGAAACAACTTTTCTTATGGCCCCAAGGTGGGGCTTAACCTCATTTTAGGGGTATTACCCCTAAATTTCACAAAATTAACATCATAAGATACATGGATGAAACCAAGTGTAGGTGATAGTACCTCACTTACGGATTTCAGAACATTCAAATTTGGTCGCCCCAGGTGGGGCATTCCCGAATAAGGGGGCCTCAAAGTTGGGGCAAAATACGTAAAAATAACATCATAAGGTACAAAGATGGAACTTGTATCATCAGTTAGGGCATGTTCCACTGAGTCCGAAACAAGTTTTCCTATGGCCCCAAGGTGGGGCTCAACCCTATTTTGGAGGTAAAACCCCTAAAATTCACAAAATTAACATCATAAGGTACATCGATGAAACCAAGTGTAGGTGATAGTACCTCACTTACGGATTTCAGAACATTCAAATTTGGTCGCCCCAGGTGGGGCATTCCCGAATAAAGAGCCCCAAAGCTGGAACAAAATACGTAAAAATAACATCAAGGTAGGCTACAAAGATGGAACTTTTATCATCAGTTGGGACGCGTTCCATCGAGTTTGAAACAACTTTTCTTGTGGCTCCAAGGTGGGGCTTAACCTCATTTTAGGATATACAACCCCAAATTCAAGGTTGTATCCTATTTAGATGGAAACAAGTGTTTGCAAAACGTCAACATTTTTTTGCTTCACCTGAGGATTTTTCCTAGCACAAAGACTGATACCGGGTGCGAAAGTCATAATTCCCTAATAAGCAACTATAATTTAATATTTCACCGATTGAAGACTGTAGTGTACAGTAGCATACGTACATATGGTAGCAAGAGTACCTGTGTGTTACATACGAGCTGGCCATTGCAAAACATGCCGTCACCATTCAAGAGCAAGAAAGTCCAAAATGTGACCGCTTGTTCATATTACTGGGTGGTTTCCACATTTGCATGGCGTTCTTTAAAGCTATGGGTAAGTACTTGGATGGTTCAGGTGGTCCATACATCCTAACAGAAGCTGGTATTCTTGCCGAAGGATCCCTTAACGAATTTCTGCGTGGTACTCATTACAATAGGTGCAAACGAATAGAACAGCATTAGAAATCTTGCATTTTAATCAATTCTTGTTACAATGCCCTGCTCCTGAAAATCTAGACGAAGAACTGCGTCGTTTATGTATTCGTCCATCCCAGTCAACGATTGGCTTTATGGATGACGATGTTAAAGACTTTTTGAGTTCCTACCAAGAATTTTCAAGAAAAACCGAAACAGAAGAAAATGGCAAGACTGCCCAGTAGGCCTGCTGGTATGGATACTTAAAACTTGTCAAGACGTACCTCTTCTTTGCTCGGAGTGTTCATTCTGCAAATCATCAGTTGTTTGTGCACTGCATAGGAGAGATGTCAAGCGTGTTCTTCATTTTCAACCAACCAAATTATGCAAGATGGATTTTGCGACTGCAGGATAACATGCTAAAAATGGAAGCAATTCGCCCTGGAATAAGTGATCTGTTTGAACAAGGCATCTTGTCCGTAAAAAGAACTCAAATAAACTTCTGCGGATGTGCTGTTGATCAAACTTTGGAGCAAACAATCAATGCAGAATCCGCCAATCGACTCACTGGGATTTCGTTTTTCACTAATTCAATTGGTGCCAGACGGAGATGGGCACTTACCCACTTTATGCGCCGATCGATCCTTCACAACTTCTATGAAGATCTGGGGATGACATCAGCAGAGAAAGCATCATTTGACCTTCGTCCTTCAAGCATCGATAGAGACCGCAGACATTTGGATAAACTAATGCGAAAAAATAAGCAGTACAGTTAATCCATTTAGTGCAAGCTTCGATGTATCCTTTCTATTCAATATTAGCACAGGAAAAGCAGTCGCTTCTGTCACTTCAAATTTTCTTTTGAATGTTTTTCAAAAAGGAACTGAGGATAGAAAGAAATTTACAAATCAATGCCACTAGGACGCTAGCACCTTCAACAAGCCAACACGTAGAAACAAAATCTGCAACTTTGCTTCTGAAGCTGCCGTTGTGAAAAGCATAACCCGCGAAGGCAAATTTTATCAGTTGAGAATGGAACGCAATTTGATGGGAAGGCTTCTATGTTTAGCAGTAGATCACAAGGTAGACGTGGAATTGATGCTGTCTTACCCCCTCACACCAGTACCACTGTCTTTGTGCCATATGGATGCAACGATGAAATCAAGCCAAAATTCAATGCTTTTGAAGGCTCTCGAAATCGATGGTATGTTTCTTCTTCACACTCTTGGAGATTTGCCAATGACGTTCGGAGGTGTTGCAAAGACGACTTTGAAGAAATTGTGCAGACACAGTGGGAAAACAATACACGTTGTTTTCGATAGAACTGTATCGCCGTCCATGAAAGATGCCAAGCGAGATCGCCGAGCAATTCATGGCTTCGGCGATCAGCAATAGCCTACGTCATCGAAGGAGAGGCCATAAAACGACCTGTTAATTTTGCAGCCGCAATGAGGAATGACAACTTCAAGCAAGCATTGGTGCATTTTCTTGTTAATTCTTGAAAATCAAATGAGTATTCCAGCTTCCTCGACTTAAGGTTCTTTTATGTAACACTTGATGAAAAATGTTATGTTTATCGAAAAGATGGCGAAAAAATGTTGTGTGGTGAAGAGGAGTCCTTGTTATGCTACCACGAAGAAGCAGATACGCGCCTAATGTGCCACATCGTCACCGCATGCCACGATGTGAAAAATGTGGTAGTCCGCTCTAATGACACGAATGTTCTGATTATATTGTTGGGAAATTTGTCGTTTGTACAAAAAGACGTAACATATGGATGGAAGTTGGTGTAAAGGCAAACAACACTCTGAGATATATTGATGTATCAAAGCTTGGCAGTACTTTATCTCCAGACATGCTTCGGTCGCTTCCCGGTTTTCATTGCTTTACAGGCTGTGATCAAACAGCTGCTTTTTCGGGTAAAGGGAAGGCTCGACCCCTTAATATATTGGAGAAAAATGTGCATGCTCAACATACCTTTGCTGCTTTGGGATAGCCTATTCGAAAAATCTTGATGAAAACATTGAAAAAGGCATTGAAAAATTTGTGTGCCAGATGTATGGATGTAAAAGTGATCATTGCGTTAATGAATTACGATTTAAAAAATTCATTGAGACATACAAATCGAAAGGTTCCAATCCATTGCGACGACTGAAAGGTTCAGATGGAAGCAACTTTCCCCCGTGCAAAACTGTGCTCTATCAGAAAATACTCAGAGCGAATTACATTTGTGGCATTTGGAATCATGCTGCTGAAAAAGGAAGCTTTTTCCAGAAACCAGTTGAAAGCGGCTGGCGTTTGGAAGATGGCGAATTCACTGGTTTGGTTTCATAGAGGTCCAGTTCCGTCCACGCTGGACAACGTTCTGCAAAGTGAGAAGGGTTTGGATCAAGACGGAACAGAATCAGATGATGAAACAACAGAAACGGATGAATGCGACTTTTCTGACGACGAACCTGCAGACCCTTAATGAATAGATGTTTTGCCTTTCTCCACCTCAAGCATAAATAAACTGTAGGCTATAGCCTACATAAGCAACTTTTTACCTTTATTCTTGTAAACATGGGGATAGAGTATGATTTGAACTTGTATTAATTTTACGGTTTCCACCAGAACTCACGAAACCACATAGAAAAAAGTGTTAAAATTGATCTTTTCACATGGCTGCAAACCGGGGCCAATGGTGCATAGCCTACCCGAGAGAGATTATGCAGGAGGCATGCTTTTTCAAGAAGCCCTTTGATTTGATGAACAGGGCATACGTTTTTAAATAGTTTAATGTGCATCTTTTCGTTCTACTAGTGTATAAATATGTAACGTTTATTTCGCACGCCGTTCCAGGTTTCGTTATTTTGTAGCGAGCAATTTTTCCATTTTCTTTCAGCACAAGTCACATGTTATTCGAGAAGTCCTCTCAGTTGTTTAAGTGAGACCACATAGTGTGATTTGTTTCTGTTCAGTGTTTAGTCTGAGAGAAACTTAAATGTAGGTAGGCCTACGTACAATCAGGGGCGGATTAGCAAATTGAATTAGCCCGGGAATTTAAAAATAATAACGGTCCACTTCTATCAAAATAGATTTAGCATAAAAATGCTCGTTTCACAAACAATTTATTTCATTTTAGATAAAGTCTTTCACCGGTAATATGACGTAGGCTATAAAGTTAGACATTGTACGTATTTGTATAGCAAGCTTCGATTTGTAACTTCAATCATTGTCAGTGTTATTCAAACAAAGAATAAGGATATAGCGCTACGACTATTATATTTCAAATAAAAAAAATTTTTGTACATAAAACAGAACAGTGACCCTCTGACCGGCCAACCGCGAACGTTCTCGAATTCCCAGTAGGCTAATGATTAGCCGCCAATCCACCCCTGCGTACAATATGTATTTTCATAGTGATAAATTTTAGCCTAATAAGCAAATGTTATGCTGTGTAGATATTATATCTTACATGCTTCGTTGATTTTCCAAAATATTTGCAGACGTTTTGAAATATACACGAGAGACACTTGGTTTTATGCCTTATGATGTCAATTTTGTGAATTTTAGGGGTAATACCCCAAAATGAGGTTAAGCCCCACCTTGGAGTCATAAGAAAAGTTGTTTCAAACTCAGTGGAACATGCCCCAACTGATGAAAGAAGTTCCATCTTTGCACCTTATCATGTTATTTTTACCGGTAGGCTACGTATTTTGATCCAACTTTGAGGAACTCCTTATTGGGGAATGCCCCACCTGGGGCGACCAAATTTGAATGTTCTGAAATCCGTAAGTGAGGTACTATCACCTACACTTGGTTTCATCCATGTATCTTATGATGTTAATTTTGTGAATTTTAGGGGTTATACCCCTAAAATAAGGTTAAGCCCCACCTTGGGGCCATAAGAAAAGTTGTTTCGTACTCAGTGGAACATGCCCCAACTGATGAAAGAAGTTCCATCTTTGTACCTTATGATGTTATTTTTACGTATTTTGCCCCAACTTTGAGGGCCCCTTATTCGGGAATGCCCCACCTGGGGCACCCAGATCGACTTGTTCCAAAGTCTACAAGTGAAGGCATAAACTCTGGCGTAGGTTTTGTTCTTGTACCTTATGATGTTTTTTTGACCCCCAAAATGGGTTTTTCACCGGGCCGTAGCCCCCAAACGCCCCAGCAGTGAAACCTCGGATGTGGGTTTCTGAACATCCCACAGTGGGGCAAGGTTGATAAAACACTCAAACCTTTTGTACCTTATGATGTTACAAAAACGTCACGGGCTGCCGGACTAATACTAGTAGGGTCAGTCGTTTAGGCACCTTCCATCCCTGAAATTTTCTGGCTCCCGACGGTTTTTACATCTACTGCACCTAAGGAACTCGAAAATATAGGTGAAAAACGTCTACCCCAGTTTGCACCAAAATGTACATAACTGACCCTACTATACCAGGCTAAAAATTTACGTTGATTAAAAAACACTTTGGTTGATACCAGCCAGTGACGGATTCAGGGGGGAAAAAGAGACGATTGGAGTGATTGCTCCCTTTAATACGTAAAAAGTAACTTTATTTCATGGTGTATTTGCATGCTCGTATTGATATAAAATAAACACATCATTGTGTTTTTTTAAGATCGCCATCCCTAAAAATACTTGCTGGATTTTCTCCTACAACACAGCGTGTGCCAACTGTACCATGACATAAAAAACTGCAAACATTTCCAACTACTATACGAAAAAGTTTGTAAATTTTTGTCTTTTATTGTATTATTGTATGCAATAAGCATACGAAACCGAGTAATCAGATTTAACATGTTTTAACATTACAGAAAGCAAAAACTACATTGAAACAAATTACACATCCAACGTTTTCGACATCACATGATGTCCTCTTCAGGAATAACAATCACACAGTAATTCTATCTACTGTACGTATGAACAAATTACAGTAGATAGAGACTGAATTTATCAAAAAGATAAAACAGCACAGTGCTTCTGACTAGCTCAACACTCAACAATATACATGAGAATCCAAATGCGACGTTAAAACGACGTTAAACAGATCGATGGGAGATTTGTTTTTCATGTAGTTTTTGTTTTCTGTAAATATATTAAATCTGGTTGCGTTACTCGGCTTCGTATGCTTGTGGTACAATAATACAAACTCTCTACCAAATCTCTGTGATTGTATTGAGACAAACACCACGCTGTTGCTTGGTTTGTCTGCTGGTGCACAAAATGTTGTAGTGGTTTTCCAACAAGTTTCAAACTTAAAAGTCACCAATGGACGTCGTCTTGATCAAGATCCAGTGCATTTGTGGCTGCTAGCCAGAGGCTGCTGCTGTACGCGTATCCGTAGTCGGGGAATAAGTCGGTGTTGGCTACTCGTAGCAACCAGGACCGACCGTCCTCTACAATGCCATTGCAAGACCACTGGTCCAAAGCTGGGGACGAGTCATCAGTGCACGGGGTTAGGATGAGCTTTTCACCAGCTTGTAGTTTCTCCACAGAGAGACAGAGACCTACATAGATTGATATAGTTAAAGAATTTCTCATTGTAAAAAGCGGAGCGTTGATAACAGTTGCTATTAAGTTTCCCGATAGCCGATTGTAGCAAGATTTAACAGCGATAAACACGGTGTTTCGCCCATGGGACTGGGCTCATTTGTATTGCACCAGTAATTCATGCCACATACAGTCATACACAGGACAGTTATTAAGTCGTCGCCGTTCAAAATGCAAATTGGTTACTTAAGCAAGTTGCCTTACTTTGACAAGTCAATTTAAAAGAGCTGGACAAATATCATAATGGTACTCTTTGGTGTCAGAAAGTCGTATTGGAGATATACATACTAGGGGAAAGGACAAAATGCACACAAATGGTGCCATCGACATGTAGTAAACATCAGTCTATCTCAGCATTGCAACAGTCTCCTCTATACCACCAACCTGTAGCTGCGTTTTTAAGCTTCTTTAAATCGTACCAAGCCCACCTGTGGTGCATGTCACTGCCTGTAACAAGCAGAAACAAGGAACTTTCAAATGCTGTCAATTGCTCTTTGTTGTGACCTAACAGGCGTTTCTAAACCACACTCATTACAAATCACTGTAGAGTACAGATTTTCTAAATCATATACTTTTTTGCGTTGGCATCTGCTAATTTATCGCATGATTTACCACTCCAACTTCATTTGATATGAAGTATTGCATGGTTGCATGGTGATGTGCCCAACGCTCAATAACTTGGTGCGACCCTTACAGAAAAACAAGCGGTTGTATCTTGGCAAGGTACTTATACGTTTGAAGGGAAACACGAAGATTGGCTTCCTTGCCTCCTGTTCACTTATCCAAAACTTTCATCAGCATCGCATCAACCCTTTACACAACAAGAATAAAGTAAAAATTAACGGTTATGCCAAACTCAATTAGATGTTGAATGAAAGCCGCACCTTCCATGCACAATTTGAATTCGATTTTTGCAACTTCGTTGTTGGTGTTTGCGACAAGGCAGACGTGGGGTTGGTCGATCCCGTTGGATTGGCGAAGGAGGAAGATGGCAAACTGGGACTCCGCGAGGCAAGTGGCCGCCTCATCGGACCACGTCCCATCGTCCTTGCACTCTCGGTTGGTGGGTGAACCAGGGGTTAGACCGTACCCCCCAAAACACTGATTAGAACAACTGGTCCCTTTTACATTCGAGTCGGACTTGGTGGTGGTGCCACTGACGAAGCAAGTGAACTGAGCGTTCAATACAAGAGGGAGTGAAGTACACTTGGTGCGACACGGGGGGCCCAAGTCATCTGTGTTTTAAAATATACTTGTTTTAGAACATGGCTGCACAAAGTTTTTTAGCCACATGTCGCAGTTTTCTTTTCGCGAGTCTTAGCAGCCGCATAAAAAATTTTCACTCATTTTTTCCTTGCAATTCGGTCTAAGCTTTAAGATTGTAGAGCCCAGACAGGCCGCAGATGGCGTTCCCGCGGGCAGCATGCGGCCCGCACTAAAGTGTACCGCTGTTTCAGAATTATTTGGTTGCTTAAGCGCTTAGCAGGCTCCAGCTAGGTAACGAGGGCTGACACTTTGGTATAGCATCCCTCGCCCTTGCCTACTCCTCAGCAGAGCACTGTGCACATGTTTGTTTTGTTGTGAAAAGTGAAAATCCAAAAGAGCAAACCGATTGGCAGGAAGTTTGGGGAGCAATCTTGACGTACGGCATTCATCTTGTTTTAGAGACTTTTTGCGTATTTTGTGGTGCAGTCAGGGCGGGCGCGTCTGTTAAGAGAACTATTGGACAATCTTCCCATTCTTGCTGGCATCCAACCCGCTGAGCTTCGTCGCCAAAAAGCCACTCCGTCTTTCGGTCGACGGGCATTGGAGCTCAACTATCTTCTCTATTCCAAGATCTCAGCTCTCCAAAAGAGCACCCACGTCGACTGGAATCAAGACACCCATTCGTGCCAGCCGCTCAACTTCTGTATCAATAAAGCTGATGGACAAAATATCTCTTTGGCTAATTAGGCGGACCATAAATGGAACTCTCAATGGAAGTCAAACACCACCAGACTCCATTCGTTCATCCTCGATGTCGACAACTGTCCCACGGGTCTGACACTACAAAGGCAGGCGTGGGTGCGCCTCAATTGTCTCATTACGGGCGTCGGGCTTTTCCGCTCAACCATGCACCAATGGGGAATGGCATCTCTCTTCTTGTGAATGTGATGCTGAGAAACAGACCGCAGACCACATCATCAATGACTGTACCATTTTCAAGCCACCTAACGGAGTGGAAGGTCTGCGTGTCATGGATGATGAAACCAAAGACTGGATGCTCTCTAGTAGCCTTCCAGCTTAGTCCGGGAACATCGTGAATCAGGGGCGGTAAAGAATAGACCCTAGGCCCCAGAGACTCACACGACGACGAGAACTATTTGCACATTAGTTAAAATTACGTATTGATTCAGTCAATTTTCTGCTCAAATAAGAACATAAAGAAGCTCATGTAGAAGTAAACCAGTTAAAATGGAACACATTCTGATGTTGATTTGAATACTTATGACATCGTTGGCATGGGCAGGTGATACTGAAGACCCCAATTTGGTAACTTGGTGGTTCCATGTAACTACCATTTCGACTGATCCTCCATTAGGTTAACATTACTTCATCACTATAACTTCTGTAAATAAATTTTTCTACAGAATACAGATCTCCTTACCTACAACATGAATTCAATTAACGTATTCGGTGGTTTTTGACCAGAAGACATTGCTTTAACCAAACTGAGTTTATATCTGCTTCACAAACGCAGTTTTCGCATTGCAATTTTAAAAATCAAAGCTTTATGATCACACAATCACAAAAATCAAATATACCAGCACTGATGTAAGATCAATGGTTTATGACTTTCCAAATAAAGTTTAAAATTATTGAAATTATTGTGATAAGTCTGTAAGTCTGTTTAAAATACATGACAGGTCTTAGTATTTACAAACCAGTGACAGAGTTTTCCCAAACGCCTTGCTGCCCACAGGTCCGAATGTCTCGGCCGTACACTGCATAACCTTCGTTGCATTCAAGTTTACATTCAAACCCGGCAACACTGTAGTCGGTCACGCAGGTTATAGGAATGATCTGAAAGGTGATTAAATGTTTGGACAGGGTTGAAGCCAGGAAACGCTGTGCAATAGCATTGACAGGAGTGTACAGGGGGTACTTTTGGACCCGGGCCAGGGATAATTTTAGGGGCCTGAAACCTTTTCAAGGGGCCTAGACACATGAAGAAACCACAGCGTATTCTTTGGATACAGTGCGTTTTTCTTAATAAACGTCAAGATGTGGGACTAGGGGATCTCATTCGTACCGGGCTCAAAATAACCTCTCAACGGCCATGACACTATGTAATAGATGAGAGTTTTGGTAATATGAAATTTTGTGAGCATAGAATGAAAGAATTATTTTAATCTTCTATAGCCTACTTGATCGTTTTATTACTTTCATACTACATTGCAGTGACCTTTAACTCAAACTTGGGACTAACTGCTGACACATCAAAACGGAGTCGCTGACTCATCAAAACGGAGTTGCTGATTCATCAAAACGGAGTTGCTGAGGAATACCGGTACGAGTGTTCCAACTGCTACTTTCAAACAGTTGGCTTAAGGTGACTGCTCAAAGCATGAAATAGATGTGGGGCATTTTTCAGACCATGGGAATTAAGGAAAAGCAACTGTCAATAATATATTTTGTCAACAATGCTTTCAATGCCGAAACCCTCACTTCTAACAGAAACAAAAATGTAGGCCACAATGTAAAACGCCACCTTGCCGTTTGCTGGCTTAGTTTGAGCTGGACACACGCGGGCGCAAGTGAGTGCATTTCCAGACCAGGTTCCATTCCTAAAACAAGTTCGTGTCACGGACTGGTCAAAGGTAGAGGTCCCAGACGCTCTTTCGGTTATCCGAAATTCTTCGAAGCACGAATACAAGCATATGGTCCCAGGCAGCACCCCGATAGTGCTCCCGAAGCATTCCAGAGGGGAGACCGTGGCATGGCTGGGCATGGCCAACGTTTGGCAACGTTCTAGGAAGAAAAGAGATCAGTGGCGGTTATGAGGTTTGGTATACAAATGATATGGGTGAGATACAAAGCATACAAATGCTGGATATTAAAATTTTAAATGGCGGTTTTGAGTTATGTGGCTATACCAACATTTCAATTATGATGCACTGCCATCCTTTTCCTTGTGTTCCTGCATTGCTGCAGTTGCTATTAAATTGTTTTCATTTGATTCATTTAACCACAGAAATTACTGTATAGACTGCGTTGAATCTGTTTGAATAAGCTGAAGATGCTATACAACAGCGAAATCGATTCTTATGCCAGAGATTAGATTATTGTGCAAAAGCCAGCATTAGATGAATGTCAATTGACAGCCATGTGAGCTTGACCAGGAAAGATACTTAAGTGTTTTTACTTGCGCAGTATGAACCAGCCCCAGACCACCTGCCATCCCATTGGCACACACGACTGGCTTGACCAATAAGCTCGTAACCACTGTCGCACCGGTATGTGCAAGTCGAGTTTTCTACGGGTGTTTGCTGAGTGGAACACCTGGAAGCAAGTGAAAGCGAGTTCTGCGCTTATGTGACAATAGTCGCTCATTATGTTTCTCGACAGCCGATTTGTAACAAGAATTGACAGCGATAGACACCGTGTTTCGCTCATGAGGCTGGGCTCGTCAGTATCGCATACTGCTTCATGGGGGAAACACGGTGTATATTGCTGTCAATTCTTGGTGCAATCGGCTGCCGAGAAATATGGTTGATTGGATGGTCTAAATGGCGAGCGTGGAAGCTACACTGCTATGGTTAGCGAATCGCAACTGCTCGCTGTACTAGTGAGTGCTCAGCCTTATGCTGATAGCCAGAAGAACGCTCCTTTCTTCACAGTTCGTTCATTAACTATATCAGTCGCAAAGCTCATAGAAGGAAGCAAAGCGATGTGAAGCCAAACGTTAGAAATTGTTTCATTTTTACACCAATTCAACATTAGCAGACTTTGAATCAATGTAAAAATGAGCTTAATCAACATTAAGAACCAGATTGAACCACAAGACTAAAAAATAGGACTATTTGCTGCAAGTAGTATAGGCTTACGTCAACTGGCCAAAGTCTGGCGCTTCTAGGGTAGGACATGCTATGACACAGTAGAATTTGATGGTGGACCATATCCCTTGTGCCAGGCACCTTGTATCCGTATGCGATCCGTTTCCGAGAGCATATCCGGAAAGGCATTCAAACTTACATTCTTGGTCCTGGAGAAAACAATTGCGTAAATCCAGTTACAGCCAGTCACAACCAGTTATGATGAACAAACTTTAGGTAGAGGCATCAATCATGCGTTAAACGAGTCAAGCGATGTACTTTGTTGAAAACGTGAGTTGAAGAACTGTTCAAGATACGACTTTTGAAATAAAGCAAGTTAAAGTTATATCAACGCTGTTTAATGTTTCTCGGCAGCCGCCGAACAACATTTAGTTGACTGGATGGTCTAAATGGCTAGAGTGGATGTTACACCGACCGCTACGGTTAGCGAATCGCAACTGCTCGCTGTACAAGTGAGTGCTCAGCCTTGTGCTGATAGCCGGGAAGAACGCCCCTTTCTTCACAACGCTGTTTAATCTTCTATTTCTATGCAAACATCAGCGAGTGTTATAGCGAAATTAAGCCGCTTTTTTGAATGAAATTTTGTGCCAAGACAGGCATTGCCCATTACATAAAACATATACAACATATTTAAACCTTTGGAAGCAGGTTTAAATGGATGAAAAGTAAAAGGTTTAAGTTTAAATGGGTGAAAGGAAAAGGTTTGACAAGGAAAAAGTTTAAATGGTCGAAAGGTGCATTTTGAGAACAAAGTATTAAAGTATAGGCACTAAAATTCACGTAGTTCAATCTAATATTGTAAAATCATCATCATCATCATCATAATCCATCGTCGGTTTGTTCCCCACTAGTGGGGGTGGCCGATTGTTTCCGCGCAGCAATTGTTTTAATCCCTTTTCTCCATTTCACCCTGTCCCTTGCATCTTCCTCCTTCAGTCCGACTTTTTTAAATTCATCCTTCACTTGTTGTTTCCACGTTCTTCTTGGACGACCGCGTTTCCTCTTCCCATCCACCTTTAGATCTAGTGCCTTTCTAAGAAAACTTCCTTCCTCCCTCCTTATCACATGTCCATACCATCTTACTCCATTTGCCCTTGCCAGTTGGTCTATGGTCTCTCTCATCTCTAGCATATCCAATGTCTAAGTCAAAGTAACTTTCATAAGTTTGAGGGTCAGCAGGCTTTATAGTTATTTGAAAGGGTCTGTGACCACAAAAGTTTGGTACCACCTTTGTGGGCAGTTCTCTTCACCTGGTCAGCGTATAGCTCAGCGCATGTCTCGGGGTTTGTGGTACCCCCGACAGGGAGGGCGGCCGACAGGGGTGGACACAGGTACGTGGAGGCGTGGTGTGAAGCGCATAGGCTGTAATCCTGCGCAGCAGGGAAGCTAGTGTTCATCGCAAACCACGAGTAGTCGGCTTTGATATTCGTGACGTCGACGGCATAATTCGGGAGGCCGGGGAGATCGTCGACGTGGATCAATCGCGCGTTATCATCGTTGGTGTTGCCTGGAAAAATAAAGAAGCATCTTCAAACAGTCACTTGACACACCAAGTAGACAATGGCATACCTTGAAGTCTGTAAAATGTACATCAACTAGTAAAGATTTTAAACCAACCAGCAAACGTTGCCTTTTTTGATTGTTTTAATGTCGTTAGACGTTGAAACGACGTAAAAATGTAAGTTCGTCTGGTTGGGTATACGACTAAAGCCTTGTAGCTTCACCCAGCGAGCCAAGCACACGAAACGAGCCTTAAACTGAGACAAAGATTCTAACAGCTTTAACTTTACTTGAAGTTTCAAAGATCTCGTGATAATTTTAATCTATTAAGGCAAAACTATTCTTCGTGGGCCGTAAACGTAAATAGGTTCGTATGTATTAGCCTAATATGTGAATATAAAACATTGTACTAACTAGAAAAATTAGCTATAGAAGAAAACCTGCAATACAATTTCCAAGCTGAAGACATCGTTTGAATGTACAATAAAACAAACTGCATTTCAACTGTACCCTTCTAAACTTTATGCTTTTTTAGCTTACTTACACATTTTTGCAGATGACTGCAGTGTTACCGGATAGGATTAGATTCACTGGAAGGAGCCTGGCAACACTACTGCGATGAAGTAAACAAAAATAGCAGGTGGTGTAGTTTCATTGCACTTAGCCTTCCATAGGCCAAAATAAAGAACTTCAATAGCTGTACATGAAAATACAGTATAGGCCGTGCTTATTAAGTCCAACTTGGGACAAGACGATTTTGGGCTTATTAGGCGGGTGGGTCTATTAAGCGGGAAATGATTCTCTGCCATTCCTATACGATACATTCAGTAATTTTGGAGCGGACCACATTGGGCTTAATAAGCGTGTGGGTCTGTTAACCGTGTGATGAATAAGCGAGAAGACTGCTGTAGTAGACTATAGTGGCAAGTTCACCTACCGGTTAAGTAAGAACTTGACGCCCAGACATAGTGATCTTCGTATCTCAGGTTGACAAGGTAAGGCCTTCTGGCATCGGCTGAGCACTTCCACTGTTGAAGCTGGTCGAGTAAATTGCACTCTCGTAATTCCAACCTTAAAAACACCAGCGTCATGGCAACCTTGCTAGTTGGGTGGACGAGTGATATCCAGACGGAACAATAAGTCATTTTTACATTGATTCAACGTCTGCAGACGTTCGAAAGGACGATGGTTTGACATTAATCGAGAGCACGCTACTGTGCCTTTGGCACGACACTTAATAAAAAATGGACACAAGGACTAACTTCCTATCTTATCATCCGTTTAATTTTTATCCTCAATTTGTTCAATTTTATTCTTCAATTTTGTCAATTGCAGACAAAAACCTGGACACAAAAAAATTTTCCAGTAGATTTAATTGATGAAAAATCCCCAAACAGAGATTGACAGAGTGAAGTTTTCGGATTGTTGAAGTGTTGTTGGTGGAGAATTATTCCATTCACTAAGTGCCGCTTAATAGAGAGCAGTACTGAAATGCGTTGCTAAAGCGAACACCCTGAGAGTCGAACCAGCGCCGCATGATCTTGAGCCCGGCGCGTAACCACTGAGCTAGCGGGACTAAAGTTTTACTTGTTTACGGCGGGTATCGAACCGTCTTCCTTCGGCGAGTGGGAAAAACGTCCCCACCACTCGGCCACGCATCTGGTGGTTGTAAGGTAAGTGGGTTGCGCTGGATTTTGTATACAATAATAGAATCCGCTCAATGAACCAATCTCGGTCCCAAGATTTCACAAGCGGTGAACTTAGGTCTAATAAGCCGTGGATGCCATATTTAAAAGTATAAAAACTCCGTCTCAAACAATTGAATTTGACACGCGGATGGATATTAAGTGGATTTTAGTGGTAGTATTGTTTTTTGTTTGAATTGCTAAGAACTACACAACAAATATGGGTAATTCAAGGCTAGCGTGGGGGAAGGGTATCTGAGTCGCAAAACAATCTGCGTTATTTTATGTCTTGCCAGTACAGTCAGTAACTTAACATATTCAGTGCAAAAACGGTAGAAAGTTTAAGATATGTGATACATCCAGACCGGTATGTCACCCAAAAAGAAGAAAACTTAATTAATTTTTAACCTCATTAAACAATAAAGGCTTGTATCTAACAAGGTACTTGGCCCAACCCACACCAGCAGCCTTACCTTGCTCCGTGGACAAGACTAGTGGCCGCAAGACACAAACCAGTGTAGAGATGTCTCAACAGGTATGGGCCCTCCCAGGCCCATAAGTTTGACCTGCTTTGGGGGGTCCAGCTTGGACACTGCACCAGCACGACGGAGGGGTCTTTGCCAACGATGCCGTTGTACACCAAACAGTAATGCACTTTTGTACCGCCCACCTCTTTAACGGTTGATATGCGAAATGTTGGTTTGACTGAACAGAATTTTAAAAACGTTATTTGCTAAAAAATGGAAAAAAGAAGGGGTGTACCAAAAAACATCTGTCGGATCGGCCCATGAGGCAAGAGGATACAAAAAGGATTACAAAGGATAACAAACTGATTTATTTAGGTTCAACAAGTGAAAACAAAATTAGGCATTCACTTTCTAATCCTAAAAAAGGATTTTAAAGTCCATTAACTTTCACTTTCAGTGAAGCCTTATGTCCTTGAGATGTTGCTGATCTTTTCCATTATTTGCTAGAATGTCAATCGAAACAAAGTGATAATTTTGTCAAACAACCAACACAAAAATTGCCTACAAACGCAGTATGCAAGAGATCCGCTCCAAGTTCCATCGGCCCTGCAGAATATCCTGGTAGTTCCATGCGACAATGATGTCATATTAGGACAAACGGTGCGACACGAATCCCCTTCTACCTTGCCTTCACAAAGTGATGATATGTCTTGGCAAACGCCTGCGCAACAAACAATGTGCTGAAGGAAATACGATTTTTTTTTTTTTCGAAACCAGGGGGCTCTGACACAAAGATACTGCTGCGAACTTAGCATAGTATTCTAGTGAGGCGCATTTTCATCAAATAGTCTTGAAAAAAAGAAAATACCGAAAATGCCTCGAACAAAAAAAACAGTAGGCTACTTTGTCGAAATGTAACATTGCGAAGCATTTAAAAAAATACTGATTAGTTCACCACAATCCACTGACGTTTGCATGTTGGTGGGTTGTTCCATGTGTAAGCGCCAGCCACGCAATGCGTGCTGTCGGACATGTCGAAGCCGTACCCAGGCTCACAAGAGTACCTGCGATCAAATATGCAACTGTTTGGTTGGAACAGTGACGACGACTTCAAAGGTTTTGAAGTCATGAAGTGAAAGATTTATTCGCAAACAAAGTGCGGACATCAACTTTTTGACAATTTTGAAGTTAAAAAATGCTTCGAAACAAAGTTTTAAAAATCTTTGCGCTGTCTGTCTTTGCTTACACAAAAGTTAGCTGGTCGGTCATCTTCGGGCTGAGAAAGCTTCTTTGAAAGCTTAATCCTGGCAGTTTTGATACTTGTAAAGTGGTTGAACCACTAACGCAGGCACGGTTACCGAGATTGGCTGAGTGAAATTTCCGATTGTTCTTGTAAATTATTCCATGCACTAAGTGCACCTGAATGGACCGCTGCCTTTGAAGTGGGTTGCTCAAGCACACGCCTCAAGAGTTGAACCAAGTCTGCTTAATCTTCTTGTTTCTTTATTGACAAAATCAGACGCTGATCGAATTGCTCTAATGGGGCTTGCAATTGTAGCTAGCAGTAGACGTGACAATCCAGCATGTGTAGATTGCATTCGCTCAAGGCACAATGCGGTAAGGCTGATGGCTAACCCTCGTCTTCAAGGATGACGGTCTTCGCAATAAAACACTATAACTACAAGTTCGCCTTCGGCTCTGGTGCTGGTAGATCTGAGATCGATTCCAGGTCGGGTCAAACCGAAGACTTCAAAAACGGTACCGATTGTATTCTTTCTTGCATAACGCAGTGAGAATGTCAGATAATAATGCGATAACATCGCAAAACCTGATATAAAATTAAAACATGAGCCCTGTCGCTAAAAGACCTTAGCTGTTGTGGAGTGACAATAAATAAAACCATAGCATTATTATCATAACTACGAGTTCTTGAAATGGCTAATAAGTCCAATTTTTGTAATGAGTTGCATAAAAATCAAAGCCAATCTGCCGATGAGTTTATGGCGACAAGAAACATACTTTGCGCATTTCCTTGATAAGTTTCCTGGAGCGAAGCATGTGAATTCCTTAGAGAGTTTCCCGATCAGTTGAGGGTGGGAGGGTGCTGCAGGGCATAAAGACTCTCTGTGTTGAAATGGTGCATTTTATTAACACGGCTTCTCACCCAGCTGGCAAAATCCGCCCCTTTTATCTTAATTTAACGTCTGCAGATGTTAAATCAAAACTCGAGTTGCTGACCATATTTTCAGTGAAAAACAACTTAATCAACCGCCCATTGAGAAAAAATACTTCATAAAATTATTACATTTAGCCACAGAAGACATGTTCTTGTACAACAATAGCTTGTTTAGCAAGAATCAAACGTAATAATCCGTCTCTCAATAGTCACTTATTCGCCTGTGGCGCATCGTTTCTTTTGTGCGTGTTCTAATTGTTTGTCACATGCCTGTACTTTACAATCATGCCTGTAATTTACACATCATGTGATCTGTTTTCCGCCGTATAATTTACTCGTCATCATTCTTGTATCACTTGTTCAGTTTGTGCTTTTCCGTCCGGAGTGTCGTTACAGATACAGTGCATAGTCAAATTTATCTTATAATTTTCATTTTATGTATATGACAGATGTAAGTAATTCCTGATGAGAACACACGTACGTGTCGAAAATGTTTGAGTTCATTTTTTAATTACACTGGTCAACACAACTTTTCTTGCATGGAGTTTTTCAATGGATTTAGGGTAATTTTGGGGTGCTGAATAGGGTGGCTCGTTTTTGAACTTTTTATTTAAATTCTCTCGGGGTAGTGGGGAAATGGTGCCAATGAGTGAGAAAAAAATTATGACAAAATTTGAGCTTCGTAACAAATTGTCTTCAGCCTCCTCATGGGGCCCAAAAATCGAAAAATGGGGTCAAAAACGCAATTTTTTTCAAAAATATTTTTAGTTTGGGTAGATGCAATATTGTTTAGATATATCTAAATAACCTAAAAAAAAAATTGAAGTCATTTGAACTATTCCTTCAGCTTCCTCACAGCTTCTGAAAATTTTCATTTTGCTGAAAATTGCGCATTTTTGTTTGTGGTTACATAACTACAAACTTCGTCAGTGATGTAAATTCAAATAAAAGACGTCACTTTTTCCTACCAAATTAACCCAATTTCATTAAAAAATGACGCAACAGCTCAGGGCAGGTCTATAAAGAGAAATACAATGATGTTTCATAGCTGGCAAAATGTCTAACGCAATTATGTATCATGTAACCACCCCCAAAAATGCGAAATTTTCAGCAAAATCGGAATTTTCATAAGCTGTGAGGAAGCTGAAGTAATAGTTCAAATGACTTCAATTTTTTTTCTTAGGCTAATTAGATACATCTAAACAATATTGCATCTACCCAAACTAAAAATATTTTTGAAAAAAAATGCGTTTTTGACCCCATTTTTCGATTTTTGGGCCCCATGAGGAAGCTGAAGACAATTTTTTACGAATCTCAAATTTTGTCATGAGCGTTTTCTCACTCATTGGCACCATTTCCCCACTACCCCGAAAGAATTTTTAAAAAAAGTTCAAAAACGAGCCACCCTAGTGCTGAATCCGAATCTGACCTCAGATTTATCCTATCACGTCAGGTTTGAGAGATATGATAACAGCAAATTGTTACTTTTGTCAAAAGTGGAAGATTTGACGTTGTGTTTATTGCACATACACATTGTGCTATATCCAGAAATCCAGGCCATGTAGTACATAAGTAGCTGAAATACACCCACCAACTATAATTTTGATACCAATTTGTTTTCTAAGCAACATTATTAACCATGCAGTAGTAACAAGCTAAAAGGGAGGCTAAAAGTATAACTGACCTCCACCCCCGTCAATGTTTTGCATGAAAGCACAAAGATTTAAACAGGCCTATGGCAATGCTTGTTCAGTAACCTTATTTAAGCTTTTTTGGCCTGTCTAACACTAACCTTTCGTTATAGCACTGCATATGTTGGTGGTAAACGCAACGCCAAATCTTCCACTTTTGACAAAAGTAGCAATTTGCTGTTATCATATCTCACAAACCTGACGTGATAGGATAAATCTGAGGTCAGATTCGGATTCAGCACCCCAAGGTTACCCCAAATCAGTTCTCAAAGCCCATGCAAGAAAAAAAATTCTTTTTGTTGACCAGTGTTATGTTATATTTCTGTAATAAAACATGACCCGTTAAAGTTATTTTTTTTTGTCTTTGAATAAGCAAAAGTTAACAATTTTGAAACATACTCCAGCACAAAACGTTGACACAATAGCACGGTTCTGACAGGCGTCGTGTGCTTTTCAAACAGCTCCCGGGAGCGCAAAAGCAAAACATCTGCATCCACTTGAAAAGTGTCACTTCAACATTTCTTGAAAGACGGCCAAGGTTTTCTCCAGCATGCTTGCAGAGCCAAAATTTTAAAGCGACATACTCCAACTCAAAGCATTTATGTTGCAGAAGATTATTCAAATCCGAGATACATTTTTTTTATGTTTGATGAAGCTGCTGTATTTAGCGCGCACAATGTCTGCTATAAAATGAGCATGATGGAATCGCAAACGCTTAAATCACATACACGCCGCAGGGATCCCGCAAGTAACTTTAAGGGAGGGAGGATTTCAACAAATCATAATAATGTGATTACATTAATCCGATCTTGCAAATGTACCACAAATAAAGTTACTTTTCTGTGTTTCTTTATTTTTTTTTTGGGGGGGGGGGCGATTTCTCCCTCCTGGATCCGCCACTGCATACCGGTCTGTTTTACATATCTGCTTTCGTACTTACGTGTAGGGGACGCCTGAGGGGACTACGCAGGTAGGAAAGGGTACGTCGAAGTTTCCTGTTGTCAAGCAGCGTCTTGTTAGGGTCGTGGACGGTACGTACATCGGGTCGCACTTGAAATCACACACATCACCATCTACTATGTAGGGTGCGTATCTGTCGCCTGAGGTGGGGCAATTGACGGAGATGGCATTGATGAGGGAAGTGTTGCCCGGTGCATTGACGCTCAAGGGGGCAGCGCACACACGTCTGCATGTTGGAGAGGGATCGGACCACTTTCCAAACAAACCGCAGATGGAATACGCGGCACCTGAATTGAAATGTGTAACGCATGATTAAATAAATGATTTCATTGAAAATTCACTAAGGTTGGAAGCAAATCATTAGTCCGTAAGGGCTAGGCAGTAAAATGTTTCTCAAGAGCAGTTTGCAAAGAAAATGCATCAAATGACAATTTGAATTTACGGCCATATTATATAGAAATTGCATAGAAATAAACTCTCTTCTAGGATAACAAAGTTGTGAGGAATTGTGAAATTTGTTGCGATTGAGCGGAAATTGAAATGGATATGCACCACTCGATTTTTAATTTTACACCAAATTTACGATGTCATCATATTATTGCACGACTTATTCTCACTGCGTTATGCAAGAAAGAATACAATTGGTACCGTTTTTTAAGTTTTTGGTTTGACCCGACCTGGAATCGATCTCAGAACTACTAGCATTTTGATTGCATAGAATTGATTGCAAGATGTGCAAGTTGCGATTGACAAGACTGCACTGGAGGCTAGATGTTTTCATATTTGTGCTGCCAGCAACGTTGTCTTTCTCACAAACGCCTTTCATTCTTCATCATCATAATCCATCGTCGGTTTGTTCCCCACTAGTGGGGGTGGCCGATTGTTTCCGCGCAGCAATTGTTTTAATCCCTTTTCTCCATTTCACCCTGTCCCTTGCATCTTCCTCCTTCAGTCCGACTTTTTTAAATTCATCCTTCACTTGTTGTTTCCACGTTCTTCTTGGACGACCGCGTTTCCTCTTCCCATCCACCTTTAGATCTAGTGCCTTTCTAAGAAAACTTCCTTCCTCCCTCCTTATCACATGTCCATACCATCTTACTCCATTTGCCCTTGCCAGTTGGTCTATGGTCTCTCTCATCTCTAGCATATCCAACAATTCTTCAGTCCTTTTTTCCCTTCTCGTTTTCACCCCACACATTGCTCTCACCATTGACCTTTCCGTTCTTCTCAGGATTGCCAGTTCACTCTCTCTCAATATCCATGTCTCGCTACCATATAGCATTGCAGGCCGCACACAGCTCCGATATACTTTCCCTTTCATCCTTAGTGAGAATTTTCTGCCATACAACATTTCCCCACATTCCCTGAACTTTGCCCAGCCCAATCTTGCCCTTGTTGTCACCGCTGCTTCACATCCACCACTTCCATTTATCCGATCACCCAGATAACAGAAGTCTGTCACTGTTTCGATGCCATGGCAGAACTCATCATCATGGCCTTCCACTTCATTCCTTCCTTTACTGCATTTCCCACAAACAAAACACTTCGCCAATCTTGTTGCGGCTCTCTTGACATTAGCACATCTTGCATGTACCCACTTTCCACATTCCTTGCATTGCATTGAATTTCTCATCACTCTCTTGCCACATATTCCACAGGGATCTACTTTGCTCTCAACAACTGTTCCTTCTGCTCCACTCACCATCACTTTTGTTTTTTCAAGATTCACCTTCATACCCTTGGTTTCAAATGCTTCTTTCCATTTCTCAAACTTTCTCTCCAGTCCCTCCATACTATTACTTGTCAAGACCAGGTCGTCTGCATACAAAATTTCACTCAATAAGCCCTCCCTCACTCCTTCAGTTACAACGTCAACCACAATAGCAAATATCAGAGGTGACAAAACTGATCCTTGGTGTACACCAACCTTCACAAAAAACTCGTTTGAATAATTTGATCCAACTCTCACTAACGCTTTCATTCTAACGCTTTTCACCAACGCTTTCATTCTTATAATTTACATTGCGCGGTGGCTTCCAAAAAAATAATCTTTTTGCATGCTTACTTTTTTTTATTCATTCTTTGATAACAGATTACGCATGCACAGTTATGTCAACGCAAAGTAGGCCTAATGATTTGTCAGAATCGTTTGACCAGTAAGTTGGCAGTGACGGAAGCGACAAGGGGACTTCCCCCCTTGGTAAGCTCTACGAAACTTGCAGTCTGTCAAAGAGCATTTTGTGTCAAAATGTGCAACGAGAGGTATGCTTGGCACTGCAGCTATGAATGGCCCGTGGAACAAATCACTGATTACGCTGTGGAACGTAGCTGCTAATTGGTAGCAGCCTACTTCATTTTCACAACAAGCATACATACCAATCCTTTGCAAGGGAAGAGTGCAATTAAACTCGCAAATATCGCCGAAAAAGGCAGAACCGTTTGTGCAAAGAGCTGAGCTGAAGCTCACAGATGGATCGATGGTCATCGGCAGACATGGTTGTTTGCACTCAAGAGGAAGTGCAAAGCTCAACGCTGAAACGACGTCACAATCAAGTAAAACAATCGAGCTAGTCCACAAAATGCCAGACAAAAAACAAATGCTTTTGATTATGTGAAATTAGGCCGTGAACTGACTATAAATCCAAAACTACATGAATATGCAAAAATAGCAAATTTAATACTATTTTATTTAGATATTAAGCGCCCGACTCAAAGATCACGCGGCGCTGGTTCGGCTCTGGGGGTATGCGCTTGAGCAACGCATTTCAATGAACATTTCAACAATCGAAAACATCACTCCGCCAATCTCGGTAGCCGACCCTGCGTCAAAAGCCTCTACGAGTATGCGAAACTATTGAGAAAAACCTATCAAAGGCTTTGTCAGTCCGTGGATAAAGATGCAAAACCAATTAACAATCACTTTTTAGACTCTTAGAGTATCTAAATAAAACTTTCAATCCGGTTGCATTATTTGGTTACATGTGTTTGTAGGACGATAAAGTATAATCCATCAAACTTATATCTTATTGTAAACCATCTTCCCAGTCACAAGCAATCCAGGAAACATGGCTTTGAATATGTACTTGAGCCTCTACGGCAGAGGGTTGATACTTTTATGGTGGTGATGTAGTGATGGCACTGACGATAATAACGCTTGACAGGGCGCCGGTTCGACACCGCTCTAAATCATGCAGCTGTGTCTTTGACAGAACACATAAAGGCGTACGCAAAGGAACACGAAGATTGGCTTCCTTCTCCTGTTTACTTAATCCAAGTCTTCGACTACCGGGCATAAAGCGTGCTTACGACGAAAATGGCGATAATCACAGTAGTAGTAACTATAATGATGATGACGATGACGACTAACCTCCATAGTCCCATTCCTTGTTTGCAGTGCAGGTTGCTGTCACGTTTACGTCAAAGATAAAGCGGTAGATGAAATTCTGTTTACAGCGAACAGTGCATTGTTCCCCGATCTCAATCACCATCCGCCCGTCGCATTTGGCGGGACTGAACACAGTTTCAATGGGGAGAGGGAAAGGTGCACATCTGTTGTACAGTTGTAAATAACGTTTGCTGTCAAATCTTCACGTGAAAATACAAACTTTGTACAAAACAGTTGTTGTCATGGTTGTTGTCCAATCTTCAAAATTTAACATACGCATTTTGAATATATCCTACGGTTTAGTGTGAGTTAGACTGTTAGAGTCTCTGCCTACGAATCCTTAGGCATGGGTGCGGTATATCCTGTTGGGTCATATCAAAGAACTTTAAAACGTACTTTATCTTACTTTTGCTTGCCACTCAGCAAAAAGAATAGATCCAGGATAATAATGTACCCGTCTGCGCTTCCACACGGACGCACTGACACTGTAGTAGTAGTCTAGTTGTAATCCGGTGATGTCCCCGTTACCGAAGGTGGCCGGATTCACCCCCAAGTGCCGTAATCGCCTTTACACCCTGCCTCCACATCGATCTGTCCAACGAGTCCTCTCTTGTCAAGCCCACCTTGCTGCTTTCCTTCTCAACTTGCCTTTTCCACGTTTTCTTGGGTCTTCCTTGTTTTCTTTGTCTTTCCACTCGCAACTCCAGCGTTCTTCTCAAACACCATCTTCATCTGTCTGCTTTGTAAAGCGCTGAGAACAATGCATATCAGCGACGGAACACCATCATCGGTCATGCTTGAATAAGGCGTCGGCTACTGTGAGTCTTCACAACGATCGATTGTCCATAGTTCTTATTTAGTTTACAAAATCTTGATTTGTCCATGTTAAAAGATTTAAAGGATATAAAGCCATAAAAATACATACAATATGTCTAAGTTTAGCTCACTTGTTTGTGTGTAGCGAGCATAATGGAGCAATCACGCTACTGTTAGATACATCTATTCCCTCCCATTCTTCCTTGTTGTCGAAATTCTTTGAAATAAGATGGCGATACGCCATGGTTTGATTAGAGTCGGAGTCACCGAAATTAATGAACAAGTCATACGTTGGTAGCTCGATCAGCTTGGAGTTCAATTGTGCGCAGTACCATTGCTGGGAAAGATCATCGACAGAGGAACACTTTCTGACGATCAGTGGCGTAAATCTGGAAAAAAGAAAATGGGTGTGACCGAGGCCGGTGTGCCGCAATAAAGGCAAGGCGCCCCAGACAGCAAATCAAACGTTTTTTGCATGTATGTTTGCGACGTTGGATCAATGTAACGCGTTACGCGATTGACAACACTTGCTGAAAGCTTCCACAAGCATGCGAAGCTGCCGGGATTTAGCTTCCAAAGAAACTTTGTCAGTTAAAGGATAAAGATCCCTCATGTGAAGCTGCCGGGATTTAGCTTCGAAAGAAACTTTGTCGGTCAAAGGATAAAGATTCCCTCATCCAAGACACCGGTGACAGCAATTAATGTTTAATTAGTTTAACAAGCAAGTAACAAGCAGGCAGTTCTTTCTTTTTTCATAAACAAAATAGAATGGAAAGGTCTTAAAAGAAATAAATTCCAAACTAAAGTAAGTTCTTTAAAAAAAAGGGGGGCGATTACTTTAAACCCCTATCAACGTAGAGTCAATCGGGGATCCGCGTAAAGCAGATACAAAAGCATCAAAAATTTAAGAAAAATGTGAGCACTATAATATAAACGACGAATGATGAGGGTTAAATACCCGAAATCGCGCGATATGCAACATAAGAATTTCTAACTGGAAAAATGCAACAAAAGAATTTCAAATTGGACTTTGTCTCACTTTTATGCATGTACTCTAAAAGGTCGTCGTTTATATTATAGTGTTCACATTTTTCTTAAAGTAAGTTCGGTTGCAACAACGTAGGTATCCTTACCTTTTGTGGTTTCTGTCAAGCACAGTGAGACAAAAACCGGTTTGAACGTGTTGTAACTGGTGGCTGCTGAACCATGTCCACACCGCATCATCGTTGCCGTTGCAAGAACTGTCTTCAATTTTATGAACGTATCCGTACTTTGCATCGTCTTGGTTCAAAGAGGAGTTCACGTACAAACAAACTGGCGGGGTAGCATCCCGATTGGTGATCAGAAATTGTTGCTCAGCTGGAAATAGAAGTTCAAACATCGGCTTAAAGCAGCAATGAGCGCAAAATGGGCACTGATGTCTATTGTCTATCTATGTTTTGGTTTCTTAAAAGTTACGCAAGGATCCTTCATTTACTCAGACAGCAAATCAACCGTTTTTTACTTTGATCTAACGTCTACAGACGTTGAATCAATAGAAAAAACGGTTGATTTGCTGTCTGGGAAGGATTCTGTCAAAACAAGTAAATAAAGTCAGTCAGGTTGGGAAACTTGTATAATCCATTGATAAAGCTTTCGCCGCGGTAAAAGCTGCTTCTTCAGTATCTTATTCAAATAGAAGCCATTCTTTCGCCATGACATTGCGGAAGCTTTATCAATGAATCATGTAAGTTTTCTAACTGGCTGATTTTATTTACTTGAAGCTGCAAGTTCAGCTTTAAGTCTGCTTCTTACGCCTTTTTTTGCTTGTGCAAATGCCTAGTGCCATCTCAAAGTAACTATCTCACTCATACTGTTTTAGTGTTTTAATGGACGAAGCTACACTCACCTGGCTCTCCACCACCTGCCCTGAAATTTGATCTAGTCTCAAACGAAAGAAGAAGAAGTGTTTTAATGACAGTATAGAATCGACTTGACTGTGTTGTTAGCCATAAAGAAATGCGTATACCTTCGCAATAAAAGCCAGCATTGGACCAGGTTCCATCGTTTTGGCAAGTCGCAACCTTTTCGCCTCTTACTCCCAAGCCACTGTCGCATGACAAGGTACATTCAGTTCCTTCTAATGACGTGTTGCTTGAGCATTCGACGATCGGTGATAGAGTTCCTATGACAACGCAATTACTTACTACAAATAGTTTTAAAGAAGAAATCGAAAATCGTGTAAACCACAGATGAAGATGCTAACAGATGCCCAGCAGAGGCACACACGCGCTCAGGTTGCGAAACACTTTGGAAACATTGTTTTCAAACTCTTTTTTAGAACATGTAGGCTATTGTATAATGCAGATGTTAAATCAATGTAAAAAGGACGGATTTTTAAGCACTTACCATTGGCGGGCACAGTCATGGCGCTGCATACGGACACGCACAATGGGAGGATATCGCTAAGCAAACCATTTGGCATGCAAGTTCTGTTTATGGTGTTGGTAGGACCAGGATCCGCCAACAACTCGTACGTTCCGTTAGACGGATGCAAGCGCGCCAGCGTTCTATGACTCCCGGGTCCGCAGGAATATGTGCACTCATCGTTCTCCCACAATTCAGTCGAATTGCAAGTGACATTCCCGCCCTCCCCGCTAGGCGGCAAAGGATCAGGGCAACCGCGCTCGCACACAAAGTTAGTCGTAGACCAGGTTCCCGTTTGTTCGCAAGTTGCCGACACTGCAGCCTGGAAACGGACAAACGTGGTTATAGATCAAATTCTAGTTATTCTTGTGAGAAGTAACCCACAAAAATGAAAGTCACCCTTTGTAAATTGTGTCAACGTCTCGGTACGATAAAAAGACATAATAGCAAATCTGCTGCCTTCTCACAAGAATACCGGCATTTCAAACACATTATACTTCAAACCAATGGTCCTCAACTATTTTAAAATTGGTGGGGGTAAAAAATTCGAAAGGAGTGAAAATATATATTATAACCAGTAACGAAGATTTGATGCTATACTCGCTACCCTTGCATTACCTTATAGTAAGATTATGCTAAATCTCTTAAATTTTTGTAAAAGCCATCATGCATCACGTTGAACCGCAAACCATGCAATCTGCTATAGGCTATTGCTTTTATAAAATAACCTATTCTGGAATAGCCATTTTATGGAATAGCCTATCCTGGAATAGCCATTCTTAAAAAGAGGCAAAAACAATGTTTTAGAGCAATAAGGGCGACATAGAAAAAAATATTGAGAACCACTGCTTTAAACTGTCGTAATACATCCATCAGTTCGAATGTTTGCTGTTGTATCTGCGTAGCAATATTGATGCGTGGTTAATGAGAACAGCTGCTGAGCTTTTTGTTACAGCCTTTTTCTTATTATTTCTGGGTGCACTCAACAGAACTCATGTGATCAAACTGCTGCATTTCTCCTATCTAGTTGTGGAAACACTTTATTCTTTGAAACAATTCTAACTCACCTGGCCTTGTACTCATCAACCTAGCAACAAGCTTTTAACCTGCTTTCGGTAGCACTGACCTTCGCCATGAACGGAGACTGGCATCTGAGTCGACAAACGGTACCGACCCTTTTGGACGTAGTGGTGCAGTCAGCAGGATAGATGACACCGCTTGGCACACTCGATATGTTGGGGCAGTAAACTTGATGAAACAAAATTGTCAACTTAAAATCAACGTTGCCAAAACGTTGCCACGTGCGATTGAAACAAAACAAATCGAAATAACGTAATTTTAACTGTAGCTGCTGAACTTGAAATGTTTTGTTTTTTTAATTTTTAATGGTATCCGTGTGTGGAACCTTTCCGAAATATTTTTCACGTTGGAAACGTGTTTTGAATTTCTTGCCGGAATAAGTTTTTGAACGTCCGACCATGTGAACCAGCGGTGGCGACGTGTTGCCCTTTTCCACTTTTTATGTGGCCCTTCCTCTTCGTGCAGCTATTATCCCTAAATAATGATACGCAACAGTTCATCGTGTTGGAACTTTTTTGTTTCAGTTTCCAGTTTAAACGCATCAACTTTCTCACTTTACTTCTTTTTGAATATTCATATTAAATTAATTTTATTTCCTATCTGCACATTCTTGCAATGGTTTTCTAATAAAATCTGAAATTATGAATCAGTGTTTATTGGTAGTGCTGCCCCCGAGTAAGCATAACATTTTCCTGACTAGCCTTTGTTAAAGAGGTTGCTCACCCTTGATGAGGGCTGATAATAATCTACTGAATGTGCTTCGATAACCGGTCTGAAATGCAAAAAAATAGCAAAGCTCACCTATGCAATCCGGCATTGAGTAACTCCAAGTCCCGGAACCAAGACATATGGTACGGCTCTGTCCCACCAGGCTATAGCTAGCCTGATTGCATTTGTACTCGCATATGGTTCCTTTAGACTGGAGTCCACTCGTGCAACTGTTTGTGACGGAACCATTGCCTACCGGAGGGTCGTACAGAGGGGGGCAGGCAAGCTCGCCTTTTGTTTGAAGTAAATGCAAGTGTAAGTAAGGTTTAAACTTCAAACTGAAGAGGCTCTCACCACTCAACCACACAACTTACAACAGTCTAATAAAGAACAGGAAACTTGGTCTGGTTCTCCACGATAGCTCAGTAGTTAAGCGCTCGACTCAAGTTCAAGCGGCGCTTGTTCGACTCTCGTGGTGTGCGCTTGAGCAAGGTATTTCAAGGACTGCTCTTCATTCAGCAGTACCTAGTGAATAGAATAATTCACAAAGAACACTTAACAAGCGGAAACTTAACTTGACCAATCTCGGTGGCCATGCCTGCGTCAATGGTTCAAACCTCTACCCTAAAAATATGCGAAACCGCAAGAAATAACCAATCAAAGGCTTTGTTAGTCCGAGGACAAAGATTCAAAAGCAAACCAAATAATAATAGTTCTAGATTATATTTCAAAAGCTTCTGCAGAAACTTTCTTGGTCTAAGACAATATTTCTAGCAAAAAATGCCACAACCTACATGTGGGGTAGCTTGCATTCCATCTGCCACTTTCACATTGCCGCCGGGGTTCGCCAGAAAGCTTGCGTCCTGGCCAGCAAGAGAACTCACAAATGGTATCGTTACTGAGGGTCTGGTTCTCCGTGCAAGCAAGAGGAGTAACGTAAGTGAACTGTGGCGCTCGCAGACGCTGACAACTGCGCGGGAAAAACTTGAAGATTCAGTTCAGTTGTTATTATTTCTGACCATCACAGCAAAAACAATACACGTCAACGTAGCAGAGGTTTAGAAATCCGAGCATGGCAGACCGTTACATGCAGTGAAAGTCTAAGGGGCTGAAACCGGTATTTGTTAACATCATCAAACATAAAAGACAAAAAAGAGACGACACACAAAAACAAAATAACTTTCTATTTCGCTTCAACAAGCTTCAAGAAGCAACTGCTTGTTAACTTGGCACATAAGCACATGCTTTATTTTTACTTGTATATTGCAATTGAAAATAATGTATTTTCATTTGGAAACGCTTCGTTGTAGCTGTTGAATGTAAAGTGTTTGTTTTGTTGTGAAGTAGCATTTTTAAAAAGAATTTCAATGCAACAAAAACACAAAGCTAAATAATGAAAAGATCTCAGTAACTTGACAATTGTCTAATTTCTCTACTTACAATTCTTGAGAGAACACGTCATAAAGAGATTGCATTTGTCCACCTCCAGTCAAAGCGTACCAGGGCATAAGTCCTACCTGTGTCCTATCCATGAGCATCACCTTACCAAGACCGACGTATCCGTAACCGAGCTGCAAGTTAGTGCCCTGAGTGGGATAATAATAAAAGTATTGTTTTATTTTGCGACCGTTGCGATAACATTACAATCAATGACGCAACACAAGAGACAGGTGGAAGCAACGAAGAGGTGCGTTGTAATTGAGTCCGCTTTTCTATACGTTTTATTGCGAGTAGAAGGTCGCTTATGGTACCTCGAAGCTGCAGGTTTTTGTCTGACTCTCTACAGGAGCTAGCGTCAGAATAAAATAAGTCTTAAAGTGGTGAGGTATTTATAGAGAAAGAAAAACGAAATGTCAATTTGGCTGATCAGAATAATTCAAAATTAACAAAGTTTCAAAATTATGCCTAAAACTTCTTCGTTAATTTTGAATTATTCTGATCAGCCGAACTGACGTTTCGTTTTTCTTCCACTATAAATACCTCACCACTTTTAGGCTTATTTCATTCTGACGATAGCTCCTGAAGAGAGTCAGACGAAAACCTGCAGCTTCGAGCTATGTGCAACCTTCTACTCGCAATCTTCAAGTTCTGTACCATCACGGTACCACATAAGTTTTCTATACAGTTCATCCAAAAATTCAAAATAGTTCAATGTTCGCTGGCTGAAGACAGCTAAAACATAACAATCGGAGCAAAACGGTCTGTATCTAGTCTACTTCTTTAAAAATAAAAACAAGTTACTTAAGATTACCTCAAGAAGAACAGAGAGTCCAGAATTATCCTCCCACGACCAGACTTGCTTGTCGTCGCTCGCATCACAGTTCTTTATGCGAATGAAAGAACCGGCTTGAATGTGCTCAGCGGCAAGGCATTGACGCATCCCCACATTCCTTATCAAGCCTGTCCCGAACATACAATAACAGTTAATATAAACTCCTTATGCACTTTGTATGTATATTTTGAGTGTCAGTGGGCCTACGAGATGTTGCCCATGCAAAATCGTACTGAGATCAGGTGTTGAGTAAGATTCAAATTCAGATTTCTTTTAAAGCACAGCTGCGAATAACCTACGAATATACGCAGAGACAACAGCAAACATAACACAAAACTCTAGAAAACATTAACCCCTCGCTCCAGAAAACAACAATAAGAACAATGAAAACCCACAGCGAGGGTTCGACTCTTGGCATGTGCGCTTAACCAGAACACCTTAAAAATAGCACTCTATTGAGCGGCATCTCATAACATGGAATGATTTAATTTTACAGACAACAACAAACAAGCAGAAACTTCATTCTGTCAATCTCGATGACCAAGCCTCTGTCAGTGGTTCAAAGCCTCCTTAAATGCTGAGATTTAGCATCTGTTGTAGTATTTGCAATAATATGCTGGAAGCACTACTTGTTGCAATCAGCGCGAGGAATGTCCGATTCTCCCGAAGCTACATTCTTGCGCTGACTGCAACGTGTTTATGTTAAGTTTAATCAGTTCGACTTACGCACTGGTAGAGAGCACACGTGTAGTTCTTTTCCCTCAGTTTTCACAAATAAAAGGTATCAAACAGCATCTACAGAGGCTTTATGTCCAATCTGTTCTCAACCCCAATTTAGGCAAAGATGGCCATCTCGTTACCATAAACAAAGAGAATGTTCAAACAAACAACTAAACCAAACCTTTCTCACCGTCGCTTAGCAGTGTCCATCTTTGCAGCCTGTTTTTTAATGTACAGTCACTAATCGACTTCTTCTCAACATAAAAAGTCACTCGATTGACATCCAAGCAGATATCATGGTCAGCCGAAGTCTGACGGATCACAAACTGTTTTTCAACTGTCATGAAAAAAAGATTGATGCTGATGTCTTACTATAATGTGATACCAGAATCAATAGAAAACGTTTAAAAGTTTTGAAAAAGCGTGTACAACAAATGCTGTATCAATTTGCAGCTAATAACAGTTTTTGATTTGACACTGTTTCCTTCACTCATAAATTTATTGTAGACACTAAAAATCAATATTGGCGTTCGTTGAGCATAAGCTACTTAGGCCTTCAAAGGTACGACACATAAATATCGGATTAAACTACCAACAAGAGCGCCAATCATTTGAATTAACATGACTTTATGATTAAAACATTGCTAAGCATTCCAAAGATTTAATAACGCATAAAATCGAAAAATGAGAAATCTAAACGCTTTACTGCCCGAAAGTAATGTTAATTTAGAAAGACTACAACTATCATCTGACACAATGGCTGACCAACTCTTTACTCTCATTAACATTTGTCGGCTTTTTAAAGATAAATTTTCTATACATTTTTTAGCTGACCTAGTGGTTAGTGGGTTCACCTCTAAATCGGTAGGCATGGGTTCGATACCCTGTCGGGTCATAACAAAGACTTTTTAAAAATGATACTGAATCTTATTCCTGTTTGACACTGAGCAATGGAATGGATAATAATGTACTCAGTTGCCTCTCTATACGGCTGTACTGACACAGTCTGCTTTGGAGCGCTGAGGAGCTGCGCTAAGATACAACGCTATATAACAACAAGCATCATTATTATCAGTTTTTTTTTCGGTCAAAAATAGGAAATGCTTGTTTCAATAAATTTTTCTACCTTGTTAAATGTCATTTACCCTTGGGGGTAAATTTAATCCTGCTGAGAACCTCTGAGCTAACAGGTGCCCTACATACCAATACAAGAAGGTTCGTGGGACGACCATGTTCCATCAGTGAGGCAGACTCGGTACTCCAATCCCACCAGACCATAGTCGGTATCGCATTGATACTGGCACTCTTCTCCTTGGAACAAAGATGCTACGGAACAATTGCCAGGGAACAATGAACCATGAGCTGGGGCAACGAGACGGGGGCATCTCTTCAGACACTGTGCGATAGCAGCTGCCAATTGAGGAGGGTTAACTTTCATTTTTCTCACAACAAAAACAAAAAGCATCATCATTTTTTCTCGAAACAAACATAACTGAACAAGTATGATGAAGAAAGGAAAAAATATCGCTTTTTGTGTAAGCACTCAACGTTGTTAGATTGATGAGCTAACTGCATAGAGTGAGCTGATAGAGAGCTAACTGCATTCGACCTAAAAATCTCACCAGCGCAGTGAATGCATTCAAATTTGTAGAGCTAATTGAAAAAAACTTACAGGTCCATTTCCCATTTGTCAGACATGTAATGGTGGTAGAGCCACGCAATGTGAAACCGCTGCTACACAACACAGTGCAAGACATTCCTTCTGTTAAGACCTCTCCGTTCAAACAATGAGCGGGTTGTATTTCTCCATTCTGGACCTTGCTTTGTGCCGGGCATATACCTACACATAATGTGGGATGAGAAAATAATTAAACACTCGCAAAAACTAGTTGATTTGTACTTGTTACCATATACGAGGTACCAGAGTATACTGACGACACGTATTGATATTAGTCGAAGTGAAATCATTGCTCGATGGTTGAAGATTTAGATGAAGTGGATTGGGAGACAAAGAAGCCAATCTTCGTGTCCACGCTTAAGCTTGTCATTCAATATCTAGCCAAGATATCACAGTGCCCAGGGTGAGAATCAAACTGAGGCATCAATTGCTAAATAGATGCTTTCAACATTCGCCACATGCCTTGATTACAAGCAACTTAGAGCCAGTGGTGAACAGATGTGAGCTCGCGTTTGGTTACAACATTGGTGAGGGCAGAACGCAATTAATCCACAGTACTTTCAAGTGCCACCTTGCTAAGAGTGACACAACAACGTGCTCTCGGTGGGAGATGAACTTAAAGACTCTTGAACATCAATCCTACACCCTATACTTTGACAAGCAATTAACATAAAATATGGTGGACTCCACCAATCCAGCAATTAAATGTTGTTTTTACTTTGATGCATCGTTTGCAAACGCATGCAAAGTTGCAAACGTTGAAATAATGTAAAAGATTGATTTGGTAATGAGCTTCCTTGCGAAAGCGTAAAATGGACGAGGTCTGCGGATTGGTTGGTTGGTTTTGAATCTTTATTCTCGGACTGACAAAGCCTTGATAGGTTATTCCTGGTAGTTTTGCATACTTGTTGAGGCTCTTGACGCAATGCAGGTTACCGAGCTTGGCAGAGTGAAATTTTCTGATTGTTGAAGTCTTGTTGCCGGGGAATCATTCCATCCATTAGTTCCCGCTGAATGGAGAGCAGTCCTTAAAATGCGTTGCTCAAGCGCACACCCCAAGAGTCGAACCAGCGCCGCTTGATCTTGAAAATTCTTCGTTCACAAAACCACGCGCTAACCAACTGAGGTATCGGGGCGGACAAATTGTAACTTGTTCAATGAATCATTGGCGATAGGCAGAATGTTGGCACCAAACAAACCTTCTTATGCTTTGCATCAAAACTGGGATAACTAACATGAAGAACAGCAATAGCCTAGGCAGTTACGTTACTCAGTGGTTACGCGCCCGGCTCAAGATCACGCGGCGCTGGTTCGACTCTCGGTGTGTGCGCATGAGCAACGTATTTCAGGACTGCTCTTCATTCAGCGGAATCTAGTGAATGGAATAATTCCCCGGCAACAACACTTTAACAATCGGAAAACTTCACTCTGCTAATCTTGGTAACCGGCCTTGTGTCAAGAGCCTCTACAAGGATGCGAAACTACCAGAAATAACCAAACAAGGTTTTGTCAGTCCGAGCATAAAGATTCAAAACCAACCAGCCTACTTAATTCCAATGTACAAATGTCGCAGAGTCTTACGTAAGCATTTCTTAGGAATAGGACTCCAAGTTCCGTTTGACAAGCAAGACGCAACTAAGTTGTCGTCAGAAGCCTTGTAGCTGCTCGGGCACGATAAGTGGCACTTCAAACCTTCGGCTATCTTTAGAGAATCCTTGGCGGATGTACAGAAGTGTGGAGTAGACATCATCAACCTCGGAAGCACAAGGGGGGGACACAACCTCGAGCAATATGCCTGATGAGAAAACATACCCTTGTTATCACAGCTTGTAAAAGTAGTCTTGTTTCCATTGATTCAACGTTCTTCTTCTCGCATGAAAGGTAGCAATTCAAGCAACCCCGACTGCTGCAACTAGTGCATTGACACAGTGTTAAGGTCTGTAAAGTCCGCATGTCCTGTATGTCGAAAAACTGCACAATGATGTATGTTGTGCTGTAATCCATGACAAAGGACCAGGTTACTCGAAATAATAAAATGTTCCCACAAGGCGGCCCAGTTAGGTCTACCCTACATGCTCCTTGGAAACAGAGCCTAAGCAACAGGCCATCTTCTTATGCGCCCCAGATGACCACGTAACACAGCAAGTTGAATCTTTCAGTGTACAATTTCGTTGCAGAAGACTATCAACTAAATTACAGGTAGAACAAATTTTAAAACTGAAGTTTTAAAATAAATGCGTATTCCTCTGTTGAAACAAAAACAACCTACTGAATAATCAAGACCTAAAATGCACTAGCTCAGGAAAAAAATGATTCAATTGAATAGCAGTGCAGCAAAAATCAATAAAGTCACAAAATACTTGCTATGTTTGAATAAAAGATAAAACTGCACTTCCGAAAATCAACACCATTTCAGAAAAGCTACGATAACATCAAAGAACAAATAAGAATATATCACCTCTGTCCCTGTCCATATTCCGCCAGCACCACACATTCTCTGAGGAGAGCCGTCTAATCTGTAGCCATCGTTGCATGAATGGTCACACACAACACCTTCCATTACAACAGACCTTCTTCCATCCTTGATCACGTGATACGAACAAACCGGAGGGAAGACCTCACCATAGGCTGGTGCCAACAAAGGTACGCAACCTCTCCGGCAAGTTGGTGTGGGAAAATTCCAACTGCCATTTTTATAAAGAATTTCATTGAGAAAGTACATTCTAACCCAGCCAGCAAATTATTCTTTTTTACGTCGAATCAACGTCTGAAGACGATGTGGTAAAGGACTGATTTGCTGGTTGGTAAAGTAAAAAGTCTAATAATTGTTTATTTTTAATTACATATGACAACTAAATTGATAAGCAATCTCTATTAGCCAACGCCAGCTATATGAAATTAATTTTCCACAAGACAATGAGCTAATGCAAGCAAATTCTACACAAAATACATGTTTGAATTAAAAGTGAACGTGCATTCAATTTATTTTCAGTTGCAAAATAAACTCCGTCACAGAGGAAATGCGTCCATCAGTACAACTTTAATCACATTTAACGACAAGACATTTCCGATCGTTGAAGTGTCGTTGTTTGCGAATTAGGCTATTCCAACTATCAGTAGCCGCTGAATTAACAGGTGTCCTTGAAAAGCGTTGCTCGAGCGCACACCTCAAGAGTCGAACCAAGCGCTGTTTGATCTTGCCATTTCTCTGTTCATAAAGTCAGGCGCTTGACCAACTGAACTATCGGAGCAAAGCTTCAAAGGTTCGACACCCATTGAAAGCACGCGGCTACGGTATGCCTCAGCAAGATACTACTAATGGCATGTTTAAAGATGGACAGGAACTTCCTTGCCTTCCCGTCCTCCTAATCTAGATCAGTGCTCTTCAACCGTTTTTTCCATACTGGAATCCCTTATACACGTTTTGCATTTGTTATAAAACTCTATTTAAACAAAAATTAAAGAAACGTATCACTTGCAAGAAAATCGATTATTTCCTTGTTACACTCTCTCCAGTTAGACACTTCAATAAGCACACAACTATTGTATAGAAGTTAAAAAGCAAAAAATCCAATGAGAAATGATTCTGTGTTTCTTGCATTTATTTTTCAATCTTCTGACATCATGGTTCCATGCTGCTCGAGGCATTCTTCATAATTCACAATTTTCACAACTACATCCAAAAAAGTTCACGGAACCCCACTAATTACTATACGTTTTGTGGAACACTAGGGTTCCGCGGAACCCCTGTTGAAAAACAATGATCTTGATTTTCAACTACCAGACATGAGCCTGGATATAATAAAAGTCGTAATGAAAACAATATCTGAAACCCTGACCCCTTTACCTGCCATCCATGTCACAATACAAAGACGGACTTCCCGCGAGCGTATGGCCTTCTCGACAAGTAAAACTACACGTGGTCCCGCCTGGAATGAGAGGGTCAGATGTGCAAGACCTCGGCCACACATGCCCATTATCAGGAACACTCAAGGCCGCACAGGTTCCTGAAACCAAATTTTAAAGATAGAATTTAATAGAAGTTCTGTATACTAGGCTATTACTGATTGTATTGTAACCAAGGTTGTAAAAAAAATCAAGGTTTTTTTAATACTCTACTCACACTCTCGATAAACATCCAAACTTCGCAGTACTTATTTGATTAGTTGTTGAAAATTAAATTTTTGAAAGTTTTAAGAAAAAGCTATGTTCCATTACAGGTGTTGGCATAAGTTTTTTTCTTGAACAGCTTTGCAGTTTTCTGAAATTAGAGCAGAATTCTCTCATCTGGCAACACTAGTTTTGTAGGTCTAGCTACTTCCTTTAAAAAAAAACGGGGTTTCTATAAAAAAAAAAAGCCAGATCACCTGGGTAGCTACCCTGGTCCCCGGGCAGCTACCCATTACAACCTTGATTGTAACAATGTAAGAACTTTCTTTTACATGGTGTACAAGGATGTAGTAAGTTTGGGAGTTTTACTTTTCAATGAAGGTAAATTAAAATCACAACATTAAAAAACTGGCTCTACTGTATAATATTGATACACCAAATCAAGTTGCAATTACAGAGCGTTTAATGTTGATAAAATGTCGTATTTGTAACAAGCATTCAACTGGCTTGGACGCTTTGAATCTACCATTTGTAGCAAAAACAGAAGTTTTAACTGTTTAACTTTGAAAGTCTTACGTTTGCACATCGGAGATCCACCGCTCCATATACCATCCGGCTTGCAAACTCTAGAAGGTGTGCCGTCCAACACAAAACCCGGATTGCAATAATAGTAGCATCTTGATGAAGCTAAAGAAGGAGTCTCTAGGCATGACAACGGCGTGATCTCAACACCCAGTATCTTGATTAAAGGAAGGCATTGACCTATACATCAATTACAATAATTCACTTTGCTATGAAAACTCATACGCCATCCTACGTGTGAAATGCTGTGGCGGAACAATTCATCGCAGACAACAACCTTAATCAAGGCGAGACTCAATGTTGTGATAACCAATGTGGAGTCTGTCTTCAATCGCAGCAACTTCGTACGCTCGCTTCGATAAAAAAAACTGTTCGATGAATTGTTTTTCCGCAGTCAATTTATTAACTTCAAAAGCTGTCATTAACATACAGATTTATAGAAAAAGCTTTATTTACAAAAGTTGTAAACATCTGGATAACTAGATGAAAAAACTCAGTCTTTGTGTTAACTATCAACCATACTACACAACACTCTGCACTGAATGAGTTTTAAATTCACAAACTGACATCCACAAAGGCATTAGTCTAAGATTTCCATTACTCTGTGCTCTACAGATGTACACAATCAACCAATCCGTTTTTCATCGTTTACAAAAAGAAGATTTTGGTTGTTGGAACAGACACAAGAACAGAGGCTAACCAAAAAAACTATTCATGACCTTTGCAAACAGGGAGACTGTCGCTCCAGCGCTCGGTGGATAAGCAGGAGACCACTTCTGCACCAATCAGTGTGTGGTTGATGCCGCAATCAAAGGTGCAAGTATCTGTCAGTGTGCTGAAATTAGTCAGCGTACAACCAAGAGGGAACACAGAACCGTGCTGAGGTTGCTAGAACAAAAAATATTATTTTTAATCTCAAAAGTATTTTTAAAAAAACTTCTAAGGTAGGCTATGCTGGAGTAAAGTTGGTCCCGCATCCAGTTATCGCTGAACAACAACAGCAAACTATTAGGCCATTAAAAAGGCCTGGCATGTCCAATTTAATCATCTCTGCCAGTCAAACTTCCAACACAACCTCTCCCTGATTCTACATAACTGGGTGAGTGTGAACTTACCCGACGTCGTTCGTAACCACAGAGCATTCTACTTTCGGTGTCGTGGGCAAGCCCGCTCTTCTCTGGGTTAAACGAAATGCAAAATGCCTATAAGGACGACCCCTTCAAAACCCGGCAGTTGAAAGCGATTCGAAGACGCTCTCAGCGCCAGTCCAAAGAAGGAGCCCATATTGTTTGATAATAATAGCAACTTTCTTTAAGTGTATGGGTCTAACTTGAGATTGTAATTTAACAATAGCCATCATACCTCGACAGGTGGGCAGGTCACATTTCTAAGTTTTTCATCAGTAGGATAGACCAGCCCCAACAGCTCAACTCTGGACAAATCCAAACCAGGATCCCCACTGGCAAGATACGACTCAAACGATTGATAAAATCTCGGCTGAAGCAACGGCCTCTATATTAACATAAAGTCTTAGATAACAAGCACAAAATAACATAAAGTACATTTGCAAAAAATGTTGAATGTACAATTGTTATAGTTACGGTACTACAGTAGAATTTGCCTATAGTGACACCTGAAGGGACCGCGGAAAAAGTGTCACCATAACCGAAGTGTACTCAACTGTTGGGTATGCAAACGGGACTTTGCAACAGGTGTCACCATAGGCGAAGTGTCACTATAGCCAAAGTCACTATAGGCGAATTCTACTGTATCAATGAAAAGCTGGTTTTAAGTTAAGAGAACATAGCTTCATGTAAGAAAGCTGCATATTAAAGATTATACACATTACACATATATTAAAATGGAGGCAGTTCATAAGGGAGATCACAGCTGATCAAACATGATCAATCTGTTGAAGAAGAAGAACACATATTGAAAGACAACGAATTAGCAGCTCAAATTTAATCTAAAACAGACTGCCTTTGTTTTAGCACAACAATAACTCAAATAATAAACATTTGGCAAGCCAATACGTAATAAAATTAGATCAAAAGTGCAATAGTTCTATTTTAGGTTATGAGTCTAAAATCAAACAGTTTAAATTGATTTTAACGTTATCAACCCTATTAGCCCAATCTTGCTAGGTTGTGTGTGTATCGATTTGATAAACTTTAACACTTTCTCGATTATTGCACAACAATTAGATGTGAGATCGATTCCCATCGGTTCATATCAAATGCCTTTTAAAATGGCACCAAACTTCACTTCTGCTTGGCAGTCAGCAGAGGAGTGAGATAAGGATACTAACGTACTTCCTTGACATCGTTTGTAACCACTGAGCACTCTGCTCTCGTGTTGGATAAGCCAGAAACCCTGCGGGTTGAACGAATTGCGTTCGGACAACAAGAACTCCTTGAAAAACAAGGAAGTTGATTGTGATTCAAGACACCCTCAACGTGAGCCAAGGAAAGGAGCCAAAATCGCTCAACAAACAAACACATGGCAAGCAACAGCAATAGCTGTTAAAGATTAGACTACGTTTAAGAAACAAGTAAAATGTAAACCATATACATCTTGTATTTCAAATTCTTCCAAGTCAACCTCCATTTGCTGATAGGCATTTAAGGCATAAAGCATTTCATCTCGAATTTTTTCTTCAAGATCATAATCTTTTGTCTGATCTGTTATATTTATTTCAAGCTGAAAGGTAACCAGAACTCCACGATTTTCTGCCCCCACCAAGCGAGCAAATTGATCTTGAGAGAACTTCTTGACTTTCACAGACTGTACGAGCTGGGAGGCAGGTTGCAAGCCTTGAGACAGCTGAAAAATTACACAAAGTTATGTAGCTATTCACTCTGTAAACATAATGATCATCATTAAAGCCAATATTAAAATGAGGAGCATGTCGTTTAATTGTTAAAGCGACATGCATTGAGGTTTATGTTTGCTGTGGCCTGCAGTCATGAAATAACCTAGGGTACAAATTTAGAGTCTGCTACTATTCGGCGAGTCCGATTCGGTGAGTCCAACTCGGCTAGTCCGATTCGGCGAGTGCCCTATTCGGCGAGAGCCCTTTTTGACGAGTTCCCTATTCGGCGATTTTTTGAAATTTTTTTTTTAAATTATCGGGTACCGTAGCCTAATTATCATTGCCGCTTTTACATCGTTTCAACAACGCTAAACGTTAAAATAAGACCCTAACCTCTAACCCCAACCCTTAACTCCTAACCCCAGCCCCGAACCCTAAAACGGCAATGATAATTAGGCTACGGTACCCAATAATTTTTAAAAAAATTCAAAAAATCGCCGAATAGGGAACTCGCCGAAAAGGGCTCTCGCCGAATAGGACACTCGCCGAATCAGACTAGCCAAATTGGACTCGCCGAAACGGGCCATTCCGACAAATTTAGCATTGGCTTCCAATCAAATTTGATTCTATGAATTCATGTTTTACATTTGAGCAAAACATGTCGGTTCCCAAGTCAATCAAGATAGAGAACATGAGAAATGCATGCTTCTGAAAATCTTTGAGAAAATATTGCAAGCTTTCTCCTCACTGTTTTAAAACTACATCGTAAGTTCACTGAATCTGAAACTTGAAATACATACATAAAATTCCACAAACTCTATGGATTGTTTTGTCTGTGAATCATTTTGGTCAGTGAATACTGGATTCCAGTGCAGCTTCTGGCCACCGGCTTCACTAACCCTGAGCCTGGCATAGTACGGACGAACCACCATTTCTCTTATTTCCGATGTTTGTTGATAATATAAAATTAATCCTACACATAAATAAAAAAATAACTTTACAGCTACACTATCTATGTTATAGTGTCAAGAGAAATGGTTATGATTGTCCCAACTGTCTTGTTGATATATCAGTCACTAACACGCTAATGACACACAAATACTTTGATGATTATATTTTTGTGTATTTGGTGATACTGTACCTACATGCACTGCAACTATTCATGTTTAATTGTTTTATACAAAAATTTAACACAACTTAAATGAAAACTGTTTTCTCAGCATTTTAGAGGCTATATCATACTGTATAGCCTGCAAGACAAAGTATATATATCTACCATATGTACAACATGTCTATTAGATAGCGCCAGAAAATAATGAGAAACTGATATTTAAATTCTGAATGACATATCTAAGATATTTGTTTTTGCTTGTGGTTTGTAGCAACAAAAAAAGAAAAGCATCTACTCACCAACAGCGAGCCCACTGATCAATACAGCAGTCACAAAAGCAACCACAATAAATACAATGTATTTGAGTGATATGATAGATTTGATATCTCCCATAATGTTGCATCAATCTTGAAAAAAAAAATTGTAACTCAAATAAAGTGACAAATAAGTAGCCTACTGTTTGTTATATACTTGGTGGCTTGGTGAGGTATGCCAAATTGTTGATTACCATACTGGTAGTCTAAACATAAATGGACCAAGACTATGAAATAAAAATATTACAGCAAGTATCATAATTAAAGTACGTAAAAATTAAATTTATCCAGAACTACTTCTGGGCACCCCATTGCCTTGCTGTAGACTAAGCTAGACTAAAAAAAGCAAAGAAAATACTTGATACTCACAAAGAATATCTTCAGTTGAAGGAAATCAGCCCACCCACAATTGATAAATACTCCACTAATATATTAAAATGTTGTAAAGAAACAATTCAAACAAATCTTCAACCACAGCGCTTCGTTTTATATCCAAGATTCTACCTCGTGCCAATATGTGTTTACTATAAACAATACATTTGCTTCTATTGAGGTAATCAATGCCTTGCATTTAGAAACCATTATAAACATCTTATGGATCACTGTCTAAAAGTTAAAATAGCAGCAATATTATATTTTAGGAATTGCATTGTATGACTAACCTAACGTACATTTTTATTCAACAGTACCATATTATGTGATGATGAATGATGATGGCTATCCCTCGTCTTCGAGGATGATGGCCTTCGCAATAAAAATAAAAAGCTAACGGTGAGTTTGATCGATCGCCGTTAAGTTTGAGTGGCTTGCAAAGACGCCTGTTTGTGAGTTGATTAGCGTGGACTTGATGGCACACACTCAGCAAGTATATACAAATAAACTTGACAAAGCCATCAGCTTTATCCAATGGCAAGGCAAGCCAAGACGATTGGAGCTGGTGGCATGCTGCAGCCTTCATCCGCCTTCACAGTCGTTGAGCTTGGCTGGCTTCATCCGCCTGTTCCGCCGTTGGGGACTTGGGTACTTTGGACTATGTTTTGTCTAGCCTCTACCTTTTGACCAACCTGGCATGGGTGATCCTTCTGGGAGCAGTTAGCTCCCACCAGTACCGCTCTGGAGGTCACTGAGGCACGGAAACTTTCTCGCCACGTTAAGGTAGTAGTCCGAAGAGAGAGCACTATATGTACTACCTGTAGCTTAATGCATGCAAAATTAAATGTGCTAAAATAAAATAAAACTGTGGTTTACAATAGTAGCACCAAATAATCCAACATGACCCATTGCCCTGGTTGCTACACCACTTACAGAACAAATTTATTGCAGTAGCCTATAAAAAAAATAAAAAAAAACATAGCCTAATGTGCCAATAACACATCGCGACTGTGCAAGTTTCTCATTTTGTACATTGATATTTATAACTCCTAAGTCCTAATAAAAAGTCTATACCGATAGCTCAGTTTGATGAGCGTCCAATTTTGCAAATGAAGTAACAGGAAGGTTAAGTAAACCTGATCTAACTCTAAGTCTAGGGTTATGTGCTTGAACAATCCATTTCAACAGCTCATCATTCAGCAGCACCTAATGGATGAAATAATTTACAAACAACACTTCAAGAACAAGAAAAAAACTTCAAGTGTTAATCTCAGTAAACATGCTTGTGTCACTGGTTGAAAGCTTCTAAAGTATGCAAAACTGCTAGAATTACGCAAGCAAAGCAATTTTCTCAGTCCGAGGATAAAGATTTCGGAGCTGGTATACAAGTCCCCCCTTGGTAACTCATGACAAAGAGGAATTGACCAAAACATGTGGATTGAAGTGTGTGAACAGTAAAGCAAAGGTAAAGTAGTTTCACCCTATATGTTTGGTGGAGTCCTGTATTTGTCATGAGTTACCAGGGGGGGAGGGGAGACTTGTATACCATCTCCAAGATTTCTATGAAATTAAATCAAGCAACAGCAAACCCTTCATTTTGTGTCCATTACGACTGCATGTAGCCTTATGTAGTTACAGATGCAATTTGATAGACAGTTGATAGTAGCAAAAAACTGACGCTAACAGACGTCAAATCAGGTTCTCTTTGTTTGGCGTACTGTAGGTGGGTGTCTTTAAATATCGCAAACCTAGCACAGTTGAATTGATAGCTATAACCTATTTTTAAAGCTAAGGTTTAAGCTCTCTAACCTTAGCTTTATTATCTTCCATCTAGAAAAAATTCTATCTGTCCCAATAGGAGCCTTTTACAATAATAATAGCAGCCTAGCATACAGTATCTATTCTATGCGGGCTAAGAAAACCTTAATGCTATCAATCGCATAAGTTTTTTTCAAAGTCATAGCCTAGTTTACAAACTGCACAAGCTCTTATCTATTCTATGTAGGCTAAGAAAACCTCCTATAGCTATCAATTTAACTTTACAAAGTTTGCGACATTTAAAGACGTCCCTGTAGGCCTACCAATAACTGCCTTACCCACCACACATTCGCGTATGCATGCTTTCAAACTGTACTAATTGCAACTAATTTTTTTATGGCAAGCCTCCAATCTCAAGCCCAAAGCCTGTTAGGTCAGCTCTAACTTATATTCTTCTAGCAGTGTTCACTGTTCAGTCTATTTGAAAACTAAGTTTTTGCTTTGTGTTGCAAATGTTTCTTCTTGATATAGGCTTTGATTGGCTGAGATGCACTTTAGGTTACAAACTGCCATCCCTATTACAAACCAAGGTTATTTGCAACAGCCTAGTATTATCTTACAAAGAAACAGAGAGCCAAAACTGTACTCAATTTCAACCAAGGTGTCAAAACCATACCATACGCTTTCTATTTCAGAACTGCAAGCTGACTGATTTATGAAAAAAATAAAATACCATAGCCTACTACATCTCGGCCTAGCCTACACAATGTTCAATCAAGAATAAGGACAACTTGGTTAGTTTCAGACCATGGGATAGCTTTGCTTGGACTTATTTGGAGTTTTCTAAGATTTACCTTGGCCTACTAATTTCACGGCAGCACTGCTACAGACAACAACAAAAAGGGCGCTCGATTTTGATTTCTATGTCGCTTCAAGTAAAGTTGCCAAATAAAAATAAAATTTTCGGTCAAAAATAGTGTCCAAACATCTGACAAAGTCCAAATAAAAAAAATGCTAAACAGTGTTTTATTGTTGCTTTGGAAAAGATTTTAAAGTAGGGATGGTAACATATTTTTGAACGTGTATACATGACGTCATACTATTTGAGTGGCTTTTTGCTGAATTAATCTGCAAACAACACAACCAGAACCGTTGAGAGGCTAATTTAGGCAAGGTACGTAGCAATGACATTTCCAAGGTCCCAAAACAAGACACCGCTAAACATGCAATACGGTATAAAAGTATATACAACGTTTTCTTTAACTTTTCATTAAGCCCTCCCGAATATTTGTGCATCCTAAAATAATCCCAGGTCCAAAAGTAAGCTACCCCTGGTCATTCCCAGTAGGTCTTTCAGATATCGTCTGTGAAAATCCGGTAGGCACTTTAACATACTGATATCCAATTCAACCACGAACCATCAACCAATCAGAAGCTACGCTGTTCATGCCGTCATCAAAGTTGCGTTTCTGGGAACAAAGAAAAAACGCATCTTCCCACAACTGTTATTGTTCTTTTTTCTTCTGCAATTAGCCTACCAAAAAAAGTTCAAAGTAATAATCAACTCTCTGGCTGAATGCTGGAATCAGGGCCTGATTGAGGCACTCCGGGGCTCGAGGCACAGCTAAGTTTACGGGCCCCTATTGGCAATCGCTTTCAATGCCATGTAATCTCTGCGAATGATGAAATATGGGCTAACAAATAGGTCAAGAAAAACTACAACTTCATAAATATTAATTTAGCCAATTTACCTACAACTTTCTAATAGTATGAACACTCTTAGACTTGTTACAAAAATTATTGCATGAAAAATCTCTTTCATCATCATTATTAAGTTCTCTCCTCTCGTCGAGGGTTGGAGGCAATGAGGCGCCAATTTGCTCTGTTGTGAAATTTTTCTACTGCAGTTTTTTAATCAAGTCCTGACCAGTCTTCAATATCATTAGTCCACATTCTTGGTGGTCTGCCCCTATTTCGTTTGCCTTTCATTTTTCCTTCTAGTAGTTGTGTCTGAACAGAATTATTGCAAATTATGTGGCCAAAATATTTCAATTTTCTTGATTTAATTGTTTTTAGAATTTCCACGTTGGTTTGTATTCTAGATAGTACGGTACATCTTTGTTTGTGATTTTATACTTCCATGAAACTTTAAGCATTCTTCTATAAATCCACATTTCAAACGCCCCAAGTCGTTTAACCATTTGTGATGACAGATTGACAGTGTCCATGTTTCTGCATTGTAGAATAACGTAGTCCATATACAGAGATGGGCAAGATCACCAGGATTGGTGATCTTGAAGATCAAGATCAAGATCACCAAAAATAGGTGATCTTGAAGATCAAGATCAAGATCACCAAACTATGTGATCTTGAAGATCAAGATCAAGATCGTGATCTTGAAGATCAAGATCACTTTCAAGATCACTTTTTGTGTAGGCTACTTGAAAAAAAAATGAAGTTTTTGATCAATGATGTTGCAAAAATTAATTACTATGAGCAACCTGGGTAAAGGTATATAGTTGGTATTGCTAACTTTTACTTTTAACTACTCGATCGCTAGCCTAAGAATTGTAATAAGTTAGTGACTGTTGCTATTAGGCCTATCAATTGTTGACGTAGTTTGCGTAGAATCGCAACGTCACACCCAAAGCCGAGGTTAATTACAGTAAATAAAAAAATAACAGTTAACCTCTCAAGTACATGTAGCTCCACACAGAGTGAAATTTACATGCCTTTTGACTCTTTTTTATTATTTTTTATTCATTCATATCAGTTTGTATCCTCTGGGGATCCTTCTCTTGTATCATGGGCCAATCCTATAGATGTTTGCCGGTACACCCCTTCATTTTCTTTGAATTTTAATTACAGTAGTTTTGAAAAAGTTGCAAAATTTGCAATTAGTTTTATACTTTTTTATTTACAATAAATAAATAAAAATAAACTTTGAACAGAACTTTTAACCAAATTTTTGTCTGGTTCATGTGGGAGTTTTTATTCGTGTTACTAAGTAGTTTTAACTTTCATTGTATTATGTCAATGTTTATGGCACCATTTATCCATCTGGCAACATTGATACTGTTGTCTGCTATCAAAAAAGTTCAGAGGTTTGCGGTCCGACAAACCGCTCCATACTCAGACCCTAAACAAGTCTTGGTCTGGTTGATTTGCTGCAATAAACCACTTTACATGACCAAAGTTTGCTAGAATCCAGATTTTTTAACACCGCCATTCTAGACTTTTGAAACATCTAAAATTGGGTCAAAGAAAGCAAACATTTCTTTAAAATTCGCACTTGGAAATTGTGAACAAAATTAAATCATTTTTTATTATGCGTCAGCATAAAGTACACGGAAGTTGACTTCTTTATTATGACAAACACAGAAAACTTTTTCAATTTTGAAATGGCAACACTGACCAGATTAGATGGACACTTTAATAATAATAATAATAATAATAATATATGAGATGTTGTAAAGCAGAGTGCTTATTCATCTTTCAATCACGTACAGTAAACAACTAATAAAGATAATAACAATATTAAGATTAACAGAGGTATCAACAGTGATACACACGCAAAAGTAAACAGCTATATAAGGTAAAAAGACACACAAAAACAATACCAAAATTTTTGTTATTGTACTAAAGCAATATTGGTATGCATCAATTAGGCAGTGACTACTGGAATGCCTAATGCTAACAGTGTAATTGAACACTAGTGTTGGTACAGTAATAACAGTAGGCTACACAATCACAACAATAAATAGTACACTACAGTATTAGATATTGGCAACAACAGTATAAATAGAAGGTAACGTTAAAAATTTTGGAAACAAAACTTACTGTGGTAAGCTTGCACAAAACACAACATAAAAATTAGAAACATTGTGGGGTGTACACAATATCCCGGTTTTGGAAAAATTTATCTAACGAAGCTTTGAACGAATTTACACTTGGCGAAGTAACCACATGTTCAGGGAGACTGTTCCACCCATTGATCACACGGCAAGTAAAAAAGTTACTAAATTTTCTGGTCTTGGGGCTTGGCTTTTCCAGCTTAAGGCTGTGTCCTCTTGTAGCAATGTTTTTCAGGTCCAGTGTGAATAGATTGTTGACATTGACATCATACAAGCCATGCATGTATTTAAATGTTTCGATGAGGTCACCTCGGAGTTTTCTGTGTTCTATAGTGGGCAGACCAAGTTTTTTCAGCCTTTCTGGATAGGTTAGTTTTCGAAATCCAAACACAAGTTTTGTGGCTCTTCGTTGAACTGCTTCTACTTTTACAGTTTGATGTTTGAAATTTGGCCACCAGATGATGTTGTTGTATTCCAATATTGTTCTGACTAGCGTTTTGTATAGAAGGAGAAACATATTTACATCAAGAAAAGTGAAGGTTCTTTTTATGACACCAACGATACGATTTGCCTTAGATACCATCTTGTCAATGTGAGATGAGAAGGATAGATTGTTATCGAATATCACTCCAAGGTCCTTTTCCTCACTCACACTTTTTAAAACAACTTTTTCTCCGCTTTCTGTAACCATATTATACTGTGATTTCATGTGTTGATGTTCTTTTCCAACTCTGAGGAAGCAGCACTTGTCGGGATGAAACTTTAGTTTCCATACTTTTGACCATTTTGTCAGAAGATCCAAGTCAGTTTGTAAGGCTTCCAAATCAGTATGGTCTCGAATTCTCTTATACATCTTAGTGTCATCAGCAAACAGTTTAACCGAACTTTTCAAACCAAGAGGCAAATCATTAATATAGATTATGAACAGCAATGGGCCCAAGACACTGCCCTGAGGGACTCCACTTGTCACATTAGACCAGTCAGAAAACTCATTGTGAATTGTTACTCTGTGTCTACGATTTTGTAGAAAAGAGTCGAGCCATTTCAGAACATTGTCATGGAGTTTGAAAGCTTTCAGTTTTAACATCAATCTTTTGTGGGGAACCGTATCAAAGGCCTTCATAATATCCATAAAAATCACATCAGTGCAGCCACCTTCGTCCATAGCTTTCCCCCAATTGGCAACAGACTCCAAGTGCTGTGTCAAGCAAGACCTCCTCCGCATGAAACCATGTTGATTCTCTGATATTAAGGAATTTTTTGCCAAGTGTTCAGTCATTCTTTCTCTCAAAATGGTTTCAAGCATCTTACAAGGAATCGATGTCAAGCTGATAGGCCTATAGTTAAGTGCCAAATGTCGGTCACCTTTTTTGAACACTGGAGTTACATTGGCAAGTTTCCAGACTTGAGGAAGTTGTCCTGTATCAAGAGAAAGCTGAAACATTTTCTGAAATGGGGACAGTAGTTGACTAGTGGCTTCTTTCAGGAGCCGAGGATGGATTTCATCAGGTCCACTTGACTTTGACACATTCAGATTCTTAAAGCAGTCTTCGACTTCTTTCATTGAAACTTGGGGTTGACTCATGGCATAAGGGACTTTCAGTACATTGTATTCTGGCAGCGGGCCATCATCTTCGACGGTGAAAACGGATGAGAAAGCTTTGCACAATGCATTTGCTTTCCCTTGATCATGAGTTTCCAGTCCATGTTCAGTTGATATGTCTGCCACATTTTCCCGAAATCTGGTCTTGCTTTTTACATAGTTCCAAAATTGTTTTGGTTCAGAGGGGAGTTTAGAAGCCACAGTCTGTTCATAACATTTGACTGCATTACGTATTGTTCTGGTAGTTTTATTCCTTGCGAGAGTGTATTTGGCATAAGCAGCAGCAGTTTTTGTTTTAAGCCATTTCCTGTATGCTTTCCTTTTTTGCCTAATCTGTTGGAGAACATCGACTGACAGCCAGGCAGGTTTCTTTCTTTTCTTCTCGTTGCACTTTCGTTTGGGCACACAGGCATTTCTGGCTGCAGTAATTTCCCCACTCACTTTTGTCCACAAAGTGTCAACATTCATATTATTACAAGAAACAATACTTTCCCAGTCAGTATGTCCAAGCATTTTCCTCATCAACTCGTAATCCCCCTTATTGTAATCAAACCATGTTGTAGCAGCACTCTTCACTGATGAGGAAAACAAAGCAATGGACACCAGTAGTGTGACATGGTCACTTTTTCCAAGCGGTGCTCCAACTTGTACTTGTGAAATTAAATCTTGGCAGTTGGAAAAAATAAGGTCTAGGGTATTGCATTTCCCAAGAGAAGACGCTCTTGTGGGTTCTGTCACAAACTGTTCAAGAAATGCATCTCTTGTAGTTTCAAGAAAAATACTGGCAGGGTGGGTAGGGGGTTTAGAGCAGGAAGGCACGTTCCAGTCAATCTCAGGAAAGTTGAAGTCACCTAAAAGCATGAGGTCGCAGTTCAGGGATGACAGTTGTCTCAACATTTCATTTACTTCTTGATTTCTTGCTTCACTGCTATTGGGACTTCTGTATACTCCCCCAACGACCAAATTTTTGCAGTTAGCTGTTGAAATTTCAACAAACACGGTATCAGGAATCATACAGGGAATATTAGTACAATTAACACACTTCAATGAACAATGGACGTATATACAAACACCCCTACCATTATTGGTAATGTCACAGAAAAGGTTAAATCCATCTATATTTAGCTCTTGTGAAGTTAAACCAAATTTCGAATTTTTAGGCACTACTTCAACAACAACAATTATTTTTGCATTTACTTGGTGTATTCTAGCAATCAATTCGTCTAGTTTGTTAGTTAGTGTATCCGAGTTGATATATAAGACAAGGCACTCTTTATTTTCTGTTGAGGTGATCATTTCATGTTCACCTTTACCACTTTCATCTGTCTGATCTGCCATTTGTATTTTTCGACATCGCTGGTGCATGCACTCCTCTTTGCATTTAGTTCTGTCAGTAGATCTCTCCACCTTTGTCTTTCCAGTGGGGTGTAGTCCTTCTTCACAAATAAGTTTTTTGACTCTTTCAGAATTTTGCTATTTTTTATCAAAACAGATACATCGTTCTCGTCTTTCAGAGTCACCAGTAATGGTCGAGCATCTCCATCTTTCTTAGGTTTGCCAAGCCTTCTGTTGTTGGATACATCAATGTCGCATTTAACATCTTCATTAATTGCTTGATGTAACTTAATGGCATCAACTTCTTTTTGTTGACTAGTTGTAGCTGCTCCTTGTGGTTCAGGAAGGTTGAAAATTACAACATTTTTTTGTCTTCGTTTTCGATCTTGGAGTTCAGAAAGTACTTCTTGTGTCATTTCTTCTTTTGATTGTGTTACTTTTATTGACTCCACCTCTTTCTCAAGATCAGTAATTTTTATCTGCTGTTTCTGCTGAACCTGGGACAGTCTTGCCTGTTCCGTCTTTAATTCCGTCATGCTCTTAAGAATTTTTGCCGTTGTTGTTTCACACTTACGACAAAACCACTTAAGGCAAATAGTATTATTGTCATTCAGGAAATCGTAGATGGTTTTACTGACACCTTCGCAATTTGGATGATGCCACATGTCGCAGATATCACACTGCAATGCATCCTCCCCATCCAAAATGTTACTTGGGCATGAGCCACATTTCACATCCACCTTGCTTGATTTTGGTGGCATAATTACATTAACAAATTTACAAAGCAGGATATAACCTTATCAAATAGAATCCTTAAACCTTATTCAAATAGAATAGAATATTCAATTTAAATCGTCTTTTGTTGGGCACATATCATATTAACAGTGGCTTAATGTTAGTAGTTGCCACTAACTTCTTTGTACAGTACGAGTTCTAAAAAAATGCCTCCATCTAGGAAGTAAAATTCAATTTTAAAGTGATCTTGATCTTATTGTTCTTCAAGATCAAGATCACACAAAAAAAAGTGATCTTAGATCAAGATCAAAATCACCAAAAAAAAAGTGATCTTCAAGATCAAGATCACGCCCATCTCTGTCCATATATAGCATTTCATAATTCGTTTTCGAGTGTTGATGTTAATTTTGCGTGTTGTTTAATGTCTTTTTTATTTTTACGAAGTTGTTTATTGCTATTTCTATTCGTCTCAATATTTTCCTATCGCATCTGCCATTTTCTGTTATTGTGTGTCCTAGATATGTAGCCTAAAGCTTTTGACTTGCTAAAGAAAAATCTCTCCAACAGATTGGAAATTGAGCGCATTTCAATTTCATACTGGAAACACTGGCAAACTATACACTTGAATTTGAACTAGCTGAGGTTATAATGGTTCCTTGAAACCTATGAAAGTATTGACTTTTTTACATATGATGGAAGGGTGGCATAAAATTCTGCAGCAAGTATATATTAATTATGGTTGTCTGGTTTGGCGCTAAACATCACTTACATCACTAACACCAGTAACACCTTGTAGTAATATAAACAAGCTAACTAACTAAAAATTAAAAGCGGTAGTCATTAAAGAAGTTGATGTAACACCACCTTGGACTGCGTCATTACTGGAATTAACATCTAGTAGTAGTAGTAGTAGTAGTAGTGATGCATCATCAACAACAGCAACTGCTTCAGCAGCAGGCGTGCCAACTTCAACATTTGACTCAACCTGAACTTCTCTCTGAAGAAATGACATAATTGACGGTAGCCTTGTTTTTAGATTTTTCTTGTCACGCTCAGGTTTGTCAGCTCTTCTGATTCGGAATCGTTATTCTATTTAGCAACCGTTACACAATTTGAAATCGTTACTCAAAAATAACAAATGTGCACACACTGGCACAACAACTTTCACTACCTACGCGTACGGTACTAATGTAAAAACATTGGGGGCCCCCAAAACTAGGAGGCTTGAGGCCTGTGCCTCATGGATAATCGGACCCTGGCTGGAATGGTCACAATTGGACGGACAATGTACCATCTTATGGTTTGTGGTTGAATTGGATATCAGCAGAGATGGGCAAGATCACCAGTATTGGTGATCTTGAAGATCAAGATCAAGATCATCAAGAATAGGTGATCTTGAAGATCAAGATCAAGATCACCAAACTATGTGATCTTGAAGATCAAGATCGTGATCTTGAAGATCAAGATCACTTTTTGTGTACTTGAAAAAAAATGAAGTTTTTGATCAATGATGTTGCAAAAAATAATTAGCCTACTAAGTTATAAGCAACCTGGGAAAAGGTAGCCTATATAGTTGGTATTGCTAACTTTTACTTTTAACTACTCGATCGCTGGCCTAAGAATTGTAATAAGTTAGTGACTGTTGCTATTAGGCCCAGTGGCGCACGCAGGGGGGGGCCATTGGGCCATGCCCCCCCCCCCCCCTTAAAAATGGTTTAGTAGTTAACGACGTAGATTAAGGCATTTAATATGTTTTGCATTGCTTTGTCAAAGCAATCACTGTAACAATGTTGTTTTATAGACTAAGCCAATGCGAAATACATGGCCCAATCCACCTACCCCACCCTAGGTATGCCAATGTAGCATAGTGTTCTGTACGCCTATTATAGTGATTAGTGAGAGAGAAATGGATAAAGTCTAAACTAAAACCATACTGGGGTATCATGAAGACATCTGGGATTCAATGGCCAGTGGGGTAGCCAAAGGGGGTGGGGGGTTGGGGGTTACAACCCCACTTTGGCACGCGTGTGACGTCACGATATTGAGAATGATGCTTCCAGTCTCTTTATGCTTGGGAATGATGCTTTCAGTCTAAAAAAAACTTGCCTAATTTTAAACAAAACTGCATTAAAAGAGCGAGTTTTGCCAATACCAAACATTCAAACATCTCAGCCAGGAATTAACAACAAGAAAACATTGAGACTTAGCTTTATTTCCGAAAAATGCCGAAGAAAACAGGATCTTATCCTTTTGCTATGCCACCGGACAGCACCATTTTACAGGAATATTCATACCCACATTTTTGTTGAAAATGCTCTCAGAATGCACCAAATTCAAAGTAATTTTTCAAAATTTTCTGGGGGAGGCCCCCCAGACCCCCCGCCGCTGGGTGTCCTCTTAAGAGAAAGCGCTGACGGGCTTCGCCCGCCAGTCGTCAAAAAACCCCCTTTCAAAATTCCTAGCTACGCTACTCTCAATGGCCCCCCCCTTGAGAAAATCCTGCGTACGCCACTGATTAGGCCTATCAATTGTTGACGTAGTTTGCGTAGAATCGTAACGTCACACCCAAGGCCGAGGTTAATTACAGTAGTTCTGAAAAAGTCGCAAAATTTGCAATTAGTTTTATACTTATTATTATATAATAAATAAATAAAGATAAGCTTTGAACTGCATCATTTTTTACTAAATTTTTGTCTGGTTCACGTAGGAGTTTTTATTCGTATTACTAAGCAGTTTTAACTTTCATTGTATTGTGTCAATGTTTATTGCACCATTTACCCATCTGACAACCTTGATGCTGTTGTCTGCTATCAAAAAAGTTCAGAGGCCTGCGGTCAGACAAACCGCTCCATACTCAGACCCTAAACTGGCTAAACAAGTCTTAGTCTGGTTGATTTGCTGCAATAAACCACTTTACATGACCAAAGTCGGCTAGAGTCCAGATTTTTTAACACCGCCATTCTAGAGTTTTGAAACATCTAAAATTGGGTAAAAGAAAGAAAACATTTCTTTTAAATTCACACATGGAAATTGTGAACAAAGTTAAATCATTTTTTATTATACGTCAACACAAAGTAGCCTACATGGTAGTTGACTTCTTTATTACGACCAACACAGAAAATTTTTTCAATTTTGAAATGGCAACACCGAACAGATTAGATGGAGACTTTAAATCGTCTTTTGTTGGACACATATCATATTAACAGTGGCTTAATGTTAGTAGTTACCACTAACTACTTTGTACAGGACGAGTTCTAAAAAAATGTTTCTATCTAGGAAGTAAAATTCAATTTTAAAGTGATCTTGATCTTATTGTTCTTCAAGATCAAGATCACACAAAAAAAAGTGATCTTAGATCAAGATCAAGATCACCAAAAAAAAGTGATCTTCAAGATCAAGATCACGGCCATCTCTGGATATCAATATGTTAAAGTGCCTACCTGAAAATCTATACTGTTGGGCAAGACTACGCCACCTTGCGCTCTTTAAAGTTCATCAAAATTAAAGGAAGTCAACATAAAAACTAATATAAACTAAAAAGCAATGCTAGAAACGCGAAAATCATTGTAGTCTAGTCTAGTCAATATAATACAGTTAATAGCCTACACATGCAATGACAGGTGCTCATTCTACCCTTAATTTGACACTTTTAGGCAATAGGTTTAATTATCCCAACTGCAATATATGCAGCACTGGCTCTCTGCTATTTAACTGCAAAATACTACTCTTCAGTATGGTCCAGATCAAGGCATACCAAAGTGGTGGACCCTGAACTAAACAAAGCATGTAGAATCATAACTGGCACCCGCCGTTTCACACCAACTACTGACCTCTATAGACTAGCCAACATAGCTCCACCTTATATCTGAAGATAGGTCGCCACAAAATAAGGAAGAATAAAACAGATATGCGACCAATGCCATCCTCTCTATAACCCAGGGCCGGATTTAGCTGATGGGAGGCCCGGGGCACTTTTAGATCGGGGGGCCCCCGTGCAAAAAAAATTTTTGCGCCTACGGCGCGTAAAAACCATCTCTACGTCTACAGTAGCATCAGTCCAGTACTGCACAGCATTTTGCAGAAACTTTAAAGGTCAAAAGGAATAAAATAACACAAAATCACATTTTTTTCCACATAGGGGGGCCCTTCAAAAGTCGGGGGGCCCGGGGCAACTGCCCCCTCTGCCCCCCCCCCCTAAATCCGGGCCTGCTATAACCATAAACCTACTAAGATTACGCTCAAGTCACGCAAGAGTTTCGTCCGAGTTTCGTCAAAGTTAGCCCTTTGGAACACATAAACGTGGCAACTGCTCGATTAGAACGGTGGTTATCGAGTTTGATGGCACACAACATCCTGCCATCCCAAGTCCTTCCGAAAGTCTCCACCAAGCTTCCACCCTTGAGAGAAGACTAGTGCTGCTTGAATAGAGCCCGCTGCGGAGTCAGGAGAAATAAAACCAACCTTTTTTCGAATTACTACAGACCCAATGCATGATTGTAGTTTAGACAATCAGACGATGAAGCACATCCTCGAAGCTCTGAAACACATCACCAATTGCCCCCTATCTAGCCCTTTCTGTGACGGCAATGATCTAAAAAACATTACAGAAAACGTTCTTATCTGGCTTCGACATTGGCGTGACAAGCTATGTATGAATGAATTCCAACGCCACATGGGAAGCAAAGGGATTTGTGATTTCCAAATTTCCCACTGTCAAAGTAAAACTACTGATTTACTGCTTTGAGCTCATAGTGCTTACCCTTTATATGACAATTGTGACAACGGTTAAGAGGTTACTTGTGAGTCAACTCGTAAGTTTTGCTATTTGTGAGTTACATGTTTTGGGTTTTAATTGCAGTGAAACAGATTAAAAATTTACTTGCTTTGTCAACCATTTGAGAGCCTGTGTTGCCATAACTCACTTGGCCTTGCCCGTTTCACAGCACAAAACAATCTGTTACAAAAGTGCCCTTGGCGTCGGGTTGTCTCTAGTTTTGTGGTTTATGACAAACCGCAGTTTACTGAAGATGCTTTTCGACCAGCTACCTGAACAATACTTCAAGTAAAACCCACACTCGGCACGTTTTGTTATTTACTTGGTCCAGCCATTCCGGTTGCTCATCACAAATCCAATCTCATAATCGTGAGACTTGTGTGTTTTCCACAAGCCGTTTTCCAAAGAGGCACAACTTTGATGAAAAGTAATCACTTTCTTCAGCTTCGTGTTTTTAATGTGATATAACGTTTTAAAAATGTTTGACACGTGTGTTTGAACAAAAGTGGAGATATTGCTTCTTGCTTGTGTGTAGTAGTCTTTTGTAAATTTTCTTTTGAGACTTCTTAAATCATTATTGGTGTTTTTGAAGTTAGTAGGCCTAGCCATAGAAGGGCTTTAGTCAGAAAGAATTGAATATAAAGACTATTGCAAGACTGAAAAAAACAACAACCTACTACAGTAAGTGGCTAAAATTAAAATTTAGTACCGGTAGAGGAAAACTTTTCTTCTGTTTTACAAAACATTTTTAAAACCACTCTGTTACTTTTAAGCGTACCGTACCGGTACTACATGTATTAAGTTATTAGAGTAGCTCGAACATGTTTTTTAATTTTTTCAACGCAATAACAATAGCTGCATAGTACACTTGCAGAAATAAAAAATAACTACATCTACCAAAGTTCAAAAAGATAGCCATAACTTCCATCAGTAAAATAAGAATTGTTAAAATGTGTTTTAAATTGTCCACTATATAATAATGTCGGGCAAGCTTGAATCAAGTACCGGTATCTCAAACCAATTGCACGGCCGTAGACTAAAATTCTATTTGAGAAGTATACGCTTTTTCTTTGAATGTGGAACACAGGCCAATACCTGTTGTGATGTAAAATTTGTCAAAGACCGCTCAAAGAATGAGTAACAATACCTTTTTTCCGCTTCAACCAATGCAAAGAGAGGTGCCTTAATAAAGTGCTTGATCGCAAGCAGTAAGCAATGAGAAAGAAAAATGAACGTAAACGTTCTCAATCACGTCATAAACGTTCTCAATCACGTCATAAACGTTCTCAATCACGTCATAAACGTTCTCAATAAGAAAGAATGAAATTATCAACTCTTTGGTGGTATATTGCGCAATCTGATGGTTAACTTTATATACCTTAAATAAATTTAACGTTTTCAAGTAAGTTAGGCGATAAAATATAGATATTAAATTATACTCGCAGATCGTGGACATTGGTCAAATTGTACGGTAGAAAATTATTTCAGCAAAAGCTTGGTATAAGCCATATGAATAAAAACATCCAGTTGACAGTTTACTACTGTACGTTTGGATTTCAGGTTCGTATTTCAATCAAATATTGCTTACATTAGCCGCTAGGTGGTGATAATGCAGTGGTGCAACAATGAAGGATCATTGGTTTGAAGTTGAAATTTTGACATTGAAAGGTGAAGTTTCGATATAAGAATACACAATGCCTAGAAACAGCAGCAGAAAATTATAAGACCAAAAAAATTCCGTGGCATTTACCCCAGCACGTAGGTCAATAACGCTTCACGGATTAAGGCTTTGATTTGTGAAAATTGTTGAAAGAATACAAGTGACGATTGAATAGTCTTCATAAGAAAATTGGTTGAAATTCGCGCTTTCGAAAGTTTTTTGACGCAAAAAATATTTACTGGTATAAAAATTTACACAAAAAATAATATTTCGAGAAATAAATGATGAGAGATTTTAAATCCCTTTAAAATAATTGAACCCACGGTGTCTTTCAATCATTTTTACAGAAAACTGTTTTTTACGCATTGCCTCAACACTAGATATGATGCAAAACATTGAGTCTGATTTTCCGCGTTGCAAATTTCCAGTAAATCTATTGATTTTCGAATGTTTAACAGAGAGGAGGCCATTGTTTACAGACGTGCTTCTAGCAGGGTTGCAGGTTTTAATTTCGACCAAAGATATTCTTCTTATTTCGACATTATCATCAGCATAGTCGTCATACAAAGGGCTTTCTGAGGCAAACTAAAACTAGGATTACGCAATTAATAAAACAACAAAGCTACAAAAATAACCTGTAACTAACAACACGGGGTAACAGAATCAATCTCTTGAGTTTGTTTTTAAAGTGACGCAAAAAAGATTAAAACCTGATAAACATATCTAGATTTTAAAATTAAATTTGTTCAAAAGATTTGAGTGGGCGGTCACAATCAATCAGTGCTGGCTATACCTTACCTAATTTCGGATAAGCTTCTTTTTCTCCAATACGCAACACAGCACGCTTATTTAATATCTAAAAAGCGTCACAAAGCGATGGCATTTGTGCGGTCACTTGATAGTCACTTGTCAAGGACAGTGGGAATTTTTGTCCTTGGAATGAAAAAGCTTCTTTGAGAGCTTAATTTTGAGCCTAGGGACAGTACATTACTGGACAGGCAACTCCGCTGTTCTGGCAAAATTAGAAGGGTTAATTGCCAATTTGACATGATTTTTACGCTTTGCTTCTGGCTTGCTTTCAACTAAAAACCTTAAATTACTTTAAAATGAACTCCAGCCCCCTTGAATAACCTATAAAAAGTACGTTATTTTGTAAAGCAGATAAAACGTAACTCTCCTTCTAGTGTTGCGGATAAACCAAAAGCGGATGTAGTTTCGCATCCCCATGATCTAGAATCACTATTTGAACCACAGAGGAAAATATTCTACTTGTTTAATTATTCCATCCACTAGATGCCGCTGATGAAAAGCAGTTTTAAAGATATGCGTTGCTAAAGCTCACACCCCGAGAGCTGAATCAGTGCTGTTTGATCTTGCGGCTTGAAAAAAGTTGGGCGCTCCAACTAAGCTATTGAGGCAGACTATAACTTCATTTTTCCTCTCTTTCAGCCCAATCTTTGTGTTACTATTTGTCTTGAACAATGACAGGTGATAGTCATAAAAAGTACAGAAAAACTACAAAATGTTTTCCAATTTCGCTTATCTTTCGTATTGTATAAAAAGCAAAATGACAGCATTGACATAATTTTCTGAAACCCTTTATTGCCCAATATCAACAATTGACGTCTGCAAAGACGCCATAAAAATTTTGTTTTGCACGTAATTCTTTTATCTTGGTTTAATTTTGTTTCAAATGATTCTTGTTTAAAGAATGTGGTTTCATTTTGAATCGCCTTTCAATGAAGGAAATTTTGTATCAACCTAACAAATTTCATAATCGTTTCGAATATCGGGATCCTTATTGGAAACGAAAAGATAGCAATAAAGAACAAATAGTTGACTGTTCTGAGCAAAAAGGAAGGTATCTCACTTATAAAGAATCAAGTGAAATTCAAAGTAATGTGATAAAACTTTCTTGACCTGGCTCACCGCTACCCAGACATCAAATCAGTTGTTTTTTACATTCATTCAACGTTTAAAATGATGTAAAGTCTCCTTGGGACGAAATCAATCATCTCGCAATAGGAATTACAATTTTTCAGTAATTCTTGAAAATTTTGCCTTTTGCCATAACTTGTGACAAACTACTTTGGGTTTAAAACTTTAACTTTGTCGGAGAATAAACATGATCATAATGCGAGAAATATCAGCTGAGCACTAAAGATCTACATTACTCTTATTTTTCCGCTTCCACATAGTTATTAGACAAGCATTGCCAGAAACACAAATCTTTGCAACTTTCGAAAAGGAAACCCTGAAAGTAGGCCTAATTGGAACGAAATCACACATGGCGCCAAGAAGACTGGTCAAGTGGAAGATAAAGCACGCTTTCCATCTTTGCAAAGGCAATATTTTACCAGTTTAGATAACAAGTGTGCTTTTTTATTATATTTGGGCACTTGATGTATTGACATGGTTAAAAGTGCGACAAAGGAGGTGGGAAATTCCCTTCATTTTGACCTGTCATTCAGCTCAGTTGCATAAAACGAGTGGACATTACAAAGCTAACCCAGTAAACAAATCAACCATTTTTACGTTGAATCAATGCAAAAATTTTGATTTTTTTTTCATTGGATGCGTTTCACATGCACTGTATGTGCAACAAAGGGTGCGTCAAGGCCATGCAATCAAAACAGGTCTTCAATTCGTCTGTGCAACTTGAGTAACTTTCCATCTTTGAAGAACTGCTCTACCAGTGAAACGTTGATCGCAGCCTTTTTATAAATCTGCCAAATTTAAAAAGCAAAATCCTTTTTGCAATGATTTAACGTCTGCAAATGTTAAATCAATGTAAAAATACGGATATTGCTGGCTGGAAGCTAACACAAATCAAAAGCAATTAAACAACTGGATTGATCGCAAAGTTTTATTTGTACCGTTTGGTTTTTGAGAATGTAGATCGAACGTCTTATTGCGGTACTTTGTAAACCCTTCAAGTTTAAGAATGACGTTGGTAAGAAATGGCAATGATATGTAAAAAAAATTGAAATCATTTTTGATTTGTGAGAAAATATAATTGCATCGATTGAAGTAGCATGCATTCCTATCGTCCGTGGGAAAGTGGCAATCTGGATTAGCTGCTTAAAAAAAGTCGTTATTTCAGCATTTAAACAACGTAATAAAACATTGAATCTTGATGCTTAATCCAACCATTAAAAAATTGAAGATACTTGAAAAGGCGTAAAACCGTGACGTCTTGATGGGAATATTAAACGGGAAGTTAGTTGTGGAAACCATCAATGTACAATTGTACATCAATGATGAATTCGACTGAAAACGAGTAAATTCAGTCGAATTAAAAATCTGACTAAATCAAAACACCATCAAACTTGCAAAATGCTTTTGTATTTATTCAACAAACTTCAAATTACAAGCGTCAATAGAACATAACAACAACGTTAATGTAACTCCATCTTTTTAATCTACATTTTCAGTAAAAACAACAGCTAATAACAACACAGTAAAAAAATTGTAAATTTCAATCCTAGCAAAGTCAAGAGCATTTATCATTAAAGCACCATCTTCAACAACTTTTTGGTGGGAAAATATTTCGCTTACGTTTGTAATTTCGAACATTGGGAAGAGGTGTTGGCAAAAAGATGTTACTGCCCTGACATTGCTTGAAACGAGTTTTTCTTTTGTATGAAACAAATCTTTCGAGAAATTTAGTTCGAAATGAAATATTTTGAAATGTTTTCCTTTCAAACAATAGTAGCCTTAAACAACTGACAAACTGTTTTGTTGTAAATGTGTAACGAAATTTAACTTCTTCGAAACCAAGACAAAGAATTTTGCATGGGAACAAATTATTTCGAAGATTTTTTTCCGCCTGTCCTAGCTGGGACATGATCTTAATATTTTTTGTAATGATGTAGCAGAATGGTTTAAAATTGTTTTAAGCTTTCAAAAGCAATGGGGATTGTGTGTTCACTCTTGCCGTTCTAAAAAAATATGTTATTATGTTAAATGCCGTCTGGTTGTTAGGTTTTACTTGTATATGGTTAAAAAAATCACCTCTCTACCAAAACTGTACTAAAAAAATAATAATAAACTGGTGTTTTTAAAATTTACGCAATATAACTTGTTTTAGTACCGTGTCTGTGTTTTCTATTGTTTTGCAATAAACAAGAAATCTTCAGCTTCTATTGATAGCATGTCGTCACAATGGAAAGTACCTTGCTGGGTCAAGAACATGTAGCGACTCACACAAAATTATTGCTTCTACTTTAAATTTCACTGAAATTACTGATATGGGTAGACATTTAGGTTACTCAAAGTTTAGGATAATTTGACTCTCATCTTGCGCCAATTTTAACCACGATTGCAATTTAATGTCAGCATTTCACAACAGGTGGCAACATTTATGAAGACTCAGGTAATGTTGTGCTCTAAATTTTTCCAAGTTTGTGAAGCAAGCGACACAATAAACTAGTGAGGTCTATTGTGTTACGATCACAGAGACTTTACAAAATAGAATGCGTTGCCTTTCATGACTAAGCCCAGTGCAACCCACTATTTAGGAAGTTTGTAGTACGATTGGCGTAAACTTGTTGCAAGTTGATTAATCTGGTAGAAAAGTACTCGTTAAATAATTTGCCTTTTTCATTGATTGTATGTCATTGAATGTTGTGTCAATGTAAAAACGACATCCGTCCAACTTGAAAGTAAAACTGAAATTGCAAAAAATAAGATTATCTTAAACACCCCACACAGCAAATCATCCATTTCTTACATCATACACATTCAATCAATGTAAAAAAGTGGTTGATTTGCTGTCTGGGACGCAATTTACTCCAAATGCAGTGGATAAAGACGAGCTTGGCGGCAATAACAAGCCCCTATGACGTGAAAAAACATCGGAATTTTGTACAAAAGTGAAGAAGCAAGGCTTCGTACCGCACCTGGCTATCGGGCAATTTCAAGAGCATTTACATGATCAAGGAAACTTGATACTGTTCAATGGGTGACAGAAAAGAAAGTGGCGGCCAAGGAATTACTGAGTTAAATTTTCCGCTTTGGTTTTAATCGTGTCGAATGCAAAATTGCATCAGACTAAATTTCTACATGATCGACTAAATTTTACGCTTAAAAAGACGAATTGCTTCGAATTAAAGTCACCAAACGATTTCCCAGCTCGTTAACTACTGTGTGTTGACATTGCGTCAATATACGTTAGGTAACATAAAAACTGTTGGTTTTTAATTCAGTCAACCTTACCGATTATGAACGATTAAAAACACAGATTTGGTGAAGCAAATCTCTTCCCATAAATTAAATATATTTATTGACCCGAGATAATTGATGAGTTTGTGTCGTCATAAAATCAAATGAACGAACACAGCAAAGTCACTGACCACAATTTAGTGCAAGCCAATATACATCAATGCAAAAGTAATGTAAACATTTCAAGCGTAATAATCTTGATAAGTATTGGTAAACTATAATCCAATTTATAACGACGTTTCATGAATCAAAAAGTAGCCGCTCGACACCTGCCCAAACATCTATCCTAGACCGAGTCGCCGCCACAGCCCAAGGGTGGTAGAAGGCAAAGCCCCTCGACACGTGGAATGGCGAAGAAGGTTCAAACGAAGATAATCGGCCAGAAAGAGCTGACTTGTCAACAATATCAAGTTTGGCTCCCAGACGAACAATATGTCGCAGATGTTGCCTACCACCAAATAGGCAGAAAAAAAATAAAAAAATTTGTTACAATAGCAAGGATTTAAAAGAAAACATGACTTTCAGCTGGCAACGCTTAACAAACTTAGAGCGGATTCATGTTTCAAGGTAGGCTTTGTTTAGTTAAATCAAAACAAACCATGCAACTAACTACTTCAGAGCTATAGTGTCAGCTTATCAAGAGAAAAAATAGCAATAACTTTTAAAAAAATGTAGTCTGTAGGGAGATTATAATTTGAATTTGTACCGGTCGGCTCAAACTTCAAGTCACACTCACACCATTACCGCAGCACGGTTCTCCCAAAATCTTTGGAAAATGGGTAGAATAAACCTTTCAAACTTAAAATTTGTACATTCTTTTAAAGTTTGGGTAAGACCGCGGCCACATTAACCACAGTATCTAATATTCCCTCACACCATACTATTACAAGCTCTTTATCTATCCAACCAAAGCAGAACATCTCAGCAGGATAACGGTGTCAATTTCCCGCTGATTTTCAAATTTACACCGAGGGTAAACCAAACGTAAATTCAGTATTCGGTAAAAAAAAACACAGTTGCAACTTGCAAATAAGAACATCGGCAATAAACATAGTAGGCCAACTACTGTTCTGCAGTCAGGCAAGTTTTATTAAAATTTTGTTAGAGCACAATGTAACATCACATTAAAATTAACCAAATGACCCCTTGCAAAAAGTTTGAATTTGAATGTGTTTTTAAATTTAACTGCATATTTCAGATAAGACGAATCCAAGGAAATTACCAGTAATATTTGATATAAAAAAACTACCGTTTACTGTCGTGTAAGCGGAGAAAACTTTTTCTCTCAACATTGAGAAAATTCCAAGTCTGACTGGTTAAATTGCTGGAAGATGAAGACTTCCGTTTCTTCGACTAGTTGTTTTTTTTTACAGTTTGTTTGCAACGGCTAAAGAAAAACAACAACTCGTAGAAACGGAAGAGAAAAAGTTTTCTCCGCTTACACGACAGTAAACGGTAGTTTTCTTATATCAAATATAACTGCTTATTTCTCACAGAAGCTTTGGCAGCCATTGAGAAATAACAAAATCTAGTCTGTTTTTTGCTTTACAGTTGCTTTTATTTCATTAAAGAATTTTAATTTTTTATCTCAATACCGCTACGTACAACTTCCTTACATTCAAACTGAGGTGACCACATTGGGTGCACGCGCAAGTCAAGTGTTAACAAAAATTGAAATAATATTTAATTGGTCGTAACACTTAAATCAAAGAAGATTAGCTAATTGGAAACAATTATTCAATAATTGGTTACAGTCAGACTATGCCTCAACAACCAACCTCAATCATATAACAATTGAGCATTACAACAGTATAGTTTTTTACATATTTACAAATAGTTTAACATTCAAACGTTTTCGGCTTAACTTAAACCCTCATCAGGAATCTGCAAATATTTATGAATGTTAAACTATTTGTAAATATGTAAAATATATACTGTTGTAATGCTCTGCCCTGTGGTATTGTTGTGTCTTGCCTGTCTTTGGTACAAAAAAGCAAACTCTCTCCCGAAACTATATGACCAATGACCATTGACCCTTGGTTTATGGAACCAATCAGACAATCAACATTTTTTACAAAGATTTGACGCTTACAAACGTTGAATGAATGTAAAAAGCACAGACTTTGCTAGTGGTCATAAGTGTTGTTATAACAACACATGGTCTACTATAACATAACAATCGTAAAACAACGATTTAAGTCAAGTCATGGCTTGCAAGCAAGCAAACATAAACAACTACCTGAAAATGTTTGGAATTGCTTTACAGATTATGTTGTGAAGCCATTACGTTTGAAAAATAAACAACATCAATAACATATAAAGTTGCTACAAAAAATGATCAGAGATAAGCATCCACACACCTTGGTATAAGAAAAGGAATAACCTAGACAGCAAAATCAGTCATTTTTACATTGATTTAACGTCTTCCGACGTTAAATCAATATAAAAATGACTGATTTTGCTGTCTGGAAAAGTATAAAAGAAGTTTCAAAGTTAAGTTTCCGAAAAAACTGCGTGATAATTATAATCACAACAGATAAGTTTGTTAAACATTTTTTAAACCTTTTCAACTTTTTCGTTTATCAGACAACAAAAGCGACATTCACGCTAAGGTTGTCTTTGGAATCAGTAAACATAAACAATTTGTTGGCAGCGTTACTCTGCCATGTACAAAACCAATGCATCTCAATGAAAACATTGCAAAAGGTTTTCGTCAAAAAGAATCACGTCATAAATGACAAGACGACTGTAGAGTAGAACATTTGCACTAAATATTTGCTTTTTAGCATAATTCAACACGGTCCACCGCAACAAAACAACCTCTCGCACTGTATTACTCCCTCACTGATCACTTGTTTTATTAAAAAACTTCAAATAAATAAAAGGATGCTTATAATATTTTGTCTGATTCGAACAAAAGTTTTACAAAAAGTACAGATTTTGTCACTGAGTAGGAGTAGAAGTATGAGGATTGGGGTTGAAAAGCAGTGGATTGTTTTCGTAACAAAGCATACCTGAAGATCAGGGATTGTCCAAAAAAAAATACTAAATGAACCTTCATGTGCACACAAAAATTCTGCGATATGAATAACTAAAAATTCTCTTGCGAGTTTTAGTCAAGCGTTTATTCATGGATAGGAAAATGTTCACACAAACGCGTTGGTCGCATGCCACATAACCGCATACCCGAAAGCAAAACAAGTTCACAGTTTGAGTGCTTCACGCCCTGTAGAGAGCTCTAATTGTTAAAGTACTTCTGATCAGATGGCACTGGCAGATCATAGTTGTTCTATTGCACTGAAAACAACGCTTCGAATATTTGCCAAACAATAATCACAGTTTACCCCACACTGTTTAATCCCACTCCTTGTGTATCTATCCATCTGGTTTGGCAACGAATGCCTTAGCATCTTCTAAGACTTCAAGCATAAGCATTGTAGTGTTCAGCATTGGCATTTGCATTCGCTGATAACAGGATATTGGATGTTAATCCAGGAACAGTATTTGTGATCTAAAATACCTTGACAATACCATCTCAAAATAACTATCCTTGATTGAGCGGAGGACTTGCATTTCATCCCAGCTGGAATGGAACACGATTTCGTCGAGTCGCAGTATCCTTCTTTTATAAAACGAGGCCAGAATCTTACCCCAAGATCTTTCCACCTGTAATGAACAGGGCAAGCTGTCTCATGGTGCAGCCATGCTTGAATAATGCGCTTGTGTTTCAAAACCTTTTTCCAAAGTTTTCGAGGTTTCTGAGCACGATTGTTCCGCTTAAAGAGCTTTCGAATCTCGAACGGGACACGGCTCGATGGTTGCTTCTTCATATTGTTATCATCAAAGTCGTCGGGGTAAGTAGAAGACATGTATGAGGGTAAATAATCCAGATCCAGCATATCACGCAACATTTTATCATCAATGTCTGTTGGACTAGGATCATATTCATTATCCGGATCTTCCTCTAGGATCGGAATTGGCATTTTGTCCGAAGACCGCAAACGTTTGTGATATTGGCCGGCCACTCCGGTCACTAAGATTGGACCAATGTTCTCAAACAAGCATAGCAACAACAATATCTTTACAGCTAAAAACATTATATATACTATTAAATATTCCTTAAGTTTAACATCAACGAAGGCTTGTACCTACAAAAATATTAGTAAACATATTACGTAACGTCAAATCTAGCTGTCAATCAAATGAGTATGATAGCAGCTGCAGTACAATTTTGACTCATCTTTAATGTATAAATTTTATTTCGACAACTGATCTGACCAATGGTTCAACCTTGTAATCCTTTTCAAAGAACCATTACGCCTGCGGCGGACCCACGAGAATGACCATAAGCGATAGCATTGAAAAGATTACCCTCAAAAGTAAAACCCTAAAACCAAGGCATGACCGGACCATTTCTTTTCACGAACACTTAAAGGAGCCACAGAAAATTAATTATAGTCTGGACTATCCTGCTGTAATGATAGCAGGCTATTCCGCAATGCAAGACTTTCACAGCTTGTTTCAAACAAGGATAACAAATCAACAACGACAATATTTTCATTCTGCGTAGAGAAGGCTACTCCATTAAATATTGAGTTGATTACAGACCTAATTGTAAGAGAAACTCTGACTACAGTGCCTGGTATGACTTTCTTAAACGAACCAATGCCGATCAACTAATGCTATGGTTTTATTTATTGTGACTCTACAACTGCTAAGGTCTTTTAGCGACAGGGCTCATTTTTAATTTTATATTAAGTTTACGATCTCCCCACATCACAATCTAACTTATTCTCACTGCGTTATGTAAAAAAGAATACAATTGGTACCGTTTTTAAAGTTTTCAGTTTGACCCGACGGGGAATGGATCTCAGCTTCACCAGCATTAGATCCGAACTCGGCCAGTGAGCTGGCTGGTAATCAACTGGGCATTACTGGTAAACATTTAAACAATGTATCATTTATAGTGCACAACGGCTTGAATGAAAAACATTGAAACCAGCTGACACTAACATTATTAACTCAGCAAGGATGGTAGCAAAAAAACATAAATGTGTTTATGACATATTCCCCAGGTGTTAGTGATAAAATATTCCGGGATGGCCAGTGGCCACCTTAACTCCTCCCACATTTTACATTTTAGCAAAATGACCTTTTATTGAACTATTTGCTATCTGACAAACAAATTGTTTTTTTTTTCCATTTCCAAACCACCTCAAAGCAATTTCTACAACGGATACCTAAACCGTGGCAGCAAAATCTTTTTTTTTATATTGCTTCAATGTCTGCAGACGCTGAATCATTGTAAAAAAAACTGTTCATAGCTAAGAAGCATAAGCAACAACTTCCTCTGATACTTATCTTTTCTTGTTATCTCAAAAGCTGAAACTTCACTTACAAGTCAAACAGTTGCGTCGAAACTTCCACACTAAACGTGGAAACTACCGAACAACAGCACAGCTAGAAAACAATTATCTGTCTACTTTTATTGCATAGCTTTCGGCAAGATCAACCTATCCCACATACCGCATATGTCTCGTAAAAAAAAAAACATAAATTTAATTATCAAAATTTCAACTCCACATACGTTTAGCCCATGAGTGCTTCTAACAACTTTTTCTTCTCAGATTTTATGACGCTGTTGTATCATGTGTGTTATGCCTCCCTGGGCTACTAATTACAATATAATCTTTCAAGTCTCGTTTCACGACTCCATTGCCTTTTCTTAGCCTTGTTTCACTTAATTTTCCTTTCTTGGCTTATGCAAGGCGAGATAATGGACAAACTGCTTTTCGTTGTTGGTCGAACACTATATTATCTCAAGTCGGTCAACATTTGCTTACCTTTCAGTCTTTTATATCGACTGTTTGATACCGCTGGCAAGAAACTAAAGTTTGTTCTAAGTGTGCCTTCATCAAGGTTATGTGCGCAGTGGGAAGACTATGGAATTTTCTCAATGATTTAACGCACGGTAGAGATGAGTCAATGCGGAAAATATTCAAGTTATGGTTAACAGATTGCAGTAGAGATTTCATTTCAGTTTTAAGGAAAATAAAATTGTAACTCAATATGTCACATGTTGTCATTATATTGAGTGAATGAGAAACGCATAATTTGAACAACTTCTACTTGTTTTTATCAGTATGTTTACCGACTAAGCAAAGTCATATTTTTTTTTATTTTTATTCATCAAAGTAAGTGCTGCTTTAAATGCTAAAAAGCTGCTATATATAATAAGTAGGCCTACCGTTGCACACAACAATGGCTTTATAAACAACACACGTTAGTTTCTGCTTTAACTTCTGAGGTGAGTTAGACCTAGCATAACCTCGTGGCGACTGTAACTAACTAACTAACCTAACTCACTGTCACTTCAAATGCACTGACCTACCATTCAAGATTTTGCGCCTTTTTCCTTCCCCTCTCTTGTGCAAAAAATCGTCGCTTTCATCTTTTAGGTCACTACTATTCCAAACAGCAAATTCCGTCGTTTTTGCATTGATTGAACGTTTGCAGACGTTGAATCAACGCAAAAACGACGGATTTTCTTTTCTAAGATAATTCTATCACCAAATTGGCAGTGAGGTATAGTGGAGGTTGCTTTTTGTTCTTGTGTCCCTGGTTCGATTCCACGTCAGACTTGTAACATATGATAAGATGTGTCTTTGCGTCACATCGGTAAAAGTGAATGTCTTCACAATAATACACATATTTGTAAAATAGTCGCAGCTTACCAATCTCGGTCAACAGAAGCTTTGTATTCGGTAAAAGACCTTTACTCATTGCGCTGCTCACAAAAGGTAAACTAAATGGTTTCATTGGAAAATAAGTTCATTGTATGTTCGATGGTTGAAGATTTGAATTAACTGAACAGAAGACAACAAGAAATAATCTACGTTTCTACCGTAAAGTATCTACCCTTGTTTTTGTCAGTCACAGTCGCATGCTGTCGGTAAGAAATTCATCATTCGGACACACAAATAGTGGGAGCTTGTTCATCAGTTTGTCGTTTTTGTGAGAAGTCGAATAAACGGTTCAATTTTTAAGCTTTTTAAATAATCTTAGAGCAAATCAATCGTGTTTTACATTACAATGTTATTTTATAACGTCAGCAAATATTAAATCAATGTAAAAAACGAATGATTTGCTGTCTGGAAACAAGACGCATTTTCAAACAGGGCTTTGCAAACAATCTAACATGTTTGACGTATCATGTACGTGTTATCTTGCCCCATTACAACCTACACCATGTAACAAATCCCACAATTTTCACATTAGGCTTTTATTTAAATCTACGTGTAATGATGCGTAAAGAATTTAAAGTGTATGGTCTGACTCTTTATAACCACGGTTATAAACAATGACATAACCACGGTTTTATTTTTTTCTCTACATACGCCTATTCTTTACAATACTACCTGCTTTAAATTGACGCACAATAACGTTGACAGGGATCCAGGGGATCCTTTAAGACCCGGTATGAATTTGGGGACCCATAAAGTTTAAAGGGGCCCGGAACTTGAAGCCACCGCGTATTATTTAAGAGTGTCTTAACTTAAGGCCCAAGGATCAGGTTAGTAAAGGACCTAAATTTTTTTCACCGGCACTGTTGCTGCATGATATGCTGATGTTCTACATAATATGTTTGTCGGCCCAGTAGCTAAGTCTTTAGCGCGTGACTTCATGAACGAAGAAGATCAAGCGCTGCTGGTTCGAGTCTCGAGGTGCGCGCCTGAGCAACGCATTTCAGAACTGCTCTCCATTCAGCGGAACCAAATAGATAGATTAATTCCAGGCAACAACACTTCAACAGTTGAGAAGGAGCGATCTTCCTGGCGTCAGCACTACCCGACTACTCACTATAGAACAGCGAGCATTGTGTTTCGCTAACCATTTCAACAATCGGAAAACTTCACTCTGCCAATCTCGGTAACCGACCTTGCGTCACAAGCCTCTGCAGTCTGCAAGTATGCGAAACTATCAGAAATAATCTAACAAGGCCTTGTCAGTCGGAGCATAAAAATTTAAAACCAAACCAAAGACATTCTTACTGTTATGAACAAGGAATAACACAACCGGTGTTTATTTAAATCTCTATTCTCATAACTTTTCTGCTGCGGCTGCTGATCTAATCAAATTTTCTTTTTTTATTACCTGATCGTTTTGTTGTTTTCAAATATCCAAAAGTTGCCTTCTTTCAGGTATTGATCAGTCATAGACTGCTTCAACCATCTCTGTGGAGCATTTTGAAACAGTCGATGGCTCAACACTGCAGAAATGTCTGCAATTGCAAAACATTTCTGTTTATGGATTTAGAAACAATACCGGAAAGAAAACATTGACCACAAAGCAGTCGGCAGAAACTGAGGTTTTCACTTTTTTTATGCTCCTTTACTGATTAGACTCAACAATCTCACGAGTAATACTTTGCTCAAACCCGTAAGAAAAAAAATGGTTTCCAATGATTTTGCATTTTCAACTCTCCTGAAACAAAACTGACAAGTGACTTTGTAATCTTTTGATTTCTTCAAGTGCAAAATAGCCAATTAGGCTACGTTGATGGGAAATTAAACTTTTTCATTAAATTGACGTCAATATATGTTAAACTAATGTAAAATTGTAAATCCTTTCAGCAGTGCACACCGGTGGTTGATAAGCCGCTCTGCAGTTTGCAAGCTACATTGCCATAAGAATAATTGGAATTAACTTGAAATCTAGCAGCAGGCAAGTTGCTTGGATTATATCGCACGTAAAGATTTTACCTAAGGCCAAGTGCTTGACATTGCTCAAGGAAAACCCTCCTATTAATAATAATAATAATCGAAAGACTTAATTATTGTCGCTTTGCAACTGGAAAGTTCTTTTGGCGACTGTATCTGTTTCACTTTGTGTCGTAGAAAAGCTTGACAAAAGAAAAAGCGACAAAAAAATAGAATAGGCCTAATAGTGGAAAATTTGATTTGTTTTTTTAACTCTGTTGTCTCCTGCAATCATCACTACCATTCAGATTTGGTGTTGTTCCCACTGGTGGGAATGACGATTCTTTCCTTGCAGCGATTGCCTTCACTCCTATTCTCCATCTTGTTCCGTCTGTCGTATCTTCTTGCTTCAGTCCGACTTTGTCTCTCTCATTTTTCTCCTACTCTTTTCATGTTCTTTTTGGGCGTTCCCGCTTCCTCCTCCCATTTACCTTGAAAGACAATGCATTTTGAAGAGAACTATCTTTCTCCTTCCTTAGCACATGTCCATTGTCTATACAATCATATTTCGTTTGCCCTGACAAGTGGTTCAATAACCTCTAGCATATCCATCAATTCTTCAGTTATTTTCCTGGTTTTTAGTCCACACGTTGCTCCCACTATTGCCCTTTCCGTTCTTCTCAAAAATAGGCCGTTCACTTTCTCTTACTATCCATGTTTCGCAGCCGTAGGCTACAATATTGCAGGCCGCACACCACTCCGATAGACTTTCTCTTCCATTTTTAACGAAAACGTTTTTCCATATAACATTTCCCCACATTTCCTGAACTTTACCCAACCCAGCCTTGCCCTTCTTATCACAATGATTTTATCCACGCGATTTCCAGACACCGAAATCCGTCATTTTTGCATTGATTTAACGTCTACAGACATTGAATTAATGTAAAAATGGCGGATTTTGCTGTCTAAGTTAATATTTTTGAGTAATTTCCGCCTTTCTTGCATTGCAATGAGAAAACGTAATGCTTGCACTTCCAAATAACTTAGCATGGCGTTTCACCTTATAGATTTAGAACTTTAACCCAGACAACAAAATTTGTCATTTTTACATTGATTCGAACGTCTGCAGACGTTGAATCAATGTAAAAATGACGGATTTTGCCGTCTGGGAAAGTCCCAACATATCAGACGTTTAGGGAGCCGTGATAAATGTACGCTACCTTACGTTTGTATTTTGGGTCATTTGTGCATTTATTATGTAGCCCACCTTACTCCAGACACAATAAATATAAACTTTTTCCCTCATGACTCAAATCACTGATTCAACACCTTTGCCTACGACTAGATACCGAAATAGCAGAAAATAACCAGTTTGCATGCGACACTGTACAACCTACACTGTAATAATAAATCTATAATGACATGGTGTTTTAGCTATGACTCTGAATCATAGGACTTTCAAAGCGAGAGGTGTAGGAGTATCATCATTTGTATAATTTCACACATTTGCGCAACAAAAATGACAATGACAGGTGCATTTTGAGCAAATATATTGTTGGTAGAGTGTTCGAATAGGGAAGAATTTATTTCACAACACAATCCTATAAACGTCTGAAGCAGACTTGGACAACTAGATAATTCTAGTTGTCTAATTCGATAAATTAGAGCGAAATGGCGGTAATTGTAATTCTAATCTAGTTCGGTAAAATCCTGTTTGCTCTAATTGTATTTCTTATCCAATCTCCAGTTTTGCTAAAAACTTTAGTTTGTCCAACAGTATTTTTGGCAAATGGAAGGATACTGCGCTCTTATCAACGTTATACAAAGAAAATGCAATAAAATGATCAAGATCAAAGTGTCGTTCCATCCCTTGAGCAGCAAAGTCATGAAAAAAATCGATTAATTCATCAATTCACTGACGTTACAATGTACATTATGACGTTTACAAGTGATTTTGGCGCTGTGATGGTGGAATGACACTTTGATTCCGAGTTGCCACATTGGCGTTTTTATCTAACAAAAAAAAGATATGTGACAACTGCGTCCAACTAATTCTAATCTAGTTTAAATTCTACTCTAATTTGTGAAATCTTGGGTAGCTCTAATTCTAATCCTAGTCTAATTTTTAAAAGCTTAAATTACTCATGTTATATAATTCTAATCTAATTTCGAAAGATTACAAAAATTCTAGTTGTCCAAGTCTGGTCTGAAGTACCACTCTCTTGTGACCAAATTGTTTTTTTGCATAAAGTATGACATCTAATTTACGTTGCTTTGCAATTTTCTCTGTTTTAGATTTTTTAAAGTTTTAAATCATTTAAAAAAAAAAGAAAATGACTAGCCGAAAATATTCGCTTATTGTTTTTTGCTTTTATAATATTAAATGTAGTGTTGTTGCTGAGCTATGTCTGTTTATGGTTTAAATCAAGGGGTCCGGACGTGAGGAAGTCGATCCTTCTTCAACTTTATAATTAAGTTTCTTTGCAAGACCCAGCCGCGCTCTCTCAATGGGTATCGAACCGAGGCCTTTCTGAGCGCCATGAAATCGCTCTTACCATACAGTCGCAAGCATTCTTTTATGCTGAAGAGAACACTTGTCTACTTTGTATGTTCCCAGAGCCGTTGAGAAGATAATTTGGGATAATTTGATTGGTACCAACGAGATCCTCTGGCACCGAATCAAGGCACTTTAAAGAACAACGTACTATATCAAACGAGAAGATTTTTTCATACTCCTGGGCCTATTGAAAAGATCATGAGCCCCTAAAACTATGCCGGGTCCAGATCCAAAAACAGTCCCCCTGTCAACGCTACTGCGTGTTCCTGCATAATTGTGAACGCTGCAAAGAGACTGGCTATCCTTGGTAGCAAAATTCGTCCATTTTAGATTAATTCAACGTCTGCAAACGAATTTTTTGAGACCTACAACGAGTTCACGAATGGGAAAACTGGGGTGTTTCAAAGTTTGACAGTTAAAAATTTGGAGGCGGAAATTCGACCAGTTACGCTACTGGTTAGCCCCACCGCCCAGTGAAGTCTCTCCTTTTGTTTATATATAAACATGAACCAAAATGAAAACACCGTTTTCATTGTCGTCAATTGCCCGAAGAATGACTAAGCATCTGTCTGCTCAAGCTGCAAGGAGTAACAGTTTTTCGTAGTTTTACATCTTCCTTACATAACAAAGCAAAAAAGTAATGTTAAAATAGAAAAAGCTGGTGATACTAAAGAACAAGATTAATTCTGTTTTCATGCTCAGCAGATGAAAGGGTTATCCATTTGATAGCAGAAGTATCAATTTCGTCTCGATTATCACATTTTAGAAAACAACAATTCATTTTTACAGTGAGTCTGACGTTGGTAAATGTTAGAATTTTGAAGTCACAACTTACATTCACTCCAGCCAGCAAATTACTCTTTTTTATGTTAATTCAACGTCTGCAAACGTTAAATCAATGCAAAAAAAAATAGTTTACTGACTGGAGTTGTGTGGTCGTTCTACCTGCTATTAGCGCCATTTTACTTTGTAAACACATCCACAACTTGAGCACGTGCATGTGAGCATGGGATACAAAATCACTATTAATAAATATCGGTTTGATGTCGACCTCAGTTGAAACAGCAAGGTCAGAAATTATATTCTATATACCTTTTTTTTTCTTCATCATAAAAGTCGATTTCGACTCTCCAGCACTCCATGGACTCTCTCCCTTTGCAATTCTCTTACTATTTACTAACAGCATCTCTCGTAACCTCCAGCAACGGGGAAATGGACCTAACAAGATGACAGATGAGTGAACTGCGGTGTGACTGCTGTTCATTCACAGTCAATTATTGGGACGTAGCTGACAGAGAGCAATTGTTTGTACAAAATGGTTGTACAAATTTGTTACGAAATTGTACAACAATTGCCTACAACAACATACAAAGTTTTGGCGTCCTTTAGGTAAGCTTGTTTCCTTAGAGCAAAACCTCTCTGTTATCAAAACCAAAGGTTTCATAATGTAATCTAACGATAGTAATAACAATAATTAATTAAAGATAACAACGTTTATACAGTGCGATTTTCTTAACAACAACTACGCTTTTAGGGGCTGTAGTGTAGGAAGCAAACAGAACGCATTTTTATATTGTATAACCAGACTAAAATCAGAAAACATTTCATAATTAGATCTGTTCAGTTCATTTGTTCTCATCTGAATCTGAACGCTACATTATGATACAATGTTTGTATTGAAAATGTGACTGAACAAAAACACTTTTAAAATTGTAGTGACGTTTTGTTTCACTTTTGTTTCATATCTCAAGTAAGTATCTTGTAATCACTAAAACAAATTTCCAAGAAAATATCAGTAAACTGTTGTTGCTGAATTGTAGACTATCAGAAAGAAAAGCCTATTTTCAAACTTCAAAGCCAAAATCTTGCAATAAAAATACCTAAGCGCCCGTCATTTTTTCACTTCCCTTCACCAATTAGGTTGTATCTCACGAAAACGTGCTAAATAACTTGGCAAAAGTCCATGTCGTGATTTAAAAGATGGTGATAGACTTGTGTAGCCTTATCATAGAACAAAAAACGTTGTTTTATTGTTGGATCAACAACTTTTGGTTGACTTCGAAACCATCACAAGAATTAATACAGATCTTTTCACATTGTGTCAAAAACTGCAGACGTGTGAGCAATACATAATTAATAAGCATGATTTCCTGGTTGGAACGCTTTATACGAATGTTGATCGCCATAAAATTATTCAATTACCATAGTCAGCTTCAAAACAAGTTTATAGATGGGAGAGGATAAAGTTATATGTGCCAATAAGTTTTCTGCGAGCGCTACAACTTTCAATGAGCAGAAACAGATATATCTTCTTCCCTCACACCTGCACAGTGCATACGGATGTTGTAATAAAATAAAGCTTGTTTCAAGATTCTTTATGCCATTGATTGATGTTCATCATTTTTAATAGAACACACGCACTTTTCTTTCATTTAAAGCTTTCACGTTTACATCATTTCAACGTGCACATACGTTAAACACCCATTTACAATACAACTAGTTTGCCATCTGGAACAACATGCAGTAGATCTTGCGTTGTCATAATGTCATAGACTCACCATCTTTACGATATTTTGTGTAGTTGCAGTGAAGTGTAGAAATGTCTTGAAAAGATTTTTCGAAAAAGAAACGAATACATAAAGCAAGACAATGAAACATCAAACACCTAAGTTTTTCTTTTTAGTATTGGCTTTAACTTCTAAGGCAATCTAGCTCGATTGACCAAAATGTCTTTATTGGATCAATATTTCCCCTATTTGTCTAACAATCTTCTTAGCATTAGACTAACTTTGTTTTAAAACACAACAAACGTAGGCTAAAGATGAAGACAATGGATGTTCATTGTTTTGCTTCAGACACGCCACGCTAGCGCGGTTGTGACGTGAGATAGCACGTATTGGCACTAGGCCTACTACCGGGCTACGTGTCATAGCAGAAAAACATTCCTTCACAATTCTTAGATTACTTGTTTCTAATTGTGTTCCTACTAGAAGAATACAACAAACTATTTTGTGTTGGTTTCGATATCTGCTCGTTTCTACTATCGTAAATACAAATGTATTCCTTCAGCGACTTCTATAAGTATTTTCGTGTAGAAGGTTGTGTGCACAACAAAGAAAAACACAGTGTAGTGCACTCATGAAAAGTTTATTTTAACTGATCTTTGCCTTGGAAAAAAACTTTGAATTTTCTATATGTCAATTTATCAATAAAAGACTGTGAAAAAGCGTAACAGAGGAGGAACTAATAATTCCTTATCTTCCCTCTTGAAAAGAAATAACTTCCAAAACTAAACATATTAGTTACAACTTTCATCGCAGAAATTGCAACGTCTTGTTAATCCCGCCCAGAAGCCAAAAGAACATATTTTTATAAAGTTGTTTCATCGTAATCCAGTAACTAAAAACCATTCAGAGACGCAGTTACATGTCTGACATGCTATAGAATCTTCCTTGCTTTTATAAACCGTGTGAACGTGTCACTTTTAATAATTTTTTAACACTTGAAGACAGTTCTGCAAAACTACAAAGTCGAAAAACTTAACTTGACTATAAAATCATTAAATTTTTTTTATGTTTTCATCACAGATAGTATTTTATACAACAGTACGATCGCTATCAGTATCATTTTCGAGCTCCATGGCAGAATAACAACCTACCGCTGAGGAAAAAGAAGAAAAAAAAAATACAAGACATTTTTTAAAGGGTGAAAAATTATAAAAATGCTAGAAATGCATAAAAAATAAGCTGCAATTTTCCATCAAAATGCAGGTTTGTTTTCTCAAACAAAATGGATTGGGTTAATATACAATAGCAAGCAACACGCGTTTTTTTTGAGTGCTCCTCCTGTCAACGCCACTGCTTCATTATATTCATGTTGTATAAATCAGGGTTTCCCAAACTGTGGTCCGCCGACCACTGGTGGTTCGTGACGACTGCACACGTGTTCCGTGGCAATATAACAAGAAATTAAAGTCACACATATACGTTGTACAGTAGGCTACGTACCCTGTCAAAGAAAATTGCCGCAGTTCTTTACAACTTAAATGATTTCGAAAGCTTTTGCTATCCAGTATGGTAAATCTTACTTGTATGTAGCACCTTCCTTGCAGTTAAAAATGTTGTTTACCAAAATTCTCGTTATCCTCCTCATGGCCACTTAAAGATACGGCTTGATTTGTCACATTTTGCAGAAATTTCCAGGATTTTCTAACTTTGGGCAAATGTTTAAATGAATTTTTCTGAAATTTATAATGTTAAGCTTTCTTTACTGTTTTCCTCAGATGACACAATAGGTTTTAAGTTTTAACATCCTCACATGTTGAAAAACAAAGAAAATTTGATTTCGAAGGTTTTAGTCAGACTGTTAATTTTTCAATAACAGTCTGATTCAGCGTTTTTCAACTTACTCTTTTTCATTTGCTATTGCTTCCTCAAGGCAACAAAAAGCATTTATATCATTAGGAGACAGCAAAAAGTAACAAAATCTCAGAAAATGTCAATCAAACACTAGCAGTAGCTGTAATCAAAATCTGCAAAATGTGACAAATCAGGACGCATCTTCAGGTGGCCATGTCCTCCTCTATGACCAAATAATAATTTGAACTGTTTACCTACGTAAAAGTTAGTGAAACGAAGATTGGTGAGCGAAAAGTTTGTTGTGAGACAGAGATGAGAAACCAAGTGAAGTTATCGGATAATTTAACTGTGTGATTATACTGCCATTGAATGAGATGTTAAGTTCAGTATCTTAACTTTAAATTTTAGTGTTGTAGCCCAGTTAAAGTTATGGATAAATTTTTAAAACGAAAAGAAGATTGCAATGATTCAGAATGTGAAGCCCAGCAGCATGTTTTGTCCAAAAAGAAGAAGAGGATAAGCTTACGAAGATACAATGAAGAGTATATTAAGCAGCTTGTATTGGGGGGTCGGCAAATAAACAGATTCACAAATAGTCGTCCGTGGCCCAAAAAAGTTTGGGAAACCCTGGTATAAATTGTAGCCTAATATTGGCTACGCATCCGAACTTAGTGATAAAACAGAGCCAGTGATAAAACAGAGCCAGCCAGATAATACATAGAGCCAAGGGCGCCGGAACGATTTTTTTACTGAGGGGGGGAAGATTATGAAAAAATCCGCTTCCTCTTCTCCCCTACCCCCGCTTCCGGCGCCCCTACATAGAGCCGTTGAGATAATAGCTCGGACTCGGTACCAATGAAATCCTCAGGTCCCAAATCATGACACTTCTTAGAAAAACGCATCGTATCCAAAGAATACGCTGTGGTTTCTGAAGTTGCAGCCCCCCTTGAAAAGGTTCCGGGAAACCCAAGGTCGCCCCTGGCCTGGGTCCAAAAGTATCTCCTGGACATCCCTGTCAACACTACTGGATACACAATACAAATGAACCATCAAATGCCAATTTCACACAGGGGCAGATCCAGGTATTCACGTTAGGGGGGGGCGATGTCATTGACATTCAGGCAAGTGATCAGCCAGGCACAAACAACGACGGGGGTCTCCCCTAGAAAATTTAGATCGAGTTTGATGCGTTGAGAGCATTTCGAACACAAATTATAAGAAATTGAAATTCTATAACTTAAAAAACCTTCAACAATGCTGTTGTTTAACAAAGGGAGGGATAAAGAGCTGATATGCCCATGCCATGTCAAGTTGAAGCCTGAGCAACCTAGCCGCATTTATAGTTGAGACTGAAGGTTTCACTCTTGATTGTTTCACGGCAATTTAAAAATTGACCTCGGAAAGATAATAACAGGTAATTCTGTCTTCCCAATATTGATGCAAACATTGAGGTTATAGACTTACTGTATAACTTCGAGGTTTTATTCCTCTGACAAGTTTTTAATTGTTACAAAGAGCAATGAGGAAAGGTTATGCATACATTCAACATAATGAGCAACAAAAGTGGGAGCCAGGTCAAAACACTGGGTTATGCTCCACCCCCCGTAAAATCGCCACTATAGGCTAGGTATAGATTGTAAATTTTTATTTTGGACCAGCGAAACACTACAATTTGTGCAATAGAATGGCAGTTAAACATAGTTAAATTACGACCAAAAGATATAGTCCTCCTTAAAACGTGTCATGCACGGTGCACTTTTTTAGCCAATGCACTTTTTTAGCTAAATGCACTTAAAACATGCACTTCTTTTGCTGTCATCCTGATTGTGCTATGATGCAACCTACGATTCAAAAGTGTTATGAGTGTTTTATTGACTCGTTGTAGGCTATATGGCTCTGTTGAAACAAATAGTTTAATTCAGTGGTTCCCAAACTTTTTCTATTCGCGTACCATTTAGCAGTTTCATACAGTGCTCGCGTACCACCAACCGCTACAACCAAAAAATCTCAAAAATATACAATAAAAGGCAAGAAAATTTTAACAAATATTAGCACAGCGCTTCAAGACTAAAAGATTTTAATATTAGTCTAAATATAATTACAGTAAGCTGTTGAGCTGTCGAATTAGTAGAAGACCAATAAATAGGGTGCACTACTGCTGCTACTATCAGTAGCAACATTGAACACTGAAAAGTTTTGGCTTTTCTGTTAAACAACCCTGGTCAGAGGTTCTCAAACTGTACGTTGCCACGCTGTTGGTGCGTAGTTTCAATTTTTAAGAGCGTCGCACAATGATTCCGCTTCGTATCTAAGCTCCATTGCATGATAAAGCGCTCACAGATATTGTTATTGCCTGACATGCGCATGAGAACTCATCATTACGAAACTGTTGCAAATGCTTATGGTTTAACAATCACATAGCGCAATTCTAAATTCATTTCGTCGCACGACAAATAAAGGCTACAGAGACACAAATAAATAAAAATGACTGAAATTTCTATCGCTGACGCTGAGTGCGTTGCAAGTCCAACAATTTTTTTAACCCGTTAAGTGCGTAATTAAATTTTCGAAACTCTCCTTACTGTGCGTATTTAATTTGATCACTCGCAGTATTTTTCGTCGCATTATTGCTTGCTAGGATATTGGGGAACCCCCATGACGCAGCACAATACGCTTTTGTTCAATTTCCTTTTGTGTCTATTGCTTTAATTTTTTCATCGACTAGTGCGGAGAAGTCTCCGGCTGGACTATTGTTTTCTGGTGTAATCGCATTACTCTCAAGTGATTATACCTTTCACATTTGTGAAATTATTCAACTAGTTGTTTATTATGAAGAAAAAAACTATGTCAGTTCACAGAACAGAATAATTTCTAAGCATTTATAGGACACTAAACAAAGTACACCTAAGTTTAGTTTGGAAATATTCAAACTGTATCATTTTCTGACGCTTGTTCTAACATTTACAGCAACATAAAACCCTATTGTTTTGTTGACTATATGTTATAAAATATGTTTTCAAACACAACAAAATATTTCTGAAACTGCTTGCAACATTACATCAAAATGACTTCACACTGACTGAACGCGCATGATGTGGTTCGAATTTTATACACCGGAAGAAACCCATTTCAGAAAAAAAACATTTAGTATGAAATCTTTTTATTCTTGCAATTGTGGTTATATTGTAGGTGAGTGCAGAAGCTACCTAATATTGTAATAGAGTGATTTAGGGATTAATGATTTCCGTCAGGCTGCAATCGTTATTGTAGTGTAAACAATGCATCTATGTTTCTTCACACGTCATAATTGCGCCTTCCAGACAAAGCGAATAGAGGAAAGCGAAATTAAAAGTGCCATGAATAGCTGCGATCACGAAAACGACAATTGTCGTCTTACGCACAGCAAGAGCGACTATCTCGGACGACAATTGTCGTTATACGCACTTAACAGGTTAAAAACGTCGAAACGAAAAGTTTAAAAGCCACTGACCTACATGTTGCGTAATAAATACTTGAATCTCCTACGAATAAAATTAATTATGACACAATAATGCACATTGAGTAATCAGAAAGTTTGCGCAAAATCGCAAATTGTATTATTTTATTTTAACTGCTGTCAACCATGGACATCCACGTGTCAACTTCAGTGAGTTTCTCGCGTACCATCTGAAAGACCTTCGCGTACCACTAGTGGTACGCGTACCACAGTTTGGGAACCACTGGTTTAATTGATGATCGCTACAAACATTTCAAAGTTTAAATCGTGGCTATACGTAAATCGGTGGCATTTAATAAGCTATACAGGCCTTAATATATCGTGCAAAGTTTGCATTTGAAGGCTGACTTGTTAGCCGCTGGTCTTGAGTTGTAGTTGACGAACATAGTCTTTGACTATATTTTATGTAGGCCTATTTCATGAAAGTTAAAACCAAAGTTTTCCAGTGAATGAAGCACTGAGCCTATTTTTGGTCTGGTTTCTCATAACTAACGTTTTGAAGAAATATATAGTAACTTAGGCTACATGTAGGCCAACCGGTAGTCAAAACGCCATCAACCTTCAGTGAGTAGGCTATCACAGTCTCACACGAGGGGAAGGCTTTAGCTTTTACGAAAGTGTTGAACACTTTGAGATTCCAATGAATTTCCGTGGGACTCCCATCGAAAACACGTGGCACGAAACTTAAAGTCTAGAATTATGGTTTCGTGGTGAGGATATTTATCCTTGGGATTCATCTTTCGCATACTTGCAGAGGGTTTAATCTACTGACCAAGTGAAGTTTCAGTCCATTTACAAGTCTTCCCAAAAGAATTTCGAAAAAGCACACCCACTTACAATAGCAGTAACTTTTGGACTGCTTCTGCGGCGTTGCAGTCTGGAAGTTACTGTCAGTCCAAAAGTTACCAGCGGTGCCCGGCGTTTTCACAATCGATAGAAATGCGAAAATTGTTTCAACTAAGTGTAATGAATTCATTGCTCTCAAACTAATGCAAGTTTTTCAGTTAACATTAAAAAATACTTATAATTATTAATCTGACTATTTGAGAGGTTAGAAATTTAATTATTTTTCAAAACAAAATTAAATAAAATTTAAATGAAATATTTGGCAACTCTTGTAACTTTTGGCATGCAGTAACTCTTGGACTGCTACACCGGAACAGTTTTATTTTCCCACTTCTCTTTCCATAGTTGGATCTCTGAACCTAGAGCACATTCCACACTATATACATGATGTAACAAGCCGTTGTAGGCATTGCAAATGGCTTTTGTCAATGCTATCGGGTCGGTACTTGAGCAATTTCGTGGTAGCAATGATGTTAGGTATCAAGATGCTAAAGTCTCATTGAAAAAAATTGAGCTTTGTTGTTTCTAGATGCAATTTCAAGGTAGAATTTCAATGGTTTAGTTCCACGTCTGACCGTCAAAGTTGCCAACAACCTGCTCTGTCAACCAACTTATCTAGGCTAAGGGATTTATCGCTATGCTCTACAGTGCCGGCAAAAAGTTTAGAAAATTTTTAAATTTTAGTAATTTCGTTCATTAATTAGACTCTGCGACGAAATAATAGCCTTAGCCTATATACTATGTTATCATTATAGCCTAGCCTAACCTATTCTTTGAACATGGCGAAAGACTTATTCAGCATTGCTTTCGATATGTTGTTTTCCAAATCGTAAATGAAGAATAAAGCTACTTTCTTGGGCTTTAGGGGGGGCGATCGCCCCAATCGCTCCCCTCTGGATTCGCTCCTGATTTCACAGCACTTCGAGAACGACCGCGTATAAAAATTGCAGGAGTTGTGTTGGTTTTGTGAAAAAAAAAAAAAAGCGCGGGAAAGCAGTTAGCAGCAAAGATTTTGCTCTCCAGGTCTAAATATATAAATTGGACTAAAGAAAAAACTTAGGCCTGGAGAATAGCTAGATTTTGACAAATTAAGAAAGAAATTTAATTGCGGTCATTTCAGTCCAAAAATTTTCAAAATTGATTAAAAACTCGCAGAGACAGAACAATTCGAAGAAATCTTGATTTAGGCCAGCTAGAAGCTTATCATTGAATTTGGCAGCCATTTTGCAATTTGCATTTCTCAGTTGGATCGCTCATAGATAATTGAATTTTGAAGACAAAGTGAAGAAAAGTCACAAGATATCTTTTTGGACTTCTTTATATTCCACCTAACCGTAGTCAACCTTCATTTCCACCCCGAACAAGATAAAACCCTGTCCAGGCTTGGTACAGTAACCATTGACTCAGAAAAAGGTTCTTATGACTATTAAATCAAATTTCTAAAGAAGGATTGAATTTGGACTGTTTATAGTACTGTATGTTACAACTCCGCTTTTGATTTAATTTTCTTTTGTTGGCCAATTGTTTGTAGTTCTGCACTAACTTTTTGTTGTAAATTTCTACTTAAAAAAAAAAAATTAACTTCATGCGTACGGTGCAAGGCTAATCTTCAACTTTCTTGTAAAACATTTTTGTTATGACGTAATAATAGTGCTTTTATATCCAGGTTTTGCTCACACCACTTCGACTTGATTTGTTATATGTTTTATTTAGTCTTAATTAATTACAAGTTCTTCCGTTGAATTGTTTCTGTTGTCATCCATAAGTAATTTCTCAGTTCTGTTATTTTGACTATAAGATATAAATGCACGTGTTGGTGGTTTATTTACTTATTTGTTTAGTAGTAAAATCCTTGCTAAATTAAATATTTTATAACCCAATAATAGTGTTTATTTTTCAAAGTTTTTCGTCTATCAACTGAAAGTCACTCCGTAGCCTAACCAGTCATATTGTAATTATTCATTGCACATGTATATGTCAGTCATTTTTATTGTGTTTGTTGTAATGTCCACTACTAGCATCAATTTCGATTCCAAAAACTACCTCTCTACATCAGATACTAAAAAATTCTTTCAAGAAAGTAAAAATACAAAGCTCTCCTTGTTCCACTTCAATACCCGCAGTCTAAGCAAAAACAAAGACAAACTCGAAGAATTTTTGGTCGAAATTAATCACCAACCAGATATTATTGCAATTTCTGAAACTAAAATAAAACCCAATTGTGTTGATAACTTTAACCTCATCGAATACAAATTTTTACACAGAAGCTCTCCTACAAATGCTGGCGGCGTTGCACTTTACATTAAAAATAATATTGCATATTCTATACGTAATGATATTAGCTTAAATGTACCAAATTGTGAAGACCTCTGGATCGAGATAAAAAGTAATTCTCAAGACAGCGCAGTCGTGGGTGTCATCTACAGGCATCCTGGACCAAACATTGATAGTTTTCAAAACAGGATAATATCAACTATTGCGGAAATTGAGAAGACGAAATCACAATATATCATTTGCGGAGACATCAACATCAACCTTATGCATGAAAATAAAACCCCTAAAGTAAAAGAATATTTGGACTCACTTGTGGCCATAGGTTGTAATTCCGTGATAAGCCATCCAACTAGATTTTCTAAAATTAGTGAACCATCTTTATTGGACCATATTTACACAAACATTGAAAAACAACACAAAACCAGCGGTATCTGTTTATATGATGTTTCTGATCATTTACCAGTGTTCTTGAGCGTAACTAATTTGAATTTCCTTAAAACCAAAGTTCCGAAATTGACACGATGTATGCGGCATTTTGACAATGAAAACTTTTTATCTGAAATGCATGTTGCTATGAACTCCCTTGATTTCACAAAAAACAACGTCAACACACAATTCTGTGAATTCATAGATGCGTTCCAAAAAACACTCAATAAACACGCACCTGTAAGGAAATTATCCCGTAAAGAAGTTAAATTGCAAAACAAACCCTGGATCACAAAAGGAATTCTTAAATCCATAAAGACAAAAAATAGACTATATCGAGCGTGCTATAAGCACAAAGATGACATGAAAATAAAGAAATATAAAGCTTACAATAATCGCTTGGTGCATATAAAAAGAATATCTAAAAGACAACACTACACTTATTTATTTGAAGCAAACAAAGCTGATGCATCGAAAACATGGAAAGTAATTAACGAATTGATCACTAGCAAATCCAAGTCAATGTCATCGCTTCCCACCAATATGGAAATAAATAACATTTTACACAAAACTGAATCAACCCACTTTGCAAACCTATTGAATGAGCACTTCACCAATATTGGTACTAATATGGCAAGTAAAATTAAACCAACTGGCGTATCCTCTTCAGATTTTTTAACAACAACATGCCAATCCAGTTTTTTACTTGAAGACATCAATCCCAGTGAGGTTTCAAACATCATAATGACATTGAAAACAAAAACTTCTCCTGGAATACACGATATCCCGACAAAATTCATCAAACTTGCAAACTGTATTATTTCACCCATTCTTGCTCGATTATACAACAACTGCTTTGCTCAAGAGACCTATCCAGATCCACTGAAGCTGTCTAAAATCATCCCAATACCAAAGGTATCCAATCCCACCGCTTTAACCGATCTCAGGCCAATATCTCTTTTGCCCACTTTCTCTAAAATTCTTGAAAAGCTTTTGTACGAACGAATGATTAAATTTCTGGATAAAAATAATATATTAACTCCCAGTCAACATGGTTTTAGGACAAACGATTCGACAGAACTCAGTATAACTCACATATATGATCATTTACTCAAAAACTTAAATAACAATAACTATACGTGCTCCATTTTTCTTGACTTGAGTAAAGCATTTGACACTGTTGATCATGGAATTTTATTGAACAAATTATATTGTTATGGTTTACGTGGAAAAATATGGAACTTGATGAAGTCTTATTTAACCAACAGACAACAATACACCAAACTTAACTCATTATCATCAAACTTTTCGACGGTCAAATGCGGCATCCCCCAAGGGTCAGTCCTTGGTCCTTTGTTATTTTTATTATATGTGAACGATCTACCTACTGCGTCCTCTTTCATGACCACTCTTTTTGCGGATGACACCAGCCTAAACATGACACACCACAATTTGACTTGCCTAGAACAACAAGCCAATGAAGAAATAAAAAAGATTGATGTATGGATGAGAACCAATAAATTATCGATTAATTACACTAAAACTAATTTTATGATCATTTGTAGAAATCTTCCTGTTGCAAAATCGTTCTCTCTCACCTTAAACGGCCAAAGCATTAACAAAACTGATCAAGTAAAATATCTTGGAGTAACGATGGACCACAGATTGAACTGGAACGCCCATATCTCTGACCTTTGCACAAAATTGAGTAAAGTATGTGGCATTGCTTACAAAATCAGATACTATGTCCCATTATCCACATTACGATTAATTTACTTTTCATTATTTAAATCAAATCTTCAATATTCGATAATTAATTGGGGTAGGGCCAACAAAACGTTAGTACACAAGGTGGAAGTGATTCAGAACAAATTTATTAGAGCGTGTTTGTTTGGTGACAGGAAAACTTCGACGACCTACATGTACAGCAAATTTCAGGTATTAAAAGTGAGTGACCTTGCAAAGCTGGCATATGCACAGTTCATGTTCAAGTACGAAAATAATTTTTTGCCAGCATGTTTCTCTGGCTACTTTGTTAAATTAGACGACATACATCAACATGATACAAGACATAAGGCTAAAACCAGATTTTTTCTTCCCAGGTTTGAAACAAACTTTGGCAAAAAAACACTCCATTTCTTGTGTGTGCAAGTGTGGAGTGAAATTTCACACGATGTAAAAGATTTACCGTTCCATTGCTTTAAAAAAAATCTCAAAAACCAACTGTTACATGAATATACATGCGTACCTTAAGTGCTCAATACAAAGGATAACTTACCTTTACAGTAGGCCTATATCATCATATCGTAAGTTACTTATTAATATTTGTTCTCTACAGTTATTAGTATCAAATTGCCCTGTTTTTGTATGCTTCACATAAAAATTGTTGCAATTCGGTGGTGGTATCCACGTTTTTCCTCGTTATTTCAGGAAAACTTTCGCAAGTGCTGTAGCCTATTATAGCACACAATCACTAATTATTGGTGGTTGGTCAATTCTTGGTCGTTGCTCGTTGGTTTGAATCTTCATCCTCGGCTTACTCAGTCTGAGAATGCAGATTCAAACCAACAGTAGTTGTTTTTCAATCTCAGTGGCGAACTCTTTTTATTCAATGAAGTAGTGTGCCTGCCTCTGCACACTAGTGTGTATGAATGTGTAGTTAGATTTACTGTGATGGGGTGGTGGCTGACTAGATGACTGCTTATGGTCTTTCGCTACCATCCTGATTGCGCCATAATCTAACCAACAGTTGTACAATGCATTGTTTTGACAATTACATTTTACTCTGATTATTTGTTAATATATGGCGCTGTTAAAACAAAATAAATTGACTTGACTTGACTTGACTTGTTCAGCAGCGTCACATAGCGGAAACAAATTCAATGAAAACTTGCAGGTGATCTTTTTTGATGGAGCCTTGTTTGTCAACAGTCTATTTGTTTAAAACACTGATTATGAAAATTGAGGTCGTTACAACAAAAACCAAGACAAAAGACACCACCAAGACCACACAACTGTCTTGGAAAAGACACTTAGGCCTAAGCTGCTGATTCGCTTGAAAATGGAAAATTGACACAAGCTACGACAAATTAAATTTAGATGTAGGCCTACATTATAACATAGGCCTACACAGTAGCGTAGCCAGGAATTTTGAAAGGGGGGGTTTTACGACCCAGCGGCGGGGGGTCTGGGGGGATCTCCCCCAGGAAATTTTGAAAAATTACTTTGAATTCGGTGCATTCTGAGAGCATTTTCAATAAAAATGTGGTTACGAATATTCCTGTAAAATGGTGGTGTCTGGTGGCATAGCAAAAGGATAAGATCATGTTTTCTTCGGCATTTTTCGGAAATAAAGCTAAGTCTCTATGTTTTCTTGTTGCTAATTCCTGGCTGAGATGTTTGGTATTGGCAAAACTTGCTCTTTTAATGCAATTTTGTTTAAAATTAGGCAATTTTTTTTTAGACTGAAAGCATCATTCTCAATATCGTGACGTCATACGCGTGCCAAAGGGGGGGTTGTAACCCCCAAAACCCCCCCCCCCCTTGGCTACGCCACTGGGCCTACATATAGATTTTTGGCGCTAAAAGCAACTACTTTCAATTCTATCATTTTCGTAAACCATCATTTTTTCCCGATAAGTTTTTATTTTTCAATTTCTTTTTCGCCTGAGTTGTGTGATGTTCTAGGTTTTTCCTACATTATCAAGTCGCACCATCTGTCAAACACTAGAACCTGACCAAAAAAGTCAACAAGGATGAAAGTGAAGCATGAACTATAAGAAAAAAAAAGTGTGGGTTTTGAAAAGGTAAACCATTACACAATTATTAAAGAAGAAAGTGAAACATGAGCTGTAAGAAAAAATTGTGAAACATAACTCCGTTTGGAAAAACTTGTGCGAAACTTGTTGATAAAATTTTTCGGTGGTATCTGGCAACACTAATTAGAGAAAAAATTTCTCTTCTCACAGTCAATCAAATTCAATGTTTATCATTCAAAATTCAAGTCAATACCTTTCAAACTTCAAAGAGTTATGGGGCTTGGAGAGAAGGGAAGTGTCAGGTCACTCAGGTGTAATGTGTGATACTGATAGCCCAAGCCAGTAAACCATACAGCAATACTTAAAGGCTTTTGATAATTTCTGTGCTTCTGTTTGTTTTTGTTATATTTTTTAGCTGTTTTTTGGGATCCTTTATGGCTGTGTTAGCTACAGACATAGATATATATTATATTTAGGCTACCTACAACATAAACTACTATTCAGGCATGTCTTAAACTTTTCAAGGTTTTGCCACTTTTTCTCGTTCATTGATGTGCTGGTATTTTGACTAGCCTATGGTATATAGCTAGCAGGGCGATAACTTCATCAGTTGGGACCTAGTGCAAACATCCAATATGGGCCCCCAATTTTTTATATGTTTTTTTCCAGTGAAAGCTCGAGCAATGCTTCTATTCATAGGCGCCGACTCCGGGGGGGCGGAGGGGCGGCGCCCCCCCGTGAATTTAGCTCGGGGTGGCTGCCCCCCCACAAATTATTAAAAAAATCCTAAATCAAATGTTTCTAAGTTCAGATTTGCGTTAGTTTGACCTTCATTGCGGATCGATCTCATTTAAAAGATCTACTTGTTGCAACAAAGCGCTGCTCCTAAGATAACAAAAGAAACAGAAGTACGGTAGCTGATAAACGCCAGCATGGTGCCGCTGAAGCAAACAATGATTGAAAAGCGTTTTTCTTGATTTCTTCCGCTTTTTTTTTTCTTGGGAGTGTCAATAACGAGGTGCAGTTTGCTCAGTTTAGTATCTACTCGTATTAAGAGCCAAAGTTCAAAGTGACCAGCATATAATTCGAAGTAGCCTACAGGCCTCGAAATTCGTTTTTGTTGACGGCGGACAAACGTGCCCGGTCTGAGCAGCCATCTCAGCGGACAAATTAAGTCTCACGGCGGACACACCAGTTTTAGCCGTCGATCGTTCCACCGAACGAGGTCGTGTTGCTTATTGCGTCACAATGCTCTGGGCAGGAGTCGGAAAATTTCTACACCAACGCTATTTTCTGCTGTGCAAAGTTTTACTTGGCTTTTTTCTTTAAGTTTATTTTTGCGTGTCATGTGAGCGAAAGTGAATTTTCTTTGGGTCTTTTCTTTCTTACTGTAATACCAAAACTTAACAAGTTTTGTTGCATCTTGCGGTAATAGCCTACTCGTATAATCTAATTTAGTAACCAAACTTGCCGTATCATTATTACTCGGAGATCAAAGCCAGACATTGTGACGTAAAACGTGAAATAAATTGCGCGTGATTAGTGTAGAAGTACCTGAACTCCTATGGATTCTTAGCGAAGAATTCACCTTTGTTACGCTGATTCAATGTCATCAATCGTTGAAGCAACGTAAGAATCGAAAGTTTTCCTCCTTGAATGGAAGCTAAGGGATACAGGATTCACATTTTCTAGATGCTTGCTAGAATGCGCTGGAAAATATATTATCGCAACAATTGTTCGAATGTTCGTGCTATGCAATGACGATTTGTATCGCTAGTTCTTGTGCTATTTCTCGGCGGACAAATATGACCGATCTAGATGTTACTTCCCGCGGACATCACATGCTGTGACTGCGGACATGTCCGCCGTGAATTTCGAGGCCTGAGCCTACATTATAAAGCTTGGCGATATACAATGGCAGATAGACGCAAACAAACATCAATGCTGACAAACAAACATCAGCATTTTGAATGTAAGCAATCAGTCGGCTAGAAAGTTTGCCCCTCCGGCAATTTTCAAAACCCGGCGCCTATGCTTCTATTACTTTACTGTTTCTCCGTTGCTCATACAAGGTCCAGCAGCTAAAGTGGGACTTTTGTATTTTTTTCATCATTTTCCGATTTCAAGGATAAAAAAGGTAAAATTATCGTTTTAATTTTATTAATGTACTGTAATATAGCCTAATCTATTTAGCACAATTATTCAATGTGATAACCCTTTGGTTGGATAATTTTGGATATTTTCTAGCGAAACCGTGAACACCTTTTTTTCGCTTCATGGATGAGACACTGGGGGTATTCCATGGGGAGCACAAGTTGCAAATGCGGACAGGAGCAAACTATGCAAAATCTACTCGAATGCCCTGACCTAAAAGCAAGGTGCTCTGCACAGGATTTGGCCGAGTTCAACGATAGAGCAAGAGCTTGTGTGATGCTCTGGGCTATGGCCGTGTGACACACGAGGAAGAAAAAGGCTTCATCAGTATCTAGATTCCGGAATGCTCTTGTAATGGCTTCTTTTAGGGAGTCGAGGTTAGGGTGAGGAATTAAGTTATATCATACTGTCCTTCAATCATGCTGAATAAGCTAACAGTCGCAAATGTTCAGATCTGGAGAGCTACTTGGCCAAATGTCTTAAGGGACAAACATAGGAAGATTCTCATTCAGATAAGTCTGGACTTATTTTGCGCCATGAGCTGCCGCAGAGTCTTGAACAACCATGACTTTGGTAGCATCATAGTTTTTACGAATCTATGACAGCAAATTATCATTCAGAATCTTCAGATACTCTGTTGTGGTGATTCTAAGTCGAGTTTTGATGAAATGAAGAGGCATCACCTTGCCATCATTTGTCACAGCTGCAAAAACCACAGAATCAGGTTTAGCATCAGATAAGTAAATTTGGAAGAATCACTAGCAATGACTCTTGTGTTCTGAAAATTTGCAACCTTGTCCACAATGAACTTATTTTTATTAACAAAAATGCAAACATGTCCTCCCTTGTTCTTGAAATGATTGAGAAGCTTTGGACAATGGACATCTTTCAACCCTGATTGATCTTGAGTAAGCACTGAGGAGGCTGCGACTTGTTTTCACATAAGACTTCATTCCAAGGTCTTCATTTACTGCTCTACTGATGGTTTTGATTGATTGAATCTTTATCCTCGGACTGGGAAAGCTTCTTGCAGAGCTTAATCCTGGCAGTTTCGCATACTTGTAGAGGCTTTAAATCACTGACGCAGGCCCGGTCACCGAGATTGACAGAGTGAAGTTTCCGATTGTTGAAGTCTTGTTGCTGGGGAACTATTCCATCCATTAGATGCCGCTGAATGGAGAGCAGTCCTTAATGTGCGTTGCTCAAGCGCACACCCCGAGAGTCGAACCAGCGCCGCTTGATCTTGAAGCTTCTTCGTTCCAGAAGTGACGCGCTAACCAGTTGAGCTATCGGGGCGGATATGCCGCTATATGCCGTCTTTTGGCCAGTTTTGTCATCAACTGTGTTCGGTCTACTTTCATTGCCTTTTTCAACCTCGCCAGAAAAGTTTTTGTTTGCTTTCGAATCTTTCGAGGCTGTGGAGGTTTCTTTCAACTTATCCCTCGGCATCAAACTGAGCCACAATTCAATAAACTGTTGTCTTTGCATTAGCCAGTGAGCTCTAAATTATATCCGAAGGAGTGTTTCCAGCACATCTCAATTCGCATAGGATCTGGTTATTTGTTTCATCAATTCTGCCATGTTTAAAAAAGTTAGTCTAAATGTTACTACTTTTAGAATACCGTACCTTTATAAATAAGATTATCTGCAGAAAGTTTCATCTTGATTAGAAAAATATAAAACAAAGTTTGCGAAAACAAAAAATTTCCAATTTAGCTGCGGGACCCTGTATATAGCCTTGCTTGAACTCAGTTTAGAACATCGCTTACCTCTACCTGGTGTGTAATGTGTATTGCATTGTATAGTTTTTAAAAGAAAAGAGGCTGAGTGAAATTAACTGGTCAATTCTTATTAGAGGCTCATAACTGTTAGCATCGTTCGCCTGTTAGTTCAGCGGTGAAGTGCCCGACTCACGATCATGCTGTGCTAGTTTGACTTTCAGGGTGTGCTCTTAAGCAACGCATTTCAGGACTATCTCCATTCAGCGACACCTAATGGAGGAAATAATTTCTTGGCAACAACACGTCAACAACAAATAGAAAATTGTACTCAGCCAATCTTGGTAACCGGTTCTGCATCAAAAGCCTCTGCAAGTATGCGAAACTACCAGAAATAACCTATGAAAGGCTTTGTCAGTCCGAGGATAAATATTCAAAACCAACCAACCTGGCAATTTCTGGAGATTCAACGAGTTTATGTTAGGTTAATTGCTTTTTTATATTACTCTTACTCTTTTTTATATTACTCACTATTTTTAAATGTAATTGTTGATCTGAAAACTAGTTCCGTTAAATGGGTTACTATTGTAACTCTGTTGCCATGCACTGCAATGTATGTAGGAGATTTGAGCAACATAAACCCAATTCCTTTTTAAGCATGCAAGAGCACTCCATACTGGGTCTGCTACTATTCGGCGAGTCCGATTCGGCGAGTCCGATTGGGCTAGTCCGATTCGGCGAGTTCCCTATTCGGCAAGTTTTTGAAATTTTTTAAATAAAATTATCGGGTACCATAGCCTAATTATAATTGTCATTTTTACATCGTTTTAACGTCGCTAAACCTTAATGTTACTAGCCTAATGTTGCTACAATGTAAAAATGAACTGTTAGGGTAACTGGGTTCTTGGAACAAATCGAAGGGCTTCTGTGAATGTTTTTCAGTTTCAACGTATCCTTGTCAGCAAAAGTTTCCTTTTCTACACGATTTCAACATTTAGCGACGTTAAAACGATAGGCCACACATTTGGTTAGCCTTTTCATTCTGTTACTACAATGTAAAAATGAACTGTTAGGCTAACTGGGTTCTTGGAACCGGAATGGCTCGTTTCGGTGAGTCCGTTTCGGTGAATCCGATTCGGTGAGTTCAATCCCTTAACGGGAGATTTTTTCAATTTTTTTTTAAATTATCGGGTACTGTAGCCTAATTATCATTGCCGGTTAGGGGTTAGGGTTAGAGGTTAGGAACTCACCAAATCGGACTAACCGAATCGGACTCACCGAATAGTAGCAGACCCAGGCTAACTGGGTTCTTGGAACAAATTTTTGCTGGTCGGGATAACTAGGCTACGATACCCGATAATTTCCTTTCAATCCAAGCTGTAGGCCACACATTTGTTGATCCAAACTAATCAATCATTACATGATTTATTTATTTTGTTTGTTACATTTTCTTTTTTTTATTTTCCCTTCACGTTGTGTCGCTTCTACCTTTGCTATGTTGACTTGTATTATTTTTGATATCATGATCAGAAATAAAAACAACTCTACTGACATGACGAATTCAAGCACGTTTTAACGTTCGCGTTTTGTCACTTTTACTTTTGCTATGTTGACGTGCATTGTTTTTGATATGATGGTCAGAAATAAAAACAACTGAACTGACATGACGAATTTTAATTTAATAGTTCAAACATTTTATTTTTATTCCTTTCTGCACGATTTCAAGATTTAGCGACGTTAAAACGATGTAAAAACGGCAATTATAATTAGGCTACGGTGCCCGATAATTTTATTTAAAAAATTTCAAAAACTTGCCGAATAAAGCACTCGCCGAAAAAAAGGCTCTCGCCGAATAGGAAACTCGCCGAATCGGACTAGCCCAATCAGACTCGCCGAATCGGACTCGCCAAAACTGGCCATTCTGCTCCATACTAGCCTATTGCCTTTAAACTTAAGGCTATATTTTGTTTGTCAAAATTCAAGATGTGGTACAGCATGCTGCACAGTATCAGTGAATAAGAAAAAACAAGCTGATTTAAAATGAAGATATAGGCTGTGGAGTAGGCCTATATGCTAAATTTAACATGCTATCCATATTCTGTTAAGTTATCTGGTAGACAATGGCGGTTATGTCAGCGGGAGGGAAGTAATTTGACAAAGATTACGTTAGTTTTACTGCAGCACTCAAAAATACATCCCCTCATGCTCTGGTGTGTCAGACAGGATGCAGGTAAATGGTAGCACTGAAAGTTCAAGTGACCAAGCCTACTAAATAATGAATTTTTTAGTGTCCACCATTGTTGCTTGTCATAGGTAGTGATGCACCGGAAGCAAAAATTTGGCTGAAAGGAGGATGTTCCAGCTAGAAATTATGTCAACTCTAGCCGGAGTTTCCGGCTTTTGTTAATATCTAACGTTTAACTAAGAGGTTGCTGGTAGTAGCGTTAACAGGGAGATCCAGATGGTAATTTTGGACCCAGGATGATTCTAGGCGCCCGGGAACTTGAAAAAACAACCTCGTAGTTTTGGATATGGTGCATTTTTCTTAAAAATGTCTCATTGGTACCGGGCCCAAATTATTCTTTCAACAGCCCTAGTTGTTGGTACATCACTCTCATCTAGCATTGAAGTGATAGCCAGGCATTCGCAGTGCTTTATGGCGATGCTTGGGGTCCTTTGAAAGGGATTATTTAGAAATAAACAATTAGGTTGTTTGAAAAATATGTAGAACGATTTGCAAATTGTCTAGTATATGGAAACAAACACAAAGGCAACGAGGACAGAAAGAGTTTTTATTTCTCTTCGTTAGTCTTGGTGATATATTTTGGTTATTTTGTGTTCTTTTTTGTGAAAATCTCATGCTTTTAGCGGTTATCGGTAGAAAATTATTGTTCAAGCCGGTTACTAACCTACCGTCATCATTCGTTCAGGTGTGCCCAGACACCGTCAACGCAGCTTTACCAAACATCCCTGTCCTTCATCAAATTTGAAAGTTTGTGTTTCTGTACTCCTGTGTCTTGTTCTAGTTGATGAAGAAAGATTATTGTCTGTCGACCTCTTTTCCCAGTGCCATAGTTTGGTTATCAAAGAAAAATATCACTAATTTTTCGTTGGCTTCTGAAGCAGTGACCTGCCAGCTGTAGTCTTCGTCTTCTGATTGTCTCAGTGAGCGGTAAAGAAAGGTCACCATAAAGGTTTTTATTTGTGACGTGTTGTTTCCAGCTAATGTTGAGTGCGTTTTCTTAGAAGTCTGGTGTAGCAGCCATTGAGGCGATTCTCCATGGCTTCGTTAGAGGCCAACTTTCAGCACCGTAGGTCAACTCAAGATGTTTTGAACTGATGCTCGAAAAAGTTGTATTTTTAGTTTTTCTGTATTTGACCAACACACGCATTTTGGTTGCTTTTTTTGGATTAATTGGCGTACCTTTTTGGTAAACTACCAAGAAGAGGGAATTTTTAAGGTTGCAAAGCATAAGAATTGTAGAAGGTTTTGCCTTTAAATTTAATTGTTATAACCTAAGTACGGTATAAACGTAACTTAAAAATTGTGTGATTTTTAGTCAGAATGAGATATTGTCTGTGGAGTTGTGACCTTATGATGTGCAGAAATTCTTTTATTTAGAACATGTTGTATAGCACTGTTTCTCAGTTTGTTCAATGCTGTTTGTGTGCAAGTGAATTGTCGTCAAATAGCAGCGAAAAATCAGCACAAAGGATGTTGCGTTTCTGATCTCGCTGCCTCGGTTTTCGTTGTTTCAGTTTAATTAATGCTTGCTGACTGCCTTGTCTAGCGTCTGTCAACACGAGCAGAGCCCTTTGAAAAGGATGTAACTGAAGATCAAATAGAGGTTTCAATGATTCAAACAACTTTTGCTGATGTAGGTAACACTTTACCCGACAAATCAATGTCTGATTGTCGACTGTCAGAACACCAAATAAATTCACAGCATAGTTTAATACAGTTTGTGCTTTATGAGTAATATACAGTAGCCGTTATGCATTATTGAGTTGGCAGCTGTTGAGATTGAGTATAATAATTACTACTAGAAACATTCTGCTATTTTTGTTGTATCTTGTCCTACTGCGACGCTGCCTTAGCTTAGGTGGGTAACAGTGAGGACGATATATTATTTAATCTGCAGATCACCAATTGGGTCTGCTGCTGATAATGCTGACCACATGCGGTGATCCGTAGATTAAGTAATTTGTGATCCTCAATGAATAGATGGACGATCAGACAACTCAAATTATATGTTGATTATGAAGATGGCTTCCACTTTAAATGCGGTGGGCTACTGTGCCGAAAACCTGTCAGTTTTACGTAATATTAAACGTCTGTAAACTTAAATTCGATGTGAAAAAGACAAAACTTCTTGGTTGGTATTATAAATCCAGGGTTCCCACGCAGTCGGGAAAGTAGGGAATTTAAAAACCCGTTTTCCAGACCGGGAAAAGGTCGGGAATTTTGTGAAACCTCCCTCGTGGTATTGAAAAAGTATGGAACACCTTGATGACTAAATTGTAGATAAAAAATTCGATATATCGGTATCGGTGATATCGGCCATTGTTTGAGTATCGGTATTTGGCCGATACTAAACGTGTGAAAAAGGCGCTTGCTGCGGATTTTCTACAGAAGCAAAGATATAGATTTTTTAAAGTTGTAACTAACGTCACATTGGTGTAGAAAAATAACAACCTGTTAAATTTTTGATATCTCACACTCCCATGACTTCTTGCGCGCGCATTTTGGCATTGGTTGCTTGCAGTGATTCTTTCACTCAAACAAAACGTTTTGTTTCAGCAGTTTTGCATTGTTCGAATCGATTCTTAAGTTGTAAAGGAGACTCAATTTCTCCAATATTTATCATTTATGTTTCTTTTTTAATCTCAGCAGAGTATAAAACTTGTAAAAGTTTTTCACCCATACGACGTCATAAATGAAATTATATTTCAAATCGGCGTAATGACGTGACATCATTTAAACATTTTATCGAATAAGGAATTAACAAATTCGATCGTCACAAGTGGTTTGGTGATGGCAAACAAATACGTTTTGACTTTGAAGTTCAGTGGGACAAAATATCCATTAATCAGGCCTTAAAACTCGTGTTTTTTTCCGGCAGCCATCGTGGCCTACCGAGAGCTCCTTCTCGGCGGCCAAATCTGCGTGCTTGGAGGCCAAAATACAATAACGATAGCACGAGTAAATAGCATTAAACTTGCAACAATGCTAAAATGATCACTTAGCGTTGTTGAAGTCTGGGCGACGTCCTGCAATAGAATCGTTGTACCACGCATTGAATGCTTTATCGGGATTGTAATCCGGTATTGCGGGACCATCTAACGACCCTAAATTGTTTTAACTGCTCGCAGCTCAGTAAATTGTTTCAACTGCATACCGCCTTTCATAAAACCTGACTATTTATTCCGTTATGATGTCACCGTTGAGGGTGTGAAGTCACTAACCCACAGCGTTCTCAACTATGAAGACACGTGTTTTACCCACGAATGTCAACTAACCTAATTCTCCTTTTTAACAACGATTCAATGTCCGACAACATTGTTTGTTTGTTTGTTTTTCATATCTTTACCCTGCATTGCGGGAAAGCGGACTTGAACGCTATGCATCGGTGTACGCGTTCCGACGTACACCTGACCCACGCTGCAGCCGACTGCAATGTCTGTTTCCGGTTGTCTACTCTGCTTACGACTTAAATTTGGTACTACCCATTACTCGAAATCGATCACTGGGTAGAGGCAATTATCGTAAAGTTTCTTGCCCAGAGAAACAACAGCAAGTGGCTGGAGTCGAACATGCAGGCTCTCGACTGCGAGCCCAACGCGCTAACCCAACGCGAGCCCAACGCACTTCGGATTAACACTTCGTTAAAATAAACATCGGGAATTGCAAACAAGACTTACAGCGCTGGTGATCGCAGCTGGATATATTCAATACAACAGTAGTGACTATGATGCGCTGACCTAATTCTGCGCCAATCTTTGATACTACATATTTTCGACATTTTATCCACGATCATTCTATTGCGAAATTAAATAATTGGCTAGAAGAAACCGGCGGCCAAACTTGGCCGACAGAGGAGGTAGCACAGGCGGTCATTCAAGCACTACTTAGCGGCGATGGCCGCATGCTGCTTAAGGCTTGATTAATCTATATGTAATATATGTACTCAAATTTCATATCAAGAGTAAGTCCATATTTTTTCAGGTTTATGTCAGCTCCAGAGATTAGTAGGCACAACAAGACCTTTTACTGATTGGTTCAGTGAGGATTCGTGGTCCCGTTGCTCTCTTTTAGTGAATAGACTCGTTTTCAATTCATTCTTATAAGACATTACGTAATGAAAAAATATGTGATAAGGTTGGAAGACGTTACCGCTACGTCATGTATTTTCAATACAAATTGAAGTTTAAAATTTATTCTTTTGTTCATAGTCGTAATCCACCTTCAAAGCGGTATTACAAAGAACAATTTTCGATAAGGGGGGCATCAAGAATAAGTCGACATGACTTTTAAGGTTTACATCAGCTCCGGAGATCAGTAAAATATAAGGTTGTCATCTTAGGTGCAACAAGACCATTGATTGATTGGTTTAGTGAGCATTCGAAGTCCCATTGCTTTCATTTTGAGTGATCATACTGATTTCCAATTTATTCCTACAAGACATTACGTAATGAAAAAATATATGATAACTAAGAATGGAAGACATTACGTCATGTCTTTTCAATTCAAAATGAAGTTTAAAAGTTATTCTTTTGTTCATACTCGTAATCCTCCTTCAAAGCGGTATTAAAGAACAATGTTGTGGCGCAACATGCAGCTTTTCAATGAAGTTTGGGAACTGTTTTTTTCTTGTTCATCTCCGCGTTAAATACCGGTCATTCTCCGTTGTTCATCGACTAAGCAGTTTAGGTGAACTGTGGTTAACCTACTTGCAGCAGGAGTTATACTGCACAGGCAGTGGTGTAGCGTAACCATGGCGTGACTTATTTAATTGTGGGGCACTCCAGAAGCAGAAATATTTAGCTTGACATGAAAATTTATCCTCGGGCGATTTTTGTTCTGTAGCCTAACATTCAAAATTTTACTTATTACGTATATACTCGAGTGTAGTTCGAGATTTTCGCAAGTGGTTTTCACCTCAAAAAGCCAGGTTCGACTTATACAAGGGACAAGCTGTTTCCAGCTCGGCAGCCTTCAAAATTAACGCATTTTTGCTGTGGCAAAATTATTGCCGACCTAGATTACTGAGTGTGAAACTGCGTCGGCTGAAGAAAAAGTTTTGAATACGTTTATTTGCCGTGATTCAAACTTCAGTTTCAAATTTAATGATTTCTTGTCAATTCTAAACTTTATACACTTGTTGAGCAATACGCAAAGGTCAAGAGACAAAAGAGCTGATTTAAGCAATCAATTTTTTTTTATTTTTGCGTGTATAATCGTTCTTGTTACGTAACATTCCATGATCGTTGAAGTCGATTAGCGGCCGCATAAAACAATGATGTCAGCTTGGCGAGGTGATAATAGCGGTAAGTTAATGCAGGCAATATCTGCGATCAAGACCACAATACCTCAGTCCTCAATCACGGTGTCCTTTCATTACTAAAACCTACTATTATGACACAACAACAAAGACAATATCATTCATCAATCTTATTTACTGTACAATGTCTTTGTGATTCAGTGTTCAGAATCGCAAAGACAATGTTCAGTGTTCTTTTCACTTACTTCATTTTGTCAGTAGTGTGATTTTTAATTGTTTTGGTTTGGCTTATGGCAGGTTGCCATGTCCGATGGAATGAGGCTTTGAATTGCAATTTTAGTATAAATGTGACAGTTTATCCAAACTGATTTCAGTTCGGGTGGTCTTTTGAAAAAAAGAGTTTTTTCTTCAAACAGGAATCTTCTATACTGTACATTATAATTATTTTTCATACTGATTCGAATGTAATAGAGTCCGGATATATTATACAATTTTAAACCTGTGCGTGATCGTGTTTGGAAATAATACAGCACAGAAATTTTCGTTGATTAAGCACTGTTAATGCGCAATTTAGATCAAAATCAGGTTGGGAATTTTTTAAATTTAGTATTGAAAAAGTAGGGAGTTTTTAGAATTTAGTATTGAAAAAGTAGGGAATTTGTGTATAAAAAATGTGTGGGAACCCTGTAAATCGCTTTTGATAAGGTGTGTTTTTTATGAAATACTGGTTGTAGAAATGAGCGTTTGAGTTGGCCCCGCGGCCAAGTAGTGGCAGTTTGCACGACGTTTGGAAAGACTTCGTGATGTCAAGTTCATCTTCAAGAAAAGGAATAGAATCGTTTGAAATGAAAGAGACTTGAGGTTTTGTATCAGGCCGAAGTCGGCCTTTTTTGGCGACCCCGGACACGCCAAAATCCCTCCTACTCCACAAACCGCTAGTAACAGTGCAGTGGTGGCAAATGCATGAACGGGCGCGTTCATTTTTTTCAGAAGTTGTGGCTCACACGAAGCTATTCCAGATAACTATCTTGTGGCGAAGTTACAAGGAATTATTTCAGATGGAAATCGAACACGATGCCTCGCTATTTTGTGGTTAACAATGAGTCAAACGAAAGCTGTAAGCAAGATAAGGTTCCGAAATCGTTGTAAATGAACACAAGCTTTTTGCTACGTAGCAAACAATTGCCACGAAGGAACCTAGTCAATATACCTTTGCTTAACTATATGGTCGACGGCATGTCCTTAACATATTTTATGATTTTGTGATGTTAAGTCAATTGAAATCGGGTCATTTGATGTCAAAAAAAGGTTGGTTGAAATGTCAGATATTTTATTAAACAGAAGAATAAGGTTATGCTCTGTCATTCTGATATGCAGGCTTGTGTTAACCCAGACAGCAAATAGTCGTTTTTTTTTACATTGATTCAACGTCTGTAGACGTTGAATCAATGTAAAAAAACGACTGATTTGCTGGAAAAATGTTGAACATGTGTTGGAAGAAGACACCGCATTTCTCTGATGTTCTGAAGTCAGAGACCCTCATTGTTTACGCAGTTTGTCAGTGTTCTATCATGTGATATTGATGGCAATCTCATTCTGCTCTTCATTTGATGAAACTCAATAAGGAAATGTTGTTCATGCTCAACAAGCTAGAACTGATCGCTTCTACCGTTCGATTCTTGCTCTTTATATATTTGACAATCATGTATTCAAATTAGTATTGATAATCGAATGTAGTCGTGCATATGTTGGTATTTGTTCAGGTTATTATTAAGCTGTTTTAGTCGCGTTAGTATACTGTATTTTGATTAATTTGTAGAATAAAACATAAATACACTACATTGTGTAAGTTATATAAGAGCAATATTGACAACCAGACAGCTGTTGGTGATGGTGTTCAGGCAAGGTCTGATGCTTTTTGTATGAAAATGTCTATTCAAAGGTTAGCTTAGAGGACAGCAGCCAGTGGGGGGTCACAGCGTAGTTGTAGTTAATTGATCGGCTTTTGCCATTTGGTTTATACCCGTTGTGTTATTTCGTCAACACTTGAGCAGGAAACTTCCGATATGTTGCAGTAATGTGTTTGCTCTTGTCGCACTTGGCATCGATGCTATACAAATTGAAGTGTCATAGGATTGTTCAACATTGGAAACAGTAAATTTTGTGTAGAAACAATACCAACAAAACTGGGCGTTGTTACGTTAATGATTGGTTGAAAATGTATTTGTGAGTTCAATAGCATCTGCCAGATGGACCTTGTAAATCACTGACAAAAACTAATTATTATTTTAAATATCCTCGCAGTACATAGAATCGCCATAGTAGCCTATTCCAATTAGAATACACTAGACGTAGCTTTTTTAATATTTTTTTGTTTAAAGTACGATTGCTTTCTGTTAGCTTGAAGCACTAGGTGATTTAACGAAGTGTAACATCCGCATGATGTTATTGCAAGTTTGTGTCGTGTGCTTCTGTTGCACAATGCACAATTGCACATGTAATGTCAACTTCAGGCCATGGGTGCTTTATTGCTCCTTATTTAACGCCATTATAAAACAGCAATAAAAATGTTGTTAATTGAGTGCGAAGTATTTAAATTGGTCGTTTCTCTGTAAAACTACTCGTGATGATTTAGTAGACACATCTGAACCATTGTGAGTACTAGCCTATGACATAAATTTCAAATTATAAAGAGTAGACAAGATGAACAAGACATCCTTGACTAATTCTGTGGGATCGTCTATTTTACGCCTAAAATTGACTTCAGGAAATATGCAAATTCACAACAAAAATGGTGGCATTTTTCTTGCGTGTGCCAAGTTTAATATTATTTCGGCAACTACTTTTAGTGGACTGATTCCAGATTTCCCATTATAACAACTTTTGTTTGAGAGGGTGGTGTACTCCAAGCGCATTGTTTGGTAATGAATAATTACGTCATGTGGTTAAAATACTTGCGTATGAGAAGTTGTTGTGCTGCTTGAAGACACTTGGTGCCAACCAGCTACCTAACTGCTGCATATTTGATCAGTTTTTGACCCTTAACGTCTCTGGGTTTTTGGACTTGATTAATTAAAAAACGCTTCAATTAACTTTCTGTGTTTCGTTTTTTGATATTGCTGACATAACAATCTAGTTTGAGAACTTTATACTTAGAAAGTGACGTCTGTTTGTTTACAATTCTTATTATTTGGATAATAACTTCTATTTCTTAATATCAGTAGTTTGGTGGCATGTTGAATCATTATTACAGCAGTTTGTTTTGGTCGCTCAATGCATTTATCAACATCTGGGTTATAAATTGATGTAAACAGACAAAAAATTTATGTTTGTTGATACCGTACCGTATCGATGATATGTTATGCAAATTATATGTTTTCATAACATTAACCTTGCTATGCATTGAGCAAAGCTCACTGCTTGCAGTTTGAGCACTTTGGCAAGGTTGACACTTGACAGTAATACTATTTTTGGTGTTTAGGTACCACAAATGGGAAAATGATATCTCCATGGCCATTCCAGTGTAGTTAGATGATGAATACAAACAATAGATAGCTTCAACATAGATAGCTTTAAAAAAAAGAAAAAAAAATAGCTTCAACATATTTTTTGTTTCAGTTGCTTACACATAGTGAAATATGTGCAGCCTATGCAGGTGAGAATGTTATAGCTAAATGCCCAGCGTCTAAAATTTTCAATCTTTATTGCAGACTTTGAATTTAACTAATAAGCTCTTTCACCTGCTGAATGGTGTTTTTCTATTGAAATCGAACCAAATATTGGTTGTAATCGGGAGTGCTAAAGACTAACATTTACCACTCTCTGAAATATGCCTTTGGAGGATGAGTCAGAAACAGATAATGGCACTTCCGTTGAAAGGGTAAGCGAGGTTTCATACAGTACTTTCAAGCCAGGGACGGATCCAGCAAATATTCTTAAGGGGGTGGGGGGCGATTTCAACAAAACACAATGATGTGTAGGTCTAGATTAATCCGACCTTGCAAATACACCGTGAATGAAGTTATTTTTCTGTGTTATAAGATGGGTGATCGCCCCCCCCCCCCCCTCCGAATATGCCACTGTTTCAAGCTTTAGGTCTAAGCGGTTATTAGTTTTTCGGTAAAGTGACGTCATTTTTGAGGTCTCTTTACAACTCGTAGTTATTTTAAATTTATATGCACATTTTCTTTACTTAAGAATCCACAACAGAAGTAGCTCATGAATGTAATGCATCCTGAATTAAGCGTTTCTTTACTTTGATTGTTTTCTTTTTGTTTCAAAACAGAAATTGTCCGAACCAAACTCGTCGACGTCATCAGCTTTTCCCAGCTCATCGACCGAAAGTAACCCCGGTTTGAGGTCACCAAAGGTCACTGCCAAAGATGTCAAAGAAACGCATTGCGAACACTCACGGAACAGTTCAACGAGCGTGGTATATTACAGCAACAAAAAAGAAGACAACTCACCTGCTGAACTCGACCAAACCATGAAAGACAATGAATGCGTTGAAATCGAGATGGGACCTGCTAAATGTGGCACTTGTGAAAGCTGTGGTCAAGAACTTAACCTGATCACCAGACTTAATGACACCGAAGCAGACAAATCCGAAAGTTCCTCATGTTTGTTGGCCTCGATAGCCGATGTAAGTCTCGTGTGAACTCATTGAAACAATCTAGTTTAGTTTAGATACAGTTTTGGTTTAGCAGACCTGTGCAACATCGCAGGTTTGCCATTCACTTTTCTACAAAATACTGAAATTAGTGAACTTGTGAATTGGTGATGTTAATTATTTCTTGCGTTTTTTGTCCTTTTGCTTCGAAGCTTCACGTAAAAGTCTGAATTGTATCAGTTTGAGGAGTATTATTTGCGTTTTTTCTAAAGAAAGAATGCCTATGTTTGTTGTAGCTACCTAGAATTGCTGTTTCTTTATCGTAATCAATGGAGAATGGCCGATCGTGGCTGATCATCGGGATGAGAAACGTTCTTTTTCGTAGAAGACTTTTTTGCATGCAAGCAACACATTTATGTAATTTATCTGATAATTTTATTTTTAGGCCGATTTATGTCGAATTTGCCATTGCGAGGCAGACGGGAGTAAGGATAGTTTGATAGCCCCCTGCAAGTGCAAAGGTTCCTTAGCATATGTCCACCATGAATGCTTGCAGAGGTGGATTAAAAGCTCAGGTGGGGTCAACTTTTAACTCGATTTGTTCATAAAATCAAGTGCTTGTTTGGTAACAAACTTCTTGTGTTGTTTTAAAAACTTTCTGTTGAAATTCCAGCTTCTCCTGCTTGCTAGATTTAAAAAGAGTTGGTCAAAAACTTATTTCTTGAGCACAGTCTGCTGTCAAGTTGACAGTAGACTGTGCTTTAGAAATAAATTATCAACTTGTGACTACCTCCAAAGTCAGTGCAATTGTTAGGCTCAATGTAAGCATGTCCTTACTTTCCTGTTTTAGTCGCTTTAGCTTCATAATAAACTACACAGTTTGATGTTTCAACTGTCATGAAGCATTTTTCATTGTTTCAAAGGCATTTTTTCGCAGGTCATAAACATTGTGAATTATGTGGATTTCAGTTTGCAATGGATACAAAGCTTAAACCGCTGATTAAGGTTGGTGAAGTCCGCTAGCTTTTTATTCTGTTTTCATTGTCAGGCATCACAATATGCTCGCTCAATAAAATGATACGTTGTTCTGGTGTAAACTAAGCTAAACTATCGCAAGTTGTTTCAGGTGATAATCCGCTTTTATTACGCGTTACGTTTTGTCAATCAGACACGACTGACTTCTTTAAGGGGTGGATCAGGTAGTAACTAGTAAGTACCTGTAACCAAGACCATGTTGCTATAAAATGTTTAGTTGCTTTACAGCAACACGATCTTGTGTTTTGCCATGCCAGATGGGTCGTCATTACCTGATCTAGCCCCCTGAAGAAGACAGTCGTGTCTGATTGACGAAACGTCGGAATAAAGGCAGATTATCACCTTACACATCTTGTAATGATTTAGCTTAGTTTACGCCAGAAGAACGTGTCATGTTATTGAACTACAGTACATTCTACTCTACAGTAAATATGCCTGATGAACAGCCTCATTCACTTTTATATATATGCTTGCTCTATTGGAAAAAAAAAATGCAGTGAAAATGTCGCAAGAAAATTCTATTCACACAAAACAATTGTTGTGGCCATTAAAAGCTTAATTTGCCGCAAAATGAAGACCAAGAAATTGCATGTTAATACGAAGTGCGTTTCGACCTTGATTCGGACCATTCCTGTATGCTTGAATCTCCTTATGCTCATGTTGAACATACAAGATGCTTAACAGGAAGTGAACTGATGTTAGCAGCATTAATGTCGCGGCCGCCATATCGTTTATATATTTTCCGATCACATGGTCTGGAATATTCTTGATATAAGAAGATTCAAGATGATTCTTGACACAAAGCTAGCTAGTTGTGTTCTACTGTGCTTAGTTAGAAGTGGTTTTGCTTGTAAATAAACACTATGGGATTGTAACCTTGGATGATTGCTTTATAACAGTGGGAAAAATTGTCTATGTCAAAGACTGAACGAAGAAAGGTCTGCTGTTCTGTTACTTTCCACCTCATTGCCATTATTTGCGTAGTCTGGTCCATATACGTTCTTATAGAAAGAACTATCAATGAATTGAATATCGGTATGTTACTATCCCAGACAACAAAATCCGTCATTTTTACATTGTTTCAACGTCTGCAGACTTTGAATCAATATAAAAATAACGGATTTTGCTGTCTGGGTAGTTGTTACATTTATTAAAATGACAAATATATATTTATTTTGCTGGCAATTATGTCCAGCTTCATTGGCGTAGTGGTTAGAGTGCCTGCCTTTGAATCGACATGCGTTGGTTCGTCACTCTGTCAGGTAATACCAAAGATCTTATGAAAATGGTGCTGCATCACATTCTTGCTTACCACTCGGCATTGAGGCATTGAATTTAAGGTAATTGGTTGCGTCTTTACACGATTGCCCTGAAATTGTCTGCTTTGTAAAGTGCCCCGTATCTACCTGCCATGCGTACAATGCTGTGCCCAAGCTCTGGGGTGCGCACAATCGAGTGGTTTCTTGACAGTTAAAAGGTTCTGATTTTTCTCCTAATGTTATTACTGTCATGCATATGTGCAGTGCGCACAGTGTGTACTGGCATTGTAAAAGTTTTTGAAAAGTTTTAACGATTAACTATGCAACGTCATATGCTACTAGTTTTGCCAAATAGTTTAGCTGCTTGAAATAGATAGATTGTATTTGAGGAGTCAAGTATCACCATGTGGAAGGGTTATGATCTCTTACTTGTCATATATGTAATTTTGGGTTCAAATTCCATCAAAGATTTCATTGTGGTCAATTGTCTCAGTGAATTGTTTACATTTTCCTTTTGTTAGCTATTACCTACAATTTCCTAATAGCCACTTCGTGTATAGGGACGTTAGACTGGCCTTTCTGGACTAAGTTGGTGGTGGTAGCTGTCGGCATGGTTGGTAGCCTGGTTTTTATGTACGTTCAATGCAAGGTAAGCTGATTGTTGATTAATTGGAAAATGATAAAGCTTTGGTTTGGTAGAGAGTTTGCTTTGTTGAACCATAGAGAAATTAATGAACCATAGATTCTCTAATTGGAAAATGTGCCACTTTTTTTTTAATGTTCATAAAATTGCATTAAAATGGCAACTCTGACCCCTTGTTCAACTTCATCATCATTTCCCATAAACCAAACCCAAGCAGCAAATTAATCGTTTTTGCATTAATTCAACGTCTGCAGACATGGAATCAATGCAAAAACGATTGATTTGTTGGCTTGGTATGGACTTAACGTGACGTCATGCGTATAAAGCCTATTAAAATTTTTTGTTATCAGAATTTCTTCGTTTCTAATGCTGTTGACTGCTCCCGAGAGTCCAAAGTCAGACATAAGCTGAGAATGCAATCGGGCACTAAGCTTATTCTCCTTTGTGCAATGCTGTTGGCATAATTTCAAATTTAGTCCCAGGTTGCAATTTGTGAGAAGTCAAGTCACTTTAAGTGAGCAATTTCAGTCTGTAGAATATATCTTGGTTTATGGGTCGTCATCGTTAAACCAACTGCAATTTTTCAAAAACAAATTGTGTATATTTTGCATCATGACGAGTTTATCAAAGCTGAACTGATGCTTTTCCTGTTTGCTGATTCATGCAAGTTAGAAGCACCGCACTTAATGTGTATAGGTCGCCATGTGAATGCTATTATTATTAAAAACAGCGAATTGTCTTCCATCTGTTATGCTGTCTGTATTCCATCCTGGACATGTTTCTCTTTTCAGACTTACGCTGATTTATGGCGTCGCTTGAAAGCGAACAACCGCATCATATACGTGCAAAATCAACCAGCTGGTGCCAATGGTACGTGCTTATCTAATGGTCTACCGTTTCAAGATATCATCACTTCATAAATGTTAATGCAAATTCCGTGTTATATGCTAGTGTCCTTTTAAAAGTTTTTTAAGGACATTTTTAGCCCTACATCGTTTCAGCATGCCTTTTCAGTTGGTAAAGTGGTTGTTTTTACATTGAATCTACGTCTGCGTTTTATAAATTTGGCTAATCGGTTCTCAAACCAACGCTTGTCGTTTTCTGGACAAATTATTGCAACAGTTGGTGAACAAAACAACCAGTGAGCTATTTTAAAGTGAATATCCTTCCCACCTGCTCTATTTTGTTGCAACAGGAAACCATTGTATCTCTGGGGAACGCACGCAAACAGCCCAGCCTTTTCGTCTTTTTTGCATTGATCCGACTTCCGCAGATGTTGAGTAACCGTTGTAAAAAACCTAACTTCTCTACATAATGCAACAGATGTGCTTCTTCGCTGGGTTCAATTATTTTATGTTTCAACTTCTGTAGCACGAAGCATAACACCAGCCACTTTATGCGCTCCGCATGGGAACATTACATAACATGACGCCCAGCTCCGCTTTTCCAACAACATGAGAAGGGTCAATTGTCAAGTTACAATTTTTTATGCCTTTCGAAGCTTGCTTTCTACAGAAAAAACTTAAGCTACTGTAAAACCAACTTCACTCCTCATATAACCTACAAGCAGTACATCAGGCCTTAAAACTCGTATTTTTTTCCGGCAGCCATCGTGGCCTACCAGGAGTTCCTTCTCGGCGGCCAAATCTGCGCGCTTGAAGGCCAAAATACAAATAACGATAGAATTAAACTTGCTACAATGATCACTTAGCGTTTGTTGAAGTCTGGGCGACGTCCTCCAATAGAATCGTTGCACCACGCAATGACTGCTTTATCGGGATTGTAATCCGGTATTGCGGGACCATCTAACGACACTAAATTGTTTCAGCTGCTCAGTAAATTGTTTCAACTGCATTACCGAATACCGCCTTTCTTAAAATTTGATCATTTATAACGTTATGATGTCACCATTAAGGGTGTGAAGTCACTAACCCATGGCGGGAACATTTCTCAACTATGAAGACACGTGTTTTCCCCTTGGATGTCAACCTAGTTCTCCTTTTTTACAACGATTCAATGTCCGACAACATTGCATCGACATAAAAACGATAATATTGCCAGCCCATGTAAATTAGCACTTCAGATTAACACTTTGTTAAAATAAACATCGGGAATTACAAACAAGACTTAGTCAACAAGACTTAGTCAAACAGGCAAATGCGCGAAGGATTTTTAAAATTTTTATTCTAGAACATTGAATAAGCGGAAAAATCGTCTTGTTTTTGTTCAATTATGTTCGTCTAGTACTGCTCTATAATCATGCAAAAAATCGCAAACCTGCGACTTGTGGTTTCGCATCACGGTAATTAACGACTCGCGCATTCGCACACAATGGATGAATGCGCGTCGCGCGTTGGCCTAATGCGTTCACGCATTTGCGAATGCGCGGGTACAGCTGATGATCGCAGCTGCATATATTCCATATATACAATAGCAAATGTTCCCGCACAATACAATACAACAGTGGTGATTAAGTTATAACGCGCTGACCTAATTCTGCGTCACTCTTTGATACTACATATTTTCGACAGTTAATCCAGGCTCATTCTATTGCAAAGTTAAATAATTGGCTAGAAGAAACCGGCGGCCAAACTTGGCCGACTGAGAAGGGAGCACCGGCGGTCTTACTTAGCAGCCATGGCCGCATGCTGCTTTAAGGCTTGTACATTATTTTGTAAATCAGGAAAAACGTAACCCTTCTAGTGTTGCGGGTAAACCAAACGCGGATGTAGTTTATCCCTAGCCTCGTAGATCGACGTTTCCTTTTATTGTTTTTGCTTGATACGTTTCTAATGGCCATTGTTCGGAAATAAACAAACCTTTGTGACGACATGGCACACGTATTGGGAGGTTTCATTACGATATGATGAGGGCGAATGGTGACGCGATAATTGACGGGTTCTCTTATTGTTTCAGACAATCGGTGCGCTACTGCAGCAGAGGACAAATCTAATTTCGCACCAGATTCCAACAACAAGGAGATTGCTATGGCACCTCTGGTGGCATCTGACAACCGCTCAGACCACCGTGTTAGGGTTTTATAAACATGTTTTGGAATGCGCTTGGTATAATGATGGCACAACACCAGATTATTTAATGCAAAATACTTTTATTCTTTTTTTTAGTTTTACACTTTATCACATTTTACCGTTTTGTTTTCGCACAAAACAGATCAATGACTCCAAAACAGAAAATGTAGGAAACCCTGGTGCTTCAAACGTGACGCTTTCCTATTTTCCTCATTTTTAACCTTTGAATTGCTTAAAGATGATGCTAGCAATTTTTTCATGTTTTTATAATTTTGAGGCATAATATGTCGTCTGTTATTTGCCGAGCCCAGAGATGGACGTCACATTAGCGCAAAGCACGTAGCTGCGTCTCAGCTGGACACTCAACGGTTTGATAAAGGTTAAATATGAGACACGAAGATTGCTTCCTTGCCTTCCCTTCTGCTTAAAATAATTCTTCAACTCCCAGAGTGCAAGCTTGTATTGATGTTTTAACAATTCGCAGAAAGGTTGTGCTGTTGTTGGAAGTCTTCCGTCCACCACTCAGTATAATTCATTGCGTTACAAGAATCCATTCTCAGGGTAAACTGCATTTGGTTTTGCTCTACCAAGTCTTCAATTGTTTGCGCAACACTGGAGTAGTGCAGTTTCTACGTAATGTACAGTTTTCTGTACGCTAGCCTTGTCAAGGAATGGGAAGATGGCAATTTCACTTTTGCGTTTTTCGTGCAGCTTGTAGGTTTTGTAATTGCGGACAAGGTTCATGAGCATTTCCTGAAGAAAACTACTGTTTTTATCATTGCTGGGAAGGTATGGTTGTCGTGTGACGTAGTGAAGACATTGGTTTCACTTCTGGTGCTTGTTGATGTCGTGTAAGAAAAAGATTGCTGGGAAGACATGATATCGGGGTTTGGCCCATTTTCTTAGCTCTGTGGTTTTTACTACTCGCCTTTAAATGATTCCCCAATATTAACATCGTTGAGATAGTTGATATAGACAAGATTGCTTAAATTTCAGGCTGCTGATGTAAAGCCAGGTGAGTGTAGCTTCGTCCAGTGCCGCTGCTATACCGTACCATGCATTCCATTTGACGCCTTGCTATTGAGTCGTTGAAGAACGACAGCAAGTCATGTTTAAGATTCTCAATAAAGAACTTCTTCTGAATAAAATTTGTTTCGAACAGGTAGCAGCACGCTGCCCTGATGGCATACCTGATTACTTGGCTTATAAAAAACGACAAATTGACCTTTGTGCTGTGTTCCTAGCAACCTACATCTTGTTATTTCGGTTCATCACCAACAAAGTATGACATCATAATGTTGTTTGGGTGGGAGATTGATTTACTCCTTATTGTTGTGGGAGAAAAGGAAATGATGACTATCTATCCTACAGAAACAATCTTGTTGGGTCTATGTTTGTTATGTCTTCAGCTTCCGATTGGCCCCTGTCTTTAAGTCTTATTTCATTGTAATATCTACCCAGACCGCAAAATCTGTCATTTTTACATTGACTCAACGTATGCACCCATTTGTACCTAAGGGTCATGGACCGTTTTGACAAGGCACGGTGCTAACGAGAACTGTCGCAAGCTCAGAATAACTGACTGTTGCTGTGAAAGCTTGTCACGTTTGCCTGTCGTATGCAAAATACAGATACAATGTCTTACTACATTTCTCAACTTTGGTTCTCTGATTGTATGATACATGATTGCGTAATTGCAGCAACTTGAATTTTCCTACTGCAGTTCAGGGTTTATCAAGAGAGGGTAAATTTATTTCTAAGGTTTATTGAGGTAGAAGAAGTTCATGGGTTTTGATGCGAAAATAATTCGTAAGTATCAATGTTACTGTCAAAATCGACGAGAACTAAACAATAGATTGAGAACCCCTGGTTTTTGTCACACAGACTGATTTATGTTCTGTTTGTGAAATTGTTTCTTTCAGCTATTTAAGTGCATTTTGCCTTTTCAACATGACGAATTTTGTTTATCTGCCATTTTTTGTACTGTATAGATAAATTATACAGAGAAGCTTTGCATCTGGGTTGTGTCCGGGTTACAAAGCCCTTTTGTTTTTACTTCACAGTAGCTGTGGTTATATGACTGTGGTGTTTCTATGTGCAATCTTTTATTAATGTTTTTCTATTATCGTACTGAACCTGAGCAGGCCAATACAGCATGTTTATGCCGGTGGAATCAGAAGACCTTTATAAAGCTCTTCGTGGGTCGAGAGTTCTTGTTTCGACTCTTAGGGATAGCGCGTCTAGCTTCTATCACTTAGACTCTTAGAGTCGAACCAGAACATCAGTATCAGACTATCAATTTCTACTTCATCTATCGATTGACTGCTAAGTTGTTACCAGCATATTGCTGTAAAAGGAGATAAATGTAAAACATTCCTGGATACATACCTACGTCAGTATAGGTGGGCGCATTCACTTCTAACAAGCATTATTTATTTATTGTTGGAGTGTCAGATAAAGCTTTGCTCGTTTATTTGACTTTGGTTATTTGTTTTTCGTTTTGTCGGCTCCGTGAGCGCTGTCATTGTGACAGTTGTAATAAAGAGGCACGTGTGGATGCTTAAGGTTGCGAGGTTGCCAATTACTCAATTCAGTCACTCAGTCTTCATTGCTGCGAAAATGTTGCCCCACGAACCATCCTGTTGGTCGCAGCAGACCGCACACTGTGACCGGTTGTTCTTCCAGCCTCTTTGTTTTGTCAACGTATCTACTGTAGATCAGCGATGTGTTTGTTGTATTATTTCATCAACAAACTGGTTTATTTCATTTGTAAAAGCAGTAGCCTTGTTCTGTTTTTTTGTTTAAACCAGGGATGCTCAAAGTTTTGTTGCTGCATTTCGCTGGTCTTGGCGAGCCGCATTAAACGTTTCACCCTCTTCTTCCTTGAAATTTGGCCATTTAGATTGTATTATGTATTGTCGTGCCCAGATAGGGGCCGCGGGTATTGTTCCAACGGCCTCACTTTGGGCACCACTGATTTAAACGTTTCGATATCTTTAACTAAATTAAAAACAATCCTCACAACCGTCTATATGCGTTTATTTTATTTCCATTTCTAATTGTTACGTAGCCAACTTCAAAAACTTGTTTGCTTTGTCAAGGCTCACAGCAGAGGAATTACGTCACGCCTTCATTGCCCAGAAAAGAGATTCTGTTTATTCTTTCAAGGACAGAGTTTAAATTCATGTTGGCATGAAACCCGAACCAAAAATGCTTCAAAATTTCTTTGTCTTTCTAATCCAGATCAGTGTTTTTAAAATTGGCCGTCACTTTCGTTTCTAAGGCCGTTGTGGGTCTGTCATATGTTTCTGTGTAAGCCACGTCTTAATAAATGCAATTTCCTGTACGTTGTGTTGCTGTCCCGTAAGCTCTAGAAATTGCTTTTGGAGCGTTGCACCAAAAAGCTAATAATCAATTTTTGTAAACAAACAAATTTTTGTGGTCGAAAAGTCTTCCGTATGTTCAGAATATCCCAACAACGAAGACTATCAGCTCAACGAACTCATCTTCGGGGCTTGAAAAGCAAAGTTTCCTCGTTTGAAAAACTAGACAAGTTTTACTTAAGAAAATACAGTAAAACTTCAATTTGAAGCTACTAGAAGTGTGAATAATATTTTGTATTTTGCTAAAATAACAGAACTTCAGTAAAGTAAAAAGATGGGTAAAAGTGTAAATTTGTTTTGCATGGAACTCTATGTACAGACACAAATCAATACCGGTACATGTAAACATATATGCGATAAAAGAAGCACAGTGTTAAAATAGCACAGGGCCTACCAGACAGCGAATCAGTCGTTTTTTACATTGATTCAACGTTTGCAGACGTAAAAGGCGACTGATTTGCTGTCTGGGAAGATGTCATGTGTGGTCAGTCATGTCAGGTTCATAAATATTAGATTTCAGTGCATGGCAAAAGCGGTTTGGACCGGAACAATCCGGTGGCTTACCTCTGCGGCTGCTCATTGGAGGATACCACTAACGCCCGAGACAGCAAAATCTGTCTGCAGACGTTGAATCAGTCTAAAAATGACGGATTTTGCTGTCTGGGGTATATATTAGAAAAACACGCCTTTCATTGGAGAATGCAGGGATATCTAGAGAAGGGAATATGAAGGCTCGCAGCGACTGCGTTATTCTCATGACACTACCAGGGCGGTAGTTGGTAGTGCTTTAAACATGTGGTTCTTTTTAAAATCGTAGAAAGCTTTGTAGTGCAGCTGGTACTATGAGCTACAGAAGACAGTTAGCAAATGTTACGTAGAGCATATTTAAAGAATACTTGTTTACAAAGACAGTTGAAAAGTTACCAGTAAGCTGTTTTTCTTAACAAAGCCTTTGCAGTAGGCTAAATGTAAAACAAGTATATAGGACGATAGGTACTTGAATTATCAAGCAACCATGAGCATGCTGTGAGTATCCAGGCCTGATGCTAATAGCGCAATGCAAGTTATCATAACAAGATTTATTAAACTACTATCGGTGCCAATTGTCATTTTACAATAAACAAAAGCCCTTCTATTGTCAGACGTAATAAAAGCCTTCGTATCCCCTTCTTTAGATATCCCTGGGAGAATGTCACCAACGCTATGTCTGTTAGAAGAGCACTATTAGGCTAGTTCAAACTGTTAAAAAAAAGAGAGCCCAGTCTCATGGGCAAAACAAGGTGTCTATCGCTGTCAATTCTTGCTACAATCGGCTGCCGAGAAACAACCAAAAAAAGTTTCTATTTTACCATCATTTCATTTTCAATTCCTATAAGATGCTATGGGGAGAGAGCTGGTCGGAATCTTAATTTCGCTTTTATATACAGTGTAGGTTGGCAGAACATATCAAATGGGAAAAATCATCATAGACCTACTACAGTATATTTGAACAGTTTCACAGCGACATCCCAATTTTGAAAAATTGATTAAAAATCTGTTTATGACAGTTGCATGTAGGTCCGTTGAGAGGATAATTTGGGCCCGGTACAAATGAGTTTATCGGGTCCCAAATCGACGCACTTCTACGTACTACATTCAAAGAATACGACGTGGTCTCTAAGTTTTCTGGCCACTTGGAAAAGTTACGGGCCCCTAAAATCATCTTGGGTCCAAAAGTAGCCCCTGTCAACGTTACTTGTTATAAATGCTAGTTTTACCTGAAAAATAGCTCATAGAACAATCCCATTCATTTGAGTCTACAAATATAACCGGTTTGTCTCAATAGGGTACACCAAAACCTTGTGTCAAAACAACAAAAACACGAAGTACGACAAAATTTCATGTTACCTAAAAGGTGTTGCATATAAGCGACGAAAAGGGCGATTAGCATCATCCTGTATATTTAACTATTTGTGCTATGGCTTAAAACTAGATCTAATCTACATGAAAATACCATAACACTGTGACAATTCGCAAGACTTGGTGTCAACCTTTATGGGCATTTAAGACGCTTTCACATCATGTTGGCTAAGTCTATAAAAGGCATAAGTTGGGACATGGCTGTTACCGAGGCAATAACTTGAGCATTGGCATATTTCCCAATGCTAAATTGAATGAAAGGAAATTGATCTACATTAAATGGACGAATATGCGATGAACACCTTTATAGTTTCACAGTTGCATAAGAAAGAATCACGTCGCGTAAGGTATGAAACATCTTGAGGCAAGGAAGACTTGTGAAAGGATATTGTTGAAAATTCCTTGAGGTGAATTCTAGTCCTCGGAAGGTCTATGTAGAGATCGTGCATTTGTTCAAGTGCTTTGTTCATTTGCTCAGTTTAATTTTTAGTGTGAACGGATGGAAAATTTGCTTCCAGCATGCCCGGTGGGGTAGGGCTCTGAAAAAGAACAGGCGTTCACAAGATAGCCTAATTATAAAAAAGGCGTGAAGACAATCCAACCAACCAAGATAGCAAATCAGTCGTTTTTTGCATTGATTCAACGTCTGCAGACGTTGAATCAAACGTCTAATTTGAATCTAAACGTCTAATCAAACGATTTCAACGTCTAATTTGCTGTCTGGGTTCTTGTTTTTCAACGCGCAAGTGGGAAACTCTTATTATACAATTTTGGGACTACGGAACGGACAAGCGGAACATTTTCAGCTTTTTTTCGCAGCGAGATCAGGGTCACTCCGCAACTGAAAAAGACTGTCACAAGCACGTTTTGTAATGGACGGGCGCTTCTTTTATATACTTGTTCGTTGCTTTCAAGTAAGTTCTGAATAGTATACAAACTACAGTAGCCTATATGTAACATGTAGGCTATCATGTTTTTAACTAACAAATTTAAATTATTGAAACATTTGGCCGAAACCTATGAGATTTGCAAATGTTTTGCAACTGTGCAAATTCAAAACCTAATATCTGCTCTCACTGAACTTAGGTCACGCTTCCTGTTAACAGACGCCACTCTCACGTGAAATGCATTACATCTGTACAAATTCAAAACCTAAATTCTGCTCTCACGGAATTTAGGTCACGCTTCCGTATTTTGGAAGTGTCACAATCAATGTGCGAGGTCTTACGACGGGCCGCTTGTATCTCGATCGAGCGTGCTGTTTTGATTGTAAAATTCTTATGCTATAGGTTATCATCGGTCATTATCCTGAAGTAACCTCTGATTACGAAATCTGTATTATGTAACGTGTATTCTAGGTCATTCGATTGCTACGTGCAGTTCTAGAGTCTTCTTTAAACTTGCTTGTTTATGCCGCTCAATGCAACGTGACCGAACGATGAGTTCGTGTGATGCAACATTACGTAACCTTCTCGAAGTTATTAGACCGAACAAACCTTTTATAAATAGTGGTGTAATTTGCGTAATGATTATTATGATGATTATTATGAGTTGATTATGAGAGTTGTGTTATGAGTTGCGGATTGGTAGTTGGTGCAGAAATTATTGTTGATTGAGAGTTGAAGTAATCGAATACAAGTAGATGAGAATTGGTGCTGATATAAATTGTGTTCGAAATTAGGGTTATTTGAGAAGCCGTTCGTTAAAGTCCTTCAAGAAGTTAGATTATCATCTCACTAGTAGAACCATTCGACATTTAATTGACTGCTTTTCGGTTTGACCCATTAAACTACGTCATTGAACCTTTCCAAGTCTTTTTCCTGGTAACAGATAGAAAGAAATCGTGACAGGAAGCGACTTGACAGTTTCCGCTTTTATAAATCCCACCATCATGTTACTGTTAAGAAAGCAATGCATTATGAAATAAGGGGGAATTGAAAAGTGCTTATAACGTATATAAACCAAAAGGACATGCCTTTTGAAAAGAGAAGAGGAACGACTCTCAAACAAAAGATAAACCTCACGACGGGATAATGTCGCTTTTCTGACACCCGTCGCAATGAACTAAATTGAGTAGACAAGATGAGTAATTTTTAATTTCCCGAGAAGGAGTTTTGTAACCTTGATTATTGTCAAATACATTTAACTTCAACATATCGGACTTGTTTAAATTGTAGGAAATCATACGCTAGACAGAAACACCCTAAATTAACCTTAACTAAAGACTAAGAGTCTTTTTGTCCAGAAGATAGCCTAAAACAGAGTCTCTTAACGAGTAAAGGTCTACATATACTCCAGTGAAGTACAAAAGAGTAAAATTCAGGAAAAAACAATGGAGTTTCGCGTCGAAACGAGAATTTCGTTTCGCAATATGTAACTTCAAATAACCTAATTGTGAAGAAACAAAACCGGATGAAAGTATTCTTTACTTGGTCATATGCATTGCGAACTGTTGCGATGTCTCAATTGCTGCTTATTTCTTTGTTTCATGAAAACACTACATATAAAGACTCCGGTCATACGCACCCTGCTTTTTGGGTTTGACTTCAGTGTTGCTCCATAGTCGATGGCCGGGATTGGGCCTAGAATGTGCTTGCTCTTAGTCTTCTTCGGCTTCGGAGTTGGAGCGACTACAGCAATAAAACGTCGTTTCAACGTTAAATATATATTTTAGCAATAACTGTCTTATAGCAAATTAATAAAAACAAAATCGGGTAAGTTCTGGCCATACAAACATACGTGGCGTCCTAACACTATGCTACAGAGATGCGGAAGTGAGAATTTCTGTAGCGCTTCCATGTTTATGACTTCCCCTACAAGTTTCGCAGTGACACCAACTAATTTACGCAGTAGTCAATTGTTACGTAAATAAATTATATTTACGTCATAGTTACAAGATACCTTTGACGAAACAATTGTATAGAATCATTTGCCTTCTTCAAAATTGTCACATTAAAAGGGAATTATTTTCCATTCAGCATTCTATAGAACAGCACACCCTGACCAGTCTGTACAAATGACTAGACATGAAACAATTTAGAATTAGCTTTTTTAATAAACACAAGAACAAAATTAAACAAATCTTACCATCTGGGCCAGGAAATTTCAACATCGGGAAGGGGTCTCTCTCCTGGGTCATCATTGCTCTAGCTCCAAGATCGGGGAGTCTCGTGACTTTGGAATCGTTCTTGCCTTCCCGGTCACTCGGAGAAATATGTGCCGCGGTTTTCCTGCGCATGCGTAAAGGCACCCACATCGGAACAAAAAAATAACTTGACAGAGAACATTTATCCAAACAGCAAACTCGTCATTTCCACATTGATTCAACGTAGTGGCACTCTCGGTGGACTGCCGAATACCGGTGTATTGAAGTAGACTCAGAGAAGAAAATGACGGCTGCCAAGACATGGAAAAATCCAAAGACCGAATCGTTAATAAACCAAACAGCTCATTCAGCGGATTCCTTTTCATCTCCATCCTGCTACAGAGGCTTCACTGCACGGATCGGTCTTACCAATCATGTTCAACGTCATGCAGGTAAGCCTGGCTCGGATTGATTGGTCATCTACGAACACCACAAGGGAACATACCATGGTTCCTGTTTCATTGCATAGTGTATAACTGCATAAGTCCGTGGATTAATTAAGCTAGCTGGTTAATTTCAATAAAAATAACAAATAACAAACCTGGAATACTTTTCTTCTGCGTTGCTATGACGATGCTGTTAAGAGAAAAATAAATTCTCAATAACAAACGAACAAGCTATGGAGAAAATCAAAACCTTTCTTTTCAGATACTAAAACAAAACATTTATCAAACATTGGTTTACACAGCAATGACCGAAACATTTCCTAATAATAACCACAGTAATGTTTGAAAGCAATTGCACTTACTTTGCCTTCTCGCTTGCTCGGTTTGGGGGATTTTTCTCGTAATCTTCCGAGATCTTCTGCTCCTTTATGGTGCTTCGATTCGCTGTAGAAACATGACAATAACATCAAAGTAAAAACAAAGCTATAACTATTTTGCCTGTTATTTGCAAAATACCCCAAAACACAAATGGTATGTAATAAGCAGAAACATCCATGATTAAATTTCCAATCTGCTTCCCATGTAAAATATTATGTCAAGCTACCTACTCCCCGGTGGAGTGACACCACCTCTGGTTCAAGCACACCTAGGTTCGATTCTAGGCCTGTTCATAAAAATATTGCCAAGGGCATTCAGGCTACTATGACATAAACATTTCGTTGCGAAACACAGCAATGGCTAATTTTAAATATTGTGTCGCCAAAAGCCTAACAGCTACACGCACTGCAATCGCTACCAGGACAAAATATCTCTAGAGTCTTCCCCGGTCGCGTATTTGTAATCTGCAGGTCGCTGCCCATCAACCAAGCTAACGAAATTCGTTCTTTTTTGCATTGAATCAACGTTTCGAAACATCGGTTAAAAGTAATTCCACTTACTGTTTATTTCCAGTTTCCAAAGATGACTTGACAGTAGACGTTGATTTATCGTCGGCATTGGAACTCCATAGCGGGAGGTTGCTGGACTTATCTTCCCGAAGATGACGTAAATACTGCATACCACTCGTACCTGCTGATTGTGGTGGTGTAAACGCCTGTCCGGTGGCAAATCAGTCCTTTTTTACATTAATTCAACGTTTGCAGACGTTGAATTAATGTAAAACAGGACTGATTTGCAATTCGATTATGCCTAACTCATACAAAAGGATGTGAAACTTGAAGTAATAAAACGACAAGCCCAAGCCAAATGCGTTGTGTTGACGCTGGGTATGTTAACTTCAAAGTGTTACGTTTTTATATTTGCGGTGGTCAGTAGCAAACATACGTCACTAAGCAACCATCAAGGCAAACAGTTGTCGGCCTGCCCCAACATCGCTTGGGTTGGCCAAAGTAGCATTAGCCCAGAAGGCGCACGTTTTTCATACATTTCTTTAACCTCGCCCATACTTTGATGTGAAAAAGAAACAAGATTCCTAGCCGGCAAACATGTCTTTTTGCATAGATTTAACGTCTGCAGACATTGAATCAATGTAAAAAATAATTTGGCGGTTGGGTTCTGTTACTGTGGGTGTTTGAAAATACAAAACGAAATCCAGACGTTTTAATGTTAATTTGTTATTCGTTACCTTAGAAACAGTAATCCACAATGAGCTACACGCATGTTCGATGGTGCCAATACAAAATATTCACGTTAATATACGATTTAATAACGTAATGTTTTGCTAGTGCGGTAAACGTCAAAAGAGTTTTATGATCAAAGAGTCTATATCAATAAAAACTTCAAACAAAATCACATTCTTTGGATCCTCATAAAATACAGCACGGTTCACCAGGAAACGAAGAAGCCTACAGAGAGGTTGTTTGCATTAGCAATACTTTAATCTTATAACATTTATGTTCAAACTGAAACTAGACTGTAATTCCCTCCTAACATTTGTTCATATTTTTTGCTATTTATGTAGAAGGTTAGGCTACTATAGAAGCAACTGTATGCATCAGGTTTGTCTCCTTTGTGCTCATTTTCTACTCATTGTTCTGTTTCTAGCTTTCTAGTTGTCTCTCACAACTTCCGTGATCTGTTCCTTGCCCGACGAAATAACTTTTACTTTTTACTTGTGATAATGTGAACAATTGTTAGAGCAACTGGAAAATCAAGATTAAATTAACAGAGATAGCATGATACCGGATAGACTGGTTGAATATGACCGGTACACAGACAATGACGTAAAAACGTTAAGAATGAAAGACGTTTTGTACGCAAACATACATACCTCAACACCATCACCACCATAGCATTTCACATCACAAAAACAAAATAGCAAACATTTTCGGCTATGCGTCTAACCCTTATAGCATCTAGCTTTTGAAAGAAAACCAAAGTCATATTGAATACGAAATACAAGAGAAACATACAAAGGTTATGTTGTTGTTGACTTATTTCGATTTATGGTTAAAAAAAGTAACCTCTCTACCCGAATTGTTTTGTACGCAATTGGACATAGAGGTGTATTTGCAGCAAATTAAGCACTTAAACCTAAAACTTACTGGTGTTTCCCATGGTGTGTCCAGGAGGATTGATGCCTCCTTGCGTGGATGGTGCATTGGTCTTCTTTACAGCCGGATGTGTGATGGATGTTGCACCTGACATGGATAACATCATCTTTTCAAAATGAGACGTCTTATCAGGATACATTTGTCGATCGAAGGAACCCTGAGATAATAATAATGTTAGCAAATAAAACAAGCAGGTTTGGCAACTAAGTTTTCATTTACTGATTTTATTCGTTTGGCTGCATCCTTAAACATGGATCCAAGTAAAATTTAAATCTGCAATTCTCCCAACATCGAGAAGCCAGAACGGAGTTTTAAGAGTAATCAGAACCACTTTATTACCCCATGGCCACCTAAAGATACGGCCTGATTTGTCACATTTTGCAGAAATTTTCAGGTTTTTCTAATTTTGGGCGAACGTTTAAATAAGTTTTTCTAAAAATTAGATTTTTACGCTTTCTTTATTCTTTTCCCCAGATGACACAATAGGTTTTAACATCCTCGCATGTTGAAAAACAAAGAAAATTTGATTTCGAAGATTTTAGTCAGACTGTTAATTTTCAATAACAGTCTGATTTTGCGTTTTTCAACTTACTTTTTCTCATTTGCTACTGCTTCCCCAAGGCAACAAAAAAGTTTTTTGTCATTAGGAAACCGCAAAAAGTAAAAACATCTCAAAAAATGTCAGTCAAGCACTAGCAGTAGCTGTAATCAAAATCTGCGAAATGTGACAAATCAGGCCGCATCTCAAGGTGGCCATGATTACCCATAATAATAAAGCTATGGTTTGTTTATTGATGCTCTGCAGTTGATAAGGTTTCAAAGCAACAGAGCCCATTTTTAATTTTATATGGAGTTTACGATGCCATCACATTATTACCCGACTGATCTTGACTGTGTTAAGCAAGAAAGAACGTAACGGTAGCGTTTTCAAGTCTTCGGTTTGACCCAACCAGAAATAGTTGGCCTTAAAGGCAACAGTTTCAGCTCACTTGCATATAGGAGCGCATGCAACACATTATTAACCTACAGGTAATTCCATCCCTTTAACGTTGAGTGAGCAGTGGAAGAATATCCACTATTCTGTATAGTATTATAGAGTATTTGGTGTTTACCTAAATATCGACCGGGTATCGGACCCATGGCTACAAATTCAGAGCCAGGCACTCTGTTCATCAAGTCACTAACCAAATCGGGGATTGAAAGTTTATTGTCTTACAAATGTTCGTGAACATCAAGTCTTGAGTAACATTATAACATTTGATGTATTGGTACAGTAATGAGGTCTGACTGATGAGGTCTGACTTCTATCGTAAATCGTTTTATATTTACATTACACATGAGTTGCTAGATTTTTTTGAGTTTCCATGTTTTAATAGTGGTCTCAGCATCATTCAAAGTCAAAACATTATTTGCGAACGACAGAACTCCATCATCGTAGCAAGACAAAAAGCAGAAAATTCAACAACCACCGAAGACAGGACAGTTGAAAGTGGAAGATTGGACTGGAAACTAAATTTGTCTACTGGAATCTCAGATCTATAGTTTTGGGAGAGAGTTTGCTTTTTTATACCAAAGACAGGCAAGACACAACAATACCACAGGGTTGAGCATTACAACAGTATATATTTTACATATTTACAAAATAGTTTAACATTCGAACGTTTTCGGCTTAACCTAAGCCCCTCATCAACACCGATTGTCAACTTGATCTACTTTTAATTCACTTCATTAATATATTGCTGAACAAAGTAAGAAGTTTCACCAAGTCATCTCATCAAACCTTATCAACAATTTGACCGCAAGAATTCAATTTCTTCGTTCTGTATCAAGCCATAAACCTTAAGGCATTTTATAAACTGCAACTACACCACAGTGAGATTTAACGAGGCATGGGAATTAAAATCATTATTTCGTAACACGGCAAAACTGTCTCACCTGAGGACTGATGTCATTCTTCTTCGAGGCAACTGTACTTCCTTTCTTTATCTTGTCCACGTTTCTAAATGTGGCATGTTGATGGCTATAGTCTTATTATAATTAATAATAAAATAAAGGGATTTCTCAACACAAGCAAAATATTACCACAGTCAAATAACCATGCTTTCTTGCAATTCTGTCTCGAATCAATACATGGCTGTGAGTACACACTTTCGCACACCAAAAATACTTATTTTTATTGTGGTTCAAAATCATCCTTTTCAATGGCATATCCTACAACTCAGCAACACTAACAAATCCACATGTTGTTTTTTTTTACAGTAAGTGAAAGTAAAATCAAAAATTTCACACGTTTACTCATGAGACTGTAGTCTTACCCACCTGAAACTTGGAGGGTGCCCGGAAAAGTTGGCCGCCATTTTGCTGATGGGTTGGTTATGGGGGGATGATGAGTTGGACGTGGTGATCATGATCATGGGGTCGGGGGTGGAGTTTTTCGAAGGGTTTTGAAACATGGAAATAGGGGGAATAAAACCCTGATGGGGCGTACTGTCAGTATCTTTAGGAGACTTTTTCCCGCCTTCTTTACGGTGGTGGTGATGGTGGTGGTGTTTACGGTCTGTGTCTGGGATGCTTTTGGTGTTATATGATTTATCCGCATCACTTTGAGGTTTTTTCGTGTCAAGAGGTTCGTTCTGTTTTATGAGAGTGTCTGACGATGTCTTCTTCACCGTAAGAGAGGCTTTGGGTTTAGTCTTTTTCTGCTCGGATGCGCTCTGAAAGGGTTTTTCTGCTGAATCTGCAAGTGATTCTTTCTTTGTCGACAACTTTTTAGCCTGGGCGTTTTTGAGAATTCCGTTGGTCACTGGGACTTTTGAGCCGTCGTTGGAGTCTCGCAGAAATGAAGGTGCTGAGTCCTCTAAACTCGACTTTTTTGTCAAACTAGGAGTGTTGGATTTTTTAACTTGCGTTTTGGGTGAGTTTTTAGGAGTTTTACTCCGAGGCGTGGTGACTGGCGAGGATTCATTGAGTCGTTTAGGCTGGTCAACGGATGGGAGTCGTTTGCTGATGATAACCGACTGTTTGGCTTCCTGAAGACAAATGCATATTTGCTGCTGATTTCGAAGTGATGTGAACACGAAAGAAGGTTAAAAACCATTGCACTAAACATCAAGTATTAAAAACTCGTTCAGTCCAAATGTTACACAACTTTAAAAACAAACAATAAATGTGTAATATGTATATTAAGTTTGGTCTCAGAACATCCGGTTCAATGAACAAAAAAGATAAGATCAACAATAATGGCTTCCATATAATAATAAATATCAGAATAATACAAATAACTTGCATGATGCATTGATGCTCCATTAAATTTCTTGCTCTGGTTCTACATAGTTAAAAAGTGCAGCGAAAGGACAAACGTAAACTATAGATAAGATATCCATTCAGTTGTAGCTTGTGAGTGGATCGGGATACGTCACAAACGACGCTTCGACAGCAGACCGAAACTTCATTGCCAATCTTGGTAACCGGGCATGCGTCAGTGATTCAAAGCCTCTACATTACAAGTATGCAAAACTGGCAGGATTAACCTCTCAAAGAGGTTGTATAAATCTTCTCACAATCACACATGACCTACTTTGTCAGCTTCTTTACGTTGCTTTTTGTCACCAGACTGAGCACCAACGTTGGTCGGGGTCTTCATAATGGATTTGGGCAGGTTGTCCTTTTTAGGAGATGGAGTATCTTGCTTCTTAGGTGAGTTGCTCTGGAAACAATTTTAGCATTATTCAAATATTCAATGCAACAGCATTGTCGACAAGTTACAGCACAGCCACAAAGACTTGCCTAAGTAGCTCACGTTGTTTCAGTGGTAGCTACTTTTATAAATCTATTGTTATGGCTGGACAATAGATTGAACCAATAAGCAAAGGGTTGTGAAGAAAGGAGCGTACTTTCTGGCTATCAGCAATCAGCATAAGGCTGAGTACTCACTAGTACAGCGAGCAATAATGATGTAGCTTCCACGCTAGCCATTTAGACCATTCAATCAACTATATGTTTCTCGGAAGCCGATTGCAGCAAAAATTGACAGCGATAAACACGTGTTTCGCCCATGAGGCTGGGCTCGTCAGTATCGCACCATTAATTCATGCCACAAAAATATTTGTCGTGCAATACTGACGAGCCCAGCCTAATAAGCGAATCACGGTACCTATCGCTGCCAAGTCTTGCTACAATAAGCTGCCGGAAAACAAGCAAAAGGTCATTGATTAAATAATTGTGGTGTAGGATATGCCATTGAAAAGGATGTGGTGAGAACGTGGTGAGAACTTTGGTTTGACATTCAAAAGGGCACCGGTTTGACACTACTCAAAACCATGCGGCTGTGTCTTTGGCAAGGCATAGCTGACGCTGGGCACGAAGATTGGCTTGCTTACCTTCCTGCCTGCTATAAAATTTCGACTACCAGGCGTACGCCTAGATCAGAAAAAAAGTATTTTCTACCATACAGAATACAGATATCATGTCATTATTCATCTTGAAATTGGGATTTGATTTAAGAAATGTTTTTTCTTGTTGTTGCAAACTGATGAAGTCGTAAACAAACAACTTTGCACATGATCTAAGGTGCACAAGATCACACAAGCAAGCTCACCGCAATGGCTTTATGGTCAGGGGACATTTTGTTCAGCACATTCGTTGACGAGTCCTTGCTGTCCATCGAATTATTTGATTCCTGAAAAATATTTGTAGAAGTTTATCAACGTTTTGATAAAACGATTGTAATGATTTACAGGGAAGGTTTCACATGTTTTGCAGAGAGATATCACCAGTATCATAATCACACTTAGGCTATCACTCATTACGTCACTTTTTTAGTTTCTGAGAGCCAAGATTTCATGGCTTTAGAGACAGATTGCAAAAGAACGACTGAAACAGCGTTAGTTGGAAACTTTACAACAAGATCTGAAGTTTAGAATTAGATTCTAAACGCAATGGTACTGCAACCAAAAGTTTTTTTGTAATGACTGCAAGGATTGAAAATTAAAAGCTAGCCTACTTGCCATCGAAGCGGGGAAAGCCTTCTTTAACAGATTGTTACTATAAGGGGAAAATTTTAGTTTTTATTTTCTTGAAAATATTACGATCATATGAGAAAGATTTATTTACATGGTTTTTAGCAGAGATCCGTACTGTCCATAAACATGTGGGTCTTGCAACTGACAGATTACAAGTACAAAGTAAACGATTTCAATCACCGTGCGTTCTGTTTACGAGCGCACAGTTTCTCTGCCCATGAGGAGGCTGCTTACTGCATTGCCTTTGACTTAACCTTAGTAAAAATCTTCAAGTTTTTTCATAAAACCTACTGAAAGTTTTGTTTTAAAAATGAAGGCAAAGCTTTTCTCGGTCAATATTTTTCTCAACCAGCGGTGACGTCACCTTTGCAAGACCACGAACCTTAATTTTCTTTTGTTTCTTTTCTTTTTCTTGAGCCTTCTTTTCATTGGCTTCCTTCCTAGCAAGCAGGTTGTTCGCTGTGTCTTTCAATATCCTAGCACGAAGCTCAGGGATTACCTAAAGGACAATGAGCAAAATTAAAAAAAAACTGTTAACAAAATATTCTGTGTATCCGGGTCATGTGCATGCCTTACACCGGGTGTGTACACAAATTAGGGATGTGCTTAAACCATAGGCTGTCACACAAAGCAAGTATGGAGGGGTCAGCCAAGTGACAGAGCACCAATCTACTTAACAATAGTTTCCATTTTACATCGTTTCAACGTAACCAAGAGTAAAAACTATAAAATGAGGCCGAAAACGTTCGTAGTTTATAGTTTTATGTTCACTCTAATGTATGATGTTAAATGCCGTGTGGTTGCTTGGCGTTATCTGCCTATGGTTGAAGAAAGTCACCTTTCTACAAAATTGTAAAATAAGAAGTAAACACAACATGCCGGTGATCTAAGAAATCCTTACTCTTTCTTCAAATCCATCTTTTTTGAAGAACTCATGCCTCAGTAACAAAGACGATGATGGGCGGTCGTTCGGGTCCAGTCGAAGACATTGCTTGCAAGACACAAGTTGACTAGGTAAGCACTCTCAACGTTAGTCGCTTTAAATTCCTTCTATATCAAGTTATCGCAAGATACTAAGATTTAGCCGAATTCAACGATAGAACTTGCATGATGCTCTGAGTTGCAGCCGTGTGACAGACGATCACGAAAATGACAACAGCATTTCTATAGCGTCACATTCACAATGCAAACTGTGCTCTTGGACGCTGTACATGACGATGGTTATAAAATAATTGATTCAGTTATAATGTTCAGTAACAGAACAGATCATTTAAAACTAACTGAAAGCTATCTTGGAAGAGTTGTCTTTCTTTCGTGATATTTCACAAAAACTAGCCAAGTTTAACTACGTACGGTATTGCTAACAATGCTGCATGTAAAAGACAGTGACAAATACCTTCATTAGATCTAATACTTCTGCAGAAAACTTAGGGAATTTTCTTTCTAAAGGTTCAATATCTCTCACGTCTGGAAGGCGCATTCCAGCAAAAAGAGGATTTCTTTGAAATATTTCCTTGTGCCTTGGACACAAATTACCTGTTGATGAACAAAATAGAGTTAAATTAACTTTGAAAAGAAAATGCGTAGAGAGGGAAATCCACCGCGCTACGACGTGCCAACATGCATTGTCAGGCACAACAAAACAAAGTTACTACTTTCAAAAACAAAGAAAAGATAAAGAACAAAATAAATGACAAGTAAAAGAATAAAATAATAAAAAATGTTTCTTGAAAAGGAAATCTTCCATACAAGTGTTGCTTAAGAGTTCTATGGTAATTCTGATAATTGTATTCGCTGACAAAAAAAATTAATGAATAGAAATATTTTTTCTTTCAAAAAAAATAAGGGGGGTACCGGCAAACATCTATAGGAATGGCCCATGATACAAGAGAAGGGTCCACAGAAGCTACAAACTGATATGCATAAATCAACAAGTGAATAAAGAAATAACAGTAACCTCTAAAGTACATGTAACTCAAAAGTCATACAAATTTCACTTTGTGTGGAGCTACATGTACTTGAGAGGTTACTGTTTCAATTTTATTCATTTTTCTCATTGATTAACAAATTTAAGCTTAAACTAAACAATTTTGATGAGCCCAACTGTCTGTAAACTTGCCTACACAAAAATTGTCTTCCAGTCTCTAACTAAATAGAAAATTAAGAGAATTTAAAGAAAATTTAAACTCCGGACATAACCCGGATACAATTAGCCTAGTTGTAATAACACATCATAGGTTCAGAAAAGATGAGAAACGACAAAAGTGAATGTTTGGACGTACTCATGACCAAACAAGATACTAAGTGAAAGATTTGGTGCGGTCACAACACTCCATTGCGTTGTAAAGCATAGATAGCCAAGTTACATAACAATTGTTCAGTTCTTTAACAATATCACAAATATTTGTTGAAAAACATCTACATAAAAACAGTAAAACACAGCAGCCTACACAAAAAGACTAAAAAACAAAAGACAGAACAGAATAGAGGGAGTGCATATAAGAGATCACAGCTGGATAAACATAATGAATCTGTTGAGGAAAAAGAAAAACAGTAAAAAAATGGTTGAATGAAATAAATAAAAAGTATTGAGATTTGTTTAATAATTCAATTTTTATGAGCAACTGAGCTTCAATGTAGTTAGAAACACAGTGAGAAGACATTGGGCGCATACAACTCACTACTGTGAAACTAAAAGCTGGAACTACATTGTTTATCTCAGTGATGGTAACACAACATATGGCCTCAGATCTATCCATTGTAATTCATTCGCGACAAAATGAGGCACGACAATGTATCATATGACAACAGGCCATCACAACACAATAGAGCATAAGAGAGAAAGTGGAATATCTTCGTGGCAAGCCTTAATTATCATCACAAAATGACGTAAAACGCTTTCTGGTATGAACAGTGACCATTACAGAAACACACAACAAAAGTTACCGCTGTATTTTTAGGCATTTTCATTCATTTTTAACTTTGTAGGCCAAGATGAAGCATAGCTTGACAAGTAATGCATAGAAACTATTACATGAATAAGCACAATATTGGGCATTGATTGACCCTATTAAAAGGATAGTAAATCCAACATTGTAAAGTCATATGGTTCATAATTTCAATGAGTATTTCATCAATGAATAAATCTACTACAACACAACGTTAAATGATTAAACAAATGTATGACAACACTTACATAAAAATATGTGTTACTCTTGCAAATTATTGAACTCACCAAAACATTTAATAATGTGATATAGTTGATCGATGTCTGAGTCTCCAGGAAACAAGGGATCCCCAGTGAGCATCTCTGTGATTAAACAACCGACCGCCCATATGTCCACCGCCCTGTGATTTGTTATAAAAAGAAAGAACATGCAAAATAATAAAGAATAAAAACAAGAAAAAATAAACCATGCATCAATGACCGAAAAGTAACTAAAACTGCTAAATTTTGGTTTATAAATAAGAATGCAGGTACTAAGAGCACACTTACCTACACATTTAAGAATTTTGCTCAACTGGTCTATATCTGATTTGCCTGGAAATATTGGATCCCCTTGAAGCATTTCCCCAACCAAACAGCCTATCGCCCACATATCCACTGCTCTGTTTCATTAAGTAGTGTCAGTACTGTGAATAAACTGTTATACTCCCTTTAGTACATTTTCTTGGTCAATAGGCCATGTGTACTGTGTGGTTACTGTGTACATATACTATGTGTCACTAAAAGCTTTTTCATAAACGGTAGGCCTACTGCTCTCCAATTCTTTCACTACACTTTTACTGTCTGTACATCAGTTGATCAACTTTCTTTAAACCTAACCCTAATATACTGTTGGGTGGCTTCACTGAAGGAATAAAATACTCCTCAATTGCGTCATGCAGTGGTGTTTATATTACATTGTAAAGTAGATGAATATGATAGAAGAAATAGTCGCACTATTAAACGATTCATTTTATTGCAGGCGAAATCTACCATACAACAATCATCCTATCTTTCAAAATATTACCTTCCATATTTGGTGTCTCCAACCAGCAGCTCCGGAGCCCGATACCACCGTGTGGCGACATAATCAGTATAAACTTCCCCAGGTGCAGCTAGAGTTCGAGCAAACCCAAAGTCACAAAGTTTAATGACACCACTTCTTGAATTAAGTATATTCTCCGGCTTTATATCTCTGTGAATAATCTGAAAAATCAAAATAGCTGAAAGATCTCCAATCATAATATCTCTTGCAGGCACATAACAAAGTAGAGCACTGGCCGTATAGACAAAACAATGGAGGTACTTGTCTTGAAACTTAGTAGGTATAAGTGTAGACAGAGAACTTGGTCTGAAAAGCCAGGTTCCACACATAGCCTCAGGTGGATTTGCCCTCAAGTCATTGGACAAATATATCAAGTCGCTCAGCTACTACACTGGATACAAACGAACATTTCAAGTGTCAGACACTCAGAACAATATTTGGATGTCACACACTTAAAATTATGTGCCCATTTTTATTGAAACGATCTTAGAAAAATCAGAAATGATTGTCATATGCACAACTAATATCCAAGGTTACAATATGTTTTAGCTTTAGTAACAATTTGTTTGGTGGCTTGACAAAACACTGATACCAATACACACCTGCAATGAATACAAAATTATTTATTCAAAGCACTCATTGGGTATTTTTAATAAAAATAAGTATGAGTTCTGGGCATGCCAAAAAGTGAGAAGCTGCAACAGAAAAATAAAAACTTATAAACTTATAACAAATTTTTCCAAATTCAAATGAAGATAACTGAAAAGGTCCAATTCACTACATTCCAACACTTCAGTCAATCAAGTTTATTTTAGTATAGTCCCACATCCAGTTCAATATACTGTATAATAAGCACACACTTACATTGTGACCATGGCAAAACTCAACACCTCTCAGAACTTGCCAAAGAATTTTTCTTACAGACATTTCGCTTAATCCATTGGGGTATTTTTCGAGGTCATCCAGCACAGTATGATCAACAAATTCAAAAACAAGATAAAGTCTCTTTCGTCGTCGAAAAACCTCAATCAAATTTACCAAATTCTCATGTCGTAGTTTCTGGGAAAAAATACAAAACATATGAATTGTCAGAATATTGTTTTTTTATTTGCTGTACCCATGGTTTCAGTCTCATGTTAGAAGGTTTTAATCAAATGAAAAGTAAATGCAATCAATTTTCAATCACACAGCTAACAACAATATAAAGACAATGACAAAAAGCAGTGGCTATACTTTTATCTTAAAATGAACATAAGTTATAATCAATAAGAGATGCTATCACAAGAAGTTGAAAATGTTGCTATGTGGCTCATTTTCACTTAGCCTATTATACATAATGTACAACCTTGACTACAAATCCCAGAAAAATGTCCCAGAAAAGAATAAAATTGTCATAATGCTTTAGCTTGTGACATATACTTCTAGGCTGTGGCTATATTTACACTATATAGTGTAATAATAATAGCCTAAATGGTGTTGCCAGAGAAGGAATTCTGCCCTAATTTGAAAAAAGTTTAAAGCTATTTAAAACAAAAATTTGTATTTTGGAAAAAAAAATTATTCCTAGGCAAAGATCAAAACCCTAATTTTATTTCTAACTCTAACCCTTACCTTAACCCCTCCTAACTTTAATCCTAACTCTGGCAACACCTGGTTGTGGAAAAATAGCCACGTCCATACTTCTATTGCAGAATTTATTGTAGAATATCCCAGTAGCCTACCATACTTTATTATTGAACATGCAAGATACCATAGTTGATAAAAACGAGCTGTACTGGATTTAAATCTACTGCCATGTTAGAAAAAGTGTACAAGTAAGATATAAACCTAAATGGAAGTTGTTTTTAAACAGACATTAAGTAAAGTATAGATTTGTTGAATTTTGTTATTGCAATCTTCTAAAAGCATTCAACCAGTGCTGTTCAACCTATTTGACTTTTACTGATTAGTAATTTTTTCAGAGCCTTGTATTATTATGACAAATTAATAATAAAGCTTTGATAGAGAGTTTGCTTTGTTGAACCATAGAAAAATAAAACAGAGTAACCTTAGCAGGTTTAACATACTTTTTTACACACAAAATAAATTAATAATAATACCGGTATCTAATAAAAGTATATTTGTGAGAAAATTGAACACACAAATACGAGTATGTAATGTCAATCACTGCATCGGTTTTTTGTCCACAACCTAGAGTCAAAACAATATAAGGAATGAAAAATTCATTTCTAAAAACAAAGGACTACAGGGAAATTTTCAAAGAAATATCGAATAATAATGAATTAAAACTGCTTTTATTTAATATTTTTCTCTTGAAAATAGCTATCAGGGAGAGTAAAACTCTACTCATTTAATCTCAACACATAATTACAGAAGAATCAGTCTTTGCATTGTAATAATTTGGTCTCAATCAAAGCAAGATTGAGAAGCACTGTACTGTATGTATACTATTAATAATTCACCTACGTTAACATATTTATAAAATATAGCTTCGGGAGAGAGTTTGCTTTTTTATACCATATACTGTTGTAATGCTCAACCCTGTGTTATTGTTGTGTCTTGCCTGTCTTTGGTATATTTATAAAAATAAATAAAACTGTTACAAATCTTACCCGCAGCATTCGAACTTCACGCATGGCTATTTTCTTTACCATTTTGTCATCTTCACTTTCAAGAAATTTTTTGATTGCCACAATCTGGCCGCTTTCTTTATGCTTGCATTTCATGACCATGCCATACGAGCCTTCCCCGACCATACCTAAGTTATCATATTTTTCCATGCCTCTTAAAACCTCCCACCCCTATTGAGATATCCTTTTCAAATGGGAGTGTTACATACTTGGAAAATGAATCGAGTTAACTCAGCTATTCAGTTCAGAGTAACAGGAGCCTATAATGTTTGATCATAATGCAAAATTGAAATCTGAAAATACACTTCAGTTTGTTCTTATTTTAAACATCACAGTAAGAACAACACTTGCTAAACCTAGCTGAGGTCTAGTAGGTCTACCATTATGTGTTGTACCATAAAACAATGAAAAGCTGTTTTTAAGCAAAAAATTAAAACTCTAACTCTCTAAGCTTGAGCTGATTGCTTAAAAGACCTATAACCAAAAAAAAAATTCGAAAAATGTTCAAGTTGGTCAATTTTTGAATAAATTTGTTAATTTTACCAGTAAAAAAAATACATGGTAAAAGTAGAAAGATTTAAAATACCGGTAACTATTCAAAATTCAAATATCCTTGAAAGTATTTTTAATAAAAAAGATTTATATAGATATATATAAAAATACTCCAGCTAACAAACACACAATTTCTAAGAAAAAAAACTTTTCTTAATACATTATGAAACAAAAACGTTTGTAATATGCACGCACAGGTCTTATAAATTCATTGTTGATGCATCACCAAATTCAAACAAAATTTTACAAGTGCATTACATGGAAAACGTTTGAGAACCACTGCCTCCAGTATCTATATCTAATAATTATATACCGGTATATAAGTAAACTGAATGTAAATTATGCCGAATAAATGAAATTAAACATCAAAAAGCATTCCTTATATATATATGTGAAAAATAAATCAATTAAAGAACAATTTAAACATTTAAAAATTCTAAAACATTGACATGTATTTAATCATTTCTCTTATAAGTTTGCAGTATCTTTTCTAGCACTAGCAGTGGTTGCAACGCCTATCTGATAGATGCACAAGTAAAAGCAGAAACATAGATGTTGTTTTCATACTACTAGAAAAGATAATAATCCTGATGAACACCCAAACTTTTCAGTATTCAAGTTTAAATTACCGGTATATTAACTTAATGGCATTTGATGTATCATATTAATTTGAGCATAAAATATACAAGTTGAAGATTTTGCACTTATGAGCCTAGGAATAGGACAAATAGTTTAATAGTCTAACAGGACTAAACGTATCGACCTACTAAGTTTATTTCAGAATAGATTCAAAATTGATACATTGTACAAAAATACTATATTAAATATAGCCCATAACTTTTATCAATGTAGCACGAAAAAACCATGATGGTATTAAAGTTAAGAAAAGTCTATTCCACAAAAAGTCTCAAAATCCTTAAGCCCGACTCAAGATCAAGCAGCGCTGGTTAGGCTCTTGGGGTGTAAGCTTGAGCAACGCATTTCAAGAACTGCTCTCCATTTAGTGGCACCTAGTGGATGAAATAATTGTCCGGCAACAACATTTCCACAATCGAAAACACTTCAATCTACCAATCTCAGCAACCGGCCCTGCGTCAAAACCCTCTACAAGTAGGCCTATGTGAAACTACCAAGACTACGATAACCTATTAAGGCTTTGTCAGTCCGAAGACAAAGATTCAAAACCAAACCAATTTCAAAATCTTTGATTCCAAAATATACCCTATTGAGTAGCAAGTCTGTAAAGCAATTTTTAAATGGACTGGAAGTATTTTTTGTATCTTTAAAATGATCATGTGATAAGGATTTCACTTGCTTCTGGTTTAAAAATTGTTGCTTTTAAAGAAGTAGCACACCACATTCTGTTAGTAAAATGCCATTGTTTAACGGTTTTTGACATGCTGAGGAAAAGCTAGAACGTTCAGATTGAGTTTTGTTGAACAATTATGTCGAAAAAAATCTGAAGTTTTATCTTACAAATAACCAATTGATTGATTGATTGAATCTTTATCCTCGGAATGGGAAAGCTTCTTGCAGAGCTTAATCCTGGCAGTTTCGCATACTTGTTCGCAGACTTTGAATCACTGACGCAGGCCCGGTCACCGAGACTGACAGAGTAAAGTTTCCGATTGTTGAAGTCTTGTTGCCAAAGAATTATTTCATCAATTAGGTGCTGCTAAATGGAAAGCAGTCCTTAATGTGCGTTGTTCAAGCGCACAACCTGAGAGTCGAACCAGCGCCTCTTGATCTTGAAGCTTTTTTGTTTCAGAAGTGACGAGCTAACGAACTGAGCTATACTGTATCTACTTGTACAATAGATTGCATAGAGAACCGCTGGAGTTAACCTACCGGCTGCATAGACGAGTGGTGAGAGCCCTGGTTCGACGTTTGATAGGGCACTGGTTTGATACCGCTCAAGAGCATGTGGCTATGTTTTTAGCAAGACACTTAAAGGCATGCCGTCCATTATTATTGCTCCTAGATTTCTCTCATGTTTATAAGCAATACGCTGCTCTCGACAGAACTGCCTACGGCTCTTCTCAGGGCTATTGCATACTGAACTGGGCTTAATCCACGGTAGCCTACAGCACAATAAATAAGTAACAACTTCGAAAGTTTTGATGCAAACCCCGATGCAGCGTCAGTAGTTTCCATAATTACCTAAACTTTGACCTTCTCTGGTAGTGATGGCGCAAAAGAGTAAATGTTTGAGTTCTTTTCTGTAAGCTCCTAGGTTGACATTTATGAGATTGTGGTTGTTAAATGTCTCAAGTTTAAAAGAAACTTAATTGATGACAATTGTTTTAATTTTTTTTTTCCATAGGCGTTTTGTCACTTTTTAGTTAGCTTGAACATGAAGTTTTATTTCACAGATAGTTTGCAATAATCTGTCTTGAGGAAAAGTGTTGCTACTGTGCCAAATTTTGCTTACCAGGAATACAACACTAGTCTTTATTCCATTTCAACATGTATGTTTTTTGCTTCCAGGTTTTAATAGACCCTGCTATGTTATTGGACATATTTTTATATTTTTTAATTTAACTCCTTGTTTTGCTCCCAGATAATGCACAATTGCACATATGCAAATTTGTAATATTGAAGTTGGCAACATGATTTTTAGAAATGTTGCTTGGAAACTAGTAAAACTGTGGCCTCAACACCGCAGTGCTGTAGAATTGGCATAACTTATTTAAACAAAACAGACATTTGCATATAAGTGAAATCAAAGTGCAGGAAGTTGAATAAACGCTTGGATTAATAAATATATTTTGTTTCATTGGATGGTGAAGCTTGTATTTTAATTTTTTAGTAGGCTCAGTAGCCTACCGTACTTTCCCACCAGCAGGTTTTGAAATTCGGTGTTATTGAATCTCAACTTATTGAAAAGGTATTATAACAGTCCCTCTGAGTTACTAATCATGACCACATGCAACCAGTCTGCGCCTTTTAGAAAACCAGTTGATTTGCACAAGCTGGTTGAGAGAACAAGCAATGCCCATAAAGACGATATAAAAACATATACAACTGGACATTTGAATCAAAGAAAGTGAGTGTTCTGTGATTGATTTACTCTGTAGGCTACAGACAACTGCAGAGTAGGCTATTATTTTTGCTTGTTTAGTATTGAAATTTATCAATACTGTTAATGTTTTTTTTAATATGTAGCTTACTGTGTTTATAGCCTAACTATCTTAACATGGCTGTTTTTAAGCCAAGCTTGTTTTTGCAAACTTTATTGGATTTAAAAAAATGTATAGTAATGCATGGTACCATGAAAAGCAATCACCTAAACTTGAAGTCACAAATGTAATCATCAATGATTTTATGCAAATTGGCTCGGTGGCTTAGTGCAGGGGTCCGCAAATACTTTTTGGTGCAACCCAAAAAGCAATCGTTCGAAATCTTCGCGACCCAAACGTTTCGGAATGCGCAAAACACTTTGCAAATTAATATCAATTCCAATACGGTCGTCCCCGCTTATTAAGGCCACATCGGGACCGGACAATTTTGGCCTTTTAAGTGGAGGACAATTTTCTACCACTCCTATACCTTCAGTAACTCCGGAATGGACCAAATTGGGCTTAATAAGCGGGTGGACTTATTAATCGTGTGCTTCGTCGTCGTCGTGCAAGCCTCTTGGGCCGAGGGTCTACTCTATTCTTTTACCGCCCCAGATTCAAGATGTTCCCGGACTACACTGGAAGGCTACTACAGAGTAGCCAGTTTTTAGTTTCATCATCCATGACACGCAGACCTTCCACTCCGTTAGGTGGCTTGAAGATGGTACAATCATTGATGATGTGGTCTGCGGTCTGTTCCTCAGCACCACATTCACAAAAGGAGGAAGAGGCCGATTCCCCAATCCCATTGGTGCATATGGTTGAGCGGAAAAGGCCGACGCCCGTACGAAGACAGTTGAGGCGCACTCATGCTTGTCTTTGTAGTGTGGGCCGATGGGGCATGTGTCGGCGTCGTGAATGAACGAATGGAGTCTGGTGGTACTTGACTTACCTTCAGAATTCCATTTATAGTCCGCCCAAGTAGCCGCAGAGATGAAGTGCATCTGCTCCGTTGATCAGAAGTTGAGCGACTGGTATGAATGGATGTCTTGATTTCAGTCGAAGGGGGTGCTACTGCTGGTTTGGGGGAGCAGAGATCTTGTGGTGGAGAAGGTGGTTAGGCTCTAGTGCCTGTCGGCCAAAAAACAGAGTGGCTTCTTTGCGACGAAGCTCAACAGGTTGGTGCCAACGAGAATGGCAAAATTGTCCAATGGTGTGGGACGCAGGCATCCGGTCACTGTGCACAGGGCGCTGTTTACGGCAGTGTCGATGTTATGGCAGTGAGTACTGCGGCACCAAACAGGTGCACAGTACTCTGCTGAAGAGTAGACAAGGGCTAAGGCTGCTATACGCAAAGTGTCAGCACTCGCCTCCCAGCTGGAGCCTGCCAGGCGCTTGAGTAGTGCAGCGCGGGATGTCATTTTCTTGCGCAGTGACACCAAATGGTTGCTGTATGTGTACGATCTGTCTAGTGCCACCCCAAGATATTTTGGTTCGGGGCAGAAGTCCAGAAGTTTTCCATTGTAGCTCACGATCAGCTTCCCGATTGTGTAGGTGGAAAGCTGCCGCCAATGCTTTGGTTTCGCTGAGTTTTAGTCGCCAGCTCTGGAGATAAGCTGAGAGAGTTTTCATGGCCTGCCTCAAGGTGTCTTCCAGGCTATATAACCGTGGGATTAACTACTGCACTGCAATCGAATGTATAAATTTTCTTGTAGCCTACCAAATTGTACGAAACTCAGCACGTATCAAAAACTATATGATTGTATTTATTTTTGCCATACAAGTTATATTTATGGTAAGTTTAAACTGTTTTGCGACCCACTGCAAATGGTCTCGTGACCCAAATTTGGGTCGCGACCCACTATTTGCGGACCCCTGGCTTAGTGGTTAGTGCGCCCGCCTCTGAAGCGGTAGGCATGGGTTCGATACCTTGTCGGGTCATACCAAGAACTTTTTAAAAAATGGTACTGAATCTAATTTCTGCTTGGCACTGAGCAATGGAGTGGATTCGGGTAATAATGTACAGTTGCGCCTCTATACGGCTGCATTGATACTGTCTGCTTTGTAAAGCGCTGTGGAGCAACGCATTTTGCGATGGATACAGCGCTATATAAAAACTAACATTATTATTATTATTATAAATTTGTTTTTTCTTCAATTTATTTAAATAAATGTACAATATATATTTATTACTGTATCTTAATGACTGTGCATGTTTTTTTTTGAAGGCTGGTGATACCTGCAGAAGAAAATAAAAAACAACACTGGAAAAGTGCAAGTAAGAAATTACTGAAACCACATCTTCCAGCCACAAAAGATGACAAAAATATCCTTGACAAGATGACAAATGCCTTGATGGATTTCAGCTTTGGTTCTGCTGGAATAATTGGTGTGAAACAACCTAGCAATAACCAAGAAACTTTCCAATCCCCGGTATGCCTTCTATAACAAATATGTTACCGTACTACTAAGTTACCTGCAGCAAAATTTAAGAAAATTCTTATTTACTTTTCATAATATGAAACTAAACCATTACATGATACTTATATTACTTATATAATTGCCCAATCTCTACTTGTTTACAACAGTGGTTCTAAACCGGGGATTTGTGAAGTGGTTTCAGGGGGCATATAAAAATTTTTGAATTTTCAGCATGATTGATATACTACAACAGGGGTCACCAAATGGCGCCACGCTGTATCGCTGCGGCCCGCAGTAGGTATCAGCGTACAAGTATACGGTAACCAAAAATACTTTTCTTGAGGAGTTAAAGAGCACGAAGGCAAAAAATACTTTCCGGGAAGCATATTTTCGCTTTGCATACGATTCCACCGACCGACCAATCAGATTATAGTTGTAGGTGGGGGTTGCTTAAAGTTATTCCAATACGATGTCCATTGTCCAGCCACACTGTCCCAGTGGTTGATTAAAACGTCTGTTTTTGAATTTGGAAAATGTCTGTGAGAAACTGAGCATAGGGTTGCATATTTTAAGTTTGCAAGTGTCATGTAAACACTAGTGTGCGTTTCACCGTTATTGTGTTTCACGAGCAGTGTTATTTTTAGGCCTATGCAAGTTTTTGTTGGTAAAATAGGTCGGTGTGCCAACTTAATTTATAATAAATTGGCAAAGTATTATATTATATAAATTTAAATACTTTTTCTGATTGTATTATGAAAATATTAAGCTTAGTACTGCAAAATGTTTTTTTTTTTTTTTTAAGAAATATAGAACGCTTCACGATTTTGCGTGTCATCCTTGCGCAGGGGCCATGCTAATCTTTTCTGTATCGTTCCAATTTTAGTATATGTATTATGTACTGCCGAAGCAAGTACTGCAAAATGTTGTTAATCAACAAATTCTTGCCACGCTGATAAGCATCGCAAGTGACAGTTGTCTATAATAAAAGAAAGGCGGTTTTATAGACTCTCACAAAAAGGATGAAAAACCAACTCATTGCTTTTTTAGAGGGAAGACTGTTCATGAATTACGATTTTTCGGTGATTTTCACAAGCGTTTGTTTCATGGTGCCTGGTTTCTTTTTCCCTATTATTAGAGCCTATTTTTCGCTGATATGTTTGCAGGTCACTTTTGTTGCCTGTATTGCGATGTGTCCAACATTTCCTTGTTTACTGAAGTTGTTAATTGCAAGATATCTTTTGTGAAGCGAAGTGACAACACCACTCTTGCTTGGCGATGAATATTCTGATGAAACCGCTCGCCTCGCTATAAGTGCGCAAAACAAGTGGCCTCGTTTATTAGGCATTGTTAAAAAAGTCAAAAGTGTTGTAAAAGGAGCTTGGCCTGGCAGTAGCGTTGCTCGATTAATTTTGTTGCTGGGGTATTCTAACATGAACAACATGTAACGCTGGATACTGGGTACGAAATGCGTTCTTTTCTAGCATAAGAGTCAACCTACCTAAAAATTTTATTAGTGCGGCCTGCCAAAGTGGCCCGCATACAAAAAAGGTTGGTGACCCCTGTACTACGACATTTAAAAATTAAAACAAAGAAGACAGTATCACATTAAATCAAAAAAATCAGTTTTATTAATAGAGCTTTTGCCACACAAGTTAATAACTCTTAATCTAACTGATTTTTCTGATTTAGTGAGATACTATCTACATTGTTTTAAATATTTTATCACACTACACATCTTAATTGTATCATGAGATCATAAGAAGATTTGATGAAAAGTTTAATAACAAAGTTTTGTTTTGGAATTTAAGAATTATTTGTGCTTTATTTGTAAATTACAGCGGTTCTTAAATTATGCATTGCAACGCCCTGGTGCGTCTTTTGAAATTTCAAAGGGCATCGCACAAAGGTTCGGTTTCGTAACTAAAAAAAATTAAAAGTTAAATATGCTCAAACACTTTCATGTTTGAACCAGAGTACACTACAAGGATACAAAGGCTTATCTCTTTCTAGTTAGAATTTGTCATTCCAAGTAGTAGTCTAGTTGGCAGTGTGTCTATCGTTTATATGGAAGTGTTAGTTATGTTATACTGTAATTTATAACCACATTTAATGTTTTTAGATACAGCCATCAACCTCAGAAGAAAAACTTGAAAGCCGCTTGATTGGTGAAATAGAAGAGCTCATGATAGTGCAAGACCAGCCCTTCCCGTACATTAAACATCCACCTCCAAATGAAACTAAACCTGAACCACCCCTGAAGAAAACCCTTCCTTCTCTAAATCAAACTCAAACTTCAAGGGTACGATGTGATGTGCTGTTTATTATCATAGGCTATAGCATTTTAAGTTTTTTTCTATTTTGATGTATAATATTGTTGCAAATTTTCCGAAAGTTATAAAAATAAACACTAGATCGCACGCAAAAGTTGTTAAGTTTGTAAATATTTAAAATTTGCGAAAAATGTTTTTTTTGTGAAAGTCCACTTGGATGTTTTAATAACAAAGTGCAGCACTTGTTTTTAAATGTTAATTTGGCTTCAGATACAAAATAATCTTGTAATGTTTCTAAATCCTAATGCAGAATTGCCAAACAATGACATTAATACACAGATTTGCGTCGAAGAATTGAAGATGCCCGAAATCATGTTACCAGCTCTAGATAGCACCATCGGTATCCCGCCATCCATGCAGATGGAGCAAGACCCCGCTCGATTTTCAGGCGAACGCAAGAAGTTTTTAACAACTCACCTAGCTGGAATAACACGTAAAGACCAATTCCAAAAAATGATGGACTTTGAGGAGTCAGTGTTAAAAAGGTCAGTAAATATTATTTAATACTTAATTAAATTAATTTTCAAAAACTACACTTAGGCGGCTATAAAAATTTTATGCATAATTGTATACTTCTACTATAACATTCATGCAAAAGAAGGTGGTTTAGAACTTTAGGTAAAGTAATTAAGCTATTCAAGATTGGATGAACCTTTTAGGCCGGTGGCCTCTACCCCATGTTGAAGATGTTCAGACTACAGACTGGTTCGGAAAAGTGTCAGACTACAAGAAGAGGCTACTGCAGAGCGCCTAGTGATAGTCTTTGGCTTCATCGTCCAGGACATGGTCCATTTTTAGATTGTGGTAGATGATTCAGACCACATGGTCCATTTAATGCACATGATATGATAATTGACGGTTAGAAATAGTTTTGTAATGGTTTGTCTAGGTCTGAACTTTTGGAAAAGAATGTTCGAGACGGCCACAAAGCGGTGGAACATTTGGAAAACAAACTGGTTAGCCGACTTGTCACTTTGCAGTCAAACAAACCACAACCAGGACCTAGCTTTGAACGTCTGCAGGTACTTCATTACATTAAATGAAGAAGGTTATTTTAAGAAACATTTTTTATGGGTTGTGACGTCACGCAAGCTTACAGCCCTTATTCGGTAACCAGTGAGCACACAAACTGTCATCCGAAATCCCTCCACAGGGGCAAGGCAAACGATTTGCAACCGAAATATGGCGACTACTTCTCTAGCTTGACACTACATAGCATGCGATGGTAATGATGAGAAGCAAACTTGAGAATGATGAAGTAGTGTTTTTAATGATTGTGTCGCTATACATAGATTAACTTCGGTTATTCTTTGAAAAACATTGCAATTCCAAGTAAAGATCGGTACTTGAAGATGATGTTAGGACCTTCTGATGATCCTCCTTTAGGTGAAACAGGCTGTTAAGGATTCAGATAGTAATAACTATATTTGACTTAGTCTACAAACAATGCATAAAGCCTGTTTGAAAAACAAGAGTGACATAGTTATCTCAAAATGTAGCGTTCTTTCTGATAATTATTATGTTCTTACTTTTTGTGACTCATATTGAATGATGTAACAATGTCATGCTAAGAATTTTTTTAGGGATTCTATTTTTATATCCGTGTAAAATTATGTTGTGTCAGCTTTACTCCGAAGTTTGGCGCGACTTGATGATGGACTCCAGTATCTTTGGGAGCCTTTTATGTGAAATAAAAGAGGAATACGACAGTTACCTAACACATCTTCTGGACTCGATGAAGACCACGAATCGAGGGGAACTGGCTCGCTGTCTTAATACAATGGAAGACCTCACCAATGAACAAAGAGCCTCAAAAGCCGAAAGTCTTCATCTAGACGTTGAGAGCCTTGAAAATTTATGCCGGACAGCGTTACTGAGGTGGATATCAATGTTTCGCAATATGAGTCGCACACAAGCTTAATGTAGACTTATATATAGGCTACTATTGTCTACATTAATAGTTTATAGGTTTGATAGTCCAGTTTTTTTGATAGTGAATTACATAACTGACAAAATTCGTTCGTTCCCTTTACGCTGAAGATTCTGCAATAGTTGACGTTACGTCAAGCAAGTCAATCTTCATGTTCATCGCCAAGCTTGTTGTTAAGTGTCCTGCTAAGACAAAGTCACTTTGTGGGAGTCGAAGTAACAACTTTATGGCGTCGGTCAGACACCTTCATCTCTGCCATGTAGGCTGGTCAACATCAGTGATACATTCTATGCATTCCCATCGCTCTGTCATCAGAAAGAAGTCTGTCAAGCATGCTATTTTCGACTTATTTTTTAACGAGCATTTTCTACAACTGCTTGCTATTGCACATATAGCAACAATATGTCAGCTACATAACTGAGTAGCGAGAGCCCTTTTTGTGTCTTGCTAAAAGTTTTACGTTTAGAAATCTTGATCTTCACGAACGGATTGCTGCGGAAGAGAGGAGGATTGAAGAAGAGCGGAGATTGCAAGAAGAAGAGGACGAAGATAATATTCGCAGGTGGATTTAAGTAGGGTGACCCAAAAAGATTCGTACCCATAAAAATTTCAATTGTGAATTTGTTTGAAAAGCTATTTATTTCAAATTACAACCACACATTATTCAGTTGATGGAAGACCATCGACCAGAGTTTTAGCTTTTTCTGTCAATTTTTAGTCAATTTATGGCTTTCCCAAGATGTGTTCCAAATGTGAAAAAATCGAATAAAACATGGGTACGCATCTTTTTGGGCCACCCTGTATTTGTTTTCACAAGAGTATTCAAAGACCGAAGTCTTCTCAAATTCTTGCAACAAGCAACATCTAATTAGTTACTTGAAGGCTATTTGGAGTACTGCATTAATTCGTGAACATCATAAAAAATGCAAGTATTATGTAGGCTACGATGGACTCCACCAGTGTCCCTGCACCATTGCAGCACGATGCTAAATAGGATAAATACACAGTAACATAGCCGAGGATAAATACACAGTAACATTGACAGGGGTGTCCAGAAGGTAATTTTGGACCCAGGGATAATTTAAGGGGCCTGAAATCTTTTCAGGGGGCCGGGAAACATAAAGATACCACAGCGTATTCTTTGGATACAGTAATTTTTTCTTGTAAATGCCTTGATTTGGGACCCAAGCATGTCATTTGTACCGGGCCCAAAATATTCTTTCAACGGCCCTGTAAATACATAAAGTGAATTATGCTTAGTGCGGTACTAGTTTAATCATTTATGTCATCCATTGTAGTTGTAACGACGTAAAGAAGGGTTGCTGTTATTCTACATTAAACCTGTCCGTTAACTTGTTGTTTACCGGTGTCACTGCACACTCGTGGATTTATGGCTTTCACGAGTTGTTGGCCTGGCAAGAATAGCTTTGGCAAACAGTACTTTAAGGTAGTGGTTCCCAAGATATCCCAGCAAGAAATTTCTCCCCAGCATAGAATTTCATGACTTCAGTCGAGGAATTTCAAATTGATACTTTATAGCTGGCAGGAATAGCTTTGACAATCGTTACTTTAAGCACCATTACATTGTAACATCACCAATCATTGATGTATTTTTACTGACAGAGGTTCAAGTCACGTCAATTTATTTTGTTTCTATAGCGCCATTTATAAAAAAGAAAACAAGGGAGTAATTTTTGTTTGTCGTATCCAGGCTTAAACCTGGTGGTTGAAGATTTAGATTAAGTGGACGGTAGCAAGGAAGCCAATTTTCGGGACAACCTTCAGGCACGTCTTTAGGTGTCCTGCCAAGGACACAGTTGCATGCTCATGAGCGGTGTCGTACCGGTGCCTTTCAGTTGCCGTTCCAGCGCTCTCACCATAGTCGGCTGCAGTAAATGAAAAGTAAAAACAATGCATTGTAAGTTACAGCTGTTTAGATTATGGCGCAATTAGGAAGGTAGCGAAAGACCATAAGCGGTCATCTAGTCACCCACCACATCCTTTTAGTTATTGATCTCTGACAAACATTAAATCCTTCCAGGATGTTGCCTGTGCGGCGTAAGATTCAGCTTCCACCCGATACGGTGAAGTCTGAGACGATCCCATCCAATGAGACTGAGACCAATTTGCCCTCTTCTAAGGTCACAACGGAAAATCAGTTAAAGGTATGAGTTGGTTGTTTCTATACAATCAGACTTGTGGCAAAGGAACTGTTTTTGGTCGTTCTCATCTACATGAATGCTTGACAACCTTTTTACATTCATTTAACCCTTTGCCAACGCTACTAGCTATTTTTAGATGAGAATTTGGCAGCCTACTCATCGTGTAGTTACCTCTCCTTTGCCAACATTGTAATTGTTCTCCAACTATTTTCGGATCATCTTTAGCTATTTATTATGCAATCATCTTTCCTGACGTAATAAATTTACTCCCTTGATGAATGAAATTTGTCTATAAGGTCTACTGGCTCTAGAGCCGAAGGCGATCACCACGCGACCAAAGAGCTGATCAGGTCTTGCCAGTTAAAGTTGTTTGTAATTGGCTTGAGTAGCGAAGTGGTGTATTTTATCAAATTGTCTTTTTTATGTTGACTGATTTTGCTTTTTCAGACGCTACGAGTGAATATTTGGGATCGAATAGACACTTTGAATGAACAGAAAACGTTGCTAAAGTAAGAAGGAGTATTTCATCTTGAAATATCTGTTTTAGACTTTACTTTTATAGTTTAGTAATATCTGTTTAGCCAGAGAGTTTTTTTAAAGAGTTTACGTTGTCGTGCCGGTACACATAAACAATGCAAAAACCAAGCAACAACACAGCCTGATTAAAAACATTTATTGATACCAAAAATTTAGCCTTGTGTCAAAAACGCTTGAATTATTTTATGTATTTTTTCTGTAGTTGAGGGAAGATGTTTAATCAGTTTGACTTGCTTGTTTTTGTTTCTTAAATCAATTTTTAAAATAGATTTTCGCATTGCTTTGTAGCCTTGCGAGAGCTAGCGCAATTCTTTGTGTTGGTTCCTTTTCAAGCTTATTGCCTCGGTTTCTTACGTCCCATGATGACATGGATCTGGCTGGTGCCCTGTAGCTCTTTCCAATCTTTTAAAGATAAATCATTCATAGCAGCTTTTTTCAAATCATACTTTGTAACTTATGTATCTAGAGATTTTAGATCATGGGGATGCGAAACAACATTCGGTTTTAGCTTATCCAGCACACTAGAAGGGCTATGTTTTTTTTTAATTTACAAACTATTGTACTTTCTATTGATTAAATAAAAGTAATGAAGTTGGTTTTTATGTAATTCAGCTTTTTGTGAAAAGCAAGGTTGTAGCAAGGGGTACAAAATTGGCAATTAACGTGGCTAATGGCTTCAAATGTGGCTGGAAAAGCGCAGCTGCGCGTCCCGCAATGTAATATCCCTTTTATACCATATTATACAGTATATCGTTCAATCTATCTTTCCAGCTTGGCCGATTCACATTTTTAAAATTTAATAGATTAGTATTTGAGAGTTACCTTACCCCTGTGATGAACCCTTGGCTTTAAATAAACCAATTGCAACGTTGGCGGAAGTGTCCGAATCCAGCAACTAAATTTCCAAATTTAACATTCTAATTCCAGAATTAACTTGTACCGAATAGATATTAGCTTGTTCCTGATAGAAGTTAAGTTGTTCCGGATAGAAATTAACTTGTTCCTGATAGAATTTAAGTTGTTCCGGATAGAAATTAACTTGTTCCTGATAGAAGTTAAGTTGTTCCGGATAGAAATTAACTTGTTCCTGATAGAAGTTAAGTTGTTCCGGATAGAAATTAACTTGTTCCTGATAGAAGTTAAGTTGTTCCGGATAGAAATTAACTTGTTCCTGATAGACGTTAAGTTGTTCCGGATAGAAATTAACATTTTCCATATATACCCAAGCTCTGTTTTTAGGTCTTCATTCGTACCAAAGCCCCTTCATAGGAATATCCAGCATGCCATCAAAGATACCGAACTCGAGATGCAGAAGCTTCAGCAGCAAACTGCCTACTTGATGCAACACAAGCAGGTGAGATGTGAATTTGCACCGCTGATAGTCTTAGGTTGTTGTGACCCTGACAGCAAATCAATCGTTTCTTACATTGATCCAACGCCTGCAGATGTTGAATCATTGTAAAAAAACGGTTGATTTGCTGTCTGGGAAATACCTGATTTTGTTGTCAAGATTATAAAACCGTTGGTGGAAATTCCCCACTGGTAACTTAGCTTGAAGCTGTGTTGAAATAAAATAAATATCGAGCCTCTATAGGGCCCCATAGGGGGCAAGTGTAAGGTAGTATTGAAGCTCAAGTTCTTCCGTTTAGTTTCTCTGAGACTTGTACCCAGTGCTGTGTTAAGGGGGGGGCCAAGGGGGGCCCGGCCCCCGGGCCCACCATCTCAGGGGGCCCACAAATAATAGACTTTCGCGCTTCAGTAAAGTTTTTTTTGAGTTGCTAAAGTTTACTGCGTGTAGGCTACTTGTCAATTAGGACGATTTAGGTCTAATTATACTAAAACATCTCAAATTTGGGCCCTTTACTACACTGAAACATCTCTAAAAACACCACTACTATCTTAAAAGCAAGTTAAAATGCGATAAAGTTAGTATCGTGGTCTGCAGAAGTGTATTTAACATATAACAGGTGAGATGCAATTGAATATGTGAATCCAAGAAGGGCCCAATTGCCACAAAGTGTTTTCACACACCCGTTTTAATTATTTTGGTTATTTACTTTTGTGGTAAAACTTCGATTATGATTACATGCTTAAGCATACTGATTAGAAGCATCATACGTAAAAATTCACTTGGTGAAGATTCTGTGCAGAAACAATGGAGAAGTTAAAGTGTAATTGCTGTAGTTGGGCCCATTTCAAAATCAAAGGAAATATTGATAGGGTATTTTTTATATGTTTACCGATATGTTTGAAACATTTGGCCTTTTTTTTTAAAGTATCATTTAGAAGACATTGGAAAGCACAAATAGTGAAATGAAAAAAAACTGGAGGCCCCTTTGTGAATTCGCATATCCAATTTGTTTTCATCGAAAGAAATCAGAAAGCACAAAAAGTGAAATGAAAAAAGTGGAGTTGGGCCCTTTGTGAATTCACAATTCACATATAGCCTATAATTCAATTTATTTTCATCAATAAAAGTGTTTTGTTTTTAAAAATTGTGAGGTGTTGGCAAAATAACATTTCTGATAGTTTAATTGTCATTTTATTTTTAACATTTAAAATACCGTCATTTTAAATATCTTTGACGAGTGATGTCGCGAGCAGGAAAATCTGTCCGCTGCCGCACTGCACATGTCTCCCCGTACACTGCTCCTGCACCACAAAAAATAAGAGTGCACTTGCACAAGTGCAGAGCAAATGCAAGAGAATTTATTAAATGAAAGCAAATTTTGGAAAAAATTTAAGGCCTATTTAGGAGATTGAGTAACTTGCAGCACTTAGTATCTACCTTTGATAGCTCATCTGAGTAGCCTTTTATTAAATGCTGTGGGTACTTTTAGCAGAAACCTTCTTCTATATTTACTTTTTTTTAAACATATGCACATGAAATTGCTCTTATCTTCAAATACCATATAGACCTGGCATATCACATGTTGTACGGTGGCCTACTGAAATTGCTTTGATCCAAAACAAAAATCATTCTTATCGCAAGTGACCTGTGTATTCTTGCCACTAACCTAGGCTACCATACCCTAAAAACATTAATTAACTTGAATGCCTGCATAAAATAATGAAAGCTTTGCCTTGGAATGAAATAATGTTAAATAAAAATAATTACACCTGATTCTCAAAACTCTTCACACTGCTTTTGTTTACAAATTAAACTTTACAATCACAATGTTTTTACAATGGTTGACTGAACAAGTAGTGTTGCCAGATAAACCATAAAAATGGTGAAAAACAATAATGTTACCAGACCAAATCTGAATAAAAATTAATAATTTCTTCAGTTTTAGTTTTATCCTCAGATTTTATCGCGGTACCGCGACGCAAAGTTCAAACAGTCAAAATTCCGCGCGGTACAGTGGTATTTACGCGTCGTGACCATACTCTATTTCCAGTATTTATTTATTAGAAATTTTTAACACTTTTAGCTTTCATTCCGAGCAAAGGTGTAGCTAAGAAATGGTAGACCTGTGTTAGTGTTTACTTACATTTGTGTTGTTATCTAAACTGGTGAGAAAGTTTATTGAAGTGAACCACATTTCCATATCGGTGCAGTAAAAATATATATACACAATACTATAGGTCTGTTTGACGATAGGGGGCCCAAAATTATTCTGGCCCCGGGGCCCACAAAAGGTTTAACACAGCACTGCTTGTACCAAGATTGTATTCCAGGCCGGACTTTTCGCATCGGGTTGTGTTCAGGTTCAGGTTTCAATAGAAATTCGATCCAGATCTTGTTAAATGAATTAATTTATTTCTGTCACACTTTATATTTGTTGGGGCAATAACTTTAATTTTGCTTTCACAGGAACTCTCCGACCATTTATCAGACTTTGAGTCCCGCAGTATCAGCGCCAAAGACATTCGGTTTGTGTCGATTTCATATTTCTATCGAACGTTCATTATTATCAGTCTGATGTTAGATTTTCTACAAATACCATAAACTTTAAAAAAGTTATTATTATTGTAACTGTCTCCGCCGCCAGTGTAGCCAAATCGTTTGGCATCCGCTGGCTTCGATCAGTCTTTCAACAAGGTTGATAGGATCTCCATTCTGTTTCGTCCTTTGCGATGTTTTGCAATCGATGGAGATGTGGTGTGCTGAGCAGGGATCCCAGGCCAGCTTTTCTGATGTCAGATCTCAGCAGTTGTAATAAGTTGGTACGGTGACGTCCGGTTCGGCCTTGGTACTTTTTGCTGCCAATTATTGCAAATTCAAGGGCTTTCAAAAAAGTTATTGCTTGTGAAAATGTTTATCCTCGGATTGAGAAAGCTTAATCCTGGCAGTTTCGCATACTTGTTGAGACTTTGAACCACTGACGCAAGATCGGTCACTGAGATTGGCAGAGTGAAATTTTCGATTGATGAAGTGTCTGTAAATTATTCCATCCACTAGGTGCCGCTGAGTGGAGAGCAGTCTTATGCGTTTTAATCTTAATTTAACTCCAATCTTAACGTAACTTACACAAACGTCTACCGTGTGCAATGTTTGTGAACAGTGGATTTAATTTATAATTTACATTGCATAACCCCTAACAAACCGATGTACAAATTTGTAACGAATGAACGTAGGCTAGTGTTAGTGAAGCTTACTCGACCGCCTTGTAGCCCTCATCGCAATCACAGATCCATAATTTGTGACCTGTCATAGGACCTGTCACTTTTGTTTCTTTCGTGGAAGTAAATGTAAGTTACCATAGTTTAACATGGCCTCATGCAATTTCTTTGAAACCCCTCATGAAAAGTTGCTGCGTGCGCCACTGTGCATATTTATCGTAGGCTATATCTAGTCATGTTTTTTCCAAACATCTCAAATGATGCCTTGTAGCCTACATTTTTTTTACCTGCATCTAAATGTGAATGTCTGCGTCTAATTCACTGCACGCAATCAACTTCCAGCTATGATTTTTCATGTTTAATTTTACGGTTTTTTTTAAAGGTTGAATTTCCTTTACAGAGAAATCAAAGCACTTATTGACAAAGAAGACACTCAAGCATGACAGAATAGCCAATGACGTCATCGCGTTTGTTCACTTTCACTTATCGACGCCTCATGCAAAATGTTGCCACTGCTGCAATTGTCCTGTTACAGAAATACCTTTTTATAATTTCTGATGTCTCTTTTGTGATGTCTCTTTTGCAGTGACGTGCGGTGAGGTTCCTAGATGGTGAGGCACTACTTTTTTCAAGTCACTTTTACAATAAAATTTTCTAACAACAAAAACGGTGTCATAACTTACTAATCAAAAAAATTAGCAGCATGCTTTCACATTTATTAAAAATAAAATCCATGCGCCTATCCTTTTGGACTAAAACATCTGTGACTTTGTTGTAGAGACCCTTCTTTACTCCAAACATTATCACTAGATATTGAAAATAAGAGACGGGAAAGCAGAAAAGGCAAATTTTAAAGCATAGCCACACAGCCACTTCTTTTTTGAGTACCAATCTCTTTGAAAGTTGCAAGTTATTTTTTTTTGTTCAGTCGTCTGATGCAAACCTTATAAATTTGGAACAGGTCTTCCTTTATTTATGACTTCAACTTTGGATTGAAAGTTTAGTTTTTAAAAATCTCTCAGATTTGATACTAAATCTTCCTCCATTTTATTTACATTTTATAAGAAACGATCCTTTACGCTGCAAGAAGTTACATACCACGTAGGCTCGCGGGCACTCCAGCTTGACGAAAAAGGTTTCATAGCTGTGACGTCACATTTGAGGCGCGCCTCAAATCGTAGCTAAATCGTTCATGATGATTTCTGACGACTTTGCGAAAGAAAAAGGCACGCATAGTGCAGTGTATGGAAGTTTTCTGATCTGAAGTGAGGCAAAGCTGGCGTTGCCTCTCCTTGCGTATTTCAACGATTTTGATCACATGAACGCTCGATAGGAATATCGCCACAGAAACAGAAACAAATTAAAACACAGTTTGGGTGTAGAAACGTAAAATTTGGGGGAAAGGGGGCACGACTACAGCAATTTACACAAACTAAAGCACCTAAAAACGTGCAATATTTACTACTTTTTAACAAAAAATATTTATTCTGTGATAACCATTTCTTTGATATAACTTTTGCTTTGCCAGATGTTGGCAGGTGAGGCACTGCCTCACCTGCCTCCCCTGACTGCACGTCCCTGCTCTTTTGTGATTTGTGATGTCTCTTTCTTTTTTTTTCATAGATTTTAATAAAAGATTTTCATGTATGCAGGGTGTGTTGTAAGTTTGTCGTATCTAGGTAAAAATTGCCCGGTGATTGAAGATTTTGTTTGAGTGGACGAGAAGGCAAGGAAGCCAGTCTTCGTGTCCACCTTCAGGCATGCTTTTAAGAGTCTTGCCAAAGACACGCTCTTGAGCATTCATTCGCATGCTCTTGAGCAGTGTCAAACCGGCGCTCTTTCGAACATCTTTCCAGGGCTCTCACCCACTGCCGGTCTTTGGGATGTGCAAACCGTGCGATCGCACAGGGCCCGCAAATTAGGGGGCCCACAATTTACTCAGAAAATGCAGTAATTTTGTCATTTTCAATGGAAAAATTCAACAAGTAAATTCAACAAAGGAATTAGCAGTAAGAAAACATACAGACTCAACGAATTCTACCTATTTCGTCACCTGAACATTTCGTACCCTGAAAAGATCGAGAAAAAAACACGACATAGCCGAAGACGCTGATTGGAGTTGTCGCAAACATTTCAAAATTTCTCGATCTTTTCAGGGGACGAAATAGGTCGAAATTTAATTTTGTTACACGATTTCAGGGAACGAAATAGGTTGCATCCAGACTCAACATAGAGACATAGCTTTATTTCCGAAAAATGCCAAAGAAAGCATAATCTTATCCTTTTGCTATGCCACCGGACAGCACCATTTTACAGTAATATTCATACCTAAATTTTTGTTGAACATGCTCTCAGAATGTCCCAAGTTCACAGTAATTTTTCAAAATTTTCTGGGGGAGGCCCCCAGACCCCCCGCCGCTGATTGTCGCCTTCGGCGATCACGCCGCCACCACCGCCCCTCCCCTTTCAAAGTACCTAGCTGCGCTACTGAATTGGATCAATTGTCATTGGGGCCCGCAAAGCATATTCCGCCCAGGGCCCGAAATACCCTAAGACTGGCACTGTCTCACCACTCGTCAATGCAGCCGACAAGTTGTAAGTAACCTGCTATTAAGAAAACAAATCAATAGTTTTTTTTTTCAAGTCTAAACCTCAAACCATTTGACCAGGTTCAATGTTCTATTAGTCCGGCAGCCCGTGACGTATTTGTAACATCATAAAGTAGGCTACAAAAGGTTTGAGTGTTTTATCAACCTTGCCCCACTGTGGGATGTTCAGAAACCCAGATCCGAGGTTTCACTGCTGGGGCGTTTGGGGGCTACGACCCGGTGAAAAACTCATTTTGGGGGTCAAAAAAACATCATAAGGTACAAGAACAAAACCTATGCCAGATTTTATGCCTTCACTTGTAGACTTTGGAACAAGTCGATCTGGGTGCCCCAAGTGGGGCATTCCCGAATAAGGAGCCCTCAAAGTTGGGGAAAAATACGTAAAAATAACATCATAAGGTACAAAGATGGAACTTCTTTCATCAGTTGGGGCATGTTCCACTGACTACGAAACAACCTTTCTTATGGCCCCAAAGTGGAGCTTAACCTCATTTTGGGGGTAAAACCCCTAAAATTCACAAAATTAACATCATAAGGTACATGGATGAAACCAAGTGTAGGTGATAGTACCTGACTTACAGACTTCAGAACATTAAAATTTGGTCGCCCCAGGTGGAGCATTCCCGAATAAGGAGCCCCAAAGTTGGGGAAAAATACGTAAAAATAACATCATAAGGTACAAAGATGGAACTTGTATCATCAGTTAGGGCATGTTCCACTGAGTTCGAAACAACTTTTCTTATGGCCCCAAGGTGGGGCTTAACCTCATTTTGGGGGTATACCCTAGAATTCACAAAATTAACATCATAAGGTACATGGACGAAACCAAGTGTAGGTGATAGTACCTCACTTACGGATTTCAGAACATTAAAAAATTTGGTCGCCCCAGGTGGAGCATTCCCAAATAAGGAGCCCCCAAAGTTGGGGCAAAATACGTAAAAATAACATCATAAGGTAGGCTAAAAAGATGGAACTTGTATCATCAGTTGGGACTCGTTCCACCGAGTTCGAAAATTTTTTTCTTATGTCTTCAAGGTGGGGCTTAACCTCATTTTAGGATATACAACCCCTAAATTCAAGGTTGTAGCCTATTTGGATGAAACCAAGTGTTTGCAAAACGTCAAATTTTTTTTGCTTCAGCTGAGGATTTTTCCTAGCACAAAGACTGATACCGGGTGCGAAAGTCATAATTCCATAATAAGCAACTGCGCTATAATTTAATATTTCACCGGTTGAAGACTGTAGTGTACAATAGCATAAAATGTGATAATGATTTCGCGCAACAGGCAGGCTTTCGTCATAGACTATTAACTGTTACTCTGTATGACAACATAATGATATGCTACTCTTGTGGTTATATTTATATCGTACAAGAGCCGAAGACGATAATAGCGCGTAGAGAACTCCACGTGGTGTTTCTGAAATTCTCATACTGACTGCCAGTTAACCTGCGCCATTAGAAATGTAAGGTTTAGTATTATTGAAAAGGATGAAAAGAGAATTCAAACGCAGAAGGATTTGCAAAACTTTCCTACGATTGATTCATTGTGGATGGTGTCCCTTGCCTTGGGTATTCCAAGGACACCTATGTGGGTCGGATGGAATATGCCAAAGTATTCAAAGATAACTTTCAAAAACAGAAGATCTCGTACCTTCCGCAGATCAACCAGTCTCCCACCAGTCTACAAGTGGTTGCTGAAACAATGAGAAGATCTTTGCAGATCGCAGATGAATGCCAGCAAGAGTAGGGGAAGGTCGGGACCTGCAAGCCACTTTTTTCTTTTAGATGCATATCTTCTACGTTTCTCAATATTTTTCTCTAAAAATTGGTTTTGCAATGCCTTGTAGTGTTACCTACTCTACAGCAAAAGCACAAGTTATTATTTCAGCAAATGTTTTATTTACGCTCAAAAACATAAGCACGCCACAAGCGTTTTATCGCACCCCACATGTGGGGAGCGATAAGACACGTGTCGGGAGCGATAAGCCACAATTGCTATAAGCCAAAAAATGTAGTAGCCAGCTTGTAGTAGCCAGCTTCCAAGCTTTAAATTTTGAAATAAGCGATGGAGAATTTTCAAATGATTCCTTGGGATGAGTTGTCAGAATTTTGATGTGAAATAGCATAATTAATAGTTGCAAACGAAACAAAAGTCAGAATTGTGATATATCATAATGGAAAGGTGTGAAAAGCAAAAAAATGATGTCATATGACACTTTAACATTTACTATCACAGGCACTTGTCATGACTTGCAGGTCCCAACACAAGGTGACTCAAGGCTCCCTACCTGATGTTTCAGAAATGAAACAACAACTGAAAAAAACTAATTTTGCTATCTAAAAAACTTTCAGCTTAATCTCATCATAAATACATTACCTAACCATTACAAAAAAGTTCATGAACATTTCTTGCATAACAAATGAGTTATTTTAAAACACATTCAGTCAAAAAAATTTACTTTTTTAACACAAAACCTACAGTATAAATTGCACCTTCATTTTTCAGTAAAATTTTGACCTCTTTGCACCTTCATTTTTCAGTAAAATTTTGACCAAGGGATTGTGGGAAAGTTATCCAAGCATAAAAAACATAATTACGTCAAAAAATGCAAAAAGAATACTTTATATTAAAAAAAGGGGGGTGGTTTATGGCTCCCACCATGATCATAGGTCCCGACCTTCTCCTACATGTGTGTTACATACGATCTGGCCATTGCAAAACATGCCCTCACAATTCAAGAGCAAGAAAGTCTAAAATATGACCGTTTGTTCATATAACTCCTGCATATTACTGGGTGGTTTCCACATTTGCATGGCGTTCTTTAAAGCTATGAGTAAGTACTTGGATGGTTCAGGTGGTCCATACATCCTAAGAGAAGCTGGTATTCTGGCCGAAGGATCCCTTAAACAAAGGGATACTAAAAGAAAAACCTGACTTGGCGATTTTCCACGTTCTTTGTGTTTAACTTGCTACCATAAAACGATTTTCAGTAAAATTTTGCCCCATTGCGGTCTGATCAGCATTCCGCGCGTACTTTTGTCAGAGCTTTCAAAACCAGAATGGGCCTGAGCAGCGAAGCGTGCGACTGTACAGTCTACGTCACAAAAGACTAGCAATCAGCTGATCACACAACAGTTGTTACTGCCGGCGATTTAACTGTAGGCTATGTATGTATGTACATCAAAACATCAGATTTCAACATCAAAACATCAGACAGTTTGCTCAAAACCTCAGATCTGATGTTAAAACATCAGATGTGGTAACGAGGTTTTTGTTATTGCTGTCGATAGTGACGTATTCTCGAGCAGTGTTTGCACTTTTTGGTCATTTCCACTTCCATTTTCACGGTCCACTTCTATCAAAACAGATTTAGCATAAAAATGCTCGTTTCACAAACAATTTATTTTATTTCAGAAAAAGTCTTTCACCGTAAAATGATGTAGGCTATAAAATTAGACATTGTAGGCTACGTATTTGTATAGCAAGCTTCGATTTGTAACTTGAATCATTGTCAGTGTAATTTAAACAAAGAATAAGGATATAGCGCTACGACTATTATATTTCAAATAAAATTCTCTTCTGTACATAAAACAGGACAGTAACCCTCTGACCGGCCAACCGGGTACGTTCTCGAATTCCCAGTAGGCTAATGATTAGCCGCCAATCCATCCTTGCGTACAATATCTATTTTCATAGTGATAAATTTTAACCTAATAAGCAAATGTTATGCTGTGTAGATATTATATCTTACATGCTTCGTTGATTTTCCAAAATATTTGCAGACGTTTTGAAATATATACGAGAGACACTTGGTTTTATACCTTATGATGTTAATTTTGTGAATTTTAGGGGTTATACCCCCAAAATGAGGTTAAGCCCCACCTTGGAGCCATAAGAAAAGTTGTTTCGAACTCAGTGGAACATGCCCCAACTGATGATACAAGTTCCATCTTTGTACCTTGTGATGTTATTTTTACGTATTTTGCCCCAACTTTGGGGGCTCCTTATTCGGAAATGCCCCACCTGAGGCGACCAAATTTTAATATTCTGAAATCCGTAAGTGAGGCACTATCACCTACACTTGGTTCCATCCATGTACCTTATGATGTTAATTTTGTGAATTTTAGGGGTTTTACCCCCAAAATGAAGTTAAGCCCCACCTTGGGGCCATAAGAAAAGTTGTTTCGAACTCAGTGGAACATGCCTTAACTGATGATACAAGTTCCATCTTTGTACCTTATGATGTTATTTTTACGTATTTTTCCCCAACTTTGGGGCTCCTTATTCGGGAATGCCCCACCTGGGGCAACCAAATATTAATGTTCTGAAATCCGTAAGTCAGGTACTATCACCTACACTTGGTTTCATCCATGTACCTTATAATGTTAATTTTGTGAATTTTAGGGGTTTTACCCCCAAAATGAGGTTAAGCCCCACTTTGGGGCCATAAGAAAGGTTGTTTCGTAGTCAGTGGAACATGCCCCAACTGATGAAAGAAGTTCCATCTTTGTACCTTATGATGTTATTTTTACGTATTTTGCCCCAACTTTGAGGGCTCCTTATTCGGGAATGCCCCACTTGGGGCACCCAGATCGACTTGTTCCAAAGTCTACAAGTGAAGGCATAAAATCTGGCATAGGTTTTGTTCTTGTACCTTATGATGTTTTTTTGACCCCCAAAATGGGTTTTTCACCGGGTCGTAGCCCCCAAACGCCCCAGCAGTGAAACCTCGGATCTGGGTTTCTGAACATCCCACAGTGGGGCAAGGTTGATAAAACACTCAAACCTTTTGTACCTTATGATGTTACAAATACGTCACGGGCTGCCGGACTATATATTGCGTTTGTTCTAGATTGCACGATTCTAGAATTAGCGTTTGTTCTAGATTGCACCGTCATAAGCATTTCTTAATCGTACTTGTAAAATTCATCTCAGTTATTCTACTTTTTACTGCTGCGTGTACGGACAGTTTTAGTAAGTTACCGTATTTGATTGTTGCAATATTTTTTGTATTTGGCCTATTTAGCAATACCATGAAGAAAAAAAAGAAATGAAAAAGAATAAAGTAAAGAAATGAAGGTTTTAAGCATTCAGTGACCTTTATTTATTTAATATGTAAAAAAATCTTTTGGAATATTTGTGCTGATATTTCCCTGCTCCTGTAATATTTTTGTTTCGATTCAGTTGTGCTGATGACTCCTAATGGAAGAAATCCGGTTCCACAACATAAATTATATTTAAATTTTTTATTGAAATGCTATTGTGACTTGTGAGTGTTACCTGGTCAAATGGTTTAAGGTTTAGACTTGAGAAAAAACTATTGATTTGTTTTCTTAATGATTGCTTTCTGTGTTAGGTCGATCGCCCATTTGAGGAAGTGTCATTGTACCAGATCACCTTTTCCAGTTAGTTTTTCTCACTTTTGATAACCTGTTATTACGCTACATAGGCAGTCGCTGAATGATTTGACCCGGAAAAAAAATAATATTAAGCTGAAACTTTGTCAGGAGGTTCGATTGGCGATGTGGAATCACCAAAAAAAAAGCCCTATGATTCTTCTTTGGGAATAGTAAGTTTTGGCCATTTTTTCATAATGGCAGCAGGTCCCATAGGCCAAAAATTTGAAATCGTTTAAAATTGATCTTTTATCCTCATTAGAAAGATGATTTAATGCTGAATCGCTTTCATATAAGAACTATGGTCAAAAAATACACACATTTGAAGTTATTATAAGACTTGTTACTCAATGCTACAAACGGTGCAGGCTACCAGCTCATTTTTTAATCATAATATTTGCCGGCCTTAACTTTACGACAATCTTTTGAAGAGGTTCATAATCTGATTCGTTACGGTTGACCGAGTTTTGTTCTTTTTCTTGTTACTTGAGGTGACATTGCTTGCTGAAACTTCAAATTTTTATTTTAGCTATACGTTGCAAAAAGAAAAGTAAAGGCTCCGTTGGTATCGACGTGCAGAAAGATCCAACAGCGCAGTGAAGCTATTTGCTAACATGCAATCCACAAATTACAAAAAGATATGCAGTTTGGTCGGCCGAAGTTAGGCTGCGTTGGAAATAGAAAATACTGACAGACGAGAGTGGAATTTATGTAGATCCGAACCTTGTGACTGTGATAAGTGGAGGCCCGATGTGCAATCTGCCATGCGTGCAAGCTAGCCAGTCATATGGAGTGGGGCTTGGGGCATAGGCCTACGAATGTAGAAATGCCCCGTGGCCTAAGACCTGCACGTTAAAAGCAAAACTCGGTGATGATGAGGCGTTGTTAGGCTATATAGCAAGGCATGCAGACGAATAAGCTTAGATGGAGTCAATTTAGTAAAGTTTTAAGATCGACAAGTTTTGAAAAGCATTTCTTCACATTTCGATCGTTTGTGCATTGATAAAGAAAACTCCTTTAAACAAATATTTACCAAAGATTGGAAAAACGAGCTACATTTTACTATAATTTTTTTTTGTCACGTCAGGACTTTATAATAGGCTACAATTTTGGTTAAGAGGTCACTTTCTTCAACCACAGACATATACAACCAAGCAACCACACGGCATTTAACATAATCCATTAAAATTGAACATAAACTATAAGCTACAAACGTTTTTGGCCATACACACGTTAGCCCTTATCAAGTAACAAAAACTAACTGCTTATCATATCTACAATGAAAATGAATAACTGATCTAAACACTGAATTGAAAAACGAAATGCAAAATGAAACGGCAGAGCATAGGAGAAAGGCACATCACATGGCGTTTAAATTACGCGAGGCAAAGACGCATCATATGACGTATCAAGAAATTATGCATAGAATTATGCGTAAATGTTCCACCGATTTCGACACTAAAATCCACGAGGCTTTGCTAATAAAATCATACAATCCTCGCCTCAATACACAGTTGTTTGCCTCAGGTGCTTCTTATTTACTCAACGTCTTTTCTTGATGCGTCATATGATGCGTCTTTGCCGCGATAAGTAAACGTTATTACATTTTACTTATCGCTCAAAGTGATAAATGGGAAATGTCTTGTTCATGTTTTGTCATGTCATTATTGTCATCGAGCATTTTATTAAAATGAAAGTTCAAAAAATATGAAGATGAAAATTAGCAAAGTAACACAATATCACTAAAACAAGTCATTGCGGAATATGATATTGCTTGAAGCATTTGACATGCAGACCGACATCACATTTTTTGCATCTTGTAGTAGTTTTTGCATGACAATAGGCGCATCGAGTTGCGTGGTAAAATTATGCTAAATACAGTATAACCTTTCTCATTTACCTATGCGACATAGCCTACCTCAATCAAATATTTTTATGCCCGCTAATACAGTGCCTATATTGTAATTCTTATCTCAACAACTCAGCGTTCTGCCATTGCTTTAATGATGGTGTTCACAAAGAAATCAAAAAAAATTATCTGAAATTATCAGTAAATTACGATAATTATGTTATTGTTCTTAAACAAACACGACTAATTTGACAAGCTTGATGGATTTCACAGTATGCACATTTTTACTACCAATAACGCTCAAGATTACTGATAAATTTTCAAGCATTTTGCGTTTTTTGGAATTTTTTCAATTATTGCTGACTTTGCTGTAAACAGCCCTTTAAGCAGAAAGCAAAATACAAAGTTTGGAATTTTTTATGGTATTTTCATTTGATTTAATTATTTTTCCTACTGCACGTAAGCGGCAGTGTAACTCAATTGATAAAATCATCCAACTGGTACGGTATCTGAAGGTATAATTATAAGCAGGGCGGTTACCTCATTGGTTTGATTCTGGATCAAGAAGTTGAAGATTCGATACCTACTGCCGCTGTTGCGATTCTCTCTCTCTGTATGTATCATGGCTGATACAGCCCTCGATGTACAATGATGTTCCAGTTTGATCGATCTCGTGCGTCTTGCCAAATTTTAGTAGGGTTTTTGATTTGTGGTTGAAAATTGTGCAAAAATGTGAATCTTTGAGCTACTCTTGACCGTTTTCCTATTATTTTTCCACAGATAAATCTTCAAGTTCGCCTTTCCTTATGCTGTGACCCAGATTCTATTCATGCATATTCGATTCTATTCATGCATAACTTACAAAAAGTTTTGTCCCTTTACAGCATATTATGTTCGATTTTTCGTCATGTTGATGAAAACAGTTCGTGCTGCATGGGATGGGGCAGCGCTAATCAAGAAAAAAAATTATCGTTGTCGGACATTATCGGCGATAATTTATCGCTTATCGTTATCGCTTAACTTTTTTTTGATTTATCGTTTATCGTTATCGCTTTAGGCATTTTTCGTTTATCGATTATCGTTATCGCTTAACTGAAAAATGAGTTATCGCGCCCAACACTGCCTACGGTATACACAAATGTGAAGATATAGGCTGCATAGCAGTATCTTACTGTGGTAGGCTATGTAGCCTAAAATCGTCCATGTTAAATTTAAACCAATTCTTTCAGCCAATATTTTCTTTGGATGAGCTTAATTAGAATTCAACATATAAGATAATATTTTAAAATTACCGTATGCAGATGAAATTATTTTTAATCGAAATTTCATCTTTGCATCATGCATTGGATGTTGTGCATTGGATGTTGTGTACATATTTTACCTCCCCCATATTCTCAATGGCGCCATAACCGTGGGGAAGGAAAAAAAAATGCCCAGCCTACCCTACTATAGGCTTACTACTCTTACTGAGAGTGTTTTTCAGCGCCGTTGTGATTGTGCAGTAAGTGCAAGCTTGTTATTGTTTGAGATTGGTCCAGACCAGTGGTTCTCAACCGGGGTCCGCGGACCCCTTGGGCCGCAAAGCGTTTTCAGGAGGTCCGTGAAAGTTTTCAAATTTGAAATACGAATGAAAAACTACAACATTTAGAATTATTTTGAGCTTTATTTGTGCACACTATAGTGCAGTATTACAGTGATTTTCAAGCAGTTCGAAGCGGCGGCCTGGTGCGTCGTTTAAAATTTCAAAGGGTGTCGCACAAAAGCTCGGTTTCCCAACTAAAAAAAATTCATGTATCAGAGTTAAATCTTTTTATAAGGCTGTATATGTTCAAGTTAATTCTTTTGAGACAGCAGGTTATTGATCAATACTTATTCTAGAATAACAATGTTATGGTTTTATTTATTGTCGCTCTACAACAGCTAAAGTCTTTTTGCGACAGGGCCCATTTTTATTTTTATATCCGGTTTCCAATGTCATCACATTATTACCTGACATTCTCACTGCGTTATGCAAGCAAGAATACAATCGGTACAGTTTTCAAAGTTTTTGGTTTGACCCGACCTGGAATCGATCTAAGACCTACCAGAGCCGAAGACGAAACCAGTCGGCAACGTCACTGAAGGCACCCCCAATACGCGTAGTTCATTGGGTTTACTAAGCCATTTAGCCAACTACGTCGTCTACGTAAAACGTTATCTACGACGTCAAGAGTGTTATATCATATTGTTTGTTTTCAATGCAAAATTAATCCAAATAAATTAACTAGCTGTTGCAAACTAAAAAATATCGTCAATGGTCAATGCAAGCTGAGCATGCTAGGCTAACCTTATTCAATGCAGAATGCTGTATAACCTACCGGTTATTACAAGCAAAAAAGCATTTTTTAAATTTGTTTTTGTTTCGATTCGAAAGTCATTTTTATTGGCCTCCCCTTGCAAAATCCTGTTTACTCCACTAGGTGCATCACAATGCTTCATAGCCATCTTTTCTACATAAAGAATGTCACGCAATGCTCCTTTCGTGTTTATGTAACAATATATTTATTTATATAACAATATGTTTATTATGTAACAATATGGCCTAAACAGCACGCTACTGCACGTACAGGAAAACCTGAAAGTCCTGACTGTGCAAGGTCGTTACACTATTCAAAAAGCTAAAAGTGGTCATAGGCCGCTTGTTTTCACAAGGTCTGCCAGGTGCCAGCTATAGTTGACACTAATGCAAGTTTTCAATACGTTTCTTGATAGATGTTTCGGTCTGTGTGAACATATTTACACTTTACAGTGGCTTCATCGTTGACATTAGTATCAAGGTGAAATGTTTGACGCAAATTTATAAGCACAGAAAGATGCCAAGGATGCTGCAACATTGAAATCGCCACGCTTTTGCGGTACACTTGCGACCCTCTGCTGACAGTAATAAGAACTTTAGCGGGTTTACATGTTTTATTACAGAGATATAGCATAGGCCTAATTAAAAAATCAACTTAAACGTTTTCGACACGTACGTGTGTCCTCAATCCTCATCAGGAATTACTAAAATCTGCAATATACATAAAATGAAAATTATAAGATAAATCTGACAATGCACTATAACTGTAAGGACACTCCAGACGGAAAAGCACAAACTGAACAAGTGATACAAGAATGATGACGAGTAAATTATACGGCGGGAAACAGATCACATGATGTGTAAAGTACAGGCATGATTGTAAAGTACAGGCTTGTGACAAACAATTGAACACGCACAAAAGGAACGATGAGCCACAGGCGAATAACTGCCTGTTGATATAGAGTATAGACGGATTATTACATTCTATGATCTTAGTCTGAAATTCAGATCTGTCTCCAGAGATGATTTTAAACTGGTCGATCGAGACATTGTCAGTGGACGTTACGATGTGCTCTTTAATTGCACTTTTGGTTATTAAGTTTAGGTGTAAGTGCTCCCCGGCCCTTGTCAACAAATGTCTGGTTGACATACCAATGTACAGTGGCGTACGCAGGATTTTCTCAAGGGGGGGGGGGGCATTGAGAGTAGCGTAGCCAGGAATTTTGAAAGGGGCGTTTTCGCTTAAGACGACACCCAGCGGCGGGGGGTCTGGGGGGCCTCCCCAAGAAAATTTTGAAAAATTACTTTGAATTTGGTGCATTCTGAGAGCATTTTCAACAAAAATGTGGATATGAATATTCCTGTAAAATGGTGCTGTCAGGTGGCATAGCAAAAGGATAAGATCATGTTTTCTTCGGCATTTTTCGGAAATAAAGCTAAGTCTCTATGTTTTCTTGTTGTTAATTCCTGGCTGAGATGTTTGAATGTTTGGTATTGGCAAAACTCGCTCTTTAATGCAGTTTTGTTTAAAATTAGGCAAGTTTTTTTAGACTGAAACCATCATTCCCAAGCATAAAGAAGCTGAAAGCATCATTCTCAATATCGTGACGTCACACGCGTGCCAAAGTGGGGTTGTAACCCCCAAGGCCCCCCCCCCCTTTGGCTATGCCACTGGCCATTGATATCCCAGACGTCTTTATGATATCCCAGTATGGTTTTAGTTTAGACTTTATCCATTTCTCTCTCACTAATCACTATGATAGGCTTACAGAACACTATGCTACATTGGCATACCTGGGGTGGGGTAGGTGGATTGGGCCATGTATTTCGTATTGGCTTAGTCTATAAAACAACATTGTTACAGTAATTGCTTTGACAGAGCAATGCAAAACATATTAAATGCCTTAATCTACGTCGTTAACTACTAAAACATTTTTAAGGGGGGGGGGCATGGCCCAATGGCCCCCCCCCTGCGTACGCCACTGCCAATGTATGTCTGGTTTGCGTCACGCAAACAACTAAACTTATGCACAATATTTGAAGAAAGAGCAAAGGGGGTATGCGACTTCAGTTGAAAATATTGGTGCACTTTAAATGTTTTATATACAGCTGTTCATGTGACATAAAACAATCCTGTATTATACAAGGCATTAAGAAAAAGGCATTTTTTTTCTCAGCCATCACCACTAGGCCGGGTAATCACTAGGACAGTGCACTAATATAATCAGAAAGCTGAAGTTAGAAACTGGTGTCTTATTGCTGCACAGTGCATTGCTACATTGTTGATTTTGTAGTCGTCTCGAAGCTGGCGTGGAAGCTACAATATAATAATTAATAGCTAGTAAAAGGAAAGTATGCTCGCTGTAGCATGGTTGGTTGGTTAGTTTTGAATGTTTCTCGGACTGACAAAGCCTTGATAGGTTATTCCTCAAAGTTTCGCATACTTGTAGAGGCTTTTGACGCAGAGCCAGTTAACGAGATTGACAGAGTATAAATGAACTATACAGTACTGGAAAGTGAATGTTCAGTCCGCAGGTGATTGGAAGTAGCTGGAACGAAATCCTTCTACTCCAGTCGTAGTGTTGCTGCCATACAGAATATTGTTTTGCAGGATTAGTGCTCTTGCGTTTTGAGAGTAAAACTAGCTGAGTTCTGATCAAAGATGGTTAAAACCGTAGATGATATCTGGTCACGGCCGAGTGATGATTTAGTTTTCTTCGTCAATGGCAAAAAGGTTTGTTTGAATACGTTGGCATAACATGCTATGGAATATTATCAAACAGGATTTTTCAAGTTCCATACCTTCCATTATAGCATGGAATCCAGCATTCCAGCAAGTAACCTGGCAGGGGAGACAATTTCAACAAAACATAATGATGTTTAGGTCTACAGTACATCAATTCGACCTTGCCAATATATTGTTAATAAAGCTACTGTTCTTTGTTTTAGTAAGGCGATCGATCACCACCTTGGATCTTCCACTGTCTTGCAAAGTCTACCCTTCTGTATTCAATATTGTGCCCTTTTAATTTTATATTCCATGCGTTTTCGATACTTTCAGCAGCCGTTAAATGTTAAATTTGGCCGAAAGAACTAGCCAATTTTAAACGCTATTGGTGAAACACTAGCCTTACCATGTTTAAATAAACAATCCTGTTTTAACCAAAGAAGGCTTCATCCCATATACAGTAGCCTAACGACCACAGTATCACAAAAAGAATTAATAGATGGTACATTTTTTATTCAAGTTACCGTACTTTAAAATAATACTTTTTGTACTACAATACAACAATCAAATTTGACCCAAAATCAATAGAGACAACGTTCACTGAGATGAATTTGTTACTTTTTCCAGGTTATTGAAAAGCATGCTGATCCTGCCGTGTCTCTTCTTGTGTATTTACGAACTGATTGTGAGTGGCATTATTAACAGACAATATCGTAGCCTACGGAGTGGTGGTGTGGTTTTCAATCTTTATCCTCGTCTGACAAAGCTTTTATTGGTTATTCCTGGTAGTTTTGCATAGTTGTAGAGGCTCTTGACGCAGGGCCGGTTACCGAGATTAGCAGAGTGAAGTTTTCCGATTGTTGAAGTGTTGTTGCCGGGGAATTATTCCAGCCAATAAGGGTCATTTACTAGGTATATAATTGTTCAGTGTTCAGCACGCATTTATCATAATATCTTGCGTTCTTCTGGTAACCACAAATTAGTTTATCCCAAAATATTGAGAGGGATAACCAGATTTATTTCCGACGTTTCGACAGTCAGCACAACTGACTATCAAACAGACTAAAACAGATAAAACTATCTGTTTAGCAGCAAAATGGGGTCCAAAATGTTCAGGAATAGGGTACTTTTAGACCCGGCCCGGGATTCTCTTAGGAGTCCGGAAATTTTTTAGAGGGAGCTACGAAAGAAGAAAACACAACATATTCTTTGGAATTCTATTGTTTTTTAGAGGTATTTTGTTTAGAGCCGAAGAGTTTTTTTAATAGTCTACCTGCCCCAAATTGTTTCCTTGACAACCTTGTTTGTTTCTGTTTAGTGCGATTCACTGGAACCAAGCTCGGATGTGGGGAAGGAGGTTGTGGAGCTTGCACTGTGATGGTATCAAAGTGGGATGCAGAAACATGTGCAGTCAGGTGAAACTTTATAACTGTTTAAGAAAATCTAAAACTTTATATTAGAAAAAGTCTCCTGCATCGTGTTAACCGTCCCCGTTAGCTCAGTGGTTACGCGCCTAGCTCAAGATCACGCAGCGCTGGTTCGACTCTCGGGGTGTGCGCTTGAGCAACGCATGCTAGGACTGCTCTCCATTCAGCGACACCTTATGAATGTAATAATTCCCCGGCAACAACCCCAACCCACGAAAAACTTCACTCTGCCAATCTCGGTAACCGGTCCTATGTCAAGAGCCTCTACATTCTACAAATATGCGAAACTACCTAGAATAACCTACCAAGGCTTTGTCAGTTCGAGGATAAAGATTCAAAAACAACAAAAAACAAACCAACTGTTATCACAGTATCTACATTATTAGCATAGCCTACCCAATATCATTTTATGTCTTACGATGTAAGCCAAACTGTACAATTACTGATACTACGCATATGTTTTCAAACAGCCTTTGCTTGTAACTCAGGACATGTTTTTAACTCACGAACAACAACTACAACTTGCAACTGCAATTTCCGGAAATAGCATAAACATAAAGTGCAAAATACAACAAATTGATGTAATTCGCTGTGCTTGGCATTTTTGGTTAGCATTGAGCACTGTCACGATTTCTTTCTATCTCTTACCAGGAAAAAGACTTGGAAAGGTTCAATGACGTAGTTTAATGGGTTATAACCGAAAAGCAGTCAATTAAATGTCGAATGGTTCTACTAGTGAAATGATAATCTAACTTCTTGAAGGACTTTAACGAACGGCTTCTCAAATAACCCTAATTTCGAACACAATTTATATCAGCACCAATTCTCATCTACTTGTATTCGATTTCTTCAACTCTCAATCAACAATAATTTCTGCACCAAACTACCAATCCACAACTCATAACATATCTCTCATAATCAACTCATAATAATCATCATCAATAATCATTACGCAAATTACACCACTATTTATAAAAGGTTGTTTCGGTCTAGTAACATCGAGAAGGTTACGTAATGTCACATTGTTCTGTCAAGTTGCAGTAAATGTCAACAAGCAGAAGCTTAAACAAGTCTAAAGAATGTCACGTAGGGTATAAGATTCTTACATAATAAATATTTCGCAATCGGACATCTACTGATAAACATCCTTATGACGTCATGACAAACGACGCTCAAAAATTATGAAAAACAACAGAACATTCCAGATTTGCATGCTTACAGACGATTCTGGAAATGCGTTACAGATTTCTCATTCAAAGGTTACTTCAGGTCAATACCCGATAATAACACATCGCTCAAAATTCCATAATGAAAACAGCACATTCTGTCAAGACGCAAAGCAGCCCGACGCGAGCCCTTGCACATTGATTGTGACAAGCACTTTTTGTAGTATTAATAGCATTTATCGTTTACAGTACAAAATAAATCATTCTTCACAATCCAGCACATTTTGATGGACAGAGTCTGCCTCTATCTTGTAGCGCAAGATATTCGATCTACTAAATACACTCTTCTGTTTTGTTGGGCCTTATCGAATAAACTTCCATAAAATTAGTAGCGGGTTCAGAAGAATGCACTTAGTCAAGTTTTTACGTCACAAAAAGTGACAATAAATACAGTTACTACCCTTGACAGGCAGCTGTATGCCAAAGGGGCCTCATCTGTTAAACGTTTTTAACTAAATGTTAACGTTTTATTTACGTAATGTATTTTTTGGTAGGACATATCAAACTGAGTGACGTCAATGCGTTTAACATATTTTAACTTCTTATTATTATTGTAATGTAATGTGCAATGTGAATAAGTTTTTGAGATGTTGAGAAAGGTAAATGTATAGCCGAAAACGCTTTTTTTTAGGCGATAGTTTGATGAATTCCTTCGTGTTGCTTGGTTGATTGTTCAAAATGGAATTAAACCAAGAAAGCCAAGACTAGAACCTATAAAAAAGTTTTCTATTTGATTGATTAACTGAATCTTTATCCTCGGACTGATAAAGCTTCTTTGAGAATTCGGTCCTGGCAGTTTTGCATACTGGTACGGTACGTAGTTGACTAGTTGTAGGCTACAGGAGGCTTTGAACCACTGACGTAGGCCGCTTGCCAAGATTAACAGACTGAAGTTTCTGCTTGTTGAAGTGTTGTGCATTCCATCATAACATTCACTATGTGCCACCGAATTGAGAGCTGTCCTTCAAAATGCATATTTACCCCGAGAATCGAACTAGCGCCGTTTGATCTTGAAGTTTCTTCGTTTGGAAGCCAGGCGCTTAACCATCTAAGTAAGTTATCTGAGCGGAGAACAGATTTCGAACTAGACTAACTGGCTAAGCAAAGTAAAGCGTTGAACTGGTTCTGTTTCAGACATCTTCCTGTAAATTCGTGCTTAGCGCCCATTGTTACGATGCATGAATGTGCGATTACAACAGTCGAAGGAATTGGAAGCACCAAGACAAAGCTGCATGCAGTTCAGGTATTTATTAAGTCACAATTGATTCTCAAAATTAAAAAATACCAACCCTTGTTGAATGGTGATGCTGCAGTCTACTAATTACCTGTGAGTGACGCTTTTTACTTCATCGTTACAGGTTGTTACATCACAATCATTGACTACCAATCAGTAGGAAACAAAGGAAGAGGCTTGCTACAATTTTATTGTAGTAGCTAAATGTGATTGAACTGAATCAAGAGAAAAAAGCGATTTATTTTGTAAACATTTACCAAGGTTTGTGCCTTTTTATTGATGTTTGAAAATTATGTCAAAAAATGTTTTTCAGGAAAGGCTTGCCAAGTTTCATGGATCGCAATGTGGATTTTGCACACCAGGAATAGTTATGTCGATGTATGCTTTGCTACGCAACAATCCAGTTCCAACATCAGAAGATATTGATATGTGTCTCCAAGGAAATCTGTGCCGTTGTACTGGATATCGTCCCATTATTGCAGGTTTTAATAATCCAAATAGTTGATTGATAATGATAATAATTTGTTTTGCACCAGTTGGGTGCAAAATAACGTCAATAAAAAGTCTCCATAATTGGCGATTTTCAGCCAACTGTCACAGTTCTTACGGATGTGTTTTGTAAGAGATCGAATCCTTCGCATGATTTCAACTGATCTTCCTTGATTTCGTTTGCCTTTGATCAGTTTTAATAATTAGGAGAGTTTCATTATAAAGCTGTCGATTAATAATAATAATAATATAGAGATCATAACAAGCCTAAGGTTTTGCTTGGACGTACTTTTGCAGCTGTATAGCTGGTGAAAGTTTGAAATATGATGATCACCTTTCATTACATAGCCTATCACATGTATGCAATAAATATCATATTCAACAAAACTTTTAGTGAAAAACAGAAGTAATTTTTTACTGTTTTTAAATCAGCTTTATGTCTCCTCTTGGTATCTTTTTGCAACTTTTTAAAACTTTAGCTCTTAAGCACTTTCAACTGCTGTACATCAATCAGTGAGTATGATTCATAGGTTTCATTTATTTTTCCCTAAACACTTCTACATTTAACACAAGAAAAAATTACTTGAAGTCTCTCAGTTCAGTTTGTTTTTATTTCTGACCATCACAACGAAAAAAACAATACATGCCAAACATAGCAGAGATCTAGAAAATAGTAGAAACGACAAAACCCGACGTCTCTATCGCAACCATTGATGAGATTCAAACTCGTGGGCTATATCGATACCCAAAAATGGGCTATAGATCTCAAACTTTTTAGAAAAAGCTTGTTTTATAAATCGTCGTCGTCGTCCTGTGAGACTATGGGGCCGAGGGTCTATTCTTTTACCACTCCAGATTCACGATGTCCCCGGACTAAGCTGGAAGACTACTAGAGAGCAGCCAGTCTTTGGTTTCATCATTCAAGATACGCAAACCTTCCCACTCCATTAGGTGGCTTGAAGATGGTGCAATCGTTGATGATGTGGTCTGCAGTCTGTTCCTTGGCCCCACATTCACGAGAGGAGAGAAGTCATTCCCCATTGGTGCATGGTTGAGCGGAAAATCCCGACGCCCGTACGGAGACGATTGAGGCGCACCCATGCCTGTCTTTCTAGTGTCAGGCTGGTGGGTCGGGTGTTGGTATCATGTATGAACAAATGGAGTCTGGTGGCGGTTGAGTCTAATGATGTTTGACTTCCATTGAGAGTTCCATTTATGGTCTGCCCAATTAGCCGCAGAGATGTTTTGTCTATCAGCTTCGTTGATCAGAAGTTGAGCGGCCGGCATGAATGGGTGTCTTGATTTCAGACGAGGGGGCGCTCTCTTGTGGAAGCAGATATCTTGGAATAGAGAAAATAGTTGATTTTCAATGTCCGTCGACCGAGAGACAGAATGGCTTCTTTGCGACGAAGATCAGCGGGTTTGGTTTCGTGACGAAGCTCGCCGTTTTATAGATCTAAGGAAGGAACAAAATTACTTGCACAACGCAAACGTGTTATATCAAAGACTGCAAGTTTTTACTCACCGCACGTTTTACCAACCTGTTACTAAATTAGAAAAATCTGTCCTTTTGACATTGATTTAACCTTTAAGCAAAGTCAAACGACCGGATTTTGTCAGATGTGATGATGGCTCATTTACATGGAAAAAAAATTGAGAAAGTATGAAATAAAATATGGCATTTTTGCACGTGAAGCCCGTTGTCTGCCAATTTTTAAATAAAAATTTAAGTAGCAGTTAGGCACCAATGGATAAGATTCTATTGTAGCCGATTCATTTCCTTTCTGTTGCATGTCGAAAAACTTGTTTTACTTAGAATACCATTAGAAAAAAATTGAGAAATTAGGCCTATGAAATAAAATGTACTGTTTCCAAACTATTTTATCAACTTAGCAATATTTTATCAACTTAGCAAAAAATACAGAAACTATTTATACATACAGAAACTTTACCCATTAAAAGCCGCCACAAGTTCCCATTGCTCTTTTTAGGAAATATTTCAGCCACAAAGTTGTATTGTCATAACTTTTGAATTAGTTTAAAAAAATTTAATGATTTTTGCTTTTTTGATGCATTTTTTTTGTTTGCCTTTTAAAAGGACACCGGCCACATAGTCAAATGTAAATCTCGCGTTACCTTAACATAAGAAGGTGTTCGTTTCGGTAGAAATTTGTCAGATCTTTCTTGAAGGACGTTTCAAAGTTATTGTATGAACATATTATATTCACGATAACCATCGGCGTAGCTAGTGGGAGGGTGCCCCCCATTAGGCAGTCCCCCCCCCCCGGGCGGAAGCTTGTGGCGGCAGAATATTTTTAAACCTAAACAAAAAAGCATAGTAAAAATATTTTTTGAAACGGATTTGGCTCGAATTCTATTTATCTGGTTCCTACTTTACGCGTTCAGGGGTGCAAAATCATGGTCCGTCGCGGGCGGCACAAACCATAGCGATACGCCACTGACAGTCGTCGGCTCCAGCTCGTGACCGAGCATTGGTTTCGTCATCAAATCAAATTTGGCTTTGAATGGTGATGTCATATATGGCTTTGGAGGCCAGTGTATAATGGAAAAGACGTGGGAAAAAGTCACATTGTATGAGGGGTATGGATTGTATGGAGGGAGGGACGTGGCAGTTTTACCTTTTTTAGTGTTCGTTTTTCTTGGGCTTTTTGTATCTTTTTTTTTCGAAAATTTCCGTGTCTTTCTTAGATCTTTTTCTCCGGAGTAATCTGTCACTAGCAAGGTTTTCCCATGAATCTAGATCAATGTTTGCATGGTTGAGGGAGACTTTCAGCTGATTTTTGTATCTCATTTGTGGTCTTCTGGGGGGGGAGGGTTTCTTGTCTCTAGTTGTCCCTCTTCGTTGTCCCTTCTCATGACATGTCCTGGCCAGCGAAGGCAATGTTGCAATATGGTGGCTTCTGAACTGGGCAACCTAGCGCGATCAAGGATTGCATCTTTGGTGAGACAATCTTCCCAACGAGTGCCTATGCATTTGACCCAGTTTCCTCTGCTGAAAATTTTCAAGACGTTTGATGTCACGGCGGTATAATGTCCAGGTTTCACAAACATAGAGAAGGGTGGATAGAACGACTGCCCGGAGGACCATAATTTTTGTGCGGATAGATATAGCATGATTGTTGAAAACACGATGGTTAAGTCTTCCATAGGCACAATCTGCTGCTTTTACACGATGTTCAATATTCTTTGACAGTGTTACAAACAACCAAAAAAATGTGGCCATGTGGCCGGTGTCCTTTTAAAAGGCAACAATAAATATAAAGCAAAATAAACAAATAAAAGAAGCAAAACTTTACACAAATTAGAGTGTAGTAGGAAGCACAATATTATAGAGTGTCAAGCTATGAAGAAACATAATTCATATCTATTACCAATAGGCAATAAAACGTGCATGTTCCTCCTCACTTCACTTCATCGGGCTCTTCTCATTTTTCAACAATTTTCAAACTTTCACAGAATTCAGAAAAAGTACGTTGTTCGTAAATATTTATCAACACCTTCCAAAACAGACCCTAAATAACTACTAGCAAGTCCAAAATGATTCAATCAAAATAAGATGATGCAATACTGATGCATTCAATACGATGTCCTTTTAAAAGGACACCGGCCGTAAATGGGTTAAAAATACAGAAACTAAAAACTATTTTATCAACTTAGCAAAAAATACAGAAGGGTGGTTATGAAACGTTTGTGACGTGGGCATTTTGTTGTTGAGCTATTCTTTCTACGACACCGATTCTGCATGTCATAATGCCTTTAATATTAAGCTGGAGAATGTTGAGCTTGTACCTGATAAAGTTGCTTTCTTTGTCCTCTGGAGCCGAGAATTTGTCTTTTTACTAGCCCTGCGATGCATTGATGCGTCTCTGTTTGCTTTCATTAATCTGATTTTTGCTCAGTTTCGGGGACTCACCACGAGGAGGTTGACAACATGAGTCCCTTTCTGAAACGATGAAAAATAGTTAATTATTATAATATTTTTAATATTTTTTAATATTTTTAAATTTAACCAATTTAAAAACTGTAAACTGTAGATATCATCATCTTGTTTACAATGTTTCAGTTTCGAAGATATTTTTGTTTGAAAACTGTAGGCTACTTGAAGCTGATATAAGATTGGAAGTAGCATTTTATTTTTGCAGTTTTCAGCTAAGTAAGATCAGTATGAACTCTTTCAGCTTTCCAAACTTTCACAAATCCTTCTTACGGTTGCCTTGCCGGAGAAAATTGCTGCAGAAACAAAGAAAAAAACTCTATCCATTCTGAACGTAAGTTGAGCTATGTGTTAAAAATCTTTCTTTCAGGAATATCTTATTAACAATAAAATATTGTGCAGTGTCATAAAAACGAGCAAAGTTTGCTTTAAAACGAAACCAGATTTCATTTCTAAAAAGTTTCAAAACATTTTTAGTTTGAATAATGACCTAAAACCTTTACGAGACAGTCTGTTAATAGCCTGTTATATTTACGATTGTGTTTTCGACGAATGCGTTCACAACAAGTATGCGCATAATTAATTATTACCGCAATCTATGAAATCTTATGTCTACTATTTCTATGCTACCTGACAGCGTACCTCTTATCACCTACCGTACTTCATTCATTCATAGCTTGTCACGCCTGTGTCGGAGCCAGGTAAGAGCATTGTTTGTGATGTGCTTGAGGTCGTTGTCATCACATGAAGGGCTAAGGGGGCAGTTGGTGAGGATGTGCTTCATCGTCTGATTGTCTAGGCCGCAATCACACGTAGGGTCTGGAGTCATCTTTCATCGGAAAAGGTTGCTTTTATTTCTCCCGACTCCGCAGCGGGCTCTATTTAGGCAGCACCACTCTCTTCTCTCAAGGGTGGGAGTTTGTTGAAGACTTTCGGAAAGACTATCACCTACTGTAGATAGCTATTACCGCTTCAAAATAGGTTCGCTCTGATAGTTCAGTTGTTTAGCGCGTGACTTCGTGAACGAAGAAGCTTCAAGATCAAGCGGCGCTGGTTCGAGTCTCGAGGTGTGCGCTTGAGCAACGCATTCTAATGACTGCTCTCCATTCAGCGGCACCTAATGGATGGAATAATTCCCGGCGACAAGACTTCAACAGTCGGAAAACTTCACTCTGTCAATCTCGGTAACTGATCTTGCGTCAAAAAGCCTCTACAAGTATGCGAAACTACCAGGAATAACCCATCAAGGCTTTGTCAGTCCGAAGATAAAGATTCAAAACCAATCATGCTTCATGTCTAAATAACGTTATCACTGTAATTCAATAATTTGGTAGTTAGGCTGACTTCAAAACCGCGTTGTTGCATCTAACCTAAACGTTATCTGTGGTTATTTTTAGAAAACGGCGAATTGGTTGACACACCGGATCAAACAGGTTTCAACAAGTACGATCCTACTCAAGAAGTCATCTTTCCACCAGAGCTGCTTGTAAGTAGACCAACCTCTGCAGACTTTAAATCAATGTTAAAATGACGGATTTTGCTGTCTGGGACGGTTCTCAAACCACAAGCATCACCACACAAGTTTGGGCGCGGAAACATGGAATTTGGGCTACGAAGACTTCAATTGTAAGGGAATTACAGAAGAATTTAGAGCAAGGCAAGGTTGCAAATTAATAGGGTTCGAAAGTCATTTCTGCAAGAAATAATAATGTTTGTTTTATATACAGTAGCTCTGTATCCATCGCAGAATGCGTTGCTCCTCAGCGCTGTCAATTCAGACAGTGCCAATTCAGTCGTATAGAGGCGCAACTGAGTACATTATTACCCGAATCCATTCCGTTGCTCAGCGCCAAGCAGGAATTAGATTAAGTACCATTTTTTAAAAGTCTTTGGTATGACCCGATAGGGTGTTGAACCCATGCCTATCGATTCAGAGGCGGACGCATTAAGCCACCGAGCTGGAAATAAGACGAATTTGGACTGCGTGGAAAAAGAATTTGATTAGTAGTGAAATAGGTTGATCGATTTAGTTACATTGTGCAAATCATTGCTGTAATACATCACATATCTTCAAAGAAACTTCACACATGAAATGTACCGTAACTTATTTTTTGGCCTCTTATTAACTTTAAAACCGTAGCCTACATATATGCTCATAAAAATGTTAAAGCAATAGCTATTACCCCCACAATTCTGCCTGAGAAATGATCAATCTTCTTTGTTAAGCTAAGATCTTTATTCCAAAACGTGACAAAACAAATTAATGTCAGGATCGTTCAAACGTTTAGCAGCTAGTCTCTTGTTTTAGATCAAAAACATTTATAGACCTATTTGGCAACCTTTAAATGTCGAAACTGCGTTTTTTAAGATTTCAAGAAAACAGCAAACTGTTCAAAAACCGCTGAAGTTCGTTGGAGAGACGGTTACTTGGTATAGACCAGTTACGCTTGACCAACTAACAAGTTTGAAAGAAAAGTATCCAGATGCTCCGTTGGTAGTTGGCAACACTGAGATTGGAATAGAAACATGGGTCAAAGGTCGTTGTTTTCCCACTATGATCACATCAGTTGGGGTGCAAGAATTGTCTCGAATATCGGTTAACAACTCAGGTAAATTCATGGGTTAGGAATTAATTTTAAGAGTGAAATTGTTTCAGAAATTTATTTTTTGATCTTAAGTTTTTCTTTACAATAAACTGAAGCTGTTTTCCACTAATAAGTTTCACATTGATGTCGTATGGAAGATTAAACCAGATGACTTTTCCTTCTTCTTGATCGTTTCTGTAATGAAGCGGAATATATATATACCAGTTTAGACTCAAAGTTTTTACCAGTGTTATCACCGCCTCTTATTATTTTTTAGGTGTAACCATAGGAGCAGCTTGCACACTTGCTGACGTACAAAGTAAATTTAAAGAACTGATATCAACAAATGACCGTCACGTGACTCAACCACTGGATGCAATCTTGGACATGCTTCACTGGTTTGCAGGAAATCAGATCAGAAGCGTAGCGGTTAGTCAAACTACTGTAGTTATTGGGCAACAGTCTGCTTAGAATTTTTCCAGGCTTACCCTCTGTGGTTGAAGATTTAGATTAAGTGGACGGAAGATAAGAGAACCAATCTTCATGTCTACCTTCAGGCATACCTTCAAGTGTTTTGCAAATGACACAGCCACATGCTCTTGAACAGTTTGAATGAGAAGAAAAAAGTTATGACCAATGCATATAATGAACGCTATTTGTCAATGATATTTTATCTAAGGTAATTGGTGGAAATATTATGACTGCCAGCCCTATCTCCGATCTAAACCCCATATTCATGGCTTGTGAGAGCGAGGCTTCTTTCGTGTCGTATTCTCGAGGAGAACGAAAAGTCATCATGGATCAGTCTTTCTTTCCAAGTTACCGGAAAACGTGTGTAAAAGAAGGAGAAGTTTTGTCATCAGTGCATCTTCCGTTATGTTTAAAGGTGAAATTGATAATATAACTCGATTTGGTAGACTTAGCCCAACTTGGCTTAAACTTTAATTTACTTATTGATTGTAGTTATAAGTCATAGCGATAAAAGTGATACCGTAATGTAGTTAAGTGTTAAAATAAAGCTTTCATTTGTTGGTGCCTAATTTTAATTTACGTGTTTAGTACGTGAAAAACAAAACAAACTGATAAAACGTAAAATATTGAGTCATTCCTGCAGAATTTTGCGACGTATACAGAACAAGCGTTTCTTTTGATTGTAGGCTATCCGTCTATCAATTTGTTTCTTGTTTAGAACGAATACATGAAAGCTTACATGCAGTCCAAGAGGAGAGAAGATGACATTGCTATAGTTAATGCCGCCATGAAAGTTCAGTTCTACTCAGACACAAGGAAAGTCAAGAAGTTTGTCGCAGCATTCGGAGGCATGGCAGCTACGACTGTGATGCCAGAAAAAACTATGAAAAACATGATCAACAGGTAAAAGAAAACTTATTTTAATGTACGGTATACCATCTAGGCTACATCATTATGCTACCAGAAAAACGTGACATATTTTTAAATGATGGTGAACTGACTCATTCGATTTTTAAAGCAACTTGCGTAATATTGTTTCAACAACAAAAAAACACAGTTGACGACTATGAACAGGAACAAAACGAAAGACGTGCTTTCCCGGTGATGGAATTTTAGTCAATTTATTTCTGTCTGTTGTATACTGTATTACTGAAAAGCAGCTTTTGGGCCAAGCCATCTGAATATCATTGCATTTATAACACTGGTCAACACACATTTTGGTGCTAAGAAAGTTTTAACGGTTTTAAGGTATTTTGATGCCGCTGAATTCGAAAATGGCCTTGGTTTTTACGAATTGGCTCTAATTTTTGAGATATTCCATGGTTGTACTCCAAAAAGTGCTAAAAATATGCAAATTTTGACATTAGTATTTTCTTTATGCTATAACTTTGATGAGACCTTGTCTGTCTTTTACAAGCATGTCCATACCTTATTTTTACATTTTTGATGTGATTCTGTGAAATATGACCAATGTTATTGCAGAGAGCCTTCCATAGGCAAATCATGTTTTATGTGAAAATCAAGCAAAAATTCAAAAAATTAAACAATATTAGCAGTAAGTAACAGATTTTCTGTTTGCAAAAACAGGTGGCGTCAAAGCACAAACACTACTTTTAGTATCAATCGAAGTAGTCTACATTTCGTAAATTGTTAAAGCACATTAATCATTTATATGATGCGAAAAGATTTGTCGATGTTTACAAATTTTCTTTTGTAAGACTTTCTGAATGTGATGTGGCCAAACAGTCACGTTGAAGACTCCAACAGTAGTCAGCCATCATGTAGGCAATAGGCATCCCACCTGCCCTTGTACCGCTCTTCTATGACCTTAATGTCCTGGTGGAACCTTTCTCCGTGCTCTTCACTTAGGTCACCAAGGTTCGCAGGAAAACGATCTAAGTGGCTGAAGAGATAGTGAACCTTGATACTCATCTTCACACCTAAATCTTTGAACTTGGAAAGCATATCTTTTACCAATTTTTGGTAATTTTCAGCTTTTTTGTTCCCAAGGAATTTCTGTGTAACTAAATCAAACGATTGCCATGCAACAGACTTCTTGTCTGTCATAGACTGCACAAAACGTGTATCTTTTATGAGTTTGCGGATCTGAGGGCCATAAAAAATACCTGTTTTCAGCTTTTCGATGGTCAAATCAGGAAATGCTCTGCAAACATAATTATTAAAAAGCAGTCGCCAGTCATAGGCAAGGCTTTTATAAACTGCTTCATCAAACCAAGTGTGATGTGTAATGGTGGAATGATGATTTTCTCTCAGTCAACTAAAGGCCCATTGATGATGTTACCTTCAACAACTCTCATGGAATCTGCATGTGGCCACCTTTTTTTCACCCAGTGATTATTACGAGCTTGGCTGTCCCACAAGTAGATGAAACATGGATATTTTGTTTTGCTGGCCAAGCAAAAAAATTACCACTTTCAAGTCTACACAAATTAATGATTGGTGAGAGTCGTAATCCAGTTTCTGTAATATCCTTTTAATGTTATTGTATTCTTCTTTTAGTTTTGTTGAATGGCCAATTGGGAGAGATGGATATATGTTACCGTTATGTAACAATACACACTTTAAACTTCCTTTTGAACTGTCTATGATCAAGCTCCACTCTTGAGCTCTATAATGCGGTACTCTCATTTACAGCAGAAGCCCTGCGATGTCTTTACAGTAAACAGATTCATCTTGCTGGCAAAAATATGAAAGCAATTCCTTTTCACTCGCAAATAAAATATTATGGAAGCTCTGGTTCCAAGACAATTTTTGTCTTTGAGTCGGGATGCTGTAATTTCTGCTGCTTATTTGGATAGGTTGAGATGCCTGATGAGATCACTCAGCTTCTCCTGTTTGAATGTCTCTGGAATAGCTGAATTACTTTCAAACACATTTCCACCGCTGTCACTTGCAGAGCTTTCTACCTCTTTCTTTCATCATATCCCATGGCTATGTCAAGTAAATCACTAAATTCAGGCACAGGCACTTGCATACAGTGAGACACAGGTCGTGGTTTTGGTTTTACTCATGGTTTTAGTGGTGAAGAACGACAAGAGGTCAATTTCTTTTTATCTCAAAAGGTAGAAGCCAAAACTTGTTTTACTGTTCATAAACAGATAGCCCACCCCAGAAAACATGGGGTAGAGTTAAAAATTATCCAAATATGTTGAGCGGTTCTTGAGATATTGCCGTTTTTCTTTTGCTCCTTATCTATGAAGCCACCTAGTGGCTAAGGGTTATTTCACTTATAACTCGAGAACCGCTTATCTAATTTTCATCAAATTTGCACCATTCTTCTCAGAAAAGTGAGAAGCATGTTTGAAGCCAACAAAAAATTAGGTGGTGCCAACCAATGTTCCTATTATAATGAAATGACCCCTTAATCATCTAGCTCATCTAGACCAAAATTTGAAAATATTGATATCTCAAAAAATGGAGCCAATTTAAAGAAAAGGATGTTATTTTCGGATTCAGTGGCCCAAAATTGCCCAGAAACCGTTAAAATATCTTCGGCACTCGAAAAAAAGTTTTTTTTGTTGGCCAGTGAATCCATCAAGTGTAAACGTATCAAATATTAACTTACTGCTTTCAATATTTGCCAAACCGATTTAGTTGTAACGCTTTCCGAAAATAAATTATGTAAATTGAAAAAATGGTGTTCCATGTTTCTTATAACCTATATGTTTGAGAGAGATTATAATTTAAAAATTGCTACAATGAAGAAATCGCTGTAATTTTTGTCAACATAAAATACCAGTGGCTTATTTTATAACTACAAAAATAGCAACTATTACTGTAAAATAAAATATAAACTTGGTTGAGTCGGGTTATGGATATAAAAACGTGATAGAAATTGTCTACGTAAACAACGGTTATCTTCTGTTCTTTAGAGAGTGGGATGAAAGTCTACTGGATGATGCGATTAAATCATTAAGAGAAGATCTTCCTTTAACGTTTGATGCTCCTGGAGGAATGGTGGAGTATCGGGAGGCTCTCGCTGCCAGTTTCTTCTTCAAGTTCTTCATTTACGTGAAGGATTGTTTGGCAAAGCATGGAGTTATTGAGGCAAGAATAGCCAAGATTAACTTTAATAACAAGCAGGCCCGGATTCAGGGGGGGGGGCAGAGGGTGCAGGTGCCCCGGGCCTTTCATCCCACTGCAACCTGCTTTTACCAAACCTCTTTATCTAACTTACCAGTTACGAGTATTAATCTTATTCACATTGAAAATCAATAAACTATTTGTAAATGTATAGGAACGCATTAGTGAAGCAGAAAGGTCCACAATGGTACCACATGGAGGACATCATCATGAATTTGAAGCTACTCAAACTTGGCAAGAAGTAAGCTATTGCTTTCATAACTACGATTAAGATAAGAAAATAACTAGGCAGGAAGCTATCTCATTCTAAGTTGACACTGGAACAGTTAAACTGCGGATCAATAGTTTTTCACATGCAGCATCTCACACGCCAAACGAGTTGTATTGATGCTTTTCTTTTAATTTTTTTATTTTTTAAAGGTGTTGGAAACGTGCCAAATTTTTCACCTTGATAACTCATTTTGATCTCAAGCACGTTTCTTGCATTTCGTCGATTTTACTTTTTTTCTACACCTTTGCTATGTTGGCATACATTGTTTTCGCTGGTATGGCCAGAAATAAAAACAACTGACTTGAACAGATTCCAGCAAACCAACCCAAACATGAAGTTGTAGGGAGACCTATAGTTCACGTTGCCGCTGAGAAGCAAGCCACTGGAGAAGCCATCTACCTCGATGATATGCCACCACTTGCAGGTACAAATTCTTTCTCTCAATGTTCTGTGCTCAGGTACGTTAAGAGGATAATTTGGGCTTGATACCAAATGAGATCCTTTAGTCCTTAAATCAAGACACTACAAGAAAAACGCGCTACGTTCAAAGAATACCCGGTACTTTCTTCGTTCCCGGGTCCCTTGGAAAGGGTTGCAGGCCCCTAAAATAAATCTGGGCCTGGGGTCAAAAGTACCCTCTGGACCCCTTCTCCTGTCAACACTACTGTATGTGTTTGTGGAGTTTTGTCAAAAATTTCATTTTGAAACAAAATTTATAAACTTTACTTTTCATGCCAGCAAACCAGCAAGACCTGTTCTTTTTTTAAAGACGTTACTGTTGTGCTACATCAAGAAGCTATTCCATGCGAAGGTTTTATTTTGGAGCGAAATGTTAAAGTTTTACAAACTTACAGCAAGCCAGCTAGTCCCGTTATTTTTTTTAAGAAAACTTTTTTACTTTTCTGATCATGAAGCTGTTCTATGTTATTTGAAGTTACAAAGAAATACCTATAAATACCCCTTCCCCTGTTCACCAAACTCTATGAACATTGACATATGAACATATGAAAATTTCTTTTTATAAATATTTTGTATTTTGTCGTGTCTAAGCTTTTTTTCTATAATACTTGATTTTAAAAATAGAGGTTAATATGTGTAGGGAAGTAATAAAATTGAAGCTCAAACAGCGATATTGTTGATTGAAATATATTCCATCATTTCAGATGAACTTTTCATGGGCTTTGTAACAAGTGCAAGAGCTCACGCTCATATCAAAAGCGTCAACGTCGAACTCGCTAAAGCATCTCCAGGCTTTGTGACTTGGGTGGACTATCATGACGTGCCTGCTTGCAATGAGTTATTTAGGCTGGGGCCAACGTTTGCTGAAAATATTGTAAGTTTGATAAAAGAGCATTTTATGTTTCTTACAAGTAGTGGCTTTAGGTGATCGTGTTTTTGATTGTTTACTTTTATTAACTGGCTCACGATTTATGGAAGTTCTGTGTTGCTTTGAGCTACGGCCGTGTGACACACGATGAAGAAGAAGAAGAAATGGAAGTACTTCAAATATTTACCAATTATTATTATTCAAGCTTGCGAATATTCGAAAGAAAATCGTTTCAACCATTTGTCTCCTGTCTAATTTACTTTTTCATCATTTTGAAACTTCAGTAAGATCAGAATATTTTTTTTTATTTTGACCAAAAAATGTTGTTAAGACCGGTGTAGCATATGAAATATTGCAGTGTGACTTGAGATGTAATTGGAATGCACCTCTATTTTACATTGCAAACATAACTGTACTTGAAGCATGGGTTCATCGTGGTTTACCGTTGTAACGGTCCAGGAGTTACTGCGGTCTGAAAGTTACCGTAACTTCTGGACCGCTTATACGCGGTCTGAAAGTTACTGCCAGTCAAGAAGTTACTAAAACAGGGTTGTCAGATTTGACACTTGAAGCAGATTTGTATTCATGATTTTAACATTGCAAACATGTTGAACTTGAAGACTTATCCACCATTTCATTGCATCTAATAGGCTACAGGCCTTAATAGATCGTGCAAATTTTGCATTTGATGGCTGACTTGTTAGCCGCTTGTCTTGAGTTGTAGTTGACGAACATAGTCTTTGACTATATTTTATGTATTTCATGAAAGTTAAAATCAAAGCTTTCTAGTGAATGAAGCACTGAGCCTATTTTTGGTCTGGTTTTTCATAACTACCGTTTTTAAAAAAAAATAAAGTAACTTAGGCTACATGTAGGCTAGGCCAACCGGTAGTCAAAACTCCGTCAACCTTCAGTAAATATCACAGTCTCACACGTGGGGAAGGCTTTAACTTTTACGAAAGTGTTGAGCACTTTGAAATTCCAATGAATTTCCGTTGGATTCCCATCGAAAACACGTGGCACGAAACTTAAAGTCAAGAATAATGGTTTCGTGGTGAGAATATTTATTCTTGGGATTGATCTTTCGCATAGGCTACTTGCATAGGGTTTAATTTACTAATCAAGTGAAGTATAAGCTGCAGAATTTTAATTGCAGTTAAAAAACAGTTTTAACTGCAAAACTTTCAATCCATTTACAAGTTTTCCCAAACAAATTTCGAAAAAGCACACCCACTTACAATAGCAGTAACTTTTGGACTGCTTCTGCGGCGTTGCAGTCTGGAAATTCCTGTCAGTCCAGAAGTTACCAGGGGTGCCCGGCGTTTTCGCAAACGATAAAAAGCGGCAATTGCTTTAACTAAGTGTAATGGATTCATTGCTCTCAAACTAATGCAAGCTTTTCAGTTAACATTACAAAATACTTATAATTATTAATCTGACCTTTTGAGAGGTTAAAAATTTATTTATTTTTCAAAACAAAATTAAATAAAATTTAAATGAAATATTTGGCAACCCTGGTAACTTTTGGCCTGCAGTAACTCTTGGACTGCTACACCGTAATAACTGCTTGATGCTGGCTAAGAGAAGACAGTTTCATGTAGTTAATGTTCTAATAATTCATTATATCACGTCGTCTGCATAAAAGAGTGTTGTGAGCCCTGGTTCGACGTTCGAAAGAGCGCCGGCTCGACACCGCTCAAAAGCATGTGACTGTGTCTTTGGCAAGACACTGGCGTGCCATCGATTGAGAAGTAGCGCCCTTTCCACTATAGCCCTTGATTTTTCTCATGATTGAGAAATGTGAACAGTACGTTGCTCTAGAGAGAAATGCCTATGGCCCTTCTTATGGTTATGATCTGCTGCACTAAACTTATTATTTGGAATACTAATGGTAGGGCATCCCAGTAAAACATTTTTTAACACAGGTTACCTGTGTTGGCCAAGTGATTGGTGTTGTTGTGGCAGACACTCAAGTGCACGCCAACACAGCGGCACGGCTTGTGAAGATAAACTACGAAGATATTCATCCAGCTATCATCACAATAGAGGTAGAAGTGTATTTCCATGCTTAAAAGAAGATTTACATTCTGAGGTTACATAAAAATCGTTGAAAAACTCGCATACACGTAAACCATGTAACTTACTTTGCTTTTTAAAAAACAAGCAAAAAATACTGTAGTTTTAGGTATTTTCTAAATTTAATAATTAAATAAGTGGTGTCCGTTGGAGCATGAAGACGAACGGTGCGTTTTTAAAGAGATTAAGACGCTGTTTTTCACGCGTACGTTCTGCATTGATTGATTGATTGATTGCCACTAAAAGCAGAAGGCCTATGTTGCTCAGCCCCAAGATTTTTTTCTATCTTTTACGGATGTTGTTAAGCAGCGTTGTGGCTTAGCTCGTCTGTGCCTGTACATCTATACTTGTTTCATGACTCAGATAGACTACATACCAGCAACATGATAGTGATATGCCACGTTACTTCAACAAAATACTGTAAATCTACAACACACTTAAACGTCTTAGGATGCCATAAAACACCAGTCCTACTACAAGCCTATCTTGAATATAGTTTCCGGTGATGCAGAAGAGGCAATGGAAAAATGTGACCATGTCATAGAAGGAGAAATCAGGTATTCTTGCTTTTTTTTAAATTATGATTGTTGATTCACAAACACCAAGATTGCATATAGGCTGCATACAGTAAAATTTTTTTATTCATTTAAATTTTCCGCTCCCTTTGCACGACTAGGTAAACAATTCCAGCAGCTGCTGGCAGCAACGACTGGAAAGTGCGATTGTCATATTGGGATCATAATTGAGACGTTTGAAAGTCACTCATAGTCTATGTTTTTTAACTTAAGTGTTTCAAGTGGTGTGAAAGCTATGCTGTATTAATTACGTATCGTTGGTTTACGTCTCTGCATGGTCTTTGTGGTTTAAGAGTATTTCCAGCTAAAACTTTTATCACTTAATTATGAGATAAAGTTTAAGGTTCCTAGTTTAACATTTAAAATATAATGCTTGCTGATATATAGCGCTCTGTTCATCGCAGATATGCGTTGCTCCTCAGCGCTTTACTGTACAAAGTAGACAGTGTCAGTGCAGCCGTATATAGGCGCAACGGAGTACATATTCTCCGAATCCATTCCAGTGCTCAGTGCCTAGCAGGAATAAGAGTACCTTTTCATAAAAGTCTTTGGTATGACCGGACAGGGTATCGAACCCATGCCTACCGATTCAGAGGCAGGTGCACAAACCACTAAGCCACCGAGCCCGAATAGAATTATTTTAGGATCGGAGGCCAGGAACACTTCTACATGGAAACACAAGCTTGCTTGGTTGTTCCTAAAGGTGAAGATGGGGAGATGGAAATTTATGCTTCTACCCAAAGCCCTACTATGCTTCAACACGATGTAAGTGACTTTCCAAGTTTTTATATTTATTTAATGTATTGTTCCTGCTGTGTTTGTTGTTACTTATATAATTGTTTCCTCATAAGCGTTTGCAAATGTTCCAGCTGACTCCCAATCACCGGATTTTTAATGCCTTATGTTCGATAAAAATTAACCCTTTAAAGTGCTTTAATAGAGTATCACATAAATCAACAATAACTATTATCATATAAATTAAAGAGTTTAATCATATTGGACTAAAGAAGGCTTCGAGCAATAAGATCTTATCCAGTTAAATAGAATCATTATTGAAATAGAATAAAAGCTGTTGAAATAAATACTCATTAGCAAGTGTTTCAACTGACTCCCAATCGCTAGGTTCTTAATGTTTTATTTTCGATATAAACCAACCTTTTAAAATGTTTCAATAGAGCAGCTTAATTTATACGGCAATTCGCGAAACATTGGTCTTTAGGAACACTGGTTCGTCTTTTTTTAAAAAGCACAACAAATCTTTCACTTAATTAGATTTCTTCATTATTTGTTGTGGTTTTAATTTCTTTGTTAGTAACGATTTTTGATTTCCGGAGAATGAACAATGCTCGAAGAAGTATTTTAACTGCATTTTGAGGTTTTACTAGACTAGTTTGCATTTTATTCTAGGTAACAATGTTTTCTGAAACATACCAGTAGGCTAGCCCATTTGTGTTATCTACTTATTTACAACGTACGTTTTGTCCCTCAGGCTGCAAAAATTCTTGGTGTTGCGGCTAACAAAGTAAATGTAAGGGTGAAAAGAATGGGAGGGGGTTTCGGAGGAAAAGAGCTCAGATTTCACGTTTTCACTTACCCAGCCGTCGTGGCAGCTCACAGGTAAAAGTATTAAGCCATGCGAAGGATTAGGTTATAATATTTCAAAAAATTTTGAGTCAATGTATTATATCAAGGATGTGCAAACTTGGGACTCTAAAAAGTCTAGATTTTGAATAAAATGTTGCCGACGATATAACCTCCCAGACAGCAAAATCCGTCATTTTTACACTGATTTAACGTCTGCAGACAAAAATAAACAGGCCAAATTAGTGTTCTTTAAAAAAAAAAAAGGACGGGCCCACAGGCCCCGATAGATTTTCAAAAAGTAACTAAACAACTTACATTTTTACTTGATTACCTAAATCTGAGTTTTTTAGGGATATTGCATGATCAAACCATCTCTGGATCAAGCAATTTTATGAATATAAAGCTGATATGCCGTAAGCTACTGTTCATATAAAAAAAAACTATTTAGTAACATTTTGTGCAGATGCGGAAAGCCAATCCGTTGTATGCTCTCAAGACAAGAAGACATGCTTATGACTGGAGGAAGGAATCCTTTTTTAGTGAAGTACAAGGTCGGAAGACTAGTAGACATAATGAAAATATAGAGCCCAAAATGTAGATACTAAAGTCATGTTCAGCAAACGTTTTGAAAACTAAACTGTCTTCATCTTCAGTGCTGTAAATTTATAACATTACATTGCACTGAAGATGAAGACAGTTTAATTTTCAAAACGTTTGCTGAACATGACTTTAGTATCTACATTTTAGGCTCTATATTTTTTATTAGATAAACCAGACGTTCCAACTATTTTGCTCCTAAATTGTTTGTGTTTGAGGCTCAAAAAGTTCAAAAATTTGGTTTACAAAAAAATTTCTCAATTTTTTTTAATGACCTGTCTGGAGTGAGAACCGAAATCGGCCATTATATAGTGCTTGATTGATTTGTAAACTAGGTCGTGGTTGCGTGGATGGACTCTCGCCTGTGGCGGGTCTTGTAAGACATTGACCATCCATCCAGTGTGCAATAATTTGGGTGGATGCAGTGGCTAAAGTAAATATGGCCAGTTAGTGTCGTCGTGTATTGGGGATTTTATCTGTAGTGGGGATTTTACCTTATTCTCGACGGTACCAACCGAATATGGGACTGTCTACACTAGAGTAATTAAAATGACAAGATATTTTTAGGTTGGATTTATGAAAACTGGTAAGTTGGTTTCTATCATCAACCAACATTACTGTAACTCTGGAAATACCCTGGATGTTTCTTTATCTGTGCTGATGATCGGTATGTTGCACGCTGAAAGCAATTACAGGTTCGCTTGCTGTCAGATGTGCATTTTCAAATAACAATGTATGAATTGTAAATTGTAACAATTGTGCATTCTCAACCAACAATGAATGAATTGTGACTGCAACCTCACAACGTAACAAACCTGTCTTCTTGTTCCACAACATCGTTGGGTCAGGCAATCCCAAACTGACGGCGAAGGATGACACATTGAGCACAGCAGCCATAACCGCTTGTCCATTCTTCAGCAGAGCATTGTGCACCTGTTTGTTGCACAGTGCCCACTGTGGCCCACTCTATAATGGAATAAAAAGACAATTCATCGAACTACTGTTTAGTTCGATGATAATTCATCTGAAACCGGTCAAGAAAAGAAAATTGATTGTGGTTGGTTTGGTTGTTTTTGTCATAATTCTCTCTGTCACTTACAACTTAAATTGAGCTTGTACACTTACCCAAAAGCTCAGTCAATGTATTAAGGTAAGGCCTAAACTAAGTAACGTATAAGAAGCTACTTTGATGTACTGTATTTGTAGAAACATCTTAAACATAATGAATAAGGTCTAACCTTTCCACCTAATGCTCAGTGTATACACCCTGAATCAATGTGAAAATGGACTGCTTTTTGTCCTATCCAGGCTTACGCCAGGTGGTTGAACATTTTGTTTAAGTGGACGAGAAGTTAATCTTTTTATCCACTTCCACATGCTGGTTTTAAGTGTTTTGTCAAAGACACAACCGCATGCTCTTGAGCGGTGACGAACCGTTGGCCTTTTGAACGTCGAACCAGCAAGGGTCTCGTCACTCCGCTCAACCGACGACCACATTGCTGAATGAAAAAGTTGACGCGTTACGAAAAATCACTGCAATGTCAAATCTATTAAATCAAATCCATAATTTTTTGAGAAAAATATGAACACTATAATATAAACGACGACCTTTTAGAGTACATGCATAAAAGTAAGACAAAGTCCAATTTGAAATTCTTTTGTTGCATTTTTCCAGTTAGAAATTCTTATGTTGCATATCGCGCGATTTCGGGTATTTAACCCTCTTCAGTACAACTTTTATCAACAGCATAGTACAGTAAAATTTACACCAGATCACTTTAAAAAAATGACTAAAAATGTTATTTGGTTGCTAAGAAACAAATTAGTCTACGAGCAGTAATAATGACAATTTTTATGCAAATTATGAAGGTAATTAGGTCATAGGCTAAAGTGACAAACTATAGTTGCAACAATAAAAAGTACGAGAATATTAAGCATTCGGCGAAGTATTTAAATGTAAACAACAAACAATGGGGTCAGTCAAGCTGACATACGCCAAAGCCTGGGACCAGTCAAGCCAGCCTCCTGTTACAATTACATGATCCGAACTAGCGGATGCAAGCTACTTCTAACTAATTATTTAAAAAAAAGAGGCGATTACTTTAAACCCGTATCAACGTAAAGTCAATCGGGGATCCGCGTAAAGCAGATACAAAAGCATCAAAAATTTGAGAAAAATATGAACACTATAATATAAACGACGACCTTTTAGAGTACATGCATAAAAGTGAGACAAAGTCCAATTTGAAATTCTTTTGTTGCATTTTTCCTCATAATTTTAACATAATGCATCATAATTTTTTGCCTTTAATTTTCAGCCTATGTCGTTAAACTATGCCGAAATATTTATCACAACAGCTTCCTTTTCCTTTCTGTGATGTATTATTCATATGTCAATCACAGTGATCAAGCCTGTGTCAATGGTTCAGAGCATTCAACTGCAAGTATGCTAAACATCCAGGATTAAACTTATAGACAGACTACCTCAGTCAAGCATTAAAGTTCTCATAAACAATCAAAGCATTAAGTTTATGTTTCAGGATTCCGAACGTGAAGATGACAGGCTATGCATGCCGTACCAACGTCCCTTCAAACACAGCTTTTCGCGGGTTTGGAAGGCCACAAGCCATCCTGGCAGCCGAAGACCTGATGGACCAAGTTGCAGCCTTCCTCAAAATGCCTCCAGAACAGGTTCGTTTCATTTTGTTTTGACCACAACAAAATACTTTTCCTGATATCTACTTAAACCGTGGCTTACTATATTACGCCATGACTTAAACTGTTACAGATTTTGACCAGATCCGGTGAAGTTTTAACAGATTAAGTCGCTGTCTGGATTACGCATCACAAACATCCGAAGTTGTGAAATCACTTAAAAAAATGAAACACACAAATAAACCGTCAAATGTCGCATTCCTTTAAGTTTAGATAAAGCAGCCCATATTTAAAATAACAAAATAATACAAAAATTGCAGATATATAGGACATGAGAACAACACAGAGAACCACTTTTAATTTATTTATTTGTATTTTCATCATATTCAAGATGGTCCATATTACATGCACACATAAAAACTAAAACAAAGCAACTACCGTGCTGAACTCCGAAGAGCTGTGTCATTATGTACCATATACAAAGATTCTGAAAATTGAATGAGGCTGTTCACCAGGCATTAAATTAAATAATAGGAGATGTTCTACTGGTGCAAATTGAGCTCAACTATCACAAGATGTATACAGTGACAATTTGCTTTTATTCCGACGTTTCGTCAATCAGACACGACTGACTTCTTCAAGGGGCTAGACCAGGTAGTGACTACCTGTCTAGCATGGCAAAACACAGGACCATGTTGTTGAAACCAACTAAACACGCAAAATGAAAATTCAACTCTAGACAAAATTATCGCGCGCAAAGTTTGAATTAAGTTAGAAAAAAGGAAAGATTTAAATTTTAACAATTAACAACCCAGACAAAAATCTGTCATTCTGCTCCTTGCATGCATGCCATAACTTCAGACCATAGAATAACTTGGAGCAATTCTAAAATTCTAAAAGTTGAAAGTGATTATAGAAAGCGAATGTTTTCTGAAAGTTGGTTCATCAATCAAAAGCCTCATGTAATGAATCGCAATGATGGCATCTCTTTTCCTGCTATCTACAAAAAACTATTGTAAGTGGTTATTTTACGTTTTTTAAATTGGTTTCACGCTGATTGTAAAACTGTGCAGTAGTGCGTTTTTAAACTCGTTTCATCATGACTCATGCCGTTCATCCTCCTCTCTTGTCAGTATTTCAGTTTCTTCCCTGACAGCAGAATCCATCATTTTTACATTGATTCAACGTCTGCGGACGTTGGGTAGATGTAAGAATGACAGATTTTTGTCTGGGTTGTTAATTGTTAAAATTTAAATCTTTCCTTTTTTCTAACTTAATTCAAACTTTGCGCGCGATAATTTTGTCTAGAGTTGAATTTTCATTTTGCGTGTTTAGTTGGTTTCAACAACATGGTCCTGTGTTTTGCCATGCTAGACAGGTAGTCACTACCTGGTCTAGCCCCTTGAAGAAGTCAGTCGTGTCTGATTGACGAAACGTCGGAATAAAAGCAAATTGTCACTGTATACATCTTGTGATAGTTGAGCTCAATTTGCACCAGTAGAACATCTCCTATTATTTAATATACAAAGATTGATAATAACAGTCCGTTCGCATTACTTCATTCATCCGTTGGTTGGAAGATAACTGACAACATGTTACAAACTGATATTAAGTGTTTGTTTTAAGAGATCCCTAGTTGTTTCTGTTTGTATCTCAATCATTTGCATTGCTGTGGTTAAAGTGATTTTTCACTTCAATCGAATCCTCTTTTAAATGAATTGCCTTTCGAAGCTAGTTGAAATAATTTTAAAAGACGCTTTTTGGTAATTTATTTTTCGTTTGTAGCTCATGTCTACAGTTCATTTAATTAGATTATTTAAAATTCACTTTGTAACGTTCTATATTGGTTCACTAAGATAAGATAGGCTGGGATCTTTGACCCGATTTAACCATTTTGCTCCTAAGTTGTTTGCATTTCTGTGTTGTAGCCTAACAACTTCATGCAGTAAACAGGGTTAGAAAAATCCAAAAGCTTGAAAAGATGAAACCGATTTGGAAAATTCAAACGATTGACATCATTTTATTGTGTTCAGCTTCGACAGCAAAACTTGCTCAACGAAAGCGATGACACATTTTATGGGCAAACTCTGGAAAACTTTCCTCTCCATCGATGTTGGAAGGAATGCATGGAAAAATCTAACTTCAAAGAAAGAAAGACTGCCGTTGAAAGTTTCAATGCAAAGAGCAGGTTTGCTGTGCAATATTTCTGTGTTAAGGTTTAGCAGCTAGTGATTTCCAACTCATATATACAAAGAGTCTGACTGTTGTAAGTCAGCAGCTGTGAACTCGGCAAATGGTATTTGAGCAAGTGACAACTGAGCTAGCAACATTTGAGCTAGCAAAGCATAGTAACAACATTTGAGCTAGCAAAGTGGCTGAATTTGGGCAATTGACGATGAGCAACTAACAGCTGAGCAAGTCGAAACTGGGAATGTCACAAGTCAGCAAAATGAGTTTAACAAGCGATGACCAAGCAAGTTCGAACTGAGCAAGTAAATCTCATTTGCTGACTTGGCATTAGCTAAAATGTACTTGCTGAGTTGAAGCACTTGCTGAGTTGTCGTATGCCGAGTGGTGTGACGACCTATTAATATGTAAAAGCAATCTCCGTTGTATATTGGGTTCCAATTTTGTTAGAATGCTATCTTTGCCTTGCACATCCCTTTAGGTGGCGAAAGAGGGGCATTTGTTGCACTTCGACGCAACATGGAATTGGTTATTTTCCTGCAAAATTTTTAAACCAAGCAGGAGCACTGGTCCACATTTATCGAGATGGTTCAGTTTTGCTCACCCACGGAGGCACTGAGATGGGTCAAGGACTGCACACAAAAATGATACAGGTAAAACGTTTTAGAAATATTGGCTGTCGCTTCTACCTTTTTCTTCTACCCCTGTTATGTTTGGCATATTATATTATTTTTCGTTGTAATGGTCAGAATGGCAACAAACTGAAGTGGTACTTGCGAACTTTACTCAGATCTAGGCTACACATCTCAAAATGACAATCAAGTTTTAAAGAAAACCACTATTTTTTGTTGTGGTCTGATAAGTCTTTGAGGCCAAGAGTCCATCTTTTTAAGACCCGGTGTTGGCACGTTTCTGCGGCTGCTCTAAGAAGCTACTGAAAAGCAAAATTTTTGGTCTCTTTATCAAACATACGCGATCCTCTTTCCAGTGCAGTTGAGAGGATAATTTATACCCAGTAACAATGAGATCCTCGGGCCACAAATCAAAACATTGCTATGAAAACCGTTACATCCAATGAATACGCGATGATTTCTTGATTCCGGGCCCCTTAAATCACCTTGACCCTAATTAAAAAGTACCCACTAGACCCCTTGTCAACGTTATTTCCTTTTTCTCAAATTGTTGGGTGTAAGATGATGCTTTCGCCAAAAGTATACTCCCTGGTCGGCAATCTGGACGGTATGGTTAGCAATCTGTTGCTCATCGCCACAATAAAAAAGAAGGTGTCACTCCCTGACAATTATTCTTTTTTTCTTTGTATTTTCAGGTTGCTAGTCAATGTCTTGAGATTCCTATTTCCCTCGTCCACATTTCTGAAACCAGCACCAACACAGTTCCCAATACAACCGCCACTTCAGGAAGTACAGCTTCGGATTTGAATGGAGCTGCCGTGAAGGTAATTTTCCTTTATCAGGTACCTTAGAAGCTTGCGGCTAATGTTCAAAAACGATCGTGATTAGGCACACTTTCGCCAACTTGGAACTCAGCAGTTTGTATCGTGTCATTGTCGTATTGTTGGTGTTAGTGAAAAGTAAAGGTTGTTCCTTAGTCAGCCATTGAACGTTAGGTTACTATTAAAAAGGCTAGGCCTAGAATAATTTAAACAAGCGTTAATAATGTGTTTAACGTGCGTCGTAGCCAGATTTCAAACCAGCGAGGCATGTTTAGAATTCGATCGACGCATTTGTTTCTGTGTTGTTTTTTTTGTCAAGCAACACCTTTAATAGCTTGCACCTGTGTTTGCCTAGGTCGCATGCGAACGCATCATGAATCGTCTCAGACCAATCAAAGAAGCAAATCCAGATTTAAGTTGGACGGAGCTTGTAATGAAAGCCTACCAAGACAGAGTTAGCTTGTCGGCAAACGGCTTCTACAAGTAATTTATTTTACTCGTTTCGTTTTGTTTGTGATAGTTGGATTCATTTATTTTTTGTCTGTTTGTTTGGTTAAAAATAAAAAGCTTCAATGAGAAGATTGCTTTCATGTATTAGAACTGCGAACCAAGCAACATTTGTTAAATTTAATGTTAATTAATTATTGAATCATCATCAGTCGTCATCTCCGCCTGCAGCAGATTGCGCATCAACATGGGTTATTTGCTTCCAAGAGTGGCGATTTTGAGCCAACTCGCCCAGTGTCGTCAAGTTGAGTCCGGTCCATGATTTGTTGTTAAATACGTGAAGCCTAAAAATCTGGATATATGTTTCGTTAAATTTAATGTTAAACATATATCCAGCTTTTTAGGCTTTAAACAATTATAATATTTTAAAAAGAGATCCTTCGAAGCCTAAAAAGTTGGATATATGTTTTGTTGGATTCCTTAATCCAGGATGAGATCCTTAAAACTTCCTCCTCTTTACTCATAAGAGGAGGGAGTTTTAAGGATCTCTTCCTGAAACACAACAATTTCTCTCTTAAGGACATAACATTCGGCAATGAAACATCATTTTGTCTCCACCGGTTCAAAACTACGTGGAAGCAATACAGAACAACAAAACACTTTATGCTAAAAGTGGTCCGTTAGCTTTAATGGAACAAACCTGAACAATTTAAAAAAAGTCCACACCTACCCAACAAAATCTGTCATTTTTACGTTGATTCAACGTCCGTAAAAAAAAAACTTACTTTCTACAGACGTAGACTGTAAGTCTTTACACAAATGCCGAATCAATGTAAAAGGGAGAGGGCTTGGTAACTACAAGCAATGCTGAGACAACTGTCTGCGATTATCTTTCTTTCCACAATTGAATGCGACGTATAAGAGGATTTATCTTAAGCTTCTACAACCTTTAGAGAACTTTCCACGAAGATGAACCATGAGTTCTTGCATAGACTGCAAAATCCGTCATTTTTACATTAATTCAACGTCGCAGACGTCGAATCAATGTAAAAATGACTGATTTTGCAGTCTGGAAATACATTTCTGACCCTGGCACCGCATGAGAGGCAGATTCTACAGTTTACCAATTAACTGCATATAACTGTGTTAATGTTGATACAACAGTTGGCAGTCTTATTTTGAGCTGACAGATATCGCATATTCTAGGACACCTGACTTGGATGGAACATGGGACTTTGAAAGCGGAAAAATTTCCGGTAAACCTTTCGCTTACCTTGCTTGCGGTGTTGCCGTGTCAGAAGTAGAAATTGATTGCTTGACTGGTGACCACACTCTTTTGCGGACCGATATAGTAATGGATGTAGGAAAAAGTCTAAACCCAACAATTGATGTTGGACAGGTGATTTGTTGAGATTGTTAAAGTTTTATTGGACTAAGAATTGGAAGTTGTCTTGTTTGTTTGTTTATTTATCTTTATCCTGCATTGCGGAAAGCGGACTTGAGCGCTATGCATCGGTGTACGCCTTCCGACATACACCTGACCCACGCTGCACCCGACTGCAATGTCTGTTTCCGGTTGTCTACTCTACTTATGACTTAAATTTGGTACTACCCATTACTCGAAATCGATCACTGGGTAGAGGCAATTATCGTAAAGTTTCTTGCCCAGAGAAACAACAGCAAGTGCGGGTGGCTGGAGTCGAACACGCAGGCTCTCGACTGCGAGCCCAACGCGCTAACCACTCGGCCACGGCTGCCGACAAATGATGAGTTAACGTTTTGACGATTTAAGTAGTGTAGCCTATTAAGAAAGAGTATTAAAAATGAATATATTTATAGGAAAAAACCAACATATCGCCCTTAAAATGAACGCTGGATAAACAATAATTATTAGTAGTTCTGGTCAGTTAAGAACGTAACCTAGCTATAATGGGCTAAAGGAAATGTGCTATTTTAGCTCCCGATGTTTGATCATGATTCGCTGTCCAAGTTCGGTAAATTCCCCATTAGTGGAGGAGGCCGATACGTTTCTTTCAGCACTTGTCTTCATCCCTTATTTTTCCTGTTATTCTATCCATCGCATCTTCTTCATTCAGTCTGACCTTGTCTGCCTTATCCTTCACCTGTTCTTTCTATGCTCGGTTTGGACTTCTTTATGTTTTCTTCTCATCTGCCTTCAAAGTCAATGTTTATAATAATTTATCCATTAGCGGTTGAAATAGAGGCACCAATGTTTTTGTCCATGTATTTTAGGTTGAAGGAGGGTTTCTTCAAATTTACGGAATGTACACATTGGAGCAACCACTTTACTCCCCAAGTGGAAGTTTGATAACACGTGGCCCGGGAGCCTACAAAATTCCTGGCTTTGGGGATTGCCCTCGCCAGTTCCATGTACATTTCGTAGAAAAGTCAGAAAATCCGAAAGCTATTTTCTCATCGAAGGTAATTTTAAAGTTTTTATTCAGAAAAACTCAACAAAAAAATCAAATGAATACCAAAAAACATCGTAGGGGTAGTGATGAAATATCATTTAAATCACTTTGTTTGTTTCATTAGCGTATTAAAATGATGACACTAGCCTACCATTAAAATAGCAGCAAAGCAGTTTCATGATAATTTTTAATCATACCGTCAAACTCTTCAACACACTCATGTAATGATAAACATACCGTTTTTATCCCCCTGTTAGCTCAGTAGTTACGCGCCCTGCTCAAGATCACACGGAGCTGGTTCGACTCTCGTGGTGTGCGCTTGAGCAACACATTTCAGGACTGCTCTCCATTCAGCGCACCTAATGAATGGAATAATTTCCCGGCAGAAACACTTCAACAATCGGAAAACTTCATTCTGTCAATCTCGGTAACCGGCCCTGTGTCAAGAGCCTCTACAAGCATGCGACACTACCAGGAACAACCTATCAAAGCTTTGTCAGTCCGAGAATAAAGATTCAAAACCAACCAACCTAATTTCGTTCCCACTTGGCATTCCAGGAATATCGAGAACTACCGAAACTACCTATCAAGGCTTTGTCAGTCCAAGGATAAAAATTCAAAACCAACCATTGCAAATACAATGTTGTCTCAAAAACATGCAAACAAAAACTTGTAGCGACATTTGTTGTACAAATAGCAATAACATATCACAAATAAGCCCTGCACTTTGTATTAAAACTATTATGTTTTTGTCCTTTTGGGTTGATCTCTTTTTTCTACGATGATCTGTTTTGTGTAGACTCTTTTTTTGTGAAGATACGGACCCAGAGTAAATCCTTGATGAGCTCTCCCACTGTGATAGCAAAGTCTTGCTGCAGCCATTCAAAGCACATCATACATAACCTTGTGAAACATTGAACCAAGCTTTTATCACAATCACATTGTTTCTTCAGGGTGTTGGTGAACCATCAGTTTGCTTAGCTGCATCTGCTTTCTTTGCTATCAAACACGCAATCAGCTTTGCCCGAAAAGATTCTGGCCTTTCTGGTTGGTTTCAAATTGATTCTCCGGCTACCGCTGAAAGAATCAGAATGGCTTGTGGAGATGGATTCACTTCACAGGTTTACAATTTCATATCCATATAGGCTATTGTGCTGTTGAAGCTTTAGAGTGGTTGTTGCGATTAACCACACACTTTGGGTTGAACCCACAGCCAGGGCCGTTGACAGGATAATTAGGGGCGTGTACTAATGATATTCTCAAGCTCAAAACAAGACACTTCTAAGAAAAACACACCATATCTAAAGAATGCGCGGTGGTTTCTTCAAGTTCCCGGACGCAACTTTCCAAAAGGTATCATCAACAAATCCCCTTTGAGCAACAAAAGAAAAACGCAAATACTAGCTAAATTAAGTTGTCGGTTTGCCATCGGCTGGCTTGGCGCAGAGGGTTAGGGCGGTGGTAGTCATTTCATTGACATAGGTTTGATTTCCAACACTGATATTGCTATTTTTTCTTTTGCAATTACCAAACAAACTTCAAAGGGGATTTTTTAATGGTACCTTTTGGAAAGTTGCTTCCCGGACTCCTTCCGGGCTTTTAATATTATCCCGGGTCGATAAGTACCATCTAGACCTCCCTTGTCAACGGTAGCCTCTACTTCCCACAGCAGATCACAACAGATCATTTCATTCCGGGCACTAACTATTTTTCTTAAACACCAACCGTAATACTTGGTCTAATTATTCATCTGAGGCCGTCGATGCCTGGTTCAGGCAAGGCAATTGAAGAAGAAGAATACCTTAAATAGAATTTCCGATTAGGCCTACTAATCGCAGATGAACGTTACTCAAACTGACTCTTGAATATCAATCTGACAGATACTTTAATAGGCCGTTTAAAAGATCCTCCATTGACGTCATCAATGATTTGTGCTTAGAATTTTTTAAATTTACATTGAGATATTTTAATATTGAATTAAAAAATAAATTAATTTTTTTCATTTATAAGCTATGAAGATGAAACAAGTGTAGTTTTTAAAGCGCTTGTTGAAGATAAGTTTAATTTCTACACGTAGGAATTTTTGTTTTTATCATTTGTATTAGGCTACATTTTCTCTATTAATAACGAGATCATATTTCAGTATTCTCACCATTCCAAGGAAGAAGAAGACACTGACACAAAACCGTGGGCAATTCAAGTCTAAATATTTCTCCATTTCTTCAAAGAATACCCGCCTTCTTTTTCCATTAAACATTTTTAGCCTACGTTTTAAATGGAATGATAAAAAAGGGTTTTGCAAATGCTATGTTTATCCAAAGAAAGCTAGAAGACCTGTTTACAGAGATTAATAAGGATCTGCAGAAATATATTAAATACGCGAGCAAGAAAATGATGAAGCAGACCCACTTGCTCAAGTGTTTACGATCTCCCCGCTGCATGAACAAATTTCAAAGACTAATATAAAATGCAAAATAGGGAAACGCCTAATTCTAGCCTTGCCAACTTGTCATTTATGTCAAAAAGGCTTGTCCGAATGTAGTTCACAATCATGTGGAAAAGTATCAAGAAAGTTGTGATGTTGAACTCGATGAAAAGTCCAACACTAAGTCTTTCCGAGGAGTTCATCTTCTTGACTATGAACGTTAGTGAACGAAAATCGCAATCGAGGAGTAGACCTAGTATATAGGCCTACAGAAATAGTGCAAACGATAAATCGATTATACTGTTCTACCAAATATAATAGATTTGAGGCCTTGTTTTCAAGTCGGAGAAAAAATAAAAAGGGCCAGAAAAGGCGAGATTATTTATCCAAGAGGCTGTTGTCGTAATACTGAAAAACAAAATTCGTTATTTGAGCATCGACGCTTTGTTGATGTCGCATCAATATCATGACTACGAAAATCAGTGGAAACACTGTTTTAACATTTCTATTGTCCTTGCTTTCTTGTGCTAAATCAAGAACTTTTATGTTTTCATAATGGGAAGCGCGTTACATGGGAGACTGTTACACATCTGTGCTGTCATGTCTTGCTTTTAACTGCTGTGCTAAAAATATTCTGGTGGTTTTCGTTGTTTTATGTTTAACAAAACGCGTAGCCTATTGTTTGTTTCTTTTTCTTAACTTCAATTTGTTTTGTTGCCTATCCGTTTAAATGTTCTTGCAGTGTTATATCTCGAAGCAAGCAGTCACCTAATTTGATGTATAAAGTAGACTTTGGATATCGTGTTTCCATTGCCGTGGTTGCTGTGTTAAAATAATCACATATGTTTTGTTACTTGAGCCATTGTGGCCGAGAATTGTTTACCACCAAAGGTAAGCGATGTTTCTTCGCAGTGCACATTGCAACAACTACAGAGAGCAGACAGTGTGAGATTGAAGAGCGAATGAAGTGAAAAAGCAATAACTGGATAGGACAAGTAGCCCTAAGACTTTTGCGATATTTGTTATTATTTATATAGTATAATTGTTTTTTCAATTCTGTGAACTATTTATTTGCGTTGACTCTTGTGTAAATTTGATATACAGCAAATATTATAAAATCGTTTTTGCATCGTCGTTTGTTAGTCATAATAAATTATTCAGTAGTTGAATGAGTGAATGAACCCTCCGAAACGCACTTAAAAAACCACAAAAACCCGAACCCTGCCGGATGCAAAACTGCCAACTACGGAACGACGACATGTGCAACATCTAGAACTGTGTCTATAAGATTATATGCAAAAAATGCAGGGAAAGCTACATGGGCAGCACGATCCGCCCACTCCATTCCCGCCTCAAAGAACATCTCAGCTCGGATAAAAGTTCGGTATTTGATCACCAACAACAATGCCACGCAGACTTTGAATTTAAAATTATTGCAAGAGAAAATGACGCGGTACAATTACGTTTCAAAGAGGCCATATTCATAAGCAGACAAAATCCTAAAATCAACAACCGCACCGAAAGGGAAGAACTACGTCACCTAATCTACTAATCAACTGATCCAACAAAACCTCACAGCAATAACGCCTAACAGCACAGAAACTCAACAGCCGGCAGCCTCAAGCTAAACCAAAGAGCCACTTTAAAGAACCACTCACTGACTTCAACACCATTCGTCATAAAACCAGCTCAGTGGCCGAGTGGCTTCGCCTTCGGCTCTGGTGCTGGTAGATCTGAGATCGATTCCAGGTCGGGTCAAACCGAAGACTTTAAAAACGGTACCGATTGTGTTCTATCCTGCATAGCGCAGTGAGAATGAGTCGGGTAATAATGTGATAACATCGTAAACCTGATATAAATTAAAAATGAGCCCTGTCGCTAAAAGACCTTAGCTGTTGTAGAGCGACAATAAATAAAACCATAACATTATTATTATTACTCGTCATAGCACATGACTAGGGAACTGTGTTCCGAAAGCTAGTGTAATTTGATATTGCCAAAAACAACCCGCAGCATCAGGCAATAACAGATCGTTTGAATCTACATTGTGAAGTAAATTAGTCAGTATTTGAATATTTGATCCTTCTATGTTGCAAACGATCGATGGATTATGAGAGTCTTTATCCCAGGGAAACCTCAGACCGGGAAAGCTTAATCCTGATAGTTTCGCATACTTGTATAGACTCGGTGCGCAAAAACTGCGATGTAGACGACTATACATCATGCACAACATACAAACAGCAAACAGATCAGAGATGTTTTGAATCATAGACTCAGCCTCAGTTACTAAGATTGACGGAGTAAGGTTTCGGTTTGTTGACGTATTGTTGTTTGTAAGTTGTTCGATCTACTGGGTGCCGTTGAATGGAATGCTGTCTTCAAAACGCGTTGCTCAAGTGCATAATTGTCTTTCCTGTTGTATAATTGTAAAAGCAAACCTTCATTCCGAGGTTGATGTGCACAATTTCAAATATTTGATATTTATCAATAAAACAGATATTTTTTAAAAGCAGCAGGTACATGATGCATCAATTGAGGTGGTGATGTATCATGTACCATTGTACCTGCTGTTTTTTCACCTCACCAAGTTTTTAAAAAGCTTTCATTGCAAAATGGCTAGCTTCGTTGTTGGTCAAATAATTAATCTAGGAGTGCCCAAAATTCTATAGTTACATTCTATATTTCGTTTTTCTTGAGTCTTGGCGGGCCGCATTAAAATTTAACTCAATTTTGTCTTTAAAATTTGGCCTAAGGTTTAAAAATATATATTGCGAGCCCAGACGAGGGCCCCAAATAGTGTTTCCTCTGGACGCATTTAGGATACCTTTGGATTAAACTATGCTTCACAAAGTTCATCCCTAAAAAAAACTGTTTTTAAACACAATCTGTGCGCTTTATCCTACTTTAACCATGATCAATGAAAAATAAAAAAATGTTGTCTTATTTGTCAGCAACAGCTTGGCAACGGAACCAAGAGCTTGTGAATAGAAACAATATGGCGAGCCATAATCTCTAATGTAGCCTACACAGCAGATGTGACACCGATTTATTGATCAAGAAAAAGAACGTCAACAAATCCAAAGAACGAATCCGTTTAGCAGTGGTGTGGCCAGAAAGGAAATTGTGGTTTATGAACTCTAAAATTCCCTCTTCAGCTACATTGCGGTACGATTGGGGCCTAGATCCTAGTCGGTAAAAAAACTAATGCTTTTTTATATAGGCTACCTTTAAAGTTTGTGCGCTAAATCAATGTAAAAATAGGGTTGGGCACACATAGACTTTTTCTCTGTTGTCCCATTAAAAGGAGTGTTTTTTATGGCCATTTTTGACGCTGATCACGAATCCGTTGAAATTTTTGATCTATGATGATGTTTTAGGTTGGTAAAATTCAAAATGGCTGCCAAATTTACACATTTTTCAGCTAAAATTTGATAATTATGTCTTACTAGGTCATGTAATATGTCATTTCTTCTGTTTTCAGGGTCACTGATATCGATAATCATGTTTTTAAACTCGTACATGTCAACTGGATCGCTCCAGATACATATTGCGATAAAATCTGCACAAAAATGTGAGCAGAACCATAATTTCAAAGGAAAAAATTACGATATAAATTTCCATAAGCTACTTTAATTTTCACTTCAACATCTGGATACCAGCATGTCAACAACTTTGTTTGTACAAGAGTCCTTTGCATTTCAAAGGATATTTTTCAGCAGGATATCGACATCAACAGAAACATTGTCTTCTGGCTTGATAGCATTTCTGATGGATGTTTTCAGTTCGTCTACACTGAACTTCTCAAACGTGAATGTTTTTATACCGTCGGCACATTTAACTCTACGCTTTTGGCGTGTATCGGGCGCCACTGTCGATCTAAGGTAACCAATTTCTTTGAGCAGTTGGGATTCATTAAGTCTATTAAGAGAGTCAAGGGTATTTGGAGTCGCCGGACCTCCATGCTTCTTACACTCTTCAAGTACCAGTAGCACTTTGGACATTTTCTTCTTCGCTTCTTGCTTCTTCAGAAGCGCAAGTTGTTGACTTGTTTTTAACTTAACAATAAAGTCTAGTTCAAGCTTTTTCGCCTGGGTAACTTCTTCTGAGCACCTTGCCCATTTCCACTTCTTCAACTTCTCATCTTCACTGAGATCTGTAAACGACGAATCTATGAGAAATTTATCCGTTGAAACTACATTCTTCCTTGAATGAGTTCTCACTGTCGTCGATCCACCACTGAAAGTTATACGGTTATCAAGTTTGGCGAATTCGGATTCGCATCCTAAATTTGTCAATGGTGCATGTTTCAATTTGACGTCGTCACTACTTTGACCTGCAAAAAAGTTCATCTCGGACAACTGTCTGTCCATTGCATCTAGAACTTCATTCAGTATAGCACCATACAATCGGACTTGACCCCTCTCCGCGTTTATGCACTCCTCTTGCTTGGCTCTAATTTCTGGTGTTTTCTTATCGAAAAACGACCTGACACCTTCCCAAGTTCTCTCACTACCCGTTTCATCTTCACGTTTATCAATACCAAGCAGTCCCATCAGCGGCATAATCAGCTCATCACCAAGCATTCGGTAAACTTCAGCACAACACAAGAACCAATCGTTTTGGATGTACGTGGAAACTGCGAGTACTAGTTTGTTGGCATTAGGATCAACAATAGCGTCGAAGAAATCTAATATTGACTGACGGCGACTCAAGTATTCCCTGGCTATTTCCGCGATACGCCCAAAACGATTTCCAGTAAAGCCTTTGAAACCGTCGTGTTTAATCCCCTGAGCATCCATCCAATTTTTATAATCATTATAAAGTGATATTGAATGTGCAGCGTGGCTAGGCGACAACAATTTGGCGATTGCTATCTGTGCCAAAGTATGGACGCTGGTGCTGGGAGATGTGAATACTTTCTCACCAGCAGATACGTGTAGCAACTTCTGAACACCAATCTTTTGCTCTATATTACGAAAAACCTTATCGCAAGCATGGTCAATTCCCAAAATTACATGGGCACAGCATTTTATCATCTTCTCCGCTTCAATACCTAGATGTTGCAAGAGCGTGGTACAGTCACCTGCTCTGTCGGACATCCAAAAATCAATGGCACCCTTGATTTCATCAACGGTTGAATTTGACAATGCTGCCAAGCATTTAAGCTTGTACTCGTATGCTGCAGCGCCATCTGCTCCTGCGTGACTTAGATTCTCTGTGTAACCAGTAGTCATGGTACATCTGTCTCGACTGGGTCCCGATATTGTAATGTGGTCGGCCTTTACATCATACAACCGATGGCCGGCCGCTTTAGTAGTGTCATCGAGGCCGACAGTTACAACACTGTCTCCTTTCTCTAGAAGTATATTAGCGACCATCTCCAAATTCATATGTGAGGCATCCTCCAAATATCTGTTGAGAGTTCTCCTACTTGGGAAAACGAAGGTCAAATCTTTGGTACATTTTCGTCGTTTTTGTGCAAGTGTCTCGGCTTCGGAGCTTCCGCTTGGAAGCGAAGAGATTAGTTCTTGGCTTTCAGAATCCGATTCATCATCATCTTCTTCATTTCCTTCAGTGCTCAACTCCCAGTTTTGATCAAATATCAAGTTAGCAGTTTGTACTATTATACCGGCTAAATCCGCAGCACTCACTTTATAATCCGAGAAACATTGCACTGTACATCGCACTATTTTTTCGTTGAGTTTATTGCGACTTTCTCTGACCTTGACTTTTGGGAAACGATCACTGTAGAAGTCATTGACACTGTCCAGAGTATCAGGTAAACTGGACGAATTCTTACTACGGGTAGTGATGGAAGAAGATGAAGACGTACGAAAGTTCAGATTATCCATTGAAAAACCCACATCTTGTTTCTGCTCACCGCTGATCATGACTGATTGATTATCGCCATCAGCCAGAGACAATGATTCCTCATACTGCAACTTTCTACCCTCCATTTCTCGCATTGTAGAAGATTTTATTTCTTCTCTATTCTTCTCAGCTGATAATTGGCGTGTATCTTGTCGGTGCTTTTGTTTTCGCCAGGAACTTGAAACAGTAGATAGACAAATAGCTTTATAACTTCCAAAGCAGTTATCACAGTAGAATTCTTCATCTTCTGGAGTCATTTTTACTCCAAACTGCTTTTCTAATTTCGCTTGATAGTCGCTGTTTTTTGTTCGAACATTGTATGCATTTTTAGTCATTCTCTCATTAAAACTCATTACTTTACTAATCCACGCATCCGTTTTCTTGTACCTTGTATTGTTAGCTTGTTTGCACAAATTTCTCAGAAGTTCATAGTCATGTTTGATTTTTTTGGATACCACGCTTTCATGCTCTGGGTATACATTCTTTTCCACCCAATCTTTGCAAAGTTCAGTTGCAACTATTTTGCTGCTATCTACTAGTGTCAGTTGTTTCTGTCCTTTCTTTGTTTTGCATACATTTAACATGCGACCGAGGATGTATCTTCCATCGGGTAATTTACTCAACGTCTTTATTTCAGGTTCCTCATGGTAAACTATCCCATACAACGTTTTTTTCACAAAGTCACTTTGTGTATTAAGTGTATAACTAGTTTCAGACATCACTGTTGATTATCTGTAACGACACGAAAAACGTACAACATCAAAAACAAAGGATATAGTAAATTAATCAACTCAAAAATGGTTCTGAAAATAAAAAGTAAGTATTTTTCAATAAAAAATACACAGTTTTAGCTATAACTGTATAAAGCCATTATGTATCACTGTTTTGACCTTATATTCGATATCAGTGACCCTGAAAACATAAAAAATGACATATTACATGACCTAATAAGACATAATTATCAAATTTTATGTGAAAAATGCGTGAATTTGGCGGCCGTTTTGAATTTTTGCATTTTACCAACCTAAGACATCATCCTAAGTCAATAATTTCAACGGATTCGTGATCAGCGTGAAAAATGGCCATAAAAAACACTCCTTGTAAAAAAAGTGATGTTGTTTGCCCAACCCTAGTAAAAAACAATATAAATTTGCTGGCTGATGTAACATAAAATCGATAAAACGCAGAAATGTGCTAAGACATTGCTTCCTAGTCGCAAATTTCTAACAAAATCTATTATAATAAGATAAAAATTCAAAACTGCAATTAAAATATCCCAAAGCAGAAAAGCGTTTCATTGCCTTCAACCCTTGACAAAAGGAAAGAGCCTGGTGACAAGGAGAAAATCGGCTATAATATCAATAATCTGGAAGGTTTTAGATGCAGGTGACGTGGCCTTTCCAAATAAAGATGACAAGACTGTGTCACAACGACATAGCTATTCTCGGAATGACTGACAAACTGGCGTTTGACTGAGGTGGTTGGAGGTCGGAAATTGGGACAGTGACTCCGAAAGGAATATAAGCTAGCAGAAGAATAAAATTAGCTAATAAGCCTAGTTGTGACTTGAAAATAAAGACTTGAGTAGTGCTTAACTTTGTTATAGCAACTTGATCATGCTCGAATAAGATAAGCCACGGCCTACTAAAACACGGCCAAATATGTTGCTATTTGGGAAAATTTCTAAGAGTCTGAATTGTTACAATCATAACCATGATAAACCTGTCTTTTCCCACTTGCAGACGTATGTAAAAACAAGCAACATTTGCATCTAGACATATTTTTGGCTTGTTTTGCCAGAGATTAGATATGTATGTTAAGCACAATTTTTGCAATAATAATGTAAAATATGTAACACTTTCCAACTGCATCCAGGCGGTAGTCTCATCATACAGACCATACAGTCGTTAGGTTTTTTTTTATAAAGCAGGATCTTTCGCCAATAGCCATATTTTACTTGCAAAACTAAACTTGGCGAAGAACAAACAAATTACAATTTAAATTGACACATCAAATGAACACTGAACAGCTTACAACATAAAATCCCTAAAAAATCCTTGATATTTTAAATGGAACATGCAATTACACCAAACGATACTACCTCCAGGGTGCAGTTGAAAAGTCTTACATATTACATTATTATTATTGTGTAAATTGTGCTCAACGTACATACCTAATCTCCGATTAAACAAGCCAAACATATGTCTAGGTGCAAATATTGCTTATTTTACTTACTTCTGGTAATGGGAAGATGACAGGTTTATCATAGCTATGATTGTAACAATTCAGACTCTTAGAAATTTCCTCAAATAGCAACATATTTGGCCGTGTTCTAGTAGGTCGTGGATAAGCAATTCAGAAAGTATTCCACTATGGAATGCATCTGCGCACGATCTTGTTAAAACGTCATTCCTTGTTGTCCTCTGGAAATTTAGTCATTTTTTCCATGACATCGGTTAGTTCTGTCATAGCATCGGAAAACAATGTTTTATCTTGTGCAATCAAAACATCTTCTAGTTCTTGAATAGCGCAGTGGTAGTCGTCGTCACCGGTTGCTGAAAATTTCGTACAATAAAATTAATATTAACATAAATATCATAATATAAAATTAATATTAAAATAACATTAAAATTAATTTATCATAGAAGTGTTTAGCTCCAGAATAAAAAGCTTTTCATCTTGACGTTGGCCGTAAACCTGTATACACACACACAGTCTGCCCGGATAGCTCAGTTGGTTAGCGCGTGACTTCGTAAAGGAAGAAGCTTCGATATCAAGCGGCGCTGGTTCGACTCTCGGGTTGTGCGCTTGAGCAACGCATTCTAAGGACTGTTCTCCATTCAGCGACACCTGAATTCAAATTGATGGAATAATTTCCCGGCAACAACACTTCAACAACCGGAAAACTTCACTCTGTCAATCTCGGTAGCCAGCCCTGCGTCAAGAGCCTGCACAAGTATGCGAAACTACCAGGAATAACCAATCAAGGCTTTGTCAGTCCGAGGATAAAGATTCAAAACCAACCAACCAAAGTGTACTGATGCACGAGTTTTATTATGAACTGACGAGTTTTATTATTTGCTTTCCAACGACATGTTACGTTTTATCAATGACAACAATACGTCATCAGACTCCTATGAGAAGAAAAAAGTGATAGGTAGTTTCTGTTTCTGCCCTTGGCCTCATCCTTGGACGTCGCAATAAGTATAACAGGATTATTATATTTCAGCGACGTGCACGCCTCATCAATAACCTCCTGTGCCTGTTCTTAAGATTTTGCTGTCAATCACACTCCACAGCGTAAACAATGATTGGTGTGGGTTGCAGGCTACAAACCAGACAAAACTCAGCTCTTTTGTACATTGCTTCAACAGCTCCAAACGTTAAATCAATGCAAAATGGGACTGCATTGCTGGTTATAAGCTAAAACGTTTTAAAAAATCCATTTAATTTTGACATTTTCAGGTTTCCAAACAATAAAAAAATCACATTCGAAGCGTTCAGTGGTAAACTCAACAGCCCACTGCAGTTTATAGTTACAGTAATTGTGTTCTTATAATCTTTAGTGTATGCTTCAAGTCACAAGACGAATTAGAATACTGTATGGTGAAGAAAGGCAGTTTTTTTGTGAGATTTTGTTTAGTGCGCGTTACCCGGTCGGAAACTAAAGTCCAGTTCAGTGGATGATTGAAGCGTGACTCTTTCACTGGTGGGAGGTCCGAAATTGGATTTTAAGTCTTATGCCAAGAATGTTAAAAATCGATATTTTTTTCACCGAAAGCAGTGAGAATGAGTTGGCATATATTTAAGATTTTTATTTTTGTCTCAAACCTTTTCAGCAACTTCATCATAAATAATAATATTTTGGAGCAAAGATTTTCCAGCCGGATGCCCTTCCTGACGCTAACCACAGTTATTGGCGGTGGGCCTAGCCTTTACTTAAAAAAGTAATCTAGTCAATTCTGCTCTCATTCATTTGATTGATTGAATCTTTATCCTCGGACTAAGAAAACTTCTTGCAGTAGGCCTACTTAATCCTGGCAGTTTCGTATACTTCTAGACTAGAGGCTCTGAATCACTGACGCAGGTCCGGTTTCCGAGATTGACAGAGTGAAATTTCCGATGGTTGAAATCTTGTTGCCGGGAATTATTCCATCCATTAGATGCCGCTGAATGGAGAGCAGTCCTTAACGTGCGTTGCTCAAGCGCAATTTGGCAAAAAAAGCCCTATTAAGTTACGATGAATGTGAACTCACTATCGGCACATGAAAGATGAATGGCTTTCTGTAAATTTGTCTAAAATCTCAGTTACTTACTTGTTGATTGGTTGCTGACTTGTCTGTGGGTTTCATAATTTCGATTTGACAGTGAACAACTTGCCGAAGTGGTAGCGGCTTCTGGCGCTTCCTCTTCTGTTGTGTAGTCATCCTCTGAAGGGGGTGGAGGAGCAACAAACATAGGATTTCCAAAAGCGTCACTCTGTTGTGAAAATACAAATTCACATTTATAGTTTTAAAATGGCCATTTAGAACTAACTCATGGTGCATGTGAGAAAAAAACTGCTATTAATTTATTGCTCAGATATACTCATAATGATTAATGTGTTGCTGTCGGTGCGGAAAAGTATGGATAGTAGCGTAGCTTATAAGTTAATTACAGTAGCCTATATAAAATAACCATTATAAATTTTGCTTTTTTACATTTGAATGCCTTTCTAATTCAATATCCAATGCGATCTGGACGGATCATGTTCTGGAGTCATCTGTATTGCAAAAATGTTCTTGCCTCCGTGCGTAGGAAACCTTAGCTTGGTCCACCGGCCATTAGCAGCATAGATGTCCTTTAATTAGGTTACATTTGGCTATATAAGTTAGTATTTTGTTGTTGCGTTTCATCTGCAAATTGCATTGTAGTTTTTGAACAACAGATGCAATATAAAATGATTCCTATCAATATGTTATTATTATCATTATTTTCGGTTTTCCTATCACCAGTTACCTGAATGATAGGATTATAATGGGCAAGCATTGAAGAAACTGCTTGTAAGGTTTTCAGGTTTATCCGCATTCCTGAAAGACCTGTCAAAGTAGGAAAGCAGAGAATTATACATTCGAATCAATAGCACAAGGAAATGTAATGTAACAATCACTCAAAAGTTGTCGAAAAAAGCATAGTAGTCAGCAAAAAGCTAACTCTTGTTTGTTAGCTTGTATAATTATGCATATAACATAAAATCGATTAAACACAGGCAGTATGCTGTACTTGCTAAAATTACGGTACTTTAGTGATTGTACTTCCAGTTATTTATTTTATTGTTGGTTTCATGAAACAGTTTACCAACAACTATGACAATTCATCGAATATCAGCTGATCAATACGGCTAAGTCAACGCTAAGTCAACGCTAAGTCAACGCTAAGTCAACGCTAAGTCAACGAGTTATAAAAAGCTAAGTTATATAAGCTAAGTTATAAAACTATACATTGCATGTATGACAACAAGATTTATGCAAAACATCTGCTTCGTCTCAACGTTTAACGAGATGACACAAGTTTTGGTATATAGGTTACTTGGCGAGTAGTGTGTTTGAAATAACGTGTTATTTCGACATTAGCCTATTCTCTGAATATTTTACTTAAACTTATAGCCGGTAGCGTTGACAGGGGGGTTAAAGGACACCTTTGCACCGCCGACTCGATATGATTTTGAGAGCCCGAAACCATTAGTATTGGTGTTAATAGTTTATTTAGCGGTGGGATGGCGCAGCGGATAAGGCGCTCGCTTCCCAATCATGTAATCTTGGTTCGACTCCCAGCTTAAAGCTGGTTGTTAAAAAACACCGCTCATCTCTACCCAGGGTGTAATAAATTGGGTGGGCGTAGTTGCTGAAGTAAAGGCGGCCGAGAGAAAGGAACTGGCCACCCTACTCTCTTTAGTGCCGAAGGCTTAGTATAATGAGAACCTTATCTTCTCATTCCCCGATGTTTGGATTCAAGTATAGGACTCACCTTTACCTTTCTATTGGTGTTTAAGGTTATTTTTCATTTGCAGCAAAACATGTTGTTTATCAAGCTTAAATGCACCATTGAGTCTTTAATTAATTGTTACCAATGCTTCAAAATTCGGGTAACGATAAAGCCACAAATAGGCTACAGAAGTAGAGAATAATGTCACCAGATGCTACATTAAAAAAAATTCAAAACTAACTATGTGAAATAATGCAGCGAGAAGAATGGAACCACTCCGCCACACTACGTTAGTTTCATACAATTTGTGTTAGTTTAATGAGTGAATAATGAAAACAAAATGATCAATGTCACACCCCATTGTCTATTTACCTGTGTCGTTGTATACATGTTTACGTTGTGTATGATGTTGTGTGATTGTTGTTGTAGCCTACAATTACACAGAGCAAAAGGCAGACCCGACGAAAGGCCAGTGTGGGCTTGGTACCAATGACACTCTCAGGCCTCAAACAAAACACCACTAAAAAAATTTTATTAGAAAAAAAATATATGCGATGTTTTTTCAACATCCGGGTGCCCTTGATTGGTTTTGGTAACAATGCAATTAAAAATTATTATCAAACAAAAAAATAAAATTAACTAACTTTGATTGTCATCATCGTCACTATCTAATCGAATGCACAATCCTTCATCATCATCATCATCGTAATCTTCTCCTGATGAAGCCGTGTAATATCTGTAACAACATCCACATTCTGCATCGCAAAATCATATTTGTTGACATTTCGCAAGAGCAAAGCACCACTAAAATATAATATCATAGTTTCGTATTAAAAATAATTTTATTTGTAATTTAAAATAAATCAGCAAACTGTATCTACTGTAAGTAGAAATAATGCTGTAATTTTACTTTTGTGCTAGATAAATTGATAACAAATCATATGATGCTATTAACCATTACTGTAATTGCAACCATGTACGGTACGCTACAGTATCCTGATCGCCACAGACCACGATAAATTGTCAACATGGCATTTTGTATATTTTTCAATAGCGTTAAACGGACAAGAAGCTGCCCTCGCATCTTTAGGAGACAGACAGTTTCAATTCAGCAGAGTGTATAGTATTCACATCACAATTTTTTAATGCCCTCTGCTAAACCAACTGAGATTTAATAGCATTTTAAAAAAGATGTTTGGTACAGTATATAACTCTACAGGATATTCCTGCAAACCCAACGGTATATACTATACTCTATGAACCAACTAAGGTACCAAACGGTAGGCCTCATCAAGAAAAAAAAAAGAGAATGAAACACAGCTTTAATGAAATATTAAACGAAAAAAATCTTTAATCGCAGTGATCAAACATTGATTGGAGTTGCTACCTATTGCAAAAGAAACAATAATATAAACCAGAAAGCTCTTGATCTTACCTGTCGCTCTCGCTCAGGTTTCCTTTTTGGTCAATTGAAGGGGGGACTAAGGTTGATCGTCGCGACGCATTTTTATCCGACGATTCTGTTGTTGAGTCCTCGTCGTCGTAGTTTGTAACTGAAATGTCAGGGGACACTTTTCGATGAAGAGGGGAATGGCTTAATAAACTTGTTTGCGCCATCTTTAAAAGAATCTTTAAAATAAAGGAAAACTTGTCATAACTTGTTCCTGTAAGGTTAAGTAAAGAATTAATTTTTCAAATATAAATAAAGGAAAACTTGTCATAACTTGTTCCTGTAAGGTTAAGTAAAGAATTAATTTTTCAAATATAACAGTATAATAGAACTTTTTCGCAAAACTTTCTGCCCTCATCAGGAAAATAACTTAATTCATCTGCTGAGAAGGAGCGATCTTCCTGGCGTCAGCACTACCTGACTACTCACTATAGAACAGCGAGCATCTGAACAAAACAACAAATATATGTAAAACGTTAATAATAAATGACTGAAATACAGTATAATTAGCCTATTCTAAAGCTCAAATATATTCAATGCACCATTTTTTGACTGTAGACCAGTGGCTCTCAACCTTTTTATATTCACGGATTTTCTGCAAAGTATTCTGGCATGCTGGTCACATTTTTGGAGCAAGATAAAAGCAATAAGAAACAAGGCATTTTTTATATTTAGTTTGTTTGGGGGCAGTGGCGTACCTATGCAAAATGGCGCCCATGGCAAAGTTCAAATGTGCGCCCTTTTTAACAAATTGAAGTTAAATATTGCAAGTCTTTTATGAATATTTTTTTTCAAAAACTAATATTAATTAATTTAATTTGTCGCCGACATTTGTTGGCATGTCGGCGGGTTTTGTGACCGTTGGGTTGTATGCTAACTAAGTTAGAGATTGAAGAAACTGATACCGTAGCGAATCATTTTCAATCCTAACACTGGTGTGTTCTACTACGAATTGTGTTCATTTTATCCGTTTGATAACTTGAAAAAGTCAGGTAAAAGTACGGTACCGTATATTTATAAACCACAGCCTGTGAAGTTGTGAATCAGCGTCAAAACGGCAGACTGCTAAGTGCTAGGCAGGCCAGCACAGCACGTAAAATTAAATCATACCTGTAGCCTAATTCTTGGTCTCAAAATTTCATATAATCATGCTTATAGGCTCAATAATACTTTAATGCTAATTTCTTCCTAGAACAGAATGAGTGCTATGGTCAGGCCAAACTGAAGTCATAGGCCTACAACAGATTAGATTTATTAGTTCTTATAAAAATGAACGACACAATTCCATTGTTTAACAATTACTACAGTAAAAGAAAGACTCCTTTTTGACGTTTGTATTGTATTGGGCGCAAATTAGATTTTGAAGACAGTGTAAGTCACAAATTTTAATTTTTACCAACCGATTTTTGCGCCCATATCAATGTGGCGCCCATGGCTCGAGCCATGCCTGCCATACTCTAGGTACGCTACTGTTTGGGGGATAGATACAAACGCAATTGTTTTACACTTACCAACTGCAAAGATATTGCCACCGATTTTGTTTACAGTCTGGTGTTGTATATTAGAAGTAGCTCCATAAATTTGTCATTTCATGCACATTTCTTTTCTTTTGCCAACATATAGAAAGATACTTAAACTACAAGCTAATATTTTGTTAAGTCCTGAAAGAAAAACATAAGGCTTACGTTTTTCGTGTAAGCTACCGTATGCAACTATATCAGCTGTGGTAGGCAAACTAGGGTTACGTCTCCACACAATTTCCTTTTCAGCCTCACACTTCGAAGTAGGATACAATATGTAAGATAGGCTACCGGTAATAGAAACAGTATCTAATTTGCAATTTTTTGAGCTGATATGCAGAGGTTATTTGTTTAATCATCTTAGATACATCTTTTCAACCTAGACTACCTCTTTTTAATTGTTTTACTAACAAGATTTATGTCAGCCTTTCAAAAATCACCTGTTTTCTGATTGCTAAATTTCCTCCCCACATGCTAAAAGCAACCATCTTCTGATAAACCAGTTTTCTATCAAATCAAGTTTTAATTCTTTTTCTCAACCCATTGTCTTTCAATCTATCACGACCTAACATTAGGCCTACTAGTTAAAACGAATGACTACGTTTTTATCAAGTAGATAAAGTGACGAATTCACCACAGCAGATATTGTGGGTGCTACAGTTAATGTAGGGTGCAGCAGGCTTAATGTGAGTTGTGTCATGCTTCAACAAAAAATGGCGTCAGCCTGGGCAGTTTTCTTCAACCGAACTGGCAGCAAAATCGTGCTCGGTTCTGGATAATACGTAAGCAACAACAACGTGACCTCAATATTCTTAAAGTAGCTCTTTGCTGAATGACGCAAATTTTTTTTTAATGTCAGTGGGCCACTTAGTCCTGTGCAAACATATAGCACAGTAGACCTATATTCTTAACATGGCTAAGCTTCTCTGGTGCTTTTGAGATTTGCAATTATAAATCCTAAAGATTTGTCGAATATTTTTATTAGGGATGGTAGCTACCCCTAGTTTTTATAAACCTATTTTCGAAAGGTTAAAAAACATGCACCGTAACCTTGGTAGGAAGATTCGTGGGGGAACTTTTGGATCCTGGTCCAGGAGGATTTTAGGGTCCGTCCCGGAGCCATTCAATCGATTTTAATTGTTTCTTTTCTAATTGTTGACGTTTAACCTATTTGTTTCTTGACTAAAAAAAAAGATAAAACCAAAATTAACAGATAAAGCCAAAATTGACAACGGCTTTGCAGATTGTTATTAAAAGTAAAACAACGACTGGTAACTTTGAAACAAATCCATTAAACGACAACGTCACAGTAGGAGAATTTGCAAAAAGAATTCTATCTGATCAATAAGATTTGGGAAGGAATGGAAGACGGAAATATTTTGAGATGAAAGATGAAAAACCCCAAAGACAGCAATGGCACTTTGCAGAAGGACAGCTTTAGATGATTTCATGATACAGCAATTCCAATGTGCATTGTGTATTGGGTACAAGTTTTCTTGTAATTTCTTCAGCTGAAATACGACGATTTGTTTTAAACAAACGCGTGTGCTGTATGGGCGTGCGTCAGTTATTCAGGCCAATTAAAAAAATATTTTCTCCATTATTTCCTCCAGTTAGATGCGTCTCTGATCAATAGAATTATAGACTACAGGTCTGACGTGGATAAAATAATCCCACTGGCCGCTTTTTCGACCTAAAACTCATATGTTTAAAGCAAAATATTTCCAAAAGGATTAACTCAGTTACAATTTGATTGATTGGTATTTATTTTTGTTGCGAGTATAAATCCATTCATTAAGCAATGTCAAATAATACAAACGATCACGTAGAATGTGTGGTTACTGCAACGGGTGGCTGCTAAGTGACCTGGAAGGTCTTCTAGTCAAGCAGCCGCCCTCAACAAGATTGGTTTGCTGTAAGTGTAGCTATTAAGTTTGCAAGCCATTGTACCCTTGAATGTAGGCCTACCGAGGCTATAGCCTACTGTAAGCTAGGATGCTAGGTTATGCATATAAATCAAACGTCGTTTTGATTTTGCATTCCCACCAGTGCTTCCACTTTTACAAAGCTAGATTACCACTTGTATTACCACATTTGTCCTCAGATTACCACATTTTTTACTGTGATTTTTTACCCGATCTTAATCGTATTTCGACTTACTTTTACATTAACACAGTGCTGGCTATTTTTACCCACTTGTTGCCATAGTTACTATCAGGTGTTGTCAGAGATAGGATTAAAGTTAGTAAGGGGTTTAAGGTAAGACTTAGGAATAAGGTTAGGGTTTTGATCTTTACCCAGAACTAAAAAATTTTCTAAAATGCAAGTTTTTGTTTTCAACAGCTTTAAACTTTTCTCAAATTACGACAGAATTCCTTATCCGGCAACGCTATTATTTGGTTATATTTACACTATATAGTGTAAAATAAGGCCTAAAACAACTACTCAGTTTATTAACAGAAAGTCCAAAATAAGAAAGCAAAGTACCAGCAGCTTAGCCAGGAATTTTGAAAGGGGGTTTTTGACGGCCGCCGGGCTTCGCCCGCCGGCCTCTTCGCCAAAGGCGACACCCAGCGGCGAGGGGTCTGGGGGGCCTCCCCAGAAAATTTTGAAAAATTAATTTAAATTTGGTGCATTCTGAGAGCATTTTCAACAAAAATGTGGGTATAAATAATCCTGTAAAATGGTGCTGTCTGGTGGCATAGCAAAAGAATAAGATCATGGTTTCTTGGGCATTTTTCGGTAATAAAGCTAAGTCTCTATGTTTTCTTGTTGCTAATTCCTGGCTGAGATATTTGAATGTTTAGTATTCGCAAAACTCGCTCTTTAATGCAGTTTCGTTTAAAATTAGGCAAACTTTGTTTTAGAGACATAGAGACTGAAAGCATCATTCTCAATATCGTGACGTCACATGCATGCCAAAGGTGGGGTTGTAACCCCCAAACCCCCCTCCTGGCTACGCCACTGCAAAGTACTGTACTTGACACCGCAGCTAGAATCTGAAAGACATCTTGACTATGAATATGATCACATGGTCACCCTACCTTCAAAGTCAAAAGTCAGGACGCATTCCAAAATCAAACCGAAAACAGCGGAACATACTATAGTCACATGTTATTATAAGTAGTTTTTTGCATACCGGTATCTGTTCAATTTTGGAGGACAACAGTTTAAATGCTCTTATTTATTGATAGTATTTTATGTCAAATTTTCAAAATTTATAATTTCCACATTTTGGCAACATTTCCACACAAAATTTCCATATTACCACATTTTTACCACAAATTTTTCATTACCACAAGCATGATGAAAATTCCACAATTGTGGTAATTACTACAAAAGTGGAAGCGCTGATTCCCACAGAAACGACAGGCTTTGCGCAAGACACCATGCAGGCTTGTAGCCTACAAACGTAGCTGCAACGGAGACTGATTGGTTTTGGCAAAATATTGAGTTTATATTTTCAAGGAGTCTTTTAATATGTTTCTCGGCAGCCGATTTGTAGCAAGAATTGACAGCGATAGACACGTGTTTCGCCCATGAGGCTGGGCTCATCAGTATCGCACCGTATCCTGCCACAAATTTATTCGACCACCGCTTTACCAGTCAGTTTAACTCTTATCTTTGTGGAAACAAAGAAAGAGCCAACAAAACCAGCAGGCGCCAGGGCAGAGGACATTGTGAAGAAAGGGGCGTTCTTCCCGGCTATCAGCACAAGGCTGAGCACTCACTAGTACAGCGAGCAGCTGCGATTCGCCAACCATAACGGTGTAGCTTCCACGCTAGCCATTCAGACCATCCAATCAACAATATGTTTCTCGGCAGCCGATTTGTAGCAAGAATTGACAGAGATAGACACGTGTTTCGCCCATGAGGCTGGGCTCAAAGAACGCCCCTTTCTTCACAATGTCCTCTGCCCTGGCGCCTGCAGGTTTTGTTGGCTCTTTCTTTGTTTCCACAAAGATAAGAGTTAAACTGACTGGTAAAGCGGTGGTCGAATAAATTTGTGGCAGAATACGGTGCGATACTGATTAGCCCAAGTTTTTCGATCCACACTCTCCCTCCACAGGTACCTCGACTCCCCAGCCTGGCCCTCGCGACCTAAGCTGGTGGACTTAACCCTCCGGGTGCATCGTCACCCCATAAATCACGCCGCTCCCCGCCGCCGCGGGGTGTGGCAGGCCGGTTTCTGAAAGTCTTTGACCTGGCTATGTTTGTTTGTGCTCTCTCGCCGTGTCAATTATTTGTACCCGTGCGCTGTTGATGCAAATAAAACAGTTTAACACATGGGCGAAACACGTGTCTATCGCTGTCAAGTGTTGAACTGTTTTATTCGCAAGAGTACAAACAAACATAGCCAGGTCGAAGACTTTAAGAAACCGGCCTTTCTTGCTACAAATCGGCTGCCGAGAAACATATTGTTGATTGGATGGTCTGAATGGCTAGCGTGGAAGCTACACCGTTATGGTTGGCGAATCGCAGCTGCTCGCTGTACTAGTGAGTGCTCAGCCTTGTGCTGATAGCCGGGAAGAACGCCCCTTTCTTCACAGAGTCTTTTAATGTTTCAACAAGATTTAGCGGTACATTTCTTTATCAGTTGAGGCCGCCAGACCAAGGTCTGGCATTTGTTGGAGTAAATCAAATTATATGCCATTTCAAAGCTGACAAAGAGATTGAAAATGAATAGTCTAAATAGCTTAGAAGCCTTGATCCATGCATGATTGTTACAATCTTTCCACTACAGCATTTCCAAGAAAAAGTCGGATTTATTTCCATTGCAATTTGCTACAACACTTGCGTGGGAGCAACTTCGGTTCATCAGTCTGCTGCACAAGTGCACAGCCGAATGGTGAAAATCCTGGTTTGACGTTCGATAGGGCGCCGGTTCGACACCGCTTAATAGCATGTGATAGGGTCTTTGGCAAGACACTTGGAGGCATGCCGTCAATGGCGAAGTGGCGTCTCCGAGTATAGCCCTTAATTTCTCTCATTTCTCGCTCATCCTAGGGCAACAGTACCCTGCCCTAGGAGAAATGCCTACGAACCTTCTTAGGACTATAGCCTACTGAACTGAACACCACTTGCATTAGCAACGTCTCACATTGCAATACCGGAACATCTCAAGGAAAAAATAACTTTTTTAATTGCGTACTAGCCTATATTAAGTGTCAGCAACAGTCTACAAAGCAAATTATAATCGATACACTCATCTAACCTTTATTCTCAATCTCATCTGACTCATTTCGAAAAAATCGAAATGGTGGTCGTTTGACAGTCGCCTAACCTAGCAGGCTTTCTGTAGCAGAGCTGGAAGTTTTCTTAGTCTATTTATATAACATAAAAAAATGACTCAACTTTGTAGGTGATATTTATAGCCGCAATATGAAAATTGTGTCGGGATTGGCCTTTTTTTAGGGAGTGACATATTTGGGTTAATTGAGTGAATGAGAAGCCAAGCTATTGAACCTAAGCTACCTGCGCAGTAATTAATCATGTTTCAAAACCCTGCTCGATGCATAAAGTGTGCATCTTACCAGCATCAGTTCAGTTCAGTTCAGTTCAGTTGTTTTTTTTATTTCTGACCATCATATCAAAACAATACACATCAACATAGCAAAGGTCAAGAAAAAGGTAGAAGCGACAAAACGCGAACGTTAAAACGTGCTTGTGATCGAAGTAAGTTATTGAGTTGAAAAAAATTTGGCACGGTCGCAACACCTTCAGAAAAATTTAAGATATAAAGGGAAAATAAAAAAAATAAAAAATGTTACAAAACAAATAAACATATAGCCTATAGGCTATAACTTTATTAGCCTACATAACTTTAGCTGATATATTGAAGATTTGTATGGACAGTTGCTATGAAGATCGGCCATGGTGCGTTATCAAGAGTGCTGATGGTCGTAAGGGGAACACGTCTTGATGCGTTTAGCTCATAGCAAAGAGCAAAAACCTTTGAAACGTGGCTTAAACCTTCAGCAATCGGCCACTCTTCCTTTCAGAGACATAGATTGATAGTTTTTCAAGGCTTGGTAGGACGTGACCTGGGGTAATAGCTTTCTTGTTCTTTCATTGTCGTAGGCTACTTAATTCCAAGCACTGCACTGCCTGTTGTATAAAAATTTTCAGGATTCTCTGTCTTTTGCTGTGTGTAGGCTATTAGGTGTATGTTGGTTTTGATTTTGTCGGTTTGTTGGTTTAAGTAGGTTAATCTTTGTCTGTCTTGGGCAGTGGGCACGCTTCGCTTTCAATTTTGCATATGAGAAAGAGATGTTCTAATTTTTTTTATTCATGATAATGCGCAGCAAAATTTTTGTAATATGTAATATCAAGCTGATTGTGCGGTGGTTTTAACATTCCTTTATTCCCGGTAACAGCCTACCTGAACTAGAATAACACATTTACCCAAGAGATCTTACTAACACTTGTCAACACTTTTATTTAGAACCAAATCTATTGCAGATTTGTCATTCTCACACAGCGTTTAGGATATTCTGTATCAAATTAACTTATTATCATTTCATTCTGTTCTTTTTGCCAAACCTCGCGACATGACTAGTTGCAAAAAACTTCTTGCCAACGATTTGGCTTGGCCTATGTCCATGACATCACAGATTTGTACAACCCAGATTTATATCTTACAAAAGTGGCTAGTCCACCTTGCTGGTGAAGCCTACTTTTGAGCTATGCCACCATGTGTATGAAGTTCTTACGAAATCTATTGATAAATTTCATTGGCAGCTGAAGACCTTTCATAAAAACCTCAATTGCAGTCAGTAGACTGCAGGCGGCTTTGATTCAGAAGGAAGGATACTGTATATCTACGTCACTTCCGCCATATTATGACGCTCACGAGTAGACTGCGAGTATAAACATGTGCATTCAGCACTTTCAAAAATTAGCTCAATAATGACACGCCTATTCTTTCTGAGAAATCAAATTATCAAACACTTTCATGTTTTAAATATCGACATTAATTTAGCGTTGATTTTGCTTAGTCTAATGAAATGACGTAGGCTATGTGTTATTAGGCCATAAAGCAAAGGTAAAATTGCCAACAACAGGCAATAGCTAGACTGCTAAAGTGCTAAACTTGCTACGTGAAAAACAGGGTGTTTAACACCTTAGTTGGTACGCCCCGTTAGCTCAGTGGTTACGCGCCCGGCTCCAGGTCACGCAGCGCTGGTTCGACTCTCGGGGTGTGCGCTTGGGCAATGGCCTTTCAGGACTGCTCTCCATTCAGCGACACCCAGTAAATGGAATAATTTCCCGGCAACAACACTTCAACAATCGGAAAACTTCACTCTGTCAATCTCGGTAAACGGCCCTGCGTCAAAAGCCTCTACAAGTATGCGAAACTACCAGGAATAACCTATCAAGGCTTTGTCAGTCCGAAGATAAGATTCAAAAACCAAACCAGACCAAAAACAACACTGTAAAATCAACCGTAATGTGGTCCTATCAAAAGTAACAATTGAATGTAAGACTTTGTGGGGTTTCATCGGCTGGTCTGCTATAATCTATAAGCCAGGGCTACCCAAATAATCAGTGACGTTCGGTGGCTTAAACTTCAGTGCGACCATTTACGAACAAGAACTTATAAGAGAGTTCAAGCGAATAAATAGCACAAGCGAAAACATTCTCAGTAGGCCTAGGCCTACAGGCTACAGGATTACAAAAGTAGCCTAATCACAATTAGAGCTTCGGTAGAGAGTTTGTCTTGTTGAACCATAGGCATACGAAGCCGAGCAACGTGATCAAGTTTAACATCTTCAAGTTTATTACATTTACATAAACATAAAACTACGCAACAAATTAAGTATCGAATGTTTTCGACATCACAAGATGTCCTCTTCAGGAATAATATACATACAAATTAACTACATCTGAAAAAAATACAATGGTTAGCCTAACTAAATCTACAAACAGAAAAAGACAAAAACTGCACAGTACTTCTGACTAGCTCAAACTCAACGACATAGGCTCCACGAGAATCAAAGGTAACTGCATCAAAAGGTGTTAAACAGATCACATGATATGGTAGAAAAGCAAGGTGCGAAAAAACTAATTTTAAAATACAGAGAGCAAGAAAGACGAGCCGCAAGCATACAATTGTCTGTTCAAAAGTGAATTGTGACGTTTTATCTACAAGTGACTTTTTATGACGTTTTATGTTTATAGATTTAGTTAACCATTGTATTTTTTTCAGATGTAGTTAATTTGTATGTATATTATTCCTGAAGAGGACATCTTGTGATGTCGAAAACGTTCGATACTTAATTTGTTGCGTAGTTTTATGTTTATGTAAATGTAATAAACTTGAAGATGTTAAACTTGATCACGTTGCTCGGCTTCGTATGCCTAATCACAATTATCAGATTAAATATTTTCAACAATGACCGTACTTATACGCTTCTCCATGTTTATGAATAGTGTGTTATTGTGGTGTCAGCTTATTGTGTACCGTACCGTACCACTATAGAATCTGATCGGCAAATAAATTTATTTCTCTCATTAATTTCCGGTGCTTGTGTAGCGATCCATTATTTCAACATATAAGTTTAAAATTGATGCTATAAACAAGTTTCCCTTACCGAAATCCATCAAACAACTTCGAGGTTATTTAGGATTGATCAATTATTATCATGCCCACATACCTAAATTAGCGGAATGCCTTGCTCCATTGACAAAATATTACGGAACAGGGAAACATTATTACAAATCATTACATTTTTAACTAAACAATCAATTTAATGTTTTCTGAGAGCTGAACTGGTCTAACTGGGCTGGTTTGATGTGAGCTCGTCCGATTTGATAGAGCTCTGGTCAAAGGACGAACAAACCATGGGCGTCCGCAGGTTTTCGGTTAGGAGGGGTCAAGGTGGGTTTACTTTCACCGTCAAGGATTCCAAGTACGGTAATCTGAATGATTTATTAAGTTTTATAATTGAAGCTGGTGATGGAATTTTGAAAGATCACATGGAGCACGCAAGTGACAATGCTAAGTATACATCGGCTCGTAGGCCTATACAAAACGAGATGATAAGTTTGTGTGAAGAAACGGTTAGAGATGAAATTGTTACTGAAGCAAACAATTCCGTTGGCTTCTCAATCTTAGCGGATGAGACCGCTGACATTTCAGGAAAAGAGCAACTGGCTATTGGAGTGAGGTTTTTCGACGAAAAAATCTCGTCATTTAAGAAGAGTTTCTTGGTTTTGCGTCACTGAACGAAATGGACACAGAAACGATTGCAGGGACAATAATAAATCAGTGTAATAAGTAGCCTCCGGTCTAAATTTAAATAAACTACATGGTCAAGGATACGCGATTGATGCTCCACTATGGCAAGCAAAGAAAATGGAGTACGCAGGCACGTATTAGAAGCGAGCATCCGTTGGCAGTATTTTATTTTGTCCAATGTTCAGCTCATCGCCTTAACCTCGTGGTCAACGATCTGAATGCAGTTTTGGATGTACGGAACACTATTGGAAAAGTGAAGACTATAATAAATTTTTTTTAGAGAGAGTCCGAAACGAAGATGCCTAATCCGCTACTTTTGTAGTAACGCTATAGGTTTTGGAGTCTGTCACCCAAGCCCTTCAAGGCAGTCCAACTGAACATGTTAGGTGTCAAGAAGCACATTGACAAGCTCGTATCAATGTTTTGTGATCATCTGCAAAATGCAGAAACACGTTTTGCAGAAAACATTTATACAGCGGCATTGAAGTCAGCCGAAGAAATCTGTGTCACCATATCTGTCCCACGGCAATGTGTCCGTCAAGTATTCAGAGCAAATAGGCTACTGGTGGCACCAGTGAGGAATACTATCGCCGCTCCATTTACGTTCCTTAGCCTACATGGACTCTTTAATCCAGTCTCTGAAAAACCGCTTCTCAGAGACGAACAAACATGCCGTCATTCATGTTATACCGACTGCATCCAGCGCAGATGGAGGAATTTGACCGTTCAGACTACAATGCCCTGGTCAAAACCATACACCTATTCTACAACTTTGACAATTTTCAGCACGACGCCATGTCGTGGTATGAGTATGACATAGCCTAACCATAAAAGGAAAATTTCCTCAGTCCGAGACCAGGAAGAATTGGAATTTTTGGACTTGGTAAAAAATATGGAACTTTTTCCAGCTGTAGCCTACGTCAAGCGATGATAACATTAGGCTACTGACCCTCCCCGCCACTACTTGTACGGTAGAAAGATCATTCAGCACAATGAGCCGGGTCAAAACATGGCTCAGATCAACCATGTCTGACGACAGGCTATCTGGGCTGTGTATGATGAGTGTCCACAGAAGCCGAATAAACTCGGACAAAAATTCGTTCATCCAAAAAGTCATCGAAAAATTTGGCAAAGACCCACGTCGACTTCACTTTTTATTCAGAAACTGATTAACTAAATTGGTGGCTGATTGTTCTTTTCTGTATGATTCAATGTTACGAACAGCTTCAGTGAATTCATGCCTATTTTTGCATGTTCTCGCTTTTTCATTTTTCATCCAACAATTTTCCAGGGGGGGTCAGTTGACCCCATTTGCCCCTATGTGCAGACGCCCATGAAACAAACCATTTTATTGTGTGCGCCCTTTTTTCTATTTTCTTTGGGAGCAGTTGCATGGAAAATTACAGAAACTTTAGTAAAAGGCAGGAAAACTTATATGTTGAAATAATGGATCGCTACACTTGTTACCTGGGTCACCAAGCAAAGAAAATAATCAAAATAAATTAGCAAATAAATAGAAACCTAACTTTGTTTTTATTATTTGTATTTGCTACAGTAGCTTACGCACAGTAAGCTATACAGAAAAAAAATTATCACCCAATCGTAAACTTGCCACTTCAATCAATCCCCGAATGGGGTGAGAAAAAATAATCACTCAACCACAGTCTCTGGACTCAACTACAAATTGTAGTTGTTTTACGCACTAATGCACAATATTTCAGTGTTGCCAGATAAATTGTTCCTCATTTTAGAAAAATTTCCAAATCGCTCGGCTGGAGAATTAAAATGTAATCGGCAATGGTTCGCTCTTCTGGGGAAAGTTTGGCCTGACAGAGGTAGCAGAAGCGATAAACATTTCCGGCCAATTAACACATGATTATCATTTATGGTATTTATAGCCTCTGCTTAATCAAATTGCTCCCACATAACTACCCCATCTAGGGACTTTTATCTCCTCTTGATCACCTTCCTTAGCTCCTGGTAGTGGTACCACTTGAACCAGGTTCCAGGTTACTTACCAGCTTCATTTATTTTTCAAAACATGGAGTTTGCGTGTTTATCAGGCACCTAATTATATACATTTCTTTGGTTGCTACAGGACATACAACTTTATTATTCTCTGCTTGCTTCATGGAATTTTGTGTTTTGGCCTACGTTATCATCAATATGTTTTTTTTGTGCGTATGCTGTTATTGAAGCGCGGGAACGTTTCAATTATTATTTTTCTCTTGTAAGCTTATTTTAAATGGCAAAATCGTAATTTCCGTAGGGTGGCAATTGACTAGTAGACCGTATGGTCGTCTCGTTGTCTCCCTGTCGGTATGGGAACCTGTGTAACTTTTGTACTGTGTATATTGCATATTTCAAACATGTACCTATGTTCCTGTTACTGACAAATAAAACATTGATTGATTGATTGATTGATTGATACAAAATATTTCCTTAGCAATAAAAACTGTTTGTTTGGGCGCTTCGCTTCCTTGATTCACAAATGGGGCCTATCAACACAGGGATATTTAGAGAAGGGGATATGAAGGCTCGCAGCAATTGCCTTATTCTCATGATACTACTAGGGCGGTAGTTTGTAGTGCTTTAAACATGTGGTTCTTCTTAAAATTATAGAAAGTTTTGTAGTGCAGCTGGTACAATAAGCTACAGAAGACATTTAGCAAATGTTACGTAGAGTATATTTAAAGAATACTTGTTCACAAAGACAGTTGAAAAGTTACCAGTAAGCTGTTTTTTATAACAAAGCCTTTGCAGGAGGCTAGATGTAAAGCAAGTATATGGGTAGTTGAATTAACAAGTAACCACGAGCATGCTGTGAATATCCAGGCCTGATGTTAATAGCGCAATGCAAGTTATCATAACAAGATTTATTAAACTACTATCGGTGCCAATTGTAATTTTACGATAAACACAGATTATTTACGGTAAACAAAAGCCCTTCTATTAGGGATGGTAGAAGTAGGGGATTGCTTACTCAAAATTCAGGTGGACAACTGGAGGGTCACAATGTTATGACAAAATTTGATGCAACTACAGCTTGAGGTCTACTGCCATAATGTCGCATACTCAGGTGCAGTTTATATGACCTGCCCACGTGTGTACAAAGTTTGTATCGCCAAAACGAATGTATAAAAATATGTAATATCATGTTTATTTAATAGTATTCAAATTATGATAATGCAGGGGTAGACTTCATGCTACAGTGGTAACGGTACGTAGCCTCACACTGCTGCAGTAAGGTTTTGCAGATTTTCTACCACCCAAAATTTTAACCAAATATAGCAATTCATTTGATGAGAATGAATTTACCTAAAATCAAAGAAAACGTTGTGCAGTTCTGCTAATTTTTGAACTTCTTAGTAACCCTCCAGCTGTCCATTTTGCAAGAAAAATCATTAAAGTGAGTCGTCCCGGTATTCCACTGCCCCTACCTTCTATTGTCAGACGTAATAAAAGCCTTCGTATCCCCTTCTTTAGATATCCCTGTATCAACATCTGCGGCATGCAACTGTGGTGCAGAGGAACACACAGCAGATCACATCCTCTACCATTGCCCGACGTTTACTTCTCCAAGGGCAGTTGGCTTGTCAATGCTGGAGGACTCTACAATCAAGTGGATGCTCAAAGAATGCCCGGACATTTGACCCTAATGAAATGTAGTCCAAAAAAAAACAACGGTTCATGCAAAATAAGAAGAAGAACACCTTATTTCTCAATACAAGTTTTTCACTAGGTAAGGTGCAAGTATAGAATCCGCCACCCTGGTCAACAAATTGCACCTTGCACCCAATTATTAGTTTATACGAGATGGTTCATAATATTAAGTTCAAACCCATTTACAGTTCTTTTCAGAGAAAACTAACTAATGACATTAAGAACATCAATAACTTTACGGATCTGTTGATATCAGCAGATAAAGCCACCAACTTATACAAAGTTAAAACCCAGGATTACAAAAAATTATTTAATGATTATGTATCGGCCAAATACAAAAAGGTGAATCCTGCTATCAGTGACACAATCAATACTGAGGCTAAAAAGATTGCCAAGGCGTTAAAGGTTGATGATCGGGTTGAAAAAGTATCAAGCAACCCAGCGTTTATTACACTAAAAGATCATAAACCTAACTTTACATCGTACCCTAAATGCAGGTTGATTAACCCTTCCAAGTCCCAGATTGGCCGTATAAGTAAACTACGGTATACTTGGACTCTATTAATGTAACCATTCGTGATGCATCACGACTGAATCAATGGAAAAACACAGACTCTGTGTTATCCTGGTTTAAGGCTATTCCATCTAAATGTCAATGCACCTTTTTAAAATTTGACATTGTTGATTTTTACCCATCCATTACGGAGGAACTTTTGTGTAAAGCAATTGAGTTTGCCAAACCATTTATGGATTTGGATGATTGTATCATGCAAACAATTTTCCATGCTAGGAAATCGTTCCTTTTTGATGGTGGTGAAACTTGGGCTAAGAAAGATGGTTTGTTCGATGTTACACTGGGCTCATTTGATGGTGCTGAGATTTGTGAGTTGGTCGGCTTGTTTCTTTTGAACAAACTTTCTGCTATTGTTGACAGAGACATGCTTGGGTTATATCGTGATGATGGTCTGGCTATTTTGCGTAATTTATCTGGCCCTAAAGTTGATCGTTTGAGAAAAAATGTCATTCAATTATTTAAACAACATGGCTTAACCTAATTGAAACTGACTTTCTTGACGTCACTTTGAATTTGCTATCTGGTAAATTCTTGCCTTATCGAAAACCCAATAATGATCCAATTTACATCCATGCCCAGTCCAATCACCCACCCAACATTAGAGACAAATCCCGACTATGATTGCAAGAAGCGATTGTCCGCCACATCGTTTGGCCAAAATGAATTTGATAAGACCGCATCTGTTTATAATGATGCCCTATTGAAAAGTGGTTTTGCGGAGAGAGTTTGCTACAACCCTGCTAATAACTTACAAACATCTAGGAAATAGAGTCGGAAAATTTTATGGTTTAACCCTCCTTTCAGCTTGCAGGTTGATAGCAATATTGGTAAAGAACTTTTCAAACTTGTTTCCATACACTTTCCGCCCCATCATAGATTGCACAAAATATTCAACCGTAATACTATTAAGCTGAGCTACAGTTGTACTCCGAATGTTGCAAGCATCATATCCTCCCACAATAAAGCAATATTGCAGGCTGATAATGAACCATCACAGCCTGGTTGCAATTGTAGGGTGAAGCCAGATTGTCCTTTGAATGGGCAATGCTTGCACAAGGCCGTTGTTTATAAAGCCACTGGCCCGAAGGTTCTTAATTACATTGGTTGTTGTGAAACTACTTTTAAAAAACGCTTTTTCAACCATAAATGTACCTTCATTGGATAGGTCTAAACGAAACAGCACCGAACTATCTAAGGCAGTTTGGGACCTAAAGGACAAGGGTGTTGATCCTAAAATAACTTGGTCCATCCACAGCTGTGCTCGGCCTTATAGTGGAGGTGGTCGTAATAATTGTGGCCTATGTTTGGCTGAAAAGCTGGCCATTCTGAAGGCTGATAGTGGCCATCTTTTGAACAAGCGTTCCGAACTGGTGGGTAAATGTCGTCATAGAAAAAAATTTAAACTCAAGTACTTCAAAATAAAATAAATTCCTTTTGATTTTCACAGGTTATTTTTAAAAAATTTTCATTTGATTTTTACAGGTTATAAATCTCATTTAATTTTTACAGGTTTTAAAAACAGATTTCATTTCATTTGTTCAGGTTACTACAGGTTACATCATCACAATTCCTTGTGATTTTCACAGGTTATAATTTTGAAAAAATTAAATTTCATTTGATTCTTACAGGTTATAAATCTCATTTAATTTTTACAGGTTTTTTAAAAAAACAATTTTTATTTATTTTGTTCAGGTTACTACAGGTTGCATTGATCATCAAAACTGCATTTTGCTTTTTTGTGATGTCATAGATGTTGCCATCAAGTTGCTTGGTTTCCAGTTGGACAAATTAATTGAAACTTTGTAGTAGTGGATGGAGGCAGCCCTTAGTAATTCTGAGGTTTTTTTTCTGCAGATTGGATTACGGTTATAATATTTAATATCTTTTCAGGAAGTACAGGTTTAAAGGTTTTTTTTTGCAGATTAAATTACAGTTGTAATATTTAATTTCTTTTCAGGAATTATCGGTTCATTACTTTTTCTGCATGTTTTTCAGACCTTCTGATGATCCGTTAGGTGAAACAATTTGTAAAGGCTTCAGATAGTAATAACTATATTTGATTTAATTCGCTCTGCTTTGCCTTTTTGCTTAGCATTGAGCACTTTTTGTAGTATTAATAGTTTTCATTTTCAATTTTTTTGTATGTGTTTTAGAATTGTATTTAAAATGCACATTTGTTGAAGAAAATGAGTGCCGAAGCAAGAAGAGCATTTTTGGTTTTCAAACCTGCTTGCATTGAAGTTAGTCAAAACAAGGATAAATTTTCCGTAGCAAATCTTTATGCATTGCTTGAAAAATCTGCTGAAGTATCAATTCAAGAATTGCATGAATATCTTTTATTTCCTTTAAGAGTGATTCTTATTCAAAAGCAGAAACCTAAAGAAGATGTAATTATTGCAACCGTTGACTGTTTGGGATATATTTTATCCAAAGTATCATTGAATGAATGGAGTTTATTTAGAGACATTTTCAACATTTTAGTTGAACTAATAACAACAGCAGAGAATGGCCAAATACTACCTTATGGCAGTGAACATGTGAAATTATCTATAGTTAAAGCTATGATACACTTAATTAATGTATCCTCATCACTTTTGTGGATGAAGCTTTACCAAACAAACAGTGTTCCTTTTGTTGGCCACATGGTTTCCATTTGCTTGTCTATCATAGACAAAGAAAAGAACCGAACTCTTAAGAAAGCAGCAATTTCATTTATAGAGTGCTTGTGTATGCCTTCTTATTTGGACTTGGTTACAGAAAAGAATGTGTTGATTGTTATAATGGGTAACTTTATGTTGGCATTTCTGCCTGGAATCCTATCTTCTCTTGTAAAAGTGGCATCTGGTGATATTACACAAGGACAAGCTATGAAATGTACAGCTATTTCTGCTATAGCAAAACTGTTAAAACTTTCAGTTGGAGACCAAGAAATTGAACTTGCTAATGATCCTAATATGTTAAAACTAATCAACACCTTCTCAGTTGAAGAACGTTTGTTGTCTTTTAAAGTTGAGCGTAATGAAAAATGGGTTAAAGAAATTGCTCCTAAGCTTGATGTAATTATCAACCATATGTTAAATGCCACTGACCATGCTGATTGCCGTGTGAAAATGACTCTCCTAAATTTTAGCCACGTATTGCTCATGCACTGTTGTAAGAATGCACTAAAAGGTAGTATTGGGACCTTGCTAAAGATACCCATCAAACTTTTGCATGGCAATGACGAAAATGTTTCAAAGCAAAGCAGGCAGCAAATAGAAGATTTTTCTTTGTTGTTGCACAAACATAATGACGTTGTTGACATTTTGGAAAACCAGTTATTTGATTTGTGTTCTGCCTTACCACACATCATCGCTAAAAGTTCAGATGATGAAAAACTGTCTCATCTATATCTGTTATTGGGTTACATTGATGTTTTGAAACTAAAGCTACCAGTTATTTTTTGTTCATCTGCACATCTAAGTAACCTTTTAAAAGCTATTTTGACATGCTTTAAAGTTGATTGTTCAAACGTGCACAACATTGAAGAGATTTCACCTGAAACAGAAGATTATGACACTGCAATTTCATCGTTCTTTCATGGCCAATGCAAGCATGGGATATTTCGCAAGTCTTTTGTACATTTTCAAAATGGTCAAATTTATGAAGTGCTGAGAAAAATATGTAAATTACTTGGCACTCATGGAGACTTTGATGTGATTTCAGAATTCTTGTTGACAAAGTATGAAAGCAAAAGTAACTGCACTGGAGTGGTTCTGGTAATCAATGAGATATTACTTGGCTTTTCGCTGAAGAGTGAAAACAATGTAATCTGTGATCAAGTAGACAATTTATTAGATATTTATACTTCACCTGAAAACTGGTATCTATGCACTAGTCCTGACTTAGTACACTTATCTGGGTATTATGCTAAAAGATTACACAGTAATTTGAATTATTCAGAACTTTCTGTTAAAAACAATACCGTCACTACCAACCTGAGAAGTATAAATTTAAATGTAGTCTTAACCTGTTTGCATTTGGAAGCTATTTCAACTTTTTCTTCAATCTTATGTGAAGCTTTTCGTGAAAAGCTAATAAAATCTTTGTACCCTGTTCTTGAAAAAATGAATGACAACAATCACTTGGTATCTAGTTGTGCATTAAATGCTTTAAAAGTCATATCATCATCATGCAATTATGACGCTATAGCTCATTTGATCAATGACAATGCTGACTACCTCGTTAGTACTATTTCAATACATTTACGCCATTTGGACTTGTACCCAAAAAGTCCTGCTGTCTTGCAAGCAATGTTGTCGCACAGTGATGTGACTGTATTTCCTTTGGTGCGTGATACGATTGATGAAATATTGGCAACAATGGATCACCATCATTTGGAGTCTCAACGCTTGCTTACATTTTTACCCGTTCTTCTATCCATTGTGAAGGCTATCAATGCGTGGTTTAAGCGTCGTAAACCTGATGAAGTAATTGAAGAATCCATTGGAGAAGTAGACAAGACCAAACAGGTTCAAGAAATCGAGGACTGTCTTGATGCATATCAAAAAACCTTAAACATTGCTAATTTAACGTTAGAGGATGAAGAAGTTTTCCCTGACAATTTTCAGGATGACAATGTTACTGATCAAAGTTCAACCAGTGACCAAACGAAGAAGGAGGTTCTCCCTCAAATTAAAGTTGCGGAGCAAATCTTAAACCATGCTTGTCATTTAATGTCTAATAAGAATCCTCAGATTCGTCTGATGGTGATGGAGATTGTGAACCAAGGAATCCAACAAGTGTCCAAAGACGATGATGTTTTACTGCCATTAGTTCATAAACTGTGGGATCCTGTCATAACAAGATGTACTGATCCAGAGCTACAAGTTGTGTCTAAAGCTTTTGATATTATTTGTTGCATGGGAGAATTTAGCAGAAGTTTTATGAAGCGTCGTTTTACAAAGGATGTGTTGCCAAGACTCCTTGAGTTCCTGAAAGAGCATGCCCCGCCTCCGATCGTAGGTTCTGTGAAAGCCATCCATAGTCACTTCATGTCTTTCAAATTGCAACGAACCTTGCTAACCAAACTCGGTCCATTGTTGTTGCATTCTCAAGTTAGTTTTAAAGACACCGAAGCTACTGCGATTGCGTGTTTAGGATATTTGAACAATCGTCATCCAAAGGAACTTCAAGAGGCGGCGCTTTTACTTTTCACTCATTTAATCAAAATTGATTCAGATTGTCTGTGGTTATTTTTAAGTGACGTTTTCACAGATTCAGTTGTATTCAAACCAAAATCATCCAAACTTCGAAAAATTTCAGTTGCAGGTGACACTGATAAACAAAGCCTGTTTGCTGAAAACGTATCGTACCTGTTGACTCTTTGAAGTTAAAATTACTGAAATTCTCCTGTATCTGTATGACAATTGTTGTCAATATATATGACTGTTCTGAGCAAACAATGTTTAAACAGCAACTTTGTCTATTTTTTTCGTACATTTCTCGTTGCAAACTGCCTATTGTAAGTCTTGAACGCTAATTTTAATCACGTTTAGCGAAAGGTTTCAGTGTTCAGTCGCCTAATGTCATTAATGTACGAGGTCATGTCACATACGGAACTTTTCAGTTTGTAAGAAGTTCTGATTACAGTCCACATTTAATAACGTTTTATTTCTTTTCTATATCTGCAATAATTTTCCAAGGTTTCTTATCTACCTGAAAATTAGTACACAATTTTCTAAGGAAACTCTTGTCTCATGGTTCTTTGCTGGTATATGACTAAATGTCTAATTGGTCTAACCGTATAACTGCGTTAAAAGCAAGAGCGGTGCTATAAACAAATGTAACTACAACGCAAACGATCATAATGCCCAACTCAAATTTCTCGTTATTTGTTGCTGTGTTATTCGATTAAAATTGTTTTGCAAAGATGTGATTTTTTCAAGTAAGTTATGTGGTGTATTAATCTGTCACATTCAGTTAGTTGAGGAAAAAAAGAATTCGTTGCAAAGGTAAATATAAACTATGCTGCTGTAGGTCTGATAAATTTTATCATGTGTTCTCTACATTTTTACCAATAATCGCGACCAATGGTTCTTTTTTTACGTTTGAAAGACATAGACTTTGTACTACATCAATGAACAGGATATTGATTCCGTGTGTATTTTTTTTAAAGCAATGATGGCGTATCTCACTGATGATTGTGTTTCTTATGCTTTAAATAACGTATTGAGTTATTGAGTATATTTTGTATGTTTATTTCTATTGTTTCTTTTTCTACAAATTCGCTGAGCTTCCGTTTCCATTGATGAAGATATCGTGATGAGGTTGCATGTCCGGCTGTCCGCCCCGATAGCTCAGTGGTTACGCGCCCGGCTCAAGATAGCGCAGCACTGGTTCGACTCTCGGAGTGTGCGCTTGAGCAACGCATTTCAGGACTGCTCTCCATCGGAATGGCCCGTTTCGGCGAGTTCCTTATTCGTCGATTTTTTGAAAATCCAACGACGCCTTCTGTTTATTTAGAGAATTTTGTATTTTATTCCACAATATCATTTCTTTTGCATTCCGACAAAAAAAAAAAATTAAAATGAAATTTAGCGAAAAATGTTTGAACTATTAAATTAAAATGTTTGCTCACATAAAATTGACACACTATCCTACGTCATCCACCTTCTTTGCATCATGTTTATGTCATTCATTTTTTAAATAGCCTACCCTATTTGTTGATTTTATATGATACCTTACAAATATATTTTACATCAAAACAACCTTTTTCATAAATCGATGCTGTAACTCAAAACAGTACAGAGCTTGACTTGTTGTATACATATAACACTCAGTAGGCTAACGTTAACAGATTTAACATTTTTTATTAAACACATAGAAAAAACTACTAAATCCAACATTTTCGACACGACATAGTGTCATCAGGAATAATTATAGGCTACATTTAGGAGAAATATGTCCAATTCTGCAATAAATTGCTGTATGGTGTGCAATACGCCTATGCAAACATCCCGCGTTTTAACCTAGACAAAGAGGGCCCAGGATGACTCTTCGTACCCCTAGTGAAAATTTCTCTCAGAGGCCCTGCTGATTGGTATCAGCTTGTCCGCTCCAATAGCTTACTTGGTAAGCGTGTGGCTTCGTGAACAAAAAAGCTTCAAGATCAAGCGGCGCTGGTTCGACTCTTGGATAGTGCGCTTGAGCAACGCATTCTCAGGACTGCTCTCTATTCACCGGCACCTAATGAATGGAATAATTCCCCAGCAACACTTCAATAATCGGAAAACTTCAATCTCGGCAACCGGTCTTGCGTCAAAAGCCTCTACAAGTATGCAAAACTACCAGGAGTAACCTACCAAGGCTTTGTCAGTCAGAGGATAAAGATTCAAAAACCAAACCTTGTTTTTTCTATGAAACAAGCGCGATAATTTCTTACACGGGAAATCCCCAATTCTCACGTGTGGACTGTGGTAGTGTACCAGTGTTGTTCAGGATCCGGATTTTTGGAGTCTGATCCTGCCGGATTTGAAGAAATTTTTCGGATCCGGATTGGATTGGTTTCAATTTTTCCCAAGCTGGATCCGGAGCCGGATTATCCGAATCTGTTTAACTTTGTGTAGTTAAGTTTTAATAAATTGAATGACATAGGAAATTCCATGTAGTTGCTGTTCTTCGTTTCAGGGAAGCTAGCCTCCGTAGATCTGGCAGCACTAGTCTGATACTGATGTACGGTACTCGCAGTCAGCAGAAGCAAACCAGAAACTAAGCAAAGGCAGGCACGCCACGCTTAGAGGTTGATGAAAGTAGCCTACCTCGGTACTAGAAAGTGCTGGCCGGTGCCCAGCAGAAGCTAAAAAGTTTGCCATAGTAGATCTCCTGTTGCTGTCCAGTACCTACTATTATACTTTTGACTTGACATTTTAGATTATATTCACATTATCAACTGTTGATGCTTTACTTGTACTCAACTCTGTGTTTAGGTCTGAGGAAGAATAGTTTTCTGAACGACTTACATTTCTGTATGGTTCATGGAAGTGAGCATGTGATTAGTGACAATTTATTATACACTGATCTTATTATGACAATTGTATGATTATATTCAAAAACAGTAGTATGCTTTTGATTAGCGTGTGCAACTGTGCAATGTGCATGCTTACACTGCTATTTTCTTTGTTTTGTTATTGTCGTTTATTGTTGTGTTTCAGATTGATTACTGGTAGGCTAAGTGCTACTTTAATATCATTATAAATTCATTATGCTGCAATTGAGACAAGGATGGTAGGGTAAGAAAAAAATGTTATTGTAACATATATATAATATGTCTGCTATAAGTAATGCTAGTTTTCAGATATTCGGATATGGATTGGATATTGCTTTTCCTATTATTTTTGGATCAGGATTGGATTCGGATATTTCTAAAAAATTTCGGATTGGATTGGATTATCAAATTTCAATATCCGCACAACACTGTAGTGTACTAAGTGTAGTTCTAGTTGCAGGTTCAGTGCTTCCACTTTGAAGGATTTTATCCCGAAATCGGGATTTTTCAACGCTTCGAAGGATAAAAAAGGGATTTGAAGAAAAAAAGGATTTTTTAGGGATTTTTAACAATTTTACAAGGAAATTTTGTCTTATAAAGGGATTTGTTCTTTTTAGCAATTTTAAAGAAAATTTTATTCATATTCCCTTTCTAAAGTTCTAAAAACGACTGGAATAACGATGATCAGCTGGTTTCCATCGTCACTCGCCATCCGGAACCCCGCTTACACTTTTTCCCATCCTCGCCTTTCTATCGCTTGATTTCTTTTATCGCCACTTTGGGAATTGGACGTGATTGCAGACTGTAGTGAGAGAGTTAGTTCTCAATTCTTTGAGTTAAAATTAGGTAGCCTAATCCGTTGATTTACAGTTGAAGTTGAGTAGCAATGACAAAGTTCACTGAGGTTCGACGTACAGTCAGGTATGATAAGCTTAGGCTAGTGATATGTTTAGAAAAGTTAGTTTTTGCCTATGCTAACTGATAGTGTGATAATAATAGAGGCTATGTACTGTAGTATGTATACAACGTCAACATGTACCGTATAGATAGTGTACACAGCAGTAGCGTAGCCAGGAATTTTGAAAGGGGGGGGTTTGACCACCCAGCGGCGGGGGGTCTGGGGGGCCTCCCCCAGAAAATTTTGAAAAATTACTTTGAATTTGGTGCATTCTGAGAGCATTTTCAACAAAAATGTGAGTACGAATATTCCTGTAAAATGGTGCTGTCTGGTAGCATAGCAAAAGGATAAGATCATGTTTTCTTCGGCATTTTTCGGAAATAAAGCTAAGTCTCTGTGTTTTCTTGTTGCTAATTCCTGGCTGAGATGTTTGAATGTTTGGTATTGGCAAAACTCGCTCTTTTAATGCAATTTTGTTTAAAACTAGGCAATTTTTTATTAGACTGAAAGCATCATTCTCAATATCGTGACGTCATACAAGTGCCAAAGGGGGGGTTGTAACCCCCAAAACCCCCCCCTTGGCTACGCCACTGGTACACAGTCAGACTGAGTCAGTATCATGAATAGGCCTAGTATCCTGGAGTTTTTCGTCAGTCTCAAATGATTGTGAAGGCGTTACTGACAAGGAGAAAAAAGAGATAGCCTAGCCAATAGTGTTAAGTTGGCGGCTTAGCGCATCAAGGAAAACTAAACTAAACACAAAAATAAATTTGTTAATGGATGGATAATTCGTTACTGGACATTTATCACCTGTACATTTTTGCTGTTAGGGATAGATTAGGAGTCTGGGTAGGAAAGATGAGAGTGGTAATTGGTAAATGATGTCCAGGACTCCAGGTGGTAAATGTCCCAGAACCGACTAACTGACAAGCAGTTTTTTGGCTGGACAGTGAACAAAGGAAGTAAACCATGTTATTGTAAAATATGGGCTGCTTTTGTGCAGCCTACTGTTCTAATATAACAACGTTGCTTCAACATACCGGTGCTACTGAATAAAACAGAGATTATATATAATAACTTTAAAGTTGTATTAGCACCTTTTTTAACCTAAATAACGTTAAAAATAACCTCGCCTACAAAGGAAATTTTGAAAGATTTCCGACTGAGGAAAAAGGGATTTTTCAGGACAAAAAAGGAAATTGAAGAGGATTTATCAATTGTCAGAAGTGGAAGCACTGTGCAGGTTACCAGTGGTGCCAGTTATTAGTGGTTAGTGCCAATTTTGTGTGATTATGGTACATGCCCAAGCTTACACTTTGCAAAAATATATGCTTGAACGCATGACATATGCTCGACTCAAGTGACATATGGATTATTACGGAAACCATAGCTTTTAGTTATGGCTACTACATATAACTTTAACTTCTGTCTTTTTTTAATTGTAAGTTTTTAAATCATGCTTATTTTATCTCACACTATTACCACAGTTGGTTTCTTTAAATTTTAATAACTTTGTTATGATATGACGTATTACTAAGAAAACAATCATGGAGGATTTTTACATGGAAATTCGAGAACAATTGCAGAAAGTCTGTAAACAAGATGGATTGGCGAGAAAATCTCTGTCTAAATATTTAGCTAAACAGGTAGGTTAAGGGGACACTCCTGATGGAAATATTTTTTATAAAAAAAAAAACATTTTGTACCGTACCTAAAAAGTAGCAAATTTTATCAGGATTCTACATATGAAAAGTTTTGACTCTATTCAATGTCTTTGTGTGTCAAAACTTACTTAGAAATAAAGAACTCTTGAATTTCTTCAATGAAAAAGTTGCTAGAACAATCTGTTTGCTTACAATCATTAATTTTAACTTCCTTCAAAATTAATATAACTAATTAATAAGGAAAATATTAATATAAAAGCAAAAAATGTACCAGGCCAAGAATGACATTTTAATTCTTCTATTAGCTGTGCATTGTGCAACAGCAAATAATAGATGCTAGCCTACTACAGTACTACATACCGTAACTTGAAACATTTCAGGACAAATCAGTAATAAATGTGAGTAATGTAGCTTGTGTTTTAATGGGTGTTTTTCAAATGCTGTTTTTTCGAAACTCATTTTTTAATGTTTTCAACTACTCAATTTACAACTGCTCATTTAATTCTTGTCAGAATGGCATGAAATTTTGCAGGCATATTAATCAATATACTGGAAAAGTGATCTATAAGAGGATTTTTGTGTAGTTTCACTTAAAATTAAAAAGCAATTGCAAATATATGAACTGAAGTTTTTCTAGTACGGCAGTACGGCACATCAGCTCAAAATTCATTTATTTTTTTAAAAACACATCTCTCATCATTATATGGATAAAGGAAGGTGACAATGCCAGCAAAAAGTTAGGAATGCTATAAGTTCTCCCTTAAGACTTATTACATTTTTTACCAATGGTAAAAATGAAAAAAAAAAAGGAAAAATGTTTGCATAATTTCATTAACATTGTTTTCACAGAAGCGTTTTTCATCTATTTAAGTGCCATATTTTGAATGCAATTTCCATACTCTTTCTAAAGATGTATAATAGGTTTTCTACAAGTTAAGTACATTTTTCAAACAATTTATTAAGTTCGGTGCTGAATTGATATTCCATCAGAAGTGCCCTGTTAAAGTGATTTTTAACTTTAACTGTTTAGTATGTCCTACCGATTTGGCATATAATTATATTAGTGGCTAGAATTCCTATTTCCCATAGGTTAACTTTTTATTGGTTCATGGCTTGTATCTTTTTGTTTCAAATATATATTGAATAACTGTTTCATGATGAGTTTATGACACAAGTGTTGCTTGAAAAAACTTATAATGGGAATTTAACACTGGTAAATGAAAATATCTGTACTAACTATAAACTATCAGTACAAGGCAAGATATGCTTAATGGATGAAGTAGAATTTGTGCCAAATAGTCTCACTGTAATATGTGTACTGCATTGAGTCAGCTGGGCTGTGTCTCTGTGACAGGACTGCTGCACCAGAATGTTGTATGTATAATGTAAACCTAAAACATAGACTAAAACAATGAAAACTATTAATACTACAAAAAGTGCTCAATGCCAAGCAAAAAGGCAAAGCAGAGCGAATTAAATCAAATATAGTTATTACTATCTGAAGCCTTTACAAATTGTTTCACCTAACGGATCATCAGAAGGTCTTATTCAAATAGAATGATTCTATTTGAATAAGACCTTCTGATGATCCGTTAGGTGAAACAATTTGTAAAGGCTTCAGATAGTAATAACTATATTTGATTTAAAACATAGACTATATATATATACTTGAAATAGCCTTCATCACTTTTTCAAATCTTGCTAATTTTGCTTATTGTTGCAAAACAACAGGAGGCGAGGCTAGGTTAGGCTTATTCATTTTTATGACCTGGACTTCAAAGTAAAGCAGTAGATGTTCATCACAAAAGTCATTTCTTTTATTTCCCCATGCAACATTTATTTCAATCACACCCAGTCACTACAGGTTATCTTAAAATGTGTCTCGCATATTTTTTGCTCTACTCTTCAACTACAAATACTGAGATGTGATCATTATAATTGTGTTCGTGACATCTGTTCCAGAGGCTCAATATCATATGCTTTATAGATTTGGACATCTGATGATCGGAAGAATCTTCTTTCATCATTATCTTCAGTACTTCTTGTTAGTAGCAAGATGTCTTGTTTACTTATCTGTAAAACCTTTGGACCACTAACTGTGGACTTGCTGCACAGGTGCTCCTAAACTATAAACATTTTACAAAAAATCTCCTTAAAATGTGATGCTTTATATTATGGTAACATGTTTTATTTGGGGGTAGATAAAACTTTTGTAAGTGAATAGAATCATTGAATATTTTTCAAAGGCTTGTATGCTGTTGGTTGATATGCGATGTCCATATGAATTTTATATGTGTTAGTATTATTGGAGATGACGATAGTGGTACTGGACTACTGGTGCTTTTGTTACACTGGCATATGATTGCTTAATGCTTGTCTAATGTCTATATATACTGTGTATAGGACATAGGTACAGTTTCATGCAATGTTTTACTTTATTAATCTGTATTTCCAGGTGTGCTTCAGAATTGGAAAATCCAAAGTTGACTGAGGATGATAGGATATCGAAACATGAACAAATCTGCATTGTTCTGTCATGGTTATGTTCTTTGTCTTTGCCTTGTGTTGCACAGTAAGTCTTCAATAATTTAAAGTAGTCAATATGCGTGAAATTATTGCACAAAAATATCTAATTTTGTTTTTGTTGCCAGGTTTACAGTTGCTTATCTGGAAAAACACGGAGCTCCTTTTAAAAGGTTGTGTCACCTATTAAAATCTAATAAGAAAGTTTTGAAGAAAAGAAAAAAAATGATACCTCAACATTTTGGAGATGTTTTGGAAGCGACGTACAATCTTATCATGGTGAAAGGCATCATTGTCATTTTAACTATTACAGTAGAAGTTTTATAATCTGTTAATATCAATGTTCTGTTTATGATTGCCACAACATGTTGGTGGTGCAATATTACATATACTTTTGCATGCGATCAGACAAGCTTAGCTAAAGTTTAATGTTACCGTATATTCGTACAACAAAAAAGTCAGTAAAGGCCAAATATAGAGCAATCTTATGAATAGATGTCTGAATAATATTACAGAGATTCATTGTTGTTTATGATGTATTTATGAATTATTCCCACTATACATTTTATTTTTTATTTGCAGTTTTACCCATCTCTGCTATCATTTCATTGGCAATGGTCAGTGTTGGTCGGCTGTCTGCAAAACGAAAGTGAAGCTGTTGGCACAAATGGATGCTGGTACTTGAAGAAAATACTTGCATGTGGAATTGGATTGTGCAAAGATGCCACAGAGAACTTGCACAATTCAGAACACAACCAGTTAATGTATATATTGTTACTTTTGTTTATGTACGTACACTGTACAGTGTACAGTGTAAAGTACTTTCATAATGGCATGAATCAACGTCATTGGGTTTGAAGAAAAATTCAACAAAAAATGAATATTTTTAGGTTACCAAGATTATTATTATTGTAACTGTCTCCGCCGCCAGTGTAGCCAAATCGTTTGGCATCCGCTGGCTTCGATCAGTCTTTCAACAAGGTTGATAGGATCTCCATTCGGTTTTGTCCTTTGCGATGTTTTGCAATCGATGGAGATGTGGTGTGCTGAGCAGGGATCCCAGGCCAGCTTTACTGATGTCAGATCTCAGCAGTTGTAATAAATTGGTACGGTGACGTCCGGTTCGGCCTTGGTACTTTTTGCTGCCAATTATTGCAAATTCAAGGGCTTTCTGGGGAGGTGAGTCCTGGTGAAGTCTCAGGATGTGTCCAAACATGTTCCATCTCATGGTGGAGATCTTGCAAGACAATGGTTCACTGTTGCATATTTTGTAGAGATTTTTGTTCGAGATAAGACTGTTTGGCCAAGTATGACCAGTTATGACACGTAAATGTCTTCGATGGCAGGCATCCAATCAAGACTTCCTTTGGTAACAGACCAGCTATTACAGTTGTAGATCATAATTGGGATGCAGTACGCGTTGTACAATCTTAGTCGCAACTGTAATGGGATTCTCGATCTCTTACTCCATAGTTTCCAGTGTGATCTGAAAGCGACATTGCCTAAATTGCAGCGGGATTTGACATCGGCAGTGCTGCACAATAATGATCCCAAAAGTTTGTGTATACGCCATTTTTCGTTTCCTCGAATCGGTAGGCTATCAGTATCAGTTTCATTTGTGTCTGCAAGAAATATGTGGGTGAATTCAGTTTTAGTCTCATTCATGAAAAGAATGAGACTAAAACTGAATTCACCCACATATTTCTTGCAGACACAAATGAAACTGATACTGATAGCCTACCGATTCGAGGAAACGAAAAATGGCGTATACACAAACTTTTGGGATCATTATTGTGCAGCACTACCAAGATTGACCGAATTAATTTAGTTGTTATATCTGTAGTGGAATAAACGCTCAGAAATATTCATTTGGAGAGCAATTAACTTGTCACAACAGCTGTGTGCGAAATAGGACACCTTCGACTTTTTTTTACAATAGGTTTTTACAATAATAAAAAGGTTTTTTCTCTTATTTGCAAGTTGGGCAGTGATTTAAAAAAAAGATTTGATTGTAGAAATTTTATCAAGATTAAGTTTATCACTGCTGGAAAGTGGAAAACTTCAGCATCAAACTGTTTGACAGCAAAACATGCTTGGCGTTAAATAAGGATTTTGTGAAAATGTCCAAAGTTTAACTCTTCTTTAACACCTGGTTAAGATAGTCAATTAGTCATGTAACCTGGGGTGGGACGCACGGTCCGTATGTAGAAATGATTTAATTTAAAACTTTCTTATGATCTTCCTTCTAATGCTTGTGATGTTTTCATATGTGAAATTTTTTGCTATTTTGCACCTAATTGCATTCAATTTAGGTTGGACTGCCAGATTCCAAACGTTGGAGAGAAGGATCAAGAGGCAAGGTGTACTGTGAAAATAAGTGAAAAGAAACAATCACACACACAAGGGGCCATTGTGTCTTCAGATCTGTCCCCTAAACTTGTTGCAGCTTGTGGAGTTTTGCTGCAAAAAAGCGGAAATAGTGAAGCAGGTAGGCTATCTAAAGTTTTTGTGCTTGGATGATTAGCCGAACTTAAACTATAGATTGATTTTAATGGCAGTAATTTGTATTTCAGAAAATTTTAGTTCGGATTTTGTTGTTACTGAGGTTTTGCAACCAAAAGTACAGTCCGTTGCGGTTGCTGTTAGTGAAGGAAAATCTGTGCTGTTGGAAGGTAATTCTTGGTAACTTATGCATTCATTCAAGTTTAACATCTAATAACTTTAGTAATTCCATGATTTTATTACTTACAATGCTTTACTGCTAGTTTACTTTCATCGAATGCTGACATTTGTACAACAATCTAACCTCTTGACATAATTTATTTAGAATTATTTTCGCTGTACAGTAGTAATAGCATTTATTGCTATATTATATTCCTAATGCTAAGTTGGTGTACAAAATTTGCCATATTGGTGCATTTGAAAAAGTGCGTAGTTTCAAGAATGAAATGTGACAAAAAAGAAGGTTTCAAAAACATAGACATCGTTATACGAGTGAATCAATGAATCGATGCGTGAAAACAACGAAGAAATACAACTAAAATTGTAATTTTGATATTTTGCAGGACCGGTGGGCTGTGGAAAAACTGCACTTGTGGAACATCTGGCAACGATCACAGGTTGCTTTGTTAAACAAATATTTTTAATACATCAAAAGATTTTTTTCCCTTCACGAAGTGTTCGACAGTGCACATTCAACGCTTGAACCTCTGATTGACACTGACCTTTGGCAAAGTTGTATATTGGCCAGACACTTTCATGTTGGAAAGTTGTTACAAAGATTGCCGTTTGCCTTTTCTGTATAATCCAAGTCTTTGCCATAAAATGACAAATGCAGTTCTTGTTTGCGTTTATTCCATTTTTTGAACTGCACTTCAGAGCATCGTAAAATTGTCTTTGGTTTTCATTTAGCAGATTTGTTACATATCTTAACTTTCTATGTGTTATTTCTATAGTGACAGCGTGTTATTAAAACATCTTTTGGTAAGAGCTTATAGTTGTAATAAGGTTTATTTTTAGGCCACTCCAGTCCTCCGTTTATTTCAAAAGTCCAACTCAGTGACGACACCGACAGTAAGACATTAACAGGAACATACGTGTGCACAAATATTCCAGGTAGGCACACAGATGTACTGCAGTTCTGTGATGTGCCATAACTTATTCATCAGGTGAAGCTTGTTGTAGTGTGTTATTGACCTTACATGGTCAATTGGTCATGGTCAACCAACAAAGGTTTTCTTCCCATTTTTTGTAGTTGATGATGGTTGTTATAGAGATGTTGGAATAGACGACAAGGTTCAACAAAAAACGAACTTTATTATTTTGTGATAAGTTATCTATCAAACTGTAGTTACAACCAGTTGTGGATCCTTCTCTTGCATCATTGGCCAATCCGACTGATGTTTGTCGGCACACCCTTTTTTTTTTTACACAAGCATAATTAATAGGGTGGGTCGAAATTTGGACTTTTTCTCCGATTTCATTGCTACAAACTTTCTTTCCTGCGAATAGTCATAAAACGACATTCCTGAAAGTTTGAGCTTGATCGGACATCGTCTTCATTTCTAAAAATCGCGATTTATAAAGGTACCTGAAGCGATTTTTTCGAGGTTTGGCTTGAAAATGCATTGTTTTTAATAGGGAGTTGTTTTCATGAGATTTGAAAACGTCATAACTTACTTAATTCTTATTGTAAAAAGATGATTTGTGCGTCAACAGATTCAATATAATTAGGATAATCTAATTCATTGCGTACTGAATCCGGAAAATGATAACGTCATCAATGACGTCATTAAACAGTAATTTGCAAATAACGATAAAACTGATAATCCTACATGCTTCATCTCTAAGTTATTTGATAATGAATTGATGTACTTTCCAAACATAAACATCATGCTGGTACTTGATGACGTCATCTACATTATTAAGATGAAACTGTTAAGATAGCATCAAGAACAGGTGGCAAGATTTTGTTCGCGTAGAACACTACAGTGCTGTTCAGAAACCTGGAAATCAGTATTTAACTGCTGTCAGTCCAATATCAAGAACAGCTGAAGATATTACAAATGCTCTCATGGACTGTATCAAAAAATATAATATGGTGCATTGTGTCAAAGGAGTTGGGTGTGATTCCGTGAATGTAAACACTGGATTTAAATCAGGTGTGATAACTGGACTGGAACAACGCCTTGGTCATCGTGTGAGTTGGTTTATATGCATGTTGCACGCCAATGAGTTACCCCTTCGACACGCCTTCGCTACATTAGATGGACCTACCAGTGGTGACAGACCATGTAAAGGGCCAATAGGGAAGCTTCTGAGTAGAGTTGAATTTGAAGAAGTCAACCCTTTATTTGTGCCTATGAAGATGGGGCCAGGAAATCGTTTGCTACCGGAGCACATAGTAAAAGATCTATCGACTGATCAAAGGTATCTGTACGAGATTACCAATGCCATTAGGAAGGGATATGTTTCATCTAATTCTAAACTGATGTACGCAAAGATTGGTCCATTAAATCATTCGTGGTGGCTAACTTTCGTTTCACGTTGCCACAAACTATACATCAGTGATCACAAATTGCCAAGTAACATTGCAGAAAACTTGAAAATAATTGTTGCGCACATAGTCATTCAATATGCCCCATGTTGGTTCAATATAAAATGTGAACCATTGTACAAAGACGGACCTAAGAATATCCTTACATCATTGCAGTGCTGTTCACTTTTGCCTGATAAAATTCGAGACATTGCCTTGAAATATGTTAAAAAGAATGCCTATTTTGCACACCCGGAAAGGCAGTGTGGAACAAATCTTTGAAGAGCAATATTGTTATTTAAAATCAATCCAATCAAAACTAATTGATAACGATCCATTATCTATCACAAACACGCAATATTTTCCAGAAGCCATCATACTGAAATGTAATTTAATAATGTATATGACGTCATCAATTACGTCATCAAGTATCAGCATGATGTTTATGTTTAGAAAGTACATCAATTCATTATCAAATAACTTAGAGATGAAGCATGTAGGATTATTAGTTTTATCGTTATTTGCAAATTACTGTTTAATGGCGTCATTGATGACGTCATCATTTTCCGGAATCAGTACACAATGAATTAGATTCTCCTAATTGTATTGAATCTGTTGACGCATAAATCATCTTTTTACAATAAGAATTAAGTAAGTTATGACGTTTTCAAATCTCATGAAAACAACTCCCTATTAAAAATAATGCATTTTCAAGCCTCGAAAAAATCGCTTCAGGTACCTTGATAAATCGCGATTTTTAGAAATGAAGACGATGTCTGATCAAGCTCAAACTTTCAGGAATGTCGTTTTATGACTATTCGCAGGAAAGAAAGTTTGTAGCAATGAAATCGGAGAAAAAGTCCAAATTTCGACCCACCCTAATAATTAACCCCAAGTTAAGAGATACGATCCTTACCGGTAACTCTATAACTCTGTATTGCTGCAGGTGAATTTCTTTGGCAACCTGGCTTACTAGTACAGGCTTGTAGAAAGGGTCACTGGATGTTGATGGAGGATATAGATCGAGCTCCTATGGATGTTGTAAGTCAATCACCTATTGGTATAAAAAGCAGACAAGATATAAAAGTGAAAATGTACTCGCTGAATATGAAAATAAACCATCTTGTAATATTTTTTATCTGATAAAACCTGCTATCAGTGTTGACCGCGATAGCTGGAACTGGTCAAGAACATATTTTGGTTTTTCATTTAATTTTTTTTTTAGTTTATCTTTTGGCTTTATTTCCACCAAGTGGGGGTCACCAGTGCAAATTACAGTCCTCCACATTGCTCTATGTTTTCAATTTTAAGTTGATATTTTGTCTTTAAAAATTTTAAGATTTATGTATGTGTTTGCTCATTACTTGTATACATCATTTGTCTTCAGATTTCCTTATTGCTTCCATTGATTGAGTCCCGTCAATTGAGCATACCCGGCCACTTCAATGAAGGCATCAGTGTGTCATCAGAGTTTCGTCTGTTCATGACCAGACGAACCAACACCTCTCACTCCCCCAGTAGCAGCAGTGGCGTAAATATGCTACTGAAACACGCAAGGACCCTAACCATGGACGCTATTTGCGAGGCTGACTTGAAACAGGTTTAAATCATATCATGTCTGCTCAGTACAGATGTTTGGTTATGTTTTTTTTTTCTGGCTGTAGTGGGTTGATGTATATGAGTCTAAGATACAAAATGGACTTATAAAAATTTGTCTTTTCCCTGTCAATAATGAATTGGCAATAATTTTGTAATTTTTTTCCAGATAATTATCCTGAAATTCCCAAACCTAAGTTTAGTTGTAGATAAACTTCTCATCATCTATCAAAACTTGAAAGAAAATAAAAGCACTCTGAAATATGGTGCTACCCGACGAAAGCCTTCAACAAGGTAAACTATAGCATATACTGTTTTGTTTCAACTTCATTTCTTGTCTGAATACTTTAAAATTGCTCAATAAGTGAAACTTCAGTTCTAGCAGATACAACGGTGTTTATCCAACGAAATTACTGTAAGTGTAATACGTACGTGATTATTACTTTTTATGCCCATTGTGAAAACATACAATGCGCTGTGAATTATGCAAGATAAGAGTTAAACTGACTGGTAAAAGCGACGGTCGTATACCGTGACATGAATAGTGGTGCGATACTGACGAGCCCAGCCTCATAGGGGAAACACGGTGTCTATCGTTGTCAATTATTTCTACAATCAGCTGCCGAGAAACATAATTTAAATTGTGAATACTTTTCTGACGTTTCATACATCAATTGTAATATGCACCCTCAGATCAATGTGAATATTCACCGTCATTTCGTATGAAACGTAAAAAAGCATGATAACAGTTTATATTAATTTGCTGAGATATTTTATATTTTTTTCGACCAATTTAGCCACATATTATGCATTTATATTAAACATTTATCCGTCTTGTGCAGCGCCATGAGCATGGTTTGCACTGTGGATGTTGCGCTATAGAAATGCTGTTATAATTACGCCAATCATTCTGAATGTTAGTCAATGTTATTTGTGAAGTTCTACCCCTAGTCCCCTACTTTTTATCTAATTCTAGGCTTTATTAAATATGAAACCGATTTGTTTAAGTATATTCCCAGACATCAAAATGTTGAATCAATGTTGAGAAAGACGTTGAATCAATGTAAAAATAATAGATTTTGCTCCCTAGGTTAATTCATAAAGATAATAAACTTAAACAAATCGGTTTCATAGCGAATGAATTTGTTTGACAATAAGCGATATTCACCGTTTGTGCATCACCAGGGATTTGCTGAAGTGGTCTCATCGCGTGTCACGCTTCATCACCTCGTTCGGCCTTTCGGACATGAGCACGGCGGTCGCAATGTCCGCCATTGATTGTTTTGTCGCGTCTTGCGCGAAACCCAACGCAAGGTTGCTCATGGTCGAGGAGATTGTGACGCAACTGAATATTTCCAGTGATAAGGTGATTGGGTTTTCTTTTAGTCTGTTGACTTGTTTGAAACGTAGTCAAATATTTTTCACCCCTGCTTACATCCGATAGTTGAAGATTTAGATTCAGTGGAGGGGGAAGACAGGAAGCCAATCTTCATGTCCACCTTCAGGCTTGCCTGTAAATGTCCTGCCAAAAGACACGGTCGCATGCTCTTGAGCGGTGTCGAACCGGCGCCCTTTCGAACATTGAGCAAGGGCTGTCACCACTCAGCTATGAAAGAACTTTTGCTTGTGCCATATCACAACGAACTGTTGCTGTGAAAACTTGGTTGCATCTTTCACAATACTTTGGCGTCAAATTCCACTGATGTGATATTCAACAAATGATGCATAAACTTTTCATACTTCGTTGCCACTTTACGGGTGTATCAAATGAATTAATGATTGAACATATTTCAGGCCGAGTACTATTGTGAGTCTTATAAGCCTGACATTGCTATTGGGAAACACTCTTTTACTGTTGGCCGTTCTTCCATATCCCGGATTAAGATTGCTGAAAAAAGTGGCTGGAACAGAAAAAAACAACCCTTTGCATCCACAAGGTAAATTATGCTGCCGATTGCTAGTTTCTAACTGAGGTAATCTGCCTGATCCAAGTACTGTGCAAATGTGTGTCATGCGTTGCTAAATTTCTGTAAACCTATTGCTCTTCGGCAGTCGAATATTACTATTTTAAGTCAACAATATCATTTGATGTACTGCAAATATTTTTTGCTACGTGATAGTTTTGTTCGGTTGCAATCGAATATCGCTGACATTATTTGCCAACTAATTTGTCCCATCATTCGTCTATGTGACGACCAAACAACGACAGACTGTAATGTTTAAGTAAAATAAAAGGACAGCCTAGCCCTGACATGAACAAGTGCTGAGAAGCGTGCATTATTTTGTACAGTTTCATGAATGATAATGATTACAAAGACTTTTTCCACCGGTCATTATCATTGAATGCAAAAAATTTCAATGTAAACTGTCAATACAACTCATACAGAATATCGCCATTTTTGATCCCGATCCTGCTTATTTTTGCCGAGGTCAACAAATACAACTGTTCTTTATCACCAATTTAATGTGCCCAGAATTGACGATATTATTAAATTAGAGACTGCAAAATTTATGTACAAATATGTGCACAAAATGCTGCCCCGTGCCTTTGCTGGCTGCTTTGTTTTTGTAAACGAAATTCGCCATCATAAAACCCGTCAGAACCAAAAGAATGATTTATATTTGCCTTCTGCAACGTCAAATTCTGGTAAGAAGATGCTATGTTTTAATGGAGTGAAACTATAGAATCAAATACCAAAAGAAATACAGGAAATGTCTTATAATGCTTTTAAATTTATATATAAATGTTTATTAAAGAATTTGTACAATGATCACTCCTGAAACATATCATCTGCTTATTTCTCTGCACAGTTTTTTTTTTATGTTGCCCTGTGTTACTCCACTGTTAATGTATTATCTAAATTGTTGGTATTGTGCTATATGTGTTAATATTCTTAATTTTGGGTCTTTTGTTTAAATGTTTGGGTGGCAGCTGACTTTGGTGACCTTTTGGTCTTTCGCTGCCATCCTTGTTGTGCGAATTATTTGTGTTTATTATGTTTTTGTATATTTTTGTTCTTTTCTTTTTCGCCAACAAAACAAAAATAAACTGAACTGAACGCCAAACTGTAGTAACGCAGCTGAGGATGATGACGTAAGTATGGCTGACGTATGACCTTGCCAATATTTTGCTGCAGGCATGCGAGTATTCTATTGGAACGAATAGCGACTTGTGTCAAAGCTTGTGAACCTGCCCTACTGGTCGGGGAGACCGGTGTCGGGAAAACGTCAGCTTTGCAATATCTTGCTCAAGAGACAGGTCAATTTCGTTTATTATTTCACAATTATTGTAGTATTAGCTTGGTGTTGTACCATCAATACAACGGCTTCTGTTTCGACATTTTAAGACAAGAGCTTTGACATCCGATTGCAAGAGTCCTAGCAACGTTTCATTTTCTAACAGTGTTGCCAAGCTTGCTGCCATGTTGGCTTTTATACTGTTGAGTTGCACTCACATTTACTGTTTGCTCAATCATCGCAAGCGGATTGGAAGTAGGCGAACTCCACAAAATTTATGAAAAAAAAGAAAGTTTCGAAGGCCAAGCGACAAATGTAGAATTGGATCCTCTACATCGTCAACTACTTCTCGTTTGCAGCATTTCAAGCTGGTTCATTTATTTAGCTTTTAATTTTTAACTAATTTTTAACTTAATTTTTAATTTTTTAATTTTTAGGTCGCCAACTTCATGTTGTTAACATGTCCCAACAATCGAGCTCTAGCGACCTCCTCGGCGGATACAAACCTGCTCAACTTCTCCACTTGATTGCGCCTGTGAGGGAAGAATTTGAGAAATTATTTTCGAAAACGTTTATCCAGCAACAAAACGTCAAATTCCTCACTCACATACAAACCTGCTTTGCAAATAAAAGGTACATCGAAAATCTTTACATTTAATGCTGAAAGGGAAATATTATAAAACGACAACGTGTTTCTGATAAATGATCGGTGATGTTGTATAACAAAATAAAGATTTAAACTGGAGATAGCTGGTTTACTGGGGGTGTTTGATTATGAAAATCTGATTTATGAAAATATTGTCACCAATGTTTGCAATATACAACTATACAAGTTGTAAAATTCAGAATTCACATTTTAATTATTATATGTAACCCCAGTTGAATTGTGTTTTGTCTTTTGACTGTCTCCGCTCTGGTGCGCTGGAAGTCAATGCTGAAGTGCTGAAACCTTAACCAATTCCTGCTGTCCTGGCGAAACACGGGACCGACACCAGATTCCTATAATATTTTCCTGTTTAGATACAATGACTTATGGCAGCTTATGATGCACAGTTGCAAGGCAGCTTTGAAAAGACTCTCGAGTGACAAGGTAACTTTGTTTGGTGGTCAAGTGGACTGGTGTTAATATCCCATCCATCTATCTTGGTTTCTACTCTACTGTATTGATCGCGTTTCGTAGTTTAGGAAACTACTGCAAACTACTCTAACCAAGTAACTGTACCCTACTCTACAAGACAGCTTTGCTGACTATTTCACCCTAAAGTAGGAGCATCAGAAATTTTTTGTGAGAGTTTCTCTGATTGGCGTGATTGCACAACAAAACTATTTGTGCATCTATCGTCAAGAAGTAGGAACTGTTTTGTATGGAACGATTCACCAACAACTTTTGCAGAGGGCCGACAAGAAGCAGTTGCGATTGTGGAAGCAATTTACCATCACACTCGAAGACCTTCGGTTAAAACTGAAAACTGACTCTCCCATTGCTTTTAACTTTGTCGAAGGTTGGATGAGTTTATTGTTTTCTGAAGCAAGTTTGTTTATGTCTAGCACTGGATGCTCATTGCTCAATCACAATAAAGTTAAATCGGAAGGGTTATAAAGATTTCGCATGAATTCGATAAAATCCTCAACAAGTGAAACTTTTTGTTTCTTGCTTTGTCAAAGACTTTATGGTTTTAGTGGCTGTTTCAATATAGAGAGAATTTAAAGTTAAAAGGATTTTTAAAACTCTCTTATTTACTACACTTCAGGTGTGAAAATATGCAGTACACTTTTTCCAGGCTTTGGTGAGTTCTCCTAATTTGCGTAATATTTCTTACAATTGTTGATGTCAATCCAGGTAAACTGTCTCAATGCATTGAGAACGGAGACTGGCTTTTACTGGATGAGATCAACCTGGCAGGGTCGGACACACTTGAATGCTTGAGCGGACTACTCGAATCGGAATCCGGGTCCATTGTTTTGATGGAACGTGGAGATGCCAAACCTATAATAAGACACAAAGAATTCAGGTTTGGTTGCTCATTATTTCTGTGCATTATGGATACTTTATGTCTGGTTGATAAATCCATGACTCGTTTGCATTATTTTTGCGTAAACCTTTTCCATAGCGCGTTCATGTTGTTTTTGCCAACTTGTTGTCGTTTTATTTCTTTTGGGTGGTAACTAACTTGAAGACCGTATTGTTGGTTCGTTGTCTCTCTGTCAGAAGGACTGGCATGTTTAGGTGTCGCTTCACGCTGAAATGCATTGTGCTATCTACTCTATATCTTTTATAAATAAACCAATATGAAATCAATTAACCAAAAAACTTTTGTTATCCAGTTGTCATAAAATTGACCGGAGCGTTCCTTTCAGGCTTTTCGCCGCAATGAATCCAGCAACGGATGTCGGGAAGCGGAACCTGTCCGAGGGCGTCCAAAATCGATTCACCGAAATATTTGTGGACGAACCCACAGAGGCTGGTGACATATCCACCATCGTGGATTACTATTTGAAGAAGCGAACGGTATAATACCACACGATTTCTTGCATGTATCTATTGCAGCTTGCTTCTAGATGATGAGCTTCTTCACAGATGAGCTAGTCCCAAGCAAACGCATCCACCATCTCGCAATGTGCCAAAGTGCATATAGTTTTAACTGCTGTTCCACTCATTTGCAGAAAACATAAAGTTTGTAACAAAAATCACAGAACCCTTGATAGCTGGACACGCAGTAAAGCTTCTTAACTTTTGTTGGCTTCTCTGCACATGGAATAAAATCAGTGAACTGGCTGTTTTGTGAGTGGAATTTGAAAGTAAACTTTCTCTTTTGCTTGTATAACTCTTGTTTCTTCTTGAAATAACGCCCACGGTTGTACAATGTACAATCATTAGATAACGTCCACGGTTGTACAATCATGTGTCATCTGATGGAATATTTTGAAGTTGATGCTTCACTGATTTGTAGTTATCAATTTGTTCTATATGTTGTCACTTGACACTACAATTTCATTTCCTAACATTGTTTATTATTAATATTGATTTCTCTATGTTAATGTTATCTTTACCCGGACAGCAACGTCCGCAGACGTTGAATCAATGTAAAAATGACGGCTTTTGCTGTCTGGGTAGCTACTGGGTACAAAAAAACAAGGGTGACATCTTTTTGATTTTCGCTAACACCTTACGCCTCAAACCCTTTTCTGTGCATTGGGCCGTTATATCCGCCCTATTGTAGAGTAGACAGTTAACATCATCATTTCTTTTGTTTAGACTTATATTACGTATATTTATATTATAGTTATTATATATATTATAGTTATTACATATATTATAGTATATAGTATATATTATAGTTATTATATATAGTTATTATATATATTATAGTTATTATATATATTATAGTATATAGTATATATTATAGTATATACTTATATTATTTATATTTATCATTTTATTTATTTTTTACTTTTGCTAGGTTCACGAAGCAGTATTTTCCTTAATTATAACGTGGTTTTCCTGCTAAATCAACTTGTGATATCCAACGCACGAGAACCTAGAGAGCAAATCAGTCGATTTTTGCATGAATTCAACGTCTGCAGACGTTGAATTAATGTAATAATGGCGGATTTTGCTGTCTGACTGTTGCATGTTTACTACTATTTTCCTCTCCAGATCGGAGGGACCTCTGCTGTCAGTGGGATTGTGACTTTCTACAGTGAAGTCCGGAAGCTTGCCAACCAGAAACTGGTGGACGGAGCTGGACGGAAACCTCATTATTCTTTGAGGACTCTTTGCAGGTTCTTCAGTGTTCTACGAAATGTAGCCTATCTCTTTTAATATTCATTATACATTTTTATTTAAAAACCGTCAAACTCAAAGCTTCACTAACACTGTAACTGTACACTGTACAGCCGGATCTGCACTTCATAACAGGTAGATAATTGTTACTGACGTAATGATTACACAGTAGTATTAATGACTAATTGGTAATGACTACATAATTAATGATCGTTAATGACTACATAATTAATAATTGTTAATGACTAAACAGTAGTGTAGTTTTGCGATATAAGACTTTGCCTTTAGTGATTAATATTTTGGAAAATTTTTCTTTTTTGAAAAAAAATACTGTTGTTTCGAATCTTTGAACTACTGTCGCAGATTCGGTGACAGAGATTGGCAGTAAACCTATGAGTTTCCGTTTTTATTTTGTTTTGCTTTCAGAAAGCTGAAGAATTCATTCATAAAAGAGATTATTCTACATTTTCTAAAAGGAGTCACAAAGCTCTGTTTTCACAGATCCTTGCGCTACGTAGTGGATAATTCCAACGTTCCATTGGAGAAAGCTTTGTATGAGGGATTCTGTTTGTCATTCCTGACCGCGCTAGATCGCTCGTCACATCCTCTTGTCATTGACCTGATCACTAATTACGTGGTTGGAAAGAAAAATCTGAAGTTAGTTGATTGTTGAGGTTGAATATATTCGAATTTGCATAGAAACAAAACTTGTTTCGAATTGAAAACAAATTTTTTTTTTAGAACATTACGCATGTAGCGTTATAACAGTCGACAGAACAGGTTATGTTATCTGGTTGCTAATCCTACCTTCATGTACACTACCAGTCTCATGACCACATTATTGTCGTTTAGATCGATATTATCTCAAACGCTGCCAAAACCTGACTACCCTTGTGTGACCGTCGAAGGTCATCACATACGATGCGGCCAGTCACAACCGCACCGCATGCCTCACTACATCATCACTGAGTCGGTTCAAGACAATCTACGGGACCTTTCCAGGTATTCATTACTTTTATATGCGATTGTGGTTGGTTTTAGGATGAATGTTGTGTTTCGTAAAATTTTTGTGACTGTGTCAGTAATCTACGAGGGGCTGTGGAAAGAATCGACCATCCAAGGAAGTATAAAACACAAACTACTTTAGGCGCTTTTACTTTTCAACACAAGCTCTGTAGTTTTGTACCTCGGTAGTTTTATTACAGTCTGTGCATTTTCTTAATTAGGCTCATTAATTTTCTAAAACTTCCCGCTCAGATCCGAAACGGGTTTGAAAACCACTGGTTCGTTAGTAAGTCAGACGGTGTCTCCTAAGTAACATAGACGGTGTTTCCTAACTCTTTTTGTTAAAAAAGATTTTATAACTTTTTGGCGTTTGCCAGGAATTTTATTACTACAAATTATTTTTGCGACAACTCATTCGACTTCGTCTGTTTCTCGTTGTGCTTCGTAATATTATTGAGCTTTCATCGAGCTCTTTGAACCTTTCGAAAAACCCTGTGGACTCCAGCTATGAACCTATAGAACCCTGCTAGTGAGCTAACTTTGATGATTAATATTTGTAGTCCAGTGGCATATGGAAAATACCCGATCCTGATCCAGGGCGAAACATCGACCGGTAAAACGAGTTTGATAAAGTACCTGGCGTCTGCCACGGGTAACAAAGTGATTCGGATAAACAACCACGAACACACCGACCTCCAGGAATACGTTGGAAGCTATGCATCTGACAGCAGTGGTAAGATTCTTAGTTTTTTAGGCGATGGGGTAGCGCAGCAGATAAGGCGCTCGCTTTCCAATCATGCAATCCTTGTTCGACTTCCGGCTTCAGCTGATTGTTGGTATGCACTGCTCAGTTTGGAATCCCCATTCTGTTCGGGACCTGGTTTTTTTTTCGCTGAGACTTTTCGGTCATTTGTCCGAAATGACTTGAAAAAATTCGGTCATTTTTTTATTTATTTTGGTCATTTTTTTCTGATGAACATATTTCCTTTCAAGTAGCTGATACAAACCAAAATTTGCACTTCCTGACAAGCTACAATCATTAAGTTACATTTTAACAAATATATAAAACTTCGACTTTTGTTCCGTTTAGAGATTTGTCTTAACCTCTTGTAGCCTCCGTTGACAATGAGGAGGCTGAATGGATTCTTCCAGCGTTTTATTTGCTAATTCTTAAAGTAAACATGCGCTTTTCTTTTGTAGGAAAACTGGTCTTCCAAGACGGGCCTTTGGTAACAGCCATGCGAGAGGGTTACTGGGTCATATTGGACGAATTAAACCTGGCGCCCACCGATATCTTGGAAGCTTTGAATCGTGTTCTGGATGACAACAGGGAATTGTTCATTACAGAAACTCAAGAAGTGGTGCAAGCCCATTCCAGGTCACCCATATCTTCTGACACTAAATTTTGCTTTAAGAACAACTTATCCAATGATGGTAACTCAAAACAAATGTACCTCATAGGAGTACCCAAACAATTTAGTTATTCATGGGTATAACCCAAACAAGTTAAAGCACACGCACCCATCAAAATTATGCATGCGACGAGGCAGGAAAACAAACGTTTGATACATGTAGGTTTTCGAAATTGAAATTAGCTGTCGGGGCAAATTTACTTCCATGGCGTCGTTTTTTTATACCCAATTGCGTGATAAATGTGTAATCGTGTTATGTGTATACTGTATACATCAATGAATTGCTTCTGGGCCGCTAATGGAAACAGCATGAGGTGTCGCGCACCCTGACAGAGGTGACATGTTTCTGATACTTTATTAGACTTAAGCAGGATTTTTGTTACTTGAATTTAATGGTTTTCAATGTACTTTTGCAGATTTATGCTTTTTGCGACTCAGAATCCTCCAGGCTTGTACGGTGGACGTAAAGTGCTCTCTAGAGCATTCCGAAACCGTTTCGTTGAACTCCACTTCAACGAGATCCCAACCGATGAACTGAGAACGATTCTGCACAAGCGATGTGACCTTGCACCTACCCACTGCTCTAAAATGGTCAAAGTGATGTTAGAATTACAAGTAGGTGTTCTTCGTAAGATAGAAAGTCTGCATGTATCACCAAGAGTTTTAGCGCTTCAAGTTTGGCTTTCTTTTCTCCAGTAATATCTCGTAATTCTAGTAATTCTCCAGTAAATTGTTTGTGAAATTGCATGTTATTAATAACGCAGAACACTTTTGCTCATACTTTCAGCGTAAATATTGCCAATATCAGTTATATTGAAAACGTGTATGTACAATTGTACATTGTACAATAAAGAAGTAATTTTATGCTTTCTACTAAAAAAGTTTGCTTCCACGACAAATAGTGATAATAATGATGATATTATTAACGAATAGCGACCATCTAAAGTTCTCACTATGCGATGCCCTGTTGGAAGGTTTTTATTTCTTACAACTGTCTGTCGTAACTTGGTATGCTGTTGGCTGTTGACTTGAGGTTTCAATCTGTATAAAACTAACTGAGCTGCCCGCTCTAGCAAGTTTTCGACGTATTGAGTTTGTATTTGACAACATGATTGCTAACTTTTTATTCCAAGGCACGCAGAAGAGCGTCGGGATTGTTTTCTGGAAAGCACGGCTTCATGACCTTGAGAGATTTGTTCAGATGGGCGGAAAGACACAGAAGACACCAGGTATGACGTCATAACAACGAGCCTTGACTGAATTGGGTTGTTTGCACTCGGTAAGAATCCACTTCTGAAGTACAGAACATAGAACTGCAAATGAAAGTATGCTGATAATAAAAAGTGATAGCGGTTGCAGTTCGTTCACGTCAACCTCTTATCCATTCTTCTCTGTTTTTGAACAGTTTTAAAACCGATTTTCATTTTCCAATCGAGATAATGTTTTGAAGCAATCGCCCAATAATTAGAGAAAGAAATTTGTGCGAGTGTTTAGTCTGAAGCTGACAGAGCTTGTGAAAACATCGATCGGGTTCGTTGTTGCGTTATGGAAATGTAAAAGCCAATCAGATTCCTTGACAGTCGATATTGTTCTCAGATTGAACCGAGTGAATTTTATGATTGGGAGCAGCACCTAGTGGACGATGGTTTCTTGTTGCTTGCTGGAAAAGTGCGGAAGGAAGAAGAAGAAAAGGTAACGGAAATGACACTAGTTGTCGTAGTAATCCAGTTTTAATCCGGTGTTGTTCCCGTGAACAACAAATGTGAAGGCTATTTTATTCGTGAGCAATGCAGATATTATTTTTTCAAATGAAATAATTAAAACTTTGTTTCAGCTCTTATTAAAAGCTGCCGCCAATTGCGATGATCATTTGGATGCTTTAAAAATATGTCTTCGTTAGTACATAACAATTACACAAAATCAGTCAAGTTCGGAAACTTGTATCATTTATTCATAAAGCTTTAGCTTGCGTAAAGGCGGTTTCTTTATCTTATTCAAATAGAAAGTTGTCATAGGTGATTGAAGAAGTGCTGCAAAAGCACTTCGGCCGTTCCATAGACCATCATCGGCTGTTCAGTGTCGAGGCGGTGAAGCAAATCGTTGGCGATCTTCCTGCTGAATTTAATCACGTGGTTTGGACTCAACCAATGAGAAGGTGACTATTAACTGTAGAATTTTCTTTCCATTTTTTATTTAGATTGCGTCACGATACTTTCTTAAACGGGCAAGCGAAGCATGTAAACATAACAAAATCTTTTGACTTGATGCCATATTGAGCCGAGGTGCTGTTGCAAAGCATTGTAAATCAATGACGTGTGATAAACATACACTTTTGGGATTGCAGATTTACTTTCAATAAATTTTATTTGCATTCATTCTTAGTATTTTAACACGAATATTGTTGGTAAGCTCGTTTGGTATTGCACCTATTTCACAAAGTCCTCTTTTTCATTGATTCAATGTATGGGAGACGTCAAATGAATGTTAGAGGGCTAGATTTTGCTTCTTCTTGCTTATGAGGCAGTAATTCAGGCAACATCTCCCAATTGTTGCAACCAGTGCAATTTTTCTAACTCTGATGAAAAGGTTAACTGATAATGGCATATTTTCACTTCCTTAATTCAGACTGTTTGTTACGCTTGAACGCGCTCTACGATTCGACGAACCGGTATTGCTCATTGGCGACACCGGTGGTGGCAAAACTACCGCTTGTCAGATGATATCTGCAATTTTGAAACGGAAGCTCTCAATCATCAACTGCCACGCCAACACGGAAGCGGCTGATTTTATTGGTGGTTTGCGACCTGTGAGTAAAACTTGGCTTGCTGACCAGTTTCTGTGAACTCTGCTTAGTTACCCTATAGCTTACTGTAGGTAGATACACGCTCCTTAACTTTTGATTTTAAGTTTCCTTCTTTACGCTATTGCTGAACTTGATAAAAGGAAATGAATTTTTTTAAACAAGATAGGTTGGTCTGTTGAAATGACGAAGGGGCGTTTAAGATAGAAATGATAATCAGAAATATAATTCGTTCGGAACAGCACTCCCATTAATGTAGCTAAGTGTTTTTTATGCTTCCGCATGAATAGTTTAACGCATGATTCTTTAGCACTAGTCTATGTGGTCACCTAACCTACTTAAACCTCTTAGCCTATTACATTATGCCATTAAAATTTTTAGTGTTGCTATTGAATATTTAGTCTAAATTGCTTTATCTTAGTTGTTCTGGAGTTCTTCCTTTAATTGATCATGCAACGACTGCCGAGAAACACATACAACTAGCGTTGCTTTTCTTAAATTGCATTTATAAAAATGTACATATCACTATATTAAAAGATTCTTTTTCCCGATTGTTTCTCACAGCTATTCAAAAAATATACTGTGAGCTGATTGCACTTACATCATTGCTTTATGTCGTAGGCACGCCATTGTGACGTCACAGAGGAGAATGGAAGCTGTTCCGACGAAAAGTCTTTGAAACTGTTTGAATGGGTGGATGGACCGTTAGTGACAAACATGTTGGAGGGAAGCCATATTCTAGTGGATGAGATATCCCTGGCTGATGATTCGGTCTTGGAAAGGCTGAACAGCGTCTTGGAACCCGAACGGACGCTTGTTATTCCTGACAAAGCTTCGCTGGTACGCACAATTCATGTTGTCTGATGGAAAACATATGAACATTAATTTTGTCACCACTGTCTTTTAAATCTTAATTTTGCAAACAAAAAACACAGTCTTATCCCAGTTAGTGTAGCTCGCTGTTTTTATATTGAAAGTTTGCAGAGGTTGAGTCTATATTCTACAGCAACGGTCTCAAACTCAACTTGCTCCGAGGGCCAAATGAACACTTGTAAGTTAATCCGAGGGCAGCAATACACAATTAGAAGTCAATAAACAAAATAACCCAGTTAAAACGCAATAAAAAGAACGCACTAAGAACGTTAGATTGCAAGAAAAAGTAGCAAGAACAAAGAGAGGATAAAACACTGTACAAACGCAAGAAAAAACGCAAACGAAAAAGAACGCAAACGAAACGATGGACCTGGAGAGTAAAACTCTAGCAATCAACTTTCAAAAGCGCGGAAAAAACTAAACCCTGAAAGAACTGACTTCAGCAAACACCAAGGCTACTATTGTGATAACGACACAATAGTTTCTCGCACGCAATCAAATGACGCGACAGTAGTGCTGAAAATTCGTTTGAAGTTTGATGGTCATTTTCGGATTTTTTGAGCAATTTAAGAGTGAATTTTATTTTCTTAATCCATAGAAAAAATATGTACTGTGATTGTTAACCATTTCAACGTTTGAAAATGCACCGCGGGCCGCTTCAAGAGTCCTCGCGGGACGTGTGTTTGAGACCCTTGTTCCACAGCTTGTAAAACGGATGGATTTTGCTAATTGAGACACTTTGTAACATTGGTACCCCGAAATTTTGCCGAAAGGACATTTTGCTGAACGGACATTTTGCCGAAACTCATTTTTGTGTTATATGTATCGATATTCTCCACAATGTGTTTTAGTCTATTGTTTACAACCTTAGTCCTTTCGGCAAAATGTCCGCGCACGGTAACATTTCACATATTTTTTGAAGCTTTGTGTGCTAACTAAACTTTTTTAACTGTCCTTTTTAAACTGGTTGTTGTGTTTTCAAATCGTTTACACTAATTCTTGCGTGAACACAGACTATGGACAAAGAACCCAACGAAAGCCAGTTTGTGGCAGCTAAAACCGGATTTCAGTTTCTGGCTACAATGAATCCTGGAGGGGATTATGGTAAAAAAGAGGTGAGTTCGGTTGAAACGCAATTATTGCTAACAATGTGTGAAAAAATTCCCAAAGCATTTCTCATTATGCTGCATACTTTATTTGAACTATGTAATTATTATTGATAAATTGTTTTTCATGTCACCAAGCCGGTATCGATCGTTCGTGTGACAATACGCTACCTACCAAAAGATCTTAAATTGCAATCAGCTAATTTCTTTCTACGTCTTGTGCCACATTAGTACAGTGTTGCTTTTATCATATATCTAATATCTATTTGCTATTTTTATCATCTGCTATCATTTTATTTGGTATAATATTATATTTACTGACTATTTTTACCATTTATCTACCATTTTAGCTAGTTTTTATTTTATTTCTAAACCATTTCTACCATTTATTTATCATTCTAGTTCGTACATGTTATATTTACTATTATTACATAATTATGTAATGCATAAAGAGCTTGTTTTCCTCCAGTTATCACCAGCCTTACGGAACCGAATGACCGAGATCTGGTGCAGTGTTGCCCACAGGGAGGACGACCTAACAGCGATTGTTCAGCACAACCTTCAACTAACCCCACCTGGGGTAAGTACCAGTGATCCAAAGTAAAGTTACCGGCTTGTAGAATAAAACTGAAGTTTTTACCAGAAAGCGTATCCAGTAGCGATTTATACTCTTTCAAGACACATTGCTATAATTTCTTTTTGCATCAGATTTATCGAGAATGTGGAATAAGAGATGGAGAAAAAAATTGTGTTTTTTGTTCAGTTTTCAAAGCTTTGTTTACTAGATTAAGGTGTGTGTTTACTGTTTATACGATTTTGAGCTGCTTATGACAACTTTAGAGTGGTACCTTTATGATTCCATTGCAGTGCACACCGATAACTCCTGATAATGCAAAGACATACTCTGCATTGGTCGTTGGTTTTGTCACTTGGTTCAAATCTACAGTATTTGGAAAACGGTGAGTGATGTTTTGAGATCACCATCTTAAAAGGTTGATATGAAAAAATGCAGCCATAAACGTCTTGGTACCTCTTGAGGCTCCATTAATATGTTACAGGATGTTGTGTTGTTTGGATATTGCAAGGAATTCACTTACATAATCTATTCTACTTTGGTCGGAGTGAACAGTGGGCAGCTCTGGTGCATACTGTCTGTTGCAGTGTTTTCAATAATTGTTATTTGCTTTAGCTCCACAAATCTATTATATTAGAGTTGTTGTGTTTTTTAGATTTGTGATATCCGTTCGAGATTTGATCACGTGGTCACGGTTCATGAGCACGTCATGTCATCGTCTTGATCTTCCTTCAACTTACGTTCATGCGGCATGCCTGGTGTACATCGATGGCCTTGGTTCCGGTGAGTGGTTGTTAGTCTAAAATTTAAACTTACGATTTAGACAACAAAGGCTACATTTAGAGACTCTAAATGTAGCCTTCGTTGTTGCTAGGCTTCAAATCCACATTGTTGCTAAGCTTGTTTCACTCTGGGGATCTTCAGAAGGCTCTTATTAAATAAGGTTTTTAGAGATTACTAACTATATTTAACATAATTTGCTCTGCTTGGCATTCGTCACTTTTTGGTATTGTTGATTATTTTATTGTTTCTCGCTAAGTTGTTTGTCTTTAGGTTTGTCCGGATCTTTTGCCTCGCAGAGTCTGCAATCCCATTCGGAATGTTTAAAGTTCATCGTCTCTCAGCTCGTATCCTCTAATCAGATCTCATTGATGTCCGACTACTCTCGGTCGTGGGTCGAGAGTGAGATCACTGGAAAGAGTGACACAGAAAAGCAGATTATCAGAAACAAAGAAGAGTTTGGAATCGCTCCCTTTACCATAGCAGCAGGTAAGCGCACAATCGTCGTCGTATGCCTCACAGCTGACGTGGCCTTTTGATTGACCTGGTTCTGAATATTCTGTCAAATTCAGCGTTTCCAACTAACATATTTAAAAAGTGGTTTTGTCATAATAAGAACCTTGGTTATATGGTCAAAATAGGATAGATAGAAAAGAATGGACCAATTTCTAGAAACCGAGTACCTCCATTTTGTGTTAGTGAACGAAAATAGATCAAAATTTTGATTTAGAAACACTGCAAAATAAAAGGACGCGAAGAGATCTGCTCGTCGAAACAGCAACGAAATGTCTTGCATGTTGTTTCATCGGGGTTGGAAAAAGATAATTGCATTTCAGGCAGAAATGTCTGACTTAAATGGGTAACCAATAATTTGAAGCTAATACTGTTTTGTTTACTTTTCAGGTTCGGAGCAAAGTTCTGCTAATGAGTCGTTTTCGTTCAACGCGCACACCACTTCTGTTAACGCGATGCGCGTTCTCCGGGCTTTGCAACTATCTCGGCCCGTTCTTCTGGAAGGTTCTCCCGGCGGAGGGAAGACTAGCCTGGTTGCCGCCATCGCTGAAGCTGCCGGTTATAATCTCGTGCGCATTAATCTGTCCGAACAAACGGTAATTTGGTTTGGTTTTTGAATCTTTATCCTAGGACTGACAAAGCCTTGATTGGTTATTCCTGGTAGCTTCGCATGCATGTAGAGGCTCTTGACGTAGGGGCGGTTACCGAGATTGGTAGAGTGAAGTTTTCCGATTGTTAAAGTGTTGTTGCCAGGGAATTATTCCATTTACTAGGTGCCGCTGAATAGAGAGCAGTCCTGAAATGCGTTGCTCAAGCGCACCCCCGAGAGTCGAACCTGCGCCGCGTGATCTTGAGCCGGGCGCGTAACCACTGAGCTATCGGGCGGACTAAATTTGAGAAGGTTTTTCGTGCAACACACTCTGTCTTACTTGGACAGTGGTCACTGTAGCTGACGATCTTTTTGTTCCCAAATGAAACTCCATCCGATTTGTTTTTCTACTTCAATCTCAGAAATGTTTAGTGTTTATCCATGACCTTCTTTATACAGCGGCCTAACTTAAACTCTTAAAACGATTCCAGACAAAAACTGCTGATTCAGCAAAATGTTGCCTCCAGTCACAAAAAAATGGCGCACGTGTACGAAGCCTGTAACAGTAACTGAAGAGGGCTATGTGTTTATCCCATCTTCCTGTTGGTTAGGCATTATGTTAGCGTAAAAGATCAAACAGTCAATTAAAACGTTTGCCTGCTTCAGAATCACTTTGCGTTGTTGCGAGGAATGTCTTGTCTTATTAATTATGTGTAGGCATAGTTTTAAAACGATTGACGGTTAATAACTTGCTCTAAGTGCTCGTACACGTACTGCAGATTTTAGTTTTCAAGTTGCTTCCTATCTTTAAAATGGAAATCTAGAAAAACTCGATGAATTGTAAAGCCGGGACTGTTTGTAGCTTCCTTTTAAGTTTAGAAAACTGGAAACGCTGGTTCGGCTCTTCCAAGGATTCCCAACCTTTTTACTTTCTTTAACTCCTTACCATCTTGTTAAGACTAATTTACGCCTATCAGCTATTTTTAAATTAGAATCAGTGCATGTATGACACACACTATCTTTCCAGTTTCAGCGAATTATTCTCCTGGTAGACAACATTTGTCTCCACAGGGTTACATTCACCTCAGCTTGACATCCCTCAACCAATGACTTTAAAACATTTCAGGATGCTTCTGATCTGTTTGGTGCAGACCTTCCAGTTGAGAATGGCAAAGGCGGCGAGTTTTCCTGGCGAGATGGCCCTCTGCTTGCCGCAATGAAGGCCGGCAATTGGGTTGTTCTCGATGAGGTAAATTTATTTACATTTAAACCTTTTATGTATTCATGGTAGTAAAAATTTCCGTTTCATGCTTTTACTGTTTACCCTTGAGCAACTACTAGGTTTCTCAATTTTAGAACCAATATCAATGTGTCATGGAAAGGGTTGGAAACCTCGCGTGTCGTCATTATGACGTCACCAGTTTCTTCATATCGGACGTTGTTGCTTCAACCAATAAAACCTGTTTCAGCTGAACCTCGCCTCACAATCGGTCTTGGAGAGTCTCAACAGTGTTTTCGATCATCGTGGGGAGCTCTTCGTCCCTGAGCTTGGCCGCTCCTTCATGGTTGATCGGAGGCAGACCAAGATATTCGCCTGCCAAAATCCTTTGCAGGAAGGCGGCGGAAGGAAGGGGCTTCCCAAAAGTTTCCTGAACCGATTTACGCAGGTAATGGCCAAGAACCTGACCCTTAGCCTCTATTATAGCAGACTATGGCTACTATACCTGTGGTTATACTGCACCTACCCAGACAGGAAGATCAGTTATTTGTACATTGATTTAACGTTTGCAGACGTTGAATCAATTTAAAAATGACGGATTTTTGCCGCCGTGGTAGATACAGTGTGATTTGTCACATCTTACAGACTTTGCAAAGTTCTACTTGCAGTCTGGCTGAGTTTTTCCAAGAATCAGATTTATTTTGTGCTTTCGTTGGTTTACCGATGGTAATATTGCTTGTACTGGTGAGATGTGGCACGCTCTCCGTTTTGATAATAACTTATTTTTTATTCGATTGGCTGAACGCTCTTTCTACCATGTCACATAGCCGCGTTGCGTGATTACTTGAAGGGTTATTTACCTTCTTACTGAGGTGGCCATTTCTGATATCTGATCGTAAATGTGTCGTTCACACGGAGAGACATTGCACTGTTGATCACCAGAATTGTAATAAATGAACCAGATACGAATCTGCAATATTGCAGCTCATTGATATAACAAGGAACGGTTAATTTTGGAACAATCTATGCCGGCTTGATATTTTTTTGCAATCTAATATCTCTATTATGTGTCGAGTAAGGCCCTCACAACCCTATCCTGAGTGTTGACTTATAAACCGAAACAGGTCTTCGGACTATCTGGAGGCAGTATTTAAACGAGGTAACAAAGTTATGTATTTTAAAAGTAATCATCCCTTTTTGAAAGCATTGACAAAAGAAAACTATAGTAGCACTCATCCGTTCGTGACACGCATTTGTGAAACTGTGTTTAAAGGGTAGGTTATGAATACACAAGTACAGTAAATGTGTTAGTTCTGCAGACTTGTAACATCATGACCTTTGACCCGAAACTATGATAAAGAAATGACAAATACCAGTCAGAGCTGGTCCAGTACATCTATTGCTTGTATTTGAGACAGCCATTAGCAACCCGTGTAGCACGCGTCCGCTGTTCGGCCGCTTGTCTATTAATAGAGATTGTTGATGGGCCGACTCAAGAACACCTCATTGACACTTGATCGGGGTAACCATCAGCAAGGGAGCGGCCTTCAACAATGTTTCTGGAGCCTTGTTCAGCGCCCTCCTGTGGGTACCTTACACGCCATCGTTGCAGAATTTGTTTAGATTTGCAGAAGATACTCTTCGTAGTCTCCGTAATCATAATCTTGAGAGGAGCCCTGTAAACAGATTGGCTGTTAACAGAGCTAGTGAGAGACAAGTTTAAAAAGTAATAATCGAAACAGACAGAATTAAGGTGAGAAAATTAAAAAAAAAAAAAGGTTTTTGAACTTTATCATGAGATCAATATGTGGTATATGTCTGAGATATTTCAATGGCAATAAACTAATTAAAAATTTATACTTGGTGCTAGCGGTAAGAAACTCACAGGCATCTATTACTCGGGCATGCCCATAATCATGGAACCATGAGACAGATTTTGTTCGTCATTGAGGTACAAATAACAATTTCGTGTTTCTGTTTTTATTTTGCTGATTTTCTACATCTTTTTTAGCGTGTTAACACCCCGTTTAAACTATGGGGCGACTTAAACACTTCGCAATATGCAAGTTTATATTGAATTGCATAACATATTTTAAAGGGTTCTTGGAAGGAAATAGTTTTGGCCGAACCGAAACAAAATTTTTTGTGAAGAAAATTGATTAAGTTGAAATCATCACGATAATTTTTTGTCAAAACAAAGCATTTTGAAATATATTTTTTCGAATAATTGGAGCCCTGAATAATGAAGCAATGCACTAAGTTTCGAATTTACAACAAACTAACTTCCTCTTTTTGTAACAAAACCAAGATAAAGAGTTTCCATCGATTTAAAATAAAATACTTCTAGTTGAGACATTGTTGCTAACTCACTTCTTCGTCTCCAGTCGTTCCGTTGATTATTGAGGATATATATTCTTCATATCCTTCAAGATTCGTTACCTGCAGTACAGAAACATTGTTAGAATAAACACCAATCGCTTGAATTAAAAGAAAAAGATCTTAAACGAAGTTAACCATTGTTTCAAGATGGTAGTCTCAAACCAGAAGTACCGTTGTCTTGAACTATATTTTCAATTGGGCTTTTTCAATTTTCATTTCTGAATCACAATAGCATGTCTATTGTCCGCTCCCTATCTAAAGTAATGGCTAAAAAGGTGGAAATTGAAGGTGGTGTAGCTACTGAAGAAAGATAAATTGGCTGTCAATAGAATGTGTCAGTGATTTTGCAGCCTTTTGATGGTCCTAACAAGCTTCTGTTCGGTGGTTCAATAGCGAAAGAATATTTTGGGTAAATTTGAGGTCTTAAAGGTTTGTGTATTGCAAACAATTTGTTATTATGCGTCATTTTTAGTTTATACATATGACACAACCAGATCGACTGTGATTTTTTCCCTACTTCGATACTTACTTCAAAAAACTTTTTCAAAATATCAATCGCGTTTTGCTGACATGGCTCGTCGAAGAATGGCATCATTACAGAGTTTTCTTTTGTGCAGAAATATGCTGGTACCGGGCTGACTTTTTCCGCTTCTATTTCCTGCAAGCAGGAAAATAATATTAGGGCTGGGTAGTATGACGTCATCCATGTTTGGGAAGCTTTTTATTTTCAAAAGGTTTACATGGATAGGATTTTGTTATGGACAAAGTCTATAATATTGTCGTTCAAGCACTGAACGTAATTCTGTGTTACCGACAAAGGCGTTAAAGTTTAAAGGTCATTCTTTCATACTTTGCAACTCTCATTTATAACCCAAACATTAGAATGTCGCTGGAATATTTCAGAATCACACTTACCATGAGCATTGACTTGTCTGCCTGTTCTGAATGAGCAAAACTTATCAGCCATTCCTTTGCATAGTGATAGGAATTTGCGTACATACTATTATCATCATTGCAAGGACATTGAAAGTTGTTGTACTTTAGGTTGATGATTTTCAGATGAGCTAGACCATCTAGCATCCCCGGCTGAAGATATATTTCACATTTTAAAATGTAGAAACGGGAAGTTTACGCACTGTATACCATCACATTGGCACTTTTGTACTGGCAGTCCTATTTTTGTACTGCAGAAGTTGAGTTGATATGTGGTATGTGTGATATGAACTGGCTGATGTGTGCAGTCCATTGTCGTCTTTTCAGTAACGTAATGGCTTTGAGAAACAACGTTTATATGAACTGCTCTGGTGGTCCAGTTTTAAATCAAATTTTCTCCTTTTAATGTAATTCAATAAAACTCACAGTTTTAATTCAATAAAACTCACGATGTTACCTGTATATATGTTATGTCATTGGAGCTCAGGTCTAAATACTCAATGCTTGGTGCCAAATCACATATGCGAATATTTCCCAAAGAATCCAGTTTGTTTTTAAAAAAATCAAGATGTTTTAGGTTTTGAAGTGGCACTCCGAGGAATGCTTTCAGTTTTCCATACATGAGTTTAAGTTTTTCCAAGTTTTGAAGGTCTTGAAAAGCCTGCAAACGATAATCAAGCTGCGATGTAAACACGTTTTATTTGTCATACATGTAGTAATGCGATATATGGATTATATTGCTAACAATACTATTTTCTACCAGAACATAAGTATATTAAGACTCAGAGCTCGTTGTGCATTGGTCCACTGTAATGGCCCAGGGAAGTACGAAAATTAGGTAGACAAGACTCTATTTCACTCGATTATTTCTGACCTTTTTCTCTCACGTAACAGCACAGTGTAACTAGTCGGGGTCTCTCTAGAACACGTTATACCTTGTTGACTTGTGGCTGTAGTCGTGAATGCAACTTACGTGATAACTGGGAGAGGCAAATTGATTAAAACTCATATCGAGCTCCGATAAATTGCGCAGGTACTGAAAACTGCCGTTCGCAATCGTGTTTATATTGTTGTGTGCTGTCTTTAGAATCCGTAGTGAGAGACAGCAGTTTCCAAGTGTTTGCACAGTCATCTCTGTTACATTGTTGTGGTCTAATGAGAGATATTGGAGACTTCTCATCCTAGGAAAACCTCTGTCTAACGTGAGGTTGTTTCCAGTAAGGTTTAGGTACTGCAGAGCATGGAGGTCTGTGAGATAATCAAATACAATTTATTTTGGTAAAATAAATACAATATGTTTCTGTTTTTATTTCTGGAAAATCAAGCATTTGTTTTTTGAATAGCATTTGCTTATCGATTTTTCGTTAGCATGTCAAAGTAAAAAATAATCAAAACGGAAAATAAGTTTAGTCAGTTTTTGCAGAAACATAGGGAGCAAATTCGCTTCATTTATCACAGAGTTTAAAAGCAGTTTTATTCTGTAAAAAATAAATCGTACTTTTTAGATTTCATGGAGCTTCCATGGCTATACCATACCCCCAAAATATTACACATGCTTAGAAAAAATGCACATCAAGATGTGATAAATGCAATGCAAAATATATGTTGCTACAGTACCAGTAGAGATTTTGTTAGTTATTAAATATGTATTGTACATATGGTTGGTATGGATACGTAAGAACACACAATTGCTCCTTCGGTGATGTATTTTTGCTACGTCCAGTCGGTAAAAGTCCACTTTCAAGGACAAAAAGTCTTATTTTCAGATGCTCTTCAAATTGTGTTTTTGCCGCTCCTTTTGTATGTTTTCTTGGTTGTGATCTTTTCCTTTCGCGTTTATCTTTTATATCTTACTTGTTTATTGTTAATTTAGATTCCTGATGAGGGCTCCAAGTAAGCTGAAAACGTTCGATGTATTTATTATCATTAACCATGAATTTATGACTTACCTATAGCTGGGTCTATGTGAGATATTTCATTGCTAGATATATCGAGGTGTTTGAGATATTGCAAAGTGCTGAAAGTTTCTACATTGACTTCGTGGATCATATTGTTGGAAAGTTTTAAAATCTCAAGTTTTGGCAAGGAAAACCTTTCTAGATAATGAACCGAGTTTCCTGAAATGTATCGTGATTAGAAAAGTACAATATTTTAAGACATACCACTCTTCTAATAACGTCAGATTTAAACACAGTTGGAATTTTTATAATGTGCTACAAAGTGGCGGTGGGATTGCGCAACGGATAAGGCGTTGTCTTTCCAATTATGCAAACCTGGTTCGACTCCCGGCTTCAGCTGCTTGTTAAAAACACCGCTCACCTCTACCCAGAGTGTAATAAATTGGGTGGGCTGGGCATAATAGCTGCAGGAAAGACGGCCGAGAGAAAGGAACTGGCCGCCCTACTCTTCTTAGTGTGGAAAGCTTAGTACAATGAGAACCTTATCTTTTCATACTCAACACTTGAATCAAGTATGGGAACACCTTTACCTTTCCTACTATAAATTCGGGTAACCGTTATCCATTAATTGCCAGTACAATCAACCCTCACCGTCTAAATCAAGTTCCACCAGATTTTCTAGCCCAATCAACTGGTTGTATGAAACAGATTGTATGTTATTTCTTCTTAGGTTCAAATAACTCAGTTTTTTTGTTTGGTTGGTCACATCATCAAGGAACGAGTACTCTTCTATAGTTGTGATTTGTTGGTCTGAAAAAATTCAACAAACTTCCTTGAAATAAAGTTTATGAAACAAGTCATGAAGTTTGAAACACCTGAAAACCACAAAAGCTTAATGAAATCTCCTCCTAACTCAAGCCATTGAGCACTGAATTGCTTCACCACCGCATACCAGAGAGATCCAAAGATGACAAGGAGTTTGCGCGGAAGAATATCCGTCGGCGGATCACCTTTAGTTTATTTCCTTTCACATTGATGCCATGTAGTATTGATGACAATTCTGGAAAGTTCATTAGCTTGTTGTGGCTCAAGTCCAAATATCTAAACAAATGTTATTCCAATATCATCAACTTGTCTTAGAGGGTTGGGTTTATTGATCTAACCATAGGCACCGACTTTTCAAAAAACCTTGGGGGCGAGAAAGGCGATGGCGTCATAAACAGGTCGCGGCCCCCCCCCCCCCCCCCCCCCCGGAAGTCGGCGCGTATGGATCTAACCATGCAAATACCATAGTTTTAAAAAAGTTAAATGACTGAATTTGTTTCGGTTTTAATGTTCTAATTAGCTGTCATATACATAATAGATTGGGTTTCATTTTCAGTAGCATGATCGTTACTTATTCCGCAACTGTTGATGCAAACGGCCTGTTTCAGCCTAATGCTGCGAATTCTCTGTGGTAGTAGCGGTTCGCACTAGCTTTCGAAACACATCGAACCCGCAGCATTAGGATGGAATAGATCGTTCTATCTACACTTGTGAAATTAGCTGTCATATTTTGGAAAAGTAACTTTTCATTTTGCTTTCGGTGTGGCAACACGTAATTGCTGTTACATACCATTAAATGGCGCAATTGCGGCAGTTGGTCATTGGTTATAAGTTATCAAACAGTAAAGCTTTAAAAGCTACTATTTGAAATATTACATAGTTCACAAAAAATAGTTTGTGCAAAATTTTTGTTTTTACCTTATGGTTGGATGGTTGTTCAAAGTGTGTACGCTTGAAGTGGACAGCCTCACACCACTAATGTGTAGTTCTTGCAATAGTGGCATGTTCTGAAAATATTGAAGCACCCATAAAATACAATACAGTTACTTGCGAGGAGTTCAAAAATTTCTGCGACGAAGATACCACCTGCCTCAACAGCAGCGTAGGTAGTCGCTTGAAGTTTGCTGTTACCGAAAAATAGCCGAGTTTTATGAAAAGTGAAATTGTGTGAGTTGGCTGTGAAAAGACAAATCTTTAAAGACAAACAAAATGAAAAACATCGAAATATTGAAAAAGCATTCCGAAACGACTGCATGGCCAGCTTAGAACGTTGTCGTGCCCGGTGGTAATATATTGCTCGTACTCTTCATACCTGCAGTGCATCTTTTGGAAGGATTTTAATTATAGTGAAGTTCAAGTACAGTCTCTGGAGTTTGGGAAAATGTCCACTTGTTAAATTTTCTGTGTTGAAACGATTCCCTGACAAATCGATTTCTTCCAACGTAAGTGAGGCATATTGGGAGTCATTCATAAAAGGGTGAAATGACCTGAGGTAGCATCTAAAATAGAAGGAAAAGATTTGCTTGGTTTCGTTCCAGAAGCCGTTTTTTTACGAACTAAAATTTCCGACAGAAAGCGAAGTTTTGAACAAATTTACGAACAAGACCAAAATTTTCGGTATTTTAGAAAAATGAGTTTTTAAATGTTTCAAAACCTTTATTGCAAACAAACCTTACCCTCTTGCTTTCAATATCTTTAAACTGTTCAAACTTTTAAAGTGCTTTGCACTAATAGTATGTTTCCACCAGTTCGTGAAAGACATGTCGAGAATAGTAAGATTGTGCATGTCATCAAAAGCGTCGTCAGCTAATGTCCGGTGTCTCATTTGTGTTGCCAGACCGCTGGATACATCCAAAACCTTCATATTTCTTTGGCCTTGAAGAAGTTCTCTGAATCATAGCGAAAAGAAGCCATCTTTAAACAACTAATAAGCAGTGCACTTGCAGGCTATTTTCAACTAAACATGTGGACATAGTGGAGTTTGGGCACCAAGTACTTTAATTGCCAGAATTAATTTTTTAACTAGGATTTTTTTTTGTCGTATGCAAGCTTACACCCGGTGGTTGGAGATTTAGATTAAGACTAAGTGGACGGGAAGGCAAGGAAGCCAATCTTCGTGTCCACTTTCAGGCATGCCTTTAAGTGTCCTGCCAAAGACACAGCCGCATGCTCTTGAGCGGTGTCGAACCTGCGCCCTTTCGATTGCCGTTCCAGGGCTCTCACCACTCGGGTATGCAGCCGACAATGCAACTAAGATTGATGTTATGCCTTTCTTTTGCTTAGCTGAACGACTCTGTATGATGTAAAATGTTGTAAAATACGGAAAACCAATGGTGTTTACACTGTGAAGTCATTTTGTTTTTGTTTCATGAATAATAATAATAACAATCATGCTTTTATTTGCGCCCATTGCGATAACATACAGTACATTGCGATCACAGATGCGATGCAACAGTTACGAATTACGACAGATTACGACACCACCCAATTTATGTACTTATCAAAAACGGTTGAAAATCAAATTTACCTGCTGAGGTGATTCAATGGAATATTGGCGAGATACAAATGGGTTATTGACCTTGGCATGTAATGGCCGGGTACTGCTTTCAAAAAGAAATTGTTTCGAAAATCCACAATTCGTAGGTTTGATAATGTGGAAAGATTTGGTATTGTTGCTATTCTGTTGTATCGCAACGATAGGTGTCTGAGTCTGCGCAGAGGTGCAAATGCATTCGTCCCGATTTGCTTGATACTGCAAACAAGGTTAAGTGTATGAAATGTTGGCAACAATTATTATGACACTTTCACTATCTTCGAGCTACATCTCTCGGTTGACGCGTCCACGCTTAAATCTAGAGTAGAATCCAGTAGGAGGAAGATTTAGATGAATTGTGTCTTGTGTCAATGCCACAACCAAGTGCTTGGGTGGGGTGTCAAACCGAGCACCTTCGGTTGGGCACATTTTCACCCAGTTCAAAATAAAGTCTGTGGAACATGCAATTAATGATAGTGATGATTATAATGAAAATTTAAAAAAGCCCAAAGTCTAGACTCTAGATAGATACTAAACACATCTCCACCTAACGTTTCGAAAACTAAAACTAGACTGTTTTCAATAGCATTGAAGATAAAAACAGTTGTATACATTACAGTTGTATGACATGTGGTATGCCGGTCACAACAAAGTTGGCTTTATAGTGCATACTGGTATACCAACGTGAGAGACGTACATCCTAAAACAGAAAAACAAAAAGCGTAACTGTGAATTGATAACACCCTTACTTGTTATAAGAAAGTTCCAATGACTCGATATTTTCTGCCGTGTCCTCATCCATTTCGTAAAATTCGTTTCTAATCGTCCACAAGCTATTCATCTTTAAATTAAGTCCGATATGATGAGGTACAGCAGATGAGTTTGTTTGTCGTTGTGAAGAAACTCCAGGATCGGATGTATTTTCTAGATAAAAACTCCACTTTTCTGTTTGGTATTGAAAAGAAAATACGTCCAGTCTTTTTATTTGTCTTGCAGAACAGTCTAATTGCAAAACTAAACCCTCTTTCTGGAAGGTTCTTTGACACAAACACACACCAAAAATACATTGTCTGCTTTGATTTTTAGTTTCCTTTTCTTTTTTGTTTAGTCTGTCAGTGAAAGCTTGTGAGATACTCCATGCAAGCATAAAATTATAAAACGTAACAGCTGAAGCTGTTTTGAACACTTTCATTTCTTCCTGTTTTCACATTTTATTTCTTGCTGCAATCTCTCAAACAAAATAAATGCAAAATGCTACATAAAGAAAAGATTTATTTTGTTTTTCTGACTACAATTTTTACACAATGGATTAAAGCTGTGCTCAAATTCTGGTAGTTAGATTCACCAACAGCGGATCTTGTTAGCGGCCGATTAAGCTAACAACCTGATTAGTGGAGAATCAGTTCCTGCAAACTTAAACTGTGGATCAGTAACGGCGGTTTTAATCAGCGGAGTACGGATTGGTACATACGCGAAAAATACAGTATTATATTATTCTTTTGAATCGGTAGATTTGCTTAATCTGTGGATGATCTACTGTTTGCGCATCCAACTCTTATTAGTTGAATAAGAAATAATTTTATTATTGCTTCGCTTTATGTAGTCGTCGTGCAAGAATCGTATTGTGCTTCTGGAGTAACGTTATGGTGGTTACTTCAATAAACTCGCTTGAAAAATACTTTTTCTCAATTTCTCTTAATTTGATTAATAGTTTTCCAATCAATTTGATTGGAATTGTAGAATATCTTTAATAAGTTATTGTTCCCCAAAAGGAAGTTTTTGAGGAGTATTTGTTGCGATCAAAACTCCAATCATTTTTGAGGCAACGTTACGCAATGAAAATGTGTGCAATGAAATATCGCCGCAGTGCCTTTGTGACTGTTCAATGAATGACGACAATGGTTTGAAATACGTCATGTGGAGACTTGCATAGGAAGTTAATCATCGCTTAATACTTAAATGTCCAATGTCATTCAAAATTACTCGGTTTTTTGTAAAAAAAAAATACGCTGAGGTGTGTTTTGTGAACTGCTACTTTGCAAACGGTACCAAGTTGTACAATAGTACTTTTCCACACAACAAATCAGTCCCTTTTTTTGAACAGTTTTGACGTTTGCGATCATCGACTCAACCTAAAAACAGTCTAATTTACTGGGCGGTTGTATTGTACCTGAATGAAATTGCACCATAAGTTTTTCTCCGTTTGCAGTGCCACTATGCTATGAGACATAAACACAGTTTATTGTTTAATTCGTGTCAGTTTGTTTATTTGCTTAGTTGTATTTCCATACGAGGTGTGTGGAAATCTGCATCTGGCTGATTTATGGTATCGCTTAGTCCGATTTGTCCGATTCGGTGGGTCCGATTAGTCCTATTAGATTAGTATTAGATTTGTATCGGTTAGTCCGATTCGGTGAGTTCCTAACCTCTAACCCCTAACCCTAAAACGGCAATGATAATTAGGCTACGGTACCCAATAATTTAAAAAAAAATTGAAAAAATCCCCCGTTAAGGGATCGGACTCACCGAAACGGGCCATTCCGATCGCTGGTCTACTTCTTTGAACAAAAACACGTTTTGAACAGTCTGTCTCATCAGCGCGAGACCAATTGTGTGATTCAACTTTGTTAGAGTATTTACTTTGTTGAAACATAAGGAAACTGTACCAAGCAACGTCACTATTTTCCATGTTACAAAACAAAATAAACCGGCAAACGTTTTCCGCTATACGTCATCGAGCCAGTGTTGTTTTGCATGAAACATGAAAAATGCACTTTGCTTGTTTCTGTATTTGTATGGTTTTAATTATGTGAGAGTTTGTAAAAATCTATTTCTAATTTTGTGTATTAGTTCACACTTTTCCAGTAGATTTTTTAATGCTGTGTGCGATGGCTTAGTGGTTGGTGTGTCCACCTCTGAATCTGTAGGCCTGGGTTCGAAACTCTGTCGGGTCATACCGAAGACTTTTTAAAAGTGGTACTGAGTCTTGTTTCTGCTTGGCACTGGGCAAAAGGAATAGATTCAAGGCAATAAAGTACTCGGCTGCGCCTATATGCGGCTGCACTAACAGTGTGTGCTTTGTAAAGCGCTGCGCAACAACGCATATCTGCGATGGATATATAAAAACACATTATTCTACATTTTATTTTTGTGCCCAGGTTCATGTGGACAATCTTTCTAGAGATGATTTGCTCTTCATCCTCACGGCTTCGTTTCCACAAATACCGCAGTGCATCTTGCAAAACATGGTGAAATTCAATCAGAAGGTCAGCAAGTTTATTGCAACGTTACAGTCAAATATCTTAATTTGCTTCTGCAGTTTTTGCTTCAACATGCAGGTTATGTTGCAGGACCATTCTGAATGTTGTTGTATGGCAACATTTTGCACTATGAATGCTTTTAAACTCTGTACCACAGGAGTCAGAAGTTTTATTTCATGTAATCTATGTTGCTTACCAAGTTTTTAAGGCAAATTTATAGAACGTTTTGCAAGACCACACAGAAAGATGTCCTTTTAACATTATTTTTTTTTATTTCACTTTTTTATGTTTGCATAGCTTGGTGAATGGTTGCTGGGGTATTTAAGCGGACAGTGTTTTTCAACTATTGCATACTCGCCGGTTTATTTACTGTTGCTTATATTTATCAGGTATATGAACAAATTACCACTGAAAAGAAATGGGGTCACAGAGGCGCACCTTGGGAATTTAACTTGCGTGATATGACCCGATGGTGCCTCCTCGTGGATGATGATTTTAATATGAACCAGCCGATAGATGTCAGCAGATACGTTTATTTGGTTTACTGCGAACGATTGAGGTGTCGTTCTGACAAAGAAAAGGTATGTTGTGCAACGTAGGTATGCTTCGCGACTTTAGCAGGTGGCCTGTTCACCATAGTTAGTTCATGTCTTGCCTGAAATTATTTATTGTTTTGATTATGTTGGAAGTTCTATCTAGTAGACAACAAGCGGTTACTCAGCTGGACAACACGTCAATTCTGACCTTTTTTTTTCAAGATGCTTTCTCTCTTTCATGAAGTTTTTGGACAAGTGGCTTATTACCCGACTAGATATTTTCACATGGATTCAAACCATATCCTGGTGAGTGGTAATGAATTGTCTTCATCACGTCAGCCGGATACTTTCAAAATTACCGATTTCTTGAATCATTGTAAACAAGATTTTTTAGAATTATTATTGCTAACAGAACGCTTGCTTTCCCAGGCAGCAAAACTTGTCATTTTTACATTGTAAAAATGACGGGTTTTGCTGTGTGGGTTACTCGTTTCCGTTACGAAACTTACGAGGTATGGTTGTGCTATCACTTCCCCTGCATTGCTTTAAAAACAATGTTTATTTTGTTCTTTTTAGATTGGTAACACTGTAATGGCACGACGACACCACTACCATCCATCGAACTCGCTTGCCAACCCAATCACTCCAAGTTTGCTCCAACCTGCAGAGTCCTTGGTTGCTGCTTTAAACAAGGTTAGCATTTATTTGAGTGATGATTCCGCTTTTTTACTGCTGTATACCAGATGTTGTTGGTTGTACTAGATTTGCGTAAATACATTCTGTTTTTTTTACAACGTTGTGTCGATCGCAAATATGCGTTACTCTGAATGATTTTCGACACAATAGATCACACTTGCATAACGAGATAGCTATGTGAGCAACATAGTTTTCAAACTAGGCCCGTAGCTATTCGTGTTAATACATTTGACTGTTGAAATTTGATGCATTCGATATTTTACATAGAGAATTCATTCATGTTTATTGAAATTTTTTTCCTTCAAGTTTTTTGAAAACATCGTTTTCCCTGTTAAATTTTTTTTCGTGTTTGCATATCTCATGCATGTGGATAAGAAGATAGACTGCATTGCCTTTTTACACTTAATCTAAATTGCTTCTACCAGGCCTTGGCCCAATCTCTATTAACTAAATAGTCTATTTGTTTGATTAAGTATTGGAGATTGAAACATAATTTTCACTTCAGCAGGCCATAGCCCTAAGAAGGGCCGTGTGCGTTTGTTTTTAGAGCAGCCCATTGTTCATACATGAGAGAAATCAAGGGCTATAAACGAAGTGGCGCCACTCTGCATTCGACGGCGTGCCTTTAAGTATTTTACCAAAGACACAATCATATGCTCTTGAGCGGTGTCGAACCGGCGCCATTTCGAGTGTTGTGCCAGTGCTCTCACCACTCGGCTATGCAGTCTTCAAGTTTCAACAAAGTTATTATTCTTTTTCCAGAATTGGCCGTGTATTCTCACTGGTGGACCCAAATCGGGGAAATCCCTGCTTGTGAAGCTTGTCGCCAGCCTGGCTGGACGGAGACTACGAATTTTATCTACTAACAGCACGATGGACACCATCGAATTACTAGGTGGTTACGAACAGTCTGACATCAGTAAAACTTTTTTGGATTTAGTGGACAAAGCTATCAAGTGAGTACTATTGCCACAGCAGCAAATGAAGCTTTATAAATTAAGCTTTCCAGTATTTGATTAAATGCTTTTTGAAGCTGCGTATTTTGCTTTACCTCTTTATTGCTTATGTTTGCATTATTATTGCAGGCATTAGTGGTGGTGCACGTCTTCTCAATCGTAGCCTGATGCTTGTTTGCATATAGAAAAGTTTAAGTTGTTTAGGTCTAGTCATCAACGCTACTGATGATGTATTTACAGAATTCTTCTAGCGGCTTGCCAAGACCAGTTTGTCGCTGCTGACTCCGAAAAGAAACTGACAGCAGTCCAACATTTACTTGCAGTACGTCGATGCTAAAAATTTGTAATTTTATTTGATCAGTGAAATCAGATATGTTCAGTAACTTTTGCTATTTCGATAAAAAGTTTTCGTCACCGTAAAAGCGCTTTCTTGGTGCCGTACTCTGACTCGAATAAGATCTTACGTAGCTAAAAAAGAGACATTTTTAAAGGAAATATGTTGGTAAATTGCTTCGTGTGACCAAGATAAAATGTGCAGAGTCTTTTGGTGTATAAAACGAAAGGAAACCATTGATTTAAATCTGTGTTTACATTAAATAGGCTGTTGAAAGGATGTGGAAATATACGGAGATGATAGAGTCGAAGATGACCGAAAGCTCTCAAAATGACCCCCATCTTCAAATAGAAAGGGAGTTATCTTCCGCTATTGAATTGGCAAAAACTGCAATTGTGCATCAAACCACTTCCCATCAATTGCAAGGTGAAGCTACCGGTCGTGAGAGTTTAATGTTTATTCTCCGATTGCTTTCCATCCAGTTCAGGCATACCAAGCACACCATTTGGCGCATGGTAAATGGCGCAGTTGCAGATGGTGTGGTCTGCGGTTTGTTCCTCCTTGCCACAGTCACAAATCGCGGATGGAGCCATTCCCCATTTGTGCATGTTGAGTTTTTATTAAGTATATCAAGGTTGCTTATAGAAGAGCTCGATTGAATAAAGACATTTTTGTGTGCATGTGGTTGAGTGTAATGATGAGCTAGCAGAATGGTTAAGCGACTTTGCATTGTGTAGTGATTAAGGGGCTCGTTCTGGTTATAATTAACGTTGTTTCATTTTTGGGATTTTTACGGATATTTGTTATGAACATTTCTCCCGTTTCAAATGTGTTATTGTTTATATGAAACCCTGCCTCCATCTACAGACAAAACGTTTTTTTTACAGGCAACTCGGTTGTGACAACCAATCAGATACTTAGACTAATACTGAAAAGCTTTGTTCGAACCCTTCACAAAACCTAGTAATAGTTACAGTTCAAAACAGCTTGCAATTGTAGTTTAATTATAAAAAGACGTGCAGAGCGATCTCACCCATGACGATTGACGAATGAAACCACTTGATCTTGAACTTTTTAAAAAGACTAAAAAGCCTCAATCTCGCCGTGTTCACTTTTCAGATGTTATGATAGACATAAAGAAGCTTCATCTTCGGAAGGGCATGAAAGGAACATACGAATGGTCTGATAGTATTCTGGTGAAGGCATTGAAAGAAGGAGACTGGCTTCTTGTTGACGGTGCCAACTTCTGCTCTGCGTCGGTCCTGGACAGACTCAATGCATTATTGGAGCCCAATGGGACTCTCACTGTCACTGAAAGAGGAGTTATCGACGGAAATGTTTCTGAAATTAAACCACACAAAGATTTCAGGTTTGTGACAGCTGAGAGCTTGAGTTGTATTTGAACGATAGACCGGCGTTCCAGTTTTATAACACATTTATTTCGAATTGATGTGGTTTTAGCTGGGTTAGACGAATCAAGTTAAACCAGTTTTCAAATTTTCAAGTCGAATCAGACTTAAGAATTCGAAAACTGGTCTGGCTTGTTCACGTATTTGACATATTACTGTCAGGAAATTTTAGCTTTTTGATTTGTTCCTCGGGGCTTTGAAAAACTAATGGACCATTTTTCATTATCGTGTGTCACCCGGCCTTAGCCCAGAGCATCACGCAAGCTCTTGCTGTATCGTTGAACTCGGCCAAATCCTTACCCTGTTGGTGTTGGGGTATTTTCCATTTTTGGGTATCTGTTCCACACTACTGCAACACCCATGGTTACTGAAGACGGTTCGCGGGATATCTGGAAGCAGGTGGTGGTGTGGAATGCAAGGGTTGCCACACATCAATATCATGTATTTATGTGAAGAGGAATCTATTCTTTGTCCATATGATACAAAACAACTATTTTTCTAGATTAATATTTTCTTTGGATCCGTTTCATGGAGAACTTTCTCGGGCAATGCGAAACAGGTGTGTGGAAGTACATCTGCACACTGGCAATGATGTACTCGATAGTTTCGATGTACAAAGCAGCTGGCAAGGGTTAACATGGAGTGAAGTTAAACTCATCAACCAAGCAGCATGTACGACCTCTAATGAAAGGGAAGCTTGTGACACGTCGTTGCGATTTGAAGGTGGGTTTGACTTGAAAAAGGAAATGAGAAGTTTCACGACTATTCTGATATTGAACTGATATTCAAGACCTACTGTATACGACTATACGTATTTTATTCTTGTGTTTGTAGTTCCACTATTATTTTATTATTTATTGATTTGCTCCTGTCTCGATGCTTTATAATCTCACATTGAGATAAAGATTTTCTATCAATGACAAGCAATAAATATTTCCCCTTGCTCTTAGGTTAGTTTAGGTGACTGGTCAACATTCTATCGACAGGGGTTGTTGTTAGTTGTAAATGCTTGGCTTAGAGGATTTCATTAACTTTTCAATCACACCACTCTTATGTCTTAAGGAAAAGAACGGAAACTTATTTCTATTCTCCACGTCACTTTTATTGCAGGTAACTTTGCTGCCAAGTTGGACGCTATGAGTTCTGCCCAAGACCTGCTTGAACAATTGCGATATGGCCTGCACGCTTCAAGGGTGGGAGATATAAGTAACAAAACATACTGAGCTATGTTTATATTGTGCTTCCTACTGAGCAAGAGTATTGTCTTCGATTTGGTTGGGAGGATTAAGTATTTTTTTCAAGCCGTTCGCCCAAGTATCATAATCTATTCTTGTTACGTTAATGTAAAAAGACAACTTCTCTCCGCTGGGCATTTTTTAAACCGGTTGTTTTTGTAATAGTTTTTTTTTTCTAACAACAAGTGTACGAGAATGTAATGTGCAATAAAGCAAAATTTGATTTTGTTACGTCACAGGAGCACATTGAAGATCAGGGAAAAGCCGCCCCTTATGTACGGTCTCCATCTGTGAAGGATTTTGTCTTGAGGCCCACTCTATCAGTCATCATGCAGCAGTTTAAAATTTTGGAAAACCTCAAAAGGTTTGATTTCTTTTTTTAGTTTGAAAACAAAACGGTTTGCACAGTGTGGTTCTGCAGCGAAAACAACATACTTGTCACAACACCGAAGTACTTGGTTAGGCATGTGCGTGGGTAATTGCTTCCCCTGCATCTTGCACTCCACTAATTTATATTTATTTTATTGTAGTTGTAGCAGTTTCCCCGCCAGTCTGGCCTCCTTCTTCCGCGTCTTAATCGAGTTAGCGACAAAGAACGACCGACACCTCCGAACCTCGGCCATGGCACGAATTCTTCCGTCGATGATGATTGAAAACAATGGTATTTATGTTTTCATAGTGCAGCCATATTGTGTGAATAATCTAACTATTGTTTGTCACAATGTTTTGTTTAGTTCCCGATTCCAACGCCCATAAATGGTAATGGCATCATACCATTAATGGTTTCAGTGTTTACTGTTTATCATACAATTTTAGTAGAGAGGTGATTTTTTTAACCATAGACCCTCAGTGTTTATCTTCCCCAAACTATTACACATTCTTGACATAATGGTGCGCTCATGTGTTGTCTATGCATAAACCTGGAAAGTTGTTGTCTGTTCATGTTTCCTTTCAAACTTCTGTGTGTTTCCTCAGCCGCCACTCGCTACGTGGAGTTGTTCGCAAACGTCATCGACGCTGTCTTCGCCAGCCGACTGTGGAAAGCGTCGTCGGATGTTGGTGTGAGTGGCATGTGTCTTGAATTCTGGATGTTGTCATCATGGATTTTTTTTTTCATATCAACCTAATGTTGGGATTCCTAGTTGTGTTCATTCGTGGATACAAGAGAACATTCTATATCAGCGTTGTCCAAAATACGGGCCGCGGGAACACGATCTATGACACCCCTCTGGGCTGCACAATGTATAATCTTGAAGCTGAGGCAGAATTTCAAGGACAGCATGAGTGAAAACTTCAATGCGGTGATTGCGGTCCTCCAAAACTTGCAAAATGGCTGCAAAACTTTGGGCACCCCAATTCGATATTGTTCATTTGCTTGCCTTAAAAAGCTTGCTGTGATCCAAATGCAATGAAAATTTGTGAAAGATGCTCAATGCTGAAGTGCTCTCAGTTCAGTTTATTGTGACAAGTATTTAAGCACTAACTTTGTAACTTAATTGTCTTGTGTATGAGGTAGTAGCAGTCCCGTAAGTTCATCCAGGTACTGCAGTTGGTCTGTGCTGCTATCAAGCGCTGTAAGTTAACTCCAACATCTCCAGACAAGAAAGAAAGCAGCAAGGAATAGCAAGGTTGATGAATAAACTTAAGTTTGCTGTTTCATTACGCTGTAAGCATACAGTTGGTTAGTTTATATTCAAACCTGTTGTGTTTATGCTTCAATAACATTTTGTTTTATGATGTCATAGGCTTCTCATGCGGATCTATCTTGGGACCTCCGGTGGAATCTTCAGGCTCTGCAGAAAACTGGTAAAGTCTCATTGCGAGATGAATGTATTTTGTTCTACCTAACAATTTTTAAGCATCGTGTAGTATTAGACTAGACTGGTAGACTCGTATTAAAATAGAATAGAATAGACTGTTAGAATAGACTCAGAGTAGGCATCTAACAGCCAACATAACATGCCCAGTAGGTTTCATCATTTGTAAGTTTGCAAACTTAGTGGCACTTGTATTCCCATTAGGAAACTGATCTCTGTTGACACCCAAGTTAATGCTTGGCATTGGTTAATAGTAAAATATTTATTGGACAGAATTGCATGAAAATCCTATGTGTCCAACTTCAAACATGTTATTGATTGGTTGGTGTTTATTTTTGTTGCGAGTATAAATACACACACTCATTAAGCAAAGTTAAACAATGCAAACGATCACGTAGAATGTGTGGTTACTGCAACGGGTGGCTGCGAAGTGACCTGGAAGGTCTTCTAGTCAAGCAGCCTCCATTGAATGTCTTGCCAAGAACCAACCATGCTTTTGGCGGGTGTCGAACCCAGTGTTTGGCATCGGTTGGATTCCCGCATCACTCTGCCATACAACCAATAAGTAAGCTAATAACCACAACTCACTTTCCTCTAGAAGAGCCATTTGGTTTCATCTCATTAGCATCTTGTGGTTTTCTAGGTTCCACCCCTGGCAGTGCTGGTGCGTCAACTTGTAGGAAGATCATGTTGCATGTAGTGAACCTCCTCTTGAAGGCTGAAGAAGATCAGAAAAGTTTGTCCTTCTCTCGAAAAAAGAAAGGGTGAAAGGACACTTCATATTATTTCTTTTAATAACTAAACAATAAATACTATTAATACTACAAAAAGTGCTCAATGCCAAGCAGAGACCATTACATCAGTGATAGTTACTACTTTCTAAAACCTCTGCAGCCAGTTTCAACGTAAAAGGGGGAACATCAGAAGGTCCTAAAAAATAAGGACCTTCTGATGGTTTCAAACAAAGGTGAAACAGGGTGTTACTGTAGAGGTTGTTAGCGAATAGTAACTAAATTTGATGTAATTTTTTAAATGTATAAATTCCGGAAACTTTTTGTTGACTGTTTTCTAAACTTTTTGTTCTAAAGTTTCAATTTTTATTTAATGTTTTTTTCGGTATTTATTCAGACTGAAATATAATTTACAGTTAATTTTGAACTAAAAAAAGTAGTTGCGTCACAACAGTGGTCTTGCAGTGGATTTTTCTGTCACAGACATACTTTATGTCGCACTTTCAACAGGTACCAAAAATCCTCCACTATGTTCCAACTGTCCAGCGGATACTCCTCCGGGAAGTTGATCATCAATGATCTTCCCCACGCCTCCCTTGTCTTCCTCTTGCCTTTGTACAGAACGTGGTGAGTAGTCTGCGTTGTGGCTTCCATACTTTCCTACTAAAGCCCAGACAACAAAATCGGTCATTTTTACATTCTTTGCATTACATTTTTACGTCTGCAGACGTTGAATCAATTTAAAAATGGCGGATTTTGCTGTCAGGAGGATTTTGAAAGTCGATTGATTATATTATTATATATCATCATCATTGATTAAGGAAGTACTGTATTAATCATCGGAGTTAAACGTTTTTTGATAAGCTTAACCCTGATGGCTTTAATACTTGTAATGGATTTGAACCATTAACGCAGACCCTATCGCCCTGGTTAATAGTGTCAAATGTCGTAGTTGAAGTGATTAAGTTTTCTCAGTCCGAGGATAAATAGTGAACTTTCAACCAATCAAATCTCGCTGGGAAATACGTAATAATGTTCGCCTCAACCAAACTTAATCATGTCTTTTTGAGTTGCCTGTCTATAATACGCAATCTGAAACGTAGTTTGTATTTGAAAAACATCTCATATTTAGGAACAACGTGCTATATGATATCTTGTCGTCTGACGAAGCTCAAGTAACTGATGAGAACACCTTTGTGCTTTGCGAGGGAAACCTCAGAAGAATTTCTTACATTTGGAAGTAAGTAACAGAGTGCCTATCCCACTCATTCTGTGTGAGTTCATCGTACCTTCGAGCGTACCCGGACGCGAAATTTTTTTTCCCACGAGATTTCTGTCTCATTGATTTAGTCACTTTAAAAGTAAGATTTTCCGAAAGTGTTTGATAGATTGGTTGATTCAGATTGCGAAATAACTATTTGCCAATAAAATTCTGTAATGATAATAAAATATAAGCTTTCCCTAACCCTACTTTTTTGAAAAGCTCTTGTGCACCGCAAAAATTAATTTAAAGAAAAAAAAAAGTTTGACTTCGACGGGCGTCGAACCCTCGTTCTCACGATTACTAGGCAGAGGATGATACCACTGAACCAACCGTGCCAACGAGAGAATGTTGCATTCACACGGTTTTAATACAAACTTTTACCAAAATATGTAAATGAGACAGAAATCTCGTGGGAAAAAATATTTCGCTACCCGGACACCGTTAACATAACTTTTCAAACTCCCCTGTCCCTCATTAGACTTGGTAGCTCACATTTCTGCACTCCAGTGTCCTGTTCTGATTAAAGTACTATTTTTCCTACAACATCAATGGACGTCATGCTCACATCGCTATTGCCACTTTTCTCGTTGCAAAAACGTTTGCTTCGTGTGTGTGTTTGTTTGTGTGCGCGTGTGTGCAATGCGGCGAATATAATATGCACTAAGGAGGGAAGTTTTCTTCGAGAGGCATAGACTTAAGGTAGGTGGGAAGAGGAAACGGAGACGTCCAAAGGGAACATGGAAGGAGCAGGTGAAGAATGAGTCAGATAAACGAAAGGAAGACGATACGACGGACAGAACGACATGGAGAATAGGAGCGAAGGCAATCGCTGCAAGGAAAGAATCGGACACCCCCACTAGTTGGGACGAAACCGAATTTGGATGATGATGATGGCGTCATCATTTTTTTTTGCTACCACAAACCAATTTAGATTAAAGTTAACTGAGTGTATTTAGTTTTTAACTGGCTTGTTATGAATTCATCCCGGTAATACATTTAACCAGTAACTTGTTTACTTTACAGGCAACTCATGGAGTGTAAATTTACTTTGTCGTACTTCACAAATTGGTACTTGCACCTGAAGAAGGAAATGAATTCATTTGTGCACAGTTTGGTCATGGCCGAGTCCGATCTATGGAGAAAAGTCCAAGATATTCTTGAGAACTTGGACAAAAGTTTACAAATTGATGGACATTTTGAAGACGAATATAAGACTCAAAACAAGATCCGTACATTACTCATCGGAGATTCAGTGAAAGTTTTTCAAGACGAAGTAACTTGTTTGGTTCGCTGCTGTGGTCTGGCGTTGCTCACAGATCTTACCAATTTCGCTGTAGCGATTATTCGTGACAGATCTAAAACTGTGTTGAAGTGGAGCGAAGTTTTCACGATTGTGGCTAAATTGGTTAAAACACAGTCGGATCTTTGGCAACCCACCGGCGTGAATGATCACGAAGCATCTGGTGTTGAGGACATGGATGTTGAAAGTCCTTCTCTTCTTGAAATACAAACTTTGTCTGATGCCTTCTACGGCAATGGCATCAACCTATCTTTGAAGACAATCAATTTGCTTGAACAAGCAAATATTACAGTTCATAAAAACACTGGCAAAGACTCTTTGGCCGTGCATGACACCTTTTCCATACCTGACCACAGGCTTCAATTATGGCCTCTAGCTGACTTTGTATTGCTGTTGTCAGAACTGAACGCTTTTTCAAGCGACAGTGTCGCTGATAACTTGTTTTCTGATTACACCGACGTTGCTGTCATGGAACAGAGAAGACTTTTCATTAAAAGTTCTTTCCTTCAAAAATCCTCTATGGATTCATTCACTCTGAGAACATACCTTTTGTCCAAGTGTTTGAATTGGCCTTACTATCGCCTACAGCATGACCCTTCTGACAATGCGGATGTTCTTTCAAAGCTACAGTTTTCTGAAGTACCAGATGGAATAGGTAACCTTGTGAAGCCACATGTTACTGAGAATGTCACCTCAGTGTTGTATGGCGGTGCTGAGCCAAAGACACTATCTCAGTGTCTGTCGCTTGCTCACTTGAACGAGCTTTACCTGTGGAGCGATTTGAAAATTCCTTTGAGAGATGTGTCGGAAAAAGTTTCCCAGTTGAAAAATCTCTCTAAAATCTTGTGGTACAATACAGCTCTTTTGACACAAATCGGTAGCGGTAATTGTGTCTTCTCTCCACAATTGCTGAACTCTTTAGTGGGTTTGCTTAAATCATTTCAATCTCTTTTGATTGCATGCAAAAAATCTGGTGGGAAATTTTCTCTAATCAAAAACAGAAAGTTCGCCACTGCTTGTCAGAAGCTTTCTGACGATCTTTCGCAGTTCTCTGAGAACGTAGACCCAAGGTTGCGTCGCCTCTGCACCGAACTCGCCACCGCCGCTAAGATAATAAGTGAAAGCAACGAAGCTGTTGAGGTTCAATCAGTCTGGCTCGATTCTGTGACGTCAACTTTCACTAAATGTTCACAACTTGTCATCAAGACGCTGGAAGCGATTCAAAATGTTGATGACGCAGAGGTAAGAAACATAAATACAACGTTAGTAATAGAGAAAAATTTATACTCGATAGTTATTCTTTCTACTGAGCTATCGATAATGATCCAAATACTGCAACATTTGGCGTAACTTGGTCGAGGGTCGAATGTAGTCATACACCAAGCAGCGCCAAACGCTGTTCATACGACTAAGGCACTGAGTTTGTTTCTGGTTCTCAAACAACAAACGATCTGTCTGGAAAAACTGTGGTACCCAGACTCTCAAAGGCTACAGTATGAAGGGACACCCTCGATAACGCTGGTGCTGCAGTGCCAGAACTCGCAAAATATCAGCACTGCAGACTTCCAACTGTGGTAGTATTGAAGCAATGTTCTTTTTAACTTGTATAATTCCCAGTGGTTGTTAATCATAAAGTTACATCGTTCTTACTTTGGAAGACGATGAGACGTCAATAAATCTTGGTTTAACCAATCCTTGAGGGCTAATTAACGCAAGTGCAATCGAAGCTTCCATTCCTATTAACCTGAGTGACGATGTTTGTAATGTGTCAGAACGGAAATGCATGCGACAGAAAGCACTGGGTGCTGGATTGTTGGCGCTTGATGGGAGAGGCATGGGTTTGGAGCGGGTACTTCCAAATGCTCCTTGTGTCTCCAAGAGGCTCAGTCGATCCTATTGAAAGACAAAGGACCAAAGTAGAGTTTCTATCTGCGGAGGTGAGTTTTTCAATAGTATTGTGTAATAGAATTTTCGAAAACGCGTAAACTGACACCACCCTACCGCCTCATAGGACGTATTTTATTATCTGTGATAACTACATTTCATGGGGTTTTCCTGACGCTCTGATGGGTGCTTGTTCAATACTCGGTATGGGCACAATGTTATGTTTTCATAAAATCCGTGTTCGATGCTTGTTAGATGCTTGGGTCACTCGAAATAGAATTTTTCAAGAAAAATCATTCGAAGTAGGCTATGATTAATTGGTTTTATTTTGAAACTTTTCGAAATACGTCTCGTTTGAACACTAGAACAAAATCAACGAACCCAAGGCAAAGAACTTTGCGTCAAAGCAGTTCCTTTCGAAGTATTTTAGTATCTCACAGTCTTACTTTTTTTCGAACAAAAAGCATTGCAAAACGACATTACCCACGAATTGATTAGAGTTAAATACATTTATTGATATTGTTTCCAAGACTAACTTCATTTCTCTTGATTCAGTGTGAGCAAGGGCATTGTGATTTGGAGATTCGAAATATGTCTGAGAGAAACCTTAAAGGTCATGACCTTGTGACGACAGACCGAGTCGTCCTAAGTGGCTTCTGTCATCCTCGTATTGACGCATCAATACAACACGTTGGCCAGCTGGAGAGGAAAATCAAGAAGGGTCAAAGCAAAACTGCTTATCGTCCCACTGGAACTCAGGTTAGTTTCAAATGCTGTAAATTTAAGTTTTGTTGCCGGTTAAGCTTACAGTTTAAAGAATGTAGCTGTCTAGTGCTGCCTTCAGCGAAATTACAGTAAGAGGTCGTTGCAGTTTCAAAACTCTCGTTTGATTTTGATTCACTTTGACCACAACTTGTGTAACTATAAAATTATTTTTCAGTTCTATCAGCTTTCGAGAGAATGCTTGAACTTTATGTCAACCGCAGCTGGTCAGTCATCACTGAGCGATCTTGTTAAACAACTTAAAGCAAAGGTAAGTAGCCGCGGTTTTATCGCGTTCTATAATAGCGATTAGATCGTCTCTGTCGCTCTTTGTTTCATGAAATCATCGCGAGTTTGTTCATGAGTATCTGTAATTTTAATTCCGGACCGATGGAGTTAGCTGAAGACGATTTGAAAAATGTTGGAATTTTTCTGTTTTTTCGCTATTGACTATTCTGTTTTTTGCGTTAAGGTTGCAAGTACCATACGGAAACGTGCATGGCATTTATTACATGTGCAGTAGTTTGGCGTCCACTGCGCCCACTTGGTATAGCGTCACTGCACGTTCGTGCAAATATTGCACCACCGCGCCACTGACGTCAGTTTTTTTTTCTTCATATTGAATGTTTTCTAGTTTGCACCGCAGATTTATAGAACTAATAAGCAACATCAGTTGAAAGTATTCAAACGATTTCGGTGTAGCAGCACTGATTCCAATTTAAACTGCAACTTATCGCACTGATTGTTTTTTGTGGTTTTGGATATTAACTTCTGAATTTTATCGCTTTTGTCAATGTTTAGAACTTCAGAGATGCGGCCGCGAAAACAGAAGAAAAAGTCCAGCATTCCTTTTCCGCGTTCGCTCGAGTCCTGGAGGAGAAGTACTCAGCTTATCCGGACTTTGTGAAACCGATGCAGGATGCTGTAGCTCAGGTGGCAAATTGTGAAAGTGAATGCAATGGAAGTTCTAGTTTTGGAGAAAAGCCATAGACTGTTTGAAATTCAAAGGATTTGCTGTTGCTTGCATAGCCGAGTGGTGGGAGCCTTGGCACCACGCTCGATAGGGCGCCGGTTCGACACCGCTCATGAGCATGCGGTTGTGTCTTTGGCAGGACACTTAAAGGCATGCCTGAAGGTGGACACGAAGATTGGCTTCCTTGCCTTTCCGTCCATTTAATCTTAATCTTCAACCACCGTGTTAGTTCGGATACGATAAATATGATTGCCGGGTTTCATCATTGTAGTCGCCAGTGTCACGTGTAGAGTTGTTTCAAAACATAATCAATAGGTGCCCATCGCTAGTTTGCCGCCAACCGTTAATCCATCATTTGAAATGGTCCGTGTTGTGCTGAGGCTTGTTGTATTTGTAGTTTCTGCTGTGACCTAAGCGGACTTTAATGTTTGAACGATGTTTTTACAGACAAACTATTTTCTTCTTAGATCCGATTCGGGTTGAGCTTACTTCGCAAAACTTCAGAAATTTTAAGCTTTCATCAAATTCAACAAAACAAGATGACAACACTGACGAAAGCAGCAGCAAACACCACAATCGAGGAGTTTTTGTCCAGGTTCATCAATGGCGACTTCAATCTTTCCGATATCGAAAAGTTTATTGCTTTAGTCAAGTCTCTAACTGGAGAAGGTAAATACTTCGCGAAGGATTGTAGTTTCTTTTCCGGTTTGAGAAAAGAGAAATCATTAATTGAAGTTTTACATGAGGCGGAAAAATCAGTCGTGACTTTTGAAGTTTAACGTTGCCATTAATGTTATTATTGATATATTATAAATAATATATAATTATTAATAATATATCGATCAAGGTTTTCTTGTGACTCATTATCACGCGTCGTAGACCGTACCATTTCTTTGCGGAGACATTAATGATGAAACATGAAATTGAGAGAAATTTGAAATATTAATGTGAATTTCTACACTTGTCACTACTCGTTTATCCTTGACTACTGTCTGAACTGTTGCTCGCATCAGCTTTTTTTGTCATCAGACTTTGCGCATCCATCACGTAGTCCGACTTTTCTTTATCAAGTTTAACCTCAGAGGCGAACTTATCCTCCTTGGGGAGAACCCTTGCATCAAACCAGTATGCGATTGTCTGAAATCGAAGTTAGACATATGTTTTTTAAACTTGTTTATTTATTATAGCCACCAACGACGAGGGTATCAAAGCGGACAGAATGATCGACGCGTGAGTCACTTCTCAGACAGCAAAACCTGTCATTTTTACATTGATTCAACCTCTGCAGACGTTAAATCAATGTGAAAATGACGAATTTCGCTGTCATGGTTACCGTAGCCTGCTTTCCTGCTAGCACAACCAGTCATTTTTACATCGAATCGTCGTGTGCAGACATTGAGCCAATGTAAAAAAGAAGAACTTGCTGTGTGGGTTATACCATGGTTAGTGCAGCTATTGCTGTGCTGCCTTTCGTTATTATTTTCGTTACTTCAGAGCATGATCTTTGCAAAAATGTGCTTATACAATTGAATATTTGATAATCAACTGCTCGCTTATAGTGACACCTGAAAGGACCTTCGAAAATGTATCACTAAAGCAAAATGTAATTACAGTATAGCCGAATTCAACTGTTCAGGAAACATTTACTTCACCGTAGGACGTTTATCGTGTAGGGATAATTCCAATTTGACAATTAAAAGCCGACTAGAGTTACGTTATCGTTCAAATTACCAGGCTTGAAACTTAGGTTTGAATTGTGGCATATTTTTCCCCTCAGCATTTTATCAACTGCACTTCTCTTCCTTCACGACGTGGTCATCAACAACAACGAGCGATTCGACTACCGCTCCGTGTCTGCTCTCGTGGAAACTGTCGTGGGATTGTGGAACAAGCGGCAAGAAGCCATCGACCAAAAGTATGTGACTGTGTTTCGGAGTGGCTGTTTGATCATCGATTTATAAGCTTGGCTGGAAATCATGCGGACCTGGTTCGACACTGGGCTAAAGCTAGCCGTTGAAAGAGCATCGTTCACCATTAACTTGTAGTAGATTCTGTCGATGTATTTGCTCAAGGAAAGGAACTGGCAACCTTACTCCATTTAGTGTCCTGGTCTGGTACAGTTTGGACATCATTATTTGTAGTTTTTCAGTGCTTAATGACTAATTTGAATGAATTATTTGCGGTACAAATACAGAAAAGCGTTTAAGAAAGTGTTGTTCTTGACGCTCTCCTCTACTCTTGTTTTTGAGAAGATATTTCCTTCAATCGCGGTGATGCAGAAGTTAAAGCAAATTCCTTTACGACATTAAGTGTCGTGGCATTTTCAAACACAACTTTGGATGATATTTTCACTCTTTTGAAGCATTTTTCCGTATTCTGTGTTTTTCCGAAATCTTGTCATTTTTTCAATAAAAGACGTTTGCGCGACTATTTCTCACGTGCAGCCATTGCATTGCAGGGAGGCGGAGAAGGCGAGTCTGTACAAGTACAAGGCACAAAGTCACGAACATAATGAAGAAGAGGAAATCGAGGAAGAATTCAACTCTATGTTTCCCACCTTCCAAGAGGTAGGGATGCACATTTGTTTTCATCAATGCTTTCGTCGGTGTTGTCTTACGTTGGTGATCCAATTAGGAGGGGAGTAGCTGTAGCAACAAGAAGTTATGTGATTATGTATTTGCTCCTCTGCGCTACTACACTGACATGCAGGAGAGGTCGCCGTGCACCAACGTATGAAACAAACGTTAAAACGACCGACTTCCGTTTCGGGGGAGGTTTAGTGTTCAAGTTTGGAACCAAAAGGGGGAGTTTTGATTGAGCCATTCAAATATCATGAAATTGTTCTGATTCGTCGCCGCTTATCTATAACTGTGACTGTAATACCACTTCAAAGGCGGAGGATAGATGTCTTTTGTGATTTGGATGAGTGTGATTTTTATCTTGAACAAATGTTGTTTTATCCGATGTAATATGCTTATTATTTTCATCAGGATATTGCGGATCTTATTGATTCAAATGACTTGAACGACATTCCCGTGAAAAAAGAAGATCTTCCAATCGCAAAGGAAAACGCTGAAGTTGAGTTGTCTGCCCAGTTGTTTGACTTGACCGCATTGATCCACTCAGACGTTGTCGCAAATTTACCTTCCAAAGCACTGGATGCTCGTCGACCCACTTCCAAGCCTTTGACCAAAAAGCAAAAGAAAGCTGCCAAGAAACGAAAACTAAGTGGGTTATGAACTAAATCATATTTTTTTACAGATGTCTTAGACTTTGAAAATCAACATGCTTTCAAATCCTTTGTCATCTCAATAAACGCAGAAAACTTGCTTTTTTTCAACACTGTAAAAATTAAAGCTTTGGTAGAGAGTTTGCTTTGTTGAACCATAGAGAAATAAAACATAGTAACTTTAGCGGGTTTAGCATACTTTATTTCACACAAAATATAACATAATTAAAATAAAATAAACTCAAACATTTTCGACACGTACGTGTGTCCTCATCAGGAATTAAATCTGCAATACATAAAATGAAAAATCGTAAGATAAATTTGACTATGCACTGTAACTGTAACGACACTCTGGACTGAAAGCACAAACTGAACAAATGATACGAGAATGATTGCGAGTAAATTATGCGGTGGGAAACAGATCACGTGAGGTGTAGACTACAGGAATTGGACAAAACAATTAGAACACACACAAAAGGAACGATGAGCCACAGGCGAATAACTGCCGGTTGAGAGATGGATTGTTACGTTTGATTCTTAAGGCTTCCACGATCTTAGTCTGAAAATCAGATCTGCCTCGAGAGATGATTTTATATTGGTCGATCGAGACATTGTCAGTGCACGTTTCACAAGAGGCGATGTGCTCTTTAATTGCACTTTTAGTTGTTAGGTTTGGGTTTAAGTGCTCCCCGGCCCTTGTCAACAAATGTCTGATTGACATACCAATGTATGTCTGGTTTGCGTCACGCAAACAACTAAATTTATACACAACATTTGAAGAGCAAAGGGGGTAGGCGACTTCAGTTGAAAATATTGGTGCACTTTAAATGTTTTATACACAGGATGAATCATCATCATAATCCATCGTCGATTTGTTCCCCACTAGTGGGGGTGGCCGATTGTTTCCGCGCAGCAATTGTTTTAATCCCTTTTCTCCATTTTCGAATGTCACATGAAAATTTCTTTTTTATAAGTTTAGCTAGGTTTTTCGCAAAAATTGTTGAATCTTTTCCTAGAAAGGGTATATTAATAAAATTACTAAAATCTACTTCTTCAGGCGTGTCTTTTGGTTCATCAGCCATGAAAGTGGTTAAAGGCCTACTAAATCAAAATTTCAAACCGGAATTAAGCATTAAAATGAGTAAACTGAACATTCAAGAATACATTTCAAAAAAAATTACCGAAAAAAATTTGTTTTCAATAGCGCTGGTAAGGCCCAAGTCCAATGTTTCATTTATTTTCATTTTTTCAAAATGACCAAAAAGTGCAAACACTGCTCGAGAATACGTCACTAAAGACAGCAATAACAAAAGCCATGTTACCACATCTGATGTTTTGAGCAAACTGTCTGATGTTTTGATGTTGAAATGTGTTGTTTTGATGTACATGCATACATAGCCTACAGTCAAATCGCCCGCAGTAACAATTATTGCGTGATTAGCTGATTACCGTGATTAGCTGATTACTGTCTTTAGTGACGTAACTGTACGGTCGCACGCTTCGCTGCTCAGGTCAATTTCGTTTTGAAAGCTCTGACAAAAGCACGCGCGCAATGGTGGTCAGACCGCAATGGGGTAAAATTTTATTGAAAATCGTTTTATGGTAGCCTGTTTAACACAAAGAACGTGGAAAATCGCCAAGCCAAGTTTTTCCTTTAGTATCCCTTTAAGACTTTATTGAAAAAGTGAGAAGGATATCCATTTAAATAAAACATGTTTTTTAATTTCTTGATTTCTTTCTGAAACAACTGATCAACAGAACTCACCAAACGAGCACGAGATAACAGACACAAGATTAAATGCCTGTAGTCTACACCTCACGTGATCTGTTTCCCACCGCATAATTTACTCGCAATCATTCTCGTATCATTTGTTCAGTTTGTGCTTTCAGTCCAGAGTGTCGTTACAGTTACAGTGCATGGTCAAATTTATCTTACGATTTTTCATTTTATGTATTGCAGATTTAATTCCTGACGAGGACACACGTACGTGTCGAAAACGTTTGAGTTTATTTTATTTTAATTATGTTATATTTTGTGTGAAACAAAGTATGCTAAACCCGCTAAAGTTACTATGTTTTATTTCTCTATGGTTCAACTGTAAAAATTCTTTCGAAATTTTCAATCAAGCTCTCAATTTTTCAAGCGAACTTACGAAGGTTGTTTAGATTTAGTTTGGGGATTTGCTACATTTTTAGAACACCATTCACTGTATTGCATTTAGTTTTAGATGCGGCCCCCACATCAAAAAAGACCAGTCTGCCGATGCTGTATTCTCACTACATGACATCAACTCACATGGCTCCCGTTTTTGGATCATTGTATGGAGGAGAAGTTGAGCATGCTCTCATGAGGAGCCATCTGGTTGTCTGCTCCAAACTGGAAGAGTTTCTTGGCTCGGACAACTCTCAAGGTATTAATAATACACAAGAATAATAATCAAGTTTTATTTTGCGTCCATTGCGACGACATACAGTATACACTGCGATCACAAATGAGATACAACAGAAAACAGCGAAGGGACATATAGTCTTCGAGTCAGCTACTCCTTTTATTTTTGCATGCCATTACGTGTCTTTGCCGACACAGCCGCGTGCTTTGGAGCGGTGTCGAACCCACATCCTTTCGAACGTTTTCACCACTCGTCCACGCAGCCAACAAAGTACAAGCGAATGATAATATTCCCAACCGGCTTACAAATCACTATTTCTTGCATATAATGTCTATACACAGACAGCAAAATCCGCTATTGTTCTGCAGACGTTGAATCAATGTAAAAATTACAAATTTTGCTGTCTGGGTACACGTTGAATAAATGTTGAAAAGAACTGATTTGCGAGCTGCCTGAGTTACATCAACACAGCGCCCATAGACGATGAATCAACGTCGAAAAAGAACTGATTTGTTCTCCGAGTTCTGCAAACAGCTTTGAGTAAGAAGACAAAACTAAATGATACAAAGGTTTAGTTTTATTGCAACTCAAGATTTAATAAAAACAAACACGTATGTGATGTCATCATTACTGAGAGATGTGATGTAATATTTAACTGATGCTTTGCACAACATTCAGATATCCAAAGAGAAACAATGAACATATACACGGAGGGATCACCTGCTGAAATTGGAAGATGCTTGGTGGTCTTGGAAGAGATGCGAGCAACAGTCACGGACACGTTGTTGACAGAATGGCCTGACCACCCTGTCCTTAACATCCTCATCACCGTCATAGACAGGATTATGTCTTTCTCCGTTACTTATCCTCTTATGAAGTTCGTCACTGGATTAGAGCTTCTACTTGCCAAGGCACAGGTGGGATGATACATTCATGTCTTTGTACATTGCTTTTTATGCAAATCTATTTTTGATGCCCAACCAGCAAAATCGGTTCTTGCATTGATTCAACGTTTGCAGACGATAAATTTGCTTCCAAATGATAGATTTAGTACTTAGATAGAAAGCACAAATAGTGTTGGTATTTAAGAGATCTTAAGATATCGTTTGCTCTTTTATACCGGAAAAAGTTTTTGTACAAATCATGGATTTTGGTAAACTTCTTGTTAGGAATGGGAAGTGAATGCCAGTCATCATGTGTCGTTGGCCAACCACTTGGAAGCTGTGACGCATCTCATCCTGGATTGGCGACGTCTGGAATTGAAAAGTTGGAACAAATTATTGGATGACGCTCAGCTGAAAGCATCGAATGACACAACAAAGTGGTGGTTTTACCTTTACCAATTGATCGAAGATTGTCTTTCAAAATCGAACGAAGGTATATATTGCTTGTGAATTCCGCTGATACTTGTATGCTGATCGGTAGTTTGCCAGCTCCATGCACGACGCTGAGAAAAGCGTCGATTCGACATCTATAGCAAGCACGCCGCTTTGGCACGACACTCAGTGGCCTGCTTTAAGATAGACATGATTGGAGAGTTGCTTCCCGTTCACTTGATGCTACGGTACCCGGTCATTTGGTCGACCGTCATTTGGTCGACAGACATTTGGTCGACAGAACGTTTGGTCGACAGACATTTGGTCGACAAGACATGTGGTCGACAGGACATTTGGTCGACTGGACATTTTGTCGACAGAATGATTCATTTTAGGGTTAGGGTTAACTAACCCTAACTCTAACCCTAACCTTAACCCCAACTCTAACCCTAACCAAATATCCTGTCGACCAAATGTCTTGTCGACCAAATGTCCTGTCGACCAAATGTCCTGTCGACCAAATGTCTGTCGATCAAATGTTTGTCGACTAAACGTCCTGTCGACCAAATGTCTGTCGACCAAATGACTGTCGACCAAATGTCTGTCGACCAAACGACCGGCTACGGACGCTACAACAAGTAATTGCTTGTTGACTAGCTGTTGAATATATTACTTATTTCATGCTACTAAAGCTTCATCACATACAGTATTTTCAGCTGTTTTTTTTAATTTTTATGCAAAGTGCAATAGCCACTTGGGAGCGTTAAAACCATTTCTCACAATATCAAAACTAACAGCAAACAATGACAGGCTGTTTGTTGAAACGATAACTATTCGGTGGTAATTGTCACTTCTGTACACTGCTCATTAAATAACTTTCCAATAGTTTGTTTTTATCAACTTTTGATTTGACAGTACGATGCTCTACCACAGTAGTTGTGTTTGTTATATGAAACATACATAGAACCGCAGACAATGGTACATCCTTTCGGCCTAAAAACCTCATCAGTGCAGTAAGTACAATGGGAATGAATCGACCGTATACACAACATGTCATAATATAATATGTAGTTACAATACTACTACTACAGTGCCAACCGATGCGGCTTTTAATGAACTACAGCTAGATGCTCAGTTCGTCAACTTTTCCAGCGTTCCCTATGCCGTGCAGTGTTCCAAAGTGTTCCTGGTTGGCTGATTGATTTATTTGTTGAAGATTAGATAGAAATGTTGTTCGTTGTCTGCCACGAGCACGTTTCCCGAAAGGCGACCGCTTAGACAGAGATCTTCGAACGCTTCTTTTCTGATGATGTGACCGAGAAATTTGAGTTGCCCTTGAGTTATGTTTTTATACGTATATTATTATTATACATTTGATCACCCAAATATTATTTAAAATGTGAACTTTACACCATCTTGCAGAGGATTACCGGGCGTTGGTGTGTGACGTAATCACTTCCTTGCAAAAGTTTGTGGAATCATCCAACATTGGACAATACGAGGGGCGCACGAGGCTTCTTGAAGTCTTCCATCGTCATTGTCTGCTCAAGGGGCGTGGAAAAGGTGAGGCTATTATGGTTGCGCGACTTCGGTTTGTGGCAAATTTAGCCAGTATGTGTTTCGAAATTACTTCAGGAAATATAATTTTGATCACGTTGATTTGCTGTCTGGTGAGGTCTTCTTTCTAGTGGCTTTCAACAAGAATATTGAGCAAAGCTCGCTCATCTTTGAATTTCTATTAAATTCCAGTCGCGTTTTTATCGTGATTATTGCTTTGATTCTATTGAGAAAAGTTTTTGTTGGTTTAAATCATGATTTAACCGATAATGAATTATTAAAATTTTCTGTATTCATTCTTCAACACTTGTACACTGCTATACTTTCAACGACTGAAGCGTAAAAAGCGGAAGTCGGTAACCAGCTGAGATTGAAATTTGCCGAATTATTGCAAATTTCAAACTTCTTTTACATTTCAGACCTTCTCAGTGCCGCGCTGTTCAACCTGCATGGTTACTACACGCAATTTGTTAAGTCAAACCGGGACCGAATTGAAGCTTTACGAAATCCAATTGAGAAAGAATTGAAAAACTTCATCAAAATCGCGAAGTGGAATGACATCAATTTCTACGCCGTGCGGGAGTCCGTCAACAAGTAGGTGCTTTCTTCTTATGAATCCAGGGTTACTCAACTAATCTTAACAAAGGTCCAGTTTGACAAGTTGAATATTTTTAGCGGCACGCAACCACGAAAGTTAAACTATCTGTACCAAACCACTTTTGTAGGTAAAATGTAACTCGAATTGGATTTCTGAGAAACTGTTGGGGAGTCGAAGCCCCCCAGCAACTAGGGTAATTACAGTAAAAAATACTTCCTCCCAGTAGAAATCTATTAAAGAAGCCCTGAAACGTGACAATGAGGTTATTCTTCCAAAAGCTGAAGGTCCACCTTCATCACCTAGAAGGTCCGGATTCGGACCGCGGTCCGCCAGTCGAGTAGCCTTGGTATGAATCCTTTTCTTGAGGTGAAGGGTTGAAGAACACTTTTTGACTATTGAGACAGTGATCTGGACTAAATGCGAGGAAAGATGTTGTCATGAAAGCAATGTGATGAGTACATTCTTTTATTTACGACTTACCGCACATTACTTCTGGCCTACATCTTTCAAACCGATTGATTTTTTAACCCCTTAATGTGATGAGCCACTTCTTTTGTTTAGGACTCACCGCACACTCTTTAAATTCGTCAAGAAGTTCTCCTCTGCCCTCCTGGAAGCTGTCAGCTTGAATGTTCTCGTCACCTCTCCTGTAGGATTTACATCACTTTCGGAGGTTTGCGTCTGAAATTGCCTTCTCATTGTTTCATTGCTATTCAAATCAAGCACTCCAAACTTACGTTTGTTATTTTTTTATTTCGTATTAAGCGGAATACTTGGCCATCAAAGATGAGCGTAGTACATGACCACAATGAACGCAATAACGATTTTCTTTGTTATTAAATTGTTGGATAATTCTCTTGGCTTTCGTTCTTGTTCTTCAACAGCGGTGATTTCCATGGTGCCTGGGCTACCATCGACCGTTCCAGAACTAATCATGTGTTGTTGAGTGACTTTAGTTAGTTTCACATTGGTTCAATTCATGCATGTTGTGCTTTCAATAGGGGGAACAGTCACAAGGCCTGGTGATGTGTGAACGCTGGAAGGGCCTCTGCGACGATTTGATGGTATCTGCTTCAAAACCAAGTGAAAACTTGCCGCGTATAATCCGTGACTTTTTTTCTGGCATTTCTGATACAAAAGCGAGTGAAGTTCAAAGATTGCCAACAATCTTGTCTAAACTGAACCAACATCGAAAATCTCTGTTGCATGAAACGAATACTTTTATGCCTCAACTGCTGATTACTTTTGAAGAGAACACATGTAAGTATTTTGTTGATTTTTGGTGCATTTGTTATGTTTCTTTAACACGAAATGCGTTTCTTATAATCATTGACTGCTGAATAGAAAATTACGCTTAACTGTTGGTTTGAAATGAGTCCATTGCGTAAATTTTGGTGCCACAGCTTTGAAACTTTTTCATTATTAGACCTTTTTCCAATACTAATATGCTTACAGCTATTGCTTGCAAATCAGTATTTTTCACTTTGATTGAACGTGTGCAGATTTTAAATCGACGTAAAAAAGATCTGATTGACCGAGAAGTTATAGAATATAGATGCTGGTCCTCTTTTTAGAGTCTGTTTTATGCAGAGATTTTATTTTTGCAGCGAACATCATTGAAAACTTTAAGATTATCCGAACACTGGAGCCTGCCACGCCCACATCACGTGACGAGGAGTTGCAGAAGAAGCGATTGTCAGAAGCGAAGCACATCCAGGCGAGAAAGCGTCGAGCTCTGTCGGATCTCTTCAAACTGTTGCGACTCTTAGGTACGCGCGCATCATCGTATGTGACTTCGCATTGAGTAATTTGAAATAGCCCACTGGCGCTTAAACGAAGACAGTGGAGCGTAATAAATTCCGGTTTCCATACTTTGCAGGGTTGTCTTACCGGAAGGGCCTGGTATGGTCGAAAACTTTCCAGTCTAAAGAGATCATGTTATCGCCGTCGCCGCGCGCTGTGGAAGCTGCCACAGACGCGGCATCTGCAGATCTCGATGACGTCACATCCGATTCCATCCTGTCTGGCGAGAGATACTTTTACAAGATGATTTCAAGATGGTCATCCCTGATGTCTGCACTTGTGACGCCAAACAAGGTTAGAGGCGCACGGTTGGCAAATGAATTCCATTCACATTCTCAATCACTTACCAGGGCTGCATTTTCTCACCAAGGTTAAACTTCAACAGACGAAAATGGATCGTTAAACTTCCAAAAATGTGGTTTCCATACTTTTGTATTATGACGTTAATGTTTGCTATTACATTTTTAATTACAATTTCGCTTTCTAGTCATGTGTATTTCAACAGACCGATCTTTATCGAGTCTCGGCTAAGCTTTCTCGTGTTGGAAGGGCAAAAAAACATCTCTCTCTCACTCTTATCTCTAAGCAGTAGAAGATGTGTTTTGCTAAATTTTCTGAAGAGACGATATTGTACACATGAACGCCTAAATTTTTTTCACTGTTCGACTACAATTTATGTGTTTGTGATGAAATAAAGTCAACTTGCCATTGAGTTTGTTTCTTAACGGTTGTTTAATGTGTTGTTACGTTTATTTGCTGTTTCAATAGGAAGTAGGCGGTGCGAACAACAGCCGCATCAGTGGTTTCTCCAGCCACCTGCTCAGCGTTGCTATCAAGCAGCGACAGAATGTCACCGACCTCAGAGAAGTTGGAACATTGCTGAAGGAAACAATATCTAATTTGCGCCAGTGCTTGGGGTGCGAAGGTGCGAAAGTTATTATTTAACCCCAACTCTTTTACTTCTCTATCAGAACAGTGTTACCTGCAATTACGTGTTTTTCGGTGGTGGTGGCGGTGGGATGGCACAACGGGTAAGGCGTTGGCTTTCCAACTATGCAATCCTGGTCCGACTCCCGGCTTCAGCCGGTTGTTAAAATCATCGCTCACATCTACCTAGGGTGTAATAAATTGGGTGGGCATAATTGCTACAGGAAAGGCGGCCAAGAGAAAGGAACTGGCTACTCTACTCTCCTTAGTGCCGAGCCTTGTCTTTTTATACCAGACACTTGAATCAAGTATGGGACCAGTACCACCTTTACCTCGTCGTCGTGTGAGCGTCTGGGGCCGAGGGTCTATCCTTTTACCACCCCAGATTCACGATGTTCCCGGACTACACTGGAAGGCTACTAGAGAGCAGCCAGTCTTTGGTTTCGTCATCCATGACACGCAGACCTTCCACTCCATTAGGTGGCTTGAAGATGGAGCAGTCATTGATGATGTGGTCTGCGGTCTGTTCCTCGGCACCACATTCACAGGAGGAGGAAGAGGCCATTCCCCATTGGTGCATGGTTGAGCGGAAAAGCCCGACGCCCGTACGGAGACGGTTGAGGCGCACCCATGCCTGTCTTGGTAGTGTTAGACCGATGGGGTCAAACCGGGACCACCTTTACCTTTTACAAGTGAAATGGTTGCAAATGGCGTTGAGTTATTGTCTAGATAAACATTTTTATTTGTAATGCACAATCAAGCATTGGCATTGTGCACTTAAGTCCTTTGTTTGATAGAACTTCTTGTTCTAAAGGAATTCACGTTTCGTAGATACGATTTCGTGCGCCACCGTGCGGTCACCTAGTAGTGCCGACTCTGTCGCTTCAGGTTTCTCGTTCGTATTTTTTTAACGAGTAATCCACTTATGAGAGCATAATTGGTATTCTTGTGGCTTTTTTTCAGGGTTGTTTTGAAATTTTCTCAACTATCTTGTTGATCTTGTCACCGCCTTCATACAGTAGTTGGAAAGCAAGTTTCAATTTCCTGGCGTGCTGTTTTAACCCAGTTATTTGTCGTTTAATTATTAGATCCTTCTCTTCCACTTCAAGAAGAAGCATACGACTGTCTCTTATCAAGCAAGAAGGCAGCTGATCAATGGCGTAGCTCACTGACCAAGTTCCAGGAGTTATGTAGGACTGCTCCAAGCGAGCTACCAGAGAGTAAGAACTCAATATAGATTTGCGTTCTGCTAATTCTGAGGATAAATCGATATTACATTTTGTTTACTTATGATTCTTAGGTTTGTTTACTAATACGAAATTGTCTTTCGATTTGCTGCTGAACTGCACGTTTACTGGTATGTCAATTTTAATCTATCTGGCATGTCTTCATTGTTGATCTGTATGTTAATGTTATCATGTCCATTGTCCATCCAGACGGACCAGAAATCGTCCTCCCGCCTTCACCTCTTCTTCCAAGAGTCGCCACGTGTTCGAGAAGCGATGACGTATGGACAGGTATTTTCACTTCGATTCAAAAAGAAATTGACGTCACAGAGAAGATAAGAACCGTGCTGCTGCAAAGAATCGAGCAGTCTTGCGAAAGAGGAGGGGAGCTGAAACGGGGTACCTTGAGAAATGCAATGTGTTTTTGTACGCGTTAGAGCTGTGGTCTGGATTGTTTTAGTTTTAACATATCACGCAACAATGCGATTTTGATGGGTGCTGGATCCACTGAAGTGGAGAAATTGGATTAACAAAATATCTTACATGGAAAATGTGTTTGTTTCTTTGTGATTATGCACTGAGTGTATCTTGTATCTTGACTTGACTCATATCTGTATGCACATTTTTACTGTTATTTGATAAGGAACCTTTTCATATCGTTACAGGAGTTTTCCTTTTGCCTTCAATCGTCAGTACTATCTATGACAGCATAGGGAACCTTCGCGAAGCATCCGCTAAGTTCTGCGCTGATATGACGTCACTTTTCAACGCCGACCTGTCATCTACTCATCATTCAGAAAATCCGCTGACTCATTCTCCTTTGATCGCTGATGTTTTACAAGGAAGAAAAACCGTTGAGTCATGCTACCAGCATATCTCAAGCGTAAAAAGTACGAAGACAATTTCAGTTTTAATTTAAAATTGTGGATTTTTTAATATCTTTATATTCAACAGCGCAGTGCAAAGTTTTTATCAACAACATTGTGTCTATCGTTATTGTCTTTCATTACACTTTCGAACACATTGCGGATGGGAAGTCTTACGACTAGAGTGAAAGCTACATCGATATGATTAGCGAAACGCAATATTCAAGTGCTGATGGCCAGGAAGAAGTCTTTCCACTAATGTTGTATGTTTTAACAGAGACTCAAGATGCCTTGGTATCGCAGGACGTAACACTTCATCAATTGAATAGCCTCCTGTCTCAAGTGATGCTGGCTGTGCAAAACTTGGTGAAAAACTTAGAAGGAATGGATGTGAGTTTATTCTTCATTGGCATAATTTGTGTTCTTAATAGTGGTCAATTTTTTTTAAACCAAAATTTGAATATAAGCAATATGCATTCTTTTTTGGTGTCATATACGCATGTTAATTGACCGGAATGGCCCGTTTCGGCGAGTCTGCGAGAGCCCTTTTCTGCGAGTTCCCTATTCGGCGATTTTTTGAATTTTTTTTTTAAATTATCGGGTACCGTAGCCTAGTAATTATCATTGCCGTTTTAGGGTTAAGGGTTGGGGTTAGAGGTTAGGGGGTTAAGGGTTAGGGGGTTAAGGGTTAAGGGTTAGGAGGTTAAGGGTTAGGAGGTTAAGGGTTAGGGGGTTAAGGGTTAGGGGTTAAGGGTTAGGGGGTTAAGGGTTAGAGGGTTAAGGATTGGGGGGTTAAGGGTTAGGGGGTTATTTGAACGTTTAGCGACGTTAAAACAATGTAAAAACGACAATGATAATTAGGCTACGGTACCCGATATTTAAAAAAAAAAAATCGAAAAATCGCCGAATAGGGCACTCGCCAAATTGGACTCGCCGAATAGTAGCAGACCCTTAATTGACAGAGACCTAGAAACTATGATCGCCAATCTATCAAACGTAATCATCATCTGGATGGTTGTGGCAACTGGAAACAACGCATGTCCGCTAATAACCTCTCAATAACGCAGGCTTCGGGAGGAATCCAGCCGGCTACGTCAAAGTTTCCAAAGCTCTGTATCAATGTGTCTGTGAAATATTACAAGCACTGGGTATTCAGTGCAGTGGACAAACAGGTTTATCAAAGCCTGTCCTTTCTTCCCAATAATTGATTGATTGATTGATCGTGGCAGTTTCGCATACTTGTAGGGCTTTGAATCAGTGACGCAGGTCCGGTTACCGAGATTGACAGAGTAGAATTTTGATGGTTGTTAAAGTGTTGATGCCGGGAAATTATTCTATCCACTGGAATGGAGAGCAGTCCTTAGAATGCGTTGCTCAAGCGCACACCCTGAGAACTGAACCAGCGCCGCTTGATCTTGAATCGGGCGCGTAACCACTGAGCTAACCGGACGGACTATTGGAGAGAAAGAGATTTTATTCAATATTTTTCAATTTTCCATTCAGGATTTCAGTTTGACCGACGACGGTTTGTACGAGAGCCATTTTGTCTGGCATATCAACGGGCGCGCTGACGACAACTTCAGACACTTGAACGTAGGAAAAGTTAAAGAGTGCTTGTTGGATGTGGTTGACTGCATCAAGAAAATATCGGGATGTGAAAAGAGCAAACCGGTAAGGGAGAGTTATAGAGCAACGATAACGCTGTTTTGTTGTATGTGGTTTTTGGATTAAAGGTAAGAGTGATTTCCATACTCAGCAAACATTTGGAGATGAGAGGATAAGGTTGTAAGTATACGAATTCTTTGGCATTAACGATAGCTCGGTGACCAGTTTCCTTCATTCGGCTTCAGTCTTTCAGAAACTACAGTTTTTCAATTTATAGCATTGTGGAAACCTGTTATGCTCTTTTGTCTTATCAAGGCTTATACCTCGTTGTTGAAGGTTTAGATTAAGTGAACATAATAGCAAGGAAGCCAATTTTCGTGTCCACCTTTACGAACGTCTTCAGTGTTTTACGAATATACAACCTCGTGCCCTGTGTGGGTTTCAAACTCATGTCCTTTTAATTGCCTGTCAGACGCACTCAACCCTCGGTCAGAAAGGCTGACACTTTATGCTGGCAAGCGTGTGTAACAACATATTATTCAGGTTTTGTCGTTGGCTATTTATTCGCTCCTCCCGATCCTTGAGGAGTATGAGGCTCTTGCTTCTGATGCTTTGCTCTCCACTTCCCTCATCCACCGCTCCACCTGCAAGCTGACTTTTGTCCTATCCAGCATCTTCGCAGAGGTCGCCAGCAAAGGTTTTTGTCCACCGGCGGAGTTTGAGGAAGAGCTAGCAGGTACTGTACTTTGCTGACTGACCACGCCAATGAAGAGCGTCTCTCAAAACTGGGGATCGGAAAACGAATTATTTTCTTGTATCACAAAATGTTATAGACTCACATAAGCTGCCATGTTATTATGGTAGCGAAATCATTGAGTATTGTTGTGATATGGAAATAGAAAATGGCCATTGTGGTCGAGTTTGTTTAAGCAATGTTAGAAGTGCTGTTGGATCGTACTTGAGCGTTGTTATCATGGTACTGATGCTTTTGATTTCTGGTATAATTCCATGTTTGCTTTAGTTGTCACCTCCTTCCACTGCTTGTTTTCATGGTGTTCATTGTGGATCTAGTCTACGTTGTAAAAAATAGTTTGTTTTACCGAGACCAGAGGCTCATTCTTGGTTCTAAAGATTTCATATTAAGTGGACGTGAAGGTGAAAAAGTTATTCTTAGGTTCCACCTTCGAGCCTGCCATTAAATGTCTTACCAAATAGTAAGATAGCGTGCTCTCTGGAGGTGTTGAACTGGAGCCCTTCATAGCGCCAGTTAACCATTCTTATGAGGCCAAGTCGTTAACTTGATATAATGGATGTTACAGCAGAGGCTGATCGGTTGATGTAAGTTGTCTGTTCAGGCGACAAAGGAGAATTGAAAGAAGTTGAAGATGCCGGTATAGGAGAAGGGGAGGGATCGAAAGACGTCAGTGATCAAATCGAGGAGGAAAATCAGGTGCTGTGGTCTATTTATTATGAAGTGCTGTTAATCTTCTTACATTGTTAGCTCAGTAAATGTCTTATCATGCCTACTTGTTGCCATCCAGTGCACTACTTAAAGATGTTGTTTATGTGGACAGAAAGACAAGGAAGCCAACTTCGGGGCCTGGTGTCCAATTTCAAGGTCCTTGAAATGTTTTGTCAGGGCATAGTAATGAGTTGTCGATGGATGTCGTGTCATTTTGTCGACTGACGCTGTCGTCGCTATTAATGAAATAAACAATCATCATCATTAAAATGTTTAGCAATGGTTATAATCATTCCTAAAGATTTTAATGATGATGATTGTTTAATTTATGATCCTCCGTGTCCAGGTTGAGGATGCCCCTGGATCTGAACCACAGGAGCAAAAAGATGAAGATGTTGCTCCTGAGGACAACGCAATCGAAATGTCGAATGACTTTGATGCAAAATTTCAAGATGACGCTCCAATGGAAGAGAAGAATGAAAGTGATGAGGAGGAGGATGATGAAGAGGAGGTAGCTTAATAATCTTTAAAGTGTTTTTAGGTGGTTTTTAAAACAAAATTTGTAATAAAATTAATTTTAAGACCAAGCATAATCTAACCAAGACGAGCTCCTCCTTTAAAGGCGTTTGCAAAGTCATACCAATTGGTAAAATGAAATCAACATCAGTAACATCATCTTCTATTGATACCATTTGTGATGTGGTGTGAAGCAAGATCGCTACTTGGAATTTTCCTCCGTGTTAGTTATGGTAAAGTGAATGGTAACTGTTTTAGCTGCAATTGTTTTTTAATCAAGCTTTCGCTGTTTTTGTCGTATTTTTGTAGTTGCTGGATTCTTATTTTATTATTAAAAGTTAAAACTTTGTGGTTGAAGCTGAATGAGCTAGCTTACATAGACCACTTCTACATTTGCGTTGTTTGGAATTTCAGGATCTGGATAAGCAGATGGGAGACCTCGGAAAAGAAGAGGACACTGAGAAATTGGATGAAAGGATGTGGGGATCAGATGATGAAGATGAGGAAGAAAGTAAAGACACGAAAGAGGAGAAAGGAGCGGGGATGGATGCTGTGAGTATTTTTAACCTTTTTAGGGAATCCCATCATACCAAATTTTGGAGTGGAACAGTTTACGAAACCTTCAAGTCAATTTATGTTAAAAAATAACGCAAGTTTTGAATCTGTCAGCATTTACTGGCCATTGAACCAATTTTTTTTCTAACTTGTGACTGTTCAGGATCAAAGTGAGCTCGCCGCCAAAGATGACGAGGTAGGTGAAGGAAACGATGAAGAGGAAAAGGAAAAAAAAACGCCAGAAAACATGGAGGACCAGAGCGAATTTGATCCCAATGAACGGTACGTCACTTCCGGTATTTAACCCAGTTATGATTTTCTATTCTATGAGTAAATGTGATTATGATTATGCGACATTGTTCATCATAACACCACCGCTGCCACCTCCAGATAGTGCTCGATCTTTTCTTGTTCTTATATCAATTTTCTTCATTCCCGACAAAAAGTTTCTTTAACCCATGCTATAATGCAGTAATGCTATTTGAAGTTTATTTGTGAAGACAATGTTGTCTCCAGACTTGTTACTGTCATTATGTTGCGGATGTCTCGTTTCATTCCTTTTAATATTTAGAAAACCAGCCATAAATGGATGAATGTTGCTGATTTTCTGTAGTAATCTGTTTCAACAGTGGTTAATTGTAAAATCAACAATGTATGTAGTGATGACACCCACGAAAAAGAGCCCCAAGAACCCCCAGAACCCCTCGACTTTCCCGACGACGTTGAAAGGGACGGCGAAAACGAAGCGAAAGATAATGACGATGAACAAAAAGAAGGTACGTTTCATTGTTACGTCATAAACCAGTAGTGAGGTAGGCGAATATGATTTCATAAATGCGAAAGGAAACATAATCTTTTCTGTGCCAAATATGGTCAGTACATACCTGCATGGCTTAGCTTTGAAACGAATGCATCTTGTTAACAGAAGAAGTCGAGAATGAAAATGAAGAAGAGGCATCTGAAGAAGTTCAGGATTCAATGGAAACAGATGGTAAATTTCTTCCACGGATATCATGATAGTAAACTGGTATAATCACTGAAAAAAGTAGCTTGCATAAAAGCACAAGCAAGACCACTGAAATAAACTGGTATAAATTTATAGATTTGCGTCTTTATTTTACCTGCCAATTTCCGTGTTGTTACGTTATGGCTAGTTATAAATGGTAATAAGAGCCAGCATAAACAAACATGGATGAGAACTATTTGACACAAACGTCTTGTTTCTGGCCAACATTTTAATGCGAGTTCTTGGCTGCTAAACGAAATTATGTTTCAAGCTCATGACATCGGCACTGAGCTGGATGAAGATCCAAATATTGAAGATCAGTCGGATGAAGGAAAGGACGACAGTGATGATGTGGAGGAGCCCGAGATAAATGAAACCAATCCTGAAAACAAAGAGACTCAGGAAGAAGAAGATGATGAAAAAGGAGATGAGGAGGAAGAGGTAAAAGCAACTCAAGAAAACGAGAAGAAAGAAAGTGAAGAAGAAAAAGAAGATGATGAGACTGAAGAAAAACAACAGGTGAAGCATTTCTTTTTCTTCTTTAGATTATTAAAAGGATTTTCTTGAAATCTTTATGCTGGATTTCCGCTGCCACAAGATACAAGGATCTCCCACTGTTATCCATTACTTGCCATAATAATTTGTGCGTACATGTATAAAGTAGGTTATCAACACCAATAAAGGTTTATTAAGGTTTGGACTGATTGTATACATCCTCTAGCTGAGAAAGCCTCTTTGGAAATTTAATCCTGATAGTTTTAATATTGTTCTACCCACAAAATGCGTATTTGTGTTTATTTGGTAATTCCCAAAACATGTATTGTTCTTATACAAGCGTCTTGTTTGCGGCTTTTTTGTTGAACTTTTGAAACGAATATTTTGATCATCCAATAGAAGGAGCCGGATCAACCTTCCGCATCTGGAACTCAGCTTTCTCAGGAGGAAGACACAGCTGAAGAGGAGGAAGTTCGTGACAAGACGTCAAGGTAAATGAGGTTGAGTGGTGGAGCTGGGAGAGCATCTGGCTCATACTTGTTAGGGTGTGGGTTCGACACTTACTGTGTCATGGAAAGACACTTTCTATGTTTGTAACTTGCTTGAAGGAAAAACAAAGATAGTCTTCCTTGCCTTCCCGAAGTACACTTAATGTAAATTTTGAAAACAGAGAGATAAAACTAATGCTGATCATGTTTATTGTTTATGGCATAATGTATGAATCACACTCCAGTTCGAGTGGAAGGTTGAAACTTTTATGCCAAAGCTACAAGTTTAAGATCGTGTCCTTGTTAGATCTAAAGACCTCCCCACTGAAGATGATGTTGTCCAGTGCGAGAACGCCAACGAGCAAACCACTCAAGAGACCAAAGACGAAGGTAAGACATATTTATTTACAAATTTTTAAATGCAATTTTACAGTGTAAGCAGACTATGGGAATGAACAACATGCTATAGCATGTCTGGTCATATAAGTTTTATTCACAGTGTAGATTTTAACGATCTGTTTTAGCCTGATGCTGCGAGTTCGCTGCGGCAATATCGAACTAGGGAACTGTGTTCCAAAAGCTAGTGCAATTCGATATTGCCACAGCGAACTCGCAGCATCAGGCTAAAACAGGTCGTTAAAATCTACACTGTGAAGTAAGCAACGATCATGCTGCTAAAAGCGAAACTCAATCAATTGCATATAAGTTTTGTTTTGAAAGGTAAAGATGAGCAAACGACTGGAACAGCGCCCTCTACCGACCAGAAAGGCCATGACTCAGCAAATTTAACCACGCAAAGCGTGATCGACAACAACCAAGACAAAAATCGGCAGTCGGAAAACGAAAACAAAGTTGGTCAAAGCGACTCGAAACGAACACTCGGAGATGCCACGGTGAGCATTGTGACGTCATCAAACGTGGTCGTGAATAACAAAGAAGTTTGTTCGTGAGCTTTTGTGCCAGATGCCGCGCTATTCTGTGGTTTTCAAGTTTGCTATCTCTTGCAGAGTTGCCTTCCAAAGCGGCTGAAGCTTTTAGACGAGATCAAAGAAGCGGATGAAACTGAACACAGAGAAAGCGAGAACGCGGAGATATATCAACATATCACCGAAAACGTCAAAGAGTAAGTAGTTCATTCATCGCTAATGTAATACACATGGCGCACCCAGTTGAAGTCAAAAAACTAAATTTTTAGCTAGAAATGGTATTTTTTGTGAAATTTGGTTAGAAATAAAACGAAAACAACCATTACAACCGCTAACTGCCAACATTTTTCCGCCGCTTCAAACCAAAACTAGCCCAATTTCGCGCAAAAATTGCGGAACTGGTAACCCTGAGTCCGTCAGGGCGTGGTTCGAAAGTTCGACTCTTACCAAGAGCGTCGTCTTTTTAGTTGAATCTTTATCACCAGGTACAAGTTTCAACGATAAAAACTTGGTATATGACCTGTGGTTTATCATGTTAAATACTTGTAGGTATGACACTCAAACAAGAGATGCTGCCACAGATGAACAAATTAGCCAACAGCCTATTGCGGATGACGACAATGAAGAAGAGGTACGAAACTTTTTTGATAGCAGGATTATAGATACGGAACCAAAGTCACTTTTACAACTTGATTATAGCAGCATGACTTCCAATTACCAAAGTAAAAAGGAATTTGTGTCCTCTATATTCTATAACACGCTCATGCTCACCTTCAGAATTTTGCGTTGTTTATATCGTCTTCGTTGAAATCAGTACAAAATGTCGCTTTGAAACTCAATTGTGGCGTCACTTTGCTATGGCGTATTATTTTTATTGTGTCGTCATCACACCAGGAAATCCCGGTGAATGACGAGCTGAATGGAAAAGCCGACGATCATGTGGCGTCATCAATGGAGGTCGACGCAGCTAACGAGGAGCCGGCCTGTGACGTCAATGGAAATATGGTGCGTTGGTTTAATGTTAGTACAATGTGTTTTGTAGTGCTTTCTTTACTTGTTGAGCTACAAGGCAACGGATTTTTTTGCTTGGCTCTTGCAGTCAATGAATAAAGCAGTAGGGGCTACAAATTTACTTGCAATTTGGAGCGTAAATTAGGTTTCGCGCCTTCTTTAGTGCACTATTGCTCTTGTTCAGTATATTTTTAAGAAACTCTGACGATTGAATTTATTTAACAATAAAAATATAGCCTACATCACCGGCGTGTAGTCTGTATTGACGAAATAAATTCGGTAAGAGTTGACGCTGAGACGACGTGTGAAGTGAAAGTATTTTCTTAGACGGACACCATGATTGCTGGTGACGTCGACGAGGAAGAACCGGCGAAGGACTCTGCTCGCGCCATCAATGAGGAAGTCGAAGAGAAAGATTTGCCAATGTCTTCCGTTCATTCCAACGGTGAGATGCAGAATTGAGTTACTGCTGTATGCATTGACTACCACATATTTTATGCGTTGAACAGCGATACAATTTCAGTGAAATGAAAATTGATATAACTGCAAAATATTCTGCATGATACTTATAAAAAATAATAATTATTCTTATAATAATAACTACCATATAACCAAGAATAATCCTCGGTCTGATGCTAAGACAAAAATGGTGAATTTCTTTATAATGCAAGTTTCAGTTTATATTTGCGTGAATAAGAGGAAAGAAGCAAACGCTTTCATATAGCGCTGTTTGGTTCTTGTAGTCCATGCTGCTGCCGCCTTGCGAGTTGGATTATTATCAGCGTGCCGCCACAAGCACAACCGATACATTAACACTGCCTTGCCTAAATCAATCCACAATGCTGAGTGCTAAACAAGATCTAGGTGTAGTAGCATTTTTATAAGGTCTTGGGCATATCAAACACACGTCTACCAAACTGGAGGCTGGCACACTAACTACTACGCCACCGAGCTGGTTCAGAACAGTTAGAGCGTCCGCACCTGCCTCAAGAGACATAAGTTTGATTCCCTGTCAAGTCATAACAAAATCTTTTAGAAGTGGTGAAGCTTATTCCTGTTATATCTATTTACTTAGTTGCTGAATGGGAGCCTGGGATGGAATTCATGGCGTTAACTCCTGAAGAAGTGTCAAAGATACGTCTCGAAATGGAGGAACATTTGCGGTCTGCTTCTCAAGCTGATGTAAGTCAGTCGGAATGCGTTGGTGTGTTCTGGTTCAGAAGAATTTACCAAATAAAATCTTCATACCGTATTCGAGACTAATCAACGAATCTATTTCATCACTAACTTGATTGAACGGAATGTCCTTAGAATGTGCAATAGCACTTGCAATCTAAAACAAAAGATTACTTGTTTGATAATAATCTTTTGTCACGCATGCTTTTAATCAAACTTTCCAAGCTCTCTGGAACGTGGCAGCAAAAATCAGATGTCATTTTTATGACGATTCTCTTACAGCCTGCCGCAGCAGAAGCCATGTGGCACCAGTACCAAAGTGTCACACAGCCTCTCTCACAGCAGCTTAGCGAACAGCTCCGATTGATCCTGGAACCGACACAAGCCGCGAAGTTGAAAGGGGACTTCAGGAGTGGGAAGCGGCTTAACATGAGAAAGGTACCAGTGACCACTAGTGTTGACAGAGGGTTCTTGACAGCGGTTTAACATGATAAAGGTACCAGTGACTTCAACTGTCGCCAAGGATATGCACACTGCACAGTTGAGAAGGAGCGATCTGCCTGGCGTCAGGTCTCGGCAATGCTACCCTCGACTGCCGAGAAACACACGTTTTTGGGAAAAAGTCTTGATGGCTAGTGTGGAGGCTACACTGGTATGGTTAGCGAAACACAATGCTCGCTGTTCTATAGTGAGTAGTCGGGTAATGCTGACGCCAGGAAGATCGGTCCTTCTCAAAATATGTTTTTTTGCGCATTATGATTTAAGGTTGCGTTTGCAGAGTGGCGAGTGAATTTTTTATTTATTTTAAGTTTATAGCGTTGCAAGTGCGCAAGAAGAAACTTTCACTGCGCAAATGATCCAGTGTTACTGCGCAATTGCGCACCTTAGAGGGAACACTGCTCCGGTCCAGTTAACCTTAAACCACCTGGCGTAAGCCTGGACTCAACTAAATTAGTTGGTTGCCACCATTCTTAAGCAAGCCATCCTTTGTGATAGTGAAGAACGACGCCACGAAAGCGCTCGTTTGCTGTTCCGTGCCATAGTCTCATTATGTCGCAGTATGAAAAACATTATTAACAACAGCTTAGGAGCTGTTCACACATCTGGGTGCGATGTCAAAATCGCGTTGCGTTAGATGGGGAGGGAGCCAGAAAATGGCCTCGTATGGTATTTGAACAACCGCTTAGGTTGTCTGCCTGGCTTATTGACCGCGTTGATTTCAGGTAATCCCGTACATCGCAAGCGGTTTCAGAAAGGACAAGATCTGGCTGCGGAGGTCGAAGCCTAGCAAGCGGGAGTACCAGATCATGGTAGCAATTGACGACTCTTCTAGTATGGCGGACAACCATACCAAGCAGGTAAATATCATTAGTTTATATTTTCCGATCCTTTCCTGTGAATTAGAAGCATATCAACGTCTAGCTAGCTCGTGCCACGAATTTGCTATCCGTTGCATTTTTGCGGTTAGTAAAACTATTTTCAAATTCTTCACGTGGCTTCTGAAGGCAACAGTCCTAACATTTGTATGTTTTTCTTCAGCTTGCTTTTGAATCTCTCGCTGTGATATCCACTGCTCTGACGACGTTAGAAGCCGGCCAACTCGCCGTGTGCAACTTCGGTGAAGACACTCATCTCCTGCACGACTTCGCGCAGCCATTCACTGACCAGTCCGGCGCTTCTGTTCTGCAACAATGTTCATTCGAACAGGAGCAAACCAAAGTGGCTCGGGTGAGCCGTTGAATTGGACTTAAACCTTAACCAAACGATTCTGGATCGCCTCTTTGCTTTGTCATACATTCGGCTAAGTGGTTAGAGCGCCCGCCCCGGAGTCGGTTCGATACCCTATCCGGTCAAAACAAGGATTTTTAAAAATGATGCTGAATCTTACTCTGACTTAGCAAAAGCATAGTCAGATCTATTTTCAGTTTAATAATGTGCTTGGTAACTCATCATCCAGAGTAAGTGCCACATACGCTGATGCTTTGTGTCTTCATGCAGCTGTTGGACACCTGTGTCAAGTTCCTTAAAACTGCCCAATCAAACTACACGTCATCTGCCGACCCACGACTGTCGCAACTGCTGCTGATAATATCAGGTGAGGGGATGAAGAAATAGATTTTATTAAAAAATTATTGAAGGTAATTAGCAATTGGTGGCACGAATTGTTCATATGAATGAGACACAAATCCAGATGAAGTAAACAGATTAAATGTTTTGAATAATTTTATTATTCGTGCGGATATCAGATGAGAGGATGAATAAATAATGAATTTAAATAGAATTAACAATGCAAATAAACAGCATCAACATTGAACTTGCAGACGGTCGAGGTCTCTACATCGAAGGGAAGGAAAGAGTTGAAGCCGCCGTGCGTGCAGCGAAGAACGCCCGAATATTCCTCGCCTTCGTTATCCTCGATAACCCCACAGTGAAGGATTCCATATTGGACATCAAGGTTCCTGTCTTCAAAGAATCGGGAAAAGTAAATTCAACGAATAATTCTTGTGTGCAACAGATAAATACAAAAACGAGTGCAGTAAGATAGCCTATTATAGAAAAAATATTTCCATGCTCTTTTATTGGCCAAGTTTTGCTTTCAACAACATGATACAAACGACCTGTTTTAGCTTGGTGCTGCGGTTTCCTAGTCTTGCATATCGTTTGTATCTACACTTGTGAAATTGTTTTGTATGACGGCATCGCACTGATGACCTTTTTCATCCACAGATTGAAATAAGATCGTACATGTCCGACTTCCCATTCCCCTTCTACGTCATCATTCGAAACATCAACGCTCTCCCCGAGACACTCAGCGAGGCGTTGAGGCAGTGGTTTGAGATGGTTACCAGCGGGGATTAGTCAGAGGAGCTTCCGGTGGTCTGAAAGTATTTCAGCCAATCCTGGTGTTCGTACGAAACCGCGGTGCATTGTGGGAACGAAGCCTGGGTCGATTGTAGATGCGCCAGTGCCGTACACGTCGAGAAGCTTGCGAAAGAGAAGACGAAACCTAGGAATTGTTATGCAATTATAATGTAACAATGCTTTCGCAATAAATGGTTACTTCAATGAAAGGTAACTACATGTGCCGCATTTATTGACTGGGTTCTTATAAAGAGGTCTCCGTTTAAAATTGAACTGCCTGCCCGAAATTTCTTTTGCCTTCAGACTTGATAAAAGGCACATTTCCATAGCAAGATGAGGTAAACCAGTAGGAGGGTATAGTTTGCTCTCAAGTCACAAGACAAGAGATTAATTTTTTGACTTTGCACCGATTAATTATTGAATAGGATTTGTAAACAGATGGCTATTCGTATTACAAATAAGTTTTTGGCCTATTTTCTAAAATTCGAAAAAGTTCCGCTGTACACAGTTTGAGAAACAAATATTGCTTTTGGGATTTATCGTGATAAATCCGTGATAAATCATCACGATAAATCCCAAAAGCAATATTTGTTTCTCAAACTGTGTACAGCGGAACTTTTTCGAATTTTAGAAAATAGGCCAAAAACTTATTTGTAATACGAATAGCCATCTGTTTACAAATCCTATTCAATAATTAATCGGTGCAAAGTCAAAAAATCTTGCCATTTGCATCTTCGTGGCTCTGACAGAAATTAACTACGAAATGCGGGTGTGCTTGGAAACGACGGAGCCTCGTTTCAATCTTATTTGCTCCCAAAAACAGGCACACCCATCGCGTTAAAAAAAATTAAAACAGATTTGTTTTTACAGTAAGTGTGCTGTGAATTTTTTAATATATTCTTGGTGCGCTGCAAGGGGGAAACGCTGGATTAGAAAGTCCAGTGGTCCACCTCAAGTGGTGGGTCAAACGTTTTTAATTGTTCAACGTGTAAAATCCTTCAAAAAAACATCGTGACACGGACGGTTTTCACTGGCTGGGTTCTTACCTTCCACTGCTGAGCTCGCAGAGAAGTTTCCAGAATCTTGGCGGCAAGTTGTGCGGTTCCAGGAGCGCCTTAAAATTCGAAACAGGCGGTATTAAAAATCAGGTGACAGACACCTTACTAAAGATAAAACCAGTACAGTATTCGGAAAGATAGGTTAAATACAGGGATATCTAGAGATACCTCTCCTTTAGATATCCGTGGTTAAATATCAGCCAACAGTGTGTGGACTCTTCCGGTCATTTTGGTACAAGTTTCAGCTCTTACCATTCTCGAGATACTGTCAAAATTCGCTAGGTGTCGCCTCAAAATGACGTATTGAAAAAATAACGTTGAAAATCCAGTCAGAATATGACCCAAGCTTATTTTTCCTGAAAAGTTGCCAAAACAGGGACACAAGCTTCAGCTGATAATTAACTCACCGCATTCAACAAGATAGCCAATGAAATTGAGTATATATAATTGTATCCTTTGTTGATGTGAGGCAGCATCTTCTTTTTCACCCCTTTGTGGACAAGGACCTAACAAGTACAATTTGATAACGATGTTAAAATGTATAATATAAGTTAATAACGAAATATTAAGCATCACATTGTTTTGCCTGGTAACGGCTCTTGTGCTGCGATGAACATGAAACATGCACGATAGAGGAGTTGTCGCCTACTGGATGATTTGGTAACATAGCTAGTGGACTGACATACCTAAAATACTTGCATCAAAAAGCCCTACATTCATCACGCATAATGCGACCCTTGTGGTTAGATCCCGGTGTAGAGCAAAACTACTGGATCTAATTCGCATAACTTATTTCATAGAAAACACTTGGCCCATGTACAGTATCTTGAAAGGCATTAAATACGAATATGTCAACCCCGCTGGAAAAGTTGTAGTTCTTTGCGGATCCAATGTCTGACAGCGTTAGAACGAGATGAAAAGGCAACCGGTTCTAACCTCTCAATAAAGGGAAATCACCTCCTGGTTTGTATGAATCTGATTAATAAAGGCAATAGAAAGAATGATTGCATTTTTATTCAAATTTTATTTATGACCTCACCTCAAGCAGCTTGAAGAGGAAGTAGAGAGATATAGTTGAACTTTTATAAAACCAAGATGAGATCCCTGCCACAGCTCCGGCAACTGCTCCATGGATTGCTGGGGAATCCTTGTTCCTCATCCACCTCAGTAAACAGTTACAACCCTGAGAACGTAAGATATATCTCCATCACGCAACCGATGCACTTGTGACCTCCAATGCCACTGAAGGCCGACCTCTGTCATCTCCAGAGCTATGGTGACCGCTCTCCCGTACCCTCAGCAGGGAGGCCAGTGCATATTTTGGAAATAAAAAAAGATACAAATCTACTACAAAAGTTTCTTATTTAGCTCCTTGTCTTCGCCAATATCACACCATAAATAATATTGAAAACCCATAATCTTATTAGAAGGAACTGAAAGGAAAGTCGAAAATGTCGCATTTTTTCAACCAAACTTTTTATTTTCAAGTAGGCTAGTGCTTTTCCATCCATCGCCGTGTCGTTATTTTTTTTTGTTTTTTTTTAACAAATCCTGCGTCACTCCTCTTTTTCCTTGTCTTTAGTTTCTGTTGTTTGAAATTTTGCAATTTTAAGTTTTGAGGCCAGCCCTTTTCAATGATAAAATTAAAATGAAAGCAAATGTGAAATAAATACAGTGAGAGCAAGTAAGGAGAAAGAAAAGTGGGAGAAAAGAAGGAGCAAGAAAGTGTGAGAGCAAATAAAAAGTAAAAAGAGGGAGTTAATATAATAACGCGCTGGTGACTAAAATTTCTATGATGTTAACAGGGTTGCCATATCAATTTACAAACTCACCCTAAACAGTGCTGAGTAGCTCCCAAGAAACAAGGACAGTGAATAATGTTGAGACGGTGAGCTTTTCACCCGCCCACGAAATCTGAAAAGGAGATGGAACACGAAGTCGATTCCGAAACCCATCAGGAAATTCCGGCAAAAACCCTTAAAAATATCATCATCATTTGTGCTAATTGGTACCAATTGGTTGTATTGCATTGTTTGTCAAAAATATAAAGAATCCAAATTCCAATATAAAGTATCATAATTGCTTCGAAAGCTTAAAAATTAATGCATCATTTCGACATTGATAATTTTGAGCAATAAACGTCAAATAACTTCAGAGGTTTGCAACCCGTTGAGAGTGGTCTTTGTCGCTGAATGGAGTGTCCGGTCAGAGTTACTACTTAAGATTGGTCTTCCATCGACATTCTTAATCCAAGAAAGCAACAAACCTTTAATAAGGCAATTTCATATAAAATATATCAAGCAGTGTCAACCACATTCACGATAAGCAGCGTAAAGCTACAGGTTCCCTAACAGCAAATCAATATATACTGGCTGCTATACCTGTGGTTATACAATAGTGGGCTATACCTACCCAGACAGCAAAATCTGTAATTTGTACATTAATTCAACGTTTGCAGACGTTAAAACAATTGTTAGGTTTGGTGGTCGCGTCAAAATTGCTTTGCATACACTGCGGGTCTTCAGCATCTGTAGTGTGCACGTCTCAAAACATTGTGGTTTTGCTACATTTTCCTTTTTTTAGTTTGGTTCCTGCACTCTATTTAAACAATGTCATTGTTCTTATTTCATTCCAACAAAGGAAATAAAGTGAACTGAAAAGAACAATTACCTCAATTGTGTAAGACAAGCACGACTGCTGCTGATGGCGGCAAAGGCGGTGGCATGGATGTGGCCGCATCAATCTAATCAAGAGACATAAATGTCAATGAGCCTCATCTCCATTAAAAAGTCAACAGCTTTTATCAAATATCAATAAACATTAAAGTTGTCATGTTTACATTATTTCAACGGGGTTAGATGTTGAAACTATGTAAAATTAGCAAATTTTTGTCTAGGAAAATTTCGTACTCGAGCCGCCAGATACCACGCATAGCGTTACGTGATTTGACTGCTCTTGAGTAACAATAAATTTCTTTAGATTTCGTTTTTCGATGTAAACAGCGATGAATCGATAAAACGCAAATCGATGCAACCTTTTTCATGAGCTACAAAAATTTGTAACGATACGAATTACCAGAATGAGGCTATTAAGTAACTATTGACCATGGACCTGGAAATAGAGACCAATATAATAGTTACGTTGCTGAAATATATACAGCAAGACCACCAAGCATACATATTGAATGAGACTGTGTAGTGTACCAATAAAGTCTTAATTTAGGCCTACCATATTTTCATCGCATATTTTAAAAAGAGGACAAGTTTTGCCAGCGGATAAAATACAAGTAAAATGTTACGTATGAAGAATTTTGACATCTTTTTGGATAATTATAACCCTATGCAGCAAAAGTTACAGCAAAAAAAACTGACACAAAAAAACAGACAAGTTTGTTTGTTTCTCGAAAGCCGATTTGTTAGATTTGTGCGATAAAATAAAAATGTGATGTGATAATGTCATAAAAATGTGACAAATCAGGCAGTATCTGCAGCTATAGCCATCATAGCCATACCTTAACTTTTGTTTATAAAAAAAAGATCAGCTTTAACAAAATCATAAAATTACTTGCACGAAATGTAATTGCAGTTGTACACGGCCGTAAATGAGATGCTAAGGACAGACTCAACTAAAAGGCTGTTTCTTTCCTTGTACCATTGTGGCTGCATCATAGATTAAAGTCATCTACATTTGCACCCACATAAGTTGCAAGTATCCATGCCACGATTTATTTTGCAATAGGCTATATGTTATGCATAGTGCACTTTGGATTATTTTTTCGATTTGCTTTACTTGACAAATTAGCCAAACTATTAAGTTGGTAATCAGCAACGTTTACAAGCGCTGAATCAAGACAAATTAGATCTAGGTAAAATAATAATTTATTGTGAAACTATGAGAACCTTTAAATGTAAATATGTCAAACTTTTTTGCAAGTTTTTGCGTTTTTTAATGTTTTATTTCTTTGTGATTTACTCATTTTTTTATTTTTACAATTTTTTTTTAGTTTGTCCCAATTTTTCTTTTTCATAAATTTGTTGATCAGATCTCCTCAAATGAGGAAATTTCCTCACAAGTGGATTTGCATTTCCACTCGCACTCATTGCTGACCACTATTTCGCTACTTAAGACAATCGCAAAGTCGTGTAGTATGTTTCAATGAACGTCTAAGATTGTTTAGAACAGCAGAGCAAATAGTAAGTCAATGTTTTTTTTTCAAATCTATTAATCAGAATGTTGCATTGGTACAGAAATGGTAGGAAATTGCCAAAAAGTCACATAACAATGAAATCCTGTTGAAAATATGAGCAAGAAAACTAAAAATGCAAAAAAAGAGGACATTTGAGCATTTTTGGGTGTCCTCGGAGGACAATTTATTTTTCTTCAAAAAAGAGGACATTCTCTTAAAAGAGGACATATGACAGCCCTACTTAATTCAATATGTCTCACGCAGTTTCATGGTTTCTAACATGCGAGAAATCAGCCGCGATTAATTTGTGTGGTGCAAAAAAACTTCACTTTTAAAAGAATTCAAACTACAAAAGCTAAATCAGATTTTTTAATTGAAATACTAATAGCCTATATATACTGTATTTCCACCCCATAACCCTACCGCCTTTGGATATGTCCATAAAACTCAAGGCGTAGCTTCGCCACGGATCACTGCACATGTTTCACCTGTGGAGTGATGATGAAAACGACTGAGGGAACTTCGGACAACAAGACGACCATGTGGAAGTGATCACATCAACTTCCTTCTTGTCAGCTTCACAACTTCCCAGAAACAGTTGAAGAGCCCACCGAGAACCTTCAGATAAACTGCCAGGAGTTCTGCAAGGAGAGGAAAGCATTTCAGCAAACAAACAGGAATCATTTAGAGCAGAGGTCACCAACTGGCGGCCCGCGGGCCGCATGCGGCCCGCCACGCTGTATCGCTGCGGCCCGCGGAAGGTATCAGCGTACAAGTATAACCAAAAACACTTTTCTTGAGGAGCTAAAGAGCACGAAGGCAAAAAATACTTTCCGGGAAGCATATTTTCGCTTTGCATATGATTCCACCGACCGACCAATCAGATTATAGTTTTAGGTGGGGGTTGCTTAAAGTTATTCCAATGCGATGTCCAGCCATACTGTCCCAGTGGTTGATTAAAACGTCTGTTTTCGAAATTGTCTGTGAGCATAGGGTTGCTTATTTTAAGTTTGCAAATGTCATGTAAACACTAGTGTGCGTTTCACCGTTATTGTGTTTCACGAAAAGTGTTTTCTTTATGCAAGTTTTTGTTGGCAAAATAGGTCGGTGTGCCAATTCAATTTATGATGATGATTATGTGCCTGATCTGATACAGACGTTGGCGATCATGGTCTTCCAAACTTCTCTGTCATTTGCCATTCGTATAAAATCGTTCGTTTTAACTGTTGTGTTTGTGGCCCATTGCTTCAAGCTGTTTAAATAAGTTAATTTATGATAAATTGGCAAAATATTATATATAAATTTAAAGACTTTTTCTGATTGTATTATGATAAATTGGCAAAATATTATATATAAATTTAAAGACTTTTTCTGATTGTATTATGAAAATATTTAGCTTAGTACTGCAAAATGTTTTTTTTTTAAAGAAATATGGAACGCTTCACGATTTTGCGTGTCATCCTTGCGCAGGGACCATGCTAATCTTCTCTGTATCGTTCCAATTGAAGAGCCCACCGCCAACTCAATTTATGATGATGATGATGATTATGTGCCTGATCTGATACAAACGTTGGCGATCATGGTCTTCCAAACTTCTCTGTCATTTGCCATTCGTATAAAATCGTTCGTTTTAACTGTTGTGTTTGTGGCCCATTGATTCAAGCTGTTTAAATAAGTTAATTTATGACAAATTGGCAAAATATTATATATAAATTTAAAGACTTTTTCTGATTGTATTATGAAAATATTTAGCTTAGTACTGCAAAATGTTTTTTTTTTAAAGAAATATGGAACGCTTCACGATTTTGCGTGTCATCCTTGCGCAGGGACCATGCTAATCTTCTCTGTATCGTTCCAATTTTAGTATATGTACTGCCGAAGCAAGTACAGCAAAATGTTGTTAATCAACAAATTCTTGCCACGCTGATCAGCACCGCAAATGACAGTTGTCTATAATAAAAGAAAGACGGTTTTATAAACTCTCACAAAAAGGATGAAAAACCAACTCATTGCTTTTTTAGAGGGAAGACTGTTCATGAATTACGATTTTTCGGTGATTTCCACAAGCGTTTGTTTCATGGTGCCTGGTTTCTTTTTCTCTGTTATTGGAGCCTATTTTTCGCTGATATGTTTGCAGGTCACTATTGTTGCCTGTATTGCGATGTGTCAAACATTTCCTTGTTTACTGAAATTGTTAATTGCAAGATATCTTTTGTGAAGCGAAGTGACAACACCACTCTTGCTTGGCGATGAATATTCTGATGAAACCGCTCGCCTCGCTATAAGTGCGCAAAACAAGTGGCCTCGTTTATTAGGCATTGTTAAAAAAGTCAAAAGTGTTGTAAAAGGAGCTTGGCCTGGCAGTAGCCTTGTTCGATTAATTTTGTTGCTGCGGTATTCTAACATAAATATGAACAACATGTAACGCTGGATACTGGGTACGAAATGCGTTCTTTTCTAACATAAGAGTCAACCTACCTAAAATTTTATTAGTGCGGCCCGCCACAGCTCTCCTTAGTGCCAAAGTGGCCCGCATGCAAAAAAGGTTGGTGACCCCTGATTTAGAGTAAGCATTATGATCATCTCAATCTGTGTATTAAAAAAGCAAAAATAATTTGTTGTGTGGCTGATGATTTCCTGCCCTCCAATCTAGCCTGGAAAGATCTGCTCATACGCCGATAATAAAAGACAATTGAAAGAGTATAAAGAAAAAACAAAGTAATATGTCCAAACGACATGACTGGCTATGTATGGCTGTGAAAACCCGGGGGGGGGGGGGGGGGATCTGTTGGGTAATCAAACGTTGGTAAACCCTTACAACTTATACATCGACTCCAATTAGGAAACCACCTGAAAAGATTCATGGAAAGTTCATTTTGGCTTTATAGAAATAAACAAGTTTAAAAGTTATTAAGTAACTTGGAACCAATCTCTCACCTGTACAACGCCATAAGACCAGCGCTAGCCAGGCAAAATATCATCACCTAAATATAGTTTGATTGAACAAAAACTCATATCCCAACATGTCACAAAACGCCAATAACAATGCTCGAATTACTTTCTTATCAATTGCATTTGTCCATAAAAATAATGAAAAAAAAATGAAAGCATTAAATTTGTAAATAACAATAAAAAAATTTTAAGTGATTTTGAAATATATTCTCACGAACTACAGTGCTACGATTAAATTCGCTTTCAAAGCAGGGAAAAAGTTTTCACCTCCGTATTTGGTACTGGCCTTGCCAACTGCCTTGATATTGCCATGTTAACCAAAGCTTCAGAAGCCTGCAGAACAAATGTTTAATTTGTTAATTTAGATACATGTGATATTGTTCAGTTCAGTTTGTTTTATTTCTGACTATCACAACGAAAAACAATATTCACGATCAAAACAAAATGACACTTGTATTTTTCTTTGTAACAGAGTACTTTTAATATAGAATGACACTGTTCACAAGACATCCACATCATTAAATCCTTCATGTTCTTCTGGTGAGTAGGCTATGGGTTAACCTACCAAGAGGTGTCGAAGCTAATAACAAACTTTGTTTTGGACAGCAGTAAGTTTACTTCTCAAATTATTGAGTTATTAATAATCAATTAATCATGTACCATTTTTTTTGTTTGTCGTATCCAGGCTCACGCCCGGTGATTGAAGATTTAAAATAAGTGGACGGGAAGGCAAGGAAGCCAATCTTCGTGACAACCTTCAGGCATGCCTTTAAGTGTCTTACCAAAGACCAGTGTTGTACGTTGATGCCGTCAATTTGACGGCGTCAACTTTTTGTTGACGCTGAGGCTAGCGCAATCAGTTTATTTAAATATAATCACTCCCATTCAGCACATAGCGCAAAAAAACTTACCCATATTGATGTTGCTACGGTGATTAATCCTTTTCTACAAAAAAAAATGAGCAAACTAAAAATCATTGTCCACATCAATCCTTCACACAACTAACTAGTAACTACTGGTACTGCTATAACAAACCTTGATTTTGTCTCCATATCAAGTCCAAAATATCCCAAAACAAGGCCAATAACAAGTGCATGCCAACCATAGAACCTTCCCAGTAAGTGCCTGCAGTACAATAATGAAAGCTTGGTGATATAACATACATAAAACAACCAAGACCAACAACATTATTGTCACAAATGTAGAAAGGATTTTGTCTTACTAGTTGTAAAAAAAGTATGCACAGTCAACTGAACAAACAAAGCCATGTCTAACAGTGCCAAAATCGTCTGGTACAAAAGTGAGGCAGCACTTCACCGCGAGATGCCACAATAGGGCACCTACCCCGCATGTCTCCATGTCCTATGCGTCTGCACCTAAATAATTATTAACCAAAAATATGCCGCTTAAATTTACAATATAACAAGAAAGATAACAAACCTTATAATGCAAAACCCTCCAAGGGATGAAGTGCCATGAATACTCAGAAATATACTTGATTGTAAAATTCTAATAAGAAGTCTTTTTAATTCTTTAGGGTTTTGATTTTTTCTTCGTCGTAGTTTTGGTAAAGATGTAACCTAAAAATACATTTAAACACTGAAACATTGCAACAGAATTTTTTGAAAATTTACTAGCACAAAGAAATTAACATCTAATTCTTTGTCAAATCAAGTTATTTACCCATAGTGAAAATTTAACTTAAAGCCTCAATTAAAGTACAAAAACAAGCAAATTGTAATCTAAAAAAACTTATTCATGAAATCAATACCAATTGAATAAAAATACACCTTTAAAACTTGTTAGTTGAAAATTTTCGTCTCAATGCTTTTAAGTACCATACCCAAGCAAAACAAAGTAACCTTAGCGGAATTAACATAATGTATTACATACAAAACAAAATAAATAATATAATGAAATGACTCAAACGTTTTCGACCCGTACATGTGTCCTCATCAGTAATTAAATCTGCAATATACATAAAATGAAAAATTGTAAGATAAATTTGACTTTGCACTATAACTGTAATGACACTATGGACAGAAAAGCACAAACTGAACAAATGATACAAGAATGATTACAACTAAAATATACGGTGGGTGTTGTTACAGTTATGTCATTACAGTTATAGTGCAAAGTCAAATTTATCTTACAATTTTTCATTTTATGTATGTATATATTGCAGATTTAATTCCTGATGAGGACACATGTACTTGTCGAAAACGTTTAAGTCATTATGTTAATATGTTATATATTTTGTTTAGTGTGTAATACAATATGTTAAACCCGCTAAGGTTACTTTGTTTTGCTCGTCTATAGTTCAAAAATGCAAACTCTCTACCAAAGCTTTTAAGTACCTAGCCAAAATATGAAACACGGGTGTTCCCATACTGCAACGTGGTGGGAAGTTTAAAATCTACACAATTCAAAAATTCACCAATTTTTTTATTACAAGTGACATTTCAAGCTTTAACTTTTCAGGTGACCATACAATTGAACCACTCACCATGTAAAAGGGAATATAGATTTTCAATGCATTGATCAAAGAATCCTTGAAAGCATACAGCAACGATCGGGCACAGTTAGGATCCCACGTATGTCCAAGTTCATGACAGGTATATGGAATGGAATCAAAATAACTCAACAACTTTTCAGGTGGGAGTGGCTTACTTTGTACTGGCATTTCAGAGTCATTTATTTATAATCATATTTTACTCATTGCTTCAAACCTACTGCTTCTGATAAACAAGAACACATTCAAAACACATTTTCTATCATTTGTCACTCTTGTAATTAACTTTAAAATAATGTACCAATATTGTAAAACAACAAACCAAAAAGTAAAAAAACATAACAAATGCGAGGGAAAACTGATCTGGCTGTAAGGAAATTTCATTCTGGGAGCTGCATATTGTGAGGGTTGGTCGGACTTGGAACATTGGAAAAACAATGAAAGTCCAGTAAAAAAATCATAAAAAATATATATATCATAAAAGGAGTGACAGGATCATCTATAAAATGCATACAGATTAAAACAATCAAGAATGCCAATTACTTTTTACCATTGAGTAATCAATCAAATGTCCTTATTAGCCAAATTTTTTATAGTCAATTTGACATATTACAACATTGAAAAAATACTTTTGCAGAAATTAGACATTCCTGGAAGGGTGTAAACTGTAAAATGTTCAATCACTATTTGCAGCTCAACCAGGATGATACTTCTCAAAAAAATTGTGTTGATATGTATGAAATCAAATGGAAGAGAGTCCATGCAACATGCATGCAATATTAATACACTGCATATTATAGTTTGTCCATGTGTTCTTTGCATTAATCCTTGATCAACGAGCACAAGAACGGATTATATTGGGTCTAACATGGCAAGACAAATAAATGCTAAATGGATTCGAAATCAAACAAAATTATAGGATATTGTGATTATATATTGAAATAACTATCAAAAAATTAAAATGGTCATGGGCACTGGGCAGGTCATATAACAAGACATCAGGACAACAAACAGACAACAGAATAATATTAAATTTATGTTGATTATGACAACATACAGTATCATGAACCATATGCAACACAACAAACAGCTAAAGACACGGAAAGATGATATAGACTATCCAGTCACAGTGTTGTCAGATTGGGCGATTTATCTGCAATTGGGCTACTTTTAGTTGGGCTTGGCGCCAAAAAATGTTGGTTTGCGACTTGCGCTTTTTTGGGCTACTTTCAGTCTCTTATTTGGCGCAATACGGCGCTTAAATTTAGCAGAATTTTAAGTTGTTTGGCAGTGAATTTTGAGTTGGCAGAATTGAATAATTGGTAGAATCCGACAAGCCTTTGAAAATGTTGGTAAAGTTTCGGTTTATTACGGAAAAAATGCTGTTATTTTTATGATTCGGCATGAGGATTGATTTTACCGCTGACCATGAGCAGCTTTGACTGTTGTTACATTAATGCTGTATTCACTTTCATCCGGGAAAACGGAAGGACTGGCTGGCGAGTGGCGAAAGCGAAATTGCACTTGTATCGAATATCGGAAATTATAGTTATGATCTTGGTTTAGTGTTTAATTTTTCTTGGTTTAATTTTTGAAGCTTTTATTGGTGTCTAAGCTATAAATTAAAGTTAGAAAAATTGAATGTCAGTGGAGAAATTTACTGAATGTAAACTGGTCTTCCTTGTATATATGATAAAAAAACAATGATAGATTGTTGTAGGCTACTTTTTGTACCAAGGTGTACGAGTTTAGAAATGCTGCAGTGCAGGGGAGTATAAATTTAGAGAAGTTGCTCAATTGGCACTAACAATGTATACCAATCAGAAATGCATTGGTTGAGCGAGCCTTTTCGAGAGTTTCTGCAATCAAAACCAAACTGCAAAATCGTATGGGACTTCAACTTTTGTCAGCGATTTTGAGGATCAGAACTCTGCTGCAACAATTGGAAAAATGCTGTTTGATCCCCGGTCATCAGTGCTGAAGTATGACAGCTCTATTTATGAATGTCACAATCAATGTGCAAGGCCTCGCGTCGGGCTGCTTTGCGTCTTGACAGAATGTGCTGTTTTCATTATGGAATTCTTGGGCGGTATGTTATTATCGGTCAATGACCGGTAGTAACCTCTAATTGTGAAGTCGTTGTTCTGCAACGTAATTCTAGATCATTCTGTATCTGGAACGTTCTGTTGTTTTCACAATTGCCAATATTGTTTGTCATGATGTCACAAGGTTGTTTACGAATGGACCTCTGATTACGAAATCTGTATTATGTAACAGTCCTCTACCCCTACGTGACATTCTTTAGATTTCTTTAAACTTGCTTGTTTATGCCGCTCGATGCTACGTGACCGACGATGAGTTCGTGTGATGCAACACTACGTTACCTTCTCGAAGTTACTGGACTGAACAACCAACTATATAAATAGTGGTGTAGTTTGTGTAATGAGTATTATTATTATTATGATGATTATTATTGAGTTGGTTATGAGAGTTGTGCTATGAGTTGTGGATTGGTAGTTGATGCAGAAATTAGAGTTATTTGAGAAGCCGTTCGTTAAAGTTCTTCAAGAAGTCAGATTATCATTTCGCTAGTAGAATTATTCAACATTTAATTGACTGCTTTTCGGTTATAACCCATTAAACTACGTCATTGAATCTTTCCAAGTCTTTTTCCTGGTAAGAGATAGAAAGAAATCGTGACATTTTGGGGGCTCGTCCGGGAAAACCGAAAAACCGAAGAATACCGAAAGATTTATTGAAAGAATAATAAATTAACAACAAGCTGTCAAAATGGCGGATGCCGTCAAACATGAGATGATTGAAGACTTACGGAGCATGGCTGAACGAATGGGGCTGAGTGACAATGAAAAGTCTCAGTTTGTGATGGAAGAGTATCACAAGATAATGGCCCAAAAAGCTCAGCAAGAAGCTGACGAAAGAGAAGATAGAAGAGCTGCTCGTGAAATAAGGAAAGCAGAACTTGAAGCTGAGGAAAAGCGAGCACAACTTGAAGCTGAAGCAGAGGAGAAGCGGGCGCAACGCAAAGCAGAGGAGAAGCGGGCGCAGCGCGAAGCTGAAGAAAAACAAGCTCAACGAGAAGCTGAAGAGAAACAAGCGCAGCGCAAAGCTGAAGCTGAAGAAAAACAAGCTCAACGAGAAGCTGAAGAGAAACAAGCGCAGTGCGAAGCAGAAGCTGAAGAAAGAAGAGCGCAATATGAATTGGAAAAGTTAAAACTTGAATTAGAAAGACAAAAGCTGGACATTGGTGAGCGATCTAATTCTACTAATGATAATGCTCGAGATGTTATTGTGGCGCAAGTTAGACGTCCAGATTTGCCATCATTTGTTGAAGAAAGAGATGAGTTGGATAGTTATTTGTTAAGATTTGAAAGATATGCTACAATAGCCAAATTAGAGAAGTCGACGTGGGCTACCCAGCTAAGCATGTTATTATCGGGACAAGCTCTTGATGTATATTCAAGACTTTCGCAAGAAGAAGCCATGAACTACGACAGATTAAAGTTAGCTCTGTTAAAGCGATACAATTTTACTGAGCATGGATACCGTCAAAGATTCCGTGAGGCAAAGCCTGAACAACACGAAAGCCCAGGTCAATTTATTGAACGTTTAAGAAACCTTTTGTTAAAATGGTTTGAACTTTCGGGGGCCGACCAATCATTGGACGGATTGGCAAACCTTATAGTTAAGGAACAATTCACAGATTTATGTTCAAAAGATCTGTCTATTTATCTAATGGAGAGAAGTCCAAAGACTCTAGAAGAAATAGCCAGTGTGGCAGAACAGTATTTAGTTGCTCATGATGAGAAGTTGTCGACTGAAGAAACGCTGTCATGCGATAATGACGAGGAGCAAACAAATAATTCTAAAGGAGGTGCTGTTCCAAGAGAAGTACGTTGTTTTAATTTTAATGGCCTAGGTCATAAGTCTGTTAACTGCCGGAGAAAGACTACTAGAAATCATCAGGAATCGAGGAAGTGGTGCAATCGTTGCAATAGGCAAGGACACGAAGCGAAGGAATGCAAGGATAAGTCGTTTTCCTTACCTAATCAGTCTGGAAAAGATAAAGACACGGACGTTTATCGATGCGGTTGTGCGTTAATGATTCCTGAACCCACGCTTGACGAGGAGAAACCGGATGAAGATGTTTGCGGAAAAATAATACCTGAAGATTACCTGCCAGTAGTAGATGGAAAAGTTGGAAACAAAAAGGTAAAAGTTTTACGTGATTCTGGTTCTACTGGTATAATAGTGAGGAGAGATTTGGTTAAAGACAGTCAATTAACAGGAAAAACTGGAATTGTGATGTCGATAAATAACACTTCAATCCAAGGATCGTTAGCGGAGATATATATCGAAACTCCGTATTGTAGTGGGACTGTGAAAGCGTTATGTTTACAAAACTCTTTAGTTGATCTTATAATCGGAAATGTTATTGAGAGAAATTCTGAAGTTACTTGTTATTCTTGTGGCAAGAATGGTCACTTTGCTCGAGATTGTTCTGCAGATAATCAACGAAAATCTCACGGTCATGGATACAATGAGCGCAAAGAACCGAGGAGAAGAGGCAGGCGACGACCATTTGGAGTTTGCTATAGATGCGGTAGACGCGGACACTTCGCCAGGGAGTGCGTTGCTGACGGCGGACATTCGGAAAACAGACGTTGCCGTGACAACCACTGCTACCGATGTGGGGAGATTGGACACATAGCCAGGAGCTGCCCTTTTGATGAAAAGGCTTGCTACAACTGTCATAAAGAAGGTCATCTCGCCAAGGACTGTCCGGAGAGGAGGTGTTTCCGATGTAGGAAAATGGGTCATCTTGCTCGCCGATGCACTGAAGACATTGAGGACGATGAAAACTTTCACAGTAAACGTGACTATTGTTTTGAGAAAAGCTATCGTTGGTAGATCATGCAACGATGGACTTATGAGAATTGATTATTGAGTAATTAATTGTTTTGTAATATGTTTTGTATTGATTGTGTTGTTATATTGTTTACAACAATATTCTAAGGGGGGGCGTATGTCACAATCAATGTGCAAGGCCTCACGTCAGGCTGCTTTGCGTCTTGACAGAATGTGCTGTTTTCATTATGGAATTCTTGGGCGGTATGTTATTATCGGTCAATGACCGGTAGTAACCTCTAATTGTGAAGTCGTTGTTCTGCAACGTAATTCTAGATCATTCTGTATCTGGAACGTTCTGTTGTTTTCACAATTGCCAATATCGTTTATCATGATGTCACAAGGTTGTTTACGAATGGACCTCTGATTACGAAATCTGTATTATGTAACAGTCCTCTACCCCTACGTGACATTCTTTAGATTTCTTTAAACTTGCTTGTTTATGCCGCTCGATGCTACGTGACCGACGATGAGTTCGTGTGATGCAACACTACATTACCTTCTCGAAGTTACTGGACTGAACAACCAACTATATAAATAGTGGTGTAGTTTGTGTAATGAGTATTATTATTATTATGATGATTATTATTGAGTTGGTTATGAGAGTTGTGCTATGAGTTGTGGATTGGTAGTTGATGCAGAAATTAGAGTTATTTGAGAAGCCGTTCGTTAAAGTTCTTCAAGAAGTCAGATTATCATTTCGCTAGTAGAATTATTCAACATTTAATTGACTGCTTTTCGGTTATAACCCATTAAACTACGTCATTGAATCTTTCCAAGTCTTTTTCCTGGTAAGAGATAGAAAGAAATCGTGACAATGAAAATGAAGCTTCAGCAGTTGATGATAGAATTTTGTCGGGTCTTGGTTCTTAGTAGTTCATCTGAGTTGACGGGCTTATGCTATGCGTTAGCATCTACTATGGAACCATTTGTATCTTGAATTTGAAAATAGGAATTTGTAGGAAGTCTGTATAGCTTTGTCCCGTCTAAGTTTTTTTCTATTGAACAATGCTTGATTCAATATTGAACATTCTACTTCTTGTATGTTGTAACAGTGTAGGCCTATGCATTTTGTATCCACACAATCAGCATGATGGACAAAGATGTTGGTTTGTCCATGGCTCTTGGGGGCATGCTCCAAAACCCCCCTAGAAAGCTTGCGCCGACGTCACGACGGCAAATTGGGCTACTTTTAAATCGCTTTGGCGCATTTTTGGGCTCTTTTTTTCAAAAAATCTGGCAACACTGTCCAGTCAGAGTCAGCTGCTTTCATTTGTGCAGTGTGCACCCTATTGATAAAAACAGTGATTCTCCAAATAATTTTCTAAACCATTTTAAAAAAGAAATATGTCAAGCTTGGTGAATTCGTACCAGTTATAACACCACTGATATTGATAACTGTGACTTAAGTTGCAGACAAAACTTGTTTTAAAACATTTTGGCAACATCTTAAGCATTGTTGATATACCTTTTCATAAACCTCATCACTAGAGCCATATGGGTCTTCAATGCTCACAACATCATTTTCATCATAGGAACCAAGAAATTCAATTTTGGCTTTTAATGTTTGGCCGTCTTGCATTCTCTTCAAGTTTCTCATATTATTCTCATCCATTACCAGAATAATATCAAACGTTTCGAAATCTTCCATAGTTATCTTCCTAGCCCGGTGGCTTTCAACATGGTGATATACATCATGAAACTTCATGCGTCGTTGACCAATCTCATTTGGTGCACTTCCAATCTGGGCTTCAGATGTTCCTGCACTGTCCACATAACAACTTGTTAAGGCATTGGCTTTAGAAAGCAGCTCCATGAAACAAGCCTGCGCCATGGGAGATCTACATGTGTTTCCATAACAAACAAAAAGCACTGACTTAACTGGCATCTTCACCACTACTAAAATGGACCTGAAACAATGAAGATTATATTTGATCAGCATGAATGAATCATGTTTTCTTGGCCTCTGTCTGATCTAGGCTAATTAATCCTATCTGATAGAGGTTTTTAAGTACCGTAGTAAAATGCTACCAAGCCATAAAAAAATCAATTTTTTATTTTGAACAAGAGCTTTTTTTGCTTTTTTCTTGAAGCTTTTTATCACCTCTTAGCATAAAAAAAAAAACAATGTCTAAAAAACCTATGAGACTGTTTTCGTCTAAAATCACAGCATTTGTGCATTATCTGTTCATTGAAGCTGGTGAGAACTACTACCGTACAACATGGTTTTCCATCGTTTATTGTAAATCAATACCAGTATCTAACTGCTCTTGGCTGATGCTGAGCTTCGTCGGAGTCTGCCTCGCTTTCTGACCTAGTCTTATTCTGAAACGATCCCTGTTCCATATCTAGAAAGCTAAAACCTCAATTGCTAAGGTAACAGGGATCAGTTGTCAGTAGATGTTACAGAAAATATATTTCGCACTTATTCAGTGCATCGTCAGTTCTGATAAAGGGCAGTTAAAACCTACAAGTAATGTTTTAAACAACATTACAGTGACGCAATAATGCCAAAACATGAGCGTAAAAAATTGAAAAAGCAAAAGCGTAAATATTGAAAAAATGCTGAATGAAAACTAAACCAAGCCGGCAGTAAAGTAAATTACGTATCAAATATAAATTATAAACTAGAAATGATGAAAGAGCGATGAGCAAAGCCTGCAAATGTAGCGTTGTGACAAATTACGGCAAAGAAAATAAATTATATGCGGAACACGGCAGTCAAAGGCAGTGATAAACAAACTAAGTACAGCGATAAATAATTAAATGGAGCGTCTTGGAAAACACAAAATGTAGCGTTGTGGAAAAAAGAGTAGGCAAAGACGGCAGTGAATAATAAGGCAGTAAAATATTGAAAAAATACCAAAAATGTAGTGGAGCGTCAAAAAATTAAACTTGTGGCAGAATTAATTTTTGGATATTTATTTTGGCATGTATCCTATGTATCCACTTATCTTCACAAGCATCTAGATTATCAATATTGGGTTGTTCAACAAATGTGACATTGTAGCATTGGGAAAGTTGTGGTTCAGTACTTAGATCATGAAATATAGCAAAATGTTTTAATAACGCAGCCCTGTCATTATTAGAGGAAAAATCGAAAGTGTTCCAAGTTGCACGATGGCCTGACCAGCGAACCGAAAATTTATTAACCGTCTGTCCAACATATTGTTCATGGCAAAGTAAACATGTTGCTACATAAATCCCATAATTGCTGCAATTGAGTTCCTGTTTTAACTTAAAAAGTCTTTGCGGAGTGCTCAATGTCGTTTTATGTGAAACCATTGACAAACGATGATGACCATGGTTACCACACAACGCACAGCGACCACAAGGGGCAGAATAACCTCTTTGTAGAACAGAAGATTGGATTTTTTTTGATAGATCTTTGTAGTTTGTAACATAATTTCCAATTGTTTTTGGCCTTGTGTATGTGATCATGACATCAGGTTTAAGTTCCTTTTCTTTTTCACTCATTTTTAATAAAGCTGGGAAAGCAGTAGCCCACACAGTCTTGCTGTTTTTCTTTAAAAGAAAAACAGCAAGACTGTGTGGGCTACTGCTTTCCCAGCTTTATTAAAAATGAGTGAAAAAGAAAAGGAACTTAAACCTGATGTCATGATCACATACACAAGGCCAAAAACAATTGGAAATTATGTTACAAACTACAAAGATCTATCAAAAAAAATCCAATCTTCTGTTCTACAAAGAGGTTATTCTGCCCCTTGTGGTCGCTGTGCGTTGTGTGGTAACCATGGTCATCATCGTTTGTCAATGGTTTCACATAAAACGACATTGAGCACTCCGCAAAGACTTTTTAAGTTAAAACAGGAACTCAATTGCAGCAATTATGGGATTTATGTAGCAACATGTTTACTTTGCCATGAACAATATGTTGGACAGACGGTTAATAAATTTTCGGTTCGCTGGTCAGGCCATCGTGCAACTTGGAACACTTTCGATTTTTCCTCTAATAATGACAGGGCTGCGTTATTAAAAGATTTTGCTATATTTCATGATCTAAGTACTGAACCACAACTTTCCCAATGCTACAATGTCACATTTGTTGAACAACCCAATATTGATAATCTAGATGCTTGTGAAGATAAGTGGATACATAGGATACATGCCAAAATAAATATCCAAAAATTAATTCTGCCACAAGTTTAATTTTTTGACGCTCCACTACATTTTTGGTATTTTTTCAATATTTTACTGCCTTATTATTCACTGCCGTCTTTGCCTACTCTTTTTTCCACAACGCTACATTTTGTGTTTTCCAAGACGCTCCATTTAATTATTTATCGCTGTACTTAGTTTGTTTATCACTGCCTTTGACTGCCGTGTTCCGCATATAATTTATTTTCTTTGCCGTAATTTGTCACAACGCTACATTTGCAGGCTTTGCTCATCGCTCTTTCATCATTTCTAGTTTATAATTTATATTTGATACGTAATTTACTTTACTGCCGGCTTGGTTTAGTTTTCATTCAGCATTTTTTCAATATTTACGCTTTTGCTTTTTCAATTTTTTACGCTCATGTTTTGGCATTATTGCGTCACTGTAATGTTGTTTAAAACATTACTTGTAGGTTTTAACTGCCCTTTATCAGAACTGACGATGCACTGAATAAGTGCGAAATATATTTTCTGTAACATCTACTGACAACTGATCCCTGTTACCTTAGCAATTGAGGTTTTAGCTCAATACCAGTATGGTACCAAGCTCAAAATAGCAGCTGTTATCTGTTCACAAGAAACGTCTTTACCGTTCACAAAATACAGTAGCCTACTTAATGCCGTACGAAGGCAAAAGAAAATCAAAAGTTCTGAAACTGTTCAGCCATACTAAAAGATCAAAATGCAAAGTCAGTAAAATCTGCATGGAAAGAAAAGTCAATAAAAAAAAGAGGCAGACCACCAAGACGATGGCATGGCAACCTCCACTAGGCATGGGCTTGTCAATTTGGCGACACCGGGTAAGCTAATTTAAAATCGTGACTCGTGGAAGCAAATGACCCATGTTGATGCAAAGTCTGCTTCAGGCGACTGAATATAGCCACAGTTACCACAAAAGGTGTACCATCTTAAATGCACAATTTGTCAGATATGCATAAACCTGTCATTCATTACTACATGTGTGCTTCTCTCTGTTTTTGTTTTATTTTTTGCTATTTGTTTTTTTTTGGGTTTTGTGGCCGTGCTAACTACTGATATATAGCCTATGTAGCGCTAGAGAGCTCTGTCGTCTCTGACGTCACACGTCACTAGATTTGTCCAGAAGGCTCCGCCTTGAGCGCATAACTGCACGTCTCGGGAATTCAATCCAGTAATCGGGAATGCAACTTCAGTAATCAACTTCACTATGCCGAATTCCTACCTTGGTTCATCGTTAGGTAGATTTGCAGTCGTGTTGCGTTGTGTGATCGTATGTAAAACTCGCAATCCCACACTAAAACCTTCTTAAAGGAGTTTAGCTCATGATTTTAAATCAGAGTGTGTTAAGTTTTGCGCTATGAGTTATCAGAGCGATCAGAATTATCAGAGTGTGTTGCTAAGAGTCTTTTGCTATGTGAAAATCAGTCTTTTGTCGAGTTTTGCAATATGTAAAATCAGTTTGTTGAGTTTTTGTTCAATATGAAAAGTCGGTTCTTTCAATATGAAAATCAGTTGAATGCAATATCTAAAATCAGAACTTAAAACCAGTATCAAGAAATCAGTCTTGGTAATTCTAAAGCAATATATCAGTTTCGTTGTTGTTACTGATTCTATTTGTAATCAAGTTGTTGGTGGTGGAGCTTTAATGATTCTGGTGTTTTCCTTTACTTTCTGTGTTGCTGGATCGAAGATTAAAACCTATAAACAATTACGTTGTGAGCAAGCATCGATCTTCTGAGTTTGAATTAGCAACAATACAGCAGCGTAGTCGACCTCGTGTCCTATCATTCCTTGCCGACTTCGCCCAGGAATGTTGCCATCCCACTGATGGCTGTGTATGGGTGGATATGCTGAAAGCAGCGTCTGCTACACCTACTAGGCTACATAATTTTTCATTCAGGCACGTTTTAAACCTTTCAAGGTTTTGCCACCTTTTCCCGTTCGTTAACGTGCTGGTAGGTTTATATCGATTTTTGTACAGTAGTTAGTATCTTTTTCGTCCCGGACGCGGTAATGACGAAAAATAAAATGATTGATTGAACCTATCACAAAACCATGCACTGGGGTGGGGATTTCAAGGTAACAGTAGCGCACCCAGCATGGGGCTATGGGGGCTCAAACCGCTCCCCCAAAACCCGCCACAAAAAATGAAGTTTTTGACTTTTGTATGTTCCCCATTTATACCTTTTGCTCACAGGTTAGACATGAATAAGACACAACAATACAACAGGGCTGAGCATTATAACACTAAGGCACCTGCAGCTAATAAGGCCCGCTAATTTTCAAACCTCAATATTTTTCTAAATACTGCATAATTTTGAACGAAACTTGGAATGAGGATACTTTGGGTCTATCTAAACAACATATCTATGAAACAAGTTTCTAAGTAAAAGGGGTTGTAAAATATTAAAAAAATAAAAAAAATCTCAAGCGGGCCTTATTAGATGCACGTGTTGTGAATAAGGCCCGGTTTGAATTAGCACCAAAAGTGATGGAAAAGGTGTATTTTCACTATCACAACACCACAAAACAAATTCTAATCTACAACACAGGCACATAACTAATAATTAAAGGCAGTGGCTATTTGACCGGCTCCGGTCTTTGAATCTGAAACACTATTTGACCGGTCATGACGTCACTACATAAGCACTTTTTTCTTTTTCTCTTTCAAAGCAAAAGACGTGAAGCGCCGAAATAAGTTCTAAATTCAACACGTTTTCTTCAACTCAGTCTGTGGCGCGTAGGTTACGTCTCCGACTGCCATTCTAGAGGGGATGAGTTCGATACTATCCGGAAGCATTCTTTTTTTTCATTTTTTTTTTATCTAAATTTTGACCCAAAGCGCATTTTTGTGGTCAATTTTTAATTTGAGTAGCCTACAGCCCATTTTTTTTATATCTTTTCAAACCGTGTTTGCCGAACGACCATAAGTGACCTTTTAAAAAAAATGGTAAAGGTAAAACCATTTTTTAAAAAAGTATTGTATATAACTAACTTGAGAGCAAAAATGTAATTGGTCGTTCGGCAAACACGGTCACTTATGACGATCGGAAAATTACCAAAAGAAATTCTCAAATTCCAGCAAATTAAAAAAACTCTAACTTTATTACTCACATTTGAAAAGACATAAAAAAATGGGCTGTAGGCTACTCAAATTAAAAATTGACCACAAAAATGCGCTTCGGGTCAAAATTTAGATAAAAAAATGAAAAAAAAGAATGCTTCCGGATAGTATCGAACTCATCCCCTCTAGAATGGCAGTCGGAGACGTAACCTACGCGCCACAGACTGAGTTGAAGAAAACGTGTTGAATTTAGAACTTATTTCGGCGCTTCACGTCTTTTGCTTTGAAAGAGAAAAGAAAAAAGTGCTTATGTAGTGACGTCATGACCGGTCAAATAGTGTTTCAGATTCAAAGACCGGAGCCGGTCAAATAGCCACTGCCATAATTAAATACACAGTGACAATTATTCCCTCCCCCGCCCCATGCTCCATTTTTTAAAAAGCGACATGGTGTTTTTAGATATGGTGGGGATGATAAAGTATTTTGATTCTGAAATTATGATATTTCCATTGCAATAACAAATTGGATTAATGGTGTAACAAGAATTGTTTAGGCCACTCAAGTCTTTAACCCTCACTTTCTTAACCAGGGGTGCACAACGTTACCCCAGGGGCCTCATTACCAAAATTAGCCTAGTCTGATCATCATTATCAGTCTTGCTTTAATTAGAAAAAAAGTTTAAATTTATTGGTTTTACTGCATCAGCATGCACATATCTTTCACATAAAATCCAAAAAAAAAGGAAGTCAAAGCGGTTTGTTAACTGCAGAACAGTCTAAAATATGTGAAAATTAATAAAACCACTCAATTTCAGTCCCCCCAAACTTCAACTTTCCGTAACTCAAAAAGTTCTCAACTTTAGGCTGTGAAACTTTACCAGTTAGTCTCAATTCACCATAGCAGCAATCAGAGCTCCCAATTTTGTTTAAAAGATTTGTAACAACGGAGATCCAGGGGGTGGGCCTTATTACTGGCCGGGCCTTATTAGCTTCATATGCCTTATATTTTACATTTCACAAATAGTTTTAACAGTCGAACGTTTTCGACTTAACTTTAAGCCCTCATCAGGAATATGAAAATAATTACAAAATGCAATAAATTTCAACTTCTTGAAGGTAAATTTACATTAGGAAAAGACAACTAGGCTACATAAATAACTACAAAAAATTTGCATCACAGGGAACGTGATAGGCTACATCAAGTAAATGTTAAGGAGAATGGACGCGCCTCCAGCAAATAATTGTTTGTTTAAATTTGGGTTGTAGCCAGGCGCGGATTTATGGGGGGGGCCCAAGGGGCCCGGGCCCCCCCCGAAATTTTGTGAGAAATTATTGAATGGTTTGATATGCTTCTAAACAGCTGATATTAGTCTCACAGCGGACTTACAACCCCCCTTTGGCACGCGTGTGAGGTCACGATATTGAGAATGATGCTTTCAGTCTCCATGTCTCTAAAACAAAGCTTGCCTAATTTTAAACGAAACTGCATTAAAAGAGCGAGTTTTGCCAATACCAAACATTCAAACATCTCAGCCAGGAATTACCAACAAGAAAACATAGAGACTTAGCTTTATTACCGAAAAAATGCCGAAGAAAACATGATCTTATCCTTTTGTTATGCCACCGGACAGCACCATTTCACAGGAATATTTATACCCATATTTTTGTTGAAAATGCTCTCAGAATGCACCAAATTCAAAGTAATTTTTCAAAATTTTCTGGGGAAGGCCCCCCAGACCCCCCGCCGCTGGCGTCAAATCCCCCAAATTCCTGGCTACGCTACTGGTTGTTCATATCTGTTTTTTCTTACTTTTTAATTCATTTTCAAATTTTCTGGCCCCCCCCAAAAAAAACTCCTAGATCCGCGCCTGGTTGTAGCCTTAACAGTGCTTCCTGGATTTTGGTGTCAAATTGGGATTTGCCTTTGCGTAAAGTTTAAATGAGTCAGCAGAGAATTTTTGATCTGTGCAAAAAGAACACTCCATGATAAGGTCTTTGGCAGGGGCGCCGGAACGATTTTTGACTGGGGGGCAGCATTATGAAAAAAGGGCACTTTTGTTGCTAAAAGGCCAATTTTTTAAAGTTTTGAGATAAGATATAGCGATAATGCTCATCTATCAGCTCACTATCGAGTATTCGAGTAATGATACAAGTGTCCGGTATACAAAGAAGGGCTTCATGCTACGTTATAATGATGTAACCTACGTACTGTGGTGCAGAATTTTGTGCCGTGAATATTATTTTGAGGCAAAAGCGAAAGATTATAATTAGGCTAAAAGCGAATAGCAGAACTTGTTATATTGCAAAATGTGCAGTCTTACATGACCTTATAAGGGCACCATTGCCCCCCATTCACAGAAAAATTGAGGGCAGGGGGTGCATCCGCCTCCCCTGCCCCCCGCTTCCGGCACCCCTGGTCTTGTGACGTTTGGCTTCGATCACCGCAAGCCCGCGCGAGAAACTAAATTAGTCTCGCGGTTGCCTTCAGATGATCTCACATTTTTTGTAAGTTACACGTTTCATTTTTTGACTAGGTTGAGAAAAATGCATCAGTTTTAAGTTGGTTGAGTTACAGGACGGTTATTCATTTTTTGCTTATCACGAGAGAGAAGAAACTGAATTAATAAAACAAAAGTGCACCATTATTGTTTCTCTTCATTTTGCAAGTCGTTGAAAACTGAGACCGAAGAAAGAAAAGTGAACAAGTAGCCCGTTCGCGCACATTGGTGACCCCGACGTGATCCTTTTCACGTGATTTCAGTTTATAACAGAACTGCGATCGATTGCGATATACTGGCAGGAAGTAAGGAATAGCAATCCTGGCGGCATCACACCAGTCAGATTTATAATTCCAGATCGCTGTGGCACATCCAGAAAGAATGGATTCGTGGCCGATGAGATCTAAGCTGACAAATAAAAACATTCGAGGGTTGTCTTCGACAGTCTCTTTGATTTCGTTTTCTCTTTCTGCAGGAAGGTTGCATGGCCGTTCTTAGTTGGTGGATCAATTTGTCTGGTAAACCCCGATAACAACGAAACATTCTATCTTTATTCATTCTATTGGTAATCAAGAGTTGATAAATTTGTTTAGTTTTTTCTTTAAAATTCAAGAGTTCAGGCCTCAAATGTCTTTTATAACCATTCCTGATGGTTTTGATGGATATGCATGTGATTTATTTTAGATTTATGCTTTAAAATGTTTACCATACTGTACTGTAATTGGAGATGTTATGGCAATATTTATGCTAGTTTCAAATGGAAATCTTCTACATAAAGCAATGTCATCCAACTTGCATGTTGCGGATCAAAACTGATGCTTTGTGATTAGATTTTGTTGAAAAATTCATTGTTATATGTACGCACTGACACAAATACACATTTTAACAAAGTAAAGTTCAGAGAAAATAGTTTTCTTTTTTGAAAAAGGATTCACTTCAATGATTGAAGATGCTTTTTGATGTCAGTGCTATTTTGTGTCACAGTAGTTATATATATTGCGTTGGTTTTTGTTTTACATTGTGTTCTGCGTCCTTTGCATAGCATGTTAGCTAAAGTAAGAATTGTGTAGTTAGATTTCATGTTGACTTAGTGTACTCTTATGTTGTCTGAAGGTTTTTGCGTTTTTTGCAAAAGCTCATGTAGTTCATCATTATTTTTGTAATATGAGATTGTTACTTTTTAGTGATTATTTAAAGTCATGGGTTTTGATAGAAATACTGTATCTTTTAGCATGTGTTAATTAAACATCAATTTCTTGCTGATTCGCAGGACAAAAAACGTTCTCAAAAGTGATTTATGTAATCCGCCCAAAAAACCAATTTGTCCGTAGCAAAAAAAAAAAGTGATATGTAATGGAAGTACTTTGTTCTTTCGTGCAAAAGTACCATGGTCATCTCTTCTGTTCATCCAGTGATTTCATTTGTGCACATCACATATGTTTTGTCAATTCACCATTTTTGTTTGGAATATCACATGGTTCATCTGGGGGAGGGCTGGTGTGACGTTTGGCTTCGATCACCGCAAGCCCGCGCGAGAAACTAAATTAGTCTCGCGCTTGCCTTCAGATGATCTCACATTTTTTGTAAGTTACACGTTTCATTTTTTGACTAGGTTGAGAAAAATGCATCAGTTTTAAGTTGGTTGAGTTACAGGACGGTTATTCATTTTTTGCTTATCACGAGAGAGAAGAAACTGAATTAATAAAACAAAAGTGCACCATTATTGTTTCTCTTCATTTTGCAAGTCGTTGAAAACTGAGACCGAAGAAAGAAAAGTGAACAAGTAGCCCGTTCGCGCACAGTCTTTGGTGGCATTTTTCTTAACGTTGACTAACGTTTTTCTTGCTTTAACGTTTTCAAGCTTAACGTTAAGAGTCCCTAAAATTGAGATGCTCCCGTACGTTCGTGGTCAAATGTCTGGTGGACTGGACAATAGACATACCGATGTACCGTACGTCAATGCCGAATCACACGGACGTGTAAATCTGTACCGTATATGACATTTGAGCAGAGAGACAAAGGCGTCTGGGACTTCAATTGAAAATACGAACTAATTTTGAATGTTTTGTAAGTACGGTAGGAAAAATGTCCACATCAAATTTACTGTTTACAAATTAGTGTTTTGTTTCAAACTGTTTTCGTGCTAGTTGTTGTTATCGCACTTATTTGTGTTGGCAAACGGAAAGCTAATTCTATTTTGTCATAGCCTACATGACGAAAAAGTCGAGGTCTATAGAAGATTGTGAGAGTGGACGTAGGGATGAGAGTGCTGATGGTTCTAATGGCATGGAGTTCACTACGCCAACTTCTAATCTGATTGAGAGAACGAATCCTGATGTATCGGTAACCGGTGGGTTGTGGGCCGTGAGTGTCTTTAAATATTAATCAAAGGGATGGGCATTGGCCTACTGTCACTATTGTCGCAAATCACTCGGCCAACATTTTTAAATTAGCCCCCCCCTAAATTTTTTTCTGGGTGCGCTACTGCAAGGTAATAATATAAACTTCCAATAAACATGTTGTAGGGTACTAAACTAAGCTAGCTTAACAAGAAATTGAAGTTATTACAGTGGTGTGAGTAAACCAAATCTCTGGCATAATATGAAATACCGTACAAGAAAAAAGCCGTTCGCAAATTCTATTTTAATTCAACTCTATAGCTTCGCGTCCCAAGTTGCCAACAAAAAATGTTTAGGTATGTTGCCAGATGTTTATAAAAACTTTTGGGCAAAGTGTTGCAAAGGTAGTATTTACATTCTTGGCCTGAGAAAGCTTCTTTGATAGCTTAATCCTAGAAAATTTGCATAGCCCTACATGTAGAGGCTTTGAACCATTACGCAGGCCGGTCACCGAGTTTGGCCATGACAAAGTGAAGTTTCCGATTGCTGAAGTGTTGTTGTCTGTGAATTATTCCATCTACCAGGTGCCGTTGAATAAAGAGCAGTCCTGGAAATGCGTTGCTCAAGCGCACAACCCCAGAGTCAAACCAGCGCTACTGATCTTGCAGTTTCTTCGTTTGCAAAGTCAGGCGCTTAACCAACTGAGCTATCGGGGTAAAAGTTAGTTGTAGGCTATAACTTCATAAAAAAAAAATTTCACATGGATTTAGAAATGTTTAGGCCTACTCAGAAATTTTGGTAGCCTAATCTCTGTAGGCTATGTTTCTTGTGTTGTATTTAGTTAGTTTTATGATCCGCCACGATGGCTCGGTTGGTTAAGCACCATCTGGCTATTTGTAGGCTATTCATCGCATAGGCTATTCTTCTAATCATAGCTCCATAATTCCGTTTTAGACAATAAATATTTGGTCTATTAAAACTTAAAAGCCCAGGGTTTAGTGGCGAGAACATGGTACTCCGTACGGCACAAATTAAATGACGCAAAAAAACTCCAAATGTAAGCACGCGACCACAAATACGTAACAGTAACCTGTGGCTAAATTAACAGTGAAAACGACAAGCACGTCGCCAAATTCCCGACACGAAATCAGCGAAAATCTACTGCAGTTGTGATGATGATACAAGAGGAACGATAAAGACAATGCATACCGTTACAGTGATGAGGCATAAAAAGTTTTTGTAAAACAATTAGTAGGCTAAATATTATCAGATACGATAATTCAATTAAATAGAATAACTCACAAAATTTGGCTTTGGAGATGTGAAATCCATTTACAAAAGAAATAGCCTAGGCTAAAAGTAGGATTAAAACGCAAAAATATCTAACTCTCGGTCATATAGACATTACAAACACATTGCATAGGCCGAATAGCAAAAACATTATGAATAATAATCTTTATGATTGGTGTGTGGTTTATACACAAAGTTTAAAAAAAGCAATCAAAAGCATAAACAATGTGGTAAGGTCTGTGTGTTGCACTGACAAATGCTTAAGTACTCACACAAGTTTATGGTAGCCTAATTTGTTCAAAGGCGTCAATGGAATATTGGCTGTTGCAGTGGGCACTCAGCTTTTTTCTGAACGCTAGAGCGAACGCTATGTAGTACAAAACACAAAGGCTAAAATTTCGCAGCAAAAGTCCATTACGAAAACTACACGAGCATTGCACAAAACCCAACTGCAGAAACATATTCTGCTGACATGAACTCGCCATCTACACAATTTCAAATAAAATTGAATGCAATACCATTAATTGCGTGAACCTACAAAGTTATTTGAGCTTTCCATGTGCAGTAAGAATATCGATGACACGCGGTGTTCGCACGAAACGTCGATCCAAAGTTGGAATGAAATCGGGTCGCGCTGCCGAGGCACTGGTGCCAAAAACATCCACCAGTTTTCGAAATACCTTGTTTAGTCTGCAATAACATGAAAGTATATGACAAATAGTTTGCGTCCCAGCAATGTAATATTATGTATCACTAAACGCTGCAGAGAGTTTAGACTTTAGAATGTTAGATAGCATAGCCTACGATTAAGCAGATAAGGTGTGAGAAAAGGCACATTTTTGGTTTAGTTACAGAGAATTGATAATTATGAACAAATGCTAACACAAATTTAAATGTTGTAGATAAGGTCACATGAAAATGCGATGTATATTTTCATTACTTTGTATAGCCTACTCCCAAGATACATCACATGAAAGTCGAACAGCAATGCAACATTAGGCTAAGTCTACACAATGGCGCTTCAAAGTTATATTTTCCTGGAAAGTAGGTTACATAGTACATTGCTTTACATATTACTGACGCCGGTTAAACGAAGCCCTTGTGAAGAAAAACATTTACTTCAAAACGGGTGAAGCATATTATATCCAGTACTTCTAGAATTAAAGTCCTGAAAGTTAATCTCCTTTAATGCATTGAAATGTAATGCAAATGTATAGTCGATCTGAACTTAGAGTAAAGAGCATTGATTTACTGGCTGTGAATTCTACTCTAGTAGGTTAACAATTATTACATATACTACAATAATAACCATTAGCCCGTTGTTTACAAGTCAATAATTCCACAAGACAATTATATCAACACTTTTCTCACCTTCCATCGCACAAGTCATTTGACAACTTCATGAACTTTGGTGCTGTATTATGAGGCTCAAAATATACCTGAAATATAGTTATTTTGTGCTAAAATCTTCTTCGTATACTGAAATATTTATGTTGGAACAAATTTGTACTCACTTGCATGCCCAAATGCTTAAATAATAAACGGGCACTACTGTATTATATATATATACGTTATACCAGTACTTGTTCACCCATGCTGACATGAGCAACGATGCAATAATAACAAAAAACAATCGGCTATTCAAAATTGAAATAACGTAATGACATTTCACGTTATTTTCTACCATTGTGACAACCACAAAAAAAATACAAACATTGTAGCAAGAAACGCCACACCCACCGAGTGCAAGATAATAGCCAATGAAATCGCGTAAAGATACCGATATCCTTGCTTCCAACCAGCTATAACACCGTCATGAACTGCCTTGTGAGCTAATACCTAGAATGAACAATATTATAAAGAAATAACAACCCATTCTTAAATTAAATATTGCGCATTATGTACATCTTGCATGCAAATTAAGATAAATGCTTCTAAACAGACGCAAAATCTGTCATTTTTAGATTAAACATTTAAACAGACGTTGAATCAAGATAAAAATGACGGATTTTTCTGTCTGGGTGAATTAAGATACATAGTTACCAGTGCTACAAGCAACAAAACATAAATACAGAGACTGTTCACCAGTCATATGACAAATAAAATGACTTGCGTTCTTCTGGTGACTATACTAGGTTACCATCTGATGTTAAGAATGATACCCGGCTTTCACAAAATATGACATGCTTATTATTATTAATCGGTACAAATTTAAGAATTTCATACTTGACTTGCTTTGTTAATATGAGCTACCATGTGGTATTGTGGTAGTTTCATGACAATTTAATCAAGAAACAACATTCTCGAGAGGGCGAATTACATCATCACTTAGACTTGGCCCTTCATCAAACTCTATGTGGAAACGCGAACGATGTGGTTCTGATGTTCCAATAATGGAGTTTGAGATGCCTCTTGGCCAGGAGCCTTACCTCAAGCAACTTGAAGAGGAAGTAGAGAGATATAGTTGAACTTTTATAAAACCAAGATGAGATCCCTGCCACAGCTCCGGCAACTGCTCCATGGATTGCTGGGGAATCCTTGTTCCTCATCCACCTCAGTAAACAGTTACAAGCCTGGGAACGTATGATATATCCAGTGATGTCAAAGCTTGCGCGTTTTAATAAGCATTTACATTTTTGGTTAGCTCAAAAGGTCATTGGTACAACTTGCTTCGCCGTCGTTTGAGCCTTTAGAGCAGAGAGTCTATCCTTTTAGTCTATCTATCCTTTAGCACTCTTAGAGAGTCTATCCTTTAGCACTCTAGAATTTGCAATGAGTCAATCGCATAAATAGAGATGCTATTGAACAGCTGCCAGGTTTTGGTCTCAAGGTCGAAGACACTCAGAATTTCTTTACAGGTTTCATGTGATTACTTTGTAGCGGATCAGGAAAAAATTTTTGGGGGACAGCAAAGCTTCAATGAAGTAAAATTTGCAAGAGAACATGGATAATATAAGGGTTGATGTCCAAATAACATAATAGTAGGCTCGTGGGGGGCTTGCCCCAAGATAGCATTTGGAAAATTTAATCTTGTTCTGTTTTTGAGGCATAATAATCTTTTTTGATCGAGACTTACACTTTGTATTTGACCAAATTCATCAAAACTGGGCTTGCGTAGAATATTGAGTTACAAATGCTAGTTGAAAATTGAAGTTAGGTTTTCAACATTTTTTCTTTCACGAACATAGAAAAATTTTACTGATGGCCCAACCTTCCCCTAGTGTACAAGGCACATTTTATCTCACAACTCATACACTGATATAAATCAACTTAATTGTTTACTAATTGAATGAGTTATTTGGGTACTTTGGTATGTTGCATTGCTTTCTTAGTTCTTCAGGAGTACGTAAGTAATTTCTACCCCTTAAATCCACTGCTGAAATCCTGTGTATCCAATGCCGTCAACAAGGTAAATAAATAAAAGGTAGGCTAAGACGTGACATGTAGTATACGCCATGCAGCCACCGTTCGACTGCGTTACTTCTACCTATAATTTTACTGTCGTACTCGAAAAAGTGCTGAATATCCTCCAAAAAAAAATGTCAAAGAAATTTTTTGAAGAAAAGATGCAGGTTTCTTTCTTCCACGAAGTATTTGCATCAACTGAAGAATCAAATCCGCTCCACACCCCAATAGGGCATTTCTAGTGAAACCCTGGAATAAAACAGGTGATAAAAATCTGAACATATTTTTTGTAATTGTTTTACGCATTACTAACTTATTTTTTAAGTTGACCAGAATGATCACGTCATAATGTACAAGATCTATCATCATTTTGACCATTTTACATTTGTTTACAGTTTGCTATGTGGTGTTCTTAAATTACTTCTTTCATAATGACTAAGAGGGGGCAATGCAAAAACATAAAAATAGGTAAAAACATGCATCCAAGGGCCAAAAACTTCTACGTTATAATACAAACCCTTCACCTCTAACACATAATGCGCACACGAATGATTGTGAAGGCAGGTGCGATGGCTGGGATGACAGAGTTGCAATCTAAACATATAAATTATACGCTTTACTTAAACATCGTAGCCTATGTATTATTGTTTTTTGTCTCTTTTGTGTTTTTTGTTGTTGATAAAATAAACAATTGATTAATATTGATCACAAAGTTTTTCTTTAAAGCAATTCCAGCTTATCATGATTGAATAAATTTAAAAGTATATTACTTAAATTCTCCTACACTGAACACATATGAATATACCCGAACAACAGCCAACGAAAAACGGTAAAACGATTCAAAGAGTGCCTATGGTTGTTTCAGCAGTACCAATAACATTTGGAAAAATCTTGCTTGTGTGAATTGAGTGATCAAGGCTGTAAACCACAGCTAAAGGTTATCCATAAAAAATAAAACCTAAGCCAACAAGCAATCTGTTTGCATAACACGATTTAGCAAATGATTGTCAATGTGTAGTTGTGTTTAGTCAAGAAACATCTAATAAAATTTGCAAGAATGAGACATTTTGCTGGGTGAGACATTTTGAAACCAGAACAATTGCCTCAAAGACTGCTTGCTCAGGCGGCAATTCACCAAAGAAATACAAGATGATAAACACTGTTTGGAAAATTTACCGTACCAGCTTATGAACACGTCAGCCGCGTTAAATCCTGCCTTCTAATTGGTCAAAACAGCCCATCTGCGGTAGCAACCTGCAGATTACAAATATGCTGCCTGTTTGCAACCAATAGAAAACTACCGTGTAGAATATTGATTAATTTTCAAAAACGTTTCGGTTGCTTACCGAAAATTGTAATATTTTTTGCAGCCTACCCAACTAATTCCTAGAATTTCTCCAAATAAACAGAAGCAACATCAAAACAGAATTTTTGACAAAGTCCGCATCAAAACGATCGTCTCCAAAATGGGTTGTCTCCGAATTGTCATAGACCCAGTTGGCTACGTATACCATAGCGCTCTGTGTAATGACAAATTGTAACTGATCCATTCAGTGTTTTTTAAGCTTACCTGTTTAACAAATACTGAAAAATTTTTGGAAGGAACCGGAAATATTTTTTAGTGACATCGTCAACCACCTGTTCTCTTCGTTCACAATTTCCAAGAAAAATTTGAAGGAAACTTTGCATGGATTTGGAAAGTTTTTCAGATTTTCTGTCAATAAAAAGATTTTAAAGTACCACAACCAGCCAATAAATAAACTTTTATTTTCGTAAACTAAATGAAGCAATATTTACTATCAACAGATTAGTTTTAAATTTTAGTTTGCAATCTTTCTTAGAGTACTTCTTTTATTACATTAGCCTTGATGCCAATAAACAAAGTCACCAGTGCAAATTATTTACTTTCAGTATTTCCAATATTGCCACATCTGTTTCTACAGTTCCACCGCTACCATGCCCTCACTTAACACATGTTAACTTAAAACACATAAATTATCATTTTTATAGCTCATCAAAAACACTATAAAACCTAATAAAAGGATGATGAAACAAATTAAATAAATCGGCAGTTTATGCCTCTTACCTGTACAAAGCCATGAGACCTGAAGTTGCAATGCAGAACACAGCTACCTGCACAAACAAGTTTATAAGAATGTAGGTGCAGAGTTAACAATAAATGCAGAGCATGACTACATCTTATAGAAGCATATTTACCTCTCCATTCGGCAGTGGTTGTACCCACTTTCTGAATACAGCCATTCTAAATAAAGTTTCAGCTGCCTAAAAAAATGAAATATTGTGCTAAAAAAATTTTTTCAAAATAAGCAAATTAAAAGCAAATCATTGGCCTAACATAAATCAATTAGCATCAATATCAAACCATCGCTGCTTTCATAAACCAATATTCTCTTGCATTGACTTGCCGAATTAGATCATGCACAATATTTACCCAACACTCGTTTAGGCCATTCAGATCAAGCATTATGGAAAATCAAACAAGATTTGCAATCAAATCAAAAATAAACTCTCACCCATATTGCAGTTGCTAGAGCAATTAAATCCTTTCTGAAAAAGTTACAAAATGTCATATGTCAAATCACATTTGAATAAAAATAAGCACAAAACCACAAGAAATACCTTGAATTAGTTTCCAGATCAAGCAAAAAGTACCCAGTTAGAAAACCATTTGTTAATCCATGAAAACGATAAACTCCTCCTAAGGCATGGCTAAAAAATCAAAACGCATAAATTTAAACAATTTTAAGTATTATAAATGTGCAAAGCAAAAATCCACTCTGTTTAGACGTCATTCTCAAACATGAAATTACAGTATAACTTTGGGAGAAAAGCAATAATATTTTTCAAAACCAAAGACAGAGAAATAACAGATAGCAAATTGAATAATGATATGTCATCCCATCATAGGCCAACAATTTGTTGTCTGCTTTCGAACTGTGGAGTTCTTAAATTACTGAAAGAAATTATTTTCAACATTTTAAGTTGGAAAAATAGCATAAGTGCCTGACTTCCTAAACAAAAATAATGAAGCAATGGGCTGGTACAACTCTCATGCTGTGTGCTCAACCAACGCATTTCAAGGCCAGTTTTCGATTGAGCAGCAATTAGTAAATAAAATAATTTGCAGTTCTCAATGCTGCCAAAAGAAGCGGGAACTTCACTCTGTCCGTCTCAGTGACCTGACCTATGTAAATAGCTACCAAGATTAACCTTTCAAAAAGGACTTTTGTCTGACGATAAGGATTCCCTCAATCAAGTTACCATAATGTTACAATATAGAAAAGTTTTGAAATACATTACAGACCAAGTAACACAAGTTTCTGCCATAACCATTGCACCATGAGAAGACAAAAAGAGACTTGATCTCAGGATATTCATGCAAAGTTTTCTTATTTGTTTGTATGTTTTCCATTCTTTCCAAGGCTTTTGCAACAAAGATGTAGCCTAAAACGTCAATAAATGAATATAAATAGTTGAATAAATGTTAGAAAAAATCAAAAAATTATGCATGAAATTTCACTTCAATCACAGCACATTGAATCAATCAATGATTTATTTATCCAAAACAGGCACGGAAACACAACTTTAAAAAAATATTGGCTTTATGTTAACATGATCTACAATTGCAACCAGCAGACTCATAAGTTAAATTTAGCCTTGTTATAGACTAATCAAATGCCATTTCAAAATAAAACTAAGAAGTATAATTTTTCTTTAACAAGGTTTCACAAGTATTTTCAAGCACTTTAATACATAAGCAATGCAAAATCAAAAGTGGCTACATTTATGACATAACGTAAGCCAGTTTCATTCAATTTTCGTATATGACTCACACTAATAGTGCCGGTACATAAAAGCGTAAATAAGCGTTGTAAATGCAAAAAACTTTGCAGAAAATTGGCTAAATTACGCTTCAATAATCATAACAATTTTCTAGAAACAAACACATTGGCTACCGGTACCTACCAGATAAAACAAAATGTACATTTTTGCAGATTTGGCAAATGTAATTTTGAACAACCCAAAAATAGCTTTGATGCAACTTGGTTCATAAGTATGAGAAGCTTCATAGCACGTACATGAAGCAATGTGAAAAAGGCTCACAGTTGTTTCATCAGAAACAAGTTTACTACATACAGTCATTTCCTAAAAATTAATCAGTAAAGGACTACTACCCAATGTTATGAAACCACGTGTCTGCAATTTGCAAACCAATTTCATAAACAAGTTTGGCATAACATGCTTATTGCATAATGCATATATATAATATATATAAACAAAAAGAGTCACCTAAGTAATGCATGTATGCTGAAGACACCATGCAGTGCAAAAAATATTGATATTCTCTCTTTTAATATGGAGATAACAGAAATAAAAGCATGCAGTACCGATACATATCATGTAGAATTAAACAAATGAACAAAACTAAAATTTAATTTTTACTGGCTATAAGACAGTAATTAGAAAGAAATATTATACTAAAAGTAAAATTAGATAAGAAGCTTTCCAGCAACAGTGAGCTTTGAACCCAGGTCGTTGAAGGTGTGTCAACCACCAACTACGCTACTCGCTGTGATCTTAAAATAGTCTGCCATGACAGCCCAGTGGATAAGCACTTTGCTTCAATAACAGCTCTCTAAATTGCATAGCTCTAGCATACTCCAAGAATTGAACCAACAACATGCGTTTCCCAGCTGCAAAAAAGAAAGCCTGGAGCCAGGGTTCTCGACTTGAATTTGTGTCAAAGTGTTCAAGGGTATTGATGGCTTAGCTACTAAGATAATCACAGAAAATTTTGTTTTTTTCAAGTAGAAATCTGTTTAAAAAGGTCCTGAAACATGGCAATGAGGTTATTCTTCATCTTCAAGAAGCTCGAGGTCCATCATCAACACCCAGAAGGTCCGGATTCGGACCGCAGTCCGCTAGTTGAGTAGCCCTGCCTTAGAGAAAACATATTTATTTCAGTTTATTCTACCTAAACTGAAACTATTATGTTTCGCCTACTTGAATGCTACAAACAAGCGCAAAAAAAGATAGGTACTGTCCAGAACAAAATGTGCTTATCGTATGACAGTCTTCCGCAGTTGCAGACTAACCCTGCTCCTGCTGCGAAAAACTCAGTATATAATTTTTTTCGATTCCCCATCCGTAGTTCAAGTCCCGGGATTTAACATTGGCAGAAAAGAAGTATATACAGTATAAAGGAGCACAATTGGCGAGCAGAGATAAGCTTATTCACTAGCATGTAGGCCACATTTCCTCAAGCATAGGATTCAAAAGCCTGCTTAATAGGCCTATTGGTAACCTTATGAGGTTTCTGTTTTAGCATCGAAAACATGTTTAGGTATTTTGATTTTTTGTCCATATTCTACTAATGCAGTTATTTGCAAAAATGTCCAATTACGTAACTATGGTACTGAAAGAACACTGACTATAATTTCATTGTAATATTACATCAATTATATATACATATATATTAAAAGTACCGTAGTCTAGTACAAAGGTGCAAGTTTGATGCAAGAAAAATTCCAGTTGATTGTTTATTTATGGCAATTGAAACACAGGCAGGATAGTTCATATAGCTCAATCCGCCCCGATAGCTCAATTGGTTAGCGCGTCACTTCTGGAACGAAGAAGCTTCAAGATCAAGCGGCGCTGGTTCGACTCTCGGGGTGTGCGCTTGAGCAACGCACGTTAAGAACTGCTCTCCATTCAGCGGCATCTAATGGATGGAATAGTTCCCCGGCAACAAGACTTCAACAATCGGAAACTTTACTAGCTGTCAATCTCGGTGACCGGGCCTGCGTCAGTGATTCAAAGCCTCTACAAGTATGCAAAACTGCCAGGATTAAGCTCTGCAAGAAGCTTTCCCAGTCCGAGGATAAAGATTCAATCAATCAATCAGGTCTATGAGTGTAGATCAAAGTTAAATTGGCCTTGTTTACCTAAGTTTAATGTTTTATTGCCTGTGTTTTCGTACACTGTCTAGTTGATAACTGTGGAGTTATTAGACCAGGGGTCGAGAACCCATAACTCACGAGCCATATATGGCTTTTTGTGGCGGCATCTGGCTCACAGAAAGTATTATCTTAACTTTCATTAAAACTTAAAGCTGAAAATATGCTCAGAATACAGCAAATTAAATGCATTTTTTCAAAAATTTCTGGGTGAGGTCTGCCATACCCCCACTGTTTTTCTCATCTTCAAAAAACACATCACCCCACTTTTACAACTCATCACCTGCCACTAAATGTTAGTTGTATTAAATGTTAAGCATTATAATATACAGTAATTCTTATGGAAATCCATTTCCAAAATGTAGCTGTATTTTAGACCAGTACATCACATCCGAGACTGATCGTTGAGAGTACGTTGCGTTTTTGAAAGTAGGCCTACCGTATATTTGCAAAGACAAAATTTGGGCAAATTTGTTCGCCCTCCTAAAATGTTTTACTCTCCTACGGCCATGGTACCATGCTATTATTGAAACAGACAAAATATCAGCTTTCACTCTCTCTCAAGATAATCCATCAGATCAAAATCGATCTCTGAAAATAAATATGTTTGTGTATTTTATAATAATTCTATGTATGCTATTAACTAGTTTTGATGGCTGCCATGTCATCTGATTACATTTTAACATTAACATTGGTAACACAAGCATTCAACAAAAAGATCAAATAAAATACCTTGGCGTTTACATAGATAACAAATTAACATGGAAATATCACATAGATAAAATTTGCGGAAAAGTAGCAAAAGGTTCATGGGCGTTGCTTAAACTCAGAAATTATGTCAACACAGACACTTTAAAAGATGTGTATCACGCTTTGATTTACTGTCATTTGCAATATTGTATTTCAAGCTGGGGAAAGGCCTGTGACAGTGCACTGGATCCATTAATAAAATTACAAAAAAAGGTTATAAGAATAATTACGAAACAAAATTACTATGCTCACACTAATTTTTTATTTTTCAAAATGAACATCTTGAAACTAAAAGACATACATAACATTGAAATAAAAAAACATATGTACAAAGTTCATATGAATGAGTATCCATCTACGTATTGTGATTTATTTACAAATGCTTCATCTATTCATCAGCATAACACAAGATATCAAACAGGCAACAATTATTTTATAAACAGATCAAACACAGAATTTGGCAAGAAGTCCATGCAGGTATTGGGACCAATGCTCTGGTCAGAGGTTCCAAGCAGGCTAAAAAACTTATCATTTCATTGTTTCAAAAAAGAGATCAAAACGTTAATTTTACAAAGCTACAGTGCATCGTAAGTGATATGTTATGGAAACCAACTTGTCAGTTGCTTCGGAAACTTTATAATTCTCTGCTTGCTTCATGGAATTTTGTGTTTTGGCCTACGTTATCATCAATATGTTTTTTTTTTGTGCGTATGCTGTTGTTGAAGCGCGGGAACGTTTCAATTATTATTTTTCTCTTGTAAGCTTATTTTAAATGGCAAAATCGTAATTTCCGTAGGGTGGCAATTGACTAGTAGACCGTATGGTCGTCTCGTTGTCTCCCTGTCGGTATGGGAACTTGTGTAACTTTTGTACTGTGTATATTGCATATTTCAAACATGTACCTATGTTCCTGTTACTGACAAATAAAACATTGATTGATTGATTGATTGATTGATTGATTGTTTTTATCGTTCTCAATACTTTCAGTTCTTGTAACGCTACCGTACCATTGTCTGTAAACTTGTAACAGTAGATAGCCTATTTATTGAGATTTTGTGCATTTGCAGTTTGTGTATTATTTTGTTATTTTTTGATGTTATTTCGTTGTTGTTGTTCGTTATTTGTGCATTTGCAGTTTGTGTATTATTTTGTTGTTTTGTTTTGGATATGGACAGCTTTGTCTGATGCAAATAAATTATTATTATTGCTTTATGCAGGCTCGCCGGTGGCTGCTTTAACGGATTCAGAATTCCAGTAAGGTTTCATTTTGAACATCTTTTCCGTTTAAAAGACAACTTTGAATCGAAAATTTTGGACTTTTTATGCCACGCATGAATTTCGGAAGTTCGCAGTTCGATTCATTCGAAAAAAATTGGGGCGGCAACACGATCTCCTTTCTTTGTTGCCGTGACGTTTCCAAAAAACAATAACACCAGCTGATTTGCTGGTAAAAGGCGATTGCTGCAAAGAAGGAGCAGCAGGTCATGGACTGAAATGAATTGGCAAGAAGGTTTCGTGCCGAATTCTCGACGCACAAGCGACAAGAACCAATTGTGTTAAGTGTGTAAAACGTTGTTTTACATCAAAACAGCTGAAAAACCTTTTGATAGCCTACAGCTGTAGCAAGAGTGAAAAAAGTACTGTAGCTTAATCACCAAAAAACATTGAATGAAAACAAACTGGTTAAACCAGGGCTACTCAACTAATGTTAGCAAAGGTCCATTTTGACAAGTTGAATGTTTTTGCGGTCCGGTGAATATTTCATATGCAACCACAAAAATTAAACAACCAGTAGTCTACGAGCACCGAAACACTTTTCAGGTAGTAGGCTATGTAACGTGACTTGGATTTTTGTCTGACACAAACAAAGAAATAAAAAAAGGAAAAATGTATTGGGTTTCTTTGTAGTGTAGCTGTGTGGATCGCACATCAGAGCAGACGGCAAAGCGTTGGGGGATCTGGGGGCGAAGCCCCCAGCTCCTTGGATATAAATCACAAAAAATTGCTTTTCCCTAATGGAAATCTGTTTAAAGAGGCCCTAAATGTGGCAATGAGGTTATTCTTCCAGAAGACTAAGGTCCACCTTCAACACCCAGAAAGTCCGGATTCGGACTGCGGTTCGCCAGTTGAGTAGCCCTGGGTTAAACCATTGATTTTTTTTTAAAAGAAGGCTGAGTTGACAGCCTACCATTCTAGGAAGGGGTTGATTGTGTTTTAAGTAGGCTAGTCAAATTTGTCAAAACAGTCAGAAACCATCACGGACGTAGCCCAATCAGACTGTTGGTTGATTGATTTATTGAATCTTTATCCTCGGCATAGTACAGCAGCATAGGTCCAATTGTAACTCTTTCATTTTAAATTGTGATAACATTTTTACTGGAAGCCGTATTAACCTGAAGTTTCGTGACATCTCTACATTTTTTAAATAGATTGCGTAGGCCAAATTTCACAAAAAAAATCAGTTTATGTTCCCAAGATAATGGACTGAGTTGTTTTTACTCTCTTAACAGGTGAAACATTGTATCTTCACACATTTTGTATAGAATTAATGCAAGAAAAAAATACATATCGGTAATATTTTTGAGGGAATTATTTTGTTATAACAACAGAATTTTTGTTTATTGTGTTGTGTATATTTTTGTTTATTCTCCAGTCGAAAAAATAATTAAACTGAATACAACACAATTTACAATTTTAAAAATAATTTAGAAATCTTTTAGATTCATAAATAACAAACGTTTTTCATGTTAATTTTGTCTGAGGTTGGACGCAAACAAGATGTTTCAAAAATCAGAAACTCCACTCTGGCAATCTAGGTACAAGTATGCTAATCTACCAGGAATAACCAATGGCTTTGTCTGTTCGAGGAAAAAGATTCTGAACCAACCCACACAGTTTTCCTAGCTTTACATTGTTTCCGACCTCGGCGGACATAGCAACTACCAACATAGGCGCCGACTCCGGGGGGGCGGAGGGGCGGCGCCCCCCCCGTGAATTTAGCTCGGGGTGGCTGCCCCCCCCGCAAATTATTTAAAAAAAATCCTAAAGCAAATGTTTGTAAGTTCAAATTTGCGTTAGTCTGACCTTCATTGCGGATCAATCTCAATTAAAAGATCTACTTGTTGCAACAAGAGCGCTGCTCCTAAGGTAACAAAAAAAAACAGAAGTACGGTAGCTGATAAACGCCAGCATGGTGCCGTTGAAGCATAGTAACAATGATTGAAAAACGTTTTTCTTGATTTCTTCCACTTTGTTTTTCTTGGGAGTGTCAATAACGAGGTGCAGTTTGCTCAGTTTAGTATCTACCCGTATTAAGAGCTAAAGTTCAAAGTGACTAGGATATAATTCGAAGTAGCCTACAGGCCTCGAAATTCGTTTTTGTTGACGGCGGACAAACGTGTCCGGTCTGAGCAGCTATCTCGGCGGACAAATTAAGTCTCACGGCGGACACACCAGTTTTAGCCGTCGATCGTCATGCTTAATCACTTTATCTTGATAATAATTCTTCGCCATTTCAGAACTATACAGCTACCGCAAAATGACTTGAGACCTCGATCATTTTCACACGTTTTTAATTGCAATAAGTATTAAACCATTGTGTATTGCATAAAAGGCAATTGTTTCACTCAAATCAATTATGATGTATAATATGTACACAATGGGCTATTAGCAAGACAATGTTACTGTAGAATTGCTTTGGGCATTTTATTAGAATAAAATAGTGATGAGAATTCAAGGAAGTTCTGGGAGAATCATAGTTAATTTGAAAGCATAAGAGAATCTAAAGTAAAAGTTTTCGGAGGTGGATTATCAATGAGCGGATGAAAAAACAACGGCTAGCATTTGCCAAGAAATATGCCCATTGGACCACTGAACAATGGAGAAAAGAAATGTTCTCTGATGAGAGCAACTTCCAGGTCTTTAAGATGGGGTCTACTATGGTGCGGCGTCCAAGATCATCTGATCGTTTTGATCCTCGATATACGGTTCCGACTGTTAAACACCCACAGTCAGTCATGCTGTGGAGAAGTTTTTCTGGAGACAAGGGAAGGGGAGGCCTGCACTTTCTTCCAAAAAACAAAAAAATGAACGCTGATCTCTATATGCAAGTTTTGGAGGAGCATATGCTCATTTTCTTCCCCATTCATGGCTTCAAGGTGTTCATGCATGATAGTGCACCTTGCCACAAAGCCAAAAAAGTAACAAGATTCCTTGAACAGCAACAGATAAATGTTCTTGAATGGACTGGCAACAGCCCGGATTTAAATCCCATCGAAAATTGCTGGCACAAAATGAAGAGAACAATGACCGAAAAAAAACTCCTAACCTGGATACTCTTAAAGAAGAGCTGAAAAAACTGTGGTGCCTGGAAATGACACCGGATTATTTTAGAAATTTAAGCGTCTCTATGCCCAAACGCTTGCAAATGGTTATCAAAAACAAGGGCAATATGACAAAATATTAACAAAAGTGACTATTTTCAATAAAAGCGTTCATAACAAATAAACCTGTGTTTTTCTTTAAAAATAAGGTAGGTCTCAAGTCATTTTGCGGTAGCTGTAACTACGGTTTTAGAAGGCTTTTTAAAAAATCAGAAAAGTCACTCTGAAAGGCTTTCATCAGACCAACGACTTGCGCTTGAAGAGTCAAAGCGCCGTGTAGCTGGTCAATACGTCACATAACTGATTAACTTCCCCTGAATGAGGTCGTGTGGCTTATTGCGTCACAATACTCTGGGCAGGAGTCGGAAAATTTCTACACCAACGCTACTATTTTCTGCTGTGCAAAGTTTCACAGGCTTTATTCTTTAAGTTTATTTTTGCGTGTCATGTGAGCGAAAGTGAATTTTCCTTGGGTCTTTTCTTCCTTACTGTAATACCAAAACTTAACAAATTGTGTTGCATCTTGCTGTAATAGCCTACTCGTATAATCTAATTTAGTAACCAAACTTGCCGTATCATTATTACTCGGAGATCAAAGCCAGACAATATGTGACGTAAAACTTGAACTAAATTGCGCGTGATTAACAGATTAGTGTAGAAGTACCTGTACTCCTATCGATTCTTAGCGAAGAATTCACCTTTGTTACGCTGCTTCATTCAATGTCATCAATCGTTGAAGCAACGTAAAAATTGAAAGTTTTACTCCTTGAATGGAAGCTAAGGGGTACAGTATTCACATTTTCTAGATGCGCGCTAGAATGCGCTGGAAAATATATTATTGCAACAATTGTTCGTGCTATGCAATAACGATTTGTATCGCTAGTTCCTGTGTTATTTCTCGGCGGACAAATATGACCGATCTAGATGGTACTTCCCGCGGACATCACATGCTGTGACGACGGACATGTCCGCCGTGAATTTCGAGGCCTGAACCTACATTATAAAGCTTGGCGATATACAATGGCAGATAGACGCAAACAAACATCAATGCCGACAAACAAACATCAGCATTTTGAATGTAAGCAATCAGTCGGCTGGAAAGTTTGCCCCCCCGGCAATTTTCAAAACCCGGCGCCTATGACTACCAACAGTCATGATAGGATATGTCTGAGTGTAATGTATTGAAACGTTTGGACCAATAAAAATCAGGCAGAAAACTGCTGATTTTGATGCAACATATATAAAAGTACAATTGTACTTATGCTGTCTGTTAGCGCTGTCAAATTATGACACCGGACAAAGGTTAAAAAAGTGATGTTATCAAATTAATCTGTTTCTCTGTAGTGTGTAGTCCTCAATTTCTTGAAGTTGATTAGCCTATCTAATATCAAGAAAAATGTAAGAAAACTTTACAAAGGTTGTTTTAATCTAACAAATGGTTTACTTTTATGCCTAGTTTTTAGATCCGATTTATGCTAAGAGTTTTAATCTCACCACCCACTAAATTTATTGCTGGTGACTAAGTACAAAGCGTTTCTTTTCTTTTTCTTGAACATTGAAAGTGAAAAAATTGAATGACTTTTCTTGAGTACGGTACCGGAAGGGTCTGCTACTATTTAGTGAGTCCGGTTCGGTGAGTCTGATTCGGTGAGTTCCTAACCTCTAACCCAAACCCCTAACTCTAAAACGGCAATGATAATTAGGCTACAGTACCCAATAATTTTTAAAAAAAAATTGAAAAAATCCCTCGTTAAGGGATCGGACTCACCGAATCGGACTTACCAAATCGGACTTACCGAATCGGACTCACCGAATCGGACTCACCGAAACGGGCCATTCCGGTACCGGAACAACTTTTTCAATGTGTCATATGGTGTGCACATCTCATATGTGGTGCCTAACTGTTTACAAGCAATTTATAAAGTTTTTTCAATAGAGTGATGCCACTTAGCTTACGGCGTTAAAGTAAGATGATTGGACAACTCACAAAGGAAGTGTTTAGCAAGATAACATATGAGAGATAAATATGTTCTGTTTATGCTAGCTAGTTTCTGTAGTTTCAGAACTTGAAAGCAAATAGCAAGAATGGATATTTTGCATAAGACTACAGTATTAAGAAATTCAGCATGGTTATAATTATAATGCTTTTACAGGACAATTTCACATAGCGACATATGTCAGTAATATTGTGATGATAAAACTGCTGGTAAACTTCAAAATACCAATTCCGTTGCAGTTAGATAAATGTAAATAAATAGGTTATCCCTCCGGAAAATATTCCCATAAAGTATCTACATTAAAAAAATAATTCCACTTTGGTAAAAAAGCACCCCAGTAAACTTCCCCCCTAATATTGTTGGAACAATTTGTGCTGTGGAAAGGCTTTTGAGGGTGGGTTTGCCTGAGGATTTGTACGGATTACCCACTTAGACATATAGTTGAAGTAGAGTTTTGCAGCTGATGACTTACCATTGGTGTTTTCAGATTTAGTTGTTATAAGCAATTAGTGTTTAGTGCGAGCTTCCTAAAGTTTATTTTAGTGCAAAAATTGGCTGGCAAACATGGATGTGAAAAATTTGATGTAAAAGATTTTGTCACAAGTCTGTGACTGGAATCCTAAATTGGATGCTTATCAATTAAACAGGGTTTGTTTGTTTGTCGTATCCAGGCTTACACCTGGTGGTTGAAGATTTAGATTAAGTGGACGCGAAGGCAAGGAAGCCAATCTTTATGTCTACCTTAAGGCATGCCTTTAAGTGTCCTGCCCAAGACACAGCCACATGCCCTTGAGCGGTGTCAAACCGGCGCACTTTCGATTGCCGTTCCAGTGCTCTCACCACTCGGCTATGCAGCCGACTGTGTTGTGAATGGTTGTTATCAGGTGTTTCTTTCAAAAAGTCATATTTAATAACCCATTTATTCTGTTATTCAGACTTAGCCAATTTCAAGATTTTGTATAACAGATCATAGGAACTAAAGATGAAATAATCACAATTATCAATAATAGTATTATTGTATAGTTATTAGTAATGTGCCTATACTCTATATGTTCATCAAAATTGTAGTATGAAGGAAGGTATGCCTCGATACATCAAGCAATACGCTGTTGGAGTTATTGATTATAGCTCTCAATATGGAGGAGAAAACCCACGAAGCTTTTCCTATTCTGTTAGCAACATAATTGGCGAGCCTCGGATATTTCCAAAGTATGGTGATTACACACAAGCAGCAGTGATGCGGACTTATGGCCCTTGGTGGGATCGATGTCAAACTGTTACATGCAAAACTGACAATAGACCAAAGTAAGCTATCTTTTGTGTATTCTTATATTATGAATTACTATATTGTCCTGGTTACATAGATTCCTTTCTTCCTGCTTGCACCACCTCAAAATTCTGAAAATCTGGATGAGAACTTTAATGGTTACAATCCTTAATCCTCACAAGTTACCAGAGTACAAAAAAGCTATTGTCCGACATCCCCCCCTCTGTGTTCCATTTTAAATCCTTAAACAACTATTTCATGCTGTGTCAAAGGCATATAACAGCTGTTTGATAAAACTGGGTGTTTTGCCCTGTTTGTTAATATGATCCTTCTATCAATTCCACAATGCACAATTGCATGGATGAACTATCAAATTGCATAATTATGCCAGTTGCAACTAGGGCAAGTAAAACTAAAAGTATATATGTTTGTTGTTCTTAGGTCTTCAGGATTTCTTAGTCAAGATTATGTGGATGTAATATTTGACCAACCTGTTTATCCTTGGTCTATTGCCATATATGAAACGTACAATCCAGGAGCAGTTGTTCGTATTTTAGCCCTTTGTCAAGAGTTTCCAAAGCAACAAAATTTGAGGTAGTATATGGCTATTGTTTTTGTTATTTACTTTTTGGGCCACGCTTGATTGATGACAAGACGGTTTATTTTCCATTGGCGCTTTGGAGGTTGAATCTCTACAGTTTTGCATACTTGTGGAAGCTTTAAAACAGTGTTTCCCAACCTGGGGGTAAATTACCCCCGGGGGGTAATTTGCCTGTTTTCGGCGGGTAACGAGACCGGAGGTTGTAAACTTTATAAAAACGAAGGAATGGAACAGTCGTCTTTACAAGGAACTGTGCAAGAAGATGGGAGAAATATACGAAGTATTACTGTACCACACAGAAGCATGATGGCTGTCTCATGGCAAAGGATAACCCGCCTGGTCGAACTTCGTGAGGCTGTCCATGTTTTTCTGATAGAAAAGAAGTCCGACTTGACTGAATACTTCTCTAACCAACAGTGGATTTCCTAGCTGTGCTACCTGGCTGATATCTTTGGTGAATCGAACAAAGGCAATCTTTTAATTCAAGGCAAGAATGTAACTGTGATTGACACCAAAGTAGCCGGAGCAGCATTTATCGCAAAGGTTAAATTGTGGAACAAGCGAGTTGGAAGAAGCACAGTTTTAGACGTTTGACATGTATCTCGGAGGCAATGGACTTGAGTTGACAGCGGCGTTGAAGAAGGACATAGCTGACCACTTAGGCCAGCTAGCCAAGAAGATGGACAACTACTTTCCAAATTTGAACACGGCTAGTTTTCAATGGTGCACTGAGCCCTTCACATGTGATGACAGCCAGGTGGATGATGACGACTTTTCGGCCTAAGAAGAATTTATCACTCTCCGAATGAACAAAGCGTTGAAACTTGATTTCAATGGGAAAGGCTTAGAAACCTTCTGGTTTAGCAGACTCCAGGACGCACCAACATTAGCGACACGGGCATTAAATATCCTGACATCTTTTTCAACAACGTATCACTGTGAACAAGGATTTTTAACTGTCTTGGGAAGGAAGACAAAGAAGCGCAATTGCCAGAATGTCGAAAGCGACACAAGAATTGTCCTCAGTAGCCTACCACAAAGCCCAGGATCACAAAGCTGGCGCCTGAAGTCCAGGCCTGACCTTCGCATTGAATGTTTACCATGCATTGTTATCTTATATTCAGTATTGTATTGCATTTTGATTGTCATAGTTAGCCCTTTGAAATACATAGCAATAAACATTTTTGTTTTTGAAAATTGATCGTTGGGGTAATTGGCTCACTTCAGGGTGGAGATTAGGGTAACAGCCAAAAAAAGGTTGGGAACCACTGCTTTAAAACTACTGACACAGGCCCAAGTACAGAGATTGAGAGAATAAAACTTCTACTTGTTGTTTAAGTTTATTTGTCTGCAAATTACCTCTTCCATTAGGTTCTGCAGGATGCAGAGCTGATTTTATAGTGTTTTGCTCAATTGTAGGTACACCACAGAGCCAAACCAGCACCGTTTGATCTTGCCATTCCTTTGTTTAGAAGACAAGTGGTTGGTTGGTTTTGAATCTTTATCCTCGGACTGACAAAGCCTTGCTTGGTTATTCTTGGTAGTTTCGCCTACAAGAGGCTCTTGATACAGGGCCGGTTGCCGAGATTGGCAGAGTGAAGTTTTCCGATTGCTGAAGTGCTGTTGCCAGGGAATTATTCCATTAACTAGGTGCCGCTGAATGGAGAGCAGTCCTGAAAATGCGTTGCTCAAGCGCACACCCCGAGAGTCGAACTTGCGTCGCATGGTCTTGAGCTGGACGCGTAACCACTGAACTTAACCTAGGGACCTATTCAGCAACAATCAATATATATCAACCAAGATAATCAACCTCGAGTAATGATGATGACATCATCGATTTCCATCAATATGTATGTCCGCTGCTACTGTTTCAAATAATTATTTAAAAAACCTTGCTTAAAAGTTACATAGTTGGTGGTTCAAAGTTTAAAGATGGTGTTAAGGTAGTTTATGCGACAAGTACTCTCTGTCTAACATGAAATTATTTGTTTTGATAACAAGTTACTGAAGAGAGTTAGACAAAAGTACTGTGAGATATAAACTACCTTCCTTTTCACCATTTTTCATCTATCAAGTTGGTTGTAGTCGACAATGTAATGTATGCTTGTCACCATCATAATCACCCTAGTGTATTTAAGTAAGACTTCCTTGGTTTTGAAAGCAGTAAAAAATCACTAATATTTGAATTTGGATGAGAAGTAAAGGTTAATGTATTTTCTTTTACTGTAGATATGCGTGTGCATTGAGTTGCGCAAAAAAAGACTAACACTTTTAAATTTCGAATTGTTCAAGAACCGAACTATAAAAGCATCATTCTAAAATTTGGTTCACATTGTGATTGGATAATCTCATAATTTTTTTGAAAGTTTAAAAGCTTTAGGTGAAAAAAAAACAAATGCCATGGTTTGAAAAATGAAGTGCCAAATGCAGGGCCGCTAAAAGGAAAACTTGAGCCGGTACCAATAAAATCCTCAGGCCCCAAACTAAGATACTTCAAAGAAAAACATACTACATTCAAAGAATACAAGGTGATTTCTTGATTTTCCAGACGCTTAGAAAGATTGGTGAGCTCATAAAGTAATCCAAAGCCCGGGTCTAAATGTGCCTTTTGAACGCCCTGTCAACTCTACTGGCCAAACGTAATATGTATGTCCAATGACAAAGTTCCACAGGTTGGGGAGGTTATTTATATTTTTAATGGAACTTAGCGTGCTATCTTTGAAATAGCCCTGAGAGGTAGACCTACAGAAGGTGTGTGATATGAGTTATTACTAAGCATGACAAACATGCAATCATCACACGACCGTGTTGTTTTGCACCACTTCACATGGAAACTATTTTTAACAATGCAGTGTTGGGTACGAATCTTAAACAAGATGATACCGGTACTCATTTGTTTTTAAATCAAAAACGTTGCAATTGTACAGTACACAAACTGTCAAATTGCTCATTTGAAATGTGAACCAAGTTTTACCACCATTTTTTATGTTTTTAAAAATTCAAAGATTTTACTGTTAGCGTTTACTTTTTTGCCCCAATTGATGAAAGACGCATTCTCTGTATTCTGATGTGGTATGATATCAACTTTTCAACAGTCCACGTTGACTAATAGTTTTGACATCACAGTGTTGTGATTAACACGTTAAATGACGCACAGTCCCAAGCACTGATGCGCTTGGCTGCTTGTTCTTACCACACAATTCCCGCATCACAGCCGCATGTAATTTCCTGTTTGCATCACTTTGTAGCATCTTATGTTGAATATGTATGAATAACTTTTCCTAGTAACCACCAAAATTTACACCCTATATGTTTTTTCATCAAACAAAAAGTGACTCGGCCCTCGGAGTGTTTTATTGGGCAAGACCATTCAAGGATAGCTCTCCAATCTCTATTCAGCAGCACCAAGTCCATAGTACAGCTCATAGGCAACAATATATCAACTACAAGTGTAAACTTCAAGACATCCCCAATCATATATGAGATAGCCTACTCTAGATATTTACTGAATGCTTTTTCAGAGACTTTTCTTGGTTTAAGTAAATGTTTTGTAATCAATAAAAGCTCTTTGAATTCTAACAATGGTAAAGCTGTTACTAGTCAAAAAATATCGTTTTAAAAAGCTGTAATTTTCTACAGGTAACTATTTTTTAACATGATAAATACTATGTTGTTTTTGTTTTTTTTTATGTTCTTGGTTGGACAAAGTAATTTATCTACCAAAGTTGTATTTCTTTGAAGCGAAGAAGAAAACTCAGAAGGTTGTGATCCTTCCATCAGTGGAAAGGCAATTCCACTTCCTATGGTTGATAAATATACCCACTGGGAGGTGCTATGGAGTTGCCCAACAACGCAGTCTAATGTGCCCACAGAGGCGAGGATGTTCGCGCCGATACTTCGAGAAATCAACCACCTCAGCCGGATAATCAGATTAGAGTTTTGTCACACGCATCTTGATTATTACACAGAACTGGATGCGGTTGAGTTGACAGGTTAGTGGATGCTTGATGCTTTCTTTCACGACTCTCACAAGTCATGGCTCGTTGCAAGTGCAGATTGTGGTAAATCTAACTCGACGGAAGCTTATGTTATGACTTGCGGTATCATCACTTTTAAAATTCATTCTTATTTGCTTCTCGGTTACGTTGACGAGCTTGTTTTCTGATTTTATTATTTACTAACCTGAGATATTTTTACCTTCTTCTGGCTGCTATAAGACAAGCTATCACAAAATATTGTATTTTCTACGTTTCGTCAGTCTACACGACTAACTTTGCCAATGTGCAAAAAGTGTTAAAATCTACATGCCCAGCAATAAATGACACGCCTCAGAAACACGTCAGCACAGCCAGGAAATATGCCCTTTTTATTCTTTAAACAATTATAACTTAAACTACAGTGCTTTGTTTTTATTCGAATGTTTCAATGTATTCCTATGTTTATTCAGGAACGTTTCAGTACAGTTCTTCATCTCCTGTGGATCCCCCTACGGTATCCATGAGCAGTTTGACACTCTCTCCTCCTATTACTCCCAACTCAAGCTCCGAAGATTTGGCCTATGCGGAGTCTAAAGTGGATTATAGGCTAAGGCGATCTGAAATCATCACTGATGCCTATGAAACGTCAAGTGACGAGAAAGTTTCTGAAGAAATGCATCCTAACGGACACTTCAGTTGCTTGCCTCCAGAGATAATCAGCAAAATATTTAGCTACTTGCCATTCCCCGACTTCTGTAAAGTGGCATGTGTCTGCAAGTTGTTTCGGTTGCATAGCCATGACCCTTCTCAACTAATCCGCATTGACCTGCATTCACATTGGCATGTTATAAATAACAATGCACTTGATAGCATCCTTTCTCGATGCAATTTCGACTGTGTACCCAATGGAAATATTCAAACGCTCAACTTGAAGTGGCTGGGAGGAGGTGACATTGTCACTTCGGAGCAATTGGGTTCTTTTTTTAAATTGTGCAACTTTCAAAATCTGACGTATCTCAACCTTGCGTCGTCCCCGAGCGTCACCGACTCTGTCCTGTCCACCATCGTTGATGTTGCTTCCAATGTGGCTCACCTTGATCTGCAGTCCTGCGACAAAACTACTGCTGAAGGCATCAGAATTCTCCACCGTCTTAGGAAACTGAAGACACTCAACTTATACCGATCCAAGGTAAACTTTTTCATGTTTTATTGCTTGCTATAATGGCTAACTTATACTATATTTTCGTAGGACAAATGTTTACTTGATTGTTACCGGTACCACACAAGACGGTACAGCGATGCAGACGCACAATGTGAAAGCTTTACACGCCCAGTCATAAAGTAGTGGATTATGACAAACGCGGCCGTTGAGAGGATAATTTGGGTCCGGTACCAACGAGATCTTCGAGCCCCAGACCAAGACGAACCCTAGACCTAGAAAAACACACCACATCCAAAAAATACGCGCTGGTTTCTTCAAGTTCCCAGGTCCCTTAGGAAGGTTACGGCCCGATAAAATTATCCCGGGACCAGGTCCAATAAATGGTGGACTATGATCAATATGTTTTGTTACCTCGTGGTTTCATCCAAGCATGATTTCATACATGTCCCTACCAGGTTGACGATGCCGGCATCATATGCGTCATCCACACCAACCCAGACCTCACCTGTCTCAACTTGGGAAGCTGCAACGAAATACGTAACTTCGACAGGTAACTCGTTTCTTTTGTTTGAAACAAAGTTAACAAAAAGAATCAAAATGATATTTTATTTGAGCACGCAATCGTCGTCATATGTCATCATCACAGCCGGTGCCGTTTAAGGCAACTGGTGGGGGAGCACACATTGTAACACTTGAAATAAACAGTTTGTTTAAATTACGAAACGTCATCATGTAATACAAATGTCATTAAAACGTTACAATAGCATTAAAAACCCATTTTCGGGGGCGGGGCGATTACTCCCTTATGCCCCCGTTGGCTACGTCCCTGCTCCCAGACACAGATTCTCATACTATTCTTATGGTTGGTAGTTTTCATATCCAAACAAAGTCATATGGAACATTCTTTTTAAATTATGAAATAGGTTTCTGCTAATTCTAGAACTGACTCATTGCGCACGAAAAACGTTGAAGTATCCTTTCTTATTGTGTCCTTATTCTAGCCTTACTACACATCAATTTATGGGCTAATTTTTTATATGTTATTGTGCAGGGTACTTCTGGAGTTGTCACAGCATTGTGTAAACTTAAAAGCATTGGACACTTGGCGAGCTAGAAGCCTTACCAGCCACGGGTTGAATGCACTGGCGTCTAAATGCAAATACCTAGAAGAATTAGACGTTGGCTGGTAACTAACCTACTGAGTGTCAAACATGCAATTGCACTGCTCAGGCCAAACTTTTTGTAAATTCCTAGATCCGCCTCACATCAAAGTTAGTTACTAGTTCATTAAAAATCTTAACAGCCTGTTTCACCTCAATAGGATCAACGGAAGGAACTTATTCAAATAGAATCAATTAATAATATAAAATTGAAGTCAAACAATATTCAAATAGATTTGCCTTGTACAGTAACAGTATATTTTCATTGAAACGTGCGTATTGGTTTGTAATTGTGCAACAAATGCGCATTTAATACAGAACGGTTTTCATTTTCGACACTAAAAGGGACCTATTTTCAGAGGGATATATTTTTTTAACTTTAAGATAAATACATAAATAGGCCTACCATGTACGTACAATGCATCTAAAACACGCAGCAATACACAAGCCATACTAGGCTACAAAGCCTGTGTCCCGGGAATTGGCCGAGTGGTTAGCGCGTTGGCTCGCAGTCGAGAGCCTGCATGTTCGACTCCAGCCACCCGCACTTGCTGTTGTTTTTCTGGGCAAGAAACTTTACGATAATTGTCTCTAGGGGAAGACGGGGCAAAGCGGGACACTTTTCGTAAAAACGTAATTTCAGCAGCAGTGATGGTTGGATTTAGTTAATTTCTTTTTTAATCGAAAGCCTTAGTTGGTCAGCATATTTGGTTCGAAGATCAAGCGGAATCTTTCTACTGTTATAGTACAAATCAAAAAAGAATTTTTTTTTAAATGTCCCGCTTTGCCCCAGCCGTGGGGCAAAGCGGGACACTTCATTTTTGCATGATTTGGTACTGTTTAGCCGCTTCTCTCAAAGACAACTTCTTGCTTTTCACATCTTCTATTGAATTCTTAATATTGATAGCCTATCCGTCCATTTACCTATTTCATTTTTTCTCTTATAGCGACGAACCATTGTCAGAATTAAATTGTGTAGGCCTACCGGTACAATATAAATGAATGCTGATAAATATTTTACAATCTTGAAGGCTAAAAGAGTTATAAACAAAAATTCAATCAACAAAAGAACCACAGATATAATCTAGACTTCTAGAGTCTCATGTTGCCCTAATGCACTGTCCCAGTTTGCCCTAATAGGCTACAGCTGTCCCACTTTGCCCCAGAGTATAGCCTTTAGAAAATAACATCTCTGCTGAAACCTGTAAAGTTTTAGGTAAAAGTTGCTTTTGTTACCAACAAATACTGTCTCAATGTCTAAGATAAAAACAAAGCTACCAACAAATTCGCTTATGCTAACGAATGTGGTAGCTACTTTTCCATCTCTTATAACAAACCATGCCAAAACACATTTTACTTCCTCACGACACGCGTTGTGCTCTGCCAGTCGCCATTTTTTCACAGCAAATACAGTTTATAGTTGCCTAATTAGTGCTTCCGGTTAGAGGGAGCCAAAGAATACAAAACGTGAGAAATCGCGATGTCCCGCTTTGCCCCGTCTTCCCCTACCCAGTAATCGATGTCGAGTAATGGGTAATACCAAATTTAAGTCATAGACAACCGGAAACAGACATTGCTGTCGGCTGCAGCGTGGGTCAGGTGTACGTCGGAAGGCGCACACCGATGCATAGCGCTCAAGTCCGCTTTCCCGCAATGCAGGATAAAGATATGAAAAACAAACAAACAAATCAACATGCCTAGTTATAGGACAGGGTTGTTTTGTCAGTTTGTGCTTTATGGTATCAATGCTTCTCAAATAAACTTTATCGGGGCATTGGTAGCCTATTCCGTTGGTTCAAATTTTATGCTGTGCCCACTACGTTCTCATATAAAAACACAATATCACTTTTAGAAATTACAATTTTTTATTTTTTGAAAGGAGTAAAAACTATTGATATCCGAACGTATCCACTCTGTTCAGGACAACCTCTGTTCACCAAAATACTGGTGTCCGACAAATTGTTCGTAAGCAATTGTTCGTAAAGCAATTGTTCGTAGGCAATTGTTCGTAAAACAATTGTTCGTAAAATTAATTCTTCGTAAAACAATTCTTCCTAAAGCATTTTTTTGTGCATGCAGTTAAAATTTGATGTATACGAAGAAATGCTTTACGAAGAATTGTTTTACGGATTTCATTTTACGAAAAACTGTTTACGAACAATTGTTTTACGAACAATTGATTACGAACAATTGCTTTACGAACAATTGCTTACGAACAATTTGCCTATAACCAAAATACTGTATATCTTTACAGGTGTAGCACGCTGCAGAGCTCAAGCGGTTGTTTTACCAACTTGGCAAAATCTTGTCCCAATCTAACTAAGTTGTTTCTTACAACGAATCGCACAATATCCGATACAGAAATTGATCTATTTGCACAACTATGCCCCAAACTTCGGTAAGGCTGATTTGTGAGGTTTTGCTCAAACTTTTAAAAGATAACATTCGAGCAATAAAAAAATGTTATTATTTTTGATAACTTTATCTAATTTTCAGTTATGTAATTTGATAATTATATAGCCTATATCTGTATCTAAATACAAATTTGTTTCTACTTATACGAACATTTGTTATAGCCTACAATTTTTTTTCAAAATTAAAGCTATAGCCTAGCTAAGCCAAATTGGGTACCGGTAGCAAAATGGCTGAGTTATTAAGGATTCCTGCGGTCCGTCCTACATGAAGACGTAACCTCAGGAAAGCCTCAGGCCTCATAAATATCTGGAAACCTATGCAATTGGCGGTAACTAGAGGTGCACAGGAGCTGGAGTTTTGGAGAAACAAGGAGCCGGATTCTCGGTTTTCGACAGGAGTCAGTGGAGCAGAGTCTGGAATTCGTTTTTCCATGATCGAAAAGTCCGTTTTTTGCCAGATGATACTTTTAGCGTACAAATATTTACGCTATAGCCGACTTGGTGCAGTTGTAATTTTTGTTTACTAGGTTCTATTCCCACCTCCTGTCTTTACTCTTTTATTTTCTGTAATTGAACTGAGTATAAATAGAATCTTTGGCTGCAATCAGGTGGTTTCAAACATCGGTAGGCACTTTAACGCATTACACTTCTAGAAAGGGTAACCGCAACCATGCGTGACATACGACATCGCTGATGTTGGTAGCGCTATCATGCGTGACATGACTCAACACGTGATTATCTGGTCGTCTTTATCGAAAGATTTTGATACAAAGAAGTTTAACTGAATGCATCGCCACAACCAGCGTTTCCTAATGGGTTAGGGCAAAGGAGTAGTAATTTCGATTGCATGGGTTCGATTCCCACCCTCTGCTAATACTATTTTTTTCTTCTGCAACTGAACTGAGTGCACGAAGGATCGTAGTGACTGCAATCAATGGAGTTTATGAGAAAAATTGTGACTAAAACACCAGTAATGTCATATACGTTACGCATGGATTGCGTTATGAATTCGAAGAGTGATACGTTAAAGTGCCTACCTCAAACATCAGTGATGTCATGTCACGCATGACTGCGTTGGTGCAGTGGAATACGTTAAAGTGCCTACCGTAATAATGTTGCCTATAGCCTAGCCCTATACCATGAGGTTTCGGTGTGAATGCTTGGCCTCCTTGAAGAAAAATGCAGAGTGAACTATCCAGCGGTCGCCGTAACACAACGCTTTCTCACGGGAGTTTAAAATTTCTCTTTTAGCCAACTGGACATTCTTGGGACGCGGTTAGTCACTGTGCGTTCGATTGAAAACTTGTTGAGTCGCTGCCCTAATCTGGAGTTCCTCGATCTATCCTTTTGTTTCTGTTTCACTGTCGACATTGTGCAACAGCTGCGAGAAGCCTATCCGCGTGTTGCAATAAAAAGAAGCTTTCAAGACTGACGTTTTTTTTATTTTCCACACTATGTTAACTTTTACCTCACGTTTTGTTACTTTGTTCAATTACAATATGCGGTGAGTTTTACCAAACAACGCGATATGCCTTCCCAGCTGGAAAAGTTACCGCCTTTAAATTGTTACTAACAGCGACGGGTTTTGTTGGTTGGGTTGTTATAAAATTGATGTGACGTACAATACGGCGATGGAGAGTATCGTCAGCTATACTCATAAAATTTTGCCTTTAATTGTAGCCTACCCTTAAGCAAAGATGCCTTCACTGAAACTTACGTCTTGAATGACCCAACTGGTATGGTTGATTTTTCAGTGATTAGCTACATCCTCTCTGTTCGAGGAAGCCGAAATATGTTTCATTTTATTTGCATTGGTTGAGAAAAGTTTTCTTTTGGATGATTTGTTATATTGTGTATTATATTTATATAAATGTACACTGCAGGCTAATTTGTTTCAAGTCAGAAATTTAATAATACTTTTACCAAGGTGAACCAGCCTGTACAGTGTACAAATGTAACTTGCGTGATCTTAATTTGCATTGGTTGAGGAAAGTTTTCTTTTGGTTGATTTGTTATTTATATTTTTGTATAGATGTACAAATTGTACATTGTAAAACTTGTTTCAATTTACTATTTTTACCAAGTTAACGCGAACCGGTCTGTACATAATCATCAGTGTACAAAGAAAAGTAATATATTCCTTACTGTGCATAGAATATCGGCATATGTATAGCTGTGTGTTTTGAAGAGTGTTTATCATTTGAAAGCAAGTGCGGCTGTGTCTGACTGGACACTTAAAGGCATGCCTGAAGGTGGACACGATATTGGCTGCCTTGCCTTCCCGTTAATTTAAATCTTCACCCACCGGGTGTAAGCCTGGATACGACAAACAAAGCAATACGTATTACCTGAAAAAATTTTGCGGGCCTTATCTTGTACAATGAAACTCATTGCTGCGTTTCATTCAAAGCATGAAATTCAAAATTCCTTTCCATCAGTGTTTTTTTTATAAAATTACATGTGTGTTTGCATGTAAACTTTCTCGTTGTTTTCAGTTCGGTCAATACTGAAAGTTGTTTGTGTTCACTTATCCTAATCTCTGTACTGTTCTATACGCTTGGTGAAAAACTGTAACGCAAATAAATTTTATCTCTCCACGTCTGATGTCACAGTGGTGACAATATCTGGTGGGGCGTTCTTTCTGCAGTCATCGAACCCACAACTCTTGAAGAGCGCCGGTCTGCTACTCTCAAGCAATATTTTTCGCCCAAAGTTTTAACATTTATCTTGCGGTTCAATCTTGTCAGGTACAACCCTGTTAGGCCGTCATGGCGATTCATGTGTGTTGCTATTCTTCAAATCAATGCGCTGATGTTTTAAAGCGAATAACATGTATTGGTCGACTCTGATGTTTCGGGATAAGACCAGGCTTCTTTGAGGCAAAAAAAAATATTATTTTAAAGATACACAATAGCGCCACCACCTACAAACAGCTGAATTAAAATATCAATTCCTGGCAACAATCGGAAACTTCACTGTCAATCTCGATAACCGTCCCTGCGTCAAGAGCCTCTACAAGTAAGCGAAACTACCAAGATAACCTATCAAGGCTTTGTCAGTTCAATGATCAAAACCAACTACCATTGTTACTACTTTATTTAAGATGAAGTAGTTTTCATACAAACGTGGACTCATGCGATCAGATGCGTTGTTTTGATTAAGATCGAAGTACAGTACCTTTGTGTAAGAGGCTGTTGAAATATCATGTGATGTTTGCATGGGAACTGATCAGCAAAAACACCTCAAAGTAGGTCTCTAGACTAACATTATACATACAGACTACTTGCTTAAATTTAGGTCCGAAATACTTGCCAACCATCAATCAACTCTTACCCTGTTTCCATGTATTTTCTTACATTTGCATAAATTTGAATGTTTATTACACAAGCACTTTATTATAAAATTGCAAATGTGTACACTGTAAAGGAGGCTATAAGTCTTAGTATGCTTAAGAATTAATTATCGCTTTCTTCCACTTCAATTAAAATGGATGTACGATTATCAGTAAGGACGCAATATTGGAAAACACTCACAACAGCCTATTACAAGTAACAGTTCTTCCTAACAAGTTCTTTCGATAATCTTCAAGATTATTCATTATTTCTTCGCTGCGAATGTTGTTCCAATGATGAGATTTTTGTAAATCCATCTACAATAAAACATAAATATTTTATATTCTGTATTTATAGCTACAATATATAATTGTGTAAGTTAAACGCAACAATGGTAAGACATTCATGTATCCACCCAGCACCTCTGATATTTTTTTCAAAAGTGTCAAAATATGCTTGTTACCAATTGAACAAATGTCAAGTTTTAGAGCAATGTCACAATATCAGTGTCGTCCACCCCGATATCTCAGTTGGTTGATCAAGCGGTGCTGGTTCGTCTCTCGGGGTGTGCACTTCAGCAATGCATTCTAAGGACTGCTCTCCATTCAGTGGCACCCAATTGATGAAATAATTTTCCGACAACATTTCAACTATCGGAAAACTTCACTCTGTCAATCTCGGTAACCGGGCAACCGGCCCTACGTCAAAAGCCTCTAGAAGTATGCGGAACTACCTAGAATAACCTACCAAGACTTCGTCACTCCGAGGATAAAGATTCAAAACCAAACCAGATGGTTTTGCCGCTAGAAGTTCAGACAGCTGAAACAGTTTGTTTCCAAGCTTCTACAAGTTTGAAGATTTTCAGCAAAGATCCATTATTTTTACAAAATGTTTATAAACCTGACCTTCTTTGATGAATATCAGCAACACTCATCATCCTGAAACCTTTTCTTCCTTCCCTCCTTCCAGGATTGCATCATCTTCTCAGTGTTTCAATACATGTTTTCATTCTTGTCACAGCATTGCATATTTAAAGCAGCAAATTAGCAACACCTTACATAAACTGTTAACCCTACTGAACTGATACACAAAACAATTTTTAAGCAAACATCAATGACTGCAATTAAAAGTATTTACAAGAATCTGCCAAACATTCAGACATTTGACGAAATCAGAAAAATACACTTGTGCTAAGCTTTTTAAGTTTTGTCTCAAACATAAAACTTACAAAACAAAATGTGAAATTCACCAAACTTCCACTCGACCATTATCACCAAGAAATGTCACTCTTTGCAAGCTAGCAGACAGCTTGATTTTTTATCCGAAATGTTAGCATAACAGCAAGCAAGTATGATATATACTGATGTTTCTATAACATAGGTGTAATTATACTGCAATGTATTACTCAACAATCAACATAAGATGTAGTTTCTTTTGTTTCTCTGAAGTTAACAGATACGAGTTGAAGGTTCAGTCAACAAGCCATAACGAAACAGGGTCAAACAATATCCAGTTTACAGAGTTCCAAATACAAATAAACATGTATATACACAAAATGGGCAGCGTTAAAACTATCAGCTTTATAAAAAAGTATAAATTTAACATAAAAAAAAAGTTACATACTGCAACTGCACAGCAATCCTCTTCCCACAATGCAAACATTTAAAGTAACAGAGGTAGGAACAATACCTTAAAATAAACCCCTTTAAATGTTGCCATTCCATGTTTCAGAAAAAGATTAAAACTTAAACAAATATATATACCAGCTTATAACTAATCTGTGCCACACTGCTTTAGATCTGTTATTTGTGTATCATTTCATACACAATAATTAACACAATGAGCATGCAAAACTTCTTTTGAAAATAATTCTGGCTCAAAAACTAAATATTTGACGGTACTTCAGATTAGTACTTAAACGGACAGCAAAAGTTGAACATAAAAGCACCATTTCAATAAACGTAATTCATTACTGCCATCACATTAATACCAGTACTGTTTTCATGCAGTCATCAATTGTTTTTATGCAATGCAGTGGCGGAAAGAAATTTATGTATAGAAATGCTGTTCAAAATTGCCATTTAGTGGCCAGCAGGAATCAAGTTTTGACGATCATGTAGCTTGGCAGATCTTTCAGATTCTTTTGTCTTAGCAAGAAGCTCTCTAATTTTGCGCTGAGCAGACTGAATGGCAAAAAAATGGCCAACAATTTTGACTGGAACCTCATTCATACCTTCTGTCTCACTTTGACGTGGAATAACAACTTCTGAACTTGTAAGACGTTGAAGTTCACGCACATTATTCCCTCCTTTTCCAATAACTCGTCCAACAATTGAAGCAGGAATGGTCATTTCTGATGTCAGACGTTCATCATCTCCACTGAAGAATCCTTCTTGTTTTAATTTATCAAAAATGCAAAACTGAGATCTCCATTGACCTTCTGGATTGCCAATGATGGTAACCCGCCTCTGTTTTTCATCATCACCTTCTTCAGGAGGAATGATCTTAATTGAAGCATTAGCAATACGTGATATGTTACGTATGTGTGTACCTTTGCTTCCTATCATTGCCCCAACAGCATCAGACGGAATGTACAATGTACAGGATTCACTGTTTGAAGACTGCTGCTCAGGGCCAAAGTTTCCTTGCCCACGATAACCTGAACTATTATAGTTTCCAGACATGCCATACATGGAATCATGCATTGATGGACCATATCCCCCTTGAAACATGTTAACCTGATTTAAACCAGGATATTGCTGAGGTTGTTGGTGAGCAGCCAACATGTCATTCTCATAACAAGAACGAAGTTTTTCCATTAAAAGCACCATTGCTTTTGCACATTTTTCATTGTCACCTTGAATAGCAATTGTTCTTTCAGCATTGTAATTGTGCATATCTGCTATACTGTTGGAAATTGCAATTTTGGCATCAACTTTATCTTGGACTGCTTTTAAATTTCGACCTTCTTTTCCAATTAATCGCCCAATCAATGAGTTATGAGCAAGAATTTTTAGTGGAACTTCATCATCATTCCCAGTGCCATTAGCCATACGAGCATTGCGATCTTCTTCTCTTACAATTTCATGAATAGCAGCTACAGCTTTACCACATGCTTCTGGTGTACCATTGATAGTTATGGATTTTTCATTACTTCCAACATTATCTTTTCGATGAACATCAATACGAGCTTGACTATTGTTAGTGATATTACGAATTGATTCACCACCTTTGCCAATAATAGCCCCAACATATTGACTGGGCACCAGCATACGAGTAGGTAATTCACGTATGTTCTTTGGTCGACTTTGTCCTGGGTTGAATGGACCATTGTAACCTGCATTATTTCGATTACCTCGAGAAGGACGTGACATACCGGTATCTGATGGATCTGGAAGTAATGCAACTTTTAGAACACCACCTTCTACTGTTTTACCATTCAAGTCATTAATTGCTGCTTGTGCTTCTGCCCTAGTGCTGTAAGTGACTTTTACAGTTGCAGTATCTGATTCAGTTGAAACTTGTTCACAAGTAACCACTGTGCCAAACTCTGCAAGCACTTTGTCAAGTTCTTCCCAGTTGAGATGAGATGGAATATTACGGACCTGAATTTTCCTGCTTCTTGATCCTCGTGGCACAGAATGTTCCACACTCATTTCCTTTCCATTAAACATATGCCCGTTCAAATGCTCAATTGCCCTATCAACTGTTGCTGCGTCTTTGCAGTCGGCAAATGCAAATCCTTTTTGATTAACAACAACGTTTGTAAGTTCAATATGATTTGAATTAAAAACTTCACAAAGAGAAGTTTGCGTAACGTCTTGTGGTAAATTTCCAATGTAAATCTTATTCATATTGCCTACACCAACTGCAAAAATACAAATACTTGTCAATTTTCCAGCTAACTGATCAAACTTTTAAAATATTTGAAATCGTAAACTGTGAATTCAATGTTCATTCTTCAACGTGGTTGGTTTCCGACATTGTAACCTTTGACCCAAATCATTGACGCGTGAATTATTTTTTGGAAATAGTTGGAGGGCAAGCAGTCACAATAAAATCGGTACAGTGGCACTTCTGCTTTTCCTCCTGCAGAACATATAAATTAATAAACCATTAATGCCTAGCAACACCACAACATTTAATATTATAAAAAAAATTAAAATAGCTAACGCTTTCGACTTTACATAAGCTATAGTCCTTTTCAAACACAGACAAACAAAACAGAGTAACTTTACCGGGTTTAGCACGTTTTATTACAAAGAAATATAATATAACTAAAAAAAATAATCAACTCAAACAATTTCGACACGTACGGTTGTCCCAGTGGCGTAGCCAAGGGGGGTTTTGGGGGTTGCAACCCCCACTTTGGCACGTGCGTGACGTCACGATATTGAGAATGATGCTTTCAGTCTACAAACGATTTGCATAGGCTAATTTTAAACAAATCTGCATTAAAAAAGCGAGTTTTGCCAATACCAAACATCTCAGCCAGGAATTAGAAACAAGAAAACATAAAGACTTAGCCTATATTTATTTCCGAAAAATGCCGAAGAAAACATGATTTTATCCTTTTGCTATGCCACCGGACAGTAGCCTACCCTTTTTCAGGAATATTCATACCCACATTTTTGTTGAAAATGCTCATAGAGTGCACCAAATTCAATGTAATTTTTCAAAATTTTCTGGGGGAGGCCCCCCAGACCCCCTCCCGCTGGCTGTCGTCTTAGGCGAAAACCCCCTCCCCTTTCAATATTCCTGGCTGCGCTACTGGTTTGTCCCATGGTTTGCCCTCATCATGAATTACTTAAATCTGCAATATATGTTTCTTTTTACCATTCACACCAGAAATTGTATTCCTATCGTGAATAGTAAAAGGAAACAAACATGCGTCATTTTTCGTGCGACGTTTTTGTTTTTGTATGCTGAAGACAGTCTTTGTATGTTCGGTGGGAATTTTGCCTTGGACTTTATGTTGTTAATGAACTTTTGCAAGTGCAAATAATGTTTTTAATTGGCTGTTGGCGAAGGTTATCCTTTTGTCCAGATAGTTTTACCTATAGCATTCATATTTTAAACTGTTGTCCTACTTTGGTATCATGCACGTTATAACGTCCGCGTTTTGTCGCTTCTACTTTTTTCTAGACCTCTGCTATGTTTGTTTTATATTGCTTTTTCGTTGTGATGGTCAGAAATAAAAACAAATTGAACTGATAGTCAGAGATGGGCAAGATCACCAGCTTTGGTGATCTAAAAGATCAAGATCAGATCACCAGGAATACCAAATACGTAATCTTGAAGATCAAGATCATGAAGATCAAGATCCCTTTTTCTAAATTGAAAAATTGAAGTTTTTGATCAATAATGTTGCAAAAAATCTGAATTTTATTACAAGCAACCTGGGTAAAGGTAATTGGTAGCCTATTGCTAACTGTGGCTTTTAACTTCTCGATCGCTGGCCTAAGAATTGTAATAAGTTATAGTGATTGTTGCTAGCCTATATTAGGCCCATGAATCGTTGTCGTAGTTTGCGTAGAATTACAACGTCACACCCAAGGCCGAGGGTAATGACAGTAGGCTACTGAAGAAGTCACAAAATTTGCTATTAGTTTCATGCTTTTTAATTAAAAAAAACATCTTTGAACTACCATAATTTTTCATCAAATTTTTGTCTGGTTTACATGGGAATGTTTTATTTATTATGTTACGTCTGCGCGACGTTCGAAAGGACGTGACTTCGACACCGCTCAAGAGCACGCGGCTGTGTCTCAGCAAAGACACTTAATGGCAAGCCAAAATAAGGGGAGCAGTTGACTCGAAGACTATATGTCACTTCGCTGCTACCTGTCGTCTGTTGTATCGCATATGTAATCGCAGTGTAGGCCTACTGTAGCCTATGTTATCGCAATAGGCGCAAATAAAAACACGGTTATTATTATTATTACTATAAGTATTTTCAACTTTCAGCGAATTATATCAATGTTTATTGCACCATTTACCCATCTGGCAACTTTGATACTGTTGTCCGCATACAGTTTGCGCTACCGTATCAAAAACGTTAAGAGGTCTGAGATCAGATAAATCGCTCCAAAAAAAAATTAAAAAACTATGCAAAAAAGAAGTAGCACATGTTCTTAAAGTTAATATATGCTATTCGTTTATACTCAGACTTTAAAGTTTCATCATCAACAGTATCATAGCCGATGCGGCCTTTGATGAACTAGATGCTCAGTTCGTAAATTTTTTCCAGTGTTCCCTTTGTCGCGCAGTGTCCCAAAGTGTTCTTGGTTGGCTGATTGATGTATTGAAATTGGATATAAATGTTGTTCTTTGTCTGCCACGAGCACGTTTCCCGAGAAGGCGGCCGCTTAGACAGAGATTTTCGAAATCTTCCTTTCTGATAATGTGACCGAGAAATTTGAGTTGCCTTTGAGTTATGTTGTTCAATAGTTCCTTATCTTGATGTACTTGGTTCAAAACTTCTGCATTTGTGATGTGATCAGTATATGAAATCCTGAGCATTCTTCTGTAAAACCACATTTCTGCTGCTTCAATGTTACGCCTGGTTTCTGTGTTGAAAGTCCATGTTTCACAACCATACTGGAGAACAGACCACACTAACACTTTGAGAAGTCGCACCTTCAGAAGAATAGAAAGCTTGCGATCCAATAGAATAGGTCGTAGTCTATTAAAAGCGTCTTTAGCTAGGCCTATTCTTCTTCGTATCTCTTTCCTACATCGTGCGTCCGCTGTTAAGAGAGAACCAAGATAGTTGAAAGAAGACACCTGTTCAATTGTGTTGCCTCCCTGGTGAAGTACAAAGTGGGGTTCAGGACTTTGTTTGGAGATAGTCATGCATTTTGTTTTTTTGTCTTTTTGTTTTTTTGTCTTGTTTTTTTGTCTTTAAAGTTTAAACAATTATTAATCTGGTTTATTTTTTGCAATTAACCACTTTACATGACCAAAGTTGGCTACTGAATCCAATTTGCTTAGCACCGCCATTCAAAACCTTTTAGCCTAAACATCTAAAATTGAGTCAATGAAGGCAAAGGTTTTTTTAGAATTCACAAAAACAGAATTGTGAACAAAGTTGAATTATTTTCTTTTTTATGATACATCAACATAAAATATATGCAGAAGTTGACTTATTTATTATAACCATCTCTGAAAACTTTTTAAATTTTGAAATGGCAGCACTGACCGAATCATTAATTATTCAAATCGACTTTTCTTGGACACATATCACATTTATAGTGACTTAATATTAGTAATTGCCACCTGCTTTATACAATACAAGTTTTAAAAAACTGCTTCTATCTTGAAAGTAAACTTCAATTTTAAACTGATCTTATTCTTCAACATCAAGATCACGCAAAAAAAGTTAGATTGTTAGATTGTTCTTAGATTGTTACGGACAATTTTCAAATCAAACGTCATATAAAACCGTTCAGGTCTACTGAATCTTAGCGTATTACGTCATGGAATTTTTCCTAAAAAATGATGCAAGATTGCACCATCGTTCGTAAGACCTGATGAAACATTGCATCAACGCCTTTGAACATCTGTTGAGAATTGCTTCACAATTCCTTTCATTATTGCGTCACATTAACTGCTTATGTACGTTTGAGATATTGCCATGTATTCTGATCATTCTTAAAATTGTTACTTGGAAGTTGGTCGCATATTTAACTGTTTTGCTTATTGCTTGCTAGCTGGACAAAATTTCCCTCTTTTATCTAAGTAGATTGGATTGTAGTGACAAGTTTTTAGTGGTGTACCGTGTTGCACCCCATTTTCGATAGCCGCGGGCTAAATTTACAGAAATACACTTTTTGAATAGACGTTTCAAAGGAGTGTTTCTTTTTCGGTCATTGCATACAGACGAACGGATCCGAAAATCTTATGTTACAATAATTTTGTTTTTGATCGCCCAGCTACACGTAATTTCAGTGGTTGTGAGAGGCGAGTCGCATCTACTGATTTTAACGTTTGTGAGGATCGTGATCGGGCTGTGCATGTGACTGAGTCCCCTCAGCCCCTTAAGGGATACAGCTTGTCTTCTCCGCTAAATCGAGTTCTCAGCAGCAGGATTGCTTTTTTGAATACGGTACCAAATAGTAGGACGTTTTTCGATAAGGCGGCCTTGATTGGTTACGATGGTAATAATATGCCATTTATCTTCTTTAAAAATCGTGTTACGGCCTTGATGGCAGCTTCGCCCTTTAAAGGAACTCGTTTGACTTTTGGTCACAGCGGTAAACCATAATCTCTTCGTGGGAAAATTGTAACATAAGATTCCCAGATCCGTTCGTCTGTATGTAATGACTGAAAAGAAACACTCTTCAGGAAATGTCTATTCGAGAATTGTATTTCTGTAAAAATAGCCTCAAAGCTGTCGAAAATGGGGTGAAACGCGATACACCACTAAAAACTTGTCACTACAGAACAGATTACTTGGATAAAAGACGGAAATTTTCGTCCAGCTGACAAGCCTAATCAAATATATATAATAATAATAATCAAATAATAATCCAAGCACCAACCTTTTCAAGCAACAATTTTAAAATGACTAGAATAATTTGCGATATCTCAAACTCACGTAAACAGTAACTGTGACGCAATAATGAAAGACATTGTCACGCAATTCTAACAGGTGTTCAAAATTGGTGATGCAATGTTTCATGTTCAAACAGGTTTGACACAAGTCTTACGAACGATGGTGCAATTTTGCATCATTTTTAGGAAAAATTCCATGACGTAATACGCTAAGATTCAGTAGACCTGAACGGTTTTTATATGACGTTTGATTAGATGAACAATTGTCTGGAACAACTTTGTTACAAGCAGCTTGTGTTAGGACAGCTGCGCAAACGATTGCTAATTTGGTTTCTGACACTCCTGGCTTGTCAGGGGAAGACAGGATAGAAATGTCGTTAGCTCGCTTGTCCCAACATTTTGGAGTTCGTGAAGGTCTTTTCGCCGAACCGGAAATTAGAAAGTATCGCTATGGTAGCAAATTAACTTCGATCTCTTCCAGTGATTTGAAAGAGTTTAAAGATGAATTGTCGCAGTGTCTGCTTTACGCGCAAGCTTATGGTCAGCGTGATAAATTAGAAGGACGTTTTGTTTTGGATTTGGCTAAGCGACTCCCGTTTGACGCTAAGCAACGTTATCTTGACTTTTTAGGTGATCAGTATGATGGCACTGATGAGCCTACTTTTCAGAGTTTGTTTGAATTTGTAGTACGGGAAGAAACGCGCAAGTCGAATGATTTTAGCATTATGCTAATGGGCGATTCTGGGGAGTCGCAGCATTTTAAAAAGTTTGGCAAAGGAAAATTGCCTTCATGTCCGGTTAGGCAGACGTCGGTAAAACCCCATGATAATGTGATTTCAGGGAGTTCGCAGTACTCGACTGCTGTTGGCGCACCGCGCGGTGGTGTGACCAGACGTAGTGACATACCGGCATGTTTTTATTGTTCGTCACGTGGTCAAGTTGAATATCATTTTTTGTCTAATTGTAAAGATTCTTTGCGCTTGACACCTAAAGATCGGAGAGATGTTATTGTAAAAGCTGGCAAATGCTTGAATTGTTTGCGCCAGCCAGTGACGATCGGTGAGGGAAAGCAAGGAAAGCAGTGCTTACCTTAGCAAAAACTATGCAAAATATAATGACTGAATTCTAGGTTTAACTTATTATTTTTATCACGTCTATTTTAAATTGAAAATTACTGTATTCGTGACTAGAATTACTCGTAACGCTTGTGAGTAGTCTAAGTCCTCACCAAACCGCATGTCTTGCCTATAAATGCCAATTGACGCAAACGCTTCTGTCAGAAACAATCACTGAGGCTCCAGGTAAGCAACTATCTAGGGATTGTAGATCATAGGGATGCGAAACTTCATCCGCTTTTGGCTTATCCGCAACACTAGAAGGGTTACGTTTTTTTGTAATTTACAAAATATTTTACTTTTTATGGGTTATATAAGAAGAGTGAAGTTGGTTGTAAAGTAATTTAAGGTTTTTAGTTGAAAGCAAGCCAGCAGCAAAGCGTAAAAAAAATGTCAAATTAGCAATTGACCCTTCTAATGTTGAAGGAACAACGGAGTTGCGCGTCCCGTAATGTACCGTCCCTAGCAACTATCAAACTTGCTTTCCCAGATTCAAAAATGTCAAAAAACGCCTTCGTTTTAACCAATCTTCACCCGTTTTGCAAAACGTCACCAGCTGCTTAGCCAATCAGATGTGTTATGGTTATGGTAGGTTAGTTGTGCTTTCCCAGTGACGTCAATGCGTACATTCGCTAGAGCGACTAGACTAACTCGTCAGAATGGTATCTCGTCACGGTACACGCACAGCATCACAATGCTAAAAAGCTTGTTGCTGTTTTTTGATGTCTCCTCGCCATGTACTTTAGCCTACTGTACTAGCTTTCATAGTCATGCCTTTGCCCTTTTTACAGCGTTGATATAACGTTACTTCGCCAATGAACGTTCAGGTGCGGATGCAATATTTAGTTTGTTAAGCTTCTATACGCAGGAGGCAAACTTATCCAGCTTTTTGTACAAATTGCTTGCGGTTGTAATGTTTAGGCCTAAGTGTTAGTTTTTGTAGTGTAGGCTTAACTGAATATCTGAGAATGAACATTCATGACGAATTAAACATTTAGACAACTATTATTCCATGTCTAACACAGGATTTTGGTCCTGCAACGTTTAAATTAAGATTGTTCATGACTTCTAAACATTAAATGGATGTATGATCACGACATAGGCGAAGCACAATTTGACAGATTTTTATTTTTTATTTGTTTTGGAAGTGCTCTCAGAGCGCACCAAATTGGAAGTGTTTTTCAAAAATTTCTGGGGGAGGCCCCCCAGACCCCCGCTGGAAGTGTTGCCTTCGGCAACACGCCTTCGGGCTTCGCCCGACGGTTACGCCCTTCGTGCCTACTACCTTGCTGCAGCATATTTCCAAGTTGCTTTCCCAATGGTTTAAGCCACCGAACGTCACTGGTGTGTTCTGAGTACTGCCATCTTGTTTTTGCCAAAAATTCGTCAACCCATTGAGTGTGTACAAGAATAACCAGTCCCGGTATAGGCCTACTAACATCGTAGGCTAACTTCCTTAAAAGGAAAAAGAAGTTAACACATCTACATTATGTCATGTATCAAATTGCATTAATTCAATGTTTGTCAGGTCTACTGCCACAAACATGCATGAGAATGAAGAAGAAAGCGAAACAACGTAGGACTATGCAAAAAACATAGCGCAGGGGCGCCGGAAGCGGGGGGGCGGATGCCCCCCTGCCCTCAGTTTTTCTGCAGATGGAGGGGCAGGGGGGCAATGGTGCCTTTTTAAAGTCAAGTAAGCTACTGCACATTTTGCATTATAACAATTTCTGCTATTCGCTTTTAGCCTAATTATAATCTTTCATTTTTGCTTCAAAATAATATTTACGGCACAAAATTTTGCAACACAGTAGGCTACAGGCCTTAAAACTCGTTTTTTTCCGGCAGCCATCGTGGCCTACCGGGTGCTCCTTCTCGGCGGCCAAATCTGCGTGCTTGGAGACCAAAATACAAAAAAAAAATAACGATAGCACAAGTAAATAGAATTAAACTTGCAACAGTGCTAAAATGATCACTTAGCGTTGTTGAAGTCTAGGCCTGGGCGACGTCCTACAATAGAATCGTTGCACCACGCAATAGATTGTAATCCAGTACTGCGGGACTATCTAACGACACTCGCACGAGTGTCTCCAATGTGGCTGATTTTAAAGTTCGCCACTCCCCTAGAATTTTTTTTAGCAACGAAAAACAACTTTCGACATATGTTGACGATGACGGCAAGGTAATAAAATAAGTATTTCAATGATGTGAAGGACATTACTAAAAGAAGCATAATTTTTGCATAATATGATCCAAAAATGTTTTCCCCTTGGATGTCAACTAACCTAGTTCTCCTTTTTAACAACGATTCAATGTCCGACAACATCGAATCGACATAAAAACGACAATATTGCCAGCCGATGTAAATTAGCATTTTGGATTAAGACTTTGTTAAAATAAACGTCGGGAATTACAAACAAGACTTATATCTGGTGATCGCAGATGGATATATTCCATCAATATTCCCGCACAATGCAACAGTGGCGATTATGACGCGCTGACCTAATTTTGCGCCACTCTTTGATACTACATATTTTCCACAGTTAATCCACGATCATTCTATTGCGAAATTAAATAATTGGCTAGAAGAGACCGACGGCCAAACTTGGCCGATTGAGGAGGTAGCACCGGCGGTCATTCAAGCACTACTTAGCGGCCATGGCTGCAGGCTGCTTTAAGGCTTGACAGTAGGTTACATCATGATAACATAGCATAATGCCCTTCTTTGTATACCGGACACCGGTAGGCTATCATTACTCAATACATAGTGAGCTAATAGATTAGCATTATCGCTATGTCTTATCTTAAAACTTGAAAAAAAATTGGCCTTTTAGTAAACAAAAGTGCCCTTTTTTCGTAATCTTGCCCCCCCAGTCAAAAATCGTTCCGGCGCCCCTGAACATAGGCTATGCTGCTGCCAAGCACAAACACTTAGGAATTTTAGCACAACCATAAAACCATTTTTACTAGTTTAACGTTTTTCAAGAGCACTGTAATGAAACTAAACTGCAAATTGTAAAAAATTCGCAACTTTTTCAGAAAAATATGAAAAAAAAAACGAGTGTTTTTTTTGGCCCAATTTTTTTTTGAAAAAAAACACGTTTTTAAAAAAAAAAAACGGTTCGTTTTTGTGCGTTTACAACTCTAGTCGCAATATAGTTTAAACTTAGTATCAATATGACTTATTTGGCAAAAATAAATACAGTTATATAGGCTACTCTTTGAGGTGTTAATTTGCATACAATTTTGTACAAGAAAATTTATACTTTCAATAGTAGGCCTAGTAGCCTAGTCACGGCTTATTAAGCCCACGGTTAACAGGTCCATCTCCTTATTGTACCCAATTTGGTCCATTCCGGAATTACTGAAGGTATAGGAGCAGTGGCGTAGCTAGGGGGCGGGGGGGGGGCGGACCGCCCCGGGCGCAACTTTTGAAAAGGTACCATTATAAAATCCCCTTTCAACTTGGTTTGGTAATTACAGAAGAAAAAAGAGCAACAGCTGTGATGGGAATCAAACCCACGTCAATGTAATTACTATATAATTACTACCACCGCCCTAACCCAATGCGCCAAGCCAGCCGATGGGGAACGAATGACTAAACTGAGCTAGAATATACGTTTTCCTTTGTTGCTCAGAGGGGATTTTTTTATGGTACCTTTTACAAAGTTGCGCCCCGGGCGGCACGTCTGGGGGGCGGCACTTTTAGACAGGACGTTTTTTTTGTTTTGTTTATAATGCGAAAGTACACGGAAAATAAAAGCAAACAGAATGGCAACGTTCAAAACAGTGGCGTAGCCAAGGGGGAGGAGAGGTTTGGGGGTTACAACCCCCCCTTTGGCACGCATGTGACGTCACGATATTGAGAATGATGCTTTCAGTCTCTATGTCTCTAAAACAAAGTTTGCCTAATTTTAAACAAAACTCCATTAAAAGAGCGAGTTTTGCCAATACCAAACATTCAAATATCTCAGCCAGGAATTAGCAACAAGAAAACATAGAGACTTAGCTTTATTAAGTTACCGAAAAATTCCCAAGAAAGCATGATCTTATCCTTTTGCTATGCCACCGGACAGCACCATTTTGCAGGAATATTTATACTAGAGGATTTATACCCACATTTTTGTTGAAAATGCTCTCAGAATGCACCAAATCCAAAGTAATTTTTCAAAAATTTCTGGGGGAGGCCCCCCAGACTCTCCGCCGCTGGGTGTCGTCTTTGGCGAGGACGCCGTCAGGCTTCGCCCGCCGGCCCTTAAAACCCCTCCTTTCAAAATTACTGGCTACGCTACTGGTTCAAAACTTACAATAATTCCACATTACGATCAATTAAAAAAATTTCTTTTTCACATGCTTTTTCTTGAAGGGGGCGGCAAAATCTGAATTCGCCCCGGGCGGCACATTCCCTAGCTACGCCACTGTATAGGAGTGGCAAAAAATTGTCCCCAGCATAATAAGCCCAAGTTTGCCCGGCCTGGATGTGGGCTTAATAAGCGGGGAACAATTGACCGTATTGAAATTGATAGTGCCAAACTGTTAGTTTGACACGAAATAATTTAGGCTACGCGTGTGGCTTTCTGAAACACTTTCCAAAATAGACTTAGCCTACTAGTCAACCTCATCCATCGCTTTAAATGTGTAAAATAATGGTTGTAAGTGTGAACAGACAGTTTGTTGTGTTTTGTCTTTTCAATTGCGTACATTTTATGCTACATTATTTTTAAGGGGTGGGGGAGAGTGGGGTTGGTTGAATCATTTTAAGGTTTTATTCCGCTTGTGGGCGCCACAGACTACAGATCATGGTGAAAATTGGTCTGCTGATACTTGGACATACACTCTACAAGATGAAAATAGTTTTATATAGACACTACAAAGCAGTTAAAATTGATGCAAATTTCAAAAAAGGCGCTATTTTTTGAGACAACGGGGTTGGTTGAATCACATGGTGGGGTTGGTTGAATCACATGGTGGGGTTAGTTGAATCATTCATAAAATCATTTTAAAGAATTCCGTGTTGTGTTGTATAACATAACACATTATTTCGAATAACTACAAACTAACTTAATGGCAAAATATTTATAGCATTCCATAAAACAAGCAAAACAACTGAACACATTTTGTGCAAATAAACAGCCCATCTGTACAGAGCTCATGAGCCCATTACGATACATTCCACCCAAGCTTCTCTGTCAACAATGTTGTTGTAATTTTCTCCACATTGGTTGCATAGCCATGCTCTTCCATCTGCAGTAGCTGCTGAACCTCCATTTTCTTGTGATTGAATCTTGCTCTTCTTTAGAGGCTTCTTAGCAGTCCTATGCTCAATTGATTTTTTTCTGGCGTGTCCGTCAGTAGCCTATCGACACTTGAGTCGTTTTCTTCCTCCATTTCTTTAACCTGTTTTGAGGGGAGCCTTGGGGAACACACGCACCATTTCAGGGCTGAATGGCATTGAATTAACTCTGGGACTTGTCAATGCGAGTCTTTTCCTACATGAACGAGAGGTTGAAGGTGTATTGACCGGTTCCTCATCGCTTGTGGCGGCCGACAGACCTTGCACCTCAGAAATTGAGCTTTCGTTCGAGACTGGTGGCTCATCAGCAACGCCAATGCTCTGTGACATCACATACGTTTGAACATGATCACATTGGTTCTCTGATTAATAATTTCATCAGGTGAAAATATAACCAAATAAAACCAAAATATCACAGAAATCACCAAAAATATCACCAAAATATCACAGAAAATAAGAGTAAAAGCTATTTTACACTGAGTTTGAACTTGGCCGTCATTAGGCTACTGATTTCTTAACACTTAGCTAACTGGCTACAAAAAAACTTCCACCTTTTCATCTGCACACTATCTAACTAACGCTAAACGAAAAATAACAAACAACACTGAAATGTTACAAACAGCTATAAAATATGGGGGTAGGGGAGACCGGGGAGGGTTGTTACAATTTTCAGTAAATCTAAGATTTTTCTTTCAATATTTGCACAAAGTTGCTGAAAATTTTATGTAATCTTGCCACATCACCACTTGTTATAAATACAAGTTCAAAATTTAAAAAAGTTATGTTTACAGGAAAATATTTGCATTAATATATCAATGAGTCAGTTGTAACAAGTCACCCCAGTATCGGGGTGACTTGTTACACAGATGGGGTGAAATGTTACAATTTGAAATAGGCTGTTCTATTAACTAATTTTTCTTACTAAAATACTTAAAACTGATGGAATACGTTGACATAGCATTTTTGAATTTATTGAACATCCAAATTTAATAGAAAAAGTCATGAACAAACAAATAACATCATTATTGACAATGCGTTGTCACCAGGATTGCAAACACATGATCTCCATTCAACCATTCATGGTATTTGGCTTCAATAAGGGGTAGCCACTTTAACAAGTCGAAATTCTGCCACTGAAATTGACTAGAATGCAACCGCCAACCAATCAGAACGTGTTATAAGAGGCTACCGTCCAATTGTGATCCTTCTAGCACTCATCCAGAGAGTTAATGCTTCTTTTGAACTTTATTTGGTAATTACAGAAGAAAAAGAGCAATAGCAGTGGTGAGAATCGAACACGCGTCAATGAAATGACTACTTTCTAGCCCTAACCCTAACCCCTTGTTTTTTTTGTTTTTTTTTTCATATCTTTACCCTGCATTGCGGGAAAGCGGACTTTAGCGCTATGCATCGGTGTACGCCTTCCGACGTACACCTGACCCACGCTGCAGCCGACGGCAATGTCTGTTTCCGGTTGTCTACTCTACTTATGACTTAAATTTGGTACTACCCATTACTCGAAACGATCACTGGGTAGAGGCAATTATCGTAAAGTTTCTTGCCCAGAGAAACAACAGCAAGTGCGGGTAGCTGGAGTCGAACATACAGACTCTCGACTGCGAGCCCAACGCGCTAACCACTCGGCCATTGCTGCCGACACTCGGCCATTGCTGCCGACCCCTAAGCCAACCAGCTGACAAAAAATCCATCACCTAATTTGCTTTCTATGATCTTCTTTTCGCCATTTTTACGTCACTTAAACCGTAGCTTATGATTGGTTGGCGGTTGCATTCTAGTCAATTTCAGTGGCAGAATTTCGACTTGTTAAAGTGGCTACCTCAATAAGGCACCCTTTATTAGTTTTTGGCATGTTTAGGCACAGATACAGCAACAACAGATATTCGTAGAACTTGCCGGCTGCATAGCCGAGTGGTGAGAGCCGTGGAACGGTAATCGAAAGGGCGCCGGTTCGATACCGCTCAAAAGCATGCGGCTGTGTCTTTGGCAGGACACTCAAAGGCATGCCTGAAGGTGAACACGAAGATTGGCTTCCTTGCCTTCCCGTCCACTTAATCTAAATCTTCACCAACCGGGTGCAAGCCTGGATACGACAAACAAAACAAACAGTAGAACTTAAAAATATAATCAACTATTTTAAATAATACAAAATTTGTTATTTGAGTACCAAATTAAGTACTTTTTCCAGTTGGGATGAGCAAGCATTGCACAGTGTAACAACTCACCCCAATAGTAGTTGGCTGAATAAGATCAACAATCAACATATGTCAAACATGTGACACTCAGCTTTACAATATTTATAATGAATCAAAGGTATTGCACTTCAAGTCTGATTTAACTTTGAAGCCAGATAAATATCACTCATAATTTTGTAGCAATAACATTTTCTTTGAAAAAGCAAAATTTACTTTTCATACCCTAAAACTGTTTTTCATCAATAATTTTTTACTGCAGCCTTCAAATGGGCTGAAGCTTCGTTTGCACATGGAAACTAAAAATCTGAAAAAAACAACTTAATTCCAGCGGTTGATGTGAACTAATTTAAAAGGACTGTAACAACCCTCCCTTGTAACAAATCTCCCCGGTCTCCCCTACTCAAAAAAAACACGCCAACTTCGAAACTCGTGCGTTGCAGCATGCTGAAATAATGGCCTTGGCCTTGCGATCCCTTAGTCGAAAATGCTTGAAATAATGGCCTTGCGAAACAAGTTGTCTGATGCGGTTCAATGATTTTAGTCCCAGCGCAGTCGACCGTGATTCAACCAACCTCTCTCCCCTACGCCATACATGCAGATAACTCGAAAGGGTACGCAGCAAGAAAATGTTCAAAAAACCCTGGTCTGGTTGGTTTTGAATCTTTATGCTCGGACTGACAAAGCCTTGACAGGTTATTCCTGGTAGTTTCGCATTCTTGTAGGCTAGAGGCTCTTGACGCAGGGCCGGTTACCGAGATTGGCAGAGTGAAGTTTTCCGATTGTTGAAATGTTGTTGCCGGGGAATAATTTATTCCATTCACTAGGTGACGCTGAACGGAGAGCAGTCCTGAAATGCGTTGCTCAAGCGCACACCCCGAGAGTCGAACCAGCGCCGCGTGATCTTAAACCTGGCGCGCAACCACTAAGCTAAGGGGGCGGACAGAGCGTAAAGCTTGGATTGACTCTCCGAATGGTGGAGCACTTTAACAAGCACTTGCTAAGTGAAGGCCATTGACAGACTGTGATTTTTAATACCAAATGCTTTCGGCCCTTGTGTCAACAACTTAACTAAAAATGAACGCATGATGGTGGTCAAGAATGTAACCTTTAATTCACATTGTACATTTACTGTGCTATACAACAGTTACAAGTCCCCGCGACAAATATTACAATAGCCTAAACGGTACAGGCAAAGTAACTAATAGGGAACTCTTTCCCGCAAACACTTGTGCCCTCTTTATTGTAAACATGAGTAGCCTAGGTAGGCTATGACTCTTTCTGCTATTGTTTACCCGGCTTTGACACGAACATAAACAAAACGGAATAGCTCCAGGTAAGGAAATAATTTATCTATAAACGCTAATTGGGTATTCAGTTTACTAATTTGCATCAGAAACAAAGTCGATAGAATTCAAATTTTTTAACAGCTTACAAATGATAAGTTAGCCGACAGAGTGATTTTCTTCATTAGTTGCTCAAATGTTTGTTCAATAACGTACTTTGAGAATGTATACAATTGAAAAACCAATATTGTCTTCATCCAAATGTAGTTACTAGATGGCATGTACCACCTCTACAAAATCTTACATCGATAAAACGTAGCATTTTTAGATGCAGCATACCACTAAATAATTATTTTGTTGTATTTTTTTACACTTTGAATCTCCAAAACTGAAATTACCACTTTGGTCTCCTTAAACATTGACAATTTGAATGGAACGCCGTGTGCACTTCGAGAAACTGTGATTAACTTATTCAGCTACCCTCAAAAAAAAATTATGCGAATTGATTTATAAGAAAGATATTTTTGAAAAGCAGGCCCGGTTTGTTTGGAGATTAATAAGCGTATTTGAAAAAAAACAACAAAACAATCTGAAACACCAAAGGATAGAATGGTGCGATTAACTTGATCAATAAAAAATTACCCACAGCAATAGCTGATGGGAACATAGTGCTGTCCTTTTTTATATTTGCTTACCTCACAAACGTTCAGGAAAAAGTGAAACTTCAGTTTACGAAAAATCAATTCCCGAAAATCCGTCAGAAACTTCCGCATTAAGTTTGTGACTGTGTGAGCACTCTCTCTACAGAATAATCCCGAAGACAACATAAACGTTTTTATTGTCAAACTACCCACCAGCAGAATGCCCAGTTGGTTCAGGGATACGCAGTAGGCTATCATTGACAAGGGGATACTTATGGGCCACCGCGTATAATTTAGATACACTGCTTTTTTCTGTGAAGCGTCTTGATTTGTAGCCTAAGGATCTTATTGGCACCGGGCCAAAATTATTCTCGTAAGGGCCATGGGAATACGAGAGCTGTCTGTACGTTTTTCTGCCATGTAGGCGGATTGTTTTTGGTACGTTATCAGGAACTTACCGGTACTGATAATTTCATATTTAACCCAACGGCATGCTTTAGGCTAGTGCCATCAATGTGGAGCATTTATAAAATCTGTAAAGTAACGAACGTAGTACCTCACCACAGTTGGCTGCTTGTGCATTCTTAATGGAATTTGCAGGTTCCCTGCGAAAGCAATGACGTAGGCTTGGTCACAAATAAAAACGATTTTTACCAATCAGGATAATTGGCAGGCTCCAAGTTGTCCTTTTGCAAATCAAGAAAAAGTAATCAGTGGTGACCACCATATACCAATTTCGAGTAAATTTTCAATATAACTTAGCTTTTGTGCTCGACACGAGGTGTTGTGCTAGAAATACTTTTAAACGACATAGCCTACGCCAAGAAAAAAATAGGCTACGTTCCGGTATTTAAGTTCTTGATTTATCGGACGCCTACATTATTTCAGCATCATTCTCGTTAGAAACAAGTTTCCTTCAGGTATTTAATCAAATTGCCCTTCAATTGTGCCAGCATACATCAGGTCCACTGCAAAACTGCTAATGCTCGAGGCATCACGCTTTCCAGGTTAGGGAACGTTCAAATATTACGTAACGCTTTTTTTCCGAATTTTTGACCCCCCCCTCCCCCATGTAACGCTTTTTCACTACGAATTCAGCACAAAAAAACTACCATTCCGTACTCGAAAGCGTTACGTAACGTTTTGCTTGAACCCCCTCCCCCTGATGTGACGCTAACGTAACGCTTTGCATAAACCCTCCCCCTCGGAGGCGTTACGTAATATTTGAACGTTCCCTTAGTCATAAACTTTTTTGAAAATGCAAAGCTTCTTTGTTTAGACAGACATATTTTCAATGCAAAAGCTTGCCAAAACCTTAGCGAAATTACAAAGCATAGAGTGATGAATTTCCGACCAAATTTTTAAAAAAATTACACTAACTACACCATTTAGCTAGAGTACAATACACATGCAACTTTTGCCAGACAATTTGTCTGGACTTCTACTTCCAATGTCTTCGTCCGCCACAATTTGTGGGTCTGTTGGTTTTCAACCACAATTTGTGGGTTCTTTTGGCTTCACCCACTATTTGTGGGTTCTTTTGGCTTCACCCACCATTTGTGGGCTCTTTTGCCTTCACCCACAATTTGTGGGCTCTTTTGCAATCTTCACTCACAATTTGTGAGCATTTTTGACCACAATTTGTGGCAATAATCCAAAGACAATATTTACAAGCACAAATTGTTTTAACTGCAAGACTATATACATATGAACTAGCAAATATCTACATCAAGCTTCAGAGCAAGTATTCTCACCAACAAGAGCCTTTATCTTCGGAAGAAATGGACTCATCAGAAATAAAATGGAATCGCATATCGGTTCAAGAAACCGTCGTACGGTTTGGCTACAGATCCAAGAAAAACTCTTTTTTTGGCTGGCTTCTTTGGATGTTTACTAACTGACTCAAAATTCGGTTTGTTACAAACCAACTTTATTTAGATTAAAAAAGCTTCAAAATTTGATTTAAAAGAAATGCATATTTACGGCAGTGGTGAGCAGACTTTACCGAAAACCAGCAAGGAAATCAAACATACGAAGAACAGTGGTCAAATGGAGTGGTAGCTTCAAGATTGTGACTGGTTGGAGACTATGAGTAAGAAAACCTTGATAAGATCCAGAAATCAATTTAACTACGATTCCATCTTCAAGTCTAATTGAGAAAACTCCTTTTTTTAAACAAGTCAAACAGATTTATTCATAATCTCAGATTGTTTCCTCAAAATGCCGAGCTCAATTAACTTTGATCCATTTCTTCAGGTGACGCGACAGGTTGTTCAGTTTCTTCGATAATTTCCTGCACAATGACCGCTTCTTCTACATTAGCCCCCTGTTCGTCATGTGTGGGGGTACCTGGACTGAGGTGAACTGGGGGAGATAAATTATTTGTAGAGGATACTTCCTCTGGTTTAGGGGACAAAATCGGCTGCTCGTTTTGATGACCAGCAGATGAAACTTCATCGACCTGAGCTACTTCGTCGCGTGGCGAAGAAGACTCGTTGTTGGCTTTCTTTGGCTCCGTGTTGCGAGGAGATGTCTTCCTCCTGCAAGATGAAGTATCAAGTCAGGGACAACCTTGTGTGACATCATAGTATTATTTGTGTTACAACAAGTGGTTGCTTGACTAACATAACCATGAGTTTTCCGTGGAGAACATGCCCCTGAAAATATGCCATGGAGCAAACAAGTGACGATGCTGATTTCAAACCTAAAAATACGTGTCTTTTTAAAAACTTAAAAGTCTTACATAATATAACCAATAAAGCGTTTTAACACAACCTACACTTTAATGGTGAAAGGAACCTGATCTCGCTTTAAAAAATTCACCGTATTGCATGGGTTAAGGATAGCACTTGTGACGGCTTAAAGTTCTGGAACATTTGCAGCAATTCCTTCCAAGAACTACAGGATGCAACTCCTAGTTCCAGCCATAAGACTGAGTTTCACGACAAGCATCGGCTAACATTTGGAGTCGCTTCACTGTTCTATCCAAGAGACCAAACAATTCATAATGAAACTAAATCGTAGTTTACCTGTTCTGTTCATTTAGCCAATCCTTCCTACTCGCAGCTGTCTTATTGGAAGTCTGCAACAGTTAAAGCGAAATGACGTAAATCACCTACAGTCCTACACGCGTAGTAAAAGACACCTTTTTACGATGCACCTGTTTCCAGCTAATAATATGACACTAACATCCATGCTTTAGTCGTTTTGTGCAGTAAAAGCTTCTTTTTTGATGGGCGGGCCCGACCGAAAACGACCAACTTTACTTCAATAATAATTGACAAACAATGTGCACTGCGCTTTAAGTTTAAACGTGAATCTACTCGATGAAGCTATTAATTCAGTCGACAATGTCTCGCAAATGCGCGGAAATAAATTGTAAAACTTTTCATAACCCCATTACCAAGTAACTAAAACGATAAAAGTTACACTCTGGCATCCAGCTGGAGTGATGATCCTATGCGGGGTTTCCCAAACTGTGGTCCGCGATGACTGCACAGATAGTCCGTGGCGATATGACAAGAAATTAAAAAGTCACACATATACGTTGTACACATGTACAGTACGTACCCTGTCAAAGATAATTGCCACAGCTCTTTACAACTTGAATGATTTTGAAAGCTTTTGCTATCCAGTATCGTAAATCTTACTTGTTGCACCTTCGTTGCAGTTAAAAAGTTGCTTACGAAAAATTAGTGATCCGTGGCCCAAAAAAGTTTGGGAAACCCTGATCTAATGTGCCCAAATCAGTCGATTTTTGCATTGACGTACCGTCAACAGACGAAGAAAATGCGAACTAATCCAAAACATAGGGGGATTTTCCCGAGGGGTCGGTTGATTAGGGGGTTTAACCATTACCGATGACATGCTTACAAAAGTTTTCTAGTTCTCACTGTCTTAAGTCTTTGGAACAAGCACATGCATCAAGCAACACTTGCAAAAACTTTAAAAAGTGAATATTTTCTTGAAACTATATACTCACTTCTGAAGCTTTTTCATCTGAAAAGTAAGAGCAGTGATTAGCTAAGGGTGCAACGCACAAGTGATGAATGACAACTGATTCAAAAAGTGTAGGCTACATGCTGGAACTATGCTGCTTTCAAAGCTTCATTCTGGCACTGTATAAATACATACAGTTGCAGAAGCTTTGAACGACTGCTACACATAATAATAATAATAACCATGCTTTTATTTGCGCCCATTGCGAAGTTGGGGTAATTGTTTGTAGTAGGTGCAGTTCCTTGTGCGCAAAGTTACTGAAACATGTAGTTCAAGCGCAAGGAAGAGTGACACGGCCGACATTGAACGATCACTGCTTGATCTTACTTCAAACAAAAAAGCAATGTTTAGTCGCGTAAGTAATCCACTTGTCTCATTAATAAACTTGAATTCGGTAACGCCAAAATGAAAACGCTTTCACAATCCATACAATTTACAGGTTAGAAGAGACATTCATTCAGAACATAAGTAATTATAATTAAATAATTACATTCACACTCACCTTCAGCAGTCTTGTCGTTTTTAGCGTCCTCTCCTAAAATAAAATGAATCATCCAGCAAATACGTTACAACATAAATTTCAACACAATCTTTGTTGTGCGCTCAATGAAGGTGCCGAGCCCAGACACAAAAAGCATAAATTTTCATACAAAATAAAATATTAAAAAAGTAGTTTTGTTGAGGAATGGAAACAGTTTTTTTATCGACGTAAACCCCGTGGTAGAGATGTAAAATTACTACTACTACATAGGTTACAAGTACAACTGCGTCAAACTAATTCTAATCTAGTTTAAATTCTAGTCTAATTTGAAAAACTTCAATAGCTCTAATTATAATCTAATTTCAAATAGCTAAAAAAATTCTAGATGTTCACTTTGCATATATGGACTTCCGAGGAGCTACCTTTAGTCGAACGTCTCTAACTAACTTTAATTTAACGCACAGTAAATAAACAGAACCATTCAGGAAGGTGTTGGTAAGGTCGGCCTACATATTTACGATTTGCATTTTCCTAAAATGCAGAGTCAATATAAGTGAAATCTTGTGCTAACACAACGCTTAGTTTCTAAATAACGAGCGCCGTGTTTCTGAACTCTAATTACAATATAGCATGAGATGACTCGTTATTCACGCAACACCAATTTACCTGCTTCATATTTATAATTAGAAATGAATTTCAATATAATTATAGCATCTTCAGTCTCACAACGTCTTATACTAATTGATTATGACAGCTTGACAGACAGTCAACAGCTTCAAGCAGACAATTTTATCAGACACTATAGGAGGAAGAAAACTCGGATGTAACTAAAAATATCAACTGGAAAAGGTCGCACCTCCCAATGGTCCACCAAACCCGCTCGGTAAGCCAAAAGCAGAAAAGTCGATTTCCTCTGTGACATATTCATCCTCCTCCTCATGGCGTTTACGGAGGGTTTCTTGCCGCTTCCGCTTATACTCCTCTTCCTCGGGATCAACTTCCGGAGATCGCTTCCTGTCGCCGCCAGACCATCCACCTCCTCCTCCTCTCCCTGCAGAAGATAATTGATCATCCCAAGAGTTTTAACAAATCGCTCTTCGCCGCCGACTCGTAATCTTTATCAACAAAAAGTCCACGTCAAGATCAAGACGGTGAGATTCCCGAGATAATCTTGATTCATCTTCACTTGAGAGTAGAACCAAGATTGCAAAATAGAAATTTAGAATTTGCAATTCTGTTACGCAACAAAAGCTTGCTGGTGTAACAGTCCAGGAGTGATTGCAGTCTAAGAGTTACCAGGGTTGCCAAATATAATTAATTATTTTTTTTATGAAAATAATTGAAATTTCTACTGCTCAGAAAGTTGCATTGACAATTTTAGGCATTAATTAATCTTAAATGAAAAGATGTGCATTAGGGCAATTCCACGTTAAATGTACTCCAGTGGTAAAAAAATAAAAATAAAAAAATAGAACACTGAAAGGTTTTAACTTGTAGTGGACACCTTGAACTTTCATGAAAAAAAGTTTTTACAAGTTTTAACCTTGGAAAATATGTGTCTTTGGTGCATCTACTGAGGTACCTTGAAAAAACAAAAAAAGTTTATATTTTAAGTAATTTTCAAATAACCCCGAATTGGCATAAAACAACATATATTTGTGATCTGATTAGTTTTCTGAACAAAATTACTGTTCTTCTAAGGATTAACATTGTGTGAAGTTATGTAAAAATAGTTTTATGGTTTGTTTTTGACAATTTAAAGCAGACCGGAGGACAATGTCCCGTTAGTCACATATTTTCACAACATATTTTTTCTTACCAAATTGTCTAATCCCTCAAATGCCATACTCCAGGTTAATTAAAGACTCTAACAGTACTGTACAGACATCTTTCACAATTTAAAGAAAATTAACTGTGTAGCTATATTTTAGTGAAAAACGTTTTGTCCCGTTAATCACGCTGTCCCGTTAATCACGCTGTCCCGTTAGTCACAAAATCTCATGCCATAAGAAAGTCTCTATTTTAATACAATTTGGGTATATATTTATATGATGTTGAAAGACACTTTTATTTCATGACAATGTTGATGTTTTATCTCATTTTCTGTATGGTTATGAAGCATAGGGCTGCTTACCTACTGTATATGGAATTTAGTGGGTGCTGGACCAATGGTACCAAATTGGTAATTGGTACTACCAATTCTTTTTTTTGATTTAAGGAAGATGTGTAATATGAAATGCAAGTTATTTTTCATGCTAGTCCTTTAACACAACAAAAACGAATGTATACATAGCTTGTTTATACAGATAATACTAAATTACTTGTATAATGTATATATTACATATCATTATACATATTGAAATATAATTGCTCTGGCTGTCCAAGTGGCAAACAGACACACTATTTCATCCTCTTACGCTTGATTTCCCTCAAGTCTACCACATACTCATAAAGAGAGGCATTGTGGGTAGCATTTTAAATAGACACTACGAGCAATACAACTACCAACCTTTTAAGGGCTTGGGGAGTGTGCTAGATAATTGATCTGGTAGAGTTTGAAAGTAAACAACCACAACAATCTTTTGTTGGATTATTATCAATAAACTAAAAGTTTGGTATGTTGTGGTGAAAAATTGTTTTTTAGATATTGTCTTTTCACTGACACTAATAACTATTCAAAAAGCCTGATCTGTTGTTAATGATAAATAATTTGTAATAAAGATGGCCAAATCTGCTGCTGAAAGAAAAAGGAAACAGATTCAAAAAATGAAAGATAAGGGAACCTATGAAAATTACTTGAAGCAACAGAAAGAAATATTAAGTGAATTATTGTCATTATACTGTTTTGGCGGCCATCTTGAAAATGACAATTTTCCGGTGCTCTGATTCTCCTAGATTTTTAATATATTATTCTTGATGAAAAATAGTAGAAAAAACATTTGGAAAACCTTTTGTAGGAATTTTTTGGGGTCAAACCCAGGGATGGTCAAACCATATATTGACCTGACTATAAGTGAACAAAACTATCGCTTTTGGAACTATTATACATTATTGTACCGGCAGGCTATTATATGATATTTTGTTAATGTCACTTCATTTAAAGTGAAATATAGATGTTATTGAGTACTAACTTGCTTATTAATTGTGACAATGATAATATCGTATTTTAAAGAAGCCGTAGTATGACGATACTTCAAAAAAATATTCAAATTTTGTTTATCCGCTAATTTGAGAAAAAAAATGGCGGATTTTCAAAAAAGGCGGATAACTTTTTTTCACCAAAAGATTTTCACGGGGATTTTTTTTGGTCAATGTACATAATCAACAGAAACAATGCTTAAAGTTTCAGCTTTAAACCAATTAAGTCAAGGTTTGGCCCTTTTTTTCGCTTCAACGACTGGACTAAAAGTGTGTATTGCTAAAATAAATGCATGAAAATATGTGATATCATGCTTATGTAATGCTATACTAGTCATAATAATGCAGCAATAGATTTCACGCTACATTGGTAACAGTAGTTAACCTCAAACTGATGTAGTAAAGTAAGGTTCTGCCGATGTTCTAGCATCCTATACCTCGCGCAAAATATAGCATTTCATTTGTTAAAAATGAATTTGCGTAAAAGCAAACAAAACTTTTTGCAGTTCTACCAATTTTTAAATTGTGCAGTGACACTCCAGCTGTCCATATTGCAAGAAAAATCAACAAAGCGAGTCGTCCGTTATTCTACTGTCCCTAGTGGGCCTTCAATAATGTCACAGCGGGCCAGCATACAAAAACTTAGTGTTAACAGAGTTCATCTACAGTCCACACATGGCCCCCTCTAGTGTCTGGCCTGATTTGTCACATTTTTCTTTGAAACATTAACAGTCTGAGTTGCTGGCAAAATGTGGCAGGATATTCGAAAAGATAGCGATTGCTAAAGAAAAGTTAAAAGCAGTTGATTGATAAAAAGTTCATGTGTTATTGTTATTTTAACTAGAGTTAACTAAACATGATTTATTTGCCACTCCCACATACTCAACTGGCTATTTGGTGAGACTTTTGATCAATGCAGCCCAGCCAAGTCCAGCAGTTCAAACCACTAGTGATGGGTCTGTTTTCTTTTTGAAGCTGCTTAGTTGATACTTAAAACTGAAAAGTACCTGGGCAGTTCAACAGGCATAGGTATACCAGAATAGGTTAGGCATTCACCAATTTAATCTTTGGGTATGTTTAACAGATACCGTAATACCTTGCAGCTGTTAGAGTGCCTTGTCTAGTGTCTACTGCTTTAGCTAACATAGCCCAATGATGTGTCAAACAAGTATGAATGTTTTATTTTGACTATGCAAAAACTATACCTTTTAAGTTTTTCCAAGCTTTAAAGTATGCCTAACTGACAGGTGCTGATTTCATCATGAAAAAACTCATCATTCATCATTGCAGTCATTTTTGTGGTTGCTATTATGGCATGGTTTATTCAAAATGACATTTGTCTCTCAGTAGGTTTTATTAGCCATGCTTTTGTGAAAGTGATCAGAATTGAAAGAATTAAATCAAGCCCCCAGATCTTTTTATGCCCACATTTTTTAAGTGGCTGCATGACAAGTGTTTAACACAAAATCAAGAACTTTAGTTTTGCTCCAAGTACGGTATATTTAGACACTGGATCTTTTCAAGTTATCGCAAGTCAAATACTTTGTAATATGCATGAAAAATTGTAGTAACTTGACTGTATTTGGATTAAGTTTTTGCAGTGTGCTACACTTTATAAAAAAAAAATGGAGTGGGCAATTTAACGTAGGCTACAGTATTTTCTCAAAATTAGGCAGAATTCCATGTCTGGCAACCCTTGTATGGGAATGATAGCCACAGTCATTTTTATTTAGCCTTTTTGTAAACTGAACTGCTGTAAATTTTAATGTGCTGGTTATGGAGTTGTATTGAAAATGGTTCAATACCCGAAATCGCGATATACCGGTACAACATGGTAATTTAGACTTGGACTATGGTAATTTAGACTTAGACTAGATCTACTGGAAATAAATAGGATTGAAGGAGTTAGAAATGCTTTTAAATCTACAATGGGTCAAAGACTGCTCAATCAAGTTAATCTTAACATAATATTAACATTGAAACAAATCTAACAAAATCATTAATGTTTTTACAAGTTAAAACACTTTTGCGGCAACAATAGCCAACAAAGTACCACTGTGTTATATTTACCATAAACAGCTTTTTGACATTTAGGAGCTGTGTTTTTAAAAACAAAAATACATGATGGATATGTTAAAAAGTGAGTCTACTAGAAAAAACTTTTTTAAATGCCATCGCTTTTTTAATTAAACTCGTTTGTAAACATCCTGAAGCAACAAGTTTATTTTTTGCTGGTAAGTGTTAGGCTGAAACATCGTCTCAAAAGTGGGGTACTTTTAAAAATCCTCCTTATAACAAGGTGCTTAGCGAAGACTTTTATCTAGTTTTATTCGTAGTTCATAGCAATCACCATTTAGATGCAGAATTTTTGCTGTTACAGTTAATCAGGGCCATTACAAACATTTTTGAAAGTTATAATTTTGTATTTAAATGATTGTGTCCTTTCGCGGAAAGTTCATTCATCAAAAAAAGAACAGGAAAATAGAAGGGAAAGTTCAGCTGTGTCATGTTGAACAAAGGAATGAAGTTGCTTTTAAGCATATTCATGGTGATGGACCACTTTCTGGTGGTAGAAAGGCATTCCAATTTCTTAATAAAATATCAGTGGTTTGAAAATGACTCAGCATTTGACCAGGTTTTACTTCATTAATAAAGAAGCTTTGCCACATATAAAAACAAGAAGCAAAAACACAAGGAGTTCAAGAACAACTTCAAAACAAGACAAAGTTGAAAGAATTAATACTTACTACAAAAGTATTTAAGTGACAAGTATAAACATAAAAGTAATTAGAAAGTTTTTGTCTACCACCTGTTCACCTCTCTCGTTATCCGTTGATGGAGTTAGAGTGACTGGTGAAGCTGGTATTGTTGGCATGTACAGATTTCAGTAGACCTTGGTGTTAAACCTCAGTGCCATGGTGAGTATGTAGCTTACTGCATTAGGAGTGTTCTACTTTTGTTATAAAAATGCTGTAAGACTAAGAAGTGCTCTTCGTGATGAACAATGATGCATTGTATCCAAACCCTCCTACAAGATAGGAACGTGATGATTATATACCTTTGTTGGTTTTCGTACCTTTGCGTTGTAGATATGTTCAAAACAATGTGTTAAAAAATTGGTATTAATTAATCAGCTGGGTACCACAACTGAGAGTATTAATCCGTCTTATGATTTTTGTATGTTACCTTTTTCTAGTCATTTCTTCAATGTATCTTGGACATGCACCTAATTATTGCATGTATTCTGAAATTGTACGTGCTGTGAAAAGCAACAAAGACAACAGTAGTTATTGTGATAGCCCAAACACATTTGCCAACATGACATTCAACAATTTTTAAGGATTTTGCTTTTCATAAATAGAGTCTTTGTATGTATGACTGACAATCAGTTTGGCTTCAACTTCTGTAAGTGTATTTTTTTAAATCAATAGGTTAACTATCTTGCATTTTGCTAAACCCATTGCCTACACTTATTTACTGTACTACAGTACCGTATATGTTTAGACTGTTTAAATGAATTTGACCAAGTAAAGTTTTCAAAGCTTGTTCAATGATCCGATGATATTTGTACAATTCTTGTATTTTTATGCAAAACAATGTATGATTGTAAAGTAGGGATACCATAATTCTCATCCCTTTGGTGTATGTGGTGGTGTGAGGCAAGATCGAGTATTAATCTTAAAATTTTACGTAGGCTATGAAATATAATATCAGGGGTGCAGCCAGCACAAAATTTCAGGGGTGGCAAATAAGTATTTTTTCATATGTGAGTGAGCCTGGAGTGGCAACGAGTTTCATCGAAGGTGGAGCACTCACTGGGGTCCTCCCCCAGAAAATTTTTTAAAATATATCTTAAAATTGCCATTCTTTCAGCCAAAATCGATAGTAAAACTTTGTCAAATGATCCTGTAATAGAGTGTGAAATGTTACTTTAAAATATTTCAAGGGGAGGCAATTGCTCCCTTTGCTCGCCCCCCTGAATACACCCCTGATAAACATTTATCATTACAATTTCATGGTCTTTCTTTTGGCTGCTGCATTGGCAATTATTTTTGTAGTCGTGTTGTGTGACGTGTGTATGCTAAAGAAAGACGTATGTTATTTTGCACCAAGTATTCAGGATCTTTTCTAAAGTTTGTCATTTCTGCAGGCAAACGTATTTAAAACGGTTATTATTTTATGTATGTTATGTTATTTTTTCCACACACCGTACTTGTTGTGAGGACCTATGTGATAAATAATAGTTTTGAAACTTTGAGGGGACCCGGAGTTTGGCTTGGTACCGGGCCCAATTATGCACTCAATGGCCCTGCCAAGACGTATTTTTTTATAATGTGCATTGAGTAAAGATCAGAAACAATTTACTGAATTGTAGAAAATGTTTATTTTCTCCGTTTACGTTAATGTTGATGGTTTGGAGAAAACTACTTCTGATAGAGGTTTCATTTCGTATTACAATTGGCATTTATGAAGATTAATAACTATCAATCAACTCAAAGAAAGCTCACGATATCGTACAAAGCTTTAAATACTTATTACTAATAAAGGAAATGTTTGTTACCCTCTTACAATATTTTCTGAAAGAACTTTAGTTGTAGAAACTGCAACGTTTAAGACAATTTGAGTCAGCCTGTTAATAAAATCCTTCAAAATGTGACAAATCTGGTTTCGAGTTAAAAAAGTGG